>NC_056542.1:7267956-8536706 GCF_910596095.1 Thunnus maccoyii
GCCCTGTGTTAATGAAGCATCAGGGAAAAAAATTAAAAAGACTTAAAATTAGTTTGAATTTAATTTACTATTATAGATCCCCAAGGATAAGACCAATTTTTTTCTAATTTTTTTTCTATTTTTTCACTAATATTTGAATCTGGCTTTCAGTCAAAGACACTTAACTATTGGTGACATTTGATTTGATCGCAGGTCACTGTCCTTTCTCTCTCTGTCAGACGTTAAATACAGAAAAAGGGAAAACTTTGCTGTTTTTGGAGCAACACTGAGACATAAACCATACATTTTTTCAAGTTGAGTAACTGCTTACAGAAAGAAACACTTGTTGAAAGCTGCCATACTGCAAAATAAAAAAAATGCTGCTTTAATTCAGAGTTAATGAGCAACAATGGCAGCTCACTGAGTTTCGTATATTATCTGCCTCACTTTTCAGTACAAACATAACAGGACAGATATAAATTAATGTCATAACATACACAGATTGTCTGTACTTTTCTTTTTTTTTTTTTTTTTCATTTAACAAAAACATGATGAAAATTAAAGAAGATTTGGTGTGCTGTGGGTTTTGACAGCACGTAAAGCAAAGTCATTGAAAAAAAAATAAAAAAGAACTCATTACTGGAGGAGCCGCATAGTAACAGAGGTGACGCTAAAGAACAACGTGTGTGCAACAGAATTACACTGTTAACTTTCATGTTGACGATTAAAACACACGGCTAAATAAGACATGCCAACACCAATGTAAATATTAATTTCACTAGTGTTTATTTTTCCTAGCTATGGTCGATTAATAAGTAGATTGATGCACGCTCCGGGGTTTTAAAGTCAGTAGAGAGTAAATGGGTTGATTTTCTACGTGCCTAACTGGCTCTAAACGGAAAATAATTCTCCTCTCGTCATGAGCGTTTGAGTGGTGCTCTACTATTTTTAAGCCGGTGTTGTGACCTCTGTCTCTTTCTCCGTTTCTAGCAAATAATTTCAATTAATTGCCTCGACTTTAGGTTGTGAGTGGATGTGACTTCTCATCTGTAACTACTCGTCTGCTGATTAGGTTTTTGACTAAATCTCTCTAATGGTGGAGCATGACTCCATTAGTCCGTTTAAGGGTGTGTTGCTTGTGTGTCCACGTACTGTATGTGTGCATGTGCGTGTATGTTCATACAGTAAGAAGTCAAATGTCTTTATGCTTGTCATGGCAGAAAGTTGGATCGAGTGTTTGCAAAATACATCTGATGTTTGTTTGTTTAGTTAAGTTTATGTATTTTACGGATTTTGATGTTGTCATGTTGCAGTGGTGGAAGACGTATTCAACAACAACAAAAAAAACCCTTACAGTATCAAAAGTAGAATTACTCATTTTGTAGAAAAACAGCCCCTTTTTATGTTAAAATATATGACGTTATTAGATTGTTAGTGATGCATCAATACTTTAGTAGCACTTTACTGTAGATGTAGATGGTCCACGAGGAGCTAATTTTACTCTATATACAGTCCAGTAGTTTAGATCAGAGGGTCCCAACTTAAGGGTCGGACATAAATCTACATAAATCTGGGGAGTTGTGAATGATTAATGGGGTAGGAAAGGAGAATAAAAAAGTTTTGCAACACAAATTTGTATTAATTATGTACTTTTCTCTGATCTTTGCAGTCTTTGTGAAATTTGAAATAATTTTATCTCTTTGGACCTTGAACAGTAAAACCCTACTAGACAAGATGTCATGAGACAAAAGGTTTGTCAACCACTGGTTTAATCTTTGTAGTTAAGATTGTTAATCCTAATCTAAAAAATAACCAGTAACTATAGCTGTCAGATGCATGTAGTGGGATAAGAATTACAATATCTCCCTCTAATTTGTAGCGGGTAGTCTGGAAATACTCAAGTTAAGCACAAGTATCTTAAGACTGTAGTTAAGTACAGTATTTGAGTAAATGTACTCAGTTGTTTTCCATCAAAACTCTTTTGTGCTTCAAGAATTTATTAGAAATCAGAGGCTTGAAATAAGACAGAATCACACATATTGCACTTGAATCAAGAAAAATACAGTTTGTAGTGGGTAAATCTTACCGCACTGGCAATTTTCACATTTACTCACTTTGAGGACAATGTAATAGACAAAATGGCCTAAAATAACTCAGAAAGATGGATATGTTTGCAGTCTTTATCTGCAGGTAAAATTGTTTTTTTAAATCTGACGTTTAAACTAAATGATTTAAAAAAAAAGGCTTTTCATCACACGTCACTCTATTGGTTTCTCTGTTCCTCAGGCTGTCTTTAAAAAAAAAACATGACTAAAAAACAGAAACATGATTATCAGTCTGATATGTTTGACATCATGATATTTTACAGCCATTTGCTCAGTGACTTGATCTGTTCAAGCGTACAATAGAGTTTATGTGACAGAGGTCGTGACCTCTAAAACCACAACAAAGTCTATTGACGCACTCACAATAAACATCCCAGGAGACTTCAGCTGCTCATATAGAACATAGAGTGACTGCTGATATAACATGTTGATAACCATGAACTGGTCTGGAAAAGAGAGAGAAATGATGTAGTTTTAGCTTTTGTAAAAAAAAACAAAAAAAACCCATTTTTTTTACCAGCTGTGTGCTAAAAACTGCACATTGACTCAGTCTGAAAAGAAATGGTAACAAAGTCTAAATTTAGTTAAATGTAAGAAGCAATCGTTCATCACGGTCACGTAATAAAACATTTTCAGCAGCTGTGATGCAGGACAGATGTAGGATCTCTGCAGCGGCTGCTTCGATATACTGATGTTGTGTGTGTGTGTGTGTGAGTTTCTTGCTGCATAAAATCACACAAGGTCAGAGTTGCATTTATCATAATTGCTTAATTGTTCTATTTATAAACTGAATATTAACAACCTCGTATCGTATCAGCAGCATCGGCGACGGCAGGCTGTGCCCCTTTGTTTCACATCTTTCAAAGTAGGAGGGTCGACACACGAGACGAGATAAAAAAGTAAGACGTTTAGTTCACTCTGCGCACACACACACACAAACACACACACATATTACTGTTTCCAAGACGATACTGAACCCTCCATATCAGGGGTCTGTCTGTGTCTTTGGCCCCGCTGTTCTCGTTCCCCACACAATGAAATTATACCATAGCAAGCATCGTCTCATGGAGGCAGATTCAAGGCCCATTTATTTGAGATTGCTTTTAGTGTAATTCAATAAAGGCTTTTTTACTCATTTATTTCCATGGTGAAATTCATGCTGAGGAAAACCAGGGCTGTATTTCCCTCATTAGCAGTAATAATAACCATGATAACAATAATGGCATTAAAAAGCAATCATTTGAAAGATCCTGCCGTCAATGTCAGTCTCAAACAGAAAATATAGACGGGCTCTGGACATTATTTTTTGGTGCTTATGGGAGACAATTTAGCAAAGGCTTTATTGTCGTAGCGCACGTAGATGAATTAGACGCATCAAACAAATTACTCTGACTATAAAAGCTGAATCAAAAACAAGATATCCTTTGATGTTCAAACTAGACAGTTTTGTCTTAGAGAAATACTGGCTTGAAAACGAGACATAAAAAGGGAAGGTGGTGCGATTATGACAAGGAGGCTAAGTGGGAGAGTGTAGAGAGAGGATTGAGAAGACAGGGAGACAGACAGCAAGAGCAGGGAGATCCACAACTCCACCGTCAGATCCATTTTCCACCACTGGAGGCCAACTGGCTATCAAGATGGCGCTGCCGTTGCCGAGGCTTAGACGGAAACTTGGTTCTCTTGCTGATCTGCGGAGCAAGCACAGCCTCCCCGAATGCCCTGCAAAAATAAATATTTGAATATTCTCCGGCACTCCTAAACCAGCTTAAATTGGATCATTTTATTTCGCCGCTTGCCCTTGCCAAAATGCCAAAAGAGTGTGGGTCTTGGCGAGCCTTTCGCGCCCAGGCATGCCACCCTCCCCCCGGCCCTGCCCACCCTCTGCACTATCAGCTGACACAGAGTCTGCCCCCGGGCCGCCTCCTTTCTCCTCGGCCACACTCCTGCTGCGTGGAGCTGGCACGCCAAGCCCACACAGACACCGGTCTAAACCGGCCATGCGTCCAGAACGCTGCGACGTCATCAGCATCAGGTGACTCTGTCATCACGGTCATCAAAAAAAAAAACAACAAAAAAAACAACAAAAAAAAACAGCAGATGATGAGGATGTGCTGCATCCTCATCTGGCGTTTGAACAGACTCAGTAGCGGTTACTGTGAGTGACGGACAGTAAGACGAAGATTTCAGACACGTTAAAGATGTCGTATGAGCTCACCATAAAAATATAAAAACCTTATTTTCTTAAAACAAGTAAAAAAAGAGAAAGAACTACCAGCGCAGTTAACATATTTCAACCATTTTCCCCACTTGAAATCAAATTTTTTCAAGAAAACTTATAGAAATTACAGCACATACCTCAGGAAACAGGAAAGAATAAAGCAGTTTGCTGCAAATAAAACATGATTTACAAAAAAATTTATTTTTTTCTCCTTGGAAACACCTTATCCCCTATGTTCAATGGGACATTAAAGTGAAATGAGTCTTGTTATATTCTATATTTTTCTTATTATCATCCAATCCAATGAAAATACCAAAAGCAGGAATTAATTGATCCGACTAACAAGTATTGATTGTGCAAGCCTGATATTTTCTTATTCCTCTGTGCAATAAACCTCCATTGAAAAACCATTAAAACCACATCAGTTGGCTACACTGTTGCACTTGAGGTTTCTCCATAATAACAAATATGAGCAACATAAACTGCACTACTGCCATAAATGCTCACAACTGCACCAAATGTGTATTAATCCACGATTGAAAATAGTTCCCAACAAATACACAATTAAGTAATGTTTGCTGAAAACTACACTGGCCAGCTGTTTGAGGAATTTTTTGATTTAGTCTTCAAAAGCAAAATAAAACTATATATTTGTAAAAGAATGACCTCTTAGGAATGAATGGGCTTGGGATTCAGTACCATAGACAGACTGAAGAAGTTGGAAAGTATCGAGAGACGGACTCATATGTTGTTGGTTTTCGTGGGATTTTTTTTACTATAAGAAAAATGTAGAATATTGCCAGATTTGTCCTTTAAAGGACCAGTCTGTTTAAATTTAAAGGTCCTTATCTACAAGTCATAAGTGTTTCTTGTCATTTTCAAATACAGACTATAATATTTTAAAGTTTTATTTAATATGTACCATATTTTGTGTTTCAGTTAGCAGTTGGTTATCATTCATTTGGGTACAGTATGACTTGCTTAAATTGTGTAATCACTAAAGCGAACATTCATTTTAGTCAATGTTACAATATTGTTGAATCATTATGCACTTGAAGCACATATTTTAGAAAATTTTAAAGGTCTTTACAAAAACAATACAACTTTTACACAACCTGAGCAAGTATCAAGAATCTGTGAATAGATTTTCACATATGAAATTGAATTCAAACTTACATTTATTGCTGCTTTTTTTTTCAGATATCCGCTCTTTTTTGTGTACAACTCATCAAACTGCTTTCATCAGTTGTCTGTAATTGCCTCATTAGAGTTCTCCTAATTATAGTGATCAAGGAATCTTCCATACATATCAGAAAAAGAAAAAAAATTTTTTCTCCACTTTGATGATGTGGTTTATTAGAATCATTTTGTCAGAGTGATCACAGCGCTCTGAAGCTCATACAGAAGACATAGTATGTTACTGTAATGTCCTCCATATAGCCGCTGTGCTCGTCTCTTTTAAAAGGCTCTGTGTTCACCAACTCTAACCTTGTGAGCCATCTGGCTCCATCAGGCTCAAATTTCATTTTTTTTGCAAAGCAATCCTTTTTGAAAACTGAAAAAGAGCCTCCAAGATCCAGATGGCTGGTGAGGTTTCAACAAGTTTGATTTGCCTTGGATCTATGATAAACAGTCTGTCTTAGCAACCTCGAGGTGGAGGAAGTAGACTGGCCATGAATTAGGGCCAAACAATTTAAAACCCCAGTGTGTAATTTAATTTCAGCATCTACTGTTTCCCCTCCTGATCACATGTTAATTCAGATGAATAATATCACATTTTTAAATTTTGAGAAAAACAACAATTGATCATATCAGCAGCAGGATGTAATTAATGCAAATATGTCTTTATATTTTTGTAATCACAAGTTTTTCATGTCGTTGTGCAATTACAAAAAACATCAAGATGTGAAAATGTGAACCGGCATGTTTGGTTCACCTTCAAACCAAAGTGTTTCTGCATCAGTGCTTCATCAGATAAAATGCTGAAACACGTTGATGTCAAGTTGAATAAAGTTGAGACCAGTCAGTTGGTTTGTGTTGCTGAATTGTTGTTTAATATCTTATATCCTTTCTGGTAAGCACTTATTTGGTGATTTGCAGGTTAAAGGCCAATTAAATTGGAATGAATAATGACATTTTTTTGCATAACTGCACATTAAAATATAGTCATTAAAATGTTGTTGAAAATAATAGTGTGAAAATAAATGTCTTAAATGAAATCAACCATCAACAACGGTCTCATTTGTTCACTTATTAGCTACATTGCTAGCATCCTTGCTAACGTCAGGTGAAATGTGGAAGATAAGGCAGAGCTTCAACAGATTATCAACATGATTGTTGCAACATTTTAGTCACTCCAACAGCCCAGTTGTCAACACAATGTACGCAGTGATGTAGTGTTGTCCCCATAATTACATGACCAGTGTATTTAAATTGAAAGTATTACAATGGGAACTGTAACTAAGTACATTTACAATTCTTAAGTACTACTATACACATCTACCAACAACAACAATTGGTGTATTTCCAACCACCTGTTTTTACGTGTATTTTCAATTTACGCATAAGAAAAGCCCAAAGTCGAACTATCACGGAAAAATATAACAGAGGTGGAAAAGTTGACATTTTAATAAAAATGAAATACGACAAAGTGCAAAGGAAACAGACTTAGCGAATAAATTATGATGTACGTGAAGCATGGGACTTATTTGTTACTCAAGTTTCCACAAAAACATCATGAAAACATGACTGATGAAGCAAATTGAAATGCCATATTTCCATCACTGTTTGAGGTTTAACTGGCGCTCTGTTAACAACGTCATTGCGCTGCGCTCTTTTCCTCCGCAATGGTTTAGTGGCATCCGACTGGATAATTAGCACGACTTAGCGCAATGCATCAATAATAATCAGATATTATACCATAGTCTCGGCACTAATATAGGGGCCATTTTTTTAAGTAATAATCAATGCACAACCATAACTTAACCTTAACTATTGCGGTATCGCTACGTTTTGGATCTGAATACTTCCTCCACCTCCTTCTAGCTCATAACTCATCATTTGTCTTGTTAACAAAGTTTGATCATGTAACTTGGTGCGTTTGCTTCATACGTAGTTGTGTGTGTGTGATTAGGTATGAAGCTAGCGGGTTATGGAACGATTTTTCCTTGAGTTTTTCCTTAAGACAGTGCTCCTCTCTATAGGATCGATGCCATTTTATGGTGTTACTTATGTTGCCCAATCGCTAATCTATTGCACAGTAAACACCACAGAAGAAGAACCATGTCGAGGTCTTTAGTGTTTAAAACATCTTCCTTTCTCCTCTTTCATGACATGTGCACATACATCTGCTTTCCTTCCTGTTTTCTAAAAACCACAGTGTTGTGTGTCGTATTTGTGAGGATATCAGCGCTAATGTAGCTGATTAAAACTCCAAATTACAAATCTACAATCTGTTTCACAAAAAGTGTGCATGTCTACAATTTGTGATAATATCTTGCACTGTGAAGAGCGATAGATGTGTGTTATGAAAAGCAATATTTTACAGTGTGTGATATGAATACTGGGTAATTTCGCCGTCATAAAACAGGGGGGAGTGGGAGGTAATGAATATTACACCATCGGGTCTGTCCAGCCCCCCCCTCTTCTTACTCTCTCTCTCTCTCATGCAGCTGTAGCGTCCTCGGGGCTACTGGCTAACCAGATCAGGTGCTAAATTCACTAATTGAATAATTTCACTGGGCTCCACAATGGGCCCTTTGAAAAGCGCCTGCTCTTTGTGTCTGTCCTCGAGTGACTGAAAGTGGTACAGCCTTTTAAATGAAAGAGTAACGCAGAGCTGCTGCAGTGGAGTAAATGCACTGCGATGATGTGCTGGCTTTGTGTTGCGGTGTTGTTTAACAGGACCAGCGGCAAAGTATCTTGGCTCTCAAGTGTATTGGATATCAATGAGAATGGTTTCACAGTACAGTCTGTTAAAGCAGATTTGTTGAGATTGGATGTTTGCCTTTTTAAATCCCTGGATTGATTTAGAAAGTCAGTAACAACTTTAATGCTTTTAAAATCAACTAAACAGTGGATAGTGCTTGAATGACACTTAACCCTAATTAGTCCAGGGGATAACACAGTCTGCTGCGAAAGGAGCACAAAAGCTATATACAGATTATGTATTGTGGACAAAAATAATTTCATTTCTTTCACCATAAAAGTATTTGACACTAGCATGAAATGGATATGATATCACACATTCAGTAGGCGATAAACTGGTTAACCAGTTTAATGGATAAGACTGGTGATAATCTATATTTTTTTAGTGTCAGCCAATATCAAAACCAACAGTTGCGTCAGTCCATCTCCAAATACTTTCCAATTTCACTACCCTGTCTGTGGTTCTCAACCCAAACTTAATTTATTCCTACACAACACTCTCAAAACATAATGGAAATATAGTTTAATTTTATGTAAAAAGGCTACTTTAGTTCATAAAACAGCTGGGCACTGTTGTTTTTAGCAAAGAATACTCAGGATTAAATGGTGTATTTGTTGGGGACTATTTTCAGCTGCGGATTGATACACACTTAACTACATTGACCATGTTCTTTGTAATGAAGGAAACTGTCACCCAGTGCAATGGTGCGAGTCACTGAAGAGTTTTTAATAGTTTTTGGACAACAGTAGAGCTGTTGAAGACATATCAGACTTTGGATACACAGACATTATGTGATAGTCATATTAATTCATCATTGGTTTTGGTCTTCTCGTAGATTTTGTTGATAATAATCCATTTTAGTAAACATAGAATAGGACAAGACATATCTTTTAAGGTTTGGATTGACCTCTTCACCTTGAGTATTCTCAATGTTGCCTTTAAACAGCTGCTAACATATTCCCACTTTAGTTTCCCCTTATGAAGCTTTTGAAGATTTCTTGATTGTCAAAATCATTTTATCATTTTCCATGCTGTCTAACAGTATCACTTACACACTTACATGTTCTGGACCAGCTTTTTAAAACTCTCCATTGAAGCTACGTGATGTTTACCTATGAATACAGTATGTTTTTTTAAAAAATTTTTTATTGCTGCACCATTCCATCAAATGGAAATATTCCAGATATCTTCATTTTATACAAATTTCCCCAAAAATTCTGCCTGACATAATGGGTATCTTTGCTAGAAATCAAAATAAAGCTATGTGGGATTGAAAATGTTTGGCTACGTACCAGTTTAAATGATTCTGTAAAGAAATATGTGATCTTGTAGTCTTTTATGACAATATTAATACATCAGATTTATGGATGCCTTGTGCATTGATCCTCAATAATTCAGCAAATTAGTATTTCTGTTATTTTACTAGCTTTTTTGGGGGGGTTGGGGCGATTTTGCCTTTATTTGACAGTCAATAGATACATTTGATTGGAAACAAGTTCAGAAAGGAGAGGAGTCTATATGCAACAAAAATCTCCAGCCAGAATAAAACCAGGCATGCTGTGGTTAAATGCATCTTAACCACTTCCCCAAACTCAGCATTAAAATCACAACACAGAACTACAACTGCCTCAAAACATTGATTTAAGAATTCACACCCTCTAAACACAACCTTTTTAACCCGATTGGCCTAACTCAATTTGGAAGTGTTAGGGACAACATTTTGAGGTGTAGTCATGTAGAATTTACTGAAAACACATTTCACCACAGCTGAAAATTATTCCAGAGTTTGTTAGACCTGAAGGTAATTGTGTACAACCATCTGCTTTCTGATATTCATATCCCACCCTTCTCCCACACTTATAGTATCACACTACTGTTTTCGTTCGTCACGTAATGCTTTTACACTGTAGAAAAGTATTTTAAACTTTTGTGCATGGAGGACATTATTTGCTTTTTAACCCTCATCCAGTGGAGCTCAGTATCTCAGCTCTGATTGAATGTAACTCTTAATGTGCATCAGGGAAATGTCATTTTCTGATTTCACTGGACAACAGGAAATGTCTCTAAAAATAAAGGTTCAAAAGAAAACCAACAAGTTCACAAATCAATTACTGAAGATTTAAACCTATAAGACTGAGTGTTCTTACTTTTATGGCTCTGGCTGCCTGCTTCTCAGCTGGCAACACTGATGTTTAATAGTAACTGCAAGATCACAGGAACAGACATTGTGACAGAGACTATTTGATGTTGAGAAGGAAATCTGATCTGCTATTGATGTCCATGCTTTATATCCTGTGTACTGCCAAGATTAATGTTTAGATGATGTTTGTAATGGCCTGTAGCATCAGGACCTAGATGTCCAAATAGTACCCTAGTTTTAGTATGAACATTTGCCATAGCATAAGGTTGTAAAAACAATGTCGTATCTGTGGTCGTCTGTCAACATCTGCTGGACGTTGCCCCCTGTTGACACACTTTTGGAACATTACTGGTTGTTTTCCACATGACTGAAATATATTTTTTTAACTTTTTTTTTTATTGTTTTGTCAGTCAAGAAATAAAAAATAATGGCAACAATGTGAGACTTCCTTGTACTTTTATGGTAGATGGTAAATATTTTACATCTATCTGTTTTTAAACCTCTGAAGTCAAACAGAACATTTGAGTTCTGCAAGTTGACCCTTCAGACATTTGAAATTAAGCACATTTATCAAAATGAATTACAGAATCCTCAAGTTTAACCACCTCACAAATGGACACAGTAGTTAATCAGTGGAAGTCAGATTTCCCTGAAGACTGTGCTTGTCTCTGCTGCGTCCTCTACCTCGTCCTCCAGCCAGTCTCAGATTCATCCAAAGCCCCTTCATAACTTTCTCCCTACTTTGAAGTTATCTTTGCGCTACTTGAGAGCCAAGAGCCTCGTGGCCATGGATCTCCTCCTACAATCCATCTCAAAAATTGATCAGTCTTTGGCACCCTGCTGGCCTCTTCTCACCCAAAAATCTGCGTCCCCAATTCCCTGAGTTTAGGTTTGACGTATAGAGCTCCCTTAGCGCTACTCCATCCAGACCGGTGGATATCAAATGTTTGTTCGCCTCTATTTTCTCAACTTGTGACCATATTTTCCTACTTTAGATTGACCTCTTTGATCCCCCCCTTTGTGTTGGAACCAAGACTATAGGAGTGGGGCGATGAAGGGGGAGGGAGTCTGCCAAGTGGCTGACTGACGAGCTGCCTTTCCTGGGCCGCTCAAGCCTGAAACCTCACCGTGCCATCCCCACTCCGGCCCAAGCCAGTCTATATGACTTATGGAGTTTGGGCCCCTCCACTGCCAATCCCACTTAGAGTGCAGTTTTCTGATAAACAAAAGCACATTCAAGCTTTAGCTTCTCATTTCACACTATGTGCTTTGGCTGGAGGCAATGCTTTCCTGGAGCCCCTGGCCTAGAGTCCAAAGAACGGCTCCAGTTGGCTTTCCTTTTTAAAAAAACAGAGGGGGGAAAAAGACGCCACATGTGGAGGATTAGGCTCCATCTCTCATCCTCCACGCTCTCTGCTCGCCCTCTACTACCAGAGCCATCACTGCTCCCGGTGAGCTGGTGAACCAGCCCCGCGGACACATGCATGAACGCAAGCTTCATTCTTTTTCCTACCTCCAACACACAACACAAACTCACCTGACTCTCTCTCCATCTCTGTCCCACCCTCATCTCCCCCTCCGGCTCTTTTAACCGTGCACAGGGATTGCAAACATGAACACACAATCTCCTCTCTTTCTGTCCGCTCTCTCTTTCAGAGCTTGAGTTGGATTTAAACTTTTAGTTTGGTGCGGGGGCGCTCATATCCCTGGCTATTGTAGGAGGGAATACTCTTGACTTTGACAAAAGCTGTACAGTTGTGATTCTGAATATTCTTACAGTAAAGTTCGCGGGGTAAGCTGAGACAGTGATACAGTTTTAATTCCATAAATTGTCTTCATTGTGTCTTTGCATATTTTTCCAAATGCCCGTGCCTCTGAAAACCTGGCAACTATAGCATACAGCAGCACTGTACATATGGTGCTTCAATCGAGAACCTGCGCCATTGACTGCAAATTTATTCCATGTCAGACGTGTATATTTTGAATATACTTAACCCATTAAGTGTGAACGGTGCGCCAGATGGATTGAAGGATGAGAGTAAGGTAAAGGCTCAGATCTGAAGGCGAGTGGCACCCGTCAAGGCCCTTTGTCTCCAGCTAAGCAGAGATACCAGAGCGGTTATTAGTGATGTGCGTGAAACGCTAGCCGAGGCGTGTGATGACCCCAGGGGCCTTGCCTGTCTCAGGGAACAGATGTGCCACCCACTCGCAACAGTTGTACCCTTCCCACAATGGCCTTGTGGGAGACGGTGGGCTAGCTGCGGACTGAAGATGATACCTCACTTAACTAGCTCCCATGTTGGCTACAGGGAGGGTGCATCTCTCGGAGAGGAGGGAGCGGGAAGGGAAGGGAGGGTGTGAACAGCACACATATTTACAGGATCAATATTTACCCAAAATTCTTCTCGGGAGCCAACACCTGCTGCATAAAGTCGAGAAGTTGGTGAAATGAAATCGGCTGATCTCTCTTCAACATTTCATTAACTCCCCCCTCCACCCCTCCCGCCCCCCAATATGAACTTGGAAACTTGATCAAGTTATCATAGCATTAAAGTCTACAGCAGATTTTTCTCTCCGCTTATTTTTTTTTCTCAGACAGCTCATTAAAGCAAATACAGCTAATAATGAAAATTTTAAAGCCTCATAGTACAGACTAATTTTCTTTATTATTTCTAAATCCTTAATGAAGGGTTTCATTTACACCATGCTTGTAGAGAAAACATGCATTTCAATGTGCTGAAAGTTAATTCATTTTCTTGTAATGCAATAGTTAGTTTTAATTGCTTTTTAATGTAGACGGTTGACTATAATATTGCAGAAAACAAACTTTGTGTTGCATTCATTTCATTTCCATTTTGAATTCACACACATTATTTCAGAATATTTTAATGGCTTCATATTTGCAGCCTTCTCTTCGCAGTTTACCGTTCTCTCTTAATGAACACAGCTATGGAAACATGCTGCATAATGATAATTGTGTAAAATTCTGATATATTGTACTTTAATAAAAGGATATTTGAACTCACAGCTTGCTGTCAGATCAAGGCAGAGATATGTGTTGTGAGCGTTGGCACTAACAGGAATGAACTGTGACACCTAAATCAACAACTCGCAGAAGGACTTTGCCCCCAAATTCATTTGTCAATAGATTGAGTCAATATGGGTTAATCTGTGTGCAGCTCCTCAGCCTTCTGTCTACCCATCAACACACACAGGACAGTGTCTGGCTAGACGTCTGGCCATTAACTGCATTATCTTTGTGTCTGTTGTGTAAATACATCAAACATCGAGTATGATTTTTTCTTTTTTTTTTTTCTTCTGCCTGTCATGATGAAACTGGCGTCCCAGTTGTTTGAGTGAATGAAACCCAATACGACATAAATGGCTTCCAAATTCAGTCTTTATAAGTGAGGTCTTGACTGATTTAATTAGGAAGCCCACACATGCTATCAAATATTAAAGTGGTGATCTGTGAGAGTCTTGTTCATATTTTCTGCTCTTCTCTGGTGCTCGGCCTTCACTGCTACACTTTTAAAAAAAGTTTACCTGTCAATCAGACTCTGAGGTGGGACTCTGATGGGTTTTACCTTTGGATTTCCTGTTGGGAAGTTTGCGCTTCTTGTAGGTGGTGCTTTATTTTTGTCTTTTCAGTCCTGGTGTTTATCAGTGCCAGTTCTTCCACCTCTGCATGCACCAAACATGGCAAACACATCCCTTTTTTATTATGCACCAGATGTAGTGAGTTTCCCTGTAAAAAAAAAACAACAAAAAAACTACCAGACATAGAGGTTCGAGCATCCCTCCTCCACTCCAAAGTTGTTGCCCAGCACTGCAGAGACCCGGGCTCTCTGCCTTGGCCGTTTGTTCCATTGAACACAATTGGCTATGTTCACTGACAGGAACTGGCGAGGTTTCTTTTGCTACAGATATAACTACACAGTGAGTAGGGAATTGGGTTAAAACTGGGGGAAAAAACGAAACCAGTTCACTTGGTTTTTAGGCTCTTTTGGACTCTAAACAATGCAGAGAACTTATGGATATTGTTTATTGTCTTAACTTTATTGGACCTCATTATCGCACTAATGTTTGACTTTGAATTTTCAATATTTGTTACAATATTTTCTCTATTTTTTGGGCTTTTCCAACCAACTGAACCCTTAGCCATCCAAGGAGGGAGGGGAGCTCTCCTTAGGGTTTTTTTTTCCAGTTTTCTTCATGTGCTGGATTTCAAGTCAAGTAATTTTTGTATTAGCCCAAAATTGACGTGAAATAAAATCTTTCAGTAACTCAATAAAGACAGAATCACTGCAAATTGCCAGTGTTTTTCTTTAAATATGTTTCAGATTAATAATCAATACTTTAAGCTGTTTTTGTACAAAGTATAAATCAATTTTCATACATTATTGGATGTTAGCATCCAAGCTCTAAACCCAACAAGTCTTCCAAATTAAATAACAAAATACATCATTGGTCCTCCAGATAGACACGTACATAAGAGTCGTCTGATCTGAGGCCACTGTGGTCAGAACAACATTACTGTTTCGAAAGTAAATGAAAACATTATTATTAATTAATTACATTGTTGTGGTTGAGGTTTGGTTAGGGTTACACTCAAAAACAGCTTAGGGTTAGAGCGAGATCATAGTTTTGGTTAAAATAACCACTTATGGTTATGGTTGGGGAACGACCACAGTCACTGTTAAAAGAAACCCACGTTGACCGTCGGTAGGAAACAGGAAACAAACAGCGGTCTGCAGAGTTGTTGTCACTTGGACATAAACACGTCTATTATACCTTATGTCTTTACAACTGATGGTCTCGTCTTTCTTGAGAGGACAGTTGTCTAAACCCTTTTTTAACAGTAAAGATGTCTATCATTTTATTCCCTGAAACGAGATGAAACGATTAGTCAATCAAGCTAGACTGACAGAAAATGAGCCTGCAACTATTTTGATAATTGATTAATCCTTTAAATACTTTTCCCTTTAAAAATGCCAAATAACCTCTAGTTTCAGCTTCTACACTGTAAAGATTTACTGCTGTTCTTTATCTCCTGTGACTGTAGACTTAATATCGTTGGTTTTTTAGACTGTTGTTCGCACAAAACAAGTGATTTGAAAAGTACAACTTGGACTAATTAAAATTATAGTTAGTTGTAGCTCTAATCTTGGTTATTCATGTATGTGTATTTGTTTTTTTTAGGGTATCAAAATGTGGTTCAAAGTTTTTTTTTAGCTTTGCTGATTTTCAGACACGGTAGAAACAAACGTCCCAGTTGTTTGAGTCATATACCTGATAATGAATTTAGTAAAAGCTCGCAGATAAACAGTAAAGCCAAACCTACTGCGAGGAAGATCTACTGAGCGCTTTGAACGACAAGCACCCACCAGAACACTGTTCACATTTCAGACAATAAATCATTAGTAACAAGCATGGCATCTCTTTCCCTCTCATCCTTTCCGCTCCCCCCCACCCCACACCCCCCCCACCTCCACCCTCCACCCTCTTAATGCCAATCAGAGCAAGATGGGAAGATTCCCTCCAACTCTTGAGATCCAGCATGTGTTTCTCCCAGAGGGGAAAAATTAATTCCTCCTCCTCCTCGGCATCCTCCTCCTCCCTTTCTCCGCCAAGGTGCAGCGTGCTCCCTCTCTTTTTCTTTCCCCATCTGAAAGAATACAAGAGAATGAGAACCTCTCCTGAGGGGATCCAGCTTATATACTATTTCATCCGCATTTAAATCCTCTGATAAATGCGAATGTGAATGCCTTAGCGGGGAACTTGCGAAATAAAGAGAGATTATTTTCTGGAGATACTAATATTAGTCTTTTGGCATGGGGTAGAGTGAATACAACACCCGAGCGTGGGGAAGTCTATTGATGGTGATATTTAATCTAGTGTAAGCATTGCTTGTTGTGAAAAGAGTGGAAGAAAGGGGAGAGGAATATGGGTTGTTTTTTTATTTACATACCTGTGAGAATGATGATCCATTCAAATAGATGACTTATCAGGCCAGAACAGAACCTCCCTCTCCCCACAGGCGATGAAGAGGAAGAAAAATAAGTTAAGTCTTGTATTATTCTTACTGAGAGCTTTTGTTGGCAAGATTTGGTCTCTCTATATACTGTACAGTACAACTTTTTAACTACCCCCAGTTGGCATTTTGTAACAAGTTAACTATTGTTCCACCCTGTTGTAAGTTTTTGAAGTTGTTGAGGAATTCCAGTCGAGTTTTTTTTTTTTTTTTTTGTCTTCTGCGTTTTGATCGTTCAGGTACCAAGCGGCACTTTTCTTTCCCACTTTGATGCGGGGAAAAAAACATCAAACGAATCCTTAAGACACCCATAATAATCTACGTTTTTATTATGTGTTCATTGTTCCCCGGGACTGTCATTTCCAGCAGCCTCTGTGCGAGGAGACACGAAGGTTTCCGTCACAAATATTCCTTTCAGGATCTGTTAGGCCTTGCTTGTCATCTGGATGAAAAGGAATCGCGGGGATTTTTGTGCTTGCCCTTAATCTCCCTAACTGATGCTGGGAGTGCAAATCAAATCCAATTATAGGCAATGTGGGCCTTCAGCCTCTTTGAGGAAAGATATTGGAGACACTGATGGTTATCTAATGTTTTTTTTTTTTTTCTTCTCTCTCTGCTTTGAAACAACCAGCAGTGAGTGAGGTCATGGGAGTAAATCTGAGTGCTTGCAAGACCCCACTTGAGATGTTTTTTTTTTTTTTTTCCATTTTTTAACATCAGGACATTTTTCTCCTCTTTATGAAAAGATTATTAGGCCTTTAAAGATTTTTTTTTTTTTTTTTTACATGTGAATAAATGAATGAATATGATGAATAAAGGGTTCAGGTGTGATTACAGTTATATTTGATGGTAATAATCTACATAAACAAATTACACTAAATTGTACAACTGCAAGTAAAAAAGGCTGATTTTACTTTTTATGGCCCTCATGCATATTTTAGAATTAGAGGATATCGCATGCTTTTACTGAAATAGCAGTAAAAGCATGCATTTATCAGTTGACTTTACAACTTCTTGCTGTTGTTAGAGGACAGGTTGTTTTCTTTTTTTATTATTGTTATTTATTAATGCAGGTGGAAGAAGCTGACAGTGGTGGAAGAAGTATTCAAGTCATTTACTCAAGTAAAAGTAAAGATACTACATTATAAAAAAAAAAAAAACTCAGTTAAAGTAAAAGTCCTGCATTCAAAATCTTACTGTTGAAGTTTAGACATACTGGCACAAAAATGTACTTAATGTATCAAAAGTAAAAATACTAATTATGCAGAATGGCCCCTGGAAATATAATGTATTAATTTGTAAAGGGTACTTTAGTTTTTTTTAGTTGAGTTTAAGTATAAAATAGCATGAAATGGAAATACATAAGAAAAGTATTTCAAAATTGTACTGAAGTCCAGTACTATACTTGAGTAAATGTATTTAGTAATTTTTCACCACTGGAAGTAGAGATGTTAAATAAGATCATTTGTGACTGGATGATTGTTGGTTTGAATATGTTTAATCCAGATTTTAAACAATCATTTTGAACCAGCTGGTTTTTCTAACCGAGGGCTCGTGAGCAAGGCACTTAACCCCGTCATACTGAGCATATAAGGACATGAGAAAGTAAATCTGGGTCTAGAACAACTTTCTTCTTGACGAAAAAAAGGTCAAATATGAAACACGGACTCAACCGAAGGACTAATAGGGCCCGAAATACTGATTGTGGATTCACTGACACAAACTCTTATCTGCTTTAATCCTAGCTTTGGAGAGCATGGTTAAGAATGTCCCTGTTAAAACTAATCTACGATTACAAAATATCTCGAACTCAATAAACTGAGATTATTCAAATCCCTCGCGGTGTAATCGCACCCAAGTGCCACCATGTAATCTCAACTGAACGTGTTTTGCATTCATCTGCCTTTCTCTCCCTGTCTCCCAGACAGCATGTAAATAAACCTTCCTGTGGTGTGGGACGGTGTAAACTTCAGAATTTGCCGCTTATTTTGTATCATTAAAATATTAATCACAGATTAAGCCCCTTAATACCCTATGGATTGCCATTTTAGAAAACAAATACAATAGTTCCCCCACTCTTTTCTTTGCAGAAACCTCCTGGCATCTTAGGAATCAGCCGCATGTTTCAGTGCTGAAAGAAAGACAGGAAAGGATAGAACTGTAATCCCTATCAATGCACTTTAGAAACCACCTTCTTGCTAAAATGTGTGACTAATGGGCACAAATCTGCAGCTTTAGAAGCTGTCAGCGAGGACTGCCTAGGCCGTTGTTCCACTATTCACCGCATAAACGTAATAAACCCGTCCCGTTTGTTTTTGCCATTGCTCAAGTCTTTTTGTCTCTGCTCAGAGCAAATGTACCTTGAGGTCTTGTGTAGGGTTTCTCTTTTCAAGCTGTAGCTCTTTTTTTTTTTTCTTCTTGCTTGCCTCCTCCCGCCCGGTCTGTGTGCTGCTTCGTGGTGCCGTAATGACATTAAAACACGAACACTTAAAGGGCTTTTGGTGAGAGCTGCATTGTCTGCTGTGAAGGCTTCCAAAAAGAGGCTTTTATTTTGTTGTGGGATTTAATGCCAGTGTGTGTTACCTGATAACATTAAGGCAGAGCAGGGAAGCAGGAATATTCCCTGACTGGCAAAGCTTCAAGAATATTGACCACCAACAGGATTGCAGCTGATGCCGGCCATGTATATTCATGTGCTCAGAACGGCCTGATTATAGCTATTACAGAATTATATCCGGGGAGGCGCAATTCATTAGCCCTGATT
Source organism: Thunnus maccoyii (assembly GCF_910596095.1). Taxonomy (NCBI): domain Eukaryota; kingdom Metazoa; phylum Chordata; class Actinopteri; order Scombriformes; family Scombridae; genus Thunnus; species Thunnus maccoyii. Next base: position 7,287,125 of record NC_056542.1, read on the forward strand.
TCTCTTTATCTAGCGTCAGAGTGCAAGGCTAGCTTAGTGCAAGGCCGGATAAAATGTTGCTATATTTTCACAGCCAGATGCAAAAAGAAAAGTGTTAAGAATCCTTGTCAACTTCTGGGTTTCAGGAAGCGTCTTATACGATATAAATCTCTGCAGCGGGAGCGTCAGTGTAAAAGTTATCAAAGGTGAGGCCTTACACGTCTATACTTGGATGAGTAAAAAAAAGAAATTCCCAAAAGTTCCTTCAGAGTATATTCAAACTGATTATCTATTTTTTTTTTTTTCTGGCAGGTGAGATTTTGTGGATCCAAATCGATTTATGTTGTTGTTTTTGCAATGGCAGTTAAATACACTTTGGGAAATGAGGTGAATGAAACCTATAAAATGAAGTTTGCTTCCAGCTGAATAGTTAATTCAGTGCATCCAGAAAAAAACGAGTCTTTTTTTTTTTCTCCTCCCCTCGCTGCCGTATGTGAGGGAGAAATAATGACAGTGTTTCGGCGTTGTTTGATCATCCTTAGCAAATTTGAATGCCAAATTTGTTTTGCAGGTGTTGCTCATGGAATAATTGAGCTGCATAATGTGGATAAGGTGTTGCTACCATACTACACTTAATACGCATTTTAAGCACCAAAACAGCTCCAGCCGGTACAGAAGCCTGAAATCATTACAAGTTTAGTTTTTGAGACAAAAATGGATTTTGCAATGGACATGGTTTGTCTTCATAAGACAACATTTTTTTTTTTATAATGTGCACAGACAGAGTAAAATTGAATAGAATAATTACATTCAATCATGTTCAAATCATCAGAAGCTTCATGTGAGAAATTATTTTACATCAGAGGAATTTAAACTGAAACTGAGTGACCTGTCTTTATAAAAACACTGCATGGGAACACAACTATTTCCAGACACATCATCCCCAACAGGAAGGACAATCATCTTGAACATATTTAGAATTCACTTCCTTTCCTGTGACTGGCAACGTACCTGAACCTATCAGAACTGGAATAACACGGTAAATCCCGCCCATTTGGCGCGCTAGGGAAATAAAACCAAAGCTGAGAAAAAAATTTCTGACACTGTCACTTTCTGACCCAGGTCTGGCTTACAGAGTGAATATAGTGGGATTAATAAAGACTGCTGAGAGACTTCACCACAGGTTTATGATGAAGTTATTTGCTCTCTGCACACACCAGAATCAGTCTGCTCTGGTGTCTCGGGTGCACCATGCTCCTCCTTTTGTCTTCCCAGGCAGAAGCTCTATAAACACAGAGACTGAGCCACATGTAAATACACACACACACACATACATGTGCACATGCACACACACACACACACACACACACACACACTCAAGACAATGGCTATTACCAGGCACACCTGGGTTCCCGCCTGCGCCATCCTCCTAATATCTTTTAAATCTTCACATAAGGTATGCCTTCCATAGGGCTTACAATACCATTTGCTCTAATAAATTCTTTTGGCAGCGCTGAGTGCAAGCTGCTTCTCCAAGGCCCCAGGAGAAGCATGGAGGGGAGCTGGAAGGGAGAGGCAGCCCAAAATATGAGGATAAATAGTGGGGAATCCTCCAGGACCCCGGCCTGGTAATCAACATTCTTCCAACTGGAAACATTTTCCAATTCTTCATCTTCATTTAGCTTCCTTACCTAGTAATTCTTAGCAGCGGGCTGCAATAATTTGCACTGACACCTGAATCAAAATGCAGGAAGGGTCCAAATTGAAGGTTTTTGGAGGGATGAAGGGAGTGGCGGAGAGAAAGAGAAAGGAGGGGGGAGGTGAGTGTGATAAGCAAATGAAATTAATGATGGCGAGTGTTTGTCTAGTGAAGACAGGAAGGAGCATGGTGTCAGGTGCCATGTTAAACACTCCACACACGGTAAAGTAGCTAATCCAGGCTCCCTCCATCTCAAGCCTCTATGTGATTACAGTGAACAGTCTCCTCATCGTGAACGCCGCGGAGCAGAGCGGCGGCCCTAGTTACCTCTCCAACAAGAGGCTCATTAAGAGCGAGAGAGAGTCAGAAAGAGAGAGAGAGAGAAGGAGGAAGGGAGGGGGGGGGGGGGAGAGATTTTTAAGTGTTGACTAATAGAGGAGCTCCAAGGTATTTATTTCTTATTGTTTCCCTGCAAAGTCATTATGCCACACTAGAGGTTCTTCTTTCCGCTCCCCAGCAGAGAGCAAGAGAAGGAAACATAGGGGGTATATGTGTGTGTGTGTGAATCAGTCTGTGTGTGTGTCGGTATTTTCTTTCCCCATTTCACCCTCCCTCACTCCTACTCTACTTTAAGGGAGGAGGCGATGGCTTCAGGCGAGCCTAGATCTCCAACGCTGTGATGCACTTCTATTGTGGCTCTTTGCTGCAGCAGCATATGAACTGTCACTTGTTACGTTAAATTATAGATCGCCTCTCCTAATTCCCTGCCTGATATTTCTGGCAGCGGGGAGGAACATGCGGACAGGAAGCATCTGTTAGACCCATCGATGAAGGCCAAAAAAACCCCTTTTTCTGTGCACCCATTCGTCACCCGCTCTGACAACGGTTGGTTCACCTGATCTCCTGAAGCCAACAGAGCGAACTGAAAGGGTTTATCAGATAGAAAGATGCATTCTAGGACGGGAAATTGATTGAATGTCATTAAAAACTATTTAAAAACACATTTTTAATCTGTTTTTCACCAACTTTAATATTTGATAATTCCTCAACTTTACCAGCTGTCTGTTTTAGCTTCAGCTTCCCCACTGAAAATATTTCAAGGTTAAATGGTTTAATAGTAATTATAGTAAAGCACCATTTGAATATTACACAGCCTAAATAGAGGTTTATCAGTTCTCAATTGTCTTAACAATAGTTTAATTGTTAGCTCTGCCGCCCACACAACGGTTGGGCAAAGACAAAAACCACTAATGGCTCAGCAAAGAAGAAGATGAATAAAATTAAAAGACACCTGCACACCTCTTCTATTTGAATAGATTTCTTTGTTAATTTTGGAAGCGAGTTCAGTCATTATAAAGAACACCTACTGTCCCTTAAGCTGCAGTTTAAAGTATTTAAGCATTTATCAGCACAATAGCCTATTCAATTACACTGATAACAAATGCAAAGTAGTGCATCTGTTAATCTAAACTTTAGGAACTTATCTTATTTCTTGCTTAAAAAAAAAATTAAAACTTGACATTATGAAACGAATGCCGAAACTTAATCTGAATTAATTTCCTTCAGTATCAACCTGCTGTCATTAATCAGTCTGTAAATACTCTGTGTGCCGTTAATTGTTGAGAGGCAGCCACGACTGGAATAATGACTTTGACTTTTTAGAGAATCAAAGGTCAAAGGTGTTTCCGAACGTAAACACTTGGAGGAGGTTAGGAAAGACGTGACAAGTCAGAGGAAACAGCGAACAAAGCATGATGGGAAATGGCTGCCCTTCCCTTAGTACTATGGATGTACCCATGTTCCCTCTGATTTAAATTATATAAATATATTAACTAAAGAATCAGTTTGTAAAATATGTATAAATATGAGTTTATTTCATGCCAATTAACACATGCTCAAAGTCAGCTCTACTTAATTGATTTAAATTATATACAACTAAAGAATCGGTTTGTAAAATATGTACAAAAACGAGTTTATTTCATGTCAATTAACACATGCTCAAAGTCAGTTCTACTTAATTGATTTAAATTATATATAACTAAAGAATCAGTTTGTAAAATATGTAGTAAAATGAGTTTATATCATGTCAATTAACACATGCACAAAGTCGGTTCTACTTAAAAAGCCAGAAAACTAATGTGTCAGCATTTCATCATTTTTAATGAATAAGTACATTTAATGTTTACAGATGTGAGTTGTGCTGAAATCCAGCCATATCTTACGCAAGTTCAGTACTTAAAATATAGGATTTTTTAACAAGAATGTCAGCTGTATCCTCACTCACAGACCTAGAGCTACAAATAACTCTTCAGTAAATTTTAATTTGCTTTACGTACCTGATGGGTGGAGTTAACCGAGACGAGATGAAACTTTAATGATCTCTACTGTGTTGTAGCAGAAGAGAGACAAGAATACAGGAGGGGGGGAAAAAAACAGAGTATGAACATAAAACGGGAGTCAGACAAACACATGCAGCCGACAAATTCAAGGCATGTTAAGTAGAATGGATGAGTGGGAAGACTGGGTGACAGCATGAATAACTTACATGCATGGATTGACTTACAGTTGCTGTTACAGATGGTACAATAGTCATTGTTCATTAAAATATACATTACTAAATATATAAAGGTGCGTTACATTTTTAATGCACAGACGAGATTAGAAATATCTTCATAAAAATACCTAATAGTGAGCTATATTTTTATATTTTGACATAGAACAGTACCTTACAAATTGCTTTTTAATACATTTTGGCGTTTAGAACATGTTCTAAGATACAAAACGGAGCTGAAAAAGATCTGCACACACTTCGTGACCGGGCCGGGTGTGTGAGAACCGCTGAGTTTAGGGTGCTGTTAGTTTTCTGAGGGCATCATGCTTTTGCCTCCCTCTTCTCTGCAAAATCTCTGCATCCACCGGTTTGTTACACGACACCTCCTGGTAGAGACCGAGGCTGCAGCTCGGAGGCATCACGCTCGCAGGATGTGTGTGTATTTGTGCACGTGTGAGGGTCCGTGTGTGTACATATGTCGGTGGTGTCTGTTTGTATCTTTAAGAATGGAGAGAACAAGACGATGTGTGTTTGGGGAAGCATGTGTGTGTGTGTGTGAGTGTATGTGCATACATACATACCCCCACTTAGGAAAGCCAACCACCCTCAATGTCTCCAATGGCTTAGGGCCCTTTTCTGTCTCCCATGGGGGCCATTGATTGAAGCCAGAATTCCTCCACGTGTGTGTGTGTGTGTGTGTCTGTGTGAATGTGGGTGTTTGTGTGCGAGAGCATCGGCCTTGCTGGGATTGCATTAGACAAAAGAGACACACTTGCCAGCAGCTGTGGTGAAGACAGCAGCATCCCCACCCCACCTAAAGCACCCCATTGGTTCCTCCTTCCACTCCCAGCCTCCCTCGGTCCAGTTAGGCAACTGGAGCGGCGATGGCGCCCGCTCAGGAGAAGAAAAGGCCCCTCGGGAGGCTGGAAAGTGAATAAAGGAACACGCAGAAAGAGAGAATAAGCATTTTTCATGCTTTTTTGTGTTTAATGCCATTTCCAAAAATAATGTGGGCCTCAGAAAACAGAAGGTAAAGATTTATAAGAAAACACACGCATACACATACATGTCCGCACGCAGACACACACATACACAAAATGCCAGTTTGGGGAGGGTTGTTGTGAATACCTGATTCTTCCCCCTCTTTTTTTCCCTCATCTCCCTTTAAAAATCTGCAAATCCATTTGCTAAACAGCTGCACCTCTGTAGTGCACAGATAACAACCTGGGCCAGACTGGCTTTGCGGCAGCGAGTGGAGGCAGATAGGCCCAAATCTCTGGCCCTTTTTTCAAAAATGCTAATGACGAAGGAACCACTTCCCCGGCCAAAAAAAAAAAAAAAAAAAAAAAAAAAAAAGGAAGAGAGATGGAGGAAGAGAGAGGGAGAGAGAAGGCTCTTGTAGATCTGTCAATTGCTATTTTGACAGATATTTGCTTGTAAGTACACACAACACTTGTTCCCTGTGTCTTATCTGGTGCTGTGCAGAACACTGACCTACATTACATCAAGCACAATATGATGCACAAACATGCTCTGTTCAATAGCCTGCTTTTTTTTTCTGTTGTTGTTGTTTGTTTTATTTTTTCTCACTCCCCCTCTTCTCTCTTTTTCACCTTAAAAACAGATGGATTCAAATGAAATGGCTGCAAATCCTATGAACAGAAGGTATTCTTTCTCAAATAAAACCTTGTGGCTTAAAGGGAGAATCTTCCGACCATCTCCGGATGTTTGATTGCTCCTCAAAGGCCCGAGCAACTGCACTCAGTGGAGGAGAGTAAATATTGGAAATATTGCCACAGCTGCTCATTCACTCCGTCTCTATCTCTCCGTCTCTGCCTCCCAACACACTCTCTTTGACACACACATGAAAACAATGGCACAGAATGCATACTAGACAGATAATTATAATGTGATGCTGCACCGATCCACATGGTAAGTTGTTCCTTTCTCAACTCAGCCACCTCAGACGGGTCGGAGGTCAGTCGGAGAGCGGCGGCCTCGGAGCCGGATGAACTTTATTGGCTTGGTAAAATGAATGATTTCCAACATGGAGTTTTACATTGAGGTGCTTCAGTTGACAGATTGGCTCTCTAATCACCAGAGGCTGCATTACAGAAACTTCCTAACCGTGAAATCCTCTCTTTATCTGTTTGTTAACCATGAAAGTCTGAGTAGAATTAATATTAGACAAGAATTTGGACTGAAAAAAAAATAAATCTTAAAACAAGGTCCAACTTACTTGTTGTTTCCGAAGCTTTCAACCACAGTCTGTGGCCTTCCTCGGTGGATGGAGTTGCTCAGTTGTCATGGAGATAGTTTAGTTGTTATCGTGTATCGTGTGACCTACAGTAAATATGGAAATTCTGACTTTGTTAATTGTAGACTTTGGAATCAACAGTTGACAAAACAACCTCATATTGAGGTCCATTTATTAGCTGTTCTCAAGCTTTCAGTCATTCAGTCTCACTTAAAGAGGACATAACATGCACATTTCCAGGTCTATAATTATATTCTGGGCCTCTACTGGAATATCTTTGCATGATTTACAGAATTACTTATTTTATACTGGCCCTTCACGCAGCCCCTCAGTTCAGCCTCTGTCTGAAACAGGCTGTTTTAGCTCCTGTCTCTTTAAGGTCCCCCTCCCGATGAGGCCACTCTGTTCTGATTGGTTGGGTGATATTAGTCAGATTTTGTTTCTTTACTCGAAATATAAACCTGTCAAATATATCAATACATATTTGAACCCAAATCCAATCCAAAATATGTGAGTGGACAACGTGAACAACCCATGAAACAACCTTAGAAACAAAGGCTACTGATTGGACGGCCGTTTGTTGTCATGCCCAAACTATCTGATCTAAGATGGGAAGTAAAGGTAACTTTGCAAACAGAGTGTTGAAGATTGAAGCCCTGGCTTTTAGTCTTGAAGGAGGCATTTTTACATAGTTTCACCTCAAGTTTCGGAACTTTGACCATGTTTAATATAGACATCCGACATAATAACAGTAAATATAAGACACAAAATAACAAAAAGCATGTTATTTCCCGATTAATGTTTTTTTTTTACCACTAGCAGCACTTGATTGATGTTTTGATGCAAGTCCCTGTGTGTATCTTATGAAGGTGTTTGATTTGTGACACCTGTCCTATATAAATAGTATTCAGACGAGTGTTGTTCTTATCCTGAAGAAGATAGTTTGCTGAAATGTTCTTTATAAGTTGAAATAAATGCATCAGAGTTATATGTTTGCTGCTTTCTCATCCTCTTTTTTCTTGCATTTTGTGTATTACCAGCGTGGGCATGAGAACGAATATATATGCTACAAGCACAAAGTTAATGTGATTTCATTTTTTTAATGCGATTTCATTTCTGCACACTGCAGTATAGACAACTGCATGGGCCTAAACTTTTGGCCAGTCTGTCAACTGACAAACCCAAAAGCAATGTTTTAAAAGCAAAACACTCTCTTGCTATCTCTCCATTTCCATTTCTCTGCACATGAAAATTTGCCTAAGCCTGACCCGAATTAGTCGAGCCTGTTAGGTCTCGCCACACTCAGGTAACCTGTTGAGTCTCCTGATTTAGGAGCAGGGTGGTGCAACAAGAGTTAAGCTAGCTTGACGCAGTGTCCCCCGTGCGATGGTGCACACGCCATAAATGATGTCATTGAATCTTTCGCATAGAGTGAAATGAAGAATTATTACACAATATTATTTTATCTGTATATTTGTACAGTATCAAGCTTTAAATCAAGACTTTTTTTTTCTAATCATAATCGAGTTCTCTAAATATTTATGACCAATTTGAATGTGGAATTTTGCTCGTGCATTGATATATTTAAAAAGCACAATATTTGTGTGTATATTTAAGTTACATGTCATACTTTGAAGCTCAGAATCTCAGAACTGTACTCAGACGGGACCTTGAAAGTCTTTAGGATAATGACATTCTTCTGGTAACGCTTGTTGACTTCTTGCTTATTCCCAGAGTATTTTATTTGTATATTTTGTTTCAGAGAATACTGCAACGAACAACATGTTGAGCATAAACGCCTCTGTGCAGCTTGTGCGCCATCTGGGGAGGCCCGTGCCACGATGTCTTGCATGAATATAGGCAAGGCTTACGAGTCTTACAGATAAAATTATATATTTGGCAGCTTTAGATGCATCACTGAAACTTTCTGGAGTGAAGTGTTAGCTAGCTAGTTAGTTATGTAGCTTATATCAGATGTTAAAGTTAAATAGTATGTACAGTAGTAGTCGTGTGTTTGGGCCTTCCCAGATTTGAAAATAAATATCTTATGTAGGTTGTGGAGAAGCATATGTGGCTAAGTGTCTATAAACACAAAATACTATTTACTATGAAAACTCCACAGGGTAACAGTGAGAAAATCACTCTGACAACCACAGAAATTCAGGGCAAAACACTCCTGTGCTCAAATAACCATAAAATTGAGAATGAAGAAGAGTTTGTTTTTTCATTCCCAGAAAATACATTCATGAATGTAACTATTGTCCCTAATGAGCCACCGTATCTGATCCATAGAAACCTCTGATAAGGCAACTTTGTTAATCCAGTGGATTCTGTTTGAAAGAAATTAAGCATTTTCCAATTAGAAAACAACCATGTTAACCAAGTAAAGCGACTGGGCTGAAACTACCAGTTTACTATTTATAAGTTGCACTTATGAATTGATCAGATTCGCTTGGCAGATAAACAACAATGTGATCACACTATCATCTATAACCTGCTATTATTTCCCATCAGCTGAAGTTCTAGTCCTCAAAGAGATAATTACAGGTTCTGTTTTCACAGTAATTGTCAGTTCACTTAATTGTGTTTTGATATATTGGAGAATGTATAGCTTATTCCCACCTCCCCCCAATCCATCATGCATACATTAGCTTGTTTGTCTGTAGGATGCTTTATAGTTGATGCCCTTTGGGATTTGACCCCACTTTACGTTGACTGGCAGGTGTGTTCTGAGACAGAAGGAGTGGGAGGTTCGCCCCTGCAAGGCCCCAAGAAAGGTGTGTGTTTGTGTCTATATGTGTAGTCTGCTAGGTTTATGTTCCATATACAATGTGAGTAGCCGCTTACAGGTGAAATATGGTAATTTATCAGAGGAATTTTGTCAACAATGAAAACTTCAGTTAAAAGTTCTTATAGTATATTCAAAATTCAGTAAAAGTTGTTAGAGGTGTAAGACAGATAACATTCTGATTCTGCAGGTCTTTTACTGAATATCCAGCCAATTGTACTTATATACTTTGCTGCACCAAATCATGTCATAGTTGCCATTTTTTCTACGAGAGATAAACATGGATGACGAATATAAGGACAAACCAACATAGTGTCTCAGTAAGCCACCAAAACAGCGTCAGTGCTGCCATAGATTATCCAAGTCTCTTGAGCTCTCCTGAGGGATGAGCACTGCTCTTCCAAAAGATATTCCCACATCGGATGTTTTGATGATGGCAGAGCAGAGTGCCGTCTAACACGTCAGTCCAAAATCTCCCATAAGTATGTAGCTGGGTTGAGATATGATGACTGTGAAGGCCGCAGTATGATTCACATCATTTTTATACTCATCAAAACATCAGTGATCAGTCGTACCCTGCATGGAATCTGCATTCATTATGTTTATTCACTCATTTATTCAGGTTTTTCCTTTAATTTGTTACCTGTCTGTAGATATCAACAAACTGTTACCTTCTTAGCTTTAAAGGTTCAGTTTATTCATCCATAAAGGCATGGAAATCATAGTGTTCCCATCCTAATCAACCAACACTGATTACCAAAATGCAGTAAATAATACCCACGTGTAAACCATTGATAAAAACAACATGAAAATAAAAAATTCACTCTACCGTTTATGAAATGGCTTACCGAGCATCTTGTGTCATTTTTATGTACACTTTGCCGGTACAGTTATGTAGTAAGACAGTTAAAGAGCTTTTCTGTTACTTGGTCTCATACTGTAGTTGCAGTTTCAGCAGACAGCTGAATATGCTTAACTGTGAGTGAACGACTCATTTGTGTAACACCGCATGACTTAATTTATTTTTTTGCCCTTTTGAGAAATTAAAAACAAACAAACGTGTGACATATTTTGACGTTGTAAACTTGATATTTCTAGCATGTTTGTTAACTATTTCCTGTTCACATGTCCCGCAGACACGAAGCAACATTAGCATTCATTTGGACTCTCTTTGTAGCTCTGTTTTGTTCTCCACCCACTCCTGAGAAAAAACATCTGTCTCTTTAGCTGTTAAAGGCTCTAACATGTCGGTGTCAGACAGGTAGCATACAGTAGGTTTATTAGAACTTTTTTGCTTAGAAAAGCCACCTGATGTGGCTGCAAATGAGGTTGATGAAAGTGGTGAGAGTGAATCAAAACCTAATGAGCTGAAAGATGCTAAAACATCCCATAGAGCTGAGGAAAAACTGCAGATTTGGGTGATAATTCTCTACGGGATTGTCACTACGAATGACACTTCTTACATCACACATAGTAATTTGACCCATTGTTCATTGAAAATATTGATTAGTGCATCTTTAAAAAATACCAGCCACAAATCTCAATATATGTTTTTTAGCATTAAGTTATCCTTATCAACCTAGAAAGAAGAAAAATGATTGAACAGCCACCTGGACTGATTGTAGCTTCTCCTGAGTGCACTTTTTCAACTGAAATGTCTGCACTGTGTGTAAAAAAATACCACGTAGAATACAGTATATGACTTTACAGTAATACATCCTATTCCGCTGTATATGTACATATGAATCAGCCGTTTCACGTAGTCCACAAAAAGAACATGTAAAAAGCGTGGCGCTGGCCTCATTCAGTACAATAGGCCTTAATGCTGCATTTGAGAGAGGCCGTCGCCGCGTGCAGCCCAGAGAAAGCAGGCAAGACAGAGTAAACAGTTTGTTCCTGTGAACAGCTCGATGCCAATCAGCGATTAATGAGGCGATGCTGGAACCACCGGCTGAGAGAAGTTAAACTGAGCTGAATTAAGGAGCAATATCATCCCTCATGCAGGTGCTCGCCGAACGAATAACTGCTTTAATTACTGTTATTCAATCATTCGCTTTTTTCCCGCAGCATCCAAATACCACTCTGGTATTATCCCTTTTTCTTGTCAATTTACAAATGCCTATCACAGACATCCTACCTACATGTTTTGCTCATGACGCTAAAGCATATGTGACCCCACAGAAAGAAAAAAAAAAGAAAAAAGAAGCAGCTCCCAATCTTGAAGTGTGTATTGTAAAAGAAAGAAAAGCTCAATAGCAAGGCGCAGTTTGCAAAGTCCTCTGTTTGAATGGCTCCTTATCTTGGTTTACATACTCGGGGTGGAGAGGTTTGTTGGTGCCTTTGATGGGAAACATCTGTGTGTGATATGGGGGCTCGACAGGGATGGGGGAGGAAAAAAGTGGGCGTCTTTGCACCTGCTTCGGTACACTGCTCCACAATGCTTATTATTTCTGCTGGAGGTGTCTCACGTTATTTGTGCCGCCACATACTGTCAACACGAACAGTTTATACTGGTCACTGACGGTACAACACTTGTCAACTTTAATGGCATGTCTGTATAGCATTTCAGTGTCCAAGTCAGATCTCAGTGGTTTGACCAGGTTTGATGAAATTTTGGAAAAATATGATGTTTTAAACAGGTTTTAGGACATGATGAAGAAGTTCAGATTGATGTCTGATAGTACTAATACATACGATTTCTAAGATATTGATGATATGAACTAGCCAATATGAGTTATTGCATGTCAGTGTGGATGCATGAACTGCTAATTGTCAATACTTGTACTGATATTCTGCATGTTTGTTCACATAAAAAATGACCAGTTTTTCCCTAAACAGCTTTACTCTTGTCGGAAAGGGAAATCATCATTAAACCATAACTGAACACTGAAGCTGTCCACTGAATGTCAGATTGATCAAATTCTTTAAGGGTTAGCCGATCTGCAAAGTAGACGGAACCACCAAATCTGCATGGACTGGCACCAGTTTATCTTTCTGAACTACTCATTGCTATATTCTACCGCCAGACCCCTCAGATCTGCTGACCAATCACTGCTCTTGATTCAACGCTCCCTGTAGAAATACAGAAGTGATCGGGCATTTTCCATTGTTGGCCCTAAATTGTGGAACAGTTTGCCTCTCGTTATCAGATCTTCCCTCTCTCAATCGATATTTTTTAAAACTCATCTTTATACCCATATCTTTTCCTCAGCCTTTTAATAATCATCATGAAGACATAAATGGCCACACTCTGTTTTTATTTATTGATCTTTTTTTTCCTCTCTTTTATTGATTTCTTCTCTGTGCAATGCTGTTGTGGTTTTAGGATTTAATCCCATTTGTATGTATTTTATTCTACACTTTTATTCATTTTCTCTTGATCTTCATAACTATGTCTATGTCTTTTTATTTGACTGTAATTCTCACTCTCTGTAAAGCACTTTGGTCAAATCTCTATGAATAACACTATGAGTAAATGGACTTGACTTTAATGATGTGGGAAATGAAGGGGTTATTCAGATCTGCACTTGAGGCGTCCTGATATACAGATTTAATGTTTCCTGTCAGCCAATCAGAGGAAAGTATTATGCAAGCAACGGTATAGATTTGAATCTGAAGTGCTTGGCATTATAAAAAAAAGTGTGTAAACTCTATTTCTCTGTATTGTTAAGTTGACCTTTTACACATGAAGACAGAAATAATGCAGCCTGTACTCTCTGGGGAGAGCAGGGGAGGGCTGAGGCAGCTGGAGTACAATAGCGCTGTAGGATTTGAGTGGATTGACACAAAACAAACGAGGTGATTTCCCTCAGAGTCAGAGGAGGGATCTATCTCTGTAGAGCTGCACGCTGACAAATGTCAGTCCCTGGGGACGACAAATAAAGATGTTAGCGCTCCACAGGGAAACAAGCGGCTTCCCTCCTTTCATGTTACTAAACATAAGGCAGTTAAGAGAAAGCAGAGTTGAATGCGTATTCTACATTTGTTGAGTGCAGTGAGTGATTATATGTTTATAGGGTAAGAGTTGTGTCTAATATATATGATCACTACCTACACATACTACAGATTTTTTAGGGGAAACATCCTTGGTTGTACATCTTTGGGCAGCACTTCTAGAGACAGCATGTCAGCAAAAAAAGTTTGTTAGTGGTGGAAAAGTAAAATGCATCATTTCCAGTGGGATCTTTTAGAAAAACCTGCCATGCACTTGCAAAATTAATTGAATTTATTTGTTAAAAATTATTACTGTATTAAAGCTGTATTTTGTATGATATCTTCCCCAAACTGCCGCCAAAGGTAACTATTTAAAAAAGACATATGCACATTTCCAGGTCTATATTTTTTTTTCCTGGGCTGTACTGGAATATCTTTGCATGCTTTACAGTTTAAAAAAATCCTTATTCAGTTTATATTGGCTCTTTATGCCTTTTTTAAGGCCACACTCTGTCCTGATTGGTTAGCTTTTGTAAGTTACTTCACGGCTGACTTCTAGCCACTCGGGAGGCTACGTCAACAAACTGTAGTAATAGGATTTCACTACTTTTTCTCGTTCTTTACTCCAAATGTCAACTTCTCAAATGTTCACATGTTCGAGCTGATATCCTAGATATGCGAGTGGACAACGCAAACAACACATGGAAAAACCTTTTCGAAAAACGACAGCGCACAGACAGACAAGACAGAGCAGCACAGTGCAACAGCAGCGAGTTATTGAGACCATTAGGGGGAAAGTGAGAAATATGCACAAATCTATTATATTGTAATTTATTCTCATGCATGCTGTTCAGAGTAATCTCAGTCAGCGTCTCTCACTCTCCTCTCACGCCGTGCACACGCAGGCAGGAGTAAGAGTGAGTTACTATGGTTACGGGGACACTCTGTGTCTCTGTCGCTTTGAAACTTTCTTGCAATTCCCAATAATAGGTTTTTAGGTTAGTATGCCTATGCAAAATCATGAATGTACCTCAATGCTGAAATCTTGTAATATAACAAATTTTAAGTTAACATTATACAGGGTTGCCAACAGGCTCTAATCTTTCTCAAATTAATATCTAAAATCTCACACCAAATAAGAGACTCTGCTTCACCCCAACTGGCTCAAATCAGTGCAACTCTGAGCTCAGCACGCCAGGTTAGCCAAGGCTGTTTCTCAGGTGGAGCAGGGTTGGATGAGATGAAAAACATTTTGGACAGGGGGTAGGCCCCTCCAGGAGTGGTTTGTGAAACACTGACCCAGAAGAACAACAAAAGGCTTTTCACTACTATTGCAGACAGGCATCACAGTGATGAACAACAGTTATTATCTTACATCAAATGACATGGGAACCGAGAAAGAAACAAAAACAAAATGCAAAATACTTTCATTGTGGGAATTAAAATATTAGCCTAAAATAAGGGATGGTTGGATTGTGAAGAGATATTAGTGAAAATTGCATAATTAATTTAAAGTTATGCTATTAATGATCTTTTAGCAACATCAGGGAGCTGACAGAGCCGGCTGAAAAGTGCCCATTACTAGCCACTGATATCTTGTGTTCATTTCAGCTGACATTAGGCTATATGCCAAACAAAAGAAAAAGCAACAAGGCCAAGGGCAAAGGCCTATTGATTTTTTTCAAGAGGAAGACTAGTATAAGTGAACACCAAGCACTTTTATTGACAGTAATTAACTATTAGGATGCAACGCCTAGTGTAACGCTGTCCTCGTTATTATCAATTGTTCTATCAGGAGAGTGCAAGTACATGCAGGGAAGAGGCAGGAGGAAAGCCAGGTGGAGCTGCAGAGACTGAGGTGAGGAGACAGAACAGTGAAAATGGCTCATTGTTTGAAAATCCTGTCGTCATTCGCCTGAAAACAAAATTCAGTATCACCAGACAGTAACCATAAGCAGTTATGTTTATATGCTGATATCTTTGGCTCTAGGTAGACTTGCATTATAACATCTTGATAATTAACATTCAAGGCATCTCTGTGCTCATCAACATTGTTGCTTTCACTACATTCAGGAGGACCACAGAGCAGAGCAGGGAGAGTTAAGTAGGACAGGACAGGTTGAGATGCAGGTATTACAGGTGTAAGTGCAGGGTAAGTGGAACAGTTGAGGCTTCGGGCCTGTTCTTACACTATAGTTTAGTATGTATATAGTTAGAAGTATGATCAATCTAACTAATCTGAACTAGTGCAGGTGGCTGTTTCTTGACTTAATCCAAGAGGTTAGGTGGTGTAGAAATGCAGGAAATTTGTTTTAAATTAAAACATTTTTCAGGGGGAGGACCTCCAGAGCCCCCTGCCAATTATGTATCTTTTCAAGTTTGCTCCCCCATTTTAAAACATAACCAGGCGCCCATGCTGACATCATAACAGTATATATATATATATATATATATATACAAATGTAATATCTAACATAATGTACGGTGACATCAATAGATTGTAGAAAACATGCTCATGTTTGTCACCTCAGCCAGTCTGTAATGCTTTATAAGAAAGAAGCAGGTTTCTTTCACTCACTTATTTAGAAGTTTTACAAGTTTGTCTGTCTTATCTTTAGTTTGATTTGTCACTTCCTGTGGGTAGAAACACCAACAACACTAAAATGTAATTCAGGTAAATAAGAGAAATCATTTGTGTCTTTGCTGGTTAGGGATGTGATGCTCTCCTTTGCTGGAGCTCCACTTTGTGCTTCAGGCTGATAAGAGAGGTGTATTCACAGGTAACATCTTGCCAAGAGTGGCTTTAAGCGTCTATCAATACCTGATTGACACAGTCTGGATCCACTTGTTTCCTCCTGAGCTGGCATCAGAGTCTGTCACGTTGCTCTCTATGACGTGATCTGTCTTATTGAGACCCTGAGGGCTTCTCCTGTTGTCCTCCTGCCCGAAAACACAACCTCCCAGGTGGGCCGGCGGACACGCCCAGCTCCCTCACCGGGGTGTCACTGCAGCTCTGGGCAACAAAGCCCTCTGACTCCTTCATCCCCCAGAGAATTTCTCTCTCTCTCTGTCTGTCTCTCCTGCTCTCTTATGAAACAAATTATTTTCTGTTGCTGATGACTGAGGAACACAAGCCTGCTGTGTGAATGCGTTCTTGTGTGATTCACAGACAATCAATGCCTTCAGCTGTTGTTGTCGGTGCATGTTGTGTCTTAGCAACGTTCGTCTTCAGACATTTTTGCATTGTTGTTATTTTTCTATTGTTTATGGTCAATTTTGCAAATGAAAAATTGAAAACTGAAAAAACTATTTATTTGCTTTGTTTTGTAACTTTTTTTCTGATGATGGGTTGTGTGGTGAAAATAATTTTAAATGTACAATAAAGAGTCTTTGAATTTCCCTCAAATCACAAACGCTCCTCAGAAAATGTCATCTTTTGTTTAATGCTTGGCTGCGTGGTTTGATGGTCTGCACTTTAATTTAGAAAGTCTAGTCTATTCGGCAACACAGCTGAATCTTGTTTCATCAAACGCAGGTTTTGTCTCTAATATACTGAGAGAAAGTGTTTGGCAGAGCTCTCCATATACCCTGCACAACAATGACCAGATGCAGCTTAATAATAAATAGAAGGGTCTGTCAAAATTACCTTACTTTAATACTGTACTGTATGTGTTTGTCATTGTGTTGGATAGTTCAGATTTCTAAATGACTGCAGAAATAGTATGTGACAGTGAACCTAAGTTGTTTTTAAGCAGGTAGATTTGAATTTCAGAGCACTGAAGAATCTGCACAGTCTGCCCCAAAAAGGCCGGTTGAAGATAGTCGGCTGCCCGGAGGATTTAGGATTCAAATCTTTTTCCTCCTTGACCTCAAACTGGAGATGTAAGAAATATATCTAAAAAGCATTTTTGACATTTTCACAACTGGAAACTGACAAAACAGGAGGAAAGAGAGACACAGAGAAACAAAACAACAACAATAACAACAACAATAATAATAGAAATATGACTAAAACTCCGGGGAAGATGCCAAGTTAGTAACATGCATCAGTGGTACATGAATGCGTACAGATAGAGAAGCAAAGGAGGAGAAAGGAGCTCAGTGCATCATGGGAAGTCCCCCAGTAGTCTAGACGTATATCAACATAAGTAGGGGCTGGTCCAAGGCAAGCCTGGGCTGGCCCTAACTATAAGCTTTATCAAAAAAGAAACTCTTTAGCCTACTCTTAAATGTAGAGAGGGTGTCTGCCCCCCGGACCCAAACTGGAAGATGGTTCCACAGGAGAGGGGCCTGATAGTTGCTCTCCCATCCTACTTTTGGAGACTCTAGGAACCACAAGTAAGCCTTCGTTCTGGGAGCACAGTGTTCTACTGGGGTAATAGGGTACTATGAGCTCTTTAAGATATGATGGTACCTGGCCATTAAGGGCTTTGTAGTTGAGGTGAAGGATTTTAAATTCTAAAAGCTAAAATAGGAGAAATTTTATCTCTTTTTCTAGTTTTATGTCAGTACACATGCGGTAGCATTCTGGACCAGCTGAAGAGTCTTTAGAGACTTGTTAGGGCAGCCTGATAATAATGAAGTGCAATAATCCAGCCTAGAAGTAACAAATACATGGAGTAGTTTTTCTTCATCTTTTTGAGATAGGATGTGCCTGATTTTTGCAATGCTATGTAGGTGAAAAAAGGCAGTCCTTGCAATCTGTTTTATTTGGGAGTTGAAGTACATGTCCTGATCAAAGATAACTCCCAGAATCCTTACGGTGGTGCTGGAGGCCAGGGTAGTGCCATCCAGAGTAGCTATATCATTAGATAATGTGTTTCTTCGGTGTTTAGGGCCAAGCATGATAACTTCAAGTTTGTCTGAGTTTAGTAGCATAAAATTGCAGGTCTATATGTCCTTAAGGGATGCTTGGAGTTTAGTTAATTGATTAGTTTCATCAGACTTCATTGATGAATATAGTGGGATATCATCTGCATAACAATGAAAATGTATGTAGTGTTTCCTAATAAGATTACCTAGAGGAAGCATATATAAGGTGAATAGTATTGGTCCAAGTACAGAACCTTGCTGAACTCTGTGTCTAACATTGTTATGTAGAAAGTCACACAACTGATTGGTGACTGCTTTCTCAAGGACCTTAGAGAGAAAGGGAAGATTAGATATAGGTCTATAGTTGGCTAAAACACCTGGGTCAAGTATAGGCAAGCCATTACTACTGAGAGCTATAGGAACACATGGATCAATAGAGTTATGACTCTTTGTCTGCTGGCCAAAGTGCTGAAAAGGAACCTAGGGCTGTTCTTGTTCTCCTATTAATGATGAGTAATAGGCGGTTCTGGCATTACAGAGGGCCTTCCTATATGTTTTAAGACTATCTTGCCAGACTAAGCGAGATTCTTCCAGTTTGGTGGAACGCCAAATCCTTTCAAATTCCTGTCATGTTTGCTTTAATTTGTAGATTTGATAGTTCGTGGAGCTAACCACTTTTGTGTTATTATCTTCTTTTTTAGAGAGGCTATAGAGTCAAATGTCATTCACAGTGAGCCTGTGGCAATATCAACAAGATGATCAGTTTGGGAGGGATTAAAGTTAGCATAAGAGGCCTCTGTTGTATTGAAATATTGAGTTAAATGCTGATGGAATTGCTTTCTTAAATTCAGCTACAGCACTATCAAATAGACATCTGGTGAAGACATTTTTGTCTGATGGTGTATAGTCCAGTAATAGGAATTCAAAAGTTATGGTCTGATAAAATAGGATTTTGTGGAAAGACTATTAAATGTTCAATTTCGATGCCATATGCCAGAACAAGGTCGAAGTTGTGATTAAAACAGTGAGTAGGTTTATTTACACCCTAAGAGAAGCCAACTGAGTCTAATGAGATAAATGCAGTGCTAAGACTATCATTATCGATGTGCACATGAATATTTAAGTCACCTACTATAATTACTTTATCTGTAGTAAGGACTGCATTTGATAAAAACTCTGAGAATTCAGATAAAAATTCTGAGTCATTTGGGCCAGGAGAATGGTACACTATAACAAATAGAATCAGCTGTAAAGTTCTCCAAGTTTGGATGTGAAGACTAAGAACAAGGCTTTCGAATTAGTTATGACCAAGTTTAGATCTAGGGTTGATTAATAGGCTTGAGTTGAAAATGGCTGCAACTCCACCTCCTCGGTCGGTGTCTCGAGGAATGTGAGTATTAATATGACCGGGGGGAGTGGATTAATTTAAGCTAACATATTCTTCATGACACAGCCGGGTTTCAGTAAGACAAAATAAAGCAATATGATAATCTGAGATTAGATTGTTTACTAATACAGCTTTAGATGACAAAGATCTAAGGTTTAAGAGTCCACATTTAATTTTTTGTACTATTGCAGTGGTGGTGTTAATTTTTATTAGATTTTTATGTATAACTCCTTTTGTGATTTAACTGATTTAAGTGGTCGGGGGGGCAGACACAGGCAGTTTCTATGGGTTTTTGGGTGGTTGACTGCTCTAATGGAAGTGCAGAGAAGCGTGTAGGACTGCAACTCTGCTTCCTGGTCTCAACTCTGAGTTGCCATGCTTTTGGTCTGACAGAAACACCTCGTGGTGCTGAATTCAAATCAAAACCAAGACACAAAATACTTTATGATAATTTAACAGAGACAAACCTAAGTAGGAGCTGCCACACTGACAAGAAGTGAGAAACACACTTTCTGGATCCACTGACAGTAACCCTGCCTGAATTTACTGGGATATAAACATGTGTTACAGTTTAACTCCACAAAAACAGTTTCAGACTCTTTGCCAGGGAAGCAGTTGTGGGTTTGGTCTATTGGTGAAAATGCAGATTAAAGCTTTTGTTCTTTGGTTTCTAGCTCAGTGGCTCAGGGACATCTCCCATTCATTTTCATCAATAGTCAGTGAACTATCTCATATCACAAGCATATTGTAGATTTGGTGTTTTTTGTTAAGAATTATTTTTGATGAACGTTGCCCAGCATTTTCTAAAATTTGAAACCAATCCAGCCATACTCCTCAAAACAGAGACAGTCATTCTTTTTTTCCTTTCCTTTCTTCCTTCATTTTGTATTTTATTTTTCAACATCAATTTTTCTGACAATCATGTTACCAGAGGGAGGGAGATTAAGATTGAATGCACTAGATGTTTTTGCCTAAAAAGGAAAGAACAGAATAGAATAGAAACTTCATTGTCTGCATTTGTGGAAACATGTGTATGGCCTCACTGTTTTTATCCATGCTAGCAGCATAGCTCTAGGAATGACAATGTTGGTTGATTATATATCCTGACTTTGGTGGTCACCTGACTTTTTCTGCAGCAGCACCATGAGTTTGACATTTGTGGTTTTGAGTGAAATTTCTCAACAGCTATTGGAGGGATCGTCATGACATTTGGTTCAGAAATTCATGGATGAATTGTAATCCCTTAACCTTTCATCTAGCGCCATCGTCAAGATAAAAGTTGACTTTGTCCAAAACTTTGGTCTATCAACACATACTTTCAAACTAATGACATTAAATAAGTGTCAGAAAATGTTAACATCCTAACATGCTAAACTAAGATGGTGAACATGGTAAACAATATACCTGCTAAATATTAGCATGCTACCATTGTTATTGTGCAGGCACACAGAGCCACTATAGTGTAACTGTAAACTCTCAGTCTTGCTAAGCTTAAAACAAAGAACATTAGGCACATAAAACCTACACAAGACAATATCGGACATATTAAGATGCTTCACTGGTAAGCTCAGAGATACATATATTCATCAGGGAGATGACATTTAGACTTTTCTCGGCAGTCCTGGGCATCCTGCTGCACATCCCAGTGGGGAGCCTGTCAAATTGAAAAAGAGTATATGAAAGAAAGAGTATCTAGAATTTTTCATCTTCAGAAGAACATAAATATCAGTGCCGTCAATTTACTGACCATGATTACAGTCTTTGCCCATTTACATGGAATTGATGTACCAAGATGAAATGTTAAATGTCAAAACATTCTCAGTTAGACTGTTGCAAACAGTCTATTTACAGTACTTGCAAAGCCCCCTCATTTTCTCTTATACAGTCCTGGCGTTATGGGCGGGCCCTGGGGGGCCAGGCCCCCCCATCTAGGAATTTGGCCCTCCTAGGAGAAATCAGCATCAATGCTGTTTTAATGCATGAGCTTACCAGGGCTCAAGCCTTGGGCCAGATGACGTGAAAGGGCCCGCGAGCTCAGGGAAAAAAAAATATAATTCACAGGGAGGACAAAAAAACTTCTGCTTCGTTTGTATGTTTTTTTCGTCCGTTTGTCATGTCTGGATTAAGAGCAAAGTGAGACATCTGTCCTTGTGTTTAGTATCTTTGCTGCTCCTAAACGTAAACCGGAAGTGCGGTGTTTGTTCTGTCAGCAACAGTTGTTGCCTTTATACTTTTAGTTTCACTCCTTTTTAATCTTTCTGTTGCCTCTTTCTGTTTCTAAGAAGCTTGTTTAACCCTCTGAGCCTCAGTTCGCAGCAGTAACTAACTGTTATTCAGAGTTTTTGTCCGTCCAGCAGCTATTTGTCAGCGTGAGCAGGAAGTTTGAAAGCGGCTAGCTGAGGTAAGCATGCAAGTGTTCCGGTTTAACCACTGACTGTGTTAAGTGATGACTTTCAGCTGATTGTGTCGTGGTTGTCATGGTGACGGCAGCTGTTGAAAACATGAATAGAACATGTAGGTGTCCTCCTAAATGTCTTAAATTATCATATGTTCAACACAGTATATATTCATCTGGTCCTTTCTGTATTACATTATGTAAATTAAATGGTGTCACCAACAAGAAACATTCAAATTTCTTAACTTATTTTTACTGAAATCTTTTTAAATATCTTGCTTGAGAGTAAACGCCGAATCTCATTGCAGTATCCACACATGGTCACAAGTTAAACAGATGGTAGGCTGGTCAAACCCGGCGACCCTACACAATATTTAGCCACAAACTCTACTTTTAGTGGGTACACAGTGACAGAGCAGATTAACTGGTTGAATATGAGCCACTTTCCGATTGAGGATAATGGTATAAAATCACAAGATAGACTATAGCTGCACTGCCGATTTATAGGCTTTTGTTTCCCACATTATAAAAAATATTACAAGCTGAATGCTTCTTGTTGAGCACAGTTTAACATACGTAAAAACCTAATGCCTGTCCAGTTACTTTCCTCTGGTGCCGCGAATGCTCTAATATTTACTCTTGCCATGTTCGCCAGTTATTTACATCAGTCCTAAATCTGAATAATTAGATGCAAAATAACCTCTACTCTTAACAAGCAGGATTTGAAGTATCTTACAGCATCTGAATCCACATTGTTGCATTGTTTTACTGTCTGTGTGCAGCAGACTAATGGGTCCACAGGAAGAAGCTTCACTGCTGCTTGAACATCAGCATTGAGCAGAGTAATGGGTCCATAGGAGGACAGGAATGAGTCAGGGCCACGGCATGCTGCAGGCCCAGCAGTCTTCCTCATTCTCCAGTGCAGTGTTGCACAAGCCTGCTGAGAGTACAGTGTCATTACAGCTCCCAAAAACATGTGGAGACAGGGGCTCCTCATTTAGCCAAACGATCACTTAGCTCCAAAGCTGCGATGAGATGCCGAAGCCCGGGGAGAGCAGGAAGTGTTTGAGGAGTTATTCAAACATTTGCAAAGCCAATAACTCCACTAAATCTACCAGGATGCCTCATATTTACATTTGATTCTCTGAACCCTCCCTCACAAAAACCATAACTTGGCATCTAAAAAAAATTACCCCTAAATAACATAATGGCATCCTCTTTGAATCTCAGTTGGTGTCAGGTTTAGACATTAACCATAGTGGGTTTTTGATGGAACTTTATTAAATGTAATTGTGCTGATGATGAAGAAAGTGTTCAGCAAGCATTATAGAGAAAATTGCAGAGATTATAAAATGACTAATCTATTAAAGGAATGAACCCATGGAGCAGCTGATAGATCCACAGGATTGCTTGTTTTGATTTACTCTCAACAGCAACCCCTTTTGTTTCTGTCATTACCTCTTTCATCAAAAACCAGTGACCTAAAAAACATTAAGGAGCTTTGACTTCAAATAACGGCAGCAACATTCAAACACAAAGTCTAAAAGTTCAGTATGTTCTCTTACAAGTTTCTCTTACATCCATTGTAAGAGAAACTTGTCATTGGATTGTTGGATTAATTAACCAGCAAAACTTTTGTGATACTTCATCTGAGCTCTACTTGTCTACAATCAAAGAGACATTTCCCAAGACGTAAAACATTTATATAATAATTTATGACTTGACTATAGTTGTGAAAACTGGAAGTTATGGCTTTAGCCCTCCCCTTTCATTTCATGTGTTTCCTCTATGGTGGCCTGTGACTACAAAAAATGGGAAGTTCAACTGAACTGTGGCTCATGTTTAAACTTTAACATTGTTATTAGACATTGAAATGTTTTGGGGGGTAGATAATTACCTGAAATGCCATTTGTCAGGAGGTTTTTCTTTTTCTTTTTAGGTCTAGAAAATGACTCTAAGAAAATTTCAGCATGTGAAGTAATCACAAAAACATTGGTACTGATCAGTAACTTTCAAACCCTACAGATACAGTGCAGCACACAGGATTATTGTTGTCATGTGATAACAGGCATAAAAACCCTTTTTTCTTGTGGATATGCCATAGTTTAATGTAGCTCTACTTATCTGTACCATAATTAAACACAATTTAAAAAAAAATAAAGGCACAAACACAAACAAAGAAGCAAAAAATAAGGAGACAACTAAATTTAATAGTGATTGTATGTGTCAGACAGGACATAACCTGTTGTAAATGCAGAACATGTTTATATTTCTACTGGATAGATAGATAGATAGATAGATAGATAGATAGATAGATAGATAGATAGATGTTCTTTATTGTCCACAAAGGAAATTCATTTTGTTCTACCTATCTGTTACAGCCAGAACAAGTAAAAGAATGATGTGTGTTAGAAACCTTTGTTGTATTGTGGTGTTGTGAAAAGCTGCTTTAATAAAGCTTTTTTATATTTGCACAAGAGAGAGAGTTGATGTCAGATGAGTCATACTGCAGGCACAAGCTTCACATACTTGGATACCAATCCCTGCACCATGGAGCCGAAGATGTAACCGGTGCTGTAGCTGTAACAGTAACATATAACATGGCCAGTCTGAGTTGTTTTCCATAATAATCCTCAGTCTTTATCAAGTAACAGAGATTTAAATGAACATGTTAGTCACGAGACTGATTGCAAAACATGCAGCAGGGCAATAAAAACAAACCAAAAGAACTTAATTTCCATGTCAAAACAGATAATAATGAGCTTCCAATGTTTGGTATCGAAACCTCCTGGGAAAGACTGTAAATAAATTCATACATTTCTGAAATGTTTCCCCTCTAGATGACTGTGCAATAATTATTTTTTTTCTGTAAACATGATGCAATATTATGATAATGCACCAAAATTAGTAGAAAAACCTGTTGAAGATGAAAATGCATAACAATGTGTGGAGGAGGAATCCGACACCTTGGAATGAGTAAAGCGGTAGACATGGATACACTGTTCCTGATATATTGTATTAACAAAATGCTTTTTAATTGTACTCTTTTCTGTGATAATGACCGTGTATTGTATTTAAAAAAACTATTTAACTCTGTGTTCATTTAATAACTGACTTTTGAGACCATACTGATTTTATATCTAAGACTCAGTTGGATGATTATATTCCATAAGTTGACCAAAATATCAACCATTAAATCAAAATATAAAATGTCAATTAAGCAGCATTTTGGATGGAAATAATTGAATGACTGTACATAGTTTAAGAGGAGTTGCTCATAGTGCCAAACCCACTGAGAATCAACACCTATTTGTGCCATCTAAGCAGTTTTTGTTATCAGGCCTGCACATACACAAAAAGTCACATGCTACTCGGGAACTAAAGTTTCCTTCAGTGCATTTGTTTCAGTCTAAATACGGTTTAGTTTCCTGGATTCCTCAAAAGGTCCCTAATTCTAAATTTTAAAAAATAATAAGGGATTTGGGTCTGTTGTAGCTAAGAGAAGTGCATGATCTTACTGAACTGAATTCCTTTTCCCAAAAGCATCTTAGGGCTAAAATGATCTTAGTCCCATTGTAATTCTATTGGGAAACATGGCCGTGTAGAGTAAGATCTAGAGCAGCAACGATTAGTTGATCGACAGAAAATTAATCGGCTGCTTTTTTTTTTAGAACCAAATTATCATTTCAGTGATTGTCTAAGCAAAAATGCCAAAAATGTACTGGTTGCAACTTTTCAAATGTGAAGATTTTAACCTTTTCCATGTAGTGCATGATAATAAGTTGAATATATTTGGATTTTGGATTGCTGATCAGACAAAACAAGACATTTGAATACATCTCATTGGGTTGTGGGGTATTTTAAGGCATTTTTTATTATTATTTTTATTATTATTATTATTTGACATTTCATAGACTAAACGAGTAATCGATTAATCAAGAAAATAATTGGCCTATTAATGGATAATGAAAATAGTCTGCATGATCACCAGAAGAAGTTAGCTCCAACCCTCTGCTCATTAGCATGTTTAGTGGCTTGGTTATAACTAACCATCCTGGGACTGATTGTCTTCAGGATGGTAGTCTTAAACTTTGCACTCTTTCAGTACAGCTACACATTGTGACCCTGGTTCTATGAGTATAGCTGGAGCCCACTAACCTTGTCAGCCCGTCATTCATCATGTCTCTGTGCTCATGTGTTTAATTCTTAAATTACAAGATATACAACCATAGCGAGGTTGTTTGACCTGTGCTGATTGGCTGAACCACTACATGCAAAATAAGCAAGTTTATAATACATGATAGACGACTCTGTCTGTTCTAATAGAACTGAAGTTAAAATGCAGAAACCTTAATTATGTCTGAACTCAACTCATTAAACAAAGCTCAGTTCAGCTGGACCGGGACACTGCTCCTGCTAATGCTTTCTGTGTGAAATTGTTGAAATGATGCATACTGAAGTTCATATTGTCCCTCAGTAGAATATACTGTTGAATATTTCCATTGCTGGATGCTCTCTACACACACTCTATCTTCCTCCATTTTTACTTGTTGTGTTCTTTTTCTTATCTTTCTGTGACACCTCAAATGTGGTACTCTGTGCCCCAGATTTCCCAATAGGGACACTTCCAGTACAGTAAGTTTCTATTAATACTACACTATGTTTCTAAAATTAATCACTCAGAAAGACAAGAGGTCATGTATTTATTCCTTTTGTAGATTTACATCCAGTAGCACTGATAAAATATATAAGGACTGGAATGTGAGATATATAAAAGGTTGTGATTTCAATTTGCTTGTTGGAGCTCACTCAGAAGACAGTGGGCTTTGTGGTCCTTAAAATACATATTCTTGAAAAGTAACACATTATCACAGCTTTTATAACCGACAAAAATGGATATAACAGTAGCCCATACATGTCACACAGCCTGGTAGGGTGCAGACACAGCTGCAGAGGACGTATGTTGGGTCTCCAGCCGTATGTTGGACCACTGCACCAAGAAACTGTTATAAACTGTTGTGTAGTTTCAGCAACTGGATAAGATCACGGCGGTGGAAGAGGAAAACAGCCAGTGAGTTCTGCATCCTCTTCACATAATGATGCTCTGCCTCCCAACATGGCGGCTGTGAGGCGGAATAAAAAAACATCTATTAGGCTAGTAATTGCTGCACGATTAGCAGACGTGCTGTTTGGCATGGCTTTAGGTTTTTCTGCAGAGTTTGGAAGAAATACACCTACTGGTGCCTCCTGATACAATAGAGCTGCCTGGGCGGCCATACATCCTGCATGTCTTACTCCCTTTTCCCCTCTCTTTCTCCCTCTCTCTCCACCCACCCCCGTGGGTCTCTCCCTCTATCAATCCTTCCCCCTCCTCTGCCTGTCTGGACTGGGACCAGCTGGCTTCATTAGGGGCCTCCTCCATTCCACATTGCCTGGTTTTGTCTGTTGCACATTTTTCGACTGTTTTATCTTAAGCACTGTCCATCCCCGGACCCTCATACATATTTTCTTGGCATTTCTGCAGCCACACAACTGGCTTCTAATGAAACAATCCATGTGTCCATTGTACAGCTTTTCTTTTTTTTAATTAATCTTTGTGTCTGCCACCTCTTTTTTCATTTTTGGATCCTCATTGTTTGCAATCACCGGGAGTGAATGAATTTTAATGGCTTGAGACAGTGGCTGTTGGATATTCAGGCAGCAGTTTGAAAGAATATCCAAAGTCGAACTCTACCTGTGCATTTTGCAACTTTTTTGTCTTTCATCATCAAAGGATAGAGTTAAAATTCATCTCATTATTATAATTACTCCAAAAATAATATGAACTGCTTACTACGACCTCCTTTATCCACTTTTTAAAATCTCTCTAAATCCACATAAAGTCTCTTTAAAGCTCCCATTATAGCTGAGAAGTCAAACAGTATTTTCTGTCACTGTGTTTCTGTTTGATTGAGCTCACTTGTTGGATGACATCCTTCTTTGATAGATACACCAGTGACTTAGTCACCCTGCTTTTTCCAGTTTGTCATTATTTGGTTTGGAGGGATAAGAGGACTGGTGACTAGACCGCAGATGGTTCTGTTGATTGTTTCTTGATAGGGTAAGGTTGATAGGCAGATGGCACGGGAAAACCAATGTCTTCAATGGGCAGAAAGCAATACAGGCTAAGAAGTCTTCATGGTAGAAGCCTTTAGTGTAATTTCACAGCATTTCTTGTAAAACTCTGGCTGACAAAGTAAACACCAACAGAGATAAGAGAACTTAGATGCACTCCTGCCCTCAGGCCCAAACAACCAAAACACAGACTCCTTCTCATACATTATTACTGACATGCTAACGCTCTTTTGACATCATTAAGGTCTGGACATTTCTTTGTACTTAGATGTTGCAAGTGAAGCAAAATTTTGGATCCCAACAGGGTTATTGGCAGAAGAGCTTTGATTGGCTCACCAAGCCAGAAGGTTGGATTTAAGTATAAGTTTTGAAACAGTTTTAAGTGTTTCTAAATGCTGGAATTGATGAGTTTAGTTGTTATGTTGGAAATTGTTGTTTTTAGGCGAAGCTTATAATTTTCTGGTATATTGTTAAAAAATCTCAGAATTTATTGGTGGTGAAAATCTGACATTTTAGGATCAACCCTACTATTTAAAGGATGATTTAACCATTATTTTTTTTTTTACATGTTTACTTAGAAGAACAATAGTCCACAAGCATATAATCACTTTTATTACTGCTAGATCTTTTGAGCTGTCAACACAAGATTACCCTATTTTCTGTAAACAATAGTGGTCAGCATCTTTTTTGGGTTGATGGGGACATAAAAGTTGGACAAAAATCTAACAAGTCTTCCAATTAAATGACAAAACGTATAATTTGTAACTTTTTATGCGCTTCCCCTTGCTGGTAGTAACCTACGTCTCTTCTATTCTAATGTGTTTTATGGGCTGTCTTCCTTCAGGTAAAATCCGACCCAAATGGGAAAACCTGTATAGAGGGGCAGGAACACTGGTTCACTGACCTCACCAGCAGCAGTCTGAGATGTGACCGGCCTAAGTTGCTTTCTCTTTAGTAATGTTTGTTTGGGGTGATGGGTCTAGCAGTCCTGTTTTTGCAGATTTGTTTCTCTTAGGTTAGTGGGAGAGCCCAGTTCTGACAGTCCATTATTCGGTCGGCCTTCCCTTCTTTTTGTTAAGTTTGGTTGGTCTGTTGTGCTCTTTTTATTTATTTGTGTTGGTATTAATTTTGGGGTCACATTAATCCAGAAAAAAAAGATCAAATAAAAATAATTGTTTATCTGTTACTTGTTGACAATTCAAATTGCGTTACTGACCTCTCGGGTGTTTCTGAGGGGGTCTGCCATCCACAATGACACATACAAACGTTTTCTGATCTGACACCCAGTCGGGAGGACAACATCAACTGTCAGTACCTTACAACACTAAGAATTTTCAAAAATAAAACTTGTTTTACCTGACACTAGGACTATGGTTAAAGGATGGGGTGATTTTCTATATGTCTCTCATTGTCAACAAATCTCAAGTGCAGGACCAAACCAACAATGAATTGATTGACTCACAAGTATTATGTGTGTATCCGAAGCCTGATATATCTTTTTCCTCTGTGCTATAGACCTCTGTTGTCAAAAACAATTAAAAACACATCAGTGAGCCACAACGTTCTACTAGGTGACATGCTCCTTCACCCTGAATAATTTGATCATGGTAGTTTTGATAGAAACGGCTCTAAAGATTGTGTGGGAATGTGGTTCCATTTACAGTGCTTAGTCAGTTTACCTTGTGTATATACTGATAAACGGCACTTTTGACTCTTCTGACATACGTGCCTTTGTGGTGTTGGATATTTTTGGCCAGCTACAGACTGTCTGCTGCCTTGTATATTTCAACTCATTCTAACATTGTCATATTTGTATTTTTTTAGATTGTTTTTATGTGTATAAATGAATTGTATATGTGTACTTGTTTGCATCAAATTGCCCCTTGAGGGATGAATAAAGTATTTTTAATTGAATTGAATAGCTAGCTTGTTGTGCTACATATCACAGCCTCTTGACTTTGTACCACAGTGAACATTGTACATTTCTTAAAGAATTTCAGTACAAAGTCAAGAGGTTGTGATACGTAGCATGATAAGCTAGCAAAGCACTGTAAACAGAATCGGTTTGGGCACAAAAATGACCTGGCAATGGGTTAGGGAAAGATCATGGATTGGTTTAAAATAACTACTTGGTTAAGGATGGGGAAGAATCACACGGTCACAATGAAAATACATTTCCTGACCTCTTCCCTCTGCAGATTTTATGGCTTTATAACAATGTCACAATATTTCCTGCTTTTCTCCCAATGGGCAAGAGTCATAATGAGGTCTTTGTCACTTGGATTTAAATATTTGTTGTTACTGGGCATTTGCCGAAATGACTGCTGTCCTTTTTCTTGGAGTCAGTTTGCACCAATCTGCTCTGTTAAGGAAAATTCTTATGAAAATGGGGTTAGTTTGGTGTGGTTAATGTATAAATGGGTATAAACGTGCAATTAAATCCACAAGAACCTGCCGGTGAGTGACCAAAAATTCGAAGATATATTTTTTTCTTAAATTATATCATTGTCTTTTTTTATCAAGCTTGATAAAAAAGCTGATGGTGGCCTGTTAGTGGCATATAGATAACAACAACAAATGTAACTACGCTGACATGTAATATCATAAAGTGAACCGCGACATATTTACAATTCTAGAGTCAAGTCAAAACAACTGGAAACACATAATGATTTTGTTTAATACTAAATAACAATAGTTTAAAATTTCTTTGCAGGAGCTAATGTGTGTAATGTTTATATGGTGATCAACTCGGTGTCTATCAGTTCTGTCAGGTTATACAACATTAATATCACATTTTAAATAGGAATTATACTCTAATACCAGATAAAACAATGGGCTTTCTCTCTGGATCTATTTTTTGTTTGTGTTGCCTCTTGCATGAGGCTGCCTGGTGGAAAGATTTAATCTAATGCTTTATTTATGGTGTGTCATTATTTATTTATTTGATTATTTTGTAAATTATTTATCTATTGAATTATTAATTCTTCTTCATGACTTCCTTACATTATTCATGACTTAATTTGAGATTATTGCATCAAGATGCCGCATTGTTGCAGTGTTGGGTCGCCTTTTCACATCAAGTCAGACAAGGATATTAAATCTACCTCTCAGGCTATTTTTCGTTGAAGTGAAAGAAGTAGAAAAATGATCCTGAAAGCTCGCTATTAACATACAAACTGTCGTCACGCCAGAAAGAGGAGGAATGATTAGTCTCACAACAAACAGTGAATCACCCTGTGATTGATCATCGTAAGACGAAAGCTGCAATCTATTCTTCAGTGGATACAGTAATGGGCGACCATGGTGGAAGATACACATTGCACTGGAGCTGCAGCATTGCTCCAAACCTGGAGGTGAATTGTTCAGAATATAACTAAAGTGCCCTTTTTAAAATGCCACAAGGCAGAGGCAGCAAAGGTAAAGGTTTTTTTTATTTATGTGGTATGTTTTGCTTTACAAGATTGATATTTTTTCTTTGAAAAAAGTCCCTGCAGCAGAATTTTAAATCTGTTGACCAACAAAACATCATTAAATGAGCATATATATCTACAACTCAGAGTACTATACAGTAAAGATGGAAAAATACAACACACAGTGTTTCTTATATTAATTCAGTTCCATAACCATGCAAAGAAATTTTTCAATATGAGTGAATTTTGTACATTTTTTCACATTTTTACCTGAATTTTTCAAACTTTGACCATAACTTCAAACCTGAACTCAACAAAAGGTGTTTTACTTCATTAAAGCATAACTGTTTTGTCCCCCTTAAGTAGTTGTAAGGTTGGAAAAATTATCTTATTCCACCCTTTGTGACAGTATCATGTACAATATATATTCTGCATCAACTATTTTTTCCCTTCAAATGGAAATATTCCACATCGTGCAACATTTTATACATTTTCTCCAAAATATTTTTTGGTGTGTTTGTAAAATTTGGGATATCAGCTAAAATTTAGATGTTTGACTGCACAGAGGGAGTTTGTTATGACTGGCTAACCGGGTATCAGTGAGGATTAAGAGGTTAATATTATGTGAAAAAAGGAAAAAGAAAAATATCCAATTTTCATTGTCATCTCCTGAAGCCAATTTCACAGCATAAAAACATAATCATAACATTATTTGTCTACAAAACTGAATCTGATTTCTAGAGTTTGTGCTCATTTCATTAAACTTTATCAAACTCCTTTGATAAATGATGCAGGCCTTAGTTGTGACACTCTTGGATAAACCAACCTGGATTGATATCAAAAGATATCATCATTTTATCAGGAATTCACTCCATTTATTCACTCTGTATATCCATTAACTGTTTGCTTCTGTTCTATATTTATATGTAAATCTGTAATCTGCATTCACCACAACATGACGCATGCAGTGTATATAGATTTTATACAGCAGAATTTTAATCCACAGCTGAAACAGGGAGAAGGATGAAGTCATCTGGATACATTATGTATGGTACTGTAGGAGCATTATCATAATAGGAATGTGGAAACTTCTCACACTTGCTCTCTCATCTCTATTAGTCATTTGTAATCTTAACAATATACACATTAAAGCTTATTCCACTGCTGCACACATTCAGTCTTGAGAAGAACATCGGCTAAAGGCCTTTAAAATGTAAATATAAGAGTCTGTGCTGTTTAGAAAGGAAATCAATTTCCTTGCTGCTTATGTAAATGTAAATAATCAAAATGTTGGAGGCTCTGTTGCATTATCAATCAGTTCTTGAATAGTGCTCTGCATAGACACCCCGAACACTGATAACATAATCTCTGTATCAAAGAATACACATATTCTTTGGGACCTTGTAAATTTTAAAAGCCCAGTGTTTTGCTGGGTGTGTTATTGACAGTTCAATTCATATCAGTCGACATCTCCTAAGCGCTTCATGCCGGATCAAGACTGCCGTGTTATCTGAATTGGAAGTGGGAAACTAAAGGAACCTGTCATGTTGCATTCAGAGGGAAGAGGTGTGTGCATCAGTGTCTGATGTATGTGCTGCAGAGATAACAGTCCCATGGCAGCAAGCTGGGGCAACAGGAATATTCCTCTTCATCACTCCAGCGCTGCCACTAGTACTGTGACACAGATAATAACTGTTTATATGCCGCCCATCTGAAAGCAGCATCATCCTATTAAAAGCTCTCAGGAAGCGATCTGTTCTCTTGCAGTACAGTGTGCCGGGTGTCAGATGTTGGCAAATAACGTTGTCAAATCATTATCTGCTCTTATCAGAACGATTCAAGAACACCACAGTTTATTTTTGTCTTGTATTACATCCCGTTTCATGGATAAAATAGCCATCTATAGCTTCTATAGAGCAGTGGAACAATGAAGAAGATGAAGAATTCCAAAATAACACGACCATCTCTTAGAAAAATACGCCAAATCAAGCATAAATCCTAGTGTGTCTTTGCAAAGGGGTAAACAATTGAAATGTTGAAATCCTGAAAAATAATTAGTGTTTTATAAAAGTGATCAAGAGCATCAACAGTTATCCACGTTTCTTAGCATAAAATAAACACTCTGGGATTGGCTCTTACACACTTTGGTTGAGGAAGGCCTTAAAGAAAGTTAAAAAAAAATAAGCTGGAGGTGAAGTATTTTGCCCAAGGCCACCTCTCCGCAGTAAAAGTATTAATTAACATACTGTTAATTAAAATTAAAAATGTCAAACAAATGCCAGGCTAAAAAAACTGGAAAGCAGTGATCAAGATCTACCGTCCTCTATCACTTAGGTATCAGTCAACAAATCAAAAAACATATTTTATCGTAGATGTGTGTTAGAACTATATTGACCTTGGCAAAGTATTGACAGATACAGTACTGCTTTTTTGCAAGACCTCTTGGGGAAGAAAATCACATATTAAATGAATATTAACATAAATCTAACATGACTGCATCACAACCAGGGAACAGTCTCTCCAAGTTTGTGAATTACTGTAGTCAAAAGTTATAGAAGTTGTGTCTTGGTTTGAAAGAACTGATATGAAAGTGTTTATATAAGGTCATAATGTGGAAAACTAAATTAACCCATTAAACACATACAGGTCCACACTCAACCCAGTCTAATTCACTCATTTTTTTCAACTAAGCCCTTAAATCCTTCCTGTTTCTCAAACTGTTTTTAACAATTATCTGGTCTAAATATGTCCAAATCATTGAACACAATTATTTTTCCTGGGCCGGTTGCACCAACAGGGGTTACGCCTGGTCTTAAGCTAAGTTGGTTGCAACTAAGTCCGACCTAATAGTTACACCAGTTGCACCATCTAGGTTTAAGCTTCCTTCTTGCTAAGACCGGGCGTAAATCTTACGCCTAGTCAGGAGCAGGCGTAAAGTCAAAATTTAGGCCATTTCTATAGTAACAACTTTCAACAACATAGCTTGACACACTGATCAACATCAACACCGTGTCTCGTATATAGACTTTACAATGAGCGAGCTTTTAGACAGGAGAGAGTTATTAGGGACAGAAGCAATCCATTGGACATATACTGTACAACAATGAGGAGCTGATTGATAGGTTTATATTCAGCCACATTGCAGCTGCTAACAAAAAAAATACCTAGCACAGAAACTATAATTAGCCTATTTCTTCCATTACTCCCACTTAAACTTCAATAACTGCCTTTATGCTGTCTTTATTCTGAATTATTCTTTTCATGCCTAAAATTGTCCTCAAATTTATGTTGAATAACTGGACAAATGTGTAAACATGGTGATACATAGGCTACATAACTTGCAAAATTCAGGATAAAGCCAAAGGTGAAAGATAAAGGTCATTCAATCAAGAGAAAAAGAAAGTTGCAAATAAAGCAAACAAAAAACAGTGAATGGATTAAAGTCCTAAAATTGGTGCATATCTCGGTCAGCTCTGCTTTGCGCGGTGATCTGTCCTGACCAATGTGTCAGCACCATGGATAACGCCATGGGTCGTAGGAAGGAGAGACAGAAAATGACCATCGATGGTGCTGACACGTTGATCAGGACAGATCAACGCACAAAGAAGAAATGATTAGCTACAAATTAGCAAGACAGCGGGAGATTATTAACAATGTATCCTAGCAACACACGCTGCTAGGCAATAGCCATAGTCGCGTAGGCATTCACATGGACGTGCATCGCTAAGACTGGGCGTAGTTAAGACCAGGCTTAAGTTTGGTCGGTGCAACCAACGTTAAATCCATTCTAAAGACTCTTCTAAACGAAGACCAACTTACCAGGCTTAGTAAAGACCAGTTGGTGCAACCCATCCCAGATGTTTTTAGAAACCAAATGTATGTAAAAGTATGTTTTTTCATGGTAAGCAGGCCTCATTTTGTGTCACTGATACGGTTAAAAATGAATTAATGCTGACATATGGATGAACTGTCATAGTAACATGATGGTGCACATATTAAATACAGTTCAACATAAGTCTGACATGACTGTATTATCAATTAAAGCTTATTTATTTCTAAAGTGTCTCATTTTGAAAATAGTTCAGATGAAAGTTTTCATATCATGTGGTCAACTAAATTAATGTGAATGAATAATTACTTAATTATTAATCCGTTTTATCAGTAATTGAAAAATGGCTGCAAATGGTAACATAAGGTGTTTTGAACCCATTACAACACAGTAGGGTATTGGTAGTGTTGAAAAAGATGGGTGAGTTTCTTGACTGATTAAGTATTATGAGACCTAATGTAATAGGAAATAAAATGTTTTATGTGTTTTATTTGTTATTTTTACTGTTTTTATCTTAATTATTGTATTTTGGGTATTTTATTTTATTTTATTGTCCATATCTTTAATTGCTGGATTTCATTGAATTTGTGGTTCTGAATTGTTTTAATTTTTGCTGGATGATTTGAAACGGTGCTGTATGAATTATCTTATTATTATTATAAATTGCCTATATGGAAATGACTGTCTCACAGTCTGGTATAGTTACATACAAACACAGGACATACAAACTAAAGAGCGCAAAAGAAAATATGGCCAAAGTTTAGCATAAATTGGACTAAATTTATGGCTTTATGTGAAGATCAGTTATAGCGCCCACATGTGGCTGAATTGAGACCATATTTAATTTGTTTTACATGTATATGACGTGAAAAATGTTTCACATTTCTGCGTTTAGCATCTTGAGGGAATGTGCACAAAATAAAAAAAAACAAACTCAACCCTCTCAATAAATGCAACAAAGGTAGACTGATGAACATTTCTTCATGGCGCTCTTTATGAGTGACATGGGATTTGGGCTCAGGGGTCCGAACACCCCTCACACCCACTTCACATAAGGGCCTGATGTGCTTTGTATGAACGCATGTCATTTCACAAACATCTGCCTTAATGAGTCTTCCCCCACACTTCTCCCCTCAAACTTGTGATTGACTTGACTATAAAAAGTAGATGAAACTGTAAATCATGAGACGTATTGTAAAATGTACTTCTGTCTTCCCGTGCTCCGTAATGAAGCAGTCATTATGATTATTTTATAGGGCTGAAGTTTTTAAAAACTACAAGAATGCATTACTCTGCATAATGAACAGATGTTGTGGCAACAAGCACATACATTATGCATAAAAAATTATTTCAATTTTGATTGTAGATGCTGATTTATTGAGACAAGTCTAGCTTACAACAGTAATGGATTTAGGATGTGCTTTTGTTGTGTTATTTCCATAATTAATAATAGGGAGGCAGCACATTATATATGCTTTGTATTCATAAAGATGAGAGGGCTTGAGTTATAACACATAAAACACTGCTTGCTGAACTTTAAAACCACACCAGATTAATTATACATAAAACTTAAACCCTTTTGAATGAAAAATAAGAAAAAAAGTTCCCCTAATGCCTTATTGCTTGTTGTCTGCATTTTGATATGCTAGAGAAAAAGAGCATAACTGATAAGATGAATAAAATGAAGGGAAAGGGAGATAATTATCACAGTGTGATGTAACATACAATGATAGGAAATCTCCCATAATGAAGGAAGCCAGGCATGTCTATATACTATATATTTTTACTATATTTTACTTTAGTGTAGAGACTGAAGGGAATACTGTATATTAGGATAAAATGGTAATAAGGTCAGAGGGGGGAATACTGTATATTAGGATTAAGTGGAAATAAGGTCAGAGGGCTGGTGTGTATCAGTCTGTGATAGTTAATCTCACATATTGCTAAAGCCTGTTACATCTTGCTCAGTTGTAAAAAGTGTTGACACATACAGTACTATTTGATCATGTCTCAGTGTTATTGTCATTCTGCATCAAATGTCACAGTACATGCTAATAAACTAATAAATAATTTAATTTATTTCCATAGTACCAGTCATACAATATAGCTTAAAGTGCTTTAAATTAAAGGACATCTGGTAATATTCTATATTTTTCTTATTGTCAAATCCCTAAAAGACCAAAACCAACAATTAAATGAGTACTGCACCGATTTAGCATTACATTCCCGTAACACTGCCGGATTCACAATGGACTTTTTTTTTTTAAAGGGTCAAAATCGATGCAGCAAAACCAGAGATATCATCTTTTTTCCCCCACCCATGCATTCTTCATCCTTGTCAAAATCTGGCACCTACATTACCCACAATGCAACTTGACCACCGACAGTTGGGTCTGAGATTCAGGTCTGTTATGCTAGTAGCGGTTAAAGTAGCTTCAGGTCTGTTATGTTAGTAGCGGTTAAAGTAGCTTCAGGTCTGTTATGCTAGTAGCAGTTAAAGTAGCTTCAGGTCTGTTATGCTAGTAGCGGTTAAAGCAGCTTCAAGCTGTTAGCCTCAAGCGACAATGAGGAACGGGTAATAGAGGTCTGGTAACCTCACTGCTTTCTAACTCCACACCCTCAGATTTTTTCATTTTCAAACTTGTAGTCCTCAACCACAACCAATGCTGTTAATTAAAAAAAGATATGAAAAATATTCACAGGGGAAAATAATCCCTAAAAAAAAAGACTATTAACTCCTCTTTGAGTAACTTTTGTTAAAAACTACGGTATCCAGCCGATTAAGGAAATTACCAAGGTGTATGTAGGAGCCAACTGGCTTGTGGCTGAGTGCCACAGACAGTATAGGGAAGTCGGAACTAAATCATTTTAGGTTTTGGTCTTTTCATGAGAATAGTTGATGGTAAAAATATAGAAAACAACACCCTTATCATTGAAGAGTAAACAACTGAAAACAAATGTTAAAAGATGATTAAAATAATTTTAATATCTCTAGCTAGGTGATGTTTTTCTGATTTGATTTCCAAGTGAAAGATGTGACAAATAATAAATGTAATAATATTTTTGATACATGGCTATTTTGTTTGGACACCGGTTCAACCTGAATTAACCTTTCAAAAGACGAATTTTATGCCAAACCACTGCTCTACTTTAAGTGTTTCTTAGTGATTTATGTTCATCAGCAGATTGGAAAAGCCTTTAAAACAATATTTTGACCAAGTGATGCTAAAACTAAATATTAAAAATATTAAACCCAGTTACATATTAACAGCCATAATTACAATCACAAAGCTAACCAGTATGTATAATATTCATCAAATGAGTGGGGACAACACTGACTGGCTGATATCCAATTTTTAATGAAAGTCGTATCAGATAAATTAATACTTGGTTTATACGGTGTTATCATTTGTTTCTGAGCTTATAGTTGCACAAGTGATGAATTTCAATCACTTGAATATTAAATCTAGATGTTTCTAGCAGTGAAACGAATTAATCTGACACATTTCTAAATATCTTTATGTGGTTGCACGTCCTCTGAGGGCTTCAAACAACCCAGTGTGTCCCTGTTCAGGACCGACACGTCTGACTGTATCTCTGCTGGATGCCCAGATGCAGATGTCTTCCAGACGGAGCAGAACCTGGTGGAACAAGTCCAAGGTCTGGTACACGAGGAGGTACATGAAGTGGGACGGCGTTTGGCTCGACACAGTAGAATTAATGATTTGAAGACACATAGTTGGTGAATAATTGATTCCAGCCCCGAGGATGGTTAGGAGCTGAGTAAAAGACTAATAAATCATTTGTGGTGCTGCCAGTTGTCACTTTCGATTATTTCTGGGTTTGTGATAAACTGCTGCACCTGCCAGCTGCTGGTCCCACGATTCTTTGGAGCAGAAAGTGACAACTTTACCCAAACTTTGCTCTCTGCCATTCTTGAGACAATGAACTGCCCTTTTGAAGGACCAGTGTATCTGTTTACAGAAGGAAAATTAGATGAAATAATGATACAGAATTACTTACCAAAACCAGGATGAAGGACCAGTGTTGTTGTTATTTGAAAAATGTGATCAATTACTCATTACATATTGCCCATTGTAATTACATTACTCCAAATTAGTTACATTACTCTTTACATTACCTTTCGTTACTCAACCCAGCTCCATCAAATGTGTCTTTAAATGGTTGCGCTTTACTTTAAGTCCCCCTATTTAGCATTTATAAGCAGTATATAAAAATTCAATAAGTCATTTATAACACACTTTAATGAACATTTGATTTACCTTTTATTAAATGTAAATCATTACTTGTTTGTATGCTGCTTATAAATGCTAAATAGGGGAACTTGAAATAAAGTGTTATTCTCAACTCCAAAGACTCTGTTTAGAGATATTTTCTATGAGTGTATGAGAAAATTCATGATTTACATTGTAGTGTTTTCACTCTGATATTGTGATGTATTTTTGACATATATATATATTTTTGTGTTATCTGTTTTATGTTGTTTATCTGCCTTGGCCAGGACACTTGTGAAAAATATGTTTTTTTTTTTATCTCATTGAGGTTTTCCTGGTTACATAAAAGTTAAATAAAGTACAAATACATTAAATAATATAACTTTGGATTCACCAGGAGTCACATTTCTACTCTTTAGTAGAGGCTAGCCCCCTCCCCACACCATCCGCCCCTTGACCGAACTAAAATGCCCAAAAACACACGGAGAGAACAATCTGATATCAACTTTCAGTCAGATTCCTGGTAAGACAGCAAACAAGTTGCACAAATTGCAGAAGTAACAAAGAATTACTGGGACTAGTGTGTTGTAATAACTGAATTTCAAATTGTAATC
Source organism: Thunnus maccoyii (assembly GCF_910596095.1). Lineage (NCBI taxonomy): Eukaryota > Metazoa > Chordata > Actinopteri > Scombriformes > Scombridae > Thunnus > Thunnus maccoyii. The sequence goes on from NC_056542.1 coordinate 7,327,128, forward strand.
ACCTGCATGACCTTTTTTGATTAATGTTTTGCTAATGTTAATGTTTTACTGATTAATGTTATCACATTACTGGTACGAGTCATTATGCAATGTGTTACTGCAAAGTGTCCACATACCTTTGGCCATATACTGCAGCTGATTTAAGGTTTGGCCTTTAAGGTTGGAAACTGTTGAGCAAACAGAGCTCTACATCTGCTGCAATGGAGCGCCAGTCAGAGAGCATCTGTAATCACAGTGTGTAGAGGAGCTTATTAGCCAATGACAGAGTGGGAGGAAAGCACATTCAGACAAAATTAGATGCTAGAAATAAGAAGATATATTTACAGTCCATATCACAGATTTGATAGTGTTGTCTTTCCTTTTTTCTTTCTGTCTATCTTGATTGATTCACTGACTGACAGATGGATACAGATTGATTGATTGAGCTGTTTTAAGAGCCCGGTATGACGAAAATGTGATAATCTGTAAAATAAATAAATAAATAAATAAAAGCAAGTCTGTCACCTCCTCCCACATCTGACAAGTATAGATCTAACTGATTAACACTGTTGTACATTCGCATTTTACTTCTTGTTTATTTGAATATAACAGATTGCATATTATAACATTATGAGGATGCGTGTCTAGGTGTAAAGAATTTTTATTTATTTTTTAATACAGTGTCGAGGCAACACATTGCCATTGTTAACATATGTGAGACTTGTCAAAAATGCTTGTGTTTTGTCACATGTTTAAATGAGCCTAATGCACAATGTAGTACAAGGAAGACCTTGTCAAGTGAATAATTACAGAGTTACAGATCACAAGCTCCTGCAGGCCTTCTCCCGGGAGTGAGGCTTGTCGAGGTAAACTAGGTGTACTACACAGTTCATGGTGCTTGAATTAAGCATTTTAAAATCCTTAAATTGCACAAGGGCTATGTTCTTTATCCTGAAAGTAATCTGATCAATGCTCATCCATCTGGTCTCTATTAGTCATTCCACATGGGGTTAGTACAATCTAAGAAGACTCAGTGATTTGTAATAATTGCAGAGATCACTGGTGACAGATTCTCTCAGTTGCTTTGGTAAAAATTATAACACTTTAATACATCCTGCAATTTACAGTGTAATTTTGTCGTATAAATCAGGTATCAATAAAATACTTAATAGAAAATGGAGGGAAAATGCACACCTAGTGAGGTGCTGGCTTGCAGGCAGATCAAAACAAGTTAAAAAGACACACACTCATAACTCTGATTAATTTATTTAACAGATGAAGGTTGACATTTCGACACACTGCCTTCTTCAGGATAAAATAAGGAACAGGTGAGTAACCTCTGGGCATTTTAGAGCAAGGAGAAAATGACGTTATTTTTGTAAATACTGGGAAATAAAGCTTAAATTTGGGAAAAATGGCGTTAACAACATTGATATTCTGCAGAACATATGACATAGGTAAAGTATTTCACAGTCATGATATGTACAGGGTACAGTGAGGTAACAGAAGGGACTTTGGGGAAATCTCTTGAGTCAGATGGAGAGGTCATTGTAGAAAATATAAAATACATGGATTACGTTATAGAGAAATGGTGACGGGCTACTCACCAACGCTGGGGTACAGATAAGCAGGAAGCTCATACAGTACAAATCTTGGAATAATGAGGGTCTTGTCAATCATTTACAGAGTACAGCAATGTACTTACAGGGGACTTAACTGGTAAAACACCAACCCACTGCATAGGTGATTTAGCCTGTCAGTTTATGTTCTGTGGATTGACTGTTTCAGTCACTTCAGCGTACACTTCCAACATAAACATTTACACAAAATATAAAACACAATTTGTAACAACATTACGTTGTAGGTGCTGTTTGTGGGTAGGTGCCCTCCTGACAAAACTGGTAAAGATATATATTTGTTTTGAATGATAACTCTGATCTTTTGTGTTTAGACACAATATAGTTGCAATAAACAATACAAAATACACATTGTAATTTTACAGTGTGAAATACTCTCCAACTATACCTCATTTTCTCTCAATAATAGTGTGTGTTTCTCATTGAAATGTGTATATATCTATACTGAAATGTGTAAATGAGTGTATATGAGTACAGCAAAGTTATCTTTAATATGTGTGATGCATTTACTTTGGTGCTATTCTAATGATTTGTATTTTTTAGTAATCTGGTATTCAAACATCTTTACACCACAGGGGGTGAAACATACTTTTACACTGGTACAATAATCCCTGAATATAGAGCAGGCAAATATCAGAGAGGGACAACATCTCGTTCATGAAAAAGTAAAGATGTGTGCATATATAAGGTGATTTTGACAGAGAGGGAAACTTTTTTCTTATTATGAGTGCAAGTTTTAGATCCTAGCTCCTAATTTACAGGTATTGTTTACATTAGTTTACACAGGTCCTTGTATGATGGGTGTTTTGACTGTTTTATATTCAGTTTAATGTAGAATACATTTGATATTACTTTGGGTGATTGAATGTAAGTCGAAATGTGAAATAAGATTTTCAGTAGAACCTGTCACACTGACATACTTCCTCAAACCTTTGACTACGTGATAATAACGGGAAATTTCATTTTGGTGGCAGTGATGGACTCACTCACGTGATTTTTATTTTTGAGTTTTTGAGTAATGCTGGTTAAATGAAGTGTTTGTGAATAAATTGTTGTAATGATTACACTAATGTGGAGAGAATCTGCCACATCTGTTATTTGTAAAGTAACGATTCCACTCCATATTTTTTTCAGTGAAAGTCAAAAGGATGAGACTGGCAATTTTACATGTTGGTTAGATATAATTGTTTAGAATTGTCCACACAGCTCACATCGATACATCTTAAGTGTGTAAATATATTTCCTTGTCTCCAGATAGCAGTTGTAAAGAGACAAAAGGTTACATAAACTGTGTAGTCTGAGAATATGTCTCTATATCTTTGCTTAGTTTATGTACTTTCTTAGATTTTATGTTGGTAAATGACCCTTGGAGACTTTCAACAAGGCAGCGCTGAGGACACCTATGTTATCAGAGGAGAGCACTTGTTACAGCTGCTGGTAATGAATTGATTGGCACCTGTTGTTGATAACAGGTTAAAAAGATTCAACCCTGAAGCTTAACGAGTATTGCACATTCAAGAAACGTCTGTACAGTTCACTCATACTGACATGTTCCTTTATTACCACGAACATAGGCACTGGCATTTATTTTGAGTCAGTACTGCTGCCATAAATAGTCCCAAACGAATGCACTATTTATTCCAGTTTGAGCAATGTTTGCTAAAAAGTACAGTGCCCAGCTGTTTCAGCAAATTACAGAGCCTTTTTGAAGAATTAATTATATATTTCTGACCCATTTTTTTTTAAAAAAGATTTTCATCTTCAGTATGGGCTTGGGGCTGAGGGTAGGAAAGTTGGAAACTAATGCGTTGTTGGATTTTGTGTTTTTAATGGGATTTGTCGACAGTAACAAAAATATAGAATCACATCAGTCTTATCCTTTAAAGAGGACACAACATGCACATTTCCAGGTCTATATTTATATTCTGGGGCTCTACTGGAATATCTTTGCATGATTTACAGTTAAAGAAAACTCTTTATTTGTCTTATACTGGACTTTTATGCAGCCCGTCAGTTCAGCCTCTGTTTGAAACAGGCCGTTTTAGCTGGTGGTCTCTTTAAGGCTTCCCTCCTGATGAAGCCACTCTGTCCTGATTGGTTACCTCCCAGAAGCTGGCTCTCGGCAGACTTCCCCAGCTCTTGAGTCTACGTAAAGAAACAATAGTAGTTGGATTTCACTTCTTTTTACCGTTCTTTACTCGAAGCATAACTTTCTTAAACACATCTGCACATGTTCGAACCAACATCTGATCCGAAATATGCGAGTGGACAACGTGAACAGCCCATGGAACAACCTTAGCAACAAAGGCTATGGAACTGATGGCCATTTGTGGACATGCACTAACAATCAGACGTCAGCTCGATGGGGAAGTAGAGGTAACTTTGCAAATGGAGCATTCAAAGCAGACTGCAGCCCTGGCTTTTAGACTTAAAGGCGGCATTTTTACATAGGTTCATTTCAAGTCTTGGAACTTTGACGATGTTTAACATAGACATCTGACATTATAACAGTATATAAATGACAGAAAATCACAAAAAGCATGTGCCCTTTAAAGTTTGTTTTGCTAAGTCAGGAAATAAAAGGGAAATTAATAGTCCGTATTATCATTTGTTAGTCTGTTAAATTCAATGAATGCTAGTCTTTCTATCAACAAATACACACCCTGTCTAGACAACATTTGGCAACAGTGAGAGTGAAAACTGCCTAATCAAAACATGATCATGTACTGCAGCACATTTGCACTTTTGCAAATACGCTCCTTTCAGCATTTGTGGCAAAGCTCCTGTGGAGTAATTGCTATTTTGGTTGTATGGCAGAGTGATAACATTTCATCTGACAGCTGATAGAGAGCAGGGAAGCGTTAAGTAGACAGTGGTGGAGTGTGGTCCATCTGTGAAGGGGAACAGAGGGACGGAGACAGAGTGTGAGGCAGCCCCTCAGGGCCTCCAGGCAGCTCAAACAGCATTAGCAAGAGGTGTCCCTGCCTTTACCGCAGCTTTCACGCCTCACTCCTCTTCCAACGCAAATCAGAGGCAACACAAGTTATCCATTTGAGATATTGAGTCGATATGGAGATAAAGCCTGCACTTATGAGCCACGGTCATGAGAAAGATCAGCAAGGGACCGCCAGCCTGTTTATCTGTCTTCTGCATTAGTGCAAGCAGGCACTCGCTTTAGGTGACATGAAATATTAAAAACCTCGTTTCGCTAACTGACCAGAGCAAAGTTGTCACATGTGTCCTCAGGTCGGGTGAGGTTTCTGACTTATTGGTTACGTCTTCCTTGTTGTTTTCTGTCGGGATCTATGATTCTAAATTCCCGCTGACACTCCTTTCTCACCTTATTCACTGTGACATCTTTACTTTATGTTTTTTCTGAGGATGGATATTTGTTTGTTTGTTTAGCAACTGAACACTGAACACTACCTATTAGAGGTTGGTTGCATGTTCTGCAACTCACTTATTGCAGTATAACCAGGGAGTAATTGTAACTAGTCAGTCAGTCAGCCAGTCCAATACCGAGCCAAAAAGCAGTTTTTTACTGCCCTCTCTGGTTGAAATTGTGTTGCATCACTAACCACACCCAGCTGTGATGTCACAGTGTACTGACCACACCCTGGAGTACACCTCTACATCACTGCAGCAAGGTTAAACCACTAGAGGTCAGCAAAAACATGAATTTCAGCTCGTGGTAAGTTTTTCTTTAAAGCAAGAGGAATATCCACATCTACAGTATTAGATGGTGTGGAGAAGGTGGGGAAAGATTTACTCAAATAGAAATAAAGAATTTATAAATTGAGCAAAGAAAAGGTAATTAAAAGTCAATGGGGAATCTCTACCAAATTATAAGTGGGCCACCAAACTGGTGAATATACAGTAGCGATTTCCCATTGGGATTAGTCAAATTACATAGTTATTAACTTCACTAATCCCAATGTGAAAATACTTTGTAACAGCAGCCACGTCACATCAACCAAAAAATAAAAACATCTTTTGTGTCAAATGCAATGAATAATGGATATTTAATGGGTATCAGTAATTAAATACCATCAGTAATGGGCATCAGTATTTGCAGGTGATAAGGGCATATATTTAAATGTTGTTCATTCCCTAATGTCATAATATCAAAGTTGTCCACACATATAGATGATCAAGATGTTCTGTTCATGGGACTGTCTTGTCACAATGTGGATGTAGCTTCATAGGTCAACAATAGATGTACAGTCTCTCAGTTATCAGTACATAGGTTTACACACAGTGATTTCAGATTTGTTCATTATAAGAGAGGCCTTTTTGAAGGGTACTTTATACTCTCTACAGAAGTTGGAGGCACGTGGTCTGATTCACAGCCCTCAGTGCTGGCAGAAGATCAGCAGCACTCCAAGCTGCCAGAGCAGCCTGGCCACGTGACTGGATGGGAAGCGTTGAAGGGGCTGATGGTTTTGGAGTGAGTGGCAGCTGAGGCGGGCAGGGTGGAGGGGGTGGTTGGGGCTGTGTGTAGAGGAAGTAAAATGGGGGGGCAATGTTTTGGGGGAGGAGTTGGTGGGCAGTGGTTTGGGATCTGCGAGGAACAACAGCGTTGCTCCTGTGCGTCTGCTCCCTGACACTTCCCTAATCTGATAACGGATGAGGACAGGTTGCCTTCGCTGTACCTGGCAAGTACCTTCCCCAACCTGCACAGGCGGATTTCGGCGGATAAGGCCAGGCTTGGCAAATGCCGGCATCCTCTGGAGAATAGTTAAAGGGTGATTAATCATTGTTTAGGCGCGGAATGCGCAGGGAAGAATGGGAAAGCGGCGTTCCACACCTCTGAAGCAATTAATCCCTGTGATCTCCACCAGGTTTGTCTTGTAGATAAGTCAGGGTACAAAACTGTTCCTAATTTATCAACCCACTCATGCCATCCAGCATAAAACACACAATTTATTTGCAATCATTTATAGTCAAATTTTAAAAAGAGTGACTTTGCCACATCCAAGTATGCCTTATATTAGCTTCATATAAACTAAGTACCCCAGATTACAATGGGAATCTTGTTTTATTGTGCACATCTGGTGGAGTCACAATGCATTTTCACATTCGCTGTCTGAATTTTTGAGTGATTGTGGCATAAATCATTTTGCTAATCAGAAACATAAGTGACATGAAGGCATCTCCCCTCTTGGAACAAAGGAGCAACATATGGCTCTAAAAGCACTCAGGTCTTTTATTTCCAAGGTATATAACCTGTGCATAAACCAATATTATTGGGCTGATTTGCATTTTTCTTTCATTCTGGGCTCTTTTTCAGATCTCATATCTTTGCAGATGACTTCAATAATGGATAAGAAAAGCATTTCTCTCTCATTATATATTTGATTCTCAACTTGAGTGCAGTTAAGCAAAACATAAGACTCGGCTCAATGGTTTGTTGCAAGGTGAATTATGGCGCTGTACTTTGTGATCTGAAGAGAACATAGACCGCTGCATGCATGATAGATTTATGTAAATATGCGAGCCACCACAAAAAGTTCAGTTTCTTCCCCTAATAAACTGCATTAACAGATGAACCAAAAACGACATTGATATGACAAGATGAATTCCTTTATTACGAGTGGGTTCTCTCCGGATCTCTCTGCATTGCTTCCAAATCATATTTGCCTCCTAAAATGGGAGGGGGGGAGACACACATTCTTGCCAATAATAGTAAAATGGCTCCTGTTTTAATTGCATCATTACGTACCCAATATCAGCAGCCTGCCTGCCAATATCAATATTGCCATAACATGGGTGGAATATAGATGACCCAGGGTATGCGTGGGTCTTCCATGAGTGCCTCCATGCCAGACTCATCCCATTGCCCGCTGTGCAGGGAATGGGGATGTAGGCCGGATAGCAGCTCGTCTTTCTAATGTCCCCCCGTATTCCCTTAATTGCTGACGGATCTTGTTTGGATTTTGATGGTGGCTTGGAATCTGTGGTTGCTACACATAGGAATTGATAGACCTTGAGGGAAACATCATGTTACACTCTGTGTGTGTGTGTGTGTATGTATGTGTGTCTGCATGTCTGTGTGTGTGCCTGCATCTGTTGGTCTGTACGTGCAGAGATCAGCTCTATTGTAAAATCAAGAGGCGGAGGGTTTTGCATAATGCACTCATACATTACGATGATGTAACTAATATAAATGGGGGTCACCGGGGTCAGGTAGGCTGCACAGGGATACACAAAGCAGCTGGTTAACTGATGATGAGAACACACACGTTCTTCTTAACGCGAAGCCAGTGGCAGTGTACATGCTCTGACTTTTCAGAAAGAGCAAACACTTCTATAGACCCGAGGAAGGTAAAGAATAAAGTCTGTTTTGCATTTCTGATATAGCGACACTGCACATATGGCACGGCAGAAAACTTAACAATTAGTAACTGCTTTGATGAAGGAAAATTACATCTTGTAGGTCCCACTCGAATGCACTTCACATATCCACATTAATGCATTCAGGACCGGAGAGTGAAAGATCATTTTCCTGTTTAAATATTTCATTCTAGCTTAAAATTTAGCCCGTAATTAGAGCTCCCTAATGGCAAGAGCATCCAGTTTGTCCGTCTAAATTAGATTGTTGTTTAACTATTAATTATGTATCTTTGTGTCATATAAGATAAGATAAGATAATCCTTTATTAGTCCCACAGAAAATTTGCAGTGTTACAGCAGCAAAGGGGATGCCGCAATAACAAGAAGCCTCAGTATAAAAGCAAGATATAATAAATAAGTAAACAATAAAAAAGCGAAATATAATAAGTAGACAGACGGTTTAATTTGCATTACTGCACATAGAAAATATTGATATTGCACGGTTTAGTATGTGTGTTTGGTCTACTGGGAGCAGTGTTGATTGTAAAGTCTGACAGCAGCAGGAAGGACCTGCAGTATCTCTCCTCCACACACCGTGGGTGAAGCAGCCTATCACTGAAGGGGCTGCCCAGTGCTGTCAGAGTGTCCTGCATGGGGTGGGACGGGTTCTTCATCAGGGATGATAGCTTAGCCATCATTCTCCTTTCACCCACCACCTCCACTGGATTAAGGGGGCATCCCAGGACAGAGCTGGCCTCCTTAACCAGTCTGTTAAGTCTCTTCCTGTCAGCAGTTAAGATGCTGCTGCCTCAGCAGACCAGAAGCTGGCTAATGCTACGACAGAGTCAAAAAAGGTCCCCAGGAGCCCCCCCTGCACTCCAAAAGACCTGAGACTCCTCAACAGATAAAGTCTGCTCTGTCCTTTCTTATACAGTACATTTGTGTTGTCTGTTCAGTCAAGTTTACACCCAGGTACTTTAAGATTTCACCATTTCAATATCCATTCCCTGGATGTTCGCTGGTACAGGAATACAGATAGCCCCTTTCACACATGCACTGCAACCCTGAAATTTTCTGGACATTATCTGGAGTATCTGTATGTGTGAAAGCAAATGTCTGAATCAGTCGGAGTGGACGTTAAACAGACTTTACCCTGCTAGCTCCCTAGTACTAAGTCCGTGTAAAGCTCGATTGAGACCATGTGTGAATACAGCAGGTTATTGTCTGGAGAATTCACAAGCAAGCGGGTGCGTTGATGACGTCTCTATCATGTGGCTGGCCAGCCAAGCTGCATTGTTTTGACTGGGCCTGAACACGCTGTGAAGCTGGTGGTAATGGGAGAGAGGACTTCCTGTGATTTCTTGTGAAATAAAAATAGTTTTATTTCTGGTGAAAAGCTTAAAAATGCCAAATTACAACTGCAGTGTACTTTTTGCATCATGTCCAGCCTCCTGCCCGCTCTAGCCAGGCGCCACTGCTCACCTAAACCAAACAGTATTTCCAGTACATGAGAACACGTCTGACACAGAAAATATCCTGTTGTGTGCTACATGTGTGAAAGAGCACCTGTGGAAAATGACTGAACCTGATTCTCCGAACATTGTCCAGAGTTCATATGTGAAAATGGCTTATATCTATTATCTATCTATCAGGAATATATATCCATCTGTTTGCTAACAGATGGTGCAAGGGTTAGTGGTGGGGCAGGATTGGGGTGATGATTTATTTACCTCCACTCTGTTCGTAAGATCCATGCACTTACTTATAACTCTTCCTCAGCACTTGGTCTCTGAATTATCAGGTTAGCTTGTGTAGTGACCTGCAGCACAGGACAGAGAAGGAGAGGCACATAGTATACAAGATGCAATATGGTCAAAATGCTGTACTCCATACTGTAGATAGAAATAGACCTGCAGTATATTGGGTAGGTTTAGGCACATTACAAAACTGAGCATTCTTAACATGACATGAAGTTGATTTCATCTTACAGTTGTACAGTTTCTAGAGAGCTTATTAAGTACATTTGAAAAGATATGCTTTCTTAAGGTATCAAAATGAAAAGAATGACAATTTGCTGCTTTTATGCAGTAGTAACATACATTTAAACATTTGAAGCCTCTGACAGAGCAGTGAGTTAATTTATTCACTAATAATTATTAATTTATATACTCAAGCTGGCAGCTTTGGTGTGGTGCTCTACCAGAACAGGCACACAAACTTCACGCACTGCTGAACTTTTGACCTTTTTAACAGTCTGTCAACAACTATATAAAGACCCCTGTTTTTATTCCAAAGTTGAATTATGTTTGCGTCTGGTTGTTTGGTTGCACCTGGTTTGACTCTGGGCTGTACATTTGGCTGACTGTTATTTGTTTTGTCTCCTGATGATGGGGCCGGTGATTGATGGAAGGGGTCCAGGACATCTCCGATCGACAGCTGTTGATAGCTCTGAAATCGAGAGCAGCAGTCGGAGCGTAACAATGAGCTCATTGCGCTCTTGGCTTGGTCGCCAGCCCAGCAAACCCCAGCACTGGGGGGACTTCATGAATTTCAACTGGGGCCACAAATGTGAGTGCACATGAAAATTGTGCTGGGGTGGAGGGAAAGGGACTAAACTCGTAATATAGCCTTGATAATTACAATAATTGAAGTAGGAGACAAAAGAAGGAAGAAAAACTAAATATATTTTGTCAGCAACAAAATTTTCCCTGAAAGAACACTTTAGCTCAACATAGGTCATTCTTGCCTTTTGTAAAGGCAAATTTTAAGACCTAAATTGAGGTGGCACATAAGCAGGAAGACAAAACAAGATGTGAATACGCTGATGTGTTGCCCCATCAACACTTCCATATCTTTGAATGATAATTGGCCTGTAAATACGATAAATCTTCATGTGTATAGCCCCCAGTATATCATTAGGGTTTGTGGTGGTCTGTGGTGAAATAGGTGTAGGTGTAGTGGCTGCCATGGGAAGGCCCTAACAGGAGTGCAAGCAAGGAGTTTTATTAAAGAAATCCTTCACATTGGTGGAATGTCACATTTTAGTGCAAATACCTGAATGTGAGACCCTTAACTGCTCCTTCTCAGTCACTTTCTTGAAAACACCTGGCACTATCACGCATACAGGCTGCAATCATTCAGATTTATTAATAATATGGCTATTTTTATTATAATTGTTCCTGTTTGCAGCTGATGAAACTGAAAGAAAAGTGCTCTTAATGGCAGATTCACTGGACAGCTAACTGTTACAGGTAGCACGCTCACAGCAGAGTGTCTGTTATCCCCCATATGTGCTGTAGGTTAATGATAGAGGTTAAGGAGTCAATTTGAGAATTAAGAATTGCTCCATATTGTGTTTTGTCTTAAAGCCATCCATACTTTAGCTTTAATTGGACAGCATCATGCTGTAATAAGCTGTGGTTGCATGGGTTTGATGCCCGAGCCCTCTGAGGTTACCAAATCTCCGGCATCACATCTGAGCTCAAATTAGCATTCTGGGCAAGCAGAACTCCCCAAGCTTAATTAAGGTAAATTCAACATTCTAGTTCATCATTGGGTTTTATATAATCTTAAAACCAGTTGCGCTTGTTTGGCAGCTGTTTATTTCTTATATTAAAAAAGAAAACATTACACTGTAGATGATTTGGCATCCCAGGATTTTGATTTGAGCCCCCTATTATGGGAAATCTGGGTTTGTGCAATGATTAAATGCTTAATAAAAAATTCATTGTTGTTGCCAACATCTGTATTGTACAAGCTAACGGCTCACTGGAGTGTGCGAGACTTGTAAAGTTTCCAAACGCGCCGTTGAGAACCCTGGAAAGTTCACCTAAGAGTTTGCCTTCCTCATTACCAAGCTACTTCTGTGTCTGCGATTAGACTGAGAACATCTTTAATTGCTTTAAAATCTGAATGCATGATAAGAATGGATTAATTAGATTTTTCTGTTCCTACAAGTAACAGATGGTTTATGTCTTCAGAATGCTCATGTTGTAAAATGAGATCCCCAGCTTGTCTCTGATTGGTCACTGTTAATGAAGCATGCTGGGCTGATTATTGATTTAGAAAATGAGGACGACACAAGTATTGTGTGTGTTGCTGTAATAAATTAAAGACAAGCTTTGTTTTATCGTTGACAGAAACCTACCTTAAATAACACAAAATATTTGATTTTCCATTCAGGTGGTCTCTGGCCCGTCAAAGTAATTTTATTGTTTATTTAAAAACAGGCACTTTCATAGTTGCCACAAACAAGCAGATGGTCGACTTCACTTATTTGTGTTTTGTGTTTCTGAATGACCGATCAGATGTATGATGGGAAACCAAAAGTACAAGATTGGTTTTGGTGCTTGTGTTGCGGTGGGAGAGAGGCTACTCTGCATTATGAGGGAACGCTGGCACATGCTGGCTGCTGCTCCTCTTTGCTAAATGGACAATTGACTGTGACCCTCACTGCTCATGTCATGTGATGTGGCCTTTGAGCTTTTTATTTTTTTTTCGTTTTATGTCTGTCTGTTTTGATCGCTCCCTGAGTTGGAATACGTGCTATCGAACTGGTGGACTTTGGATTAACTAAAGTAAAGTACTGCCTATCTTCTCAACTGGTATGTACAGACTTTGGAAAGTGCTTCCTGCCTACTCTACTGGGATCCCTTTTCTCTGGAGGACAGCAGCTGTCTCTTCTTCCAGCCTGCCACAAAGCCCCATCCGGCTCCCCTGCGCTCTCTGGAGCTCCCCTCATGTTTGCTGTAATGTTCTCCACTGTGTGACTGTGGCTGTTGCTGACGCTGCCATTCTGCCCAAACGATGCAACCGCTTTGATTATGATGTCCTACACCGCCACATATCTACGAAGTTTACGCAGCTTCCTAATTACACCTGACAAAGGATTTTTAACCTGCTGCCAAGAGTTTGAGATTTTAAGAAACAGACCTTGTTACATCCATAGAGGCTCACGTCATGGTTTCAGTGTGGAATACAGAAGCAAAATAAACTTTGGCGTCATCGTTGGAAACATCGAAAGACTACACTGTACCAGGCGAGATGCAAAATATGGAGAGGACCACAGTGTACTGCAGAGTTTGCAGAGACTTCCATCCTCAGCTCTGTCTCCTGCCACCATGGGACTATTTAATACACAATCTCTCACTGATAAATCCCTCCTCATACATGACCACATTTTGGACAAGGGGCTTGATTTCATGTTCCCTAACTGAAACCTGGCATAAACCAGGGTACTACTCTTAATGAGGCCTGCCCTTATGGCTATAGTTATATGGAAAAAGCCCGTAGCTCAGACCATGGTGGTGGTTTAGCAATCATACACCGGACTGAACTGAAACTGTCTCCCATGCCTGATTTTTCTTCTATTGAATGCCTTGCTCTAAAATGTAAACCTCCATACTCTGTGCCCCCCCCCCCCCCTCACCCCCCCCCCCCCCCCCCCCCCCACCACCACCAAACCAAACTCATCTTTCCTCCCTGAGATACATGATGTCCTCACCTCACTCTGCTCCATGTCAACCAACATTGTCCCAACATCAAATGGTTTTTCGGAACTGGAAAAGTATTGACCCAGCCAACGTGACTATGGACCTCCAGCACATCACCTGCCCAGCTTCTGTATCAGTGGATGAACTAGTGGCACTCTACGTACATTTCTGAGACTTGTCTTTGATCTTGATGCCCCTGTCAAGACGCGTGAGGTCAATTTTTCACACTCTGCTCCCTGGTTCACTCATGACCTGCAGAAAATAAAAACAGCTGGATGTGACCTGGAACAACGCTTCAGACACTCTGGGCTTGCTGTCCATAAACTTGCCTTCCATGAACATCAAAGGACTTACTCAAAGTCCCTTAAAGATGCGCGGTCACAGTTCAACTCCAGCCTAATTGATAACAGTCCTGGCAACCCTAACCCTGGCAGTCCCTTTAAACTAGTCTGCCCTCGAGGTCACAGTCATCTGCCCCTTCAAGGTGTTGGAGAGGGTGGTTACTTCTGAACTTCAGGACCACCGTCAGGTTTTTGTTCAACACATAGCACTAAAACAGCTCTGCTCAGGGTTGTGAATAACCTGCTGATGGCAGCTGATGCAGGGTCCCCCTCTTTCCTGATTCTCCTTGACCTGAGCACTGCATTTGAACTGTGGATCAAACTGTCCTCTTAGAGCGCCTCCACGCCACCATTGGAGTTAAGTGGTTTTAGTCCTTTTCAGTAGGACTGAGTATGTCTCACTGGGAGGATGTAGGTCTGGATTTCTCCCTGTCACCTGTGGTGGTCTGCAAACCGTTTCCAAACGGTTTTTCGTCCCATCCCGTTCGCCCTCTACATGCTTCCATGCATGTGTCATCAGCAGGTGTGATGTCTTTTCATTGCTATGCTGATGATACACAGCTCTGCATCAAAACTACCCCAAGCCCCTCCGCAGCCATGTCATGCCTCAGCACCTGTCTTAAGGAAATAAAGGCCTGGATGAGCACACATTTCCTTCAGTTAAACAGCAGTAGGACATCCCCCTCTCCTCCTCAGTCACTAATCTGGGTGTTAGGTTTGACCCTCAGCTGACTTTTGATGACCATAGAAGACATTTATGAAAAACCTCTTTCTACCATCTCAAAAACATATCTAAACTCTGCCACTCTCTAACACTGTCAGATGCAGAAAAACGTCTCCATGCCTTTATCTCCTCAAGACTGGACTACTGCAGTGTGCTCTTCACAGGGATTCCTGGCAGGTGCATCCAGAAGCTTCAGTACATTCAGAGCAGCACTGCCAGGATCCTGATGAGAGTGTGAAAACACAAATATATAACACCAATTCTGCTTTCATTGCACTGGCTCCCTGTCTCCTTCAGGATTGACTACAAAATCCTGCTACTCACATAGAAATCCATCAATGGACATGCATCTCCCTACCTATGAACTGATAATACCACAAACCTCCACCCGCACCCTCAGATCTGCCAGCAGCTTGCTCCTCCGGGCCCCCAGTACTAAGCTCCACACCATGGGGGATTGAGCCTTCTGCTCTGCTGCACTACGCTTGTGGAACAGCCTTCTTAACCATCTGAGAGCTGCACAGACCCCACAGTCTCTTTTAAAAAAGGCCTAAAAACCTTTTTATTCAGGAAGGCTTTTTCATCTTAACTCTTATTACTATTTTCTTTATGTTGTGTGTTCTATGTTATTTATACTGTAGCACTTTGAGTTTCATTATGAATGAAAAGTGTGGTAAAAATTAAATGTATTATCATTATTAGTTAATATTTAAATGCAGTGAGCTGCTCATCAGGGAAGCTGTGAAAGCTGTATACATTCCCAAACTCCCATCTCTGTGGTTTTTAAGGTTAGTAATTTTTTTTGCATTATTATTGGCTGTTGCGAGAGCAGCTGTTCCCCAGCCTCCTTCCCTTCTGAATTACCATCCTCACACTGACAGACAGGCAGCTGATGGGGGAACTCGCTGCGTGCATGAGGAGATCCAATTCAGCGATGAAACTAATGTGCTGCATCAAGGGGAAATGTGTGGTGGTCCTGGAGGAGGAGGTCCAGGTTCAAACACAGTCTGGGACCAGCTCTGACTCCGCCTGGGTGAACATGGTGGTCACATTAACTCGGGCTGGGTGCAGTTTCACAGAGACAGATCTTTTATTATTAACTTATTCATTTATTTATTCTGTTCCCTAGACACTGCCTTCTTGTTTTGGCTGTAGATTCCAAACTGGCAGCTCTCCACTCCCTGAAATAAAAACACTCAAGGACCACAGACACATTTTAGATATTTGAAGGAAAGTACTAGGGGTGGACACAATAACGGAAACATCTGTACAATATAATACAATTTACCATGATAACACTACTACCACTACAGTAAAAACAAAACAATACCTTACAGTTGAATCAATGTCTCTCTGAGACTGAAAGCTTTACAGAGGTAGTATTTATAGTATTTTTAGTGGTAGCTATTGTCTTTTCATTTAATAGGTGTCTCTGCTTTTGTGTCTATACAATTCTAATTTCATTAGTGCAAACCATAAAGGTAAATTGTAATTTGGCTAAAGTTAATAGCTCCTACCAGAAAGTATATGGGAGGAAGTAGAGAAAGGAAGGAGGGAATGAGTCAGAGGTGAACAGAATTGTGACCGTTGTTGTTACTTTTTAATTAAGTTTTAGTCCAATAGCCAATCACAGTTATAAATGCAACAAAACTGAGACAAACACAAAGCTTAACTTAAAATATTACTCAAATTGTCTCCTTTTCTTTATTTATATCTGAAAAAGCATAGCCATATATATAAGCATAAATCCGTATAGGGATATGGATAGTAGTATTCATGGTATATGTAATTTTATATTGCAATATACATATATCATATAGTAGATTTTCTGAAAAAATTGTTTAGAAACTGTGACAACAGATACAAATGTATATTTTTTGCTATTCAATTGAATTAACTCCTTGACAAAAGAAGGCACTTTAACAAATTGATGCAAAGATCACATAAAAATCCAATATATGCCATTTATCCAATATAAAGCGGTCCTGCTCATTGAGCTGCATCATTGTCCACAATAGCATAAATACATTCAGAAATACTGAAAGGATAGTTGCCATGGTAAGGCCAAATTTGTGATGGTAGACAAATTTATATCCTCATACTCGTTGTCACTCTAATATAAACTAAAGATGCAACAAATGTGGGAACTAATTCAAGAGACATATTATAGGCAATTTTTTAAAAATGCTACATGAGTTTTATGTGGTCTAAGAATTTAACGAGCCTTAATGAAACCTTGAAGCAGCTTGAATCATTATATACAATATTGACAAGATGGCATCGAACCAATTGATAATGAAATGCACCCTGGCTGACGGTGACGAGGTCATTCAAACGAAGCTGAAGCCAGCATCCCAGCAACAGTAATTGTAACACTTCCACTTCCATTGTAGTGCAGTATTAATAATAATATGACACTGAATATTTTGCCATGCAATGCTAAAAGAGGGAAGACAGGACTGTTTATTTCCTGTAACACCATCTCTGTACTTGAATTTGTTGATATTCATGCACTTATTTAATACACTGATCAGCAACTGGTGGAAGAGTTGAAGAGGTCATTTAATAGCAAAGCAAAGCAATAGCAACAGAGGACTGAGGATGATTTGCGTACTTGCATTATTCAAAAAGTAGCAGCAGTGGATCCCATTCAAAATCCCCCACTGTGCTCTATTTCTAGACATGCAGACCTGCAGTTTGTCCGGCACAGCGAGCTCCTTTGAGCATAACAACAAAGCGCTCATTGCTTATTTGCTGCTGAAGTCTTATGTTCATGTCTAGTTCTATTGACATGCAGTGCAAACATTTATAATTACCTTTAGCTCTGTGATATCAGCCTGCCTTGAATAACCTGCTGTGGCGTTTTACCACCTGTTACTAATCGCTCTGTGAATTTGTCACGGCACCGGCAATGATTCAAACCAACACTGGGCGCCCCACAAGACCCTTCAGGAAATGCAGCAACCGGCAGCAGCACAGTGCTCAGAGAGCCGAGGGAGCGACTTCATGGATTTTTTGCATCATTAACTATTTATGAGTTGCCACTTCATGTTATTTACACTGGACTGATGGTAATGCTGTTCAGAGCTCAAACGCCATGCAGGGACCCGCTGGGATAGCAGGGTGGAGGGTCCATGGGGAGGTGAATGCATGTGTGAATCTGTTAAATATTGTACGGAAACGCCACCTGCAGCTGTGAACGTAGCGCAGGGTAAAAAAGGGCGAGTTGGGAGCAACTCCGGGGGTACAAAGAAATGCAGCAGACTGCAGTGCATGCAGACGGGGCTTTGTGTAGGCAGGGCACACTGTGACTATATAATGTATAAGTCAAAAGCCTTACCACAAGCCACAAGGAATATTCAGTTGACCTGGTTTATCTTTAGCTTTAAACCACAAGAGCTGATTGCGTCACCATTTGCAGTAAATGTGTCATAGTCGAGGATAGATTATGCATCGTCTGCTTCTGCACTCAAGATTCAAGTCTGTAGAGCTGCAAGATTTCTATCTATCTATCTATCTATCTATCTATCTATCTATCTATCTAATGGTATGTCATGTGATTCAGCTTCTTCAAATGAGCAACAGCTATATCATCAGCATCCACATATCAATTTACCTGGCTGAGTATTCATGTCTCTCATTTACTGACTCTTTCCCTCTCAACATCTCTCTCAAATTGAAAGGCAAATAAACAATATGTGCAGTTAACTAGAAACGTATCAACACCGAAACGTGTCAAATTCAGTTTCGCAACATGGCGTGCAAACTGTAAATGAAACACTTGGAATGTCCAATCAGACAAACAGCTGTCACATACTTTCTCAGTGCAGATGCTCAAAGAGAAACGACTGGACCTGTCAGAAATATGAGAAAGAAATGAATAAGCTGTAGTTGAGTTATTCTTAAACCACTTCAAAGATAAATCAAGCAGCAGTGATAAACAAAAAAACTAATTTTTGGTTGATATGAGGAGCAACAACATCCTTGGAGTTGCCTCAAGACTGTTGCTTCGAACACTGAGGGACTTCCTGTTGCCAGGAAACATTTGATGTGATTTTTCATTTTGTTGATAACTGCTGGGAGTGTTGCCCATCCACACTGTTTTAGTTTATCAGCACCCTGAGGCTTTTATATATGTTTGCCAGGAGGGATAGCATCTTTGTTACTGTAGGATTTTCATTAGGTCCCTGTTTGTTGTTGTCTGACATGTCTGTTGTTGTAGCTTTTATTGACAGTTTCTGCTCTTGCTCTTTTATCAGAGGATTATTTCAACTTTTCACATTTCTCCACACGTTTGAGAAAGTGTTGTCTAATAGATGATCAGGCCATACTTATTATACTATTATATGATTACACAGTTTCCTCTAAGTCCTCTTTCTTTTAAGTTAACTTGTATGTCAGCTTTAAAATGTTGGTAAGTTCATTTATTACATAATTTGTAATATATATATATATATATATATATAGTAGTATTCCAACACCTCCTAAGACGTAGCAACCCAAACCCAAGCAAGAGCAACATCAAGAAGGAGGAACACGAGAAGATCGAAAAATACCAAGGGCTGAGAGAGGAGCTAGAAAAGATGTGGGGAGTAAAGGCAACAGTGGTGCCAATGGTAATTGGAGCACTGGGGGCTGTGACCCACAAACTGGGAGAGTGGCTCCAACAGATTCCAGGTACAACATCTGAGGTCTCTGTCCAGAAGAGCGCAGTTGTAGGAACAGCTAAGATACTGCGCAGAACCCTCAAACTCCCAGGCCTCTGGTAGAGGACCCGAGCTTGAGGAAGACACACCATGGGAGGGGGGTGAGAGGGAGATTTTTATATATATATATATATATATATATATATATATATATATATATATATATATATATATATCACATACAGTAGCCTAACTAGCTACGTAAGGCTAATTGTAGTTAAAGATCTTATTTTGGCTGCATCAATTGCTCACATTAATTCATCCATGTGACAGAAAGTCTTTAGTGTCCAAGCATAAGACATGTAGCAAATGTATGCTTACAAGTAATACCCAATACACAGAGCTTCAACAAATCATTGATAATTTTATAAACTAATTATGATCTGATTTGTTTTCTTTTTCACAACTTGTAATATCATGATTGTATGTAGAGTTAATGCTTCGTGACCTCCAACCCTTCCACTACACACCTCACGTCTCTTTTCTTCTCACCTCTGCATCGTCTGGGTTGAGTTTAAGCCGGTCCAAAACATTCAGACATTCAGAGACAACAACATACATTGTTGATACGAGCAGGAAAAGCAGGACATGGCAAATTCAGCTGATGCACAAAACAAAACTAGCGATACTAATAGAAAATGCTATTTCAAAACTTGAAGTCAAGATGTCACAAAGTGGCATATGACCGGCTGAGCATGTCTTTTCTAATCTATAGTATTAGCTTATTTTTAACTGTGCTATGAAACATTTCTTTAATGTAGGATGTATTTTTTCTAACACTTCCTTTATTGTAAACTAAAACAACACTCTCCAACATACAGTTCAAGGCTAGTTTTATTCTGAACATATCAATACCAACAGGTTACAGATTTTTTCCAAATTAAAATATTCATACTAGTAAATAATATCTAGGGCACAGACAAAAAAAAGAAGAAGAACTTAAAGGGAAACTTCAGTATTTTGTATATAAATGACTTATGGGGACAACAATTTTTGAAATTTGTCCAGTGTTAAGCGAGAGCGCTGCAGCTGGTCGCAAAATGGCCACTAAACGTGCTTGTTTTTGCCACTGACAGGCTCAGACTGTTATTCTAAGTGTTTGACAACATTAGGGAAGGGAGCCTAAAAAGAAATAAAATGTTTTTCTTCACTTTTCACTTGATCCAATATGTTTGTTATTGTGTCTGACCAAGTCTCGTTCAAGAAGTCTCATTCTGAAATCTCACGAGAGTTGAGCTGTTGTCAGAATCAGCTAAATATTCAGCCATGACATTGAAAATCTTTCAGATAACAATAAGCTACGCTTTCTGTACTCCAACACACCAAACTCCTCCCAACACTCCTCTCTCCAACTCTGTCATGAGTGAATATTTAGCTGATTTCGACAACAACTCTCGTGAGATTTCAGAACGAGACTTCTCATTGAGCGAGACTTGGTTAGACATGGTAACAAACAACTCTGTAGGGTCCTTTCCATAATGTTGTCAGACACTTAAAAGAACAGTCTGAGCCTGTCAGTGGCAAAGACAAGCACATTTAGTGGATGTACATTGATGGCGCACTATTGCCTCATCGGATTACATTGCAGCTTGTTTCTGTAACTTTTACTCTCCTGTTTTATCAGTCTTACCCTATCGTAGCTTATTTTTATTTACAATTAAACACTTTTTAATTGTATTTAAAAGTCTTTTTACTGCCTTGTGTTGCTTTTGCATTCGGTCTTGATGCCTTTTATGTGTTATGTAAAGCACTTTGAATTGCCTTGTTGTTAAAATGTGCTATACAAATAAACTTGTCTTGCCTTGAGTTAACTCACTGCACAGCTAAAACGTACAACTTCTATTCTCACACTGTATCATTTAAATAACAGCTGATCTGGCCAGGGAGACCTATTAGGAGTTAAAAATCTAACTTGATCCATACAGTATCACAATATAATGCAGTTAAAGTACACAGCTAATTCTAAATTTGTGTTGAGAGAGGTTCAACAAAATCATAATTTTAAGGATATCATTTGTTCGATATAATTTGAGTTGTGATATTGAATTGCAGTAGATTGCATATTCCAGTTATGCAGCATCTCTAAATACAAAGACAATTAGCTGTAGTTTGCTGAAACAACTTACAGCATGTGCACTCTTAAATGATGAAATGACAGAAGGAGTCTGTTTCAATCATTGTGCTTCATCAGCAGTTACAACAATAAGGTAAATAAAGTTAAAAGTAATTTACATATGGATGTTTAGGTTCAATGACGCCTTACAAAACTGTGTTTTGAAAAGAATTTGTTTCCTCTTTAAGAAGACACGTTGTCATTTCACCAGTCCAGGTTCTGCTTGTTCTGCTAGAGGGCTGAATTTGCTCCACACATAAATGTGTTGCTTATAAAAAATACACAGCATCCTGACTGATCAGCAGCGTCATGCTAGGTCTGAGTCATTTCCCATCAAATTTGTGGAGATCATTGTGGAACATGGTGTCTTCTATCCAAACATACCATGCTTGTATCCACTCGTACTCACCTGCATCCTCTTGATAATGTTGGCTGCGCTGCCTATGAGATCATTGATGTTGGCTCATTAAATAAACCTTTCTGCCAGTTATTTAGGCTCCTTTAGCTCACAGTTCAGAGCCATGAATATTGCCTGGGTCTCCCACCCATAGAGCTAAAGCAGCATAGATTTGTTCATGATCCCCTTATTCCCTCGTCGCTATCATCTGAATAACATAAAACAGGCTGTAATGTGACCAGTACGATTTGGGTTAGCGCTCCTTTGCAACAACAAACCACAGCCATTGTAATGTAATGTCGACCGCCTAATCCACTGCCACCCGGAATTCCCTTTGAACTCGCCTGATTGCAAGGCTAATTTTTATTAAGTAAGTGCACACATTATTTGTGGCAGTAACTGAAGCTTCAAAGAGTCGTTGTGACAAGTGGAGCCCGAGAGCTTAAATTATCAACTCCCTCCACTAGCACGGCTATATAATTAGCCTGAAATTAACAAGAAATGTTTGCTTTAGTTAAATTATTCAAAACATTTATTTCACTTGTCAAGGGCTTAGATCAAGTTGTTGTTTTTTAAGTGTACTTTTTAAAATTTTTTGCTTTCAACTGAAAAAAAGCTTTTTGTCTTTGCGTTTCACTTCCTGATGACTGCAGACTGGGGACGATCCCTTCTTCTTTTATAATTCAACATGTGAGAAGTGCTGCATCATGAAACACATCTTTATTTATTGCTGACCTTACTACCTTTAGTAGAGGAGTCCAGTGATTTTGTTGAACTCCCACGACAGATTTCCAAAATGAATTTATTGTTAGACATCATAATTTTTTTAATTTAATTTATTTTTTACTATTTCAGAACCACACCACCAATTAATATACATCAGGCTGATACTGTACAGCTCAGAAAATCAAAAATAAATTGAACTATTTTATTGAAAAAGCACTGAAAGTTTTGGTAAGGACTAATTGCATGGGCTGAAATACAGCTTCTTTTAATTGTATACTGGTGTACTATGAAGTGTAAAGGTGTACAGATGTTAACCTGTTAACCAATGAATGAGCACCATGTATGGAGAGTTTGATTCTGTGTGTTTTTGTGACAGCTTCTGTATGTTATTTTCCTTAAAGTTACTACAAGGAACTTTCATTTTGTGTTGATTTTAGCGGCCCCTGTGGACAAAAGCGGTATTGTTTTCCCAGAATGAAGACTGCACACCCAGTGAGCACCGTCGCCTCGTGTCGTAAAGGTCTTGGCTAGCGTGTGCATTTGTTTTGGAAGCGAGTAATATTTGTCTGTTTTAAACAATGCTGTTTGCAGGATGTATAGCCATGAGGTAATGTATCTGTTTGTGGCTATGTACACACATGTAAGGCTGCATTTACCAAAACTCACCAAATCCAACAATGCAATGCTTGTTTATTAGTGCTTTAGAACATAACCGCTGTGAAACACTCAGAAAATAATGTTTTATTTCTCAGGTTCACTCTTATTCTCGCTACAACGCCGCTTGTTCTCTTCATTCACT
Source organism: Thunnus maccoyii (assembly GCF_910596095.1). Classification (NCBI taxonomy): domain Eukaryota; kingdom Metazoa; phylum Chordata; class Actinopteri; order Scombriformes; family Scombridae; genus Thunnus; species Thunnus maccoyii. The sequence goes on from NC_056542.1 coordinate 7,350,374, forward strand.
CTCTAGCTCGCTCTACCACCACTGTTCTCTCTCTCCCTCTCCCAGTTTCTCTCGTCTTTTTTAAACTTAGTCGGGAAGTCGACAACAAATCTAACTTTACTTTTAACGTTATCAGACAAAGAGAAATGTCGTCCCCTCATCCTCCCCATGTCCTAGTAATGTCTTTGTACAACCTCATGCTACAATACTACATGTAAACAAAGGCTCTTCCGGTCTGAATCTGACCCGGTTGGCAAGTATTTAGAATAACTACATAGAAATAGCCAATCTTCTCGCTGATGGTCTTGTTTGCTTAAGTAGGTCATATAGAAGCATCATGAGACTGTTTCATAACCAGTTAATAGTTCTTTGTAGTAATTTTAAAAGTCTCAGTTTTTTTCGTCTTGTCTCTACATGTTCATGACGTAAAGTCATAAAGCGTCAGGGTAAGCCCCGATTTATGGCTCAACTCAATTTGCACCACTGAGAGTGTATTGGAGTTTGTTCACACCCACTCATTTCTTTCTGTTGATTTCGTCAGCAGACGTACTGCTCTGTAAGTTCGCTTTGTGTTCAGCCTGAACACACCTTACCATGGAAGTTCAACCTGCATTAAGTGACTTTTTTTGGCTACTTAGGGGCAGTGCAACAAACTGTAAACACAAGATTGACAAAGTATCATCTCATAAAGTTTTTACAGCATGTTAGCTAATTGTTCCCTATTTACCCACCCAGCAGACACAGAGCTACATTATCATTCAATCATGTTTCCAGCTAACTGGCAAATGTGAGTCCAATATTCACTCTTCTTTTAGCTCTGTTTTGGCCTACACCAACCTCTCAGAAATATATCTGGCTGATTAATAGCTGATAAATGCTCCATTACAGTATGTTCACCAGCTAGTCATTAGCATTGTCTGTCATAGCAAAACAGTGATTTCATCAGAGGTATTTGGCTGAAAACAGTGAGAGTCAACCAAAGAAGTTGTGGGCTGTAAAACAAAAACAAAACAAAACAGAAAAGAGCTAAAGGATGCTTAAAAAGCTCCATAAAGATGAGAAGAACTGTAGAGTTGGATGATAATACTCTTGGGAGTCCCTGGGTTCATCACTTCAAGTGTCAACTTTCTGATTTACAAAATGATTTGATTCATTGCTTATATACAAATACTGATGAGAGCAGCTTTTACCTCCGAAAACTTCCCAGTCCACTTTAAACTTTTATAAGAAAAGCAGTTTTTGAGTTTAGTTTAATCACACAAATATAAAACTACAGTATTACTACTGTATTAGAAGCATTAGAAGAGTTGTGGTTATCTGCTGGGTTTTGTTGCTGTTGTTTGTGAATAAAAATGATTCATGGTGACTAATGTGTGCAAAATGTCAAAAATTCAACGTATTGATTGCAGATGAATTAACTGAAGATGACATTGTGTCTTTGGCAAGGGCACAATTATGGAAGTTCAACATTTATTAACACAACGTCGACCTGAGGCTATGAGGTAATCTGTTTTTTTGCACTCTAAATGCAGACTGTGTGTTAAATCCATTAAAAAAAAAAAAAAAAAAAAAACAAGACGGGGGAGAAAACAGCGCCCAGATTCTAATGCGGCTAGATTGACATACAGATAAAGAGGATACAGTAATACAATGACGGCATGACAATCTTGCCACACATTTTATGGCGACGAATAATCAAAAATCCTTTTATCGATGACACATCAAGGAGCATTTAGTTTATGCTTTGGTTAATCCTGTTGACTATTTTGTGATTTCTCTGTCTCTTACTTGTTCCAATGTGCTATATTTGTCTCATAAATACTGGATATTTTGGCTTGACAAATTGCTATACAGGCACAATCCTATTAAGGGATGCGGTGTTGTGTTCGCTGCCAGTGACATTCTGTTAGGGTGTTGCATTAGAGACTATGACTATTGCACTGTTTTGTCATTAATGGATAATAAGAGTATTTTGTATTTTTAGACATTTCTTTCAGCATACCACTATTTTTTATGATCCCTAAACAATGCTCACTGCAGACTTTTGTTGTTTAATGTGCCTTTCATCAATCAATCAATTAATTAATCCTTATTTATCCTGCACTTTAGTAAAACAAGGCGTCTCAGATGAGGCAGAGTCCTTTACAAGAGACAAATGAGCGTGGTAAAACGCGCAGTTGAATCATAGAAGACCCTTTATCAGAGAACCAGTTAGACTAAATTAAAGGGTTTTAATTTTAAATGATCCAGTATTAGTGAAGTTTATTTCATTAATCAGGACCAAAACAGTTTGTTTCAAATAACTGTAACTACTGCAACATTGTAGAGTTTGAAATATAATTTAAATCTCAAGAATATGATGTAAAAGTTGTAAACTAATTGTGCTTTTAAAACACTAACACTATATTCTTGCAGTGTCACAGCCCATATCTCAGCAATGTCACAGTGTCATCATAACTGATGAATGATGTCAAAAACACAGAGTTGAGTAATCTCTTACACTCTCTGTGGCCTGTGATTGACATCATTGTATTGACCAAATTATGTAAAATTCCTATGATACTTACGATAAATATAAATAATTTGTGTCTGTGTATAAAAAGTGGTAATAAATACATTTTAATACAAGTTAAAGATTACATATACCTAAAAATGCAATGCTCTAAACAACTAATGTCTAATGTATTTTGCCATTTAACCAAACTGTTATTACTTATAACTGAAACTAAGCTTTTAATTGCTAAAATTAAACCTAACCTTAGATAAAAAGATATTTCTGTCACCAACACATCATTTGGATTTCAGACTTTCAGAATTTTACATGACATTTTGCTATATTTACATTTCCTACAGACATGCCTATATAACATAAGAGGTGTTAATGTGGTCTTAAACAAATGTGAGGGGGGGAAAAAAGCACATCACAAACTCCAAAAACTACATCAGCCCTGTGTGCCACCTGCATTTCACTTCGAGTTCTCACATTATATCCGTCACATAAAGTGGAAGGATGCAGCTGCAGGTGGTTTTGAAGCTGTTGTGGTTAGAAATAAACATCTTGACAGCTTGAAAAACACCCTTGTTGTCTTTGTTATGGCGAATCTGGTCTTTTATGAACACTTTCTTGACGTTTTAGACTTGAGCGATGTTTTGACTTGGACTTGTCTAAGGATAAGGTCATTTGTAAAGAGGGAAAAACAAAATGTAGTTTTAATGATGCACAATTTTGGTAAATGCTATATATGTTTCTTTGCAATCAGAGCCTTTACTATTATTATTAGCTCTTTAAAGTTAAAGATCTGTATGTTCTTCCTTGCATTTCTTAATAAAATCCTTATTGTCTCACATAGTTATTTTGACATTTATCTGCTTTTTTTTTTTTTACTGGCACTGGTTTTATTCTTGACTGCAGCTTTGATGTACAGTAAACATGATTTAGTCGAGCCATGTTGTCTTTAGGAAGCATCGACCTTCTCACCACCTTGATAGGCCACCCGTCTGTGCCTGGGTCACAGGCAGGAGGAGGCGGTGAGGTCCTGGAGAGCATTATTGAGTTTTCAGTGACAGGAATTATGATAAATTATTGGTCAATAATTCAACACGAGTGTCAGATAGAGTATATTTACAGGACCACCTGGCGTTGCCTGAATAGAGGTTACACTATAGGGAGTAAATAAATAATACAGCTTTTTTACCCTGTGCTTTAATACCATTAAATATTCAGCTATTTGGATGATCAAATTTGCTAGTAAATTACAGCTTCCCTGTTGATAGGACTGGGAGGAGAGGTGGCCAACGGGTGCTGCAGTGGGAACCCAGCCAAGGAGGGAAACAACACAACTACACACACACACACTCGCAGACACACACACATACTATACCATCAGACACCTATATCCATGTCTGTGTGAGCTAAAATTACACACAGAGAACACACACAAATACAAACATGATCTGTATATACACTCACACCATCACAGACACAAACACACACACACACACAAAAAAATACAATATATATAAAAAATACATCAACACACACAGCCCCAGGTGGCACATGCTGGCATACACAGCCTTACCTGATGATGCTGTATGCATCAATGAGCGCATCCAAAATAATGCTGTGTTTACCCGAAGAGGGCTGGTTGGAGTTCATATTCTTTCTGAATGTTTCACGCAGAAAGAGAGGATTATTCGATAAATAATATATGTATAAATACACACACCCAGCCATTGTTTGTTTCTCTATTATACAATATAATACAATGCTGTGACAAGCTTCATTTTCCCAGGATCTGCCCTTTGACAGACTTGTGCAGTTATTAGTATTAACCACTGTTAGAATCATCAGCAAAAAAAAAAAAAGGCATCCTAACTATGATATGAGAATTGGTAAGCAAAATGAGAAATGAAGCAATTAGAGAGGTTCACATACATTATTTAGCTCTCATTAGCTTCCTGTGACACTGTAGGCTCCACACCAATGAAAAGTGTTGGCCAGGCTCAGGCAATTAGTAAAATTAGTGGCACAGGATTTGGCGTTGATTCAGGCCACATGGCCCAGAAGATACCAGACTGGTGTCAGTCGTGTAATTTATAACTTTGCACATGAAATAATAGGTTTGAAAAATCACTGTGGCTACCAGTGTGTCAACCTGTATTATCCAGGCGACAAGGGTTGTCCCTTGGACGGAGGAAACAGCAGCAGCTTCCTCCGATTTTTTTAGGGAAGTGCACGGTGCAGTCGGCCATTTTGTGTCTCTCAGAGAAAAACAGGGGACAGAGGTCCAAGCGGATGGTAATTAGCAGTCTGGGTTGTGTTTGTTTTAATTTTGCGCATGTTTGTGCTGATAAAGTTTGACTTGCCAAAAATCCCAGTCCCGCGCTGGATTCTGCTCAAGCTGTTCCCCAGCATCCTTCAGGAACGATGGGAAATCTTATACACTGCCACTGGTCACAGCACAAACAGACGGTGGTAATCAGTGATTAGGGGACATGTAACAGTATACAGAGATAAGCCCACACCCCAACCCTTCAATCTGAATCAATAGGAGCACATGAAATATGTAAAATGGACATGTTTAGTGGTAAATATTCTGTGATTAACCAGAAAAATAAGCACTGAGGGTTTGTAAAACTCTATTTATGTAACTTCACTTGTTTAAAGACATTTGTACTAACTTCAAAATGAATAATAATAAATAAATTGCTGGAGAAACACTAAGCCATTTGGTTAAAACAGGCAATTTTGCAACACAGTGTTGATCCTTTTTGGTTTTGAGCTTAAGGTCTGCGGCCAGCTTCAAATGACTGCAGGTCCACATACAACACCGACGCAGAGCTAAATAACATTCTGCAGTCTCTTTATCATTACAGGGAAAAAAGGAAGGCAGAGAACAAGCAAACCAAATAAACAGGTGTTGTGTGCTTTAGAAAAAGCTAATGCTAACGTGTTCTGGAATAGAGAGGCATAATTATACTGTGCTGGATTATGGAAAACATTGTGCATGTTAATTACACCAGGTATGCTCATTGATTTTCTGTTATAATACTTAAATGTGTCATTAATAATTCATTTTCCTGCCAGCCCATTCCATTTTTCATGCACCTGTGTTGTTGATGTGAATGACGCTGTGTCATTGCTGATGATGGCTCTGCAGTTCATCATGGAAAGTAATTTTTGCAGTGACACCTACTTATTTGTCTTTTATGAGCCACTGACAATGTCCATATTGTAAGGAACGACTCTCCACTCAAAGACTGACCGAGAGCCGTTTCTGTTTGTTTCTTTTAAAATCTATGATCTGTCTGAAAAGGCTTTTATTTCTGCTTTTGCTGCACAGCAAAAGCTTTAATAGGGTAGTTGTCACAAATGAGGGCGATGACTTTACCATGAAGGTTGGAGATGGAGTTTGCTGGTGTAACTTACAATTACTGTCAATAAACCTGACAGACTCGCTTTTGCCAGCTTTTGTAGCTTTCTCAGGCCAGAAGACATTAATGAAACACTCACTTCCTCTAAACTGCTGCTTCACCAACTTGGCCTGTGGACCTGACTACACTGCTTGTTGATTTCATCCTCTAAGCTCAACATTTGATGAAGACTAATTCCCTTGTTCTTGTCTTTTAAGAGCACCCCATCCCTCTCTTGTCATTTTAAAGGACCGCATCCCTCAAGGAACGAATCTGTCAAACAATAGTAGAAAGACAAGCACGACAAGCAAACAAACCCAGAAACAACAACAGCGGCCATGGGCGCAATCAAGTTTGTCCTTGAATTTCCACACCTGTGAGCGCTGAATGTGGCAGGGCCATTTGTGAATTGGAGGGAACGCGACATGTTTGTCCAGCATCAGCTCGGCGCGTGTTTATCCCCTCGTTTTTCCAGCATTGTTTGTCTTTTCTTTGTGGCGCTGAAATGCTCAAATTGTGTTTCTCAGATGTTGGTTCCCTGGAGGTGTGCGCTTGGCGGCAGGTGTCTGCGGGAAAAAGCGAAAAGGAAGGGGAGAGGAAGAGGGACTGGAAGAAAGATAAAGAAAAAAAAAATGACAGAAAGGGAAGAGGGAGCGCGAGCAAGAAAGATCTCCCACTCATTCTCCGACGTGTTGCTGAATTTATGCCGAAATGCTTCATCTGCCGTACAGTATATGCTCTTTAGCAATGTAAATACATGCTGATGAACTTGGATCTTGCAACAATATGGCACACGTGTCTTCTACAGCAGAAACTTTTTCACAGTTAATTGTTTGGCAAAAGATGATAAACTATTCAGAACTTCTGTGAGCAACATCCAAGTTATGGAAGTTTACAACAAACATGCATTTTACTTATTTATTTTCCCTCAGGTACTAAGCAAAATCCAGCTAAAAAGCATGAAACATGGTGCCTCTTCCCTGCAATAATAATTTAATTTTCCTTATTTTATTTTCAAATCAATTAACTAACCTTGAGATGAGCTTTACTGCTGATAAGTGCTGTACAGTACAGATCAATCCCCCCCCTCTGCTTTGAAAGAGGCTTCCTCTCAGGCACTGAATAGCATATAATAGATATTGAACTGTAAATTTGAATTGAAAGCTCGGGTCATTGTGCCTCATTGACTTTCGACCACAAAAACCAAATGATGTCTTAGTTGAGAGAAATATATCAAAGGATATCAACAATTACGAGTCATAAACACGCCTGGAGACGTGCCTGGCGGGCGTATAGCAGCAGGAATTAGCATGTTGAGCTGATAAATATGCATGTAAAGACGCTCCCAGGGGAATAACGCGCGTGTGATTGATAGCTTTGGAATTGAAGGAGGTGTAAATTCCTTTTATTCTGGGGGTTGTGCTGTTGTACCGCCGAAATACATAGCACTTGTTAAAAGTTTTACCAACTTTATAATCCTTAATGCCACATCTGTTTGCTGTCTTTATAGCGCCTGTAAAACGTCATTAAATTATTACCACCAGCTGGCCTCATTGCACAATAACCTCACTTATCTGTTATTCTCTGGGAATACTTTTGATTTATAGACCCTCTTAGAATAAATGATATTTTATACATATGTATATATAAATAAACAAGGGGAAATGTGTTCTCTTAAATAATTCATGAGTTGTATTGAATAAGTTACTCAGTGGAAGTTTTTTTTTTTATTTTTTATTTTTTTTATTTTTTTTCCAGCAAGTATAAAAGAGTTGAAAGATGTTTGATTCCAGTTTGGACGGCAGAGCAGGTCTGTCTGTTGAGAAGAATCCTTCCAAAATATTTTACTTATTCACATATAAAGCCTTTTATTTTGAAATAAATCAAGGACTTTCTGGATTGTTATTTTCTTCTCTATTTTAGCAATATTGTGCAAACATCTTGATAATTATCAGGCCTCGAGAATACACAAATGACAGTTTACACATTTTTAAAATTCTGTATCAAATCGATTTTCATTTGTCATTAATTTAGTCTAAAAACAAACTAAAAAGCTAATTTTAAAAGCTTTTCTTAAGTTTTTGAATCTATATTTAAAAACTACCATAAATACTGGACATTTTACAAATAATATCACATACTGTAGTCAGTTCAACACTGCTTCAAATTCAACATCTCATCACTCAACTCTGAAGAATTCCAGCACCCCCTAATGTCAATATGAAGCTACTGAAATTAAATGGCACAAAAAAATAGACAAAGTGACAGCCATCATTTCAGAGTACAGGTACTGTGAGAAAAGCAGGAAGAAATATGAAATGATATCCAAACAAACAAATGTAGCACAGGTAGAGGAGAGATCTCTGTGGCTATGCTAGTGCTTATAAATAGCACTCGCCCTGGAGTAGCAATAAAGGCTGTTTGCGTGGCTGCTATATGTTTAGTATGTAATGATATATTATTGCTCTAGGTAGTGGGAGCATGTCCTATGTGCTCGGTCCTCTTGGGTATAATTGCTTTAGAAGAGATAAACTGGAGAGGGAGAGGTGGAAAGAAGGGGGGAGTAAGACAAGATATTAAAGATTAATAAGGTGTGTGTGTAAAAGCTGTAACTCTCAGGAGTGATTCTTTTCATTTAGCTATAGTCTTTTATTTCCCATTGTACTTATTTTTCCGCTCACTTTGAAATCCAGACTATTTGGAGAGGCCCTCAAAGGCCTTGTTGCCGTGTAACGCAGGACGGTGTATTTTCAAGCTGTTTTAAAAACCAGTTTCAAGCTCTACCTGTCAATCTTCACAAACACAATGCTGGACGCAGTGGTAGAAATTAAATTTGTTTTTTGTTACATCTAATTTTTTAATAAGATGTCACGACGAGATAAATATTACATTGGATGTCAGTATTTTAAAAGTTTAAAAAGAACATTTTTAAGAAATAAAAAGAAGTAATGTTATATTAATGATCTCTTTTTCTAAGCACACACACAAAAAAACAATATTACACAAAACCTGTAGCTGCTCATCTGATGAGTTCACATGTGACAGCGGGTCTAACGAGGGTGATTTTCTTGGTTTACGGGCACATTTTTATAAATCCAAGCAATAAACCTGTAATGAAATAAGTCATTTTGTGATTTTAAACACTAAATGTCCACAAGGCTGTTTTCTTAGATGCAGTAAATGAAATACAGATTTATTGTAAGTCTAGCTTTTAAAAGGTTGTGCGTATTTACAAATATTAACATTTTCAATGTAAGAAAGGAACGTTTGGATGTGTACTATGGTAGCCAATTGCTTTAAATTCAGATTTAAAAAGTAAAGCATATGCACACATTCAGTATATTCACACACACACACATGCATGCACACACACACACACACACACACACACACACACACACACACACACACACACACACACAGAGAGAGACACACGCACAAACACTGAAAGTATCAGTGTGAAGCTCAGAATAAAGGAGCCTGTGAATTTGGCCAGGTTTCCGTGTCAGAAGCAGCCTGTATGTACGTTTGCGTTCGCAGGCTTTAGAAGGCTCTTTTTTCACACCCTGCTGTTTTCCCCTGATAATTTAATGTCCATATTCTTCTCTTCAGGCATTAAAACCCTCTGAAGTTCATTCTCTGCCTTTGTACTCTGTGAGGCTGCACAGTGGGGCTGGGAAACACACACCACACTCCGTAGGTCTTCTGTTGTATTGCCTACCGAGTGCCCAACCAATTACCAAGTTCAAACACGCAGCTATCACTCTGTTTTTGCTGCTATCCTCTGATTTGGCCGGTGTTTGTACCAGACTTTCTTTTCCTCCCTTTTCAAACTGAGCTTCTAATACAGATGGATTGATCACTGCATGTTATTCTTTCTCACAGATGACAAGGCAAATACTCTAGCTTCAACTTAAAACTCCTTCATACTGCACAGAATATTTTATGCGGTCTGTAATTCTCACACTTATACTGACAGCATGGCATAATGTCAGTTACTGACAACTGATCAGTGTGAGGAAAATGGTTTGACACGTTGGTTGCTTTCACAGGAAGTGCAAAGAAGGTTACAAAAACACTCAAAGAACAACTTAAAGACATGTGCAATAACAAAAGAGGTTCAGTTTGTCTCCTTACTGATATTTTCCACTCTGTTCTTTAATTTTTTTTTTTTTTTTTTTTAAAAGGCCCCATTATCTCTTTAGTGGAAATCAGTCACTGCTGAAGACACCTAATGTATCTTCAGCAGCGACTGATTTAAGTGGTGTTCATGAAGCTGTGTGTCACCTCTGTCTGAGAGATATATGATGTGTAAGTCAAATTGATGACTTGCAGTCACTGGAAATTAAGACAGTCAAGACTTTTTAAGGACCTGCAGAGAACACCTCATAACTTCTATGACTCATAACTTTGTATTAATATCTATTCTGCAACATCTCACAGAGAAATATAAATAAATAAAGCTCCATGAAATCCACAATTTCCAATTCATGTTAGAATCTTTGTATACAAGTTGCAGTGCATCATGGGTAACAACTGATAGTAAACATGTATGATTAACTGTCATTATAGAAACAACAGCTGTGAAAGTTGACAAGGTGCCTCAGATGGCAAAGGTCAATTAATACTCCTTGAGTGATGAATTTTTAAAAGATACCATCTTAGAGCTTAGAAAAGCTTTTTTTTTTATGTGCATGATGTCATCCCAGCATCTGGGCTGCCCGGGCCAGAGCTGCTCGGGGCGTTCAGACTGGGTACCACATGAGGAGCAGGCAGGACGGGACAGGAAATAGTGTGAGTCAGGTTGAAAGCATAAACTACAGGCAGGAGCTAGCATGGTTAGCAAGCTAACAATAGCATTCGGTAACCTGTAAAGTATACACTTCTTATCAAACAGTTTACTGTCATTAACATTTATGCCCTTGCATTCACTGCAGCCAGTGAGCCTCCCTCCTCATCTAGTGCTTGAATATGAGCAAGAGGTCAATCCCTTCTCTCCCTCAAATTGGGTGGGCATTGGAGAGCCTCACAAGTTCACAACTAGATGAAAATATGATTGACATCCATCCTTAAATCCGGTCTGACTGCACTTAAATGTATATGTGCACTGGGGCCACACAACATGGAAGAAAACCAGAGAGAGAGTAAGCTTTTTATGCCAACTTACTTTAATTGGTGCCATTTTAGAATATGGAATTAGCACGTCTCTCTGGAAATTACACCTATAAGGATTTAAAATAAAGGACAGGTTAACAACATTCTTACTGCAGAAAGCTGAAGTTGTTCAACAAAGAATTAGGCTTTGCTTCAAGGAACAGGCCTCCTCTGTGTGGAGTAGTTTTTTTTTTCCATCTCTTTCTTCTTCTATGCAGTAAAAATGTTCATTTTGAGAGACGAGGGTGGCTCATGATTTCCCCAGCGAGACCCATATGGCCTGTAGAGATCTACCTGTCAGCACACCTGAGCTCCAGTGCACAACCCCGGCCTTTCTTGCTGACTCCGCCACCTCTGTTTACAGAGACAAGACATGAAAAATGCAACAGAGGTCGTCATCATTCAGTGTCTTGGGGTGCGGGGAAATCACCTGAGGCAAGACAGTGTAGTGCCAGCATCTTTGCTGGGCCAATGTCAGTAAAAACTCGTCTCCCCTTACAGTGAATTATGGAGCCCCGGAGTGGCCATAGAGAGAAAAAAATATATAGAGAGGCCATGTTTACTACATCAAGCACTTGAAATGCTATTGTGTGCGCACAAGATACAATTTTTCACACCTTTTTGGTTAATCAGTGGGTATAAAATACAGTTCCTTCCCATGTTTTAGTTAAATTGTGCACACAAGATACAAGTCGTTCCCACATTTTGGTTAATTTGTTCGCTCGGATTAAATAATTAAATAATTTTGGCAGCACAAGGCCAAGTCATTCATTCCAGCCGCCACCTGCTTAAGGCACTTGTCCTTGGTTGTAGATAGCTATGGATAGAGACTCTTTAATTAAGCTTTACTTTAGATTGGGGATGAGTTATCAAGACATGTTGACAACATTTGCTATGCAAGGGATTATTGTTAGTAAAAGGCAATTAAGGGGTATATTAAAGGCTTGTGGATTATATCATTGGCAATATGTTGACTTGGAGGGTGCTATCGACTTTATAGTTGGTCAGCTAGGCCCTGGAAAATTTCATGGTTACAAGTGGATGTATGCAAAGTGTTTGGAGCGAGGTATCCACATCAGGAAAGAAGATGCGAGCACACAAATTAACCAAAAAGGCAGGAATGAACTGTATCTTGTGCCCACGGATTCATCAAAATGTGGGAATAAATTGTATCTTGTGTGCACTCAATAGCATTTTTAGCGCTCGATGTAGTAAAACATGACCTCGATACATATATTTTTTCTCTCTATGGCTACTCACGGGCTCTGTGAATGATGTGTCTCAGGAACAAAATTTTAGTTGGGTTTTTTTTTCTGCAGAAAGCGCAAAAGATGGATTACAGGAGAATCAGGCAGCACTGAATAGACCATTAATTTGATAAAGCTGAGTTTGAATGCTTATAAAACTATGTTGACAGCCCCAGGGAGTGTGACAGCTTCTTCAATTAACAATTGATGCTTATATAAGAACATCCGTCTGTAACTTATTCATGATTCCTTATGCCAGTTGTTGTCATAAATCCATATGTATGCAAGTTAATAGATTTCCGCCGCTGTATGACAAGATTTTCCTTCTCCATCTGACCCTGCCATATGCCATAAGACGTCTCTTTTGTCCATATTCACTGTCTAATTATATACAGCCTGTTTTGTTTTTAGAATACACCTGTGAAGAAAAATGACCAGAAACTGCATGCAAATTATATTAATTATGCTCATGTTTTTACTTTAAGGATTACATGCATTGTCCTTTATGCATTGGGAAACACTTATATTTTATGCTCCTTTGGTTTATTAAACCTTTTTAATATTGGTAGTGTGCTGAAAAGTTAACATTTTTTTTTTTTGCAGCCAACAGCTGGGATATTTTGTTAAATTTCTGCTGTCCGTTAACTCACAGCTGCCTTTATAATACAATATGTGAAGCACTACAGACTGTAAAAAAAAAAAAAAAAAAAAAAAAGCACATGGCTGCTTTTGTGAAAAAAACAAACAAACCAAAGTTTCAATCACTGTCTGGGATTTTCTTTCTTTAAAGGAACAGTCTGTTATTTTATTTTGCTCACATATTTTTGCATTAGTTTCCTCACTTTTTTTCAGGTTGTACTTTCTTGTGACACATCTGTCACATATTTATGTGTGCAGAGATCTTTTCTTTTTTTTTGTGCACACATGCATACATAAAGATGTACAGTGATACACATATTTGTTAAGTTTGACTTGAATTTAAATGTGTACATTTCTCAATAAATGAAGAATTTAAACCTGTATTAACATTGTGTTTCTGGCCACCTGACAAGTGTAAGTCCAATATTCACTTTCCTTTTAGTTCTGGTCTGGTCACCACCAGCTCCCGAGGGAAATATCTGTGTTTTAGCAGCTAAATGTTCGACTCACCAGGTAACTCCTAACAGCCAGTTTACCAGAGCCCTCTTTTTTTGTCAGAGCTGCCTGCTGTAGCTGGAAATGATGCTGATTAGAGTTGTGAGACTGAACCAAAACAGTCGTGGGCCGTGAAACCAAACAATGTGTTGAAAGATGCTAAAACACTCCCTGGAGCTGCAAAGTCACCTAATAATTCTCTGTGGATTCGTCACTATGAGCAACACCTTTCACATTGCACACAGTTAATGTGAAATTAGATCACTGATTGTAATATTAACTCATGGTTTTACCAGGGGACTTTGACAATCATTTATTTTATCATATCATTTATCATTTATATTATTAATCATTCTTTTTTAAACTAAAATTCAGTAAATTATGAAGTGAAGAACATATTTATCTCTTACTGGAACCTGAAGAGACAAACAAGCTTTGCCAAGAGAAACACCGGCATTAACATGCAGTTGCGTTTGCAGGTTCATACGATGACAGATGAGTGGATGTATTTCAATGCCCCCCCCCACCACCACCTCCCATCCTTCACTACACCCACCCAGCCGCATATTAACTACATCTTCTGACACTACCAACGTATTGATTTCTCACCCCCCACCTCCTTTCTCTATTCTTAGGGACATCATGTCACAACACAAGCATTTTACTATTTAGTGTGAAAGAACAAAAAATTTGACACTGTCACCTCACTAATTGCAGGTTACACTTGAAAAGTGGCTTTGCACTTTATTAACTTGAGAAGCGTGATATGTGGTGGACAGGTGTGAATATTAAAACAAAGGGAAAAGGAGAGAATTAGTTGGATGTGTTGCTTTGTTGTCATATATTACTGAACTCTTATATACATCATCTGGAAGAATAAAAATTCAAATTCAAATTCAAAAAGTGATCAGAACTTCTGAGAAAAATCTCAAATTGACGTGGATTTTGACATATTTTCAGCCCTTTAACCTATCAAGCAAAAGTACAATAATTCACAGAGGTAGAAATTAAGTTTATGCAAAAGTGGTGGTTTTGCAGCAGCATTAACTCTTATTGGAAGCAGGTGCTCTGTCAGAATATCATGTGCTATGAAATTTAAGAGAACAACAGGTACAATATTTCATTCCCAAGACCTCAAAGGGAGCTAAAATGTGAAGTATATGCCTCATTTTATGACAAAGTTAAAGCCACTATGTGTTAAATTTGAACATTTCTGACTTTGGAGCCCTCTAGTGGCAGTAACCAAAAAGACACAATTGCAGATAGCAATGCATACCGCCAATGTCGTCCAAAAACAGCACATACTGTTGCAGCAAATGTCATCTGCAGTGACCATTTGCTAAAACTTTCTGTTCCCCCGAAACAGTAATTGTCCAATGATAGCTTGGTATATAAATTTAAAATATAAAACACACGGGCAAAAGTGTAAAGAATGGATGAAACACTGTGTTTATCTGCACCAACAAGTTGCAATTGTTAGCATGTCTGGCTAACTAGCTTACTACCTACAGTAGTAACCAAGCATTCTGAGGCCAAGCAGCACAAAATTAACTCATGCTAACTACATTAGTTTGTTGACCTATAAGTCTTGTTCACAACAAGCACATTTATAGCACAGCGCATTTCCCCACTGCATGGAAGATGATGCTAGGAGAGAGCTAGGATAACTTAGCAGCTCTTTCATGCTCTACATTTTATGTTTGCCAGACACATCGGTAAGTCCTCAGTTTTCCTTTTCTTTTGTAACATGAAAAATGAAACATACGAACAATGTAAGCTAAGAAGCCAACATTTAAGGAGCCAGTATACTGTTTGTCAGATGTTCGGACAGCGTCACGCCTTTCCAATGTCGGAAATTGGGGATGTGTCCGACAAAATTCGACATTCACACACCCACTTCACACATTGATTGGTGGGGCGTGCAGATGTGAAAAAGCCTATTTTTCATGTGTACAACCTGAGTGCAATACTATGGATGTCTTTAAGGTGAGACTGTCTGAAAGTGTGCATCGTTATCCTCATTTTTAAACTATTAAAACGTTTTGCCTCTCCATGATGGCCGGCTTTTCACAAAGCCTTCGAGTGTGGCCGTTTGAACAGCTATAAAAACTTTTTCCTTTTTGCATACAAACTAATTCTTCTCCAGCTTAATCCGACTCTTAGTGTTAAAAGAGCTGAGTAACATGCTGTAGATTACCCTCATCAGATAATATGAAATACTGTCTTTAATGGATATGGACCTTCCCACTGTATGATCAGCTTGTTAGACATGTCTGTTATGATATTATCTCATGTCAGCTCCACTTATCCTCAACAAACAGTGTCATCTTTGTATGAGAGCTCAGTAGTTGTGACAGGCTGTCATGGTAATTTTAAACATGTCTTATTAAATGAAAAAAGTATTAATATAACAATCCATATGAGCAAAAAGCCAATCTTATGGTCTGGTCTGCAAATTGTAAATGTACTGAAATATTTCATAATTACATCCCTCTTCAAATTATTTAGGTTGGAAGTTGCCTGGCAGTGAACCAACAAACAGGTTTTATTGCATGACAAACAGAAGCTTTTTTTTTTCCTCTCTCTGGAAGAAGCAGCACCAACTTTCCAAACCGGGTGTAAAAACTAGAGCGTGACAGCTGCATTTAAATATGAAATAGCTGCAGATTTGGTTTCAGACACCTTGTACTGTGTGCAAACAAATCCACCGTTTCCACCAGAGAAAAGAGAATGCATTTAAAGCACCTCATTGTCATTGTTCAGAACTGTGTTGCCTTTGTTTCCATTTGTCTCTTTTTTGGGAGGGAAAGAATGGGATGAAATATTTTTAAACAGTAATTACCTGGCTGGGATCCGACATGCAGGGATTAATGGGTGACTGCAGAGCACCAGGTTCGGCAGTGTGTTGGAAGGTAAGAAGGTAAGGGGGTGTGTGGGTGTGTGTGATGGAGTGGCGGTGGTGGTGGCAGTAGCGGGGGGGATGCCGAACACAGAGAACCAAAGACTGGCAGAATTCTGCTGCAACTGTCTTTTCTTTATCCAAGCTCAAGTCACTGCTTCACGCCAAGTCCGTCACAAATGAACAAGACAGATTTAGCCCTCTCGCCTCATCCCACTCCTTCCAAATCCATTTGCAAAACGTCTGTTTTCATGCCTCCAGAAACAATATTGTTACATGTTTGGGGTTATTTTTACCTTGTTCGCTCTGACCCGCTCTGTCGCACAAATCGAGTTTTTACCGAGGAGTTAAGCAAATCTGTAATCGTGCTTTGTTCAGAGCCCTGTTTTGCATGTAGTTGACAATCACAAGCAATTTCCGATCAATTCATATCACCACAAAGCACTCGAAACTGCCTGCTTGGCCAAGCTTACATCACTGAAGTCGAAGAATACTGCAGTGCACTTTGCGCTCAGAACTCAATTAAGCATGTCCTTGGAGTACAATATCTCTGGATTCTTTAAGTCGTTTGGATAGTGCAGAGAGGCAATGAGGTGCTCTTACAGATGGCGTGCGACTCAGACTGTAATTAAACAGATCAGTGTCTAATACACACTCTGATATCCAGCAGCAGTGCAGCCAAATCTCAGTGGGAAGAACTTCCTGAGGTTCTCAGGAGCTTCTCAAGGTCGCTGCAGTCGCTGCACATCGAACAGTATGTTTTTTTCTCTGAGTGCAGTACAGTACAGTACATAACTGGAAGGTAATTTTCTTTTTCATTTTCATGACTTTTGCTGCTACAGCAGTGAAATGTTAATATTTTACTTTGGCACTGTGTAGCTTCTTTATCTGCACATCTTGAGTATTTTGGATACACTGAATAATTAACTCAAATGCAGTTTTGGGCAAACGAAGGATTTTTGCCTCACAGTATATTCTATCCTTGACTCCAATGTGTTTTGACTTCACCTTCAATGCAAAATTTAAATCTGAATCTTTTTCATATCTCAAGTACAATTAATTTACAAGAATTTATTTTGTTGAATGCAAAGTCATTTTTCTCATAAAGACAGGTTTAATATGATGTTCCTGTTTTAGAGACTAGTTGAATATTGGTGGGATTTTTGGCAGCACATGAGTGGGTTTTGTTTTTTCCACATTTATATTGACATTGATATTTTATTCTATATTATTCCTTTTTTTCTAAATTAATGGGAGGTCTACTTGCAGTCATCCTGCTTGTAAAGTAAACAACCTTGTCCTTTCAATGATTGAATGGTCATGAACTACCAACATAGTCCTCTTAAATATCATCATAATCACCAAGACAACAGAAAATTTGGCTTCATATGACTTGATCACAAGTAGCAATTACATCAGTCTTATGTGCTATCCTATTGCTATTTCATTAACTTTAGATGACTTGAGTTGACGAGCTGTGTTGCTTGTTGTGCTTGCACTATAAAGGAGAGGATCAGGAACGCTTATAGCGCAAACTGAACAAGGCCAGAAGCCCACAATGAAACAGAGAGGAGAGAATCTTGAGGTATTGCTTTTCCCCCCTGTTTGACATGCTTAAATCACATGTTGAAATGCATAGTTGCCAGGACCAAAACAATGGATAGCAAAATAACAAATTTAAAAAAAAAAGTAAATAAATAACAGGCATGTTCCAAGAAGGAACAAAGGGGTCAGAACATGTACTCAAGTTTTCAATTTTCAATCTGCCTGTGTACAGTTTGGGGGAACAGGATTCGGTTGCACCAGCTGTTTGTAAATGCATCACTAGTTACGTTTGTGTGTGAGGTCCTTAATGTGTAAATTGGTTAGATCCATCTGCAGTTCTATCCAATCAAAAGTAATCAACTATGGAAACAGGAAGTAACCTAACTTCCAAAACATAAAACATAACATTTACATTTATATTATATATATATTTTTCATTTCACAAACATTTTCAGAGTTAGTAGAATGGGACATATTCAATAATGCTAGAATATACATTATTTGGTCTTTTGGTCAAATGTTATTTGCATAACCTTTTGCAATTTGAGGTATGTTGTCTTTGAAATGTCCCTTAAATTTTTCCCTTACATCAACAATGAATATTTGTATCATTCAAACAACTGTACACACAAAGTGTTCAGTGATTTTTTTTGAGTTAGCCTTTGTAGATACAGATATTCTGTATAATAGGTTCATCCAAAACTGTGCACCTGCGTTCCAAGACGTGGTAACAGCAGATAGGCAGGCACACATTAAGTCATTTATGAATACACACAGTACTTTGGAATTTGTGGAATGCTGCCAATTAATGAATTAGTATGTGAAAACTGTTAAAAGTTAGTGAATATTCAGTAAGATATTACATTTTCTAGGTCAAAGTCCAAGTTTATAGGACCGCCCTCCAACACAGAGCTCTCAGATGAATCTTGATACAAAGACTGACATCGTAGACCTTTAGATGATTTTTGAATTATAACTCAAAAAGCTTTATTTGTCTTGTTTATTGAAAAAAAACATTCCTTCACTAAAATAAATGCATATTGAGTATATCAGTGAATGATGCACTTAAATGATCAAGGTTAACGCTTAATGTCTTTTTTTTATCTGTAATTCCAAGCTAAAGTCATTAATCTATTTACATTTTACTTAAAATTTTTATTTTCTTGGCAGAGTTTTGAAAGTCAAAACAAAGCTGCTGAACAGAGGAAAAATCAAAGCACATGAGGTAGGACTGTTAAGACTTGTGAAACTGTCTCGCCTGTCATTTAAACAGAGACCGGGAGAAGTTTCAAGGTTGCTGAATGCTGTTGCTGAAATCTTTTGTCATGTAACTGCTCAGCAGAAGTCCCCTGTTTTTTACGTCCGTTGCTGAGATTCAAAGAATTCATTTGATGAAAGAAATGTCATATAACATTTAGTTTGTCCACAGTTTAAAATTCATATTCAGTTTGATTTTCTGTTGGTTTTTACAACAGAAAAAGAAGACCTTCTAGTGTTTAATAAGCATCAGTGGCAAAATGTTGAGAGAAAACAGCAGGTTTTAGTCGTACAAAGTACTTTAGCTCAAAGTTTTTTATTTTCTTTGTCAATAAAAACTACTGTTGTTCATCACAGAAGCAGGATAAATATTCTGGATTTATATTAGGTGATAAAACAGCAAGTCTCATAACACGCTCCAATAATCTACCTGCTCTAATTACAACAGCAATCATAAAATGTCAGAATGAAAGGCAATATAAACAAAGCATAACATTCAAGGCGACAATATTGCACTGATTAATATAGCAGTGATGATGTTTGAAGTCATTTCTGTATTTAATGTAGATACCCGAGAAAAGAACAATGTCAAAACTTGCTCGGTGAAATTCAAAAGTGATTTTACTTCTTGTGTCAATTACACAATTTATCCTGAAAAACGACACTTTGTTAATGCCCAACAAACAAAAAGTGACAAAGTGCTTAATTAAGACAATGGAAAAGATAGCATCCGATCACAAAAGAGGAGACAGATATTTTTGTGAGCAGACGGGCTGTTATCTGACAGTCTGGCTGATAAGATCACAGCGAAGCCTTAAGAAATAATACGTTTTAGGTAGGGTGAATCAAGATCAGCATTAATGTGATCTGTGCCATATGCCAGTATGAATCTAATAGACTGATAATCCCGCGTCTCACTGCTGGCAGAACCAATCTGTGTGCGATAAGGAGCTCACATTTGAGGCTGATCAGCTGCATCGTCACATTGGACCTGAACGTGAAAATATCTCCCATTAAGATCTGAAAACAACAAGGAGAAGCTGGCAAACCAAAGAGATGTGCAGATACACTGTGAGGAGTGATAACATCTACGTCTGCTTTGAGCTGTTAAGTTACCTCCCTCGTGTCTAACTGTCAACGCAACGCTTTTTTTCAACCTAAATTTTAAAAGAGGAATCTGAAATAGTGGATACAATTCTCATGATTTGGTATGTTTACATTGCTGACCCTTATTTGACATTTTCTTTGATATGATTGAACAGAGCAGTTTCCCCCCTTCCCTCTCTACTTCTCCATTATGGAAAAATTATTAACATCTGCTACACAGACATCAGGAGAAGTCATGCATGCCTTAATGGCCCCTTGTTTAGTCATTTATGGGTAAGCATGTCATTATTTCAGGATTTATTATCAAGCAGATAGAGAATGCATTCTCCCGGAGTTTCACCTAGCAATTATTTATTTTGATTTTTATGGCAACAAAGTTTCTTATCCTCCCTCACTATCCAATTAATGCTGATGATCAAGCATGTCTTAGTGCTTTAGCTTTTGTTTTTATCTGGCGTTTATGTCCTTTGCTGGAATGTAAAACATTTTGACATGTTTTAGAAAAAAAAAACCCAACTGCATATTGATAAGTTTGAAGTGAAATGTTTATCCAAGGAAAGCAAAAGAATTGAAGTCTGTGAATAACAGAACACCAAGATGTTTGACAAATGTCCAAATGTTTATACATCAGCGTTTAGCGATGCAGAACATTTCGGGTTTTACTGTATGTGCTGATATTTTAAGATATCTGCCTCAAACTATCTCCAGTGAAAACCAGAATAACCAAGACATATCTGCAGAAAGATACATTGCTGTTGAGTTTTTCAAATGCTTTGAGAACCACTAAAGAAAATCCATTCACAAATCTAAGAGACACACTTGACTGCAAAAACTGAGTATAATGTATCTACATAAATGTAATTGACACAGAGGCTAAGTAAGGATATTATGTTTCTGTGTAAATTGGATGCACTGACCCTTTAAAGCTGTGCTGGGCAAGATCTGTATGTATATTTCACTACTACCGTAACAACCTAAATGTGACTCTTGGCTTATTAGCCCAAATGAACTTCTGATGCCAGGTACTGTACATTTCTTTCCTCACAGAAACATAGACTGGGGATTAAAAACTGTCTACTGAACAGCAGTGACTGAGTGCTTCGTCCAGAGAAAGCAGGATGTATAAATGTTAGATTGTGTTCTTTCTCCCTTTTGTATCCCAAAATTACTTGCTGATTCTCAAATCCATATTATATTTAACTTCAATTTTTTAATATGTTGTGTGTTGACACTGTAATCCAAAAAAAAGCTTGTTTTTTGAATGTGCTGTTGATGTTCACTATTGCACCGCAATACAATGCACAAAGGAAATATAGGAGCGACTCACAGCTGCAGAAAATTCAAAAAATAATTCCCTATATGTATGTATACTAACTACAAAACAGGAAACTATAAATATTAGTATATACTGTGTACAGTTGTTCTGACTAGTTGTGAAACGTGTTGTGTACAACTGACGTCACATTAGAGGATCTCTGGGTTTTGTAGTTCATGCAATTAACATCACATCTTTCTGACATTTGCAGGCATCAATGTCAAAGGTGCTTAAGTGCACCTTTAAAAATGACTACATGCACAGCGTGAAGGCCGACAAGGAGGTGACACGAGCAAGTAAAAGCCATGCGGCACACAAATGCATACTTGTACACCCACTCATACTCACAGACTCGCACACACTCCTGCAATAACGGCGTCTTGCACAAACTTTTCCTGACACTCTGTCCCTCTGCCCTGGAGCAGCCCTGAGGAGGCTGCCTCAGATCAAGGTCATCACATCACTCAGTCACTGAAGCTGCAGCTAGAACAGTCAATGAATGTTGTAAGGCTGCCTGAGAACAGCTCTTATATCTACAGATGACAAGTTGTGCTCCAGAACGAGACTTGACATGACAAGTGCACCTGCTTCTACAAAATGATTGATAGCGCAAAACTAAAATGATCTCAGTTGACAAAATAAGATCAATTGCATAGATTCTGTCTGCAATTTCATATGCACTGAACAGTGAGGTGGTGATTTTTGTTTCCAAAATTAACAGAGAATTTTCAGAGACGATTTCCTCAAATCATCTTTGGCAAGTTGAAGAGCACAGACGAGGCCTCTCTCTGACTTGAACCAAAATGAGGATGCACAGAGGGTGTGTGGGGGGTTTCATCGCAAAAACCACCATCTGGTGTCAGCGCGTGGTGTTGCTCACCATGACCAATTGTGTCATTAGATTATTGAATAATTAGAGGAGGGATCATGTCTACCCAGAGAACATGCCTTTCAACTGTATTAGTGTGTGTGACTGAGGTCTTGATCACAAAGAGCTGCGTGATGTCTGCTGAAATATGTTTTGGGAAATTATTACTGAGCAAAGTTTGAGACAAAGAAACTCATGCGGCTTTCATTAACTCAAAATGACAACAAACATTTTTAGAGTAGGTGTCAGGCTTTCTTTTTTTTTTTTGATTTTTTATACTATTTAATTTTGTCATAAAGTTAATCTAAATCCCAGATTCTCTATGTAGTCACCATATCTCCCTGTGAGTAGAGTGTTCCTGTTGAGTTGATGGAGGACTTTAAATGAGTCTTACATTGCTCTGGGCAGTGAGGAATCTTTTATTAATGAGGGTTGCACTTTGTCTCAGGTGAAATCGTCTCTAAAATGGCAAGGGACTGCCTTCGAAGCCACCCACTGCTACAACACAGAGATAAGTGGGTTTTCTCCCACTTTAGATCATACATTTACTATTTAACTCCAAGAAACTGTGGTTTAGGAACTTTCTTTGTGGCCAGGTGGGACAGCAAAATGAAAATAAAGATATATATGAAATCCCAAACTCCTATGAAGGAAATGAGATTAGTGTAGGGAGGCGGTGCAGATTTAAGTCAGCTGCAAGTGTCAGATGGAAAAAAGTGATCCCAAAATTGGATATCCACCATTTGAAAACATTGACACCTACAGCACTCCTACAAAACGGTTGTTGGCATGAAAATAAAGCACATTATGGTCTACTATTGAAATTACAAGTTGTTCTGAGACAACTGATTCCCATATAGCTGAAGTTTTAACAGCTCCACACTTTTTGCCCCCAAACTTGATGCAAATGTTCTTTGAATTAATCAACACTTTATTTAAAAAAAAAAAAAACAGTCCCGGACAGATCAGACATACTGTGTACAGGAATCTGAAGATGTCTGGGGATGCAACACGTACAGTACGTAGGTTAGTCTAGCTAACAGTAGGTAGTTAGAATGCCTCCCAAACCGAATATTCATGTGACAATTTACCATGAACTCCACTCTCATGTTGCATATATTTACTGTGTAATGTGTTACTGCATGTGTATACTACATCCGGCTCAGTTCCGCCTAGTTCTCTCCAACAAAGTCTGCTAGAAATCTGGGCTGTCATGATTGACAACCAACTAACTTTCACTGAGCATGTTGCATCTGTCACTCTTTTCACTTCAGACTATAAAACATCAAAATGATCAGGCCTCATCTTACTGAGTATGCTGCTCGACTCCTTGTACAGGGGCAGGGCTGCCAGCATGCACGGTAAAAACCTCTGCAAACGGTCCAAAATGCAGCAGCATGTCTGGTCTTCAACCAGCCAAAAACCAGCTCATGTCCTTCCACTTTTCACTGCTTTCTGTTGGCTCCCTGTTGCTGCTTGCATTATGTTCACTAATGCTCACTTACAGAGTGGCCACTAGCACAGTGCTCACCTACCTGAACTTTCTCATTCCGGTTTATGTGCCTTCTTGTTCACTACGATCTGCAAATTAACGACGACTTGTCCTAATGTCACCGTGAGGCAGGAAATCCATTATGCATTCAATCCATATATGTTACTTAACGTACTTGCAGGCCTTGTGGCATTTATGTCAGGTGGAAGGTGGAGTGTTGAGGCAATTATTTTTGAAGGCCTCTCCTTAATCTACTGTAGCTTGGATTGTACCTCATTTGTACATCACAAAAGTGTCTACCAAATGAATTAATGTAAATGTAAATCCTACAGCTCAACGCAGAGACAATGTGGAAACACAAAGAGGGAATTATACACTAAAACAACAGTAACTTTAGAAGATACCCACGATTTGATTAACTGAGACAGCTGAAACCTCATATAACCTCAGATAAGCTTGCAATGTATTTTTACTTTTCACATTTGACCATTGTGAACAGGAAGAGTGATTACATCAAGCAAAAAATGTTTCTATGTATATACGTATGGGCGTGTGAATATTGTTTTAAGATGGACCTGAAAAAATATGAATCTAACCCTCAAGTTTCTTCAGTTTAGTTACAGTCTCTAATTAGCATCCATTATATATACCAGTTACAGAGAGGGGGAGATACAGACAAAAAATGGCAAAAATCTGTGTTAAAGGTCCAGTGTGTAGAATTTAGTGGCATCTAGTGGGATGGATTTGGCAGAAATGGAATATAATATTCATAAGTATGTTTTCATTAGTGTATAATCACCTGAAAATAAGAGTTGTTGTTTTTGTGTTACCTTAGAATGAGCCCTTTATATCTACATAGGGAGTGGGTCCTCTTCCCATGGATGTATAATAAGAGCTGGATAGGGCTCCACTGCTCAGCCTTACAGCCAATTTTTCCAAGTGGTCACTTGCGGGATTGCAGCAAAAAATCCCCCTGTGGTCCAAAAAGCATTTTCCCCATAGACCACCGTTGTAAAAGAAACAGCTCACCTCGAACTGCAGACGATGTCAATAATAACTCTTTCTATTATGAATTTTTGATCCATGGAGGTTTTATGTTTGTGAAACTTTCCTTGAGCCGAGAAAATCAATTTAAAAATGTGTGACATCATCACAGTATAAAGTCTATGGGCCGGAACTTGCAGGTGGGGCCAGCTGGGAAAACACTACATATTCAGTGGGCTGCAAAACGCGGAAGCAAACCTGGAAGCTAGAAACTTTTTTTTGGCATATACGCCAGCCAAATTATTCTTATAGGACTGAATGGATGCCATTTTTAGTCTGGTATCCAGCCCTTATAATACACTCATGTCTCTTTCACGAAGCCTGCCATGTTTCACCGCTATGTTTCTACAGTATCCCAGAACAGACAAACCAAACATTGGTTCTAGAGAGGGCCTTTTGCATTTTTCATGAGTTTCATCGTAGGTTCTCCTACACACTTTGAGGTGGAGGGGGGAGGAGTGTTCACTTGGTTGCAATCTGCAACCTCACAGCTAGATGCCACTAAATCCTACACACTGGTCCTTTAACTAATTGTCATAGTTTTCTAAAATGCAGCTCAGTAGACATGGGCTCTGCACTTTTGTTATTATCCTCACAAATATCATTAAAAAATGATGTGAAATATGTGAAATGTGAAAACATTTTTTTCTCTCTTTTTTTCTGGGGTCATCATACCGGAAGTGACCGTTAATTACGCAGTTTACTTCACAAACAAACATGAAATCCATGATATGGCAGTATTTTAGCTTGTCATAGAAAAACAGGCTGTTGGGTATAAAACGTCTGCAGTGAGTAAACTTTGCAGAATAACACTGAAAAAACGCGACGACGTTTCTAATTTACGCTATAACCTGTTGAACGGACCCACCTGTGTAACCAAGGGAGACCAGTACAGCCAGGTTAACCATCCAGCTGTATGTCAGTGATGCTAAATTTATTGACCTAGATTACTGGAGGATGCTGGATTTTGAGACACTGGAACCAAGATTCAAACTAAGTTAAGATGCCAGTTCTTCAGCGATGAGCAATAAGATATAAAGATGTGGAAAAACGAGGTGAAGCAGCCTCGTTGTGAAGCTAACTGAGTAGCTATCTGATGGATGGACGAGCTGCTGGACAGAAAGGTATGTTAATTGTGTTCACTTTTGATTAGAGTAGGCAAAATTTTGTCTTTTATTATGAATGTGTTGATATACTCAGTTGTCAGTTTATTAGGCACACCTAGCTAAAACTAATGCATTCAAATACAACAGCCCTATAATAAATCCCTCCTCCGTAAAACTTGTAATACTCGTATTTTATTGCATTTTTTTTTAAAGAAGTGATGTTTCTAGAGCTGCAACAATTAGTCGATCAACAGAAAATTAATGTTAGTTAATTGTTCTGAGTCCTTCTTTAAGAAAAAAAAAGCCAAAATTCTCTGGTTCCAGCTTCTCAAAGTGAATATTTTCTGGTTTCTTTAATCCTCTATGACAGGAAACTGAATGTCTTTGGGTTGTGGACATGTTGAATCTAAGTTTAAGTTGCATCTTGGGCTTTGGGAAATAGTGATTAAGTTTTTTCACCATTTTTTTACGTTTTATAGACCAAACAACTAATCAATTAATCAAGAAAATAATCAACAGATTCATAGATAATGAAAATAATCAGTTGAAGCCTCAGTTGATTCAATTTTAAGGTCATTTTTGAGGCTGTGGTTTGTAGTCACTGTATTGCTCTACACTGAGGAGGGTCTCAAGTATAGAACTTTCCCTAATTGATTTAAATGAGGTGGACAAAATATTAGAAACACCTCAGTAAAAGGAAATACAATGCTAAAATATTCATGTTAGTCTACTGTGCTACTGTATCTACCACCTGTACCATTACTGGTACTACTAGGGGCAGTAGAAGTAATAGTTAAACC
Organism: Thunnus maccoyii; assembly: GCF_910596095.1. Classification (NCBI taxonomy): domain Eukaryota; kingdom Metazoa; phylum Chordata; class Actinopteri; order Scombriformes; family Scombridae; genus Thunnus; species Thunnus maccoyii. The sequence continues at coordinate 7,377,234 of NC_056542.1, forward strand.
AGTAATACCACCATTAGTGTTACTGTTAGTGCTGCTACAGGCAGTACTACACTATGACCATTTCTGCTAATAAGACTGAAATGTGAGGCCAACACTGTTATAAGGCTGCGACTAACAATTATTTTCTTTGTTATTTAATCTACCAGTTATTTTCTTGATTAATCAATTATTTGTGTGGTTTTGCAAAATGTCAGTTAATTGTGATAAATGTCGATCCCAAGTTCCCAGAGTCCATGGTTACTGACCATACTCCAAAACCAGAGAATGATAACCAGAAAATATCCGCATTTGAGAAGCTGAAACCAGTGAATTTTTGCCATTTTGCTCAAAAAATTGGTTTAATGATTATTTGATTATCAAAATTGTTGCTGATTAGGAGTCTTTAGGTCTGCTTAAAAGTAGTTTGACTACAGTGTTGAATGTGGCAATTATTAAAATTGTTTACCTATAATGTTAAAAGTAGAACATCATGTTTATTTAATGATTGTAAATTTGAGCTGGTAGTTAGAAAACTGAATAATTAAAAAATCTAATTGAATCTAAAAGAAAAAATAATGATTGCCTCACTGAATTGAGAGTTGTGTCAGAGGTGTGTCACTAAGCCACCAGTTCACATCCTCATCCCACAGTAGTACAAATATGAAGGCCCACAATACTGGTGTGAAACTGCCAAAATATGTGCTTGCATTCTTTACTGCGATTTGACAGTTTGTGGTTTATGTTGTGATCATTGATGTCTTGTTGCACCTGCAAATCAGGAAATAATGCAGACGGCACAGTGACCTTTTCACTTATTATTGATGTGGTTTTGGCAAAAGCAGCGTATGTGACCCTGTTTGTACTACGCTCCAGTGAAGAATTCCAGCCGCCTGCTAGTCATTGGACAGGAAGTCTCACAGTTGATCATCTATATTGTTTCCTTTGTGCTCTAGTATGTGTAAGACCCTGCCATGTACCATGTGCATCATTTAAGCTGTGTTTTACCCTCAAAGATAAAAGACAAACATCTCACTTTTAGTCTATACATATGTATACATATACATACATATACATATGTATATATATATATATATATATATATATATATATATAGTGGAATATTATTCATGTCTGAAGCCCTGTGCTTGACAATCTGTTCATGTGCTGTTTTTTTTTTTTTATTCTACCACTTGTTTATTTAAAAAAGTGAATTAAAGTGGCAGGTCTAATGTCTGTTATCTTGTCATCCGTGCAGTGCCCTGAGATGCATTTGACAGGCTCTCTGACTCCTAGTCACACGGGTTTTTATGGCATTTCAAGCCTCTCGTTGAAATGATTTATGTGGTTGGCACAGATGTTGCTCAGATCCTGATTTTTCATTCAATTACTGAATCTATCTTGCTGTTTTAATTATAGCTATGAAAAGTCCCATATCCCTCCTCTTCAGCTGCACTCCTCTGCCCATATTAAGGCCTTGAGATAATTTGGCCATCCATGCTGCTGTCAGGTACTCCTTCCTTGTTTCTTTACTTATTTCTGTGCGTTGTTGAGCACTGTAGCTCAAAAAAAAAACCCCTAAGTATTTTCTAAATCAGGCGTACAATGACAGGGAGGATCAGTGTGTGATGTATCGTCCAGTGGTTCTCAAACTTTTTCCGGTAATGTTCCCCCTTTGAACTATTTTTTAGCCAACTACCACCTGACCAGCACCATCACCGTCTGATTTATTAAACAATAACTTTGTAACTGAAAAATACTTAAATGCTAGCTACATTTCAAATGTTTAGAATCCATCACTAAAGTCATGGCAAACCAATTTTTTGTCATCATGCAATAACACTAGGGGTTCATTCGTCTCAAGATAAGTTACACATACAGTTTAGTGAGAAACATGGGCTTGTGCCTCACTGAGGATCTTTGTCATTCTTGATGGCAGGGAGGCGACTGCAGTGATCAAACTCTCTTCCAGGCACAGTCTGTTTCTTTGCTTTGTTTTGATCAGAGTCATTGCACAGATATGAAGAGCTGCTCCAACGCTTTCTTTCCCAGCTCATGGTGTTCCTTCTTCAGACACACCCGAAACCGTGTGAGAGTGGATGTGTTAAACTTCATCTGTAGGCCGCAGTCAGTTGACACATCCAAGAGTTTTTCCTGATGACTGACAGGAAGCTTTCTTCTGTTTGCTTCAGACAAGAGAAGTGGGTTTCTTTCACCCAATGCAGCTGTGCAGATTTCTCCTCTGTGTCAGGGAAGTAAGAATTAAAACCACCGATCAAGTTGGCCAAATGTCCCTCTGTGATTGACTTCACCGGAGCTCTCTGTCTCCACATCCTCACTGGAGAGGAAAGTATCCACCTGAGGAAAGCAGGTGAAATCCCCCTTCTACACATGCCGTTTTCCACAGCTCTGCCTTTCTTCAGGAAACCACCCACCTTGTTAAACAAGTTTAGAGTGCTGGTGTCCTTACCCTGCAGACACACATTCAGTTTGTTCAGTTTGCTGAATATATCTGCCAGATAGCATAGCTTTGCAAGCCAATCTGTGTCCTCAAACAAGGGGATTTATTGAACTTATTATAGTATAATTATTTTAGGAATTATGCATGACTGATATTTTTGAAATTAACATTAAAAAAATCTCACATACCCCCTGCAGTAGTCCAACGTACCCATAGGGGTACCTGTACCCTCATTTGAGAACAGACAAAAAATTAATTGGCAACTATTTTGATAATCATATAATCCTTTTGAGTCCTTTTTTGAATAAAAAACTGTTAAATATGAATATTTTCTGGTTTCTTTAGTTCTCTATGATAATAAAACTGAATATCTTTGGGTTGTGGATTGTCAGTCGGGTCAAAACAAGACATTTTAGGTTGCATCTTGGGCTTTTGGAAATGGTGATCGACATTCTATAGCCCAAACAACTAATTGATTAATCAAGGAAATAATCGACAGATTAATCAACAATGAAAATAATTGTTAGTCGCCATCCTGAATGATAGTTTATTTAATTTCTGGTTAATACCCAGCTCCTGTGTTGAGTATTATATATGTAAATTAACATCTTTTTAAAATTTCTATAAATTCTGTCAAGTCAGTGTTGAGCATGTAGAGGTGAGAACCTACGGTGGCTGCGAAACTCACAAAAAACGGGAAATGCATTTGGTTTGTCCATTCTCGACTACTGTAAACACATGGCGGGCTCCTATGTAGATATAAAGGGCTCATTCTAAGGTAATGAAGACACAATGATTCTTATTTTCAGGTGATTATACACTAATTAAAACATACTTATATTATATTCCATTTCTGCCAAGTCTGTTCCGTTAGATGCCGCTAAATTCTACATACAGCACCTTTTAAATGGGAACGTTTTATCATATCAACTTAAGTTAATTTTCTATTTGTCTGATTGTGTAAAGAGTGCATTAGAAGTTTGTTCAACTTTTTAAATTGGTTGTAAAGTGTTGGTATATATAAATTGTAATTTTCTATATTAAGGTGCTGTAACTGTGTCCAAAAGGGCTCTAAGAATATAATTTTGGCAGGTTTTGTCCTTGTACCAATAATCCTACAATACAGTTTATGTTAACAAGCATAAAAAGCAGCTGGAACAGTCCAACTAACTTAATTCAGTTAGTGTTGGATTCTAAGACAAAATCTATTGTCAGTTAGCCTCTGTTCTTTATAAAGTGCAGAACATTTTTTGTCATTGTTTGCCATTTTGTTTCAATTAAGGGTGTCACTTTCTTTAGGGGCTAACTAAACCTCATTCATTTCTTTCCAAAGTTAGTAACACTGCACCCTGTTCATCTTTCTCACTTTGCCGTCTTTGAAATGATATTCAAACATCCACAGAGTATTACTCTTGACAGTCAAATGCCAGCTTGTGTGGCATAACAAGATGACACATCTTAAGTTGATAAGATAGATAACAAGATGCACATCCTCAGTTCTCGGAAGTGCACACCAGCAGCCGTAGTGGCGCTGCACTCATCTGAAGCTCTCTCCTCAGTCCTTGGAGTATCAGCTTGGCGACACACTACCTGCTTTTTTTTTTCCTCTGAGGTTTTGTTTTTCCTACTTAAGTGGCTGAGCTCTTCTCCACGGTTCCAGCAGACCTCATGCATTTTTATTGCCATCTGGAGAATACCAACAGGTCTTAACAAGGGGGCTCTCGCTGTAAAAACTGCTTACTGTTGAGACGGACTCAGTCAACTCAACTCATTTGACTGGCCGTGACCTAATGTGTGTTGTCGGTGCACGTCATTGTGTCTGTTCATGTGCGTGTTTGAGAGAAATATACAGTAAGAGGCAGAAAGAGAGCTTGCTCATATGTGCATCGACACATTTTGTTTTTTCTTTTCGAACAACACACAAGCACAAATAATTCTTCTTGTCTCACGCCTCCTCCCTCCTCTCCTCCCCTCCCTTTCCCAGGAGCACCAGAGTGTGATGGGCCGTCCCAGACGCTGGTTGACATTTTGTCCCCAGTCCGACCGGATGCCGCATAAAAAATTCACTCAGGCGAGAAGCCAGGAGGAATACCCAGCTCCCCCCACCCCCAGCGTGTGCCTCTCAGTGGGGAGTGCAAGGTGAGCAGAACTTGAGCTTGTCATGGCTGCACGCCTCTGACAAACATAAGTAGATGCTAATGGCAAAATCGTGACAGAGCAGAGTCCCACCACCATATGGCTAATTGCCACAACAATATCCTCTGTGTTATTAATCACGTTTTCATAGTGTGCCATGATAATTGGAATAATTAGGAGGGGAACAGGCACTGGGATGCCTCTGCAACATCCCTTGCTTGAAAAAAAAATACAAACCCTGCAAAAACTGTGTCACATACCCTTCCTTGTCTCCCATGTTTGGTCCTCCGTTTAGCCTTGCTGTATTCTCACTCACCTTCTTCCCCTGTCTTTGGCCTCCCTCTTTTCTCCCTCTTTCCTTATTCTCTCATTCCCTCAGCCTCCTTTACCTCGCTAATCGCTCTCTAGCTCCCCATTTCCCCCATCTTGTTTACAGTTTTGCAGTGAAAAATGGAGTTGATAATTAATGAATACAGTGACTCGCCTGTCATGGGGACCTTGGCTGTGAGTAGTTCTGGGGTGTGGTGGGGGCATTTCAGGTAGCTGAATGAGGCCACATGCCTCAGTCAGTGTGAACAATGAGCGTTTGAGGTTAACCCTTCATGGGCCAGGGTGTTGCTTTCTCAGGAGTTTTTGTACAATAGCTGTGGTTTTCAATTTGTGAACCAGTTTGCTGTATGTTTGTTTAATGTTTATTTGTATAGGGACAAGTATATAGCATGAACTTATGCAATGTACACAGATTTATAGCCCTAAACTAGTTTGCAATGCCCTTCACTAGATAGACTTTTAAAATACATAAAACTCAACAGTAAAATACATATGAAACTGCACAAGACACACCAATACATATGCATACATTTAAGCACAAAACTCAACAATAGATATGCACACATTACAGCACAAAACTTTGTATTGTCTGCAAAGTGTAGGGGCAGAGTTATTGATTGTTTCTGTGGAAAAAGGGAAGTCAGTGATTCATGTCTGAGTGCCTGTTGTTGGTAAAACGAGTGTCAAATATGTTTACTTAATCAGCTGGACCTGATATAAAAGAGAATTTAAAAAATAGCATGAAATTATAGACTGGTATTGTAATGAGCAATATCAGACCTTAAAAATTCAATGAGTACTCCTCAAGCACTCCTCTTTATAGCATCCTGTGGGCTGTGATTTACTATTCAGCAATTCACTCTGCTGTTGGGCCCATAAATCTCCCTGTTTATCCAGGAGCAACCTTAATGTCTCAGCGTTAGCCCCGGCATTTTGAAAACCCAACTTTATTGATTCTGACAGTGAGTCAATCAATAGGACATCTGTAGCATTAGAAGGCTATTCCGGTTGTCTGGGCTCCCTCTGCCAAAACAGTCCAAGAGAGATCCAACTTTTCTGGTCAAGTCTTAATGAAGATGTCTTTCCTTGAGCTGGGTGACCTCCATTTGAAAAATAATGAGCAGACTGAGGAGACATGGCAATGGAGATCATCAGTGGGATAGGAAGGAGTAATCATAGATAGGCACAGGGAGTAAATAAGGTATAAATATGCTGTGGTATACTGCAGCAGTGGTCATGGCAGTGATCTATGAGAAGAATAAGCTCCTGTTCTTGACCACCAGTCTTTGTTTAATGGAACAACACTGCAAAGATACCTGAGGCAGCATTGTCATCAATCTTTTCATTAGAAACTCTGACTTTAAGCTCCAAAATCCTTGTCTGAACATGCTGAAAAATGAACGAACCAATCAATCAGTAAGAGAAAATAAGGCAATAAACCAAATCAAATAAATACACCCCTTATCTATAAATTGATGAATCATTTCTTGTGCGTCTTTGCATGCTCCACTCTTGAAGGCCGAGTTTTTGTTTGTATTTTTATTTATTTAGTTTTTTGTACCCTCCATAAATGTCATGCACTGTAGTCTTATGACTGATGGACATCGATACGCTGTAGCACAACACAGTATTCACCGGTCTTATACCTACGGACCTGGACTACATTGTTTGCTTCAGGTATACCAGTGTGCTCAAGTGAAGAAGGCAACCGGAGGAGACCCCTGTTGAGGCACAAGCAAGTCTAGAGAGGAAGCCTTCATGCTAGGCTAAAATCTTGTGCTAATAAATCACTGCTACCAAGCCTCCTGGTAGCTAAAGTGCGGTCACTGGAAAATAAACTTGACAAGATGTGAGCCAGGATAACAGCACAGCATGAAACTAGAGACTGCCGCGCCCTAATATTCACGGAGACATGGCTGTCAGCCGGTGTGCCGGACTCAGCCGTGCAGCTACAGACTCACCGTGTTCACCAAGGAGACTGCACTGTTGCCTCCAGGAAGGCTGGTGAGGTGTAAGGAGAGGTGTGTGCATTTTTGTGAACGTGTGGTGAGGAGACGTACAAACTGTACATAAGCATTGTTTGCCAGAAGTGGAACTGCTACTGTTGAAATGTCGACCCTTCTACCTACCAGGGGAATTCAGTGCTGTGTTTTTAGCCGCTAAAACCATGCGCTTACTCAGCTGCAGCACTTGGTTTACTTCATGATGTTATCAGTGCTCAGAAAACCGCACACCCTGATGCTGTTTTCATTTTCGTGGGAGACTTCAACCACTGCAATCTACAGGCTGTGCAACCAAAATATTACCAGCATGTGAATATCCCCACAAGAGACTAGAATACCCTTACTCATGTATACAGCAAAATCCGAGATGCCTACAAAGCTGCCCTCCGCCCCCACTTTGGACTCTCAGACCACATCTCTCTGTTCCTTTACCCAGTCTACAGACAAAGACTGAAGCAGAGTAAAGCAGAGTAAACAAGTCAAACTTGGGTCCCAGGATACTGAGAGCATTATGCAGGACTGTTTTGCACACACAGACTGGGATGTGTTTAAAGCTGCAGCCACACAAGAGCATTCTTCTATAAACATAGAGGAGTATGCCAAATGTGTAACTGATTACATCATTTCCTGACATTGACACTATAGTACCCACCATACAGGTCAGGATATATCCAAACCACAAGCCATGGATGAACAGTCAAGTACAACACATGCTACGTGCTTGCTGTCTTGCATTTAGATCAGGTAATGAGGTAGAGTACAAAACAGCAAAGTACAGTCTGCGGAAAACAATCAGAGAGGCAAAACAGCAATACAAACAGAAGCTCGAAGACTAGTACTCTACTGCTGATGCCAGGTGCATGTGGTAAGGCCTACAACAGATCACGGACTAGACTATAAAGGCACCACTACGGAAATAACCAAAACCACCATCTCCCTGAACAGCTTAATAAATTCTATTCTCGCTTCAAGACCTCCAACAGTGAAACACAAAAGAGGCTCACACACACTCAGAACATGCAAGTACCCCCACTGACTGTCTCATCAGTTGATGTACACAAAGTTCTGAGGAGAATTAACCCCGCAAGGTAGCAGGCTGAGATAACATCCCCTGGCGGGCCCTCAAGGCATGCTACAGAACTGGCTGATGTTTTTACCTCCGTCTTTAACCTGTCCCTTGCACAGGCCACAGTCCAAACTTGCTTTAAAACCACCACCATCATCCCAGTCCCCAAAAGGAGCCCAGTCACTTGTCTGAATGACTACAGGCCAGTTTCACTCACTCCAGTCATAATGAAGCTTTGAGAGAGTAGTTCTGGCCCACATCCAGAGTAATACACTTGAGTCACTGGACCCCCTGTAGTATGCGAACCGCCCCAACATATCCACTGAGGACACTATCTTTGCAGCTCTGCACATAGCCCTCTCCCCCCTGGAAAACGAAGATGCTTACATCAGAATGCTCTTCATCGATTACAGCTCAGCCTTTAATACAATTCTCCCTCACAAACTCACAACTTGTACAACCTTGGCCTGAACCCCACCCTCTGTGACTGGCTGTTAGATTTCCTCACTGGCAGACTGCAGTCTGTCAGAATTGGAAGTCTAACATCAAACACTATGATGATGAACGCTAGCACCCCACAAGGATGTTTCCTCAGCTCCAGTCTCTCCACACTATTCACCTACGACTGTGTCGCCTCACACAAGGACGACTCCATGCTGAAATTTGCTGATGACACCACAGTCATCGGTCTGATCACTTGGAATGACGAAACAGCATACAGGAGAGAGATGTCAAGTCTGGTGACATGGTGTGACAATAACAACCTCTCTCTCAACACAGATAAAACCAAGGAGATGATAGTTGACATGAGGAAGGAGAGGAGATCTCATCAACCGTTGACAATCCATGAGTCTGAGGTGCAGAGGGTCAGCAGCTTGAAATTCCTGGTCCACATCAGTGATGACTTCACCTGGATATGTAACGTCACCCAGCTGGTCAAGAAAGCACAACAGCAGCTGTACTTTCTAAGGAGACTGAGGAAATTTGACATGTCACCGAGGATTCTCAGCAGCTTCTACAGTTACATCATAGAGGGTATCTTGACCAGCTGCATCACTGTGTGGTATAGGAACAGCACCGCCATGGACCGCAAACTGCTGCAGAGAGTGGTCAAGACTGCTGAGAAGATTGTCGGGGTGCCCCTACCATCTCTGCAGGACATCTACCACCGTAGAGTCTATGGAAGAGCCTGCAGCATCATCAAAGGCTCCACCCACCCCCAGCACAGGTTTTTCATACTTAGGCCTCATTCAGATCAAATCAGGTGTTGTGACGCACCTCCAAAGGGTTGTGCGGAGTTGTAGTTCTTTCGTTTTCCAAAGTAGGGTTGTAAATAGGGTCATAAAAAGATATATTACCTGAGTATATCAAATATCTAGTACACTGGAACTAGTAATTACACTGCATCTAGATAATCTATATTAAGAAAAAGTAAAATTGTTGATTTATTTCAGATATTTTAGCCAAAATAGGAGCCAAAAGTGCCAAGTCCACCAAAAACACAATACCCTTCCCTTTTGTGTGTGAGTGAATGAGGGTGGACTCAATGAACCAGCTGCACACCAAAATCTTAAACAGTTTGGAATAAATTCAGTAATCAAAAGTAAATAGCAGATATAATAGTAAGTAAAGGTTTTGTAGCGTAACGCAAATCGGACTGTCTTCATCTCCATAGTAATGGTCAATGAGGTTCATGGGTAATGTAGCCGCTTCCACAATCAAAAACTGACAAAAAAAGTTTATTTCTCAGAATTGAAGGAGAAATAATTAAAACTGATGGCCTTAACATGAACCTATCATATTGTTGAGCCATCAAAGGACACTTTTGTGTTTTTGTGTTGAGAAATTATAAAGATTTCATTTAAAGAAAACCTTAACATGATGACAGTGAGGAAAGTATTTCTGGGCGGTGGGTCCTCTGGGCAGCTGATCGCAAATCTTCAAATTCTGGATCTCAAATTCAGTTCATCCTTGGGCTGCTCTAAAATCTATGTTTTTTTATTGAAAGAACATCATCAAACAGTTACATAAAATGACACAAATAACATAACAGCTCAGATAAGTAGGCCTACACAACGCAAAGGCAATGATTCAAACAACATGCAACTACGTGGTTTCAGCGATAGCAGTGTCTATAGCAACCACGATAGCAATGATAGAAAGCCTGAAAAAATCTTTGTAGTAACTGACAAACTAAACATATACATTCAGTGGACGAAAATTATGTAAGGGATAATGCCCTTTGAGGTGTTCATTATTGGAGTGGCAACCTCTGCTGCCCGTTGGATGGTTCTGGCCTCCTCGTCGTCTGTTAATTCCTGATAACGGACACCTCAAAGGGCATTATCCCGCTTATACCATGGTCACTTGCCAAAGAAAAAAATGATAAGACCATTAATTTTTATTTTCATGTGTTTTGCAATCAAAAGTTTTTCACAAGGCATAACTCTGTTTACCTGGTAACACCTGAGGTTTTAACTAATACCTGGAACAATCATTACCATCCCATAAGGTTCTTATGCAATGGAGACATTGTTCACTACTACGATAAATAGGATGAACCTTAAATATGACTTGGCAATGGGAGATATTTCTAGTCCGCTCAGCTCATAGAACCCTTTGGCTCAGCTATGGACCAGAAAGCTAATATGCCAGCAAGATTCAAAGTCAATAACATTGCGTATGGTTGACAAACGGTAAATATAATTTGACAGGATGTTTAACAACAAGACAAGCTAGCTATCCAGCCATGCCATTGTCCCCAAATCAATATCAAGATTTTGACGAACAAACGATAGGCCATGTGTATTGTCGGCTGCAGCCTGAAGTAGCGAGTTGAACAGCGAATAGGATGTGAGATGATTGCTTTTGTAAAAAAGTATCAGTAAGTTCAGAGGGACAGTGTACTTCTTGCAGCTTGTGTGTTACAGTCGCCATCCAGTGGTGTTCAGAGGATGAGGCACTGACAAACTACACTCAGTGTTGTAAATAAGATATTCAGATTTTTTTTTTTCATTTACTTTATTTCTAATGTCGAGGTTTCAGCATGCCTTGTTAAATAATTCTCCCGGTGTTAACTAGCTTGTGACGTTTCTCCCTTTTCTTTTCTATTTCTCTTTTATTCAGCTGCATCCCACTCATCAAAGTTAGAAGAAATGTTGAAGTGACTCATTGTGGTAATTAGATGTTAGCTTGTTAACGTGTTGCAATAAATTGTAAACAGAGGCTTTGACTGCGTCCCTGTTGCCATGGTTACTCATTTTAACCAGTGCATTAATTTAGAACGGTGAACAGACAGTTTTAATGGAACTGCTTAGTTGGTGTCCATTATCAGGAATTAATGGACACCCTGCAGCCAATCAGAATCAAGTATTCATCCAGACCATTATATGAAATTATTTAATTGTGTGGCTCCTCTAGACTGTCCAAATGTTATCGGACTGAATGGTTCAAATTCTGATAGTGAAACAAGTCATTTTCGGCAAAGTTGGATGAGGATTGCAGAGTCACTTGTTGTATATTATCATTTCACTGTTTTCTCTAATGACTCCGAGGGTCTCCATAATGACTAGACTCTCCATTTAAGCAGTTAGCCTCTCCAGGGCACCCTGTTAACACCATTCACACCTCCCTCAGTATCGCTTATCAACACTTCAGATGTCACAGCCAAAGACCAAGCTATTTTTTCACTCCCCACTTCCCACCCATTCACTTCTCTTTTTCACAACTCTCTCTCTCTTTCTCTCTTATTCTCTCACTCATTCACAGACATGTAGCCTACATGCATGCAAACACACTTACAGACATGCACATTCAGGCACAGATGCCCACACCTCACAAGACTGGAGGTTCAATTTTATACATGCATTTCTCTGGAGTGAGAGTGAAAATATTTTATTGGTTTAATTAAGCATTCAATGGTTAAAGCCAAAGAAGGGTGGTTTTTAAAAATGTAGTTGTTAGCTTTCCTACTTCACCGAAGGCTAGTAGGCTGAAAAATGTTTCTTGGGGTTTCCGTCCATATTTTAAGCTAAACAGTGTCTATTAATGCGTTAATTAGTATAATTTGAATAGCCCTCATTAATGAAGATAAAGCAACAATCATTTTGTTAGCATTCACAACTACAGTTCCCATGAGGAACTGTGCCATCAGTATGCCAGTGGTTAACACTCATGGGATATGTTTCTGTTGAACACTAACAAAATGAGCATTGTTCCATCTTTTTGTGTTCAATTTTTACTGGCCAGCACTGCAGTAAATATCCAGTCACTTCATGGAGTTTTGAACCTGGTTTCAGAGGTATTTTTTCCCGACTGAATTCCAATTTTCACAAGTTTTTATTTTAATGATATCCTCATTGTTTGGTATAGAAACACAGGAGCTACCCAGATAATGAAAAATTGCTATCAGTTGAGTTTGTGGCCACAGATTTTTATTATTTCCACCTGATTTCTGAGAAAACATGTTTTTTCTTTGAATTTTGAAACACTTTATTGTTGTAGTTGGGGGAAAAAACATGACATCATAGTCGCCAAATTCATCCAAAATTGACCCAGAATATGAAAGTGAATTCATTCAAGCTGAAAATTGCAGTGAGTTTTTTAAAAGAAAGCATAATCTTTACCTTCTTTACGTCATCAGCGGCACACAATTTTAAGCTCCGTTATTGGATTTTTCTTACAGAAATGCACCATGGGAGTCGTAGTTAACTTCGTAGTCATAGGGTAGAATGGCAAGTTGATGTAGGCTACATCTTTCACTTCCAGTCTTAGTATGGATGTTGGGTGCATTGTGAGAAAAAAATGTAGTTCCTCAGCTTCATCTACTCAGGTTAACTTAAGCAGCCTAATTATTTGGGTCTCCTCAGCATCTGCCTGCAAGAAATTATTATAGCCAGCCAACAACTCCAATCTGTCACACAGACATCAAATATTCTATGACGTTACCTGTTTATAGTTGTCTTCCAGAGGTGTGTGATATATGCTGAATAGGCAGAAAAGAATTATGGTCCTTGTATAGAGTCAGAAGGAGGGGCTGGGAAATGCTCTTCTATCCCCCACGTTGTCATTTCAGACAGTTATGGACCCAGGAATGGCAAAAAGCAGCTGCTCCTCTGACCATAAAGCCTTGAGCCGAGCCCTTAATTGTTCTTGTGTTGAGAGGGAATTATCTCCACCCAGGCCCACCCTGGGGATGAGGAGATGAGGAAAGAAGAGGAGGCAGGAAGAGGAGGGGCAGAAGGGGATGCGTGGATGGACAAAATGGCAGGATGGATGGCAAGGTGTGGGCAGATTTTGGCACAGCCACCTGTGGGAGTGGGCGGCAGGTTGAGAAGTCTCCCTCATTCACAGCTCCTCTGAAAACCAAAGACTTGTGACTGAAATTGGGTCATGACTGAAATCAGGGTGCTGTGTCTGGATTTTGAATGATGTATGTAGGCTGATACTCTGCAGGTTTATGTTTTTATATTTTAAAACCTTTGTTAATTCAGGTTATTGCTATTTATATTATCCTTGTTAGACTGGAATAGTTCCATGTAATGGCCATGGAAAATGCTAGTTTTCATTGGTTGGCAAGTCGTATAGCAGATTTCTGGTCAACAGTTTAACCAGTTAAAGATCCCCTCCAGAAATGTTTTAAAATGTATAAAAGTTTTAAAATATGAGTAGAGGGGGACTTAAAGCATTTATTCAATTATCAAAATACTTGACAATTTGATTTTGTCGACTTAATGGACTAATCATCTCAGTGCTAATGGATGGATGCTAGGATGTATTATCCTTTACTTCATTTATTCACTCCTTACATTTCCTACAAAAACACAATATTTTTGACTACTGTGACTCCTAAAACTTTAACCCCTGCTGCTACTGATACTTCTACAACTACCAGTGAAGGATACTGGAATTTCTACCTTTGATGGTGGTGGTAACTACTACTACCACTGTTTAAATTACAGCTACTACTGCTAGCGCTGCTACTAGCCTTTACAGCTTTAACTACCATTGTTCTTCTCTTATCATTTACAACTTAGTTCAAGCCCTCTCCATCAAAGGCCTCCTCCAGACATCAAGTCTGAGTGTGTGTGTGTGTCTGTGTGTGTTTGTCTCCTTTCTCTTGCTCTATCTCTCTCTCTCTCTCCCTCATCTCTAGAGGTGAGCTCTAGGTTGCTCCCCATATTAGTTTGCTTTCCACTTAATGAGGCGGCGGAGCATGAAGGTCCAAGCACTCCTAAACGCCGCGTTCATTAAACCAATGGTGCTTAATGATGACGGCAAAGGCACCAGCGACCCGCTGGCGCCTACTGAGGGCGACCATTAGCGTTAGAGCCAGCCAGCTGGGGGGAGACAGTAGCACCGAGGGAGGGAGCTGTCAATTGTCAACAACACTGTCACAAGGACGCTTAGCCCCCGGTAAACGATTGCAGCAGAGCCAGTGAAAGATAATGTTGTGTTAAACATGAACATATCAATGAAGTCTTTATACCAGAGGAAGCTCGTCCATAGAGGCAGAGGAGGTTGCTCCACTATTTTTGAGAAGCAAATAATACAGTAATTGGTTGAAATAAACCATTACAAAATCTCAGTATCATTTATAAAATATTTTTTCTGTCTTCTTTGGAAAAAATCCATTATTGAAATTCTAATTAAAAGGCTTCAACAGCGACATCTGCATGTCAAACAAAAGAGGAAAGGGCAGTCTGGGTGAAGGGGTGGTGGTGGGCAGAGGAGGACGGGCTCCTGCTGTCCTCCTTAGGACGATATCTCTTTACATAAATTTAATGTACTTAAATTTTTTTTCATGCTAATCTATGATTGGCCAAAACATGTAAAATGATGGTGCAAGGGAGGACATCCTCCCTAACCAATCAACAACCAGAATACAATATTGACATTGTGTTGGTCCAATTACAGTTTCCAAAGTTCATCTTCAATCCTCTAGTTCTACTTCTGAGTTGATATTCCCGACTTTTAATCTAAACACGTCCCAGAGCATCTGCTCAGGAAAACATGGACGCCCGCAGCAAACTGATGTTTGGAGGACCATGTTCACTCAACCCAACACTACAGCAGTTGATTTGACAGATTAGGACACTTTAAAAGAGACAAGAGGAATAGGCCAGTACCACATGCTCACAAAGACTTATTTCAAGTACAAATCAACTGAATTTAAATGGCAGCTACAAAGCTGCACTTTCCCGTGTTGGAGGTTATTTTTTTCCCAAGTTCCGAGTATAGTGGATTGGAGCATATTGCTGCAATGAAACGGTCATTCGAGTCAGAATTCCAATTCGGAAACTCGGGCGAGATCCATCTAGCCTGAGTTTGCTGATAGAAACACACCTGATGTCACAGCAGTATGGCGGCACACACAGTGAACAGTAAGCAGAATTACCTTTTCATCAATTTTTACTTCATGCAGTGTTTGTGTTGTGAAACGTCCTGTAACAACTTTGTAGTTGCCGTTTCCATTCAGTTGATTTGTGCTTGAAAGAAGTCTTTGTGAGCATGCGTTACTAGCCTACTCCTCTCATCTCTTAAAGTGTGCTAATCTGTTAAATCTGCTGCTGTAGTGTTGGGTTGGAATGAAACCCTGCATGTGCACGGCCCTCCCTCGAACATGTTTGCGTCCATGTTTTCCAAG
This sequence comes from Thunnus maccoyii, assembly GCF_910596095.1. Classification (NCBI taxonomy): domain Eukaryota; kingdom Metazoa; phylum Chordata; class Actinopteri; order Scombriformes; family Scombridae; genus Thunnus; species Thunnus maccoyii. The sequence goes on from NC_056542.1 coordinate 7,392,851, forward strand.
CAGATGCACTGGGACGTGTTTAGATTGGAAGTAGGAATACCAACTTGGAACTATCAACTTCCAACATGCAATGGATTGCAGCATATATTAGAAAGTAAATTATAATGTGCAAATCGTGAATTACTTTTAAACATGCCACTAAAAAATTACATTTTATTTAGGCCTCTTCAACAGAGTCCAAATTTCCTGTTTTCAGTTTAGGTTTCCCTTTTTTTTTCATCAAGCAGTAGATAGCTACTTGCGTTAGCCAACACAACAGTTAGCCTAGCTTACTGTAGCAGCCCTGAAGGACTGTTGTTAAGCTAACAGTGAGAATGGATTTGGACAGTGGCAGTCATGGACATAATTTAACAACATAACAACATCATTTAAATGAAACAACCAGGAGCGTTAGCTTGTTTGCCGTCGTTGCTAATGATATCAGACTAGTTAACCAGCAGCGACAAAGTTCTACTATAAGTTCATACTATAAATTTGAAGTTAACTTTGATGGTAAACAGACAAGATTATGTTATGTTATGGCATGGATACTTCATCTCCATGAAAGAAAGAAGATGACATCTGATAATGTCAGTCAGATACATCTCTCTCTCTTTCTCTTTAGTTGGTAATTTGTTCTCTGATGGTTAAATGTCTCTATGTGTGGCTGTTGTGTGACTTTATCTCCTTAACAAGAATGCAGCAGACATCATATAATGTGCTGTAGATAGGTTGACTGGACACTGAAGCTGTTAAAGATGGAAAGAGTCTGATTCAATTGGAAATTATCCAGTTTTAATTGAGCGGTTGTTCAGTCACCTGTTGATGTTGTGTGATTTGTGAATGAGTGTGCAGGAGGTCTGGCCGCTTGCTTGTGAGAATTTCTTCATTCTTTTTAAATGGAGTTGTATATTGAGTTATAAGCTTAAAGTAACTAGAATTAAGACTTTTTCAGCACTAAAAGTAACTAGAATAACAAAAGTTTTAATATGTCAGCTTTGTAGGCTATAAGAGTGTGTAAGTCATGTATTTGATACATGCATTAATACTTTTCGATGTGAACCTACAGTTTTAGATCTGTGAATGTTTTGTGTTCAGCACTGACCTGTAACTGTATCAGATTATAAACTTGGTACTGGTGGTATTTTATTTCTGTATACTAAGAAACTACATAGGAAACACGTGTAAATCATGTGATATGTTGTCTGTTTTTGATGAGAACATAAATCTGTTGTCTCAATAGAACAATACTATAAATTTGAAGTTAACTTCGTTGGTAAAATGAAACATCTGAATCACTCCAGGGCTAAAATGAGCGCTTCTTTGTTTAGAAATAATATGTATTTTGTCTTTAGAGGAGCAGCCTTTTCACCACTCAGGAGTTTTTGTTTTTGAAAGCAAATTATTTCATATGCTACTTAGTGAATGGCATATAAAATTGCCCCCCCCCTCTGATTTCATCCAGTGGGGGACAATGATATAGTATGATGTGGTATATCATTGCTATAATTCAACAGGTTATGCTATAAATTATATTGGTGTATGGGGTCTCAAAATCTTGTTCCATGAGCCCCTGCCTCTGAAGGTCTCTGCACAGCCCTGCATTCGAACATAAGAACATAACTTGACCATAAGAGAGTAAAGGTAAGTAGCCAACTAGTGTCAAAGAACAAGAAGCTGTGGGTTGGTTTTCCTCCTGTCCAGCCACCACTGCTTTATACAATAAGGGATCAGTTACAGTGATGCATACAGCTGTGAAGAAGTATTTCAACGTTGTTAGTCTTAGCAAGTTTGAATGATAAAAGTAATCATATACATACTTATATTGCTTTTTCAAGGATATCCTACAATGTTCTCACTATTAATCTTCCCCTGGGTTATTATTGTCTCAACAGATAATGTGTTCCAGTGTGTCTTGATGGACATTTTGAAAATGATGGTTCCATTAAGAAAATATTAATGTAGAGCTGCAACTAATGACTTTTCATTATCAGTTAATCTCTCAATTATTTTCTGGATTAATTGATTAATGCTTCAATCTGTGAAATGTCAGAAAATAAAAGAGAATCCATCTCAAGTTCCCAGAGCTCAAGGTAACATCTGTTAATGGCTTGTTTTGTGCGACTTGACAGTGCAGAACTCAAATATATTATAGTCCATGTAAAATAGTGAAAAAAAACTGAAAATGTTCACATTAGAGAAGTCAGAATCAGGCAGTTTTTCTTGATAAATGAAAATGTAGTTGTGTAGTTGTCGAATCATTTTCTGTTCCTTGACTAATTTCAATTTTATTAGTTTAATTGAAGAATCACTATGCACTAGAATAAAGTATAAAAAATGGTTTGTTGAGGGCATGTTTGCCTTGATTTACATGGCTCTTAAGCTCATTATTGAAAACCTACAAAGACTGGACATCCCTTACATACCAACTCGTCTATCTATCCATCTATCTATCTATCTAACATTTTTCAAAAAGTTTCCTTCTGCACCTTGATGAAAACATTAATATCAGCCTTTTCCTTCCTTAGCTTTTGATTGTTTGCTGAACACTAGAAAGACCAGTAGACCGATGAGTCTATATTTAAACTAGTCAAAGTAATCACCAGTGCTTCTGCCTGTGTCTTGTGTAGACATGTGTAAATGTCTCATACAGGAGGATTTTCTGTGATAACTGTTCTCAACACTGGTTTAACATAGACTACCATCAACTGACCACTGTATTATCCATATATCTTCATTTTGGAGCATTTCAGAAGCTGATAGCTGAAACATAATGCATAAAGTACAGTATTTTGTAGTTAAACATTGTAATCAAGTAAGGTCATAGCTAAAAAAATACCTCATTACTGTGATGCTATGTTAATTTATTGCACTGTAATTGAGAAGTGCATCCAAAATGATAACATTTAAACAGAATGCACTCTTTCTAAACCAAAAAGTTGTTGTTTGATGAAAATCCCTCCATGTCAAAAGTTTGAGCCTTTTGTGTTTATATTTCTTTTTTTTGAGAAAGTGTACTATAAAGTGTAGTTACTATAATAAGCCCCATTCTCTCTGTTCCTGCTTCTTTACATTCAGGATCTGTCTCCCTTATTGCAGAATGTTTTACTTCTGCAGACAGAAGTTTAATAGTGAAGTACTCCATCAAAGGTATTCATGAGGTATTTAACTAAAGCCTTCAGGAAAAGAGAAGTCCACTCTTCAGTCCACCGCTCTGCTCTGTCTTTTGCTAAAAACTGTGTGTGGCCACGTCATTGCATAAATGAAGCACACACACACACACACACACACACACACACACGCACAAATGAGTGCATGCGCTCATTTGCGCACACACATACACACACACGCTGCCTGTGATTTCCATGCAGCCCTCAGAGGACACACTAATGTATCCAAATATATTTACAACAGATGTTGCATTTTATTTTTCATGATAAAAACCATTTCAGAAAATTTACTTCATAATGGGCAAAGCAAGTTTTTCTTCTCTCTCTCTCTTTATTTTTTGTCTTCTCTTGAGGTCCCTCCCATGTACAGTGAGAGAAGTGCACCACCTAATGGTTGCAAACGTCTCCTCTGTCCAACTTTTTTATGTTGCAGTATGCATGTACAGTAGATAATGAGTATTCAGTTGGACAGTCGGACCATATGATTCATATGATAAAAAGCCTATCTGCCCACTCAAATCCACAACACGACTCCTGACTCGCAGACTGCATCGACTGTATGTTTTGTGCACTGAATACTGTTGATCCACAGCTTCGACAAGATCAAATTGTCATCACTGCAGAAAACATTATAGCTGCAACTAAGGTTTTTTTTTTCATTATCATGCAATCTGTTAAATGTGAGAAAAATTGTGAAAACGTTCTGAGCCCAGGGTAACGTCCTCAGATCTCTTGTTCTGATTGACCAACAGTTCAAAACCCCAGATATATTCAATTTAAGATAAATATGAAACACACAAAAGCACCAAATCCCCACATATGAGACGCTGTAACCTGAGAATATTTGTATTTGCTTGATTCAACTCACCATTAATTTATTATCAAAATAGTTGATGACTAATTGTTTCAGCTCTACTAAACATCAGAGAAGCTCATAATAATATTGCACTTTGTGTATTTCAGTGAAAACAGTCCATTTTAAGATACTGTTACCTTGTTAAACATCTCAACATTCACTAATTTCACATTTCAGCGTGGCAGTTCCAAAATTTAATAAATCATAAAACATTAAGAGTTCATGTGGACTGATGATAAGTTAATTTTCCTGTTTTTATTTAAAGATATTCGACTTTCTACAATAAATGAGATTTATATTGAATTTAAATACAAAAGTTTTCATTTGTATGTCTTAACTTTGTGACAGTTTTTACATAAAATATTTTTTTTCCAATTAAGGTGAAATGAAAATTAGTTTGTGTATCTCTTGTGTTTGAGTGGGATGGCGGCGAGAGAAGATAGAGAACTCGAGGGGAAAGAAATGGATGTAACTGCGGAGGACAAATGGAGGAAAAAAGAAAAAAAACCTGAGAGGGCTTGAGCAGAAGAAGAGGAGGAGATGAGGAGGATTAGGTGAGGAAGGGGACAAGAGGCGCTCTCCCTCTCAGCCAGCCGGATGGGGAGAAAAAGAGTGACGAGAGAAAAAAAAGCAAGAAGAGGAGGGGAGGGCATAGCAAAAGAGCTGGAGAGACTGTGAGTGTGTGTGAGGGCTAAGTGAGGCCTTTATAAATGAAAGCAGATGCCTGGCATTATGAACTTGTCGGGTCGCAGATGGGGATGGCGGTGATGGAGCACTTGACTCCCCGGATGGTTATCATTCACTCTCCTCCTCTTGCCTCTCAACTGTCTTCCCCAGTACTGGGAGGGTGAGAGAGAGAGATAGAGAGAGAGAAACAGAATGAGAGAGTACGATATAAAGAAAAAGAGACAGAGACAGTATCCATACAGTGCAAGAAATAAGAGGACAAGAAGGTGGACTTTTCATTGAGTGATTAGTAGCCCAATTTAAATAAAGACCATGAATACAGTATAAAGGGAAAAGCTTCAAGTCTTTTTTTTTTTATTCCTTTTCCTTGTTTGATTGATCTCAGCGTCGGTGTGTGATGATTGATTGGATTGCCTGCGGAACATCATCCCGCTAACTAGTCGCTCCGAGAAGGGTGTTTGTCACTGCCATTGATCTTCTTGTAAATGAAATGTTCCATTTCCAGTGCATTTTATTGTTAAATGCAGTTCATTAGCTACTCTGAGATTTATGGCCATGTCTCTTCTCTTGGGCTGGAAAAAGAAGGAAGGCTAGAAAGAGGCGAGGGGAGGGGGGAGGTGGGGGGGGCGGATGATGAGCCGGAGTGGAAGAGGAGCAGGGCAGAAGAGACGAGTGTTGATGGTATAGCGCCGCAGCAGACTTGATAAATATGGGCCCGAGTTTGCCAGGAGATGAGAGATAATGATGGTGAAGAGGAACTGACACACTGAGCTTCCTGATATACTGTAGTTACACTACTTGTCAGCACTGTGGGAACTTCAGCATTAGTATTAAAATACTTTCAGCCCCAATAGATTGGATTCAGTGGTTTTAGAAATCCTAGCAGTACTGTGTATTCGCTAATCATGGCCTTTTTTTTGACTGGAGTGATTGAAAGAAATACAAAAGGAGAGAAAGTGGATGTCTTGTTTTGAAATAATGTTATCAAGTGAAGTGGTTAGTTTTAGAGTGAAATCAGATAACTGGCTTCCTGATGGTTCTTGTTTTAGGGTGTCACAGCATCATACATTCTCCTATACTGGATTAATTGTGATGTGTTTGTTCAGGAGAAAATCGGTGTGTATCGCTGATTTTTGCATCTCTCTCACTCTCAGATTCCCATCAGAATGTCAAATCAGATCAAATCTGACTCCAGAACAGTCTGAACATGTCTCTGAGGGCCACGTCTGAGCTGAAGCAACATTTTGTTTTGACGAAAATGCTGCTAGTGATCCATGTAAATCCTGCTGGATGATAATGTGGAGCATCGTGTGTGGTGTAGACCGAGGATTGCTTTCAGTATTAGGAGTGTGTACTTATATACGATTACCGTAATGAGCAAAATGTAAGTTGCAAAGGGTAGGAGGAGTTATTTCTTGAATTATAGGAGGCACTTACCAGTGTTTACACCAAATGCGGTTCTACAAAACTTAGAATTATGAAGCTCAAGAAAAATTACAATCCATCTCCAAGTTCAGCAGTAATAAGCATTTATATGATGGTTATGAAGAATAAAAATCTCTGTCTATATGGCTGTAAATGCTACCAGGATTCTGTTCTGTCCTTTAGGCCACTGTGTTGAAACTCAGTATATCTCTTTTACACTTGAATAGCCCTAAAATATGTTATCAGTAGCCTGCTGGTTCAGATCCCCTGACCAGCAGCGAAGATCTGAGCAGGGAAAGTAAATGAGCAACACTCAGCTCTCCCTCAGCAATTATCGCGCACATGCCCTTGATCAAGGCACTTACACAAAGGCTCAAGGCTCCATTTATGTCAGTGGAGCTGCTGAGTGGCCAGCGGCAGAGGACTGTGGTTGTACTGGGCAGCTCCCGGTTGTGAAGCAGGGCATGTCTAAAAAAGAACAAGCATACTTAACAAATCTTTCCTCGTCAGAAGAGGTTAAACTTCCTCAAGGCAAGATTTGTACATAAATAACCCACAGTGTCACAGTGTTAGTCACATAATTAGACTACGACAAAGAGTGCAATGTCATTCTTGCTTTTTAAATTGTCTCACATGAAGTAACACATCCAAAGTCAAGCACGAAACATGACTGAGTCTTTTCTCCTTTTCCACCACCAACAACCACCAAGAAAAGGCATTTAAGAGTAAACGGTTTGGTACACTGTAAAAAAGGATTTGGGGTTTTAGTCAGATGTTATCATGCTGAGTGAACTCATTACCAATTACAGCAAAGTAAGATGAATTACAACAACTTCAACTTGAAAAAAGACTTGGGAAAAAAACTCATAATAATCTGTTCAATTAACTTAATTGAATCTGTTGAATTAAATACATCAGCCTCTGCATTTTATGTCACATGCATGCGACCACAATATGATGTCATGGTCACATGATGCACAATGTTGCACAATCTGAAATAATGATGAGTGGACCAGTTCGTTTCACAGAATTGGTTCCTTCGAGTTGATACATGTAAATTTATTGAACCTTTTGAGTTTTGACACTTTTTGCAAAATATGGCGTCAGTTTCTCTGTGACACTCCGTTATAGTACATACATGTTCAACAGCTAGTGCTGCCCGCTCCACAAAACTTCTCTTCAATGCATTACCAGTCATCATGTATACGTTTACATTGATAAATATAAAATCTTTATTTTAATGCATTGATTCAGCATCCCACTTGTATGTAGGTAGGCTAAATACGCTCAATACGATGTTACAGAAATGTCACCAAATGACCAACGAGCTGTCGTTCTTTTTGAGGGGCAAGTAGCAGAAGTCCTAGTTTGAGAGAGCAGTTCGATTTAACCTGCTGTCTGTTTCGACTCGAGTCTGATTCAATTGCTTCTTGTTCACTCATACGTCCCTGTTTGAGAGAACAGTTCATCTGATCTCGTTCAGTGAGTAGCTGCCAGGCTGTCTCGACTCGAGTTACTCATTGATGTCCTCGTTCGAAACAATGATTCCTGCTCATTTGTTCGTTGTCCCGCTTTCTATGTTTTGAGCGACTGCACCATTGTAGCAGTAGCAGCGTGAGCAGTACCCTACGATGAGTGGGAAAAGTCAGGGATTCATGAGCACTAGTAAGTACATTTAAATTTAATCTAGATAGTTCATCAGTAGGCAGACGGTCTGTCACCACAACTTTTGATGCATATTTCATGTTTTGTTCGTTTTGCTTGCTGGGAATACGTTAGCATGTTAATGAGCTAGCTAGCTAGCCATGGGTTGGAAATTTTGCTGACAACATGTTGGCTTAGCTAACGTCACTGCACATTTTATCTGATTAGAGATGACTAGTTAGTAGGGGTGAGTGGATAATGTGTTTATAATTTTCAGTTGTAGATAATAATTAATTTACTGTATTTTCTCATTGAGTATCTAGCTGTCCATCAGACGTAATATCGTCACGATAGGCTGATAGCACACGTGGCTCCTCCTCTCCTCCACTCTCCTGCAGCTCCTGTTCATTTGCGCCTCTGATAATGCTCACTTGCTAACTTGACAACAACGTTTAATTTCTTTTGTTAGATAAACAACTATGTTACAATCATCTGTGTACATAGATAGCAGCTGCTTTTGAATACAGCTGAAGGTGGCTGCAGTGATTTTGACATAAATGCATGCACATGCCTGTCTGATAGATCGCTTGCTCAGTTAAAGTTATATGTAATGTGCCTTGTAATATAGGCTAGTTCATGTCTTTTGGAATGATCACACCAATGTGACCAACTTAGTCTCTCTCCCTTCCCCTTCTGTCCGCTATCTGTGCCAGGGGCAGGCGGGAGTGCAAGTCTGTTTCTATGGTTACAGGGACGCTCTGGTTTTCTCTGTCACTCTGAAACTTTCTTGCACTGAACAATTCCATTATGTGATAAATATATAAATAGTTTGTTTGATCATCTCCCTCCTTTTATGCAATTGAGGGAAAAAACATGTTTAAAACACATTTGTGATTATCGATGTTTTTTTTTTTTGTTTGTTTGTTTTTTTTTTAATCCAAGCTGTGATCAACACACACTAGTAAAAGATGATGTAATATTGAATTTTATCAAATTTTGCCATTCATTCTTATTTATTTTGCTTGAGTAAAGACTCTTCAGGTGCGAATTCATTAAGAATGAATTGTGGCTGCTATCTGCCCCATCTCAAGGTCTGATTTGCAAAACATATTACACTAATGATATTACAGCACAAACACGCCCATAAAGTTTTGAGTACAATTGCCTTTGTTTTGTGTTTGATTGCAATTATCCATGTGGCAAAGTATAAATGTTGCCTTTGCACCAAGAACACAGTAGGCAGAGAGAAAGAGAAAAATTTAATTTTCAAACCTCGAGCTACAATTCCTGACCAATGAGGTGCAGAGGCATTCTTCAAAACCTCAGGCAAGGAATTTAGATGTGATAGAGAGAAACTGTATTTGGGATTTAATATCCCAGTCTGTCAGTGCTGTTGGTTTTTCCAAAAGCACGCCTTCAGACAGCAAAAGAAGATGGCATGATTTGAAGAGAAGGACAAAAGAAAAAATACCATCCAATGCCTCACAAGCTTCTTAAACAGGCAGAGGTCCACCTCAAGAACAGCCTTTATATAGCATTGAGGAAACTGTGCAGCAAACTCTCCAGACCAAACAAGTTCTTGGCCTGGAGGGCACAGGAACACAGGCGAGTGACTTTTACAGGACTTTGAAGGTATTTTTAGGTTAAAGGCTACTGTGTTCCAAAAAAATGCCTTTTTTCTGCATGCAATGTGTTTCATTTGTTTAACTGTTTGTCTAAAAACTTATTTAAATGTGCCACCCCTTTTTAGATAAACAGATGCATGGCCCTTCTTATAATACCGAGACTGGGGTCACACAAAGTGTGGAGGACACCCAACCATCCCACCTCAAACCACCACCTGCCTCGGTGCCCAGCCAAAATTTGGTGGACATTCCATCCCCTCAGTGCCTGTGCCTGTGAATTATGAAGAGACAGCCCATGTCCTCTATGTCAAACAGCAAAAACAAAGGTCTAACACCTGAACTGAGAGCCACACACTCTGAATTTAGGCCAATAGCCAGTAGCTCATGTCAGCTAGTCAGTGCTCTGGCAAGCTTGAACAGGAACATCTTGGGCTTGAGATCCCAAATGCAGGCACAGCCACAGTGAAATGATGGGGGTCGTGGCTCAAATCGCTGCTGCACTTGAGGCCAATGTGTCGTTTGTGAGGGGTGAGAGTCAGTCTGAGCCAGAGGTCTTGTCAGGAGGGGACATTTTTATTGTTTAGGTCATACAAAGGTGGAATTGTTACAGAGACATTTGCATGGTCAAAACAGGCTAACTGAAAACACAGCATATTATTAGAAACAATGTTGAAGGATGTTTTGTCTGACATACCTGCCCTCATTTGTTTGCAAATGAGGCAGTGGGGCAAGTGGCTCCTCTTCATCTTCTTCTGAGTCTTGATCATCTTCGTGCTCCTCAAGAAGCAGATGGGATCTCATGGCTATATTGTGAGGGATGCAGTACAAAACTATAAGTCATCATCGGTGGTTGCAGTTGGTAGCCACTGTCACCTATAATACAAAAGCACACATTTTTCCCCACACGTTTGCTATCAATATTACAGCACAAATGTTTTCTCAAAACAACTTTCTTACCCAGTAGCCAGGGGTTGTCATCCATGTTTTGCACCATTCTGTAGGCACTGCTGTTCCTAACAATGTATACATTCATGATGATGTTATTGGCATTGCAGACTACCTGGACATCAATTGAATACGCGTGCTTCCTATTTATAAAAATATTTTCCTTGTCCCATGATGGTACTAGAGGGATGTGTGTACAGTCAACAGCACGCACAACATTGGGGAAGCTTGCAACATTAAAGAATTCTTGCTTTGTCCCCTCAATTTCCCGTCTGTTTTGGGGAAATCTGATGTATCTCATCACTCTATGAGCAATGGCTTGTACAACATCCTACTTGACCCTGTTGATGGATGGTTGTGATAGCCCAGAGGCACCTACGATAGGTGTCTGGAAGAGGCCAGATGCAAGAACCTTGAGTGTTGAAAGCAGTTTGACAGTGCCAGGTATTGCATGGCATCTTCGGTTGGGAGGCTCAATGTCATCCTTGATGTCATCAAGTATAGCAAGAACTGTTTGACCAGGCAACCTGTATCTGCAAATAATTTCAGTCTCAGTTCAATCAAAAAGTGATATTCTCCTTTGAAATATCTGCTCTCGATCACACCTGGCATGACGATGCCTATGCCTGACTACAATCACTGCTGCCAAGTCTGGGTGTGACACCCCTTATAAATGCACTTCAGTTACCACCAACTCTCTGAAGACGCTAATAATTTCACTCTAACTGTGTGTGGCTATTAGCGCTGGTCTTTGTAATTGGACTGTTTTTGCAATGAGGCTCATTTGCATAGAAAGGGGCCGATTTTGCGCCAAATGTATGCATATTACCCAATTTAAATATGTGCAAATAGCAAAATAGCACAGAGACACTATTTGCTTGGCAGCGCAGTTAGGGGAACATTTCACCCTTTGCATGTGCTTTGTGAGTGACACAGTTTCTTTTTGTCTTATTTGTGCAGGTTTAGCGTTCACAAAATCTGTGCAATCCTTTTGTGAATTTGCCAATCAGTGTGCTACTATCTGTTTCTAGCAGTCCTTAGACTGAAAAGTCAGCTCACCCTTTATACGTTGACTTCACCAGTACTTCACTTTGGATAAAAAATATCTTTAAATGAATTTATTGTAAAACAAAAGGTGAAGCCTTCTCCTCCCGCTTTCTAATAAACTGAACAGTGTCTATACGTCTGGATACAGTAAAATCTGGATTGCAAAAACATTTTTCTTATAGAAGAGTACTTGGACTCTCATTCAACTGTGTTTTGTGCTGATAACCATAGAAGTTAAAGTTTTCCTTTTTTCTTTTTTCTGTACACAATCACTTCAGTGCAGGCTGTGTGGTATGGGACAATTGCCCCTCAATGAGGTGGTCCTGCAAGTGTTGTAATTACTCCCCAACCAGCCAACGCACACTAATTGTCCATTACAAACTGAAGCACTCTCATCAGGCAAGGAACTGTCCTCTTCCCTGTGTCTGTGCAGACTGTGTGTGCTCCTTCAGGACTGAATCGTCTCTGAAAAAACATTCAACTAAAGACCACAGTCAAGCCTGTTCAAAGCAGGTGACCGCAAAGTTAAATTGTGAACTGTGCAATTTCTCAGAGACTTGTAGTGATACACAGTATTTTGTGCATCTAAAAATACACACTCACAATAAGGAAATGTCCCTTTTAAGGAATGTAGTTTCAGTCCAGCATATTTTGTACTTTTCATGCACATAAGAGCAGGAAACATCACCTCTGTACCATCGACAATTTTTGTTCAAATTTGTATAAAACTTGTACTTCAGGCACTTCAAACTCTGAAAGTACAGACTTTGAGACACATTTGGACCATCTAGACTTAACAACAGATGATTACATAGAGGATCAAGACCTGCATGATTTGCATCAACACAAAGTTGCATCTCTCTTACTGCGTATGCAAATAGTTTTACACGTGTTTAAGAGAACAACTCAGGAAATTATAAATGAGCTTTGAGCTCAGTTGAGGAAGCGTGCTCACCAAAAGTAATCGAAAGTGTACTGAGCAAGCACAATTGTGCAGTAAACAGTGCAGTCACCACTGCTATAACAGAGATAGTTAAAAAAGTATACCCCCTAAGTTTCCTGTCAAAGGGCAGGCCTTTTGGCTCTGAATTTAAAAGAGCAACTTTTTACAAGAATAATTTTCAAGTGATTGAGCCGATTGTTTTAGATGCATCTTTCAGATAGAAATGTGTTTATATTCCAGTTTTGAAAGTCTTGGGAAAGATGTTAAATTGTAACAATGTGTTAGATAAAGTCTTGGAGACAGAACACAGGGAAACTGTTGGACACTTGTCTCATTATAAAATGTACAGAGGCAATCTATTGCAGAGAGAATATTTTGCTGTCGTCAGAAGATCGAAGCATTGCCCTATTGTCCGCAGACAACTTGGGGGCCCACTCGCTTGCTGGATTTCAAAAGAATTTTAATTTTGACAAATTTCGCTGGTTTTGTTTAGCTAGTTTACAAGATACTGACATTCACAAGGTGAAGGAGGGAGAGTTTCCAGTCCAGACAGTTGAAGCTCACAAACACGACCTTCTGGAATTGAACAGACATCAGTTAGTTAAAGAGAGACTGTGTTCTCAATAGACTTTCTCATTTCCACACAATCCAGCACTCCCCCCCAAAATTTTATGCACAACTTTTTTGAAGGAATAGTGCCAAGGGAGTTATGTCTATGTATAAAGTCTCTGATATGCAAACAGAACTTTACAATAGATTATTTGAATTCCATCATTGAATTCTTCCCTTTCAACCAACAGACTGCAACCAACTGCAGAGTCTTTTGCATTGAAAAATTCTTATTTGCGATTGGAATCCTTTTAGTTGTTGAAGACGTGAAGGAAACTCTTCTGGCTTCCTATAGTGATGTTGCCCTTGTGATCAAGGAAAAGATTGTCATACGTCACCTGGATGACGTACCTGACGCTTTTGTGAACCTGATGGGACTGATGCATACGCTGAACCTTGACTATCTGAAAGACTTGAAATACACTTTTAAGGTGATTCAGCACCTGTTCATGGGAATTGGGTTGGACTCGTGCATTCCCAGGGTCCACTCTCTGAAGAATAAATTGCTCAGTTAGAGGGATGGCCGAGGAAGATGTCTCTGCGTATGTCCCAGAGGAACCACTCTCATTTTTTGCAATTTGTCCATTGCACTATTAAGTAAATGTAAAAGCCCTTCTCTGGGTCACACCAGTTCATTTTATGTTTTCATGTTCTGACTGGTCTCTATTTCTCTATTTGGGGGAAATATGTCTCCAATGTGTATTTTATGTTTTAAAGCAACCATGAGCAGAGTGGACATTTGAGTAATCTTTGAAGTATGTTTTCATATTCTGACTGACATTTGAGCAAGGTTCTCAGTTAGAGAGATCTTTTTTTTTTTTCTACGTATTCTTTCTGCATTTTACTGCAGCAACTCTGAGCACTGCTCTTCTTTTTATGTGTGGGACACTGTTATTTCAGTTCTTGAGCAGCCCTGGGCAAGAGTAAGGATGTGTTTTTTTTTGTCTACATGTCCCAAAGGAAGGTCTTTTTGACATGTCGACATCCATTGACACACTTTTTTTTTTAAAGCAACACTGAACACTTATTGAATTTGGGTGGGTTGGAATTGAAATACAGTTCTTGAGATTGTTATAAAAGTGCTGATTGAAATATGTCTGTTAAGCTATTTTTTCATATGTTAATGTTTAGGTTGGACTAAGGAAGTTCTCATGTAGATGTACAGTAGCTTCACAGGTGTTAGTTTGCTTGTCCTGGTTTTTCTATCAACTTCTGTAAACTTATGCAACTTGGTAATAAAAGTTGAAAAAACTAAATATTTCATGTTGAACCAACTTGATTCACATTTTAAAAACCTGATAAAAGAAGCTCAACCAACATCTTTTTCAGTTCTTTTAACTAATCTTTCTTATCCAAATTATTTGACACAGGAGGTTGAGTCAATAAACTGCATGTTGTATCAACTAATTTATTTAAGTGTAATAAACTTGACAGTACATTGACATAACTTAATTCAGCAACAAGATGACTTGACTGAGTCAAGTTGAGTCAACAAATCCTTTTTTTTTTTTTTTACAGTGTAATGTTGAATTATTAAAATGCTCAAAAAACATTACAACACATTGCCATTGGCCACTGAGCTGCACTGTGCTGCTGGCTCTAACTATAGAACATTAATCACAACCCTGAATCACCCCAGAATTACAATGTCAAACTACATTTCACCAACTCCTTTTGTACAACAAGATTTAAGTCTGGAAAAGAAACCACTCTAAATCAATTGAACCTTGAATTATACTTCTGTGAAGATGCATGTAAATGTCAGGTTATCAAAGGGGCTGATATACACAGCTCACAAACCTCAACAGTGCGTAGTGCGGGCCCGAGCGTCAAGCACTCTGATTGGCTGATACCACTCCTGTTGTGAGGCGGATTTGAAACAGAGAAGGGAAAAAAAATAAATATTGTATCGAGCATGCCTTAAGCCCACGGCATACATGACCAATAGGTGAACTAGGGAAAGTGTTTAGATGGTGATGTGACTCAATGCCTCTCATAATTCTTCAACTTGAACAACAACAAGGCAAGGTAAGTTTATTTGAATAGCGCACTGCAGACACAGGGGCAATTCAAGGTGCTGTATATAATGCATTGACACCCATTTCTTGCATCAGATTTGTCCAGAAAGTTGAGAACTAAAAATCATCCATCGAACAGCCCGAACACCTGTTGAGCCTTGCCAGACTACCCTGTGAGAAGCAGAATTATAGTCTGGCATTGACTTCTCTCCGTTGCCCAGGTGAAATGGCCATTTCCCACAACCTATCTTTTATTCTCATCGACAGAATAAAAGAAAGGTTGTACTTGAGCTTTGCTCTTGACAGTGAATTTGCAGTTTGACACAACCTTGCCTCTGGTTAATCACTGCTTGTTAAAGAGTTTCTGGCACACGTAAAAACCCAGACCACACCACTGTTTGCCTGTCAAACAGTCTGCAGGAGTAGGGCAATTACAAAAGCAAACTTTGCTCACACTCCTTGGTCTTAATGAAAAGGAGGTGAGTGTGAGTGTGTGTGTGCATTTGTGTGTTTGTTCACACCCTTGCACAAACCTCTGACCACAATGGGTGGGTTAGTCTTCTTGTTCTAACCATGCAGTGTAATCTAGTCTCCACCTTTAGGCTTCACCTTTTACTAACATGCTGGTTGAGCCTCCTGTTTGCGAGACTCTGCACTAGAAGCATGCTGTTAGTAGACGGATTGGTCATTCGAGTGCTGTGCCTATTTTTTGGACATTCACTAACTTCCCATACGTTGCTAACCACATCATTATCTCATACCAATGCATGTTGTGTTGCGCTAATGTGTTTCTTACTCAGCTTAACTGTTTTGTATTGTTCTACATGCATGTGCCAGTTTATGCATGGCTTTCATTTGATTCAATGTACCAATTGTCTGCCATATTGGAGGGTTTTCCGATTGTAGGCACGATCATCTTGTTGCTTCACCGTGGTATTTATTACTATAACATCCCCAAAACCTTTATGTAAATACCACTGATTTGCCTAGTAAACATTTTTATAAGAAGCTTCAGTATAGGACTGGTAATAGCAGGCTGTTCCATGTAACAGTAACAGTTTGTGTTAAACAAATGCTATGGTTAGCACTGTAAAACACTGCCACAATCTTGTTTGTAAAACATATTCTTGTTTGTATTGCCCTACTGTGGCACTTTTAAAGTCAGAGAAATTCTTAACAGACGTTTTTACTGATTTACTCCATAAGCTTCCAGTAAGTCTGCGAGTATATTAAAAATTCACAACAATAACCGTATCTGCCACTTTCAGTAGTGTCACCTTTTCTTTAAACATTAATCGACTGGAAACAGCGGGCTGTTATTGTCTTTTTAAGAGGTGGTATTAGGCACAGTGGAGCAGTTCTTTACTGCATACTGACACCACTATGGTTAGCCTGGTATTATTAGTGGATATGATGCTTTTTATGGGTTGTTGAGAAAACCAGGCGGAACAATGGATCAACTAAAATGGCCAAAATATCTCAGTAATTGTATGAAGAAGAAAAAATGAGATTATAAGTTCTGTAAAGGCAGAGACATCATAAAGCCAAGTACATGAAATAAAATTAGTTCACATACTGTATATGTGATACATTTATATTGCAGATATGTAACTGTCTCTCGGGTAATAATATAACAGAAATAAGTGAAAAGAACCCTGAAGCTGCAGAGGAAACTGATTTGGACACTGCAATGAAACCCCCCCAGGTGATGTCATGGAGTCTATGATTACATTTACTGAAGCATAACTACAAACAATGTTTTTGCTAAAGTACAAACACATGTCAGCAACATCAGCTGTACTATAGATGCTAATGGGAGCCTAGAGGTCAGACATGTGTTTTAGAGCAGTTTGCTGGTTGTCATCACCAATCTGAATAGGAAAAATGAGCAAGAAATGCCCTGACCTATGAGTAAGGCAGTGCATATCTACTTACTCCACGAATCATTAATAACTTAAGGTGACATTGAGACATTTCCAGCTGAAATGAATAACAGGAACACGGATGAAATAAAATTGAGGCACAAGTTGAAAACAAACAAAAAATGTGTCAGATATATCTCAATCTCAGATTGACAGTTTGCATTGCCATATTGCAAGGCTGTTAACAAATTACATGACTGTTAAAACTATAAATAGTAACACAACATGAAGTGGCTTAGCAGGTCAAACCTGCTTTGACTTGTGGATCCCTTGTCAGATAAATGAGGTAATTCTGTTTATCTGGCAGTTGTCACAGCATGGTCGTCAACTATCGATTATTTTCATTATTGATTAATCTGTGGATTATTTTGTTGATTAATTGATTAGTCATTTGGTCTTTAAAATGTCAGGTAATGGTGTCCCGACAAACAGTACACAACACAAAGATATTCAGTTTATCATCATAGAAGACTAAGGAAACCAGAAGCTGGAACCAGAGAATGTCAGCATTTCTTCGAAAAAAAAAAAAGACTTACAATGGTTAATGGAATGTCAAATTAGTCGGCGATTAATTTTGTTGATGGACTAATCGATTAATCGACTACTTGTTGTGGCTCTCCATAGTATTGTAAATGGCTGCTCATTGTTTTGCCTTTCGCTAAACCTTCAAAGTCATGGATGCATTACACTCAAACCAGCCTTCCTAGATTATAATTAACTCTCTCACCTGTACCTGATGCAACACGACCCCACCATCGCCGGCTTTTTTTCCCCCCACATAATACCATTTTTGGTCTTAATGCCAAGTAAGACTTTGCCCGACTCCAGTATGTAAATGCATGCAAAAGATTGAATGTGAAGCAGAGCGTTGCTGAGAACAGTTTTTTTTATGAGCAGTCAGACTTTCTCAGCTTAAAAATGGAAAACAAAACATCAGTTTCACTGAAGCAGATACACACGTCTTGTCTCATGACGACATCAAAGCTAGAAGTTTTCATTCTTTGAAATTGTAGCTTTATCAAAAAATGCTGAGTATTGTAATAAATCACTTGAGATTTGTGGTTTATGTTCAATTTTCATTACTTGAACCAGCAGCCAATTAGTCTGCGCATACTGACTGTAATTAAAAAAAACAAAAAAAACTATCGGAGACACTGAATGAAGAACGCAAAGTGAACAGGGAATATTAGAAAAAAATATTGTTATTAACACCTTTTTGTTATTCATTTAAAGTGGTAACTCACAAGAGTCATGTTTTGTTTTTGGTTTGTACAGAAACGTTTGGTGTCAACTGTTTCCTTACCGCACTTCCCCAGAGATCACTTGTCAATCAAACAGTGAAGTATGCTGTTTGATTGACATGTGCTGGCGTGCTGTGACATCTGCTTTTCTTGGATTTTCTTTTTTGATGAAGTTAGGAAAAGACTACAGACAAAGCCTCCACTAGCTATAGCATGAATTGCTACAGCAGTCAGCAGTAGATCGTGGTAGATTACTTAGTTTATCAGTTATAATTTTAGGGTTTAATATAAAGCAATGACACCTTTTAACAAATATCACACACATAACCATGTTCCCAAGGTATGAAACGGCATTCACACTGTCCCAATCAGTTTTTCCCCCCTCAGACAGATGTGATGTTTTAATGTTTTAAAAGCAGTTTGAAGAGTGCAAAGCTGCACGGTTACATTACACCATCTGAACCACGTAGACACATTCCACATGAATTGAGTCACAAGGCACACAACCTACATGCAACTTGTGTTTCAATGCTCTAATTTGAATTGTTTCCATCACAGTAATTAAATTTTACATCATTCACCTGAGACCGCTGACATAATTTTGGAATCATGGTAACTTGGCACAAAGCCTGGATTAAAAAATGAGAAAACAACTGAAAGAAAGTGAAATATTGGACTTCATCAGATGTTTAGTTGTGACAAAACTCGAAGGCACATGTCTGTAACGGAAATTAGAACAGAAAAAAGATTTAATGGGCTTCATGCGAGAAGCACTTGCACGAAGAAATTTGTTCATAAAATGCACGTACGAGTGATTTAAGAAGATCCAGACCTGTTCCATGAATATATCATCTCTCGCCTTTCTTGACTGGGGAGAAAGACTTGTTTGACTTACAATTATGTCCTAATCTGAATTAATTTTGAGTTTAAATATGATATTAACAAAACATGTAATATATAAGTAAAACAAACTTAATGCAAAATGTATATTCTGTTGACCATATTTTCATCATCATGGCTGCCATTTCTACATGTCAGTAGTTGCTAGGAAACTTCAATCACTCCAACAGCCTCCTTGTGTGTCCCTGCAGGTCTCCGTCCAGTATCATCTTCCAGCTGACAGCGTAACATCACCTGTAGACTATAATATTCTCCTCTAATATCTCTGTGACTGTCACATCCCTTGACCGCCTCCCATCACAGAGCGCTTTGCTTTAGAAAGATTTTTTAACTTCACGTCAAAGCATCCCCTCTTTATTTCTGTCACAGTGCAGAGCCGCTCCGATGACACGTTTGCTTGATTCATATTTTCTAATTGCGTTGGTTCTCCTACTGTCACAACAAGACATCATTTGTTATGTGTTTGTCTTCTGATTTCTGAAAGCAGGACTTGAAGTTTGGCGGTGTTTTTACTCCTTTGGTAACGTTTTGTGAATGAAACTCGTCCACAAACGGAGCGGAAACACGGAGCCTTATATGGCAGTTTTAGGGGCGTGGATTATGCTAATGAGCCCATCTCACCTCTTAATGAACAGGTGACATTCATCAGGCTGAAACAAGCGATTTATGACAAGTTCAGGCAGTTAAGAGAGTTTGTTGAATCCCACGTAGGATTTTCTTATTTTCCTCTTACTGCTTTGTGCAAGAAGAGAGAAATAAGAAAACATTCATGCATGAGGCCCATTGGTTTTTATTCTCTGCAGTTATATAGCTTTTTGACATTACTGTCTGTTTATTTAGGTAACATCCAAAAATACATATGAGCAGTTCTGCTGTATAAGAAGATACAAACACAAATCCATAAAATGCTTTTTCGCACTACAGTACAAGAGAAACTTTAAGGTCAAAGCCACTGAAACAGTTTTATCTTAATTAAGGAAAATCTTTGTCAGTTTGTGCTGGTGTCTACAACTCCACTTCCTTGCTGATAACAAATGAGCGTACACTGTTACAACCCAAACCTGCTACTAGTGGCGACGCCAGGACCCCGAGTTGTGTCTCATCCATATTCAATCCCTCTGAATTGGGGACGGTGACATATGGTTGGTACTCACGCTACATCTCCCCCTCCTCTGTACGAGAGATACAAATTCAGAATTGGATTTAACACTTCAATTCCCCACTGACCAACAAGGCTGACACAATTACTATGCTGGAGATGCCACACACACACACACAGACACAAACACACACTTACTGGTGTAATCCAATTAGAAGACAGCCAGTGTTTATGCTGGTGTGTGCGAGGCGGGATATGTGTTAGACTGTTTACTAGAAATTTTCATGATGTCTGTATGCAAAAATAGAAATTTAAATTCCACTTGAACGTTGCTAAAGTTGAATATAAACGAGGTAGATTTAAACCTTTTGTTTGGCAGTCATCTGGCCTGATGAAGTATCTTTGAGCAAGACAATGAATCCCTGCCAAGCAGTCACCAAACCTGACCTCTGACCTCTTCTATTGCATAATTATAGAGTAAATATGTGTGGAAATGTATCCAAAATACAGATCAATAACCTTACATGTAAAGTAGCTGAAAATGTAGCATTCATTTAGTTGTATTTAGGCTTCCAGTAACATAGCAGTAGCAGTTGTATATTCCCCTTTTATTGAGATCCATTAAAGATTTAGCAGATTTCTCCACTGCGGCATAAGTAATATCGACAGAAAATTTCACTTCCATGAGAACAAACAAAACTCTTGAATGCTAACATGATATATGAACTACTTACTGTATGTATACACATGAAACAACAGTGCATATCTTAACTATTAGTTATGAACAAGATCTGTGCAGTCTGTGCATTGCATTCCTCTTTATTTTCTCAAAGAACTTACTGAAAACCTGCACACGACTAGAAGCGTCCTCAAATGTCCCCGCAGAAATAATCAGTAGGAAATACCAGGAGGTATGAGGAATCGAATAAATCGATAAATGTTTAGAAGTTGGTGTCCATGAGGAACCAACTAACTGCCTGTGCTATTTATATTCACTTCAGTTCTTCTTCTATTAATCCCTGTGGTGGCAATTGTTTTACAGGAAGAATAGAGCCCCCCAAATCTACCGGGGAAGTGCATTTTGACAAACTTCCTGCACACACGGTTTAATGGCCCACGCTGTATGATCTACGGCCAGTATGCAGTGCATCCGACTCCAAAGTTAAGTTCCCTGCTGAGTGATAAAAATCACACTTAATTCCTGTCTTAAAAGTCACTGCGGAGCATCAGCGAGGACACTGTTTAGAAAATCTGCCACCGAGGCATCAGCTTAGGTTTCACAACATTACATCACCTGTCTAATTGATCCGCTTGTTTGGGCTCATCTCATACCTGCATGGAAGTGCTGATGAAGGGGGTCTAGTTCCTCCTCCCTGCTGTGCATTTGTGTGTGTGTGCGTGTGTGTGTGTGTGTGCAGGGAGGCAGGTATTAGCCCTGACAGATCGCACTGTTAATTGCTAATTGTGTTTCTCATTAGGCGCAGGGGTGACAGGTGTTGTTAGAGTGTTGTGAGTTTCGGCGCTCTCCCATAAATTGCGCTCGCTCCCCGCGCGCCACATTGCCGATCCGTTCGCTAATGGTTCCCCAGAGAACTCCCATCAGCCCCTGGGCTCGGTGCAGCAAGGGGTCGGCTTTAGATACTGTGTTGCAGCAACAGCCGCATTGGGAGGTCTCCAAACACAGAGCTTTGTCAACTAACACTTCCTTTTATCACAGTCAATACAGGACTATGTACTGTATGTACAGCATGTACAGTGTATTTGTTCTGTATTTGATAAGGTACTAAATGAAGTAAAATCAAGGAAAGTTACACAAAGTTCACAGGTGCTACTGTAAGCTGCTGACGTTATTATTGTTTTATGGTTTTGGATGTAGCCTTACATGTAGAGAAGTCAAATATCACCCAGTTCAAATGTATATAATATAGTAAAAACTGAAAAATCTCACTTTGAAAATTATACCTTCATTACACTTTTCTGTTTAGGGCAAGGTTGTTAGATTTTCACAACACACAAAATATACAATACATAATGCAATACAGGTAACACATCTAATAGAAATATTAGGTTGGAGAAACGAGGGTTACAGTTTTAAATTTACTGAACAATAAAATGTTAACCTAAAGGAGAAAACTACACATTGTCAATAGAGAAATACTTTATGCACTTACTTAACTGTATTTCTCGTCTCTATGTGTACCTGGTTTCATTCAGGACAAATGTCATAGTGAATCTCATTTCATTTCATATTAGATATCAATCAATGACATAATTTTCAACTGATGTGAGGATTCAAACAGATTTTGTGTAGGTTTAGAGCACACTTGAAAAAAATAGACAGGACGGGGTCAGTTCCTCATCTCATCTACTTTACTTTAAAACATGTTTGATGTCCTTAAGACCCCATTTACTTCCACATTACAAGACAGAGAGGATTCTAATGTAGTGCACATAAGACGTGTGGCATTCATATTTAAAACTACACTCAGCCAGTTGAACATAGCAGGTCAATAATTCCACAACTGAGTCTTGTACTCAGGGGACAATGAAATATGAAAAATGTCTGCTGTTTTATTGGATGTGGTAATTGCGTCTTAGACCATCAGTGAGGATACAGATTGTGTCTAGGTGAAGGGCTGATATGTATTTTGAAGAAGGATAATGGGCTTCTGCCTCATTTTTGTTAGATTGCTGATAAAACATTTGCACTTGCTATATGCTCATTTCTGCACTCGTCACTGGAAAAAAAAACTATTTGGTGCAAAATGAACAAGCAGTGAGCCGGTTAGATTCCTTATTTCTTTGTAGATTCAGAGTATGGAACCTTGGTAACTTGCTTTTCTTTATTTGATCAGTGTTTGTTAGATTATTAAATTAGGTTATTATTTCACAGTTGACAGATTTTTTTGCAGTTTTTTTTTTTTCTTCAGATCAAGTTTCATTATAGGAACTAGAAGCTAGATTCAGAGCAAAAGTCAAAGTAACAAAAAAACCCCCAATGCACACAGACTATAAACTCTATCAAACCTATTTGACCTCACATTTCCTGTTGTTATTTTACCTTGAACTGTCTACATAGTGTTCTTTCATCTTGTTGACTTCCTATCTGTACTGACAGACAACACTTAATCACTTTCTTGTTTTATACATTTCTTCCTAGCAGACAATTTGGCATTAAACAGGTGCTGATCCAGTGGTATATGGCAAAACCCATGATTTAAAATAACCAAAATTACAGAGGCATCAGAAGTCATTTTTAGCCTCTTCTTTTTATAATATATTATAATGTAATGAGCACCTGTGCAATATAATGGAATCCAACAGCCTTGCAAGTCACAACAAACTCTACCTGTATGAAGCTTATAATGTGTGATGATGTACTGAGACTGTGTTAGAGAGGTGTTGATATAGTGATATTTAAAGTGACAATAATTTATGAGGCTTTTGTTTATAGCGTTGTTTTATTGAATTGCATTGTATGGTGGTAGCCATACTTTTATAGTGCACTTCTATTTTGTTCACTTAAGGATAAGACTGGCAATAATCTATACTTTTGTTGTTGTCAACAAATCACATAAAAAGACCAAAATACTCAATACTTCCTGACTTCTTACCCTGTCTGTAGCACTCAGCATCAAGCCCGTTCGTTCCCACTGAAGATGTAAATCTCTAGAAAACATAATAGTGCATTTATTGGGGATTGTTTTCAGCCACGGATTTGGTTCACTAGTGAGTATTTATAGCAATAGGATGGTGCATGTATGATCAAGAACAATAAACTACAAATATCTCTTTTGACACCCAAAAAGCTTCACAGGCCTCTCAAAAGTTTTACTGTTGCTAATATATTGAACTGGATTAGATTGTACAGTTATAAATATAGTTTCTGAAGCTTTTTTAGACTGTCAACACACTTTGAATGCATTTTGGTTGTTGTTGAACTTGGCCACGATATGTATTGTTTGCTAAAAAACTTAACACATATCATATGTAATAGAATATTCAGCACTGGGAGTTGATTGTTTTGGTGACTGGTAATTATTATTGTTGTACAGACCCTTGTGTACCTGCTTGGCATGCTGCTTCTCCTCTGTTGAGCCTTGTTGTCACTGGCTACTAATTATAGCCTGAGGACGAGGCCTCTGGATGGCCAAGTTTGAGTGAGATGCATCCCCACGGTGGCGCCTGCCTGTCCCTCACCGCTGCTATTAACTCAGTGTTAGCTCCACTTGGCAGCCATTATTAGCCTGGGTATTAACGTCTCGCTGACTCACTCGGATACCTAGACGAGCGTTTGTCACAGCAGCCATGTGGATGTTCATTGTTCTGGAGACCTCGTGGGGACGCAGTGCAGCTCAGAGTACTAATAATAATAATTACCCCTCAGAAGACAGTTGGGTCCCTGCTCGTGCAGTCATGTTTACAGTCAACTCTGTCTGGGTCCCTTAGAGCTGATAGAGCTTTACTCCAGGGAAGGTTGACATTTAGAGTGGAGTTGGATCGACATCGGTGTACCAATACTGGCCTGCTAAATAATGGAAAGTCAGAGTTGTTCCCTGCTTATTATGAGGATTATGAGGCTGTTGTTATATCCCTGAAAAGTCAACTTATTAGAAACTAACTGTTTTCCAGTGTTCACTGTATTTGTTTTCTTGATCAACCACAACACATCCAACTATAGAGGTGGTAAAAGTGGAAGCAGTACAACGTGTTTTTACTACAGTTTTATACAGCAAAAGATGATTTATCCATGACTGTGATACCCCAACCGTGTCTATTAACATAACTTTCCTTAAGGATGTATTTTAGTAGGTTTTTCTATTTTCCATGTGCCCTTCTGTGAATTATTCAACCTTGTGGATATTATTTTATTAGTAAATGTATCATTGACTTTGGGCTGTTGTTGGCAGATGTTTAAGTGCCGAATATACTCACAGGTTTACAGACACACATTGTCGGTGCATACTCGTTGACCTCGGCAGATGACAAAATTTACGACACACAGACCCTTGCAGCCGTGCAGATGCAGGAAGTATATTGGCGCTTTGCAGGAAAATTTATAAGTTATATAGGTGCATGATAAAAATAATCAGATTGAAATAGAAACATCCACTGAAATGAGTTTGGAGTCAGAGTGCAGGTTGATGGTTGATAAAACATCACTGTAAAGATTATATAAAATAATCAAACAACAATGAAAAGACTTAATGTGAGTAAAACTAACACCGATTTAACAGTGATAACGAGGCCTAATAGTAAAATAAAATCATTAACAGGAGCCAAAAGTAATACTGGTATATTTTACTTCATTCATTTGGTTTTAAAGCTGTTTCATCAGACCCTAGAGGGCCATATGATCGAGCGGGTCAAATAAAATGTTAAAATCACAAAAGTTTTTAATTAGTAATATTGAAATCATAAAGGTTATGAGGCTTTTACATCAATAACCCAGCAGAGTTTGACAGTATCAGTCCCAGATGTACCCTTGGCCCTCACCTTCATGCATCATCATCACATTTTCCTTTCAGTCTCCTCCTCGGCTCCTTAACCTCCAACTTCCCTTTTGACCTTTGCTAATGTGTCTGTTTCACATGTCTTCCTTTTCCCATGTTTCTTACACTACATTAGAAACTACACCACTGAGAACACACTCACACATCCAAACACACACACACACACACAGCCCCACCATCTCCCAAATGGAGGTAGGTTCAGGTCTCTCGGGATCTTTTTATTTTCCAGCACACACAGCAGATCCGTCCAGTGCCAATTAGCTCATTATCTACGCTAACAACTTCACCAACAACCTATCCAATGGATGAGTAACGTGCTGCCAAGCTCTTGTTTTTTTTACACTGAATGCAAGTGCAGGATGCAAGAAACCTCACTGGGGAGCCGCTGACATCCTAGAGCTTAGCTTTATGAATGATAACCTGTCAGTGTTCAGTCTCATATACCTATATCAGACAATGAATTTAAAAAATATAAACATGAATCCACACATGGTAAATGAATGAAAAAGGGTGGTTGCTTGAAATGAAATGTCTGAAAATAACAAGGTCTTGGTTTAGCTTCTCTTTAGGTCGGGTTCCTCCTTCATCATCATCCTACCTTATCCTGTAAACCTTTTAAAACTGAACAGCGAAAGTGGCAATTAGTTTTTGTTACATCCCTAAATCCATTAGAACCTGTAACATTTCTATTCAACATCAAATGCTTAATGGTTGTCATAATTTGGAATCAGACTAAATGCCAAAAATGTAATCATGGCCTATTATGCATACACAAATATGTACACATCCGATCTCACAGATTATATTGATACAGCATCAGTTTTGTTATTTATGTTCTTCTGTTGTTTTATTTACTTGGGTGCAACTTCTGCCTTTTTGCAATAGAAACTCTATTCCCAGTATGTTTGTCCTCAATGTTTTCCATGTGAATCAATTGCTTATAATAATTCAGAAACAATTTTTAATTTGCAGGCTTTTAAAAGATGCAGGATTTTTTCACCATGCAGAGGCTGTAACATTGACGCTGACACTGATCCTAACATGAGCACCACTGTCGACCTGTAGAAGGTTCACCACCCACTTAGTGAGCCGTCCTGGAGCAGCAGCTGGTGTAAATGCGCCGCTCTGATGATGGGATGTGACAGCGGATCCCTGAGCAAGGCTGAAGTGTCCACACACATCTTTGTCCTTGTCATACAGACAAGAGTGCAGTCACACTGCTCAACCAGTCAGCTGGGCTTAGATTTCTGCTTTTGTGCATTCCTATGTTTGTGTGTGTGTGTGCGTGCTTGTGTGCATGTGCCTTACTAAACACTGGATGTATTATAAATTGAATGAACTTGACATGCATATGATGTACACTAATACCACAGTAATTCTGAAACAGTTGACAAGGCAGCTTGCCTTGCCAACAGCCTGTTAAACATTTAGTCGATCAATAGAACATTAGCCAATGGAGGATTTGATAAGTGATTGTTTAAGTCATTCATGAAGCAAAAGGTCTAACTTTTTATGTGTTTTATATCATTGTAGATATTCAATGTTGGGTTTTGTTTTGGTGTTGGACAGTGTTGTGGCATGACTTTTCCACTAGGTGAGGCCATAAACCTAGGGTAGCTCTTACTTTTTTCAGTAACGAGTAGTGTGAGGGATGACAGTTTGAAATTCGGTAATTATATTACAGTTACTAATCCCAGTAATGCTTTGTTACTTTTACACTTGGGGGTCCACGTGCTCGCTGTCTTACCGGGATTAACGGAGGGTTGATATCATTGTGGTCTCTGCGATCAGCGCACAGAAAAAAGTACACCCTTCGGCACACAGGCAAAGAGAGCTTTTTCATTAGTTTATACACACACACTCAATACAACAAAAACGATTGTTCATCAGTATGTATGTAAGTATGTATTTCACAAGTGGAATTGCAGGAGGGGCAGCACCCCGGCGCCCTTACTGGACCACACACCCCAGTGTCGGACAAAACAAACAGTTAATGAATCAAAAAAAAACCAAAACCTGTTTTAATCAACATTGAAAATATTCCGTACAGCCATAGCATGATGTTAGGTATTATAGCAGGTATCCTTACAATATAAAAGTCTATATTGTACAAAGAGGCAAATACTTTTGATAAGCCTCAACTGCACATTGGCTCCATCCTCGAGGGTCGAAAGACTGATTTAGAATATACCATCATTTCAAAAAGTGACTGGTATTAACACATGAAACTTTTTCATTCACCATGTTGTATGGAAGTACGTTTCATCAGTTAATTTGATCTAGCTTTATCAACCAAAATGCTGATAATATCTCACATTACTTTCAGTAGGTTGCAACTGATTGATAAACAACAACAACTACAGTAACAAGGGACAGTAAAAAAGCTTGTGATTTGCATCCAAGTAAATAATTCAATAATTTCAAGTGCATATGTAAATCATGCTGTTTTGGTATAGTTTAAATAATTCCCAAATGTAAAGTGAACTTAATAAAGCAAATAAGATAGTAAGAAGTATTGTTGCAAATTGTGTTTGAAACATACACTGTAGAAAAACATGGATGCAGCATCTGTGATGTCCCAGATGATCTGGGAGGTTTTGAAGTCTGGATTTGGGATCACTGCTTGGTGCCATCTTGGCAGTTACTGAAGCCAGAAAACCCAAATTTTGGCAAAAAGGAGGGATCCATGATGCAGCTGAGGGGGAGCAAGTGGCAGCCACCATAGCTGAGTATGACAGGATGAGAGACCAATCGATCATTCAAACACAATCCTTAAGATGCTTCTCTTTAAACCTTGATATCTTTTAATAAAACTGTTTTAACTTGGATATCAGTTGAGACTAAATTGTACAATAACTTTATATTTCAAGTTAGAAATTCGAGGGTTTTTTCAGTTCACGGAGCTTTTGTAGCACCTAATGGCCACTAGAGGAACTGCAGCTTAAAGGGGCATTCCACCAGTTTTACACATGAAGTTCAGTTTTCCCGTCACAAGGTGTACTACTCATCCAATGAAAACAGTTGTATAATGTTTGCTGTGGCTTTGGAAGGAGTCCAAACAACCCTGATGATGTCATCAGGGTTATCTCAGATTGGGCTTGACAGTTAAATTATTAACAGAAAGCCTGCGTTACAAACTGGAGGTGTGGAGTTTGAAGGAAGTGTGCATGTAGGAGGCGTGGAGAGTTTGATGAAAGACTGTATTTTGTTGCATAATAGGAAGTGTAGGATCCAGTGTTATTGGAACTTGATCCATACTAGCCAGGATATTTCAGTCTTTCTTTTTGAAATTGGTCTCTTGTGAGTCCTTGGTGTGTCCTTTTTATCGTGCGTGCTGACAGTTGCAGCTCAAATGTAGTGCAAAAGAGTTCAACCACCATTGACTTCAGATGAATTTGAAGTTTCAGGTTGTACTGTGATTAGCTAGTCATATTGCCTTAAAGGGGACGTATCATGCCCATTCCAAGGTTTATATATTTATATTCTGGGGCTCTACTAGAATATCTTTGCATGATTTACAGTCCAAAAAAACTTCTTATTTATCTTATATCGGCCCTTTATGCAGCCCCTCACAGTTCAGCCTCTGTCTGAAACAGGCCATTTTAGCTCTGATGCAACAACCTTAGCAACAGCCATAGCAACAAAGACTATGGAATTGACGGTCGTTTATGTGCATGTGTGATCGATCTGATGTCATCACAAGGAGGAAGTAGAGATGACATTGAAAACAGAGTGTTGAGAGCATCTGAGGCCTGGGCTTACATTCCCATGCCCATGTTTAACAGACATCCAACATCATAACAGTATAAAAGTAACAGAAAATCACTAAAAGCATGATATGTCCCCTTTAATACATTACTGAAGGAAAACAACATCTATAAGCAGTGATGCAATTCAGAGTTACAGCTTCACCAAACGAAGCTACCTGCCAGGCTCGATATTTTTTAACTTGGACTGAAAGTCAATGACTGTTGACACTGAGTTGTTCCAGTTTCTTGTGTCTCCTCCTTGTTTTTACCTAAGTTTACACACCATTCATCATATCAATCCGCAACTAGCTGAGGACTCCCTCCTCCTCACCCCGCCACCAAACAACAGTCCATCTAGATTCCACCCTCTCTCCTCCCAGCAAACACTGTTTAAACAACCCGGTAAACATGTCTGTCTTCATTCATTACCCTGCTTCTCATCATGATCAAGCTTCCCGATTTAATGAGGCAAATAGATATTTCTGCGGTGATTGTCTCGCTCTCCCACAAAGTATTAAGACTATTAAATGGACACATCTGTTTTTAATTAGGAGCTAAAGTCACCTCGACGCTGCCTTCCATGTTAATGGACTCTGATTCCATCAAGGCTCCCTCAGCCTGACAAACAATGCAGTGCAGTGTGGTTTGCAGTAAACAAAGGGCCGAGGATGTGATAAGTAAAGAAGGATGGGGGATACTGATACTCTACTCCAGATAAAGATAATACACATCACTTTAAAAGTCTTCATATCATTTTGAAATATCAAAATGTCTTATTTATCACAAAGCAGTGATGATGATGATGATGATGATGATGATATTCACAGATTTAGATATTCTTTGTTTGTTTCGGTAGCCTGAAGCAGTATGTCTGGAAGAGGCCCATTAAGCAGGTTTTCATTCTAATCAAACTCTACAGCAGCACATAGTCCTGAATCTGTGAAATCAGTCCAGTATTAAGACTTAAAAGTAAATAAATAAATAGACTGAATTACATTTATTTGGGCAGCTATGTGGTGCTGAAAAAACATCTAATTTATCAACAAATTCTTCTCTTGTGAGTAAAGATTCAAAGAATAACACCAAAGTCTCATATTTTTTTTTGTTTTAATCAAATGAATTATGATTACATCCAAATTTAATTAATTGCAAGTTGTCAGTATAGACCTTCCCTCAGAGGAGTGATGGTTGAAGTTTCACTTTTGTTACCATCACAATAAAAAGTTTCAAGTCCCAGTTTACACTTGTTTGCATATGAAAATGAGCTGCATCGATATCCTCAGTGGCAAAGTTTAAAAATGACGTCCCAGAGACTTCAACATCCCTCTCGCCCCACGAGCCTCAGTGCCTGTCAGAATTAACACACAACATTTCATAGTAAAGGTTAATTTTTGGCTTTTTTTTTTAAGAAAGTGCCATATGCTCACAGCACCACTACAGTGTTTCCTCACGGAGGGGAGCTGCAGTGCATTGTGGGAGCAGGTTACTGCATTCCCCTGGCATGAAGGCAAAAAAGGAAGTGGGCAGGTGTGATACTCCGGGAGGCAGCTCCCAGCAGAATAAGACATGATTAGATGGAAAACTCATGAGCAGCTTCGGGGGGGAAAGAGACTGAGGCGTCGAGTCCATGAGCTTTACCTGCCATCTAGTGGAAATCATATTCATGTGCGCATTTAGGCATATCACAGATTCTGTTCTGTTTATTAAAAATATTTATATACAACAGTGTCCATATGAGCAGATCTGGCATAATTTGGCTTCCAGTGGACTCAGTTGTCCATAAAGAATTATCATCTTGAGGATAAAGTTTTAATTTTTTTAAGTTTTAATAGGTCTGATGAACATTTGTTAAAAACACGTGTGCATTATTATGATACCAATGGCCAGTCTTACTGTGCTGCAGACATTTAGCTGCATCTGAAATGTGCTGACAGTGGCCTCTGCTTGCCTGCAGACTGCAAACATTAAACATTAAAACAGGTCATGGCCATATTTAGAATAGGAAATGCTGTGTGGACAGGGTGCAGCTGATGTGTGCAGCTCTGCATAAGTGTCTAACTCCCCTGTGACTGCACTACATTTACATTACTCCTCTCCAACCACCAGGTGGCAGTAGAAGAGCAGGCTTAGACTCCCCCAAAGAAAAGAGCGAAAGCCTGTGTCTGAAGGCATTTCAGACATTTTCTATTATAGTTCTGTTTTTTCTGTCTGTTTACAAAAAATAGTCAAATGTAGAAGATCTGAGCAGTGTGAATAAGGTTTAGAGCTGCAAAGATTATTCAATTAATTGATTTTCTGATTGACAGAAAATTAATCTGCAACTTTATTTTAAATTGTTATGATTCATTTTTTAAAAGAAATGTCAATATTTTCTGGAGCCAGCTTTATAAATGTGAATGTTTTCTGTTGTTTTAGTCTTCTATGTCAGTAAACTGAATGTCTTTTTCAACTATTGGTTGGGACAAAACAGGACATTAGAGGTTTCATCTTGGGCTTTGGGAAACAATGATTGACATTTTTCACCATTTGCTGACATACGACTAATTGAGAACAGATTGATGGATAATGATAATCGTTTGTTGCAGACATAGTAAGGTTCTTTTTCTACGAGAAAATGTAAGCAGCATTTTAAACACAAACAAATAAACTTGATGCTCTTATCAAGAATGAGTTACCATTCACAGTCAAAACATTACACCCAAGAAATAGCTATGAGTACAAGGGTGAAAGCTTTACAGCCCTAAGATACAACGAACTTTTAATAATGTTTAAAGGAAAGCTTCAGACAAAGCAACAAATATCTGAAGAAAATACAATTAGGAGCTCAGTCGCTTAGGAAAGACCTTGGCAAGGACACCTGGGAATGTTCGACTTCAAGAGCTCTCAGGTATGATGTGCTGTGCATTGTGGCGATGAGTCACTGACAGTTTCACTGAAGGGTAGACAGCAATATTTATCAGACTATAAAAGGGACATTTAGTTGTTGATGTATAATGGCTGATAGGCCTTCACATTCAACTACACTGTGTCTGTTGTGCAAACACAATTTTGTGGACTTCCTCTTTCTCTCTTAACAAATGATTATACTCTTTCCCCTCTCTCTGATTCCTCTCTCACTGGTTTTTCCCCTCAAACAATGGATCATAACTCAGACAGGAACCAGCTGCTTCAGCAATTACATTAATATCTGTCCCTGAGTTTATTGGTTGGCCGACCACTCTAATCAAGTCAAAGGAAACGAGGCTATCCCTCTTTCGTAACGGATGGCTCAACCTCAATCTGCTTTGACTGAGAATAGATGTCATTCCTCCGCCATTAGTGCTGTACTGTACAATGTTCCTCTTAACCATTACATCCAGGCAAGGCAAGCATGAGTTATGGTGTCAGGCACACAGGCAGCTCGGAGCAGTCAACGAGAAATCGCTGCTCAGACTCTGCCAACGTGCCTCTGAGCAAACCAGGCGAGACGAACGGCCTCAATGACCGCAGCGTTACATCAGCCGCTGTCACTACACATAGTTTAGTGACTGCATTGTACGAGAAGAAGGCGCCATTATGTGGTAGAGAGAGGCAGAGTATAGTCAGAGTTTGTTTGGGGAGCTGGCGAGGGGAAGCAAAATCCTGACAGCACAGTTATGGCACCAGTCCAAACAGAGCCACAATGTTCAATGGCAAGAACAAGTCGTTATTGTGTCACACTGAGAAATACTGTGGGCTGCAGTGTGACATTGTTCCTAACAACAGGTCATTCAACACCACTTCCTTCCTGAAACCTCAGCCAGAAAAATTCACACTTTTTTAGCAACGGCACGGATCAGATATATGATGATTACTCCAAAACAATTACTCAGTAATGGAATTTGTTGAATTTATTTTGGACAAAACGTAGCATATCTATTAAAGTAGTAGTTGGACATTTTGAGAAATGTGCTTCCTTTCTCAGAATGAGATAAGAAGATCGATATCTGTCTCATGTCTGTGCATTAAGTATGGAGCTGGGAGGTGAGGATAATGACTGGAAGCAGCTAGACTTGCTCTGTCCAAAGTTCATACACCTACTAGCACGTCTAAAACTCAATAACTGACACATTATATC
The DNA here is from genome assembly GCF_910596095.1 of Thunnus maccoyii. Classification (NCBI taxonomy): domain Eukaryota; kingdom Metazoa; phylum Chordata; class Actinopteri; order Scombriformes; family Scombridae; genus Thunnus; species Thunnus maccoyii. The sequence goes on from NC_056542.1 coordinate 7,426,319, forward strand.
TTGTTTGTTTAATCTGTGCACAAACAGAAATATAGAAATGCCAAATTGTGGTTTTACAGGGAATTACAAGATGTAACTGTTTATTGGGAAAAGGATTAGTCCAATCGATCAGTTGATTGACAGAGGACCAACAAATGTAATATTCAGATGATTAATTAAGCCGCTATCGAGCAAAAACATTCCCTGTCAGACAAACGAGCTATTTGATGAGTCTCCTTGACTCTTCTGAGAATTTTAATCAACATTTTTCACCATATTGTAACAATTTATTGACTAAACATTGAATCAAAAACTATTCAACAGATTGACTAATAATGAAAACATACATACTCTGCATGTAACACTGTTAAAAATTCCTCCTAAAGGGACAGTCGGAACTACACCCGCCAACCATAAGTAGATAAATGCTTCTGTCTGCACGGTGAGATGGCTGGCAGGTGTAGTTCGGTAGAAAGAACATAACTCCTACATGAAACTGCTCATCTTGAGTAACCGCGTCATGATTTCTGGAAAAAGATATGGCTGTTGAGTTTTTCAAATGTATTTTGTGACGTTTTGAGCACCACTAGTCGAGTGCCATCCAGTTCCATTGTATTTGACAGATGATCTCTTTACAGCCGAGATCTCCAAAACTCGCGCAACTCACACCAAAAACGATCTAGATGGATAAATAGCACTACAAATAAGAGGAAAAGTATGTATTTTTAATTTTGGGGTGATCTGTCCCTTTAAGCAGAACCTAAAATCTTTCAATTTCAGTTTAATCTCTGAATCTAGTTACCTAAAGATCATGGGTATCACTAAATAGAATTTTAAAAACCATCAAAGATTGGTCGATAAACATAAAACCATGTGCTTATTTAGTGTTTATAGCCTAAAACATCAGTTGCTCAGACTGGACCTATTCAATATCCCTTTCACAGCGTAAAACAAAACTCTGTGCTCCAGGACATAAAACTCTTAATGGTTTAAGAAGGCAACTTGTAAAACAGAATGCCCTGATGGCTATTGGCGATATAAATGTTCCCTCCATTAAGTATCTCTTGAGATAAGCATGCCAAACAGTATCTCATCATTACAGCTGAGGGAAACAGGGTTATTGGTTGCTGTATTATCCGCGGCAGCTGCCCAATTTCTAGGACATTCCTCTCTGCCTCTGAAAGAAAAGGCCTGTCTTTCAGCCTTAAGACGACCTCTGAGCATGTCTGCGTTCAGTGAAGCTCCTCTGAACACTGCTTGTATATATGCTTCCTCTGTTTCTTCTTTAACTACGCCGTCGGGCTCATGACTCGGTCATGATCATGGCAGCGCTCAATCTTCTGCAAAGGCATTAAGTGCTGTAGAAGAGCAACCACTTGCTTCCCACAAAGGGGGAAAGACGGCGCTCTGGGACAGGCAGTTTAGTGACCAGCAGAGCATAAAATATTCACTCAGAAAAGATATAAAGGGTGGAAAAGGTGAGTCTGCCATAGAGTGTATGTCTGTTGTTGATGTACACCAGACCTGGATACCCCGAGGCGAAGAGATTCCTGAGCAGAAGGCGCGGAAATAAGCACAGATGTAGTAGAAGTATGCAGTGATTTCCAGGTAACTTAGTTGATGTGATGTCATGTGAAAGGCTCATGTTAAGGGGCCTTTTTGCCACCCTGTAGCTGAAAATGACCATAGTATATCTTTGACAGAGCCGTTGATCAATACGGCTGACTCAGTGCTGAGATTTCTGCGTTTCATAACTTAATTTCTGGTCTGTATTTTGTTCAAGAGTAAAACCTTCCCCACCCACTGCCAGGAATCACAGGACATGTAGCTACATGACAAAGGTCTATCATAATTATTATTATTATTATTATTGCCCTTATTATAAATATTATAATTATTATCTTCGCCAGCTATTTCTATTTCTTTCTATTTTGTTGTGAAAATTAGATTTTGTTGTTTTATGTTAGCAACCATGGGATGGCAGGCTGTTGCCAACACTTATATAAGAAGAAGTGATAGTGCAGTTGTTTCTGATTGCCAGTAGAGGTTAATAAGGGTCATTGATGCCACCTCAGAAGCTTTGAGCAATGTTTACTCAAAGATCCTGATATAGATACACCTCCTTTTGTTAGTGATTGAGGATTAAAGCTCCTCTTCCATTTTAAATAGGACGTTTGTAAGAACCACTGTATGTTAAGCACATATTTTGTTTGGGTGCTACATCAGCTCCTGTGGGTCAAAACAAACAAAGCAAATTTGATTAAGGTTATCTGTAACCTTAGCAAAGCATGATGGTATTTACCTGCAGTCCTAAAACATTTTCCCTGTTCTTCACGGATCAATTCATCCAGTTCACAAAAACATTTCCCTTTTACCTAGACTGAAGTACCATGCAGATAGTTTTGCTTTTGTTTGCTTTTTTAGACCTCTGCTGCCATCTCAGTACACTGGAAATGAATGGATTTTGCATCATTTTGGTCCTCAAAACATTGAAAACATTTAAAAGACTAAACAGTAACATGTGTTTCCAGAAACAATGTCTTGGTTACACTGGATCAACAGACCTCACTGTGGACCATTTTCACAACTTCTTATCCTTTTAAATGGTTTTTTTAAAAGACAACTGAGGTCTGTGGTTTGTTTTTAGTTACTAGGTCATTGTTCTGGAAGATGCTTTTCTGTTGAGTTTTTAGAAATATCATTGTTTGAGCACCACTAACACATTTTCTTTGACCTCTGTGGTACTTGAGTGGAGCCGATATCTCAAAACAGAAGTATCTGCATGTGTAGATACCACCAGGGGCAGTGTGATTTATGAGAGGCATCACTCCACACGACCTCTACTCTCTGTGTCATGTGTGGCTTTTCTACCATGATGAACCGCTGCGTATCACATGTCAGCATCTGTCTCTTCATACCCATAAAACCTTTTGGGGTTATTTTCAGTAGTTGCAGAAAACGGATAATAAACCAGTAACAACCACAGACAATCATATATTCATCTGCTTTGACAGCTGTGACATTAATGCTTGAATAAACTTGAGCATTGCTTTATTATGAATTAATCAGTCGATTAGGTTTTCAATTAATCAACTAGTTTGTAAAATGTCAAATGTCAATCACAATTTCAACAAAAGATCCCAACGTGACATCTTCAAATCGCTTGTATCGTTCAACCAACAGTCCGAAACCCAAAGATTTTCAATTTTCAGGGATATAAATCAGAGAAAAGCAGCAAATCAGTTTGAGCCATGAGGTCACATTTGTGACTTTGGTGAAATTTCTCAACAACTATTAGATGGATTACCATGAAATTTGGTTCAGATATTTATGTCCCCCTCAGGATGAATTGTAACAACTTTGGTGATTCATTAAGTAATCGTTATCATCGCGTCTAAAATTCAAACTATCCAGTTCCTTGTATTTTGACATCACACTTGCAAAACAAAATGGAATCATTCCCATCTGCCTCAGGTATACATCGCGTGTACGCTAAAATTAGATGGCGAACATGGCGAACATTTTATCTGCTTAGCATCAGCATTTTAGCATTGACATTGTGAGTTTGTTAGCATGCTAATGTTAGCGTTTAGCTCAAAGTATAGCTGTGCCCAAGTACAGCCTCACCGAGCCACTAGCACAGCTGTAGACTGCCAATCTTATTCCTTAATAGATTATTTTCATCATAATTTAATTGTTAATCAAAATTGACGTTGATTAGTTTTCTGTAGATTCACTTTCAGCAGTAGTGACTCCACATGTTTTTATTTACTTCTCTGGATTTTTGTAATGTTTTGTTTCAGTCTACAGTTAAATTAATTGATTAGCTGATTGACAAATAATTAATTGGCAACTATATTGATGAAGACTTAATTATTTCAGTCATTTATCAAGCAAAAAATGCTGAACATTCTACTATTTCAGCTTATCAGTTGTGAAGATTTGGTGCTTTTCTTTGTCATATATGATAGTAAACTGAGTATCATTGGGTTGTGGACTGATAGTTGGGTAAAACCATGAATTTGAGGAAGCCACCTTGGACTCTGAGAGATTATAACAGGCATTTTTCATTATTTTTTGATATTTTATAGACTAAAAGATGATTAAGAAAAATAATCTGCTGAAAAAACTGAGTCAGGCTCACAGCAGATGTTTAACATTGCTTTGCAGTTTTTTCCTGCTAAAGAAATAAATAACTTCAGGGCTGCCTAATTATTTTACCTTAGGAAAATGTGGCTTATGCTATCATTTTCCATTATTTTGACGATATACCCTACAGACACGCCTCGCAGGTCAATGGCGACATCGTACACTTTCACACGGACTTGCTGCTGGACTTAAATGTCATTTCACTCCTGGCTGATGAGGCCAAATGCAGGCCACGTATCTGAGATGAGAATGGTGTGTTCGATGGAAGGGACGGAGGATCAATAACCCGAGGGAACGAGCGAGGAAGAGGACAAGAAGCGGGGTGTTAGTGAGAAGGACGGACGCAGTTTGAGTGTGATGCATTCACTGACCTTTACTCTATTTGTGACCTCATCTGTAAAAGGTATCTGGAGGCTGTCATGGTGTATCATCCCCTATTTGCCTGCAGAGAACCGCAGGCACCACCAACACCAGCAACAGTGACACGCACAGTTCTGCCAGCGGTGGATCTACCACAGGATACAGTGAGATCATCTAAACACAAAAGCATCTTTACTGAGAGCATGCTGCTGCACGGCCTTTTGTTTTACATCTTGTCCAAACATATTCCACACAGCTCATTTGAGTGCCACCACTCCGCTGTAAACATGCAGACAATGATTTAAGTCCACACACAATTCTCAGGACCAGACCCGTCCATCCGTCCGTCCATTCATCTTTACTGCGCTGCCGTTTGCTTACTTTTGGGAATGCGAGAGTCCTTGCAGCGGCCTTGTCTGCTGTCTGATTTATTCCAGACAATGTTTACTGTTGAAACCCTCCACAATGACACTCAAGCTGTTTTTCCTCTGCGATTTTAGAACTCAAACCTTCAAATGGTGATAATGCTGTCTGCTTTCATACAATCTTGAATACCCAAGTTTGACTCATTTAGGCGTACAGTATGTTTTGACATCAGAACCGCCGATATAATTGCATTCTCCCATTACAGGTGATGTAGTGCTTGGAAAAAAAGCCTACCTCTCACTTCTAGCTACACGGAATGATTTGTTAACTAAATGGCACACAGAAAGAGTCATTTGTTTTAAAAACTAAGTAACATTTAAGAAAGACCTGCAACACTGGCATCATAGAACAATGTTTAATGATTCCCAATGAGAGCAATCAACGGCTTGAAAAGCGCAAACAGAAACCCTCAGTTGTAACTCTCCTGCGGATCATAAAATCCATTTTACTGTATCAACATTCTGTGACACGCTAACGCTCGTCAAAAAGCTCTTTAAAGAGTGCATTAGAGGGCCATTCTGGTCAGTTTACATGTTCCTTACATGCATTTAGCTGATTGCAGAGCCGTCTGTTGAGGCAATAGAGCGGCAGGAACAGTATTGTTTGTACGGCTTATCAGTCAGTGATACGACAGGTAGGCTTTTAACTGCAGATAAGAGGAGAGGTCATAAAGGCTAACTCCCATATATAGATAAATATATTTTTAAATCTACACTGGCTGCTGGCAGTTTAAAAAAAAAAGTGATGTGCAGATTGATAACAAAGAAAGTGGGTCAGTTGCAGGTTAAACATTGAGATGTTGAATAACTGTTGTTTGAATGTCCAATCCTTGAAGCAATTCCCATTTTCAGATGATTATACACTAATTAAAACATACTTATGAATGTTATGTTCCATTTCTGCCTGTCAATCCCCCTAAATCTTACACACTGGTCCTTTAAGACGTCCCACCTTGACAACAAGATCCATTTTAAAATCAGCTCCACAATGATCCAATTAATGTTCCAGTTAGAACTGGACATCTATCTTAACAATGTACCTTTTAAAGCACAAATTCATAATTGCTCAGCAAATCTCTTGACTGCTCTGGATTACAGTCAAATGATGATCCAGCTTTTACAGTCGGGGGGCCCTAAATACAATTTACACTGTGCAAAAGCTTTTTAGCTCTTTAAAACTCTTTGTATAAATAAAGTTTATGTGTGCTGGCCAGTAACTACACAGCTGGCATGTTCGTAAAAAAACCCTGCCTGCTTTTGCTTGTAACCTCTGCGTGTGCATGCTGGAAGCAGATCTATCTGGGAGCGAGCTGATGCTTTATTTCCCCAGGCACTTTCTGCTCCACTCAACACACAGGGAGCTAATCAATACTGATGCCTGCGCTCCTCCAGCTTTGGAAAAACAGCTGGGAAAGTCAGGAATAGTCTCTGTCCTTGAAAATGAATAATAACATTCAGCAAACATGACTAATACATATATATATATTTGCATTAAGGGTTAAATCTGTTCGGTTCTTTGGAATAAAAGCAGTGGGAGGTTTGAGGTTTAATAGCTGGATTAGAAACCAATATTCTGACTTGAAAGGAAGAAAAATAGCTGAAATATTCCTTCGACCCGAGAGTACCATTTTACCCAAGAGTGATTTTCTTATTCTTTCAGTAAGAGCAAGTGGAAAGGAAACAAAGTGACTCTGTGAGAAGCTGGGATTTGAATTACTTTTCATAGCAGCCAACAATGGGGAAACGGGGAGTAACAAGCAGCGCTGACCGGAGCGGGAAGGTCAGTCCAACATTGTGCAGCCTGAAGGGAGGAGAGTTGAAGAGCGGAGGCCGGGTGGAGCATCGACCCGGTCTGCTGCAGGGAGGGGAGAGCTAATCAGTGGGCAGTAAGAGAGCAGATGATGGGATTTCACGGGATGTAACTACTGCTCGGGAACGAGCCGCTGGTGTGACCTGGACGAAATCTGTTTGCGGCGCGAGAGTACGTGCTGAGAATTTATGTCAGATTAGGAGGCAAAGTGATGAAAAACAGAACATTACTTAGATTTACACAACACATCAGACACATGATCTATCCAACATTGTTTATTCAGAGGGTTTTTTTTTTTTATTCTTTTGGATTTGACAGATAAAGAGATGAGACTGGAATACAGTTGAAATGTTTCTTTTTTTTTTCATCCTCTCAACAATTATAAATACGTCGACTGTCACAGCACTGAAATTCAGAGATGTTTTTTGTTTTTTTTTGTCTTGTCGTGCGATCCGGAGGAGGAGTGGACAAAACCAAAGAGCACATTTTGAGCACTGAGGGGAAAAATAAAAAGCTGCAGACGGACATTTAAAACAAACAAACAAAAAAACAAAAAAAACACTTGAGCTTCATGTCACAGTCCAACTGCCTGGTGTCATGAGAATAAGAAATATGTTCATGTTTTTTTTTAAGGCTAATGATTAAGTTTTTTCTTCTGTGCTTTTTTCTTCTTTTTGGTTATAGTTTCTACATATGGCTGAACAATGTACTGTTTCGTAATTGAAATCACAGTGTTAAAGAGGGGAAGAGCTGCGATTTTAATTATAACTTACATAACGTGTCTTAACAAGCTGAAACAGGTGAAAGTTGAGGTTGGCGACTGTTGATTTCACCGGCTGTAACTGTGACTGTTGCTGTAATTTATGTTCATTTAGTGAGTTGGCAAACAACAGAAAAGGAACTCTTGCTGTTGCTCCCTGCGTGCAGAGTCTTTATTATTTACTCAGCTGAAGAGGTTTTGTTTGAAGAGGACATACCGCTCTGTGCAACTTCACATCATATCATCGTTTTAAACTTGAAACTCTGAATCTAGACCTGCATTTTGAGCTGTGAGGCTTAACGTTACCTCAAACAGTGCACAGCTGTCAGTAAGGCTGCAACTAAAGATTATTTTATTGTTGATCATTCTACCAATGATTTTCTCGATTAATCGTTTGGTCTGAAAAGTAATTACTTAGACCCTGCAGTGACCTTTGATTTGCTTGTTTCGTCCCAACAACATCCCAGAATCTTAAGATATTCAGTTGACTGCTACATATGTCAAAGAAAAACAGCTAATTTCTCACAATTAACAGGCTGGAACCAGACACTTGTTGGTACTGAAACAATACTGTACTGAATCAGAATAATTGCAGTTGGTTAATTTTCCGTCTAGACTTGTTGTTGCAGCTCTAATTGTCAGGTGTCGCTTACCAGCAGTTTGTCAATATTACCAAAACTGCAGTATGTAGCTGTTATCAGGAAATAAATGATGCCAATATAGTTTTTCCATTGAGAACTGGATGAGTTTACTTAGAAGTTGACTTTTCTCAGCTCCTCAGCAACAAGCAATTGCATCATTCAGTGTGATTCTACCCATATAGAGAGATTGTAATTGTGCTGAGTGCAGTCATATTCTTTTTTACAACTATGTAGAACAAAAGTACAGAAAATAATGTCAGAAAAGCTGCAATTTTCCTCCAATCATTCAGCTTTTACAGGACCTCACAGATCATGTTAAGATTATATTATAAGATTATAATGTACTATTAATTTTCAGGTATTCTTTGTCCAATCAGTAGAGAAGTAAATTAATATAACTCGTTTTCTAATCTAAGATTAAATCTAAGATTTGGGTTAAAAGACACAATTATGGACTGTTAAATGAATTGCAAGCAAGGAAACTATTGAAGCAGCATGTGGTGAAGGCTTCTCACTTCCTACTCGTCAGCTGACGGAGTAGGTTTTTAGTTAGCAGTAATGAGGCACAATTAAATCACAGGGGAAATGTGGATTAAACACTACTTTATCAACAGAGATGGTTATGAAGCTATTATTACTCTGAAGTTAACATCCTTTTCAACTATCTCACCAGACCTGAGTTTGAATTCTAACGAAGGGATGTCATGAGTCATTTGATTTGTAGGGCAGGACAGGAACCACTCAAGTTGTCCAAAACGTGTTAATCCCACACAGCTGGACTCAAACAGGATCCCGAAGTACTGGAAGTGAGAAATACTTTAAACAGACGATCTGCGCTTGGCATTGAACAGTGACTGACTGCGAGATGAAAACACAGCAAAGCCCGTAAATACTGGACAAGGAAACACATCTTTATACGAGTTAACAGCTTTGACTGCACAATTAAAATTGAATCATAGTCTTTATTTTTATACATGACCTCCCGTTCAAAGTCTGCAATCCAGTCGTATCACGTCGCTTTCCTGTGAGATGCGTCCAATGGAGTCGGTGAAATAACTCAACCGAATGATTACGAATAAACAAAGGAATGAGTTCTCAAACCAGACGGAGCTGGGAAGTGGTTGGGAGCACACCTGGAAATTTTTTCTTTTTTATCAAAACAGTCACTTTTTATGGGTTGCAGACTTTTAGAAGAAAATGTAACCTGTGAAATTTTTTTGGTGAAATACATGGTACTCAGAGCATAATGTGAGTAAACTCTTGAAATTGGAGGACCATGCCACAAAAATAAAGGCCTTAAATATCCCCCGAATGAAATGTTAAGATACGAAAATGTGTCAACGTCCAAACTGTTTTGTTTTTTTTGTTGTTGTTATCAGCATCCAGTTGTGGCTCCTTCTCATGCAAATGCTGGTTGTGATATTTGAGACTTTGCTGTTTGTTTGCACACAACAAACGGTATGAATACATTCTCTTATTTGTCCTTCTGTCTCCACATGTATGAGCCTCTCCGCTGGGGGAGGGGGGTGGGTGGTGGGGGAAACTCGGAGGCCACTTTCCTAGTGATGACCCCTCGTTATCAGATATCTACAGGCAAATAAAACTTTGTTGTTTTTTCCACAGACATGTTCATATATCTTTTATAAAATAAATCTTATTTCCAAGTATACAATAATAAAATGATGCACTCTGCAGAAAAAAGGTAACAGGAAACTCCATATATACACATAGTATATTATACTATTTTGGCAGACAAGAACATGGACAAGTTCAGTATTGTAAACAACTCTACTCTCAATGATCACCTTTTCTCCCCTTTTTCTTACTTTGCGTTTCCTTCAATCGCTCCTTCGGTCCTTTTACATTCATAGCTCCAAAAATTGTGCTTTAAGAAATCTCTTACAACAATCCAAGGGCTTTTTTTTTTTTTTGTCTCCTCGGGTCTGCTGAGTAGAAGTGCACCGTCTCTGAGCAGTAAGTCAGTGTCTTAAACGTGGCTGGTCGTTCACTCGGCTCTCCCAGCTCACCCAGGAAATGAGAAACACTGTCAGAGGAATGAAGAGCAACAAACTGCTGTAATCTAAACTGTAGATAAAGAGTTTCACGATCGGGAAAGTGACTGATTTAAGTGTGGGGCCAATAACTATTAAAGGCATTATACTACCAGCATTTCTACATATTCGCTCTTTCAATTTTTTTGCAGGATGTTAAGATTTTTAGTAAATATTACGTATGCCTATAAATGGCAAGTCAGCATCTGATGTGAAGCTAATGTTTCCAGCTTTCAGTACGACACCTGAACATGTTAAGACTTGAAAAAACCTACATCGAGAGTGTTCTGTGATCTGAACTGGGTTAGGATGTGTCCCTGGGATAGTGGTGGCGTTTTATTGAAGTCTGTGAGAAGTTACAGCTGTGCTTGGGATGTAGAAATGTTCTCGATGGAATGTGGGAATCACAGGTAAGTGTGTGTGTGTGGAGCAATGATGCCAGGGTAAAGACACGCAGTGGTTAAGGATGGAAGAAGAAGAGAGAGCTTTGGGTTTTTTTGAACTCAGGAGGCAGGAACAGAGAAGAGGTCTGAACGTGGGTGCTAGAAGAGCACCGGGTTTTTGTAGGTCTTTTAGTTGTCCTCGTCAGTGAGCTCCTCCTCCGCAGTGGCCTTCTCAGGAATGGCCTCCAGGCTACGTCTGCTCTTGGACTCGGAGGACCCGGAGGAGCTGCCCGCCGCGCCTCCTTTACTCAGGTTACAGGTGAGCGCGGCGTAGTGGATCTGCTTGAGGTTCTCCTGGACTTCACTCCTGGCGTGCTTCAGTAGGTCTGCCTGGCCCTGAGGGGTAAAGACATTACTTTAACAGCTAGATGAAGCCAATAATGTCGTGTACTCCATGTATGAAAAGGACTTTTAAGACCTTTTTGTACAGAATACAAAGCTTTTTTGGATCGCAGCCATTTTTCAATCTTCACATCCTTCAGTCAGATACCTTGATGTACTTTTAATGATCATTAAAAATCTCCAGTCTATATACTAGTACGCCTGCCAACAATAAGATCCATAGAAGCAGAGCCCCAGATTAAACAGATAATGAACCACACAATGAATTTTGCAGCAGTTACGCTCCTGCTCGGCTCAACTGGGGACAAAGTATAAATTATAGCTGAGCTACTAGTGAGGTTATCTTAATTAACACGTGCAAATGCCACAAATAAATATGCAGAAGGTTATTCATCAATAATTACCCCTTGTGCCGGCAGTGGAGGTTGAAATGAAAAGGCGTGATAAATACATGAGTTGCACAGCGGCTTCGACAAGACAGACTAGTGATTCACCAGAGATAAATAAGTCCGAGTTGACTGTAGAAAGAATCTCACTTCCTGCATACAAACAAACATCAGTCTCATCAGACTCAGTTTGACAGTTCACCTGTTACAGAAGCTCATCAGAAGGTTCTTCATTAATCCTAAATTTAATTCAGTGTAGCAGATTTCCCTAATTAACAGGCCTGAGCCCTGTTATAAGTCATTATGATTCTTCATCAGTATCTTCTTTTAAATTGCTTCTGAAAACACGTTTCTTTTGAAAGGCTTTAGAATAATCACTTTTCAATATTTAATTTTAAATGTTTGGTTTATTTTTTTTAATATTGCTTCTGAAAATCTATTTTTGCCTTATTGTCTTATTCAATTTGGTAACATTTGTCTGCATGTGGTTGGTTGTGTTTGTGTTTTCATTTTGTTTCTTGTAAAGCACTTTGTAATCTCTGGTTCTGATGAGTGATATATAAATAAACTTTCTTATTAAACTTCCTCTGTATTTTTTAAAAGAAATTGAAGACCTTTCTTTTTAATGTGGCTTTTACTTTGAAATAAAACTTTACTGGTATCATTGTTAATGTTTTATTGTATTATGATAACTGTTTTTGTTTAATTTTTCTCCCACTTACTGCTATTGCTTATTTTCGTCATCAAACTTTTTTATTTAGTGTTTATTTTCATCTGATCATGTTTTGTTCAGCTCTTTGGACGGCATCAACCACCGATCAGATTCTATACTGATGACATCATACTGTGTGTGAGTGTTTCACAAATCAATATCACTATTTAAATATAATCAAAATTGCATTTTTAGATTGATTCCAAATAATTGTCATTACAAACTAATAAAAAATGAATTAATGAACAATTTTGCATTAAATATCATTTGATATTGAAACAATTCTGACCAATATTGTGAAATTGGTTTCATCCATATAGACAGGTTACAGCAAAAAACAATGTTTCTGATTACCTGACAGGAATATGAACATGACAATAAGTGGTCAAAGTATAATAAACTCTCCTTCAGTAGAGACTGTTTGACATGCTTCACACGGTTCTTTGTATATATGGACATTTTGTGTCTTAAGAAATAAAGTAACTCTCTAGAAATCAGTAAAATTTGAGAGTTGAATTTGTCTTTCATATCTTATTCCTCTGTGTCGTAGACAGTTTTTGCCCAAAAACACAACAGTGAGCCACACCGCTGCACTGGCTAACATGTTCCTTCGCCCTGAAGGCAACGGTTAGCATAGTTTGTTTAGAAACGGAGGAGAGAAGGCAGATGCTACTAACTAACTATGCAACACTCGTTCTTGCATTTCCAAAATGTTATTATTACAAGCCACATTTTACCTATAAAAACGTTCATAGGAAAAACGGCTCGAGGGCTCTGACCCTGACCTCTATATCCACCTGTGTGTGTGTGTTGCAGGCATGTGAGATGTAACCATTTCAAATTACAGTGTGCAAAGTGGCGACTTTACGCTACTCAAACAGAAACAAAGAGGGTGTTACATATCAGAAGAGCACAGTAGTCACAGTGTTCTCCCTCCTTGCTGTGAATGAAAATCGCACCTTCAGTATAGTGATGTTCCACGTGAAGCTCTCCACCGCCTTGTGCAGCTTCCTGCCCTTCAACCCTTCCTTCACGGCCAAGTCGTAGAGGTTCTCGTGAAATTCCATCGCTGAAAGGAGAGAGAGAGAGAGAGAAGAGAGGAGAGTCTTTCAGGTTGGAATTCATAGCGGTTTGTGAAACAGAAGAGCAGCTGTGAGGTGACTGGAGTCTGGAGGGTGACTGGGCGCTAAGCCTGTTGTCACTGTGAGGAAACACATTAGAGCAAAGATCGTGACATGTCAACATTTCCCAGACTGCTCCTGTAGCGGAGGGGTGCAGTTTGTGGAAGTGCAGACCTTTACTGGAAGCAGAGAAGAATTCCTCTCTCCTTACTGTATGTCTGCAGTGTGGGACACTAGATCTTATTGCATGTGCGCTGCATGTCAAGTCTTACAAAAAAAAAATAGCTGTGAACAAATTCAGTTAAAATTCAAGTTGTTCTCACTATTTTATGAGAGGCAAATTTGATGAAATTTGATAAAATTCATTATTATTCAGCAAGCGTTGGTTATTGGACGGCAAAGAAAGGCTGATGCATCTTATTGTGTTGCATTTATTTCCATCCTGTTGTCCCTGTCGACCAGGAACAGTGAGCTGAGGATGTATTCCCTCCTTCAGCGATGCTTTGATTCACACTCATAAATATGAAATCTATATCCTGAAGTGAAATGTTAGTAAGTGGAGGGTAAAGCACGCTGACACATCTCAACGAGATGCTGATGGGATGTCAAGAGTAGGCAAAAAAAAAAAAAAAAAAAGGAGAATTGATGAAAAAAAAGAGCCTCCAAATGGAAAAAAAAAAAATGAGGCAGAAACAAAAAGGCAAGATAACTCAAAGGAAGAGAAGAAAACAAAACGCAGGGTTGAAGGAAGCGGTGTGGCAGGATGAGAAGGAAAAAGAAACGAGCCCCGGAAACAGAGAGAAAGGCAGAGGAGAGACGCAGTGTAGGCAGACAGACATGACGTTCTTTCACTGTGGATTAGCATCAAGGCAGCGAACAGAGGAAGGATTTGTCTCCCGAGGAGCTTTCCCACCTCCTCCTCCTTTTCCTCTCCCTTTCTTTTTTTTTTTTCCTTTTTGCATGACTGGGTCTGAGTAAGGACATGTTTAATGTTGAGTTTGCTTTACAGTGCTGCACTGACTCTGCAGCAACAGGCGACCCGGTCTGTGAGCTAAATTACAGCGAAAGAGAGAAAGAGCAGAGTTCCTACGATGCGATAAGAACGTAACACTTTAACACACTTCTGCGATGGGAAACTCCTACCGAGAACTCACACGTTTCCGCTTCAAGCGCTGATATCAGCCGGAGTCTTTCCTGGCCCCTGTTGGTGCTGTTGCCATGGATACGTGGCATGCACGCGAGAGAGAGAGACCCCATTCGTGTGAAATTGCCATAATAGGTGTGGGTTGGGGCTGTTTTAGAGCCTCTCAGCTGAGGATAGAAGTCTGTTACCAGACCTCAGGCGTGAATACGTCCTCAAACAACTGACAGGATTTACTGACACATCCTGACACATTTATTGTCTTTGAACCAGACACAACATCTCTGCTTCTAAACCACAAATGCACTTTTTTTTTTTTTAAACCAACTAATTAGTAACTAATTCTGACTGACACTTAAAATGATTTCTCTCTTCAATTTCAGGTTGTTATTTTGTAACTACAGAGCTGCTGCTGCTGCTGTGCACATGAATCATGACTGTGCTGGAGAAGGTGCACAGCTTCCTCTATCTCTCTCATACACACACACGCGCACACACACACACACACACACACAGTTAACTCACACTGGAGGTTGCCTAGCAACATTTTATGGAGTCTGGCAGGCAAGAAAAGGGGGAAGCTCATTCTTAGCGAGGCATTTCAGACTCCTGGTCCTTGTGAGGTAATGCTGCAAGACGGCGAATGTACAATAAAAGGCTGATGCTCTCGTGTCTCGCAGAGACGTGTAAGAGAGCTACAGTGTGGGTGTGACAGATCAGAGGAGCCTGACCTGAATCATTCATCGGACTGATAATTGATCATTCTTTCAACGAGAGATAATTATATCTACAGAGACCGCAGAATGCCATCAATAAAGCGCGTTATCAGACATGCGTGACTAAGGGAAAGCTGCAAACCATGATTGATTAATAATAATGACAACTAGGGCTGCATCTACCAATTATTTTCATTACTGATTAATTGACTAACCGTTTAGTCTACGAAAAGAAATTGTTTCTCAGAGCCTGATGTGATGTCTTCAAAGTGCTTGTTTGGTCAGAACAACAGTCCAAAAGCTCCGACATTCAGTTTACTATCATATATAACACATTTGAGAAGCTGGATCCAGTGAAATATTAACATGTTTTATTTAATGACTGATGATCTTATGAAAATCCAAACACTTGCTCCAACTATTTTCTATAGAACCTGTCATGTGGAACCAAAGTAAAGCAGGAAACAAGTACACAAAGTCAAATATTTCAGACCAAACAAAGCATTAAAACCCAGAATAAAATATGGAATCAATAATTAAGAATAGTAACGCACCGCCCTAAATACTGAATGAGCAAAGCTAAAGGAGAAAGATCTTGTTAAGACTGTTTGATCTACATTAAAAAGGTACTGCAACCATGTGTGACACAAACATCGGCTCTTTGCTTTGTATTTTCTGCAAAATGTCACTGCAGCTCCGCTCTGTGCGGCTGAATACCATAGTTTTGCACTTGGCATTTAAGAACATCATCTTGTACTGGTCTTGTTAGTCTGCGGCGAGTTCAGCCGTCCAGCCGCCCCGAATGCTAATAGGAAGCTAAGTGAGTGTCTGCTGAGGGGAGCGACATCCATGTTTGAGCTGCAAACACCTGACTGTGACGCTGCCGGGGCTTTGCTTTGCTGTTTTATTTTGTTGGGTTTTTTTTTTTATTTAAAGGAGAATTTAGGTCCTGTCTAAGCTGATGTGATGGATTATTCACAAGTTTAATAGCTGTTGCTGCTCGAGCGTTCTGCTCGCTGTAAAGAGGGAATTGGGTTTGTACTGACCCAGTTTCTACGCGGTACACGGAAGTACACGAAACCACGCTGCACACACTGACAAACATGTACATGAGTGCACCCACATGCACACATACACACCACTGGGATGAAATGATGTCAGTTCAGGATGGAACATAAATCAGTGTTCAAGTTCATCAGTTTGCCATCTGTTGTGTCCTACTTTGCGATTGTTGGCTGTTGAATTTTCTCCAGCTGATTTTAGATAATGATATATAATGGCGCTCTGAGACCAAAAGCCTCACAAAGCTTCTGTGGAAGCTTTTGAGAAAAAAAGGGGTTTGGTCTGCTTGAGCGCTTTTCCCCTGCTATTCATTTGACTATTGTTTCATATAAAAGAATGATTCACTCTGACAAGGCATTCATCAATAAGGGCTGGCACAAAAAAAAAAAAAAAAAAAAAAAAAAAAGAGTTACATCAGATCCTGTTGTTTCTAAATGCGCTGAAACTTATGAAACGGAGTGTTATCTGCCCTAGAAGGGAACTTGGAATGCTATTTTGCACACATGAAGTAAAAAGAGAGAACCAAAAACATTGTGTTCAGGCTTAAACACTTTCAGGTTTGAACTCGAAACTAAAATTATTTGACTGAAAGTGAGAGTATGTGCTGAGGCAACAGGTAGAAGTTGGGCAGCAAAGCGGTTGAAAAGGCAAACTAAGGCTGTGCAGGTGAAACAGGGTTATGTTGACTTTATTAATTCCAGACAGTAGCTATTTAAAAAAAGTTTCGCACATCTACTGCTGAATCTGAGCCAAACAGGAAACGGACAACATAAAGTTTCAAGCTGTGCGGATCTGAGCAGAAGCTTCAAGAGTCTTTCTGATGCCGGTGAGTTCAAGCACGTCGTTATCCCGAAGCTACTGACTGGTGATTGTTAAGGGCTGGAAGGTGGTTGAACTGAAAACTACCGAGGAAAAAAAACAAAGGAAGCCTTTGATTCGTTAAAAAAGACGCACTCCTCCTCTTCTCTGATGTGCCAAGACAATAGACGATGAATATTTTATAAGTCATCCATCTGGAAACCAATAAAGCCGAGCCTCGGTAATGATGGTCCGTCTTTCCTCCCTTCCACTCTCACTTAGAGCTTCCAGCAGGCGCGCTCGGTGATAAATTAGCCTTCTGTGCAACTTAGATGGAATTCGTTGCAAAAAAAAAAAAAAAAAAAAGTGCTACATTATGAAGCTCATTACTGTCAAAATTGAATTTCTTCTTATTAACAGGTTTTACCCATTTGTTGATGTAGGTTGCAACACTTTCATAAAACAAGAATTGTGGCAGATTAAAGACTGACCTCTGAAAAGAACCGGAGCACTGATAACACTGAGCAGCATCCTATCCTAATATTTTCCCCTCCTGAGCCTTCACTGATGACCTGCCAATCAAACTTTGCTTCCCAGAAAAGTCGAACTTCACTCCTGGTCGCATTAAAAGGGAAACTTTGCCCATTTTCAACCAGCATTGTATCATTACTGGGTAGTGTATACAAATAAACTATTTTTAACTTCCTTCCATGTTGCCTGCACACACTTTACACTCATTTGCCAGCAAAAGTCTGCCGGGGGGACGCGAAATGTGTCATCACAACTTTGGAGCAGAGCTCTGAACTGGCCAAAAACTCTCTAGCCCTCGCCCGGCCCCCAGCCCGACAAAAGTCTGCAATGTTTCAGCAGAACTCGACCTGAGACCGACACCAACATCACTTTAAGCTCTTTCTGATACGCGGGAGCATGAGGATACTCTGCTTAGCAACATGTATGTTGTCGGTGTTGTCAAAGAAACATAAAGCATTATTAAAATGCTAGATGTTTTATTGAAGTAAACTTATTATAAGCCTCAAACATAACTACCAGTGCCACATTCATTCATCCCCTAAAATATTAATACCGACCATCCATTATAGAGAAGCATGCAGTAGAGAGTATAGCCAAGCTACATAATCCAGCAGCAAATAAGTAAATATTTACCGCCTACGTTTCTTTGATGTAACTGAAGAACAACGCTCCGACTCCTCCCTGATGCTCTGCATGATCAACTGTCACGTGTAATGCGTACATGCATATGTGTAATATTTATAATGTAATCAATATAATAATATTTCACACATGTGTGCTCCGTGTGTTCGGGCACAATGAGAGGAGAGAAGTGAAATGAGCCCGATCTATAAAAAACAAAACAAACAATATGGACTCAGGATACTCAACATACTTATCAGTTTATTTAGAAAACTGGTTGCTATGATATGAGGCTGCATTAGCACAGATATGAAGATATGATATCAGACACAACAATCTGGAAGAGGAAGCGACCACCAGAGCGATGTTACAGCCACAGCCTGGCTTGCTGAGTTTCTCCTTGACAACACTGACACAAACAAACAACTAGCTTTACGATATAATGTCAGAGCAGAGATGCGGCGTTACTACAACAACTTATGAGGCTGTGGAATCAGACTAAAGATGGAGGAGGATGCGACCACGGGAGCTGTAACAACGGCGGCCGAGAGAGAGAGAGAGGCGCCTTCAGCTGGACGGGGGGCGTCGACTGGTGCCCGGTGAGTGTTACCTGTAACTTGAGGCTGCATCCAGCAGCACTATGCAGTTTGCATTGATCCACATTAACTTACTACAGAAAGTCATTTGTGTTATGATTCCTTCTGGTTGTTGTAGGATTTCCCCTTTAAGAGCAGTGTGGGGGAATCTACAGGCCTTTTCTCAGTTTTCTCTACTCATAAGGCACCAATTTAAAAAAAAAAAAGTAATTGCACATTTCTACTATATATGCAATTTTCCCTTTAAGTCGTCATGTTACAAAAGGCTAGAAGGCCAGGACTGGATAGACACATTAAATACACATATGATGGTCTAACTGGTATGGAGTGTCTGGTGGAGAAACCCTATAGATGGGGTGCCATCTGTTAGCTTTGATGTTGCTCCAGCGCTAGGTGGTGACTCCACCTACTCATCTCTCTCTGAACCTTAAACCAAACCTTGTAATTAGAAAACAGCAGAGAGGCTGTTACTGGTGTGAATTAAACACCTCTGTCTGAACCGCAGCTTTTCAAAAAGGAAAACAGTGCCTGGATCACATACTTGAACATGAATCAAATGGTAATTCTACTTATGCAAATATGTCTAATCAGTTCTACCTGATTTCAGATTGGGTGATCTGTGTTTGTGGCTTCAGAGAGATGGAGTGGCTGCAACAAACTATGTATACTGATGGCTAATTCTGTCAGGAAAATACAAACTTTCATGCTTTTTCTCCTTTGCAATCTGACTGTCTCTCACCTGCTTTTTGGACTTGTAGAATCCTCTCGTACACCCCTTTGTAGTTCTCTAGCAGAGCCTTGCTGGTCTGGATCACCTGAAAGGAGACAAACATATTGTTCATATTTGCTTTTATTTTCCACATCAGCAAAACTCACAAGCATCTCACAATAAAGCAGGGAGCAGTCTCCGTCTGGTGGCCGGGTGTTTCTATCCAGGGAGGGCTCAGAAAAACAAGCTGTTATTACGGGCACGTCGGTGGGCGAGGTCGCTGAATTGCATTTTTTGAAAGCCAAAATTAGAGGGAAGGAGACACGAGCAATCACGGTGTTTTATTAAAAGTAAAAAAACTTTCAAGCAGAAACACTGCCTTGTCTTCAAGAGAAATATATGAATGTCAATCTTGATGTTTGGTTTTGAAAGCATCTCTTCCCAGTCATTTTATTACGAAAAGACAACGTAAAACGTCATGTAACATAAACGTTAACATCTGAGTTATTTTGAATCACAGCACAACTGTGGGATTACAGTTGTGAAAGATGCTAACTTTAGCTCCTCCTGTGTTATGCTTAGCCTTAACTGAGTGCACAAAATCTGCAGACTGGTAAAACTCTCATGGTGGCTCTTAACACAGACTCAAATATAGATATAAAACTCTAGATGCAACGTGTCATAGTGACTTGCCATCCTGGGATGGAAGCATATGGCAGCCATCAGCCATTGGAACCTATAGTGAAAGAGGTTTATGTTGTCTTTATAACCCTTTTATTTTTCAATGCTGTTTTTTATTCAGAGTAATGAGTGTAAGACAACCGTTCCTGTCTACAATGAACCAAAAAAACAAAGATTCTTGTAAAATTATAATTATTATAGCTCCAAGAGCACAAATCATGTTTTCAATCATGAAGACAATCTCATAATTGTGCATTTATATTGCAGAGAATGATTTGATTTTTTTCAATGTTGCTTTAACCTAATATGTAAGAACTGTCTTTGGTATTCCGAATGGCAAATATACTACATTAAGCAATATCTTCTATGTAGTAATCCTAAATAAATTGTACATAAGGCGAAGGTATATTTCCCTCTGTCTCTTTCTCTCACACACCCCGAAATTATGACTGTTTGTTTTATACATGTTTATGGAAAGCTTCGATTACAGGATGGAACAAAAACAACACTATTAATCACTGGTGGATAACATCTTTAAACACTATGCCTATTAGCTGTTAAGCTGTTACACTGTTTCAAAACAAGTGAACACGTGTATGCACATGCAATAGCCTATTTTCACATATCAATAATATAACTACTGTATGCATTGCAAAGTCTGGTCCTATTTTATCTCAACTGCACCAATTTCTCTGAGACTGCAAACCTATCTCAATTCTTCATCATACACGATATACATACGAGGAAGCTGCTCTTGTAGCGACCTGCAGCAGGTGTTTGTGTCTGTGCGTTTTTGTCGTCTAAAGTTGTTTTTTCCGTGTTTCTTTTTGTTTGTGTGTGTGCATACTGGACCGTCTTATGCAAGCAGTCATCAAGGAGATACTTTACATGGTTATACTATGGACTTTATGGCTCTATCACATCCAGAGCTTCAAACCTCAACCACACCAACCAGCAAGAATTTTTTGGGGAGTTCTTAATGCAATGGGATGACCCAAACTGTGTGGGCGTGCATATGGATCTGCTTTTCATTCAAGATTAAACCCGGAGATCTGTAGGTACAAGACTCGTGAACGGGACAGAAATTACTCCGCTAAGGTGAGGAGACGAGGGAAAAGAGGAGGCGTCCGACTTCGATTAAAACATCAGACACTGCGGTGCATTTCACTCCTTTCTATGATCCTTGCAAATGTTCAAAGGATCAGAAACAAGACTGACGAGTTGCAAGTAAACACAAACCATCTACACGAGTTCAGATATGCCAGTGTTATGGCCTTCAGTGAGACATGGCTCATGTCTACAGACACCGTCTCGGATCTGACAGTCAGCGACTTCAGAGGAGCGTGCGAGTGTGTTTAAAGGACTCTGTCTCAGATATTAATGAACTCACCGACACCGTATCCAGTTGTACTCCATTTTGTGAGGACACTGTCATTCCTAAGAAGCACGTTAAAGTTTACCCTACTGATAAGCCATGGGTTGCTACATCCCTGAAAAATGTGCTAGATAGAAAACATAGGGATCTCCTTTAAGGTAATGAGACAAAAAAAGAGAGGCAAGCAGAGAGGTCAGAGCAGAAATGAAGAGGGTTGAGTTACAATATAAAAATAAGTTAGAGGAAAATTTATGCAGCAATAACTTGAAGGCAGCGTGGGATGGAATGAGGAAAATGACAGGGCAGCAAAAAACTGAAAACAAGCCAGTTAGCATTGCAGGCTATGACAGCAACAAAGACCTAGCTGAAGTACTAAATACTTTTTATTTAAGATTTGATACCCATGGCTTTGCAGATGAACTTAGGGAAATATGCAAAGACCCCCCCCCCCCCCCCCCCCCCTTTACAAAGTCAAACCAGATGTTTGATGCTCATGATGTTAAGGCAGTACTTACAAAAATAAGACAAGTAAGAGCCTAGGGCTGGATTGTATCACAGGAAGACTGCTTAAGTATTGTTCAGAACAGCTCTGTGAGGTGTTCTGTTATATATTTGGGATGTCTCTGGAGGAGTGAAGGGTTCTAAAGTTTTGGAAGAAGTCCATTGTCCATCACGGTGGCTGAAAGCGGAACGCCTACAGAGCTAAAAACTTCAGACCAGTGGCATTGACATCACTGGTCATGAAGTCATTTGAAAGGCTGGTCAAAAGGGAACTGTTGGATACGGTGGGGGAGGCAGTTCGCATATAGGGCTGGAATAGGAGTAGAGGATGCCTCAATCACATTACTCAACTCCCTGTATAAACACCTAGAAGGTTCTGGAAACCCATGCCAGACTTTTATTTTTGGATTTCTCATCCGCATTTAATACTATCCAGCCACATATTTTAGTTAGGAAATTGCTTATTTATTTTAATCTTGAAATTTTGTGGTCTGGATTGTAGATTTTTTTTAACATGTAGGTCTCAGAGGGTGAGAGTAAATGGCTTTCTGTCAGAACGGCGCTCGTCTTCCACAGACTCTCCTCAGGGCTGTGTCTTGTCTCCTTTGCCATACATTCTTTACACCAATGACTGTAGAAGCCAGCATGGGAACATACATCCTGAAATGCGCTGATGATACAGTTATCAGCCTGCTCCATGAAGATTGATCTGAGCATGGGCCGGTGGTAGATAAGTTTGTCAAATGGTGTGATGAGGCCTTTCTGCTAATAAACGCCACGGAGACCGAGGATATGGTCACTGATTTTAGAAGGAAATAACCCCACCAACCATCTCAGGCCTTCATCAAAGAAACTGGCATCGAGTCTGTAGAACATTATAAATATCTTGGAACCATTGTTGATAAAAACCTGAAGTTTGATGCCAATTCTGATGTGATCTGTAAGAAGGGACAGCAATGTTTGTACTTCCTTAGGAAGTCGGTTGCTTTTAACGTAGATAGGAAAATTATGTTTTTGTTTAACAAGTCATTTCCTGAATCTGTTTTTCTGTTTTCTATGATTGCTTGGTCTGGTATCCTGAACATCAAGGACAAAAATCACCTGAGCTATATTGTGAAAGTGGTTGGTAAGGTGATAGGTGACCCCGACAGACCCCCCTAACGGCTATCTTTGACCAGCAGGTTCTCTGCAAGGCCAGGTCTATATTAGACAACACAAATCACTCTGAAACTCTTCCCTCAGGCTGTAGTTTTAGAGTTCACTGGTTCAAGAGCAATAGGAGTAAAAATTCCATTGTTCCCTGTGCAATATCATATATATTAAGCATTTTAGAGTTTGTTTTGTTGTATTATTGTGTCCTGTATATTGCATGTAGAGGAAACATTTTTGTACTTGTGTTGTTTGTTTTATCTTGTGCCCCTGACTGCAAGTCAAGTTTCCCATCTGGGATAGTAAAGTGACTGAACTGAACTGGTACTGTTATTATTCATGCATTTGACTTAGAACTCAGCTGGTCCGTGACTTTGTAGTTAAGTGTAAAGTTACCTAACTAGTTCACTAAGTTTTTGTAGTTTTAGTTGACCCATATGTAAAACATAAATCCCTCATCTACTCTATACTGACTTGTGGAAGGTGATGCCAGTCTCCCTGGTCTCTTTCATCCTTTTAGTAAAGCAATCAGATGCTGCACAGCCAACAACCAGTTGCTGCCTATAGGTGGCGATAGTAAACAATACCCAGGTAAGAGGGCGGACGGTTATCCCGTGAGTAATGACATCTTGTCATCATTGTGTTTTATATCTATGGGCTCAAAGGCTTTGGAAAGCCATTTACATATTAAATGCCAACACTGCACCCTCCCCACACAACCGCAAAAAACAACCTTTGGTTTCCTTACATAAGGACGACGGCACAGTGGTGTTCCAGGAGGTTAATGATGCATATGTAGGCTGTCACAGATACAGGTAAATAACCAGTAAGTGAACAGGATGCCTGAAAGACCATCTGGATCTTTCTCTTCTATTATAATAATAGCTTAATTGTTTCATCTGAGGGAGATGATATTTTATATTGTAACCCCAAAATAGCCTTTCAGATGTTAAAAAGTTCGCTCTGCTTTTGACTTCAATTAGTGCCTGTTGGGTACTGGGGCCTTTGTGCATACAGCATTGTTGTAATTGAGTTGTACATTCACTTGTACACTCCCTAAGTAACTTAAGTGCACCACAAGGGCATGTCACAAAATCAGGCTGCCCTGCTCAGCTGCCAAGTCAGAAAGGAAGGAAAGAAAAACAGTGTTATTCAAGCTCAGTGTAACAAAGCCACTCTGTGGAAAAGAGCAGTGACCAACATCGTGCCCCTGAGATCAATCTCTGGAGCATGCCAGCTCCGTGTCTGGGCGGAGAGAAAAAAAGAGAGAGAAAGACAGTAGAGGGACACGCAAAGAAGTGTCAGGAACAGCCAAGAGGGATAATGTTATAAATGGAAACTTCATTCGGAAACACAGGTGACTTGTTCAACCAAAACCGGTTTTAAACACTATTATTACTCCCTCTGACAATTACGTTTTATTTTATTTGTAGCCAAAGCCTGATTTAGTTTATTCTGTGCCATAGTGCCAACTGTGATCTAAAAACTATTAAAAACACAACAATTATCAACACTGTTGCACTGGTCGACATGTTCTGTCATTACAATGACCATGGCCGCTGTAGTTCATTTTCAGTCGATCCAACATACACCGTCCTGCAGCTGTATGTAGTCACTATCACACCAAATGTGTATTAATCCCCAGCTCATGCACTATTCACTCCTGTTTGAGTAACCTTTTCTAAAAACTACATTGCCCAGCTGTTTGAGAAAAGCCTTTTGTAAAAATTAAACCATACATTTGTGATTCATATTTTAAGATGCATCTCATCAGTAGGAACCAAGAGGCTCGGGGCCACATGTAGACATGGCAGCGAAGTCAGAAAATAGTGAGATTAAATTTCAATAATAAAAACATGGAATAACACCAGCTTTATTTTTTTAGGGGGGGGGTTACAGTTACACAAACTCATCCAGTGAATCACCATGTTGTGCTACAGGCAGTCATGACTAAGTGATTATGGCTGTCTGTGTCACTCCACAGCTGCAGTCGCGGCACTTAGAGCTGTCGCGCACGCTGTGATTATTACCCTGATGGGTGAAGAAATTACTGTCTTGGTGGCAGACAGACACAGCATCTCAAATGTATTTAAGGACACATTCTAAAAGGTAAGTGGGTGGACTGTGCCCACTTGCACACTAAAGACTACTTCCTCTAAGTGGTATGTTTACTTTTATTATCATTATTATTATCTGCATTTAACAAAGACACGAATGCTCTTTTATTTTAAGGTAACATTAGCTTAGTGATACAATTCTGCATGTAACGAGGTAACATTAAAGAAGAATATATTTTAAACCCAACCGATCTTCATTATGACTACAAAGCTATTAAAATATCCAGACAGATAATAGTTCGTTGACACAAAAAATATTTTGGGTTACTGCCAGACTAAAACAATGACTAATAAATGGGTTTTGAAGGCGCCTCGGTTCAGCTTTTCACAGATTTTGCATCTCTATCTACAGATTGTGCCCTAACACATTTGTTGTGAATAAAAACAGAAATCAGGCCATATTATCTAAGACCACATGCTGGCATCATGCTGCCTTCTCCACCTTTTTCCCAGCACACAAATGGGCAGGGACTGAGACCCAGATTCTATTTTTACCAATTAGGAAGTGAAAGCCTGGTTACTCCCAGTGGTGGGTTTTGACACAGTGCCTGCATTTCTAATTGTACTGTTCCATACCTTATATTACAACTCTTTATGTTTGCTTTTCCTCGTTTTATTTATGCCTCTGTACTTGTCGGCTCCCCTTCAAGCTCTGAACCTTCCTGCTCTCCTCTGGCACTCTGTTGGTGATCAAGGCCTGCAGCTTCACACCTCTTAAGCCCTTGGTCTTAATTTATTCGATTTTGGTCCCCAAACACTCGTCATTTTCTCCTTTCTTCCCTCCAACTCAATTTTCCCTGCGCTCTTTCCATCAGAGCCAATTACCTAGCCTTCCTATCCGAGTCCTAATAGAACCGAGAGGTCACCTTAATCGTTCTGTGTCTTGTGAGTCTTTTCGGCATCATCCGCCTTTTCAGATGTTCATCTTTGAGTCCCGAGGGATGAAATGTGCCATACAAATAACACAGTTGGGTGCAGAAACGTTTAATTGTGTTGTGGTTTCCCTTCACAGCCAGATTCTCTGTGCATTGTAGGACTGAACAATTAATTGAAATATGATCTGAATGCGGTCTCATTTTTATTTGACAACAATTCTTTAGTATTAACAATAGCAAGGAGATCTGTTGCATCCAAACAAACACACCTAATTTCTCCTTAAGATGCATCACAAGCGCATGTTACTCCACTTGACAAACTGCACAGGAAGAGGGGGGGCAACACACTAATGTAAATCTAATATGTGTGAGAGACAAAGGAGTGAAATGTGTTGAAAGAAAAGGATGTGTCAGGAATGCAGAAACCCATTCACGGTGAGGACAAACAAATACATGTATCCACCCCCCCCGTTCTGACAAAAACATTGTGTCATGTTGTTCTACTTTCTCTGTACATGTACTTTAAGTGTTGAGCAGCAGTTAGGGTAGATGTCAAAAATGCATAATTTTGAGGCCACAGCAGACTTATAGTCAAGCTAAACTATGGAACCATACATGAACTTGATAGTTTGTTTTTATCAGTAATGACTTCATCATGAACAGACTGTGAGGAAATTCTAAGCAGTGAATATCTTACTCTGTATTTGATAAATAAAGAGTAAGTGGAATAATGGGAGACATAATGCTACGTCTTAAAGGATGGAAATAAATCTGACAAAAAACAAACTTAATGGATGCAAAATTATTCAAAGTAGTTCACTTGTTGCTGTACTTTAGCCAGTGGATTTTGCAGGGGGGCTTCTGCCTCCTGCCTGAAATAATGCCGGCTAGATGACTTGCTTATAATGCGCAGAGAATCAATGGAGGAAAACAGGATGTGTTAAGGGCAATGGCTGTCTGGGAATAGCCTCGGTGACATGTTGCATAACTTCTGAACATTGATTTTATTACTTAACAGAGCTCTGGCATTACCTAACCATCTATGTTTATCCCCATTAAGTCCAGCAAAGCCAAAATATTGATTTGATTGGAGTCAAAGCTAGTTAGTTTAGTTATGTCTCCTTCTCCCCTTTGATGGATAGATGCATAGACAGACAGATAGATAGATACAAATGTAGATAGCACCACTTGCAAATCCCCCTTCAACTACTGTTCATATGTTGATAAAATAAGTTTTTTCTCTGTGCACTGCAGATGGTATGATGTCTAGTAGGCCTATATCTTTTTATTATTATTAGAGGTTTGTATGACTCAATATATAATCCCCCTTTTCTATTTCACACTTGCAAATCAATAATTTATTTCTCTTCCTCTAATGTTTTTAATTACGCTAATTTATCTGATTCATCTACTTGTGTCACTTTTGCTTCCAGGTGTTATTACTGTGCAAATGAACTCTTCCTGAATACTACTCACCATGTCATAAGTGGTGACAACTTTCTTGAGGACCTCTGGTAGCAGGCCTTGGGGCTCCAAGGTAGGGTACTGGTCAATGAGGTTGAACACCAGAAGGGGGCTGTTGTCGGATCCAGTCAGGCGAGGAGAAAGGGCCAAGATGCACTGCTTAAGGTTAGCCACCGCTGAGAGGCCGCACAGCTCTTTAAAGGACACTATGGCATTCTGTCGAGAGAGAGAGAGAGGAGAGAAATTAAGACTGTGCTTGTGTGCAGTTATACTGGCATGCCAAGAAAAACATATCTCTGATGCTTAAGTCTGGCATTGATCTGCATTAAATATATAACCACAGCCCCACACTGCCAAAGGAAGTGGCTGGAAGCTCACTCATTACCTGTGAGAACTTTCCTTTTTGGCACTTGTTAGCTACTCGTAAACACTCGATCTCTTTGGACTGACATCAGTATCACATGGAAATGGAAATGGAACACACACACACGCATACACGCAAATCCTAGCCTTCCTGTGAAAGGCCAAATTTAAACCCAACGTAAACAACCGGAGGGACAAACTGTGACAGGACGGCCAAGATGTGTTATAGTCTCAAGGCCAGTGGCTTGTTATCACACAATGACTGCAATATAAACAGGGCTACTAAAATAAATTCTAATACAATGCCTGAAGAAACACAACACCAGACCAACCACAGAGTGTTGTGACACTTGAGTACAGTGTTTCTCATAATATCTCATGTTTCTTTACTAAGACTTCAAATATGACGTAGTATTGACTTTTCATGATCCCCCTGGTGGTGAAACTCGCTTGATACCAAAGAAGAAGAAGAAAAAAAAGACACTTGTTTGCTCTTGTTTGGGAGCTATTAAAAACAGGAAGTCCTTTAGGTTAAACTCGTCAACAGTTTGTTCATCTGCGGTGACTTTTACATTATAAAAATTTCAGAATTCCAAGAGGATTAATAGTAACCTTTTTCCCATTTACACATTAGATGTTGTAATGGCTTTTAGGGGTGGGGGGAAAAATTGATTCTTAGATGCATCGCGACGCGGACGTGGACAATTCTGCATCGATTCACAAATGTCAATCAATTTTCTAAATGTTAGTTAATAACATGATGTGAGGTCAGTGCAGCACCCAGACAGTCTACAGCACGCACATGAGTTATCTTGCAATTAATCTTTACAAAAGGCAGAGGTTGCAAGCATGTTTTGATTTAACATCTAAATAATTACCTTTGCGAGACTTATGAGAAGTTTATTGTCAACTTCCTTCGCCGTCAGTCAGAGAGTAACGTTAGCGAAGCGGAGCAGTGAACTCAAGCAGTAAAATAACGAGACCGGCTGACCAACACACACTGCAGCATCAAACAACTTAAACCAACTCTGGGGCAAAGAAAATAACTCAGTGCTCAGTCTGTTTCACCTCAAAAACCCTGCGACCGCTCAGCGTCTTAGACAATTATGGCTTTCCCTGGAGCTAACAGTGTAGCAGACAGGCTGCTCTAGACTGCTGGAGGTATAACGTTCATGACAACACAGTGGAGCACTCCACCTCATTTTGTTATTCTCATACAGGCAGGAGACCGCAAGATGCTTTCAAATTAATTCATTCATTAATTGATGCAGTTTACTTTTTAAAATAAAAAGGCTGCCAGTTATGATCCATGTTGTATTTCAGTGGACTAAGGACACCAGTGAATGGTTTGGCTCACAGTATACTGGAGCAAGACTAAAAATAGTGCCCCCTTTTTTATTCATTCAATTGAAAATTGGTTTTGAATTGAGAATCAATTACTGAATTGAACACCAAAGGACCGGAATCGAATCTAATTGTGAGATTCCCAAAGATTCCTACCCCTAATGGCTTTACTGTTCAAATAGGGAACTTGGCTCCCTTTGTAGGTCTTGACTATTGGATTAGATCAAATCTGATTCAGTCAAGCCTGGTAGTTTTGTTTTTCTCTTGTGTGTGGGAGCTTTTTTTAGATGCTCAAGCTTCTTTGTAGTATGGTTATAATCTACACTGGATTTGGGAGCACAGTTTTCTCAGTCTACCCTTTCCGAGGAAAACATTCCCATAATGGAAGATGCAAAAAGATTCATGCAGTTACCACATTCATGATAATATTGTTGACTCAGTAGTGCACACAAATGGAGGCCGAGGACACTAGCACATCAAATGAGCATTTAATGGAGGTTAATTTGAAATGTCTTACCTGCATGTTTTCTCTGAAGTCTGTTGCCTCCCTCAGTGGCAGCAAGGCTGTTTTGAAGACATCATCCACAGCCTTGATCAATAGCACTCTCATGCTGGCATACTCTCGACTCCTCTTTCCCTTTCGTACAGACAGTCCCCTTTTGTGTGGTTTGCCACCTCCTCTCCGATTGGTTATGGCCACATGAACAAACAGCAAGGTATGTGGCAGAACCTCTCCTGTCAGAGATTGTAGTGGTATGTGGCGGAAACCTGGCTGGAGACACTCGAAGGGGATTGTGTATTGGCCGATAAATTCGTCACCAATGTAGTCATCATCCAGAACCACAAAGCGTACCATTGCAAGCTCTGGGAGATTTATCTGAAACTCAAAGCTCTCATCAAACAGAGGGTTGTCCCCATTCTGGTTGACCGTTTTAGTCCTTTGTTCGGCACAGTCAGCAGGAATGCCATGTATTTCCACATATACGTAGGGGTCCACTACGTCTCCTTTGGCACCTGAGCCTTTGGGTTTTGGGAAGTTTTGTCCACTGATGATCTTGATGTGTAAGAGCTGTGGAGAAACACCAGGCACTGAATCTTTAGTGTTGGCACTAAAATATGAAACGTGCTCCCTCATGATTGCTGGACGTAGCACATAACCACAGTTCCCATTCTGACGGAACCAGCCAATGTTTAAATCCATCATCAGGCCAGGGGTCTGGTAGTTCATTGCCACAATCTGGCAACCGCACTTCCAGAAATCTTGTGGATTCATGTTGCTGGAGTCAATGCGCATGGGGCTAGGGTAAACTCGTGCTAGGAACTTCTTGTTATAGTTAACAAAGTCCCCTGGGAAGTCACTGGCACAGCGACTGGCAAAGACCTCATTGAAAGAGCAGAGCTCCCAGTGCTTCTGGCTCTGGAAAGATGTTGGGAAGTCTTTGAACTCCACAGACTTACACAAGGTCACCAGATCAGAGAGGTCCTTTGACAGCTGGAATTTCTTAGGTGCGATAGTCTGTTGTTCAGCAGACTCAATGCTCATCCTTTGAGACATCTCTGCTCCTTCATCCTCATCTGTCACTTCACCTTCTGAAGCAGTGCAGTTTGTGCTCAGTTTCTTACCCTTCAGCAGGATCTTTCCCTTCAGTTCGGAGGGAGATGGGAGGTAACAGTCTTCAGGTTTAGGAGCATCTAGGTTGATCTTATCACCAAGGATCTTCTTTAGGTGTTGAAACATGACTCTCTGCTGCTTTAAAGAGCAATGGTTTTCTAAACACAATATCAGTGGAAACTCAGATGCAACAAAAGCGTATTTGTTGATGACGTCAATGACGCTGCGAAAAACAATCTGTGAGGTCATTGTGTGACCGGTGTAAATAACAGGTTCGTTATCAGGCCCATCCCACACATCAAGCTCTACACTGCGACAGCCCATCTTGAGGGCACGGATATACCCTGTCACATCAGAGGGACCTCTGAACTGATCTTCTATCAGGTATGTGTTGTGGGATGCATTGATGTAATAGTGGGACAAGGGCTGGTTCATGTCTTGACATATTGTTTTGTGTTCAGGGTCAAATATATGGCACTCTGGAGACATAAGATAGTTGGTAAACCCATCAAGAGAGAGCCAACCTTTGAGCCGGCCCTCTTTAGATGGTTCATACTTCTGAATGACCTCTAAGCTGGTGTCTTCACTGACTTGTGCCATACCCTGCTCTGCCTCCAGAAATATCATTAAGTCCTTGGTATCCAGAAATTCTTTGTTGCTAGAGAACTGAACAAAAAGAAAATATATTTCTGGTCTGGTGCAAAGATCATGAAAGACCTCAATGAACTCCTCTTTTGTCACATCAGAACCTACTTTGTCTTTAGCTTTGTGAATCTCCTTGAACTTCAGTTCTATTTTCACATTTTTAAGTCCTGGGTTCAAGTTTTTGATTAGCTGCACAGCAGCACATATTGTTATTTGTTTGCTGTTGCTACTGTCTGCTTCATCAAAAAGTTCCCCCAGCCAAGATGAGCGCATGTTGTTCTGACTGCTCTCTATCATATTTAAGGTATGTTTCCCATAGGAGATCAGGTACCTCAGTCCTGTGATCCATATGTTGGCTACATCTGCAGTGTTTGCCACCAAGTCCAGGGACTCATAGTTCTCCCCAAAAATGATTGAGAATGCACAGTCTTCTGATATCTGATCATAGGTGCCATTAGTTCTAAAAGTGTCTGTATTTTTCCCTGTCCGAACCTCCTTGATGGATTTTACATCAATTTTGGCCTTCTCTGATTCCTTCTTTGAGGGCTCCCATCTCAAAGACTGCATGTCAGCATCAAGCAGAAAGTAGCGGTGGTAAATGCGCGAGTTGGATCGCACTTTCTTCAACTCAGAGCCATCCACCATTGCACTGATGCAGTCGCTTGCACTGCTGATTTTCTTCTCAGTGGGCATGCTGCTGAATGAAACAGTCTTCTTTCGTTCTTTACGTTGTCTGGAGCCATCCTACAAAGACAGAAATGAATATAAACATGAATATATGAACATAAATAAAAATCTTTACATAGATACTGATTTATAAGGTCATATAATTATTAAGACTCACACTTCGAGCAATAAAAAATGTAATCATGAACACTGAGTGAAAACATTGAAATTTTTGTGTTTTAACTCAAAGGAATTAAATGCATATCTTTTTTGCTACCTGTTTTTGTCCAACAGTGATTTGCTTCTCATCATTGGCTACATGAATCAATCAAGTCTGAAAAGAATAAATGTCTGATGCGCATTCAAGTTCTTACAGCTGTAAAAGAAGAAACATAAGACCAATTTGGCTTAAAAAATAGTTGTTGTGAAGTAAAAACTTAACACTTTGGCTAAGGAAAAGCATAATAACCCCGGGTTACTTCACATTCATACGAATACAAGTGACTAGAGCTGTGTGATATGACCAAAATCTCATATCCTGATAAAGGTCATTTCATATGTCGATAACAATACATATCACAATACAACACGCTTTCTGTAAATTCAATGAATAAATAGTTTCTGGTCCATGCCCATCTTTTGCGGAGATTAAATTACTCTTATTGGCTTTTTTTTCACGAAGCTTTTATTGCACTTACATTAATGTAACAAGTGTAGTTGTTGTCAACTTGAGTACTTCACCTGGGTCACCATCTCTCCTCTGCTCTGCTGTGTGTCAGCCCCACCCTCACTGAACCACAGAGAGCAGAGGAGGGTAGTGCGAACATAAATGACTGCAAAACACAGTAGAAACTCCCATACTGAGCTAAAATGAAACAAGTGCACAACTGTAAATAACAAATAAACACAGTCTCTACTGTGTTTTGATGTCACTTATGGTGGCGTTAGTTTCTCGTCTTCTCTGCTCTTCGTTTCACCTCTGAGCCCTTCCACACACGGAGCTCAGCGTAGCAGAGGAGAGACAGACAGCGGTGGAGAGTTGATGACAACTACGCTACACTTGTTAAGTTACTGTAAGTGCAATTAAAGCTTCACAATTACAAAGCCAAGAAGAGTAATTTATTGATGTAATCCGCAAAAAAGATGGACAGACTCCAAATGATGAACAATATTGCCATGAAGAGTGTGATTTGTCACACAATGAAATCAACAATAGAGCAAAATATGAAACAATATACATTTTTCTATCATCACACGATATATAGTCATATCGCACAGCCCTACATTGCCTCTGAATAGGGTAAACAACAACACTCGCTTGTTTTAATCAATAACAGAACAACATGCTGTTTCATGTGTTCATTGCGGTTTGTTTTAATCACAACTTAATCAGATTTAGGGCTAAGCTCAACTAACCTTCAGCCCTGTCACCACATAAGCTTTTTTTAAACCAATTTTCTGCACAAATGGAATAAAGCCTGAATACAGGAATTCCCCTTTCTGCTTTCTATTTCACTTCAGTATTCAATATTAGTCTGACAAATGTAAATCGCTACCGTGAATAGCAACACACGACAAGGAGTGCACAACAAGGCTGCCTGCTCTGAACTATTAGCATACTTGGTCCTTGCTCACCGGTCCCCTTTTGTTCTCTCTGAACATTTGCTGAGCAGAATCAGAGCAGCAACTTTGCTGGCTGACTCAAGGTACCTGTCACTGTATATTACGGAGATAAAACAGGGAATCTCCCTCAGGAGAATATCACCCACACAAATCTAGTCATCTACAGCAGCCATATTTTTGACATTTTCAACGAACCCTGCTCTTTCCACTGCAGCAGGTTCTTTCAGCATAAGGAGACAATTTTATATTTTGGATTATTCAAACTCATTTGACAGGTTTAGCACCAGCCAAACCCAAACCCTTGTTAATCATCATGTGGCAGGTTAATAGTACCACTTATATAAAAGGAATGCATCATTTTGTCAACTATACGATGTTGCCAAGTTAAGAATTCCTTACGCTGCACTCCAGTAGAAACTCTCGATGTTAATTTTCCTTCCGGGATTTAATGAAATGTTCAAAACCTTCACAGCTTCTTATGTAATCAAACTCAAATTATCATGCCTCACTAACTGAAAGAGAACCAGTACAAACATTGTGTCAAGAGACATGAAGATCGGTTACATGTACGACTTACATGTGTTGACAAAAATCCATATGTGGCATTTGTGAATAGATTCAGATCCGTAGAGGAAAAGAATCGTGATTCTCATATACTATAACCCACCCCTATGTAACATGTGCATGTTCCTCCCTTTACTTTACCAATTTAGCGATGAAAATCGGGCTTCTCTGCTGTCAAAATTTATAACAATAAATCTGACTACACCAACTAAGATAGATAACAGTGTACCTATTACTTTTTTGTAATTTTTGAAGCCGTTTCATTGGAATCACCCAATTTTGTCTCCTGTCTGCCTGCTTATCGTCTCTCCCATCCTCTCACCACACTACTATGGCTCAGCAGTTGCTGTGAGAGAAACGCAGCTGTGTTGTGCTACGTCACGTAAAGAGCTGCACAATTAATTGAAATTTTATCTATATCACAATATGGCCTGCTGCAATTTTCAAATTGCAGGAGGCACAATATTGTCGTCCTGGTCTACAGATCATAATCTACAGACTTAAGAAAACAAATTGTTTGGTACGGATCCCCGCAAAAATCACGCCATAATCATTTTAATATGTTTTTAAATGAAAATGAGTATAATGATGTAAAAAATTATCATTCTCTCTAATGTCTCAACTCTTTATTGCTATATCAGTCAAAATAATCACAATTAGATATTTTAGAAATCATTCAGCCCTAATCACGTATATACTTGTTTGCAATTGGAGAAGATGCAGCTAAATAAATGGGGACTGATCATCTGCTAAGAGCACAATCTTAGTCAGATTGTTTATTTGTTTGCACAATTAACACATCATTGTAGATGACATACAATAATAAAACTAAATGGTTATGTAGAGGAGACGGAGAGAAAGGATGTTTAAACAAAGTCCTCCCCAACATGAAAAACATCTCAGATACAATCAATTGAAATAATAATAATAAACATCTTGTGAAACAGATCCAGGGAAGCCCATAAGAAGGCAAGTCTGAAATTAAAGTAATTAGGTCATAAAAATGATGTGATGATTTTTTCAAAATAATCATTATAAATCCCATCTGTGTGTTAGAATATTACAAAACACAGACTAACACATTTACCATGATTGGTAAAATCTTACACCTCTCTGAACTATGAATGGACCATGTCAAGTAAAATAATAAATCACATTCTGTTACACAGTCTGCTGCTTAAAGAGAGTTCATTATATAAAAAGGGGAGCTTAAAACCTAAATGCATGACTGCAGATAATCCTTATGATCTGGGCAAGAATGTGGACGTGTTGTCTTCGTGTTAACCTTGAGTTGGGTCCCAGTTTGCTTAGTGGTATGCGTCTGGTTCCTGCTGTATCGCCAGGACTGCCATGCCACGCGTTCTCCTCAGGATTTCCCCTTACTTCCTTTACCAAAACTAGAAAACAATACTGCACACACCCTTCTCTGTCTTACTATTTCTCATTATTTCCTGAGGAGAGTACTTCTTATGCAACAGTCCCTCTTCTGCCTCTGGTAGTAGTCAGATGGGCAGCCAGGGTGTTTTCTTTTACTATACATATGGTTTTATTTGTCCTTAATTGGTACTTGAAAAGACAAGCTCACATAATCAGATTATCTATTTATAGTTATATATCAGATATTTTTTATAGTCTGCATATTCTTCTAGACACTTATGACAGTTAATCTCTGTTTCTTGAAGTTCAACAATAAATTGTATCTTCAAAGTGAACCATTATCATGTTTTTTTTTTGTTGGCCAAGCCAGAGCGCAACACATCGTATAAAACAAGCTTCAAAATATGAATACCAAAAATGTCCAATTAATGTCAGCGCACACAGCCTTCAATTACAAAGCATGCCTCGCTATAGTTTAGCAAAAATAGGTTTATAAGGTTTTAATAGGCTTTTTTAAGACTTACGGACCCTCAAGGATCAACAAGTTAGCAGCATTGTTTGATTGGGAGTGTATTAAAATTCCACAGGGCAGTGTGGTTGCTATAAAGTATCAACTGGAAAGTACATTTCATAAGCCAGAAATTACAGCACCAGTAAGTACGTGCTGAGTCACTGGTATTGATAAACAACCCTATCAAATCCCTACTGACGTGTAACTATTGTTTTGTGTTACTGTGTTAAGTACTGGCACTAAAGAGAAAAAAAAAAGCATTTCAGGGGATAAACTTCCAAAACACGCTGCCGCACAATCGCTTTGAAACTGTTGTGAAAGTGCTTTTTTTTTATACACCATCAGAGGATTCAAGGTTAGAGTCTTTTTTTTCATTGTTGACAGAAATTTTGTATATCTGCTTTTAGCTACGTTCAGAGAGGAAAACCCCTGGTACATTTGGAAAGCAAGTCAGTAAAACATAAAAAGGATATAAGATGTTTTCGTGGTATTTCATAATAACAAGGATAATCACCCTGTCAGGGGAAATTACTTTTAGGCCTTTACATAACATTTCAATATACATACAGTGTGTGAGAGTTAGGGTTGGGTATCATTAGGATTTTATCGATACTACTACTCTTATCAATACTCCCTATCGGTTCGGTTCCTTATGATACTCTTATCTGTTCTTTTTCATTACCAAAGAATATATTATTTTAAAAAAGAGTAAATCCAAAACAGGATCAGAATTGATTTATATTTCCTAGAGCAGTAACAGTAATGTTTACAAGAGCAAAGTCACTATATAAACTTAAAGTTTTGAAAGAAGGTACAGCTGGTACAGAGAGGAATGGGGCCTGGTTTGTCTCAGCTTGTAGCTAAGTTTTAAGAATTTGCCAAATTTTTTAGATACGTGGCAAACTAAGCTAAACAACTAGACTAAATACAGACAGCTTTTGTTTTAACTTGTTCATAACAATTCACTGTTGGCCGAACTAGCTCGCTTTGCTTGTGTAAAATGTATTTGTGGATGGGAAACTACATGAACAGATGAACAGATCGCTTTCTACATGTTTATGCTTGTTGAACAGGTTTATTGATAAAGTATTGGCTTTTTACTCATGACAGTTTATTGCACTTAATAATAATAATAATAAGTGTAGTTGTCATCAGCTGGAGTAATGCCTTCCATACACTAGAAGACTTTGAAAAGACTTATAAAAGACTGACACCCCCCTTCTCTCACATCTAAAGACAATGTGTCATAAGTCACAGACTATAAGATTTTGCAAAGACTGATCTTGCAGAGTCACTATTTACAAGACTACAATTAGATTCCTTTTGAGATTATTTTCCCATCCTGCTCCTGATGGAAATGTACAAGAAGAAGAAGAAAAAAAAACTGTTGAACAATGGAGCAGAAACAGAAGCAGCTTTTGACCACAGCTGCCCTTGTGTGTGTGTGTGTGTGCAGTGGTTTGTTCTGAAAAACCAGCCAAAAATAAAAAGAGAAGACACCGCAGAATGTGGACATGACCCTTGTTGAGAGAAAGTAAGTTAGAGAGTACGTTTTCGGGCCTCCCTGGAGTCCCCGTCGTGTTTACTATCTACCCAGTTTGCGGCTTCCTGTTTGGTGCTGGAGAGAGCGCACCTACTGGTTGTCGATGATGTTCGCGTCATTGAACTTCACTATTTGCATGAGCTAGGACTAATCGATTGAAACTGATTTTATGAAAACATCAAAACGAGAAAAAGGTGCCACAACTCTACTCGACGTTATTCTGTTATTGGAAATTTGTCTGCGACAGTTGAAATTGCTTGAAAAGTCGTTTGATGTGAGGCCGGCATGAAACGTTATCTTTCACTTCACCTGGTTCGCCGTCTCCGCCGCGGCCTCTCTGCTCTAGCGTTCGCTCGGTGTGTGTATGTGTGTGGGGGAGCTGAGCCCCGACACAGAGAGCAGAGGAGAGGCTGCAGCGTGATAATAAATTACACCAAAATGTGAAAAAAGTACTAATAAAAGAACTGACCTTAAAATAACCCCGGCTTTTTAAAATGATAGAACCGGTTCCAATTACGAACCGGGTCTCAGGGATGAGAGTGTGTGTTTTGAGTGAGTGAGAGAGAGAGAGAGAGAGAGAGGCGACCACAGGAAGAGACGACGAGAAGACGGAGAGACGGTGAATAAGACAGAGGATATCCAACTGCTCACAGATCCCATAGGAATATCAATCCCCTTATGGACTGAATCTCACATTTTTTTCTGGCCCAGTGAGCGGTTATGAACTGTCTGTACAACTGAGGACATCACAGGGGACCCATTACTCTCTGCTCCACTCTGCCCCCCCCCCCCCTAACAACAAGCAGCACCTGATTCATATTGCAGCATAAATCCCCCCTTCAGCTTTAGACCAGGATTGGCATCAATTCACAATAACATAAATCAATTCAGTGAGCAGAATTTCATCTGAACATAACCAGCCTGGGAGCCCTTTTGTTTAAAATAAATCTCCCATTGTTTCAACTGCACAGTCGCTAATGACTAATGATTCATTCTGACATACTGCACACTTTCTTTTTGTAAGTGAAACAATTTCTCATATATATATACACAGTATATATTATGTAATGTGGCATAATGTAAACCACTAAGTCCTGAGATCAAGAGTAAGAATCATTTTCTAAGTCTGGATTACAACCCAGACTCCACTACCAATAAAGCTGAAGCAACAATGGTTACCTAAGAAGCTCATACGTATCCCACAGCTTGTACGTGCCTTTTATAGGACAAACAGTCCAACCCAACAGTAAATAACAAAAGGACTTAAACAAAAGAAATCAATTAGCCTGAGAAGGTCCTTACACAGTAATCCTTTAAAAAATGACTTGAGAATGAATGAAACAGCAGCATACTTGATTGTTGTTACATGGTATTACATCATGGTTTCAATTTCCAAAATTAAGTTTTTTCTCTGTGATCACCTTGTATATTAAATTGTATATTACATTAATCTGTGAGGGTGTTTGGGTGATGTAATGTAACGGACTAATCAGCTGTAAGATCTTGGCCCTCTTGGTCGTACACAGCTGAACTAAAAAGAACAGCAGCCTTCAGTCATCGGATTGTCTGACCTCTTAGGGACAAATACTCTATTACGTAACACTGTTGTGCGGATACACGGTGACAAACACATGCAACACAATAAGAATCAGCGGTTACAGAAGAGTACAACTCAGTTTAGAAATGTGTTGCTCATAAAGTCCAGAAAAGTCACATTTATCAGTATGAATAACTCTTTCCCAAAAGCAGTAAACTGGGGATGTTGATTCTCTCTCTTTTTTCTTTTTTCTTAACAGATTGAGTCATCAGCTAATACTCTCGATTCCAGATCCAGTAATCTAATAAAGAGGAAGCCTAAGGTATTACTATAAGAATTGAATGTAAAACATAAAAAACACAATTTTTCTCAAACTCTTCTCTATGTGGCACCTCAAGGTTTTACATCATTTTGGCTCTGGGTTTTCTAGAGAGAGTCTCTCGTTTTCAAATACTGACTGAGTCATTAACCACAATAAATGTATTTGTTAATTTAGTCATATTAATACCTTTACACAATGTTGAAGCTTTATTAAATTGCAGACTGGTCTATGCCTAAAGGGCATACTGAATACCTTCTCTGTCACCAAAGCCAACATTTTCATGTCATTATGAAGGCAGGCCGGTCAACTGATGGAATTACATAACATGCAGCCAGATACACACGAGTTTCACAACAATTTTTATGGTTCTTTTAGGGACGGGTTATGAAAGAGGAAAACAAACACCCATACAGTAATTAGTCCATAGCTACTGGAAAAGATTACTCGCTATTGAAATGGTCAGCTGCTGATAAAATATGAGCCTGTGAAAATCTTAGTGGTGTGTAGATATCAGCTGAATGACTCCCTCCACTTCCACTTTGTTCCACTTGTTTAGTCTGTCCTGCAAGCCTGCTTTGACCATGACAACGTAATCCTCTAAAACTGGTTTCCTAACAATTTTATGACTAGCGTGGATGAAATATTTAATGGGACCTTGAAAAAAAAAAAAAAGTCAACCGGCAAGTAGAGCACTTTAAAATCAAATTTCTTAGTGAACACATCATTTCCCAATCAGTGTGATGGGCCTACTTCTGATGGAATGAGACTAGATAAAGTTAAGCTGGTCTCCTTTGATATTAAATTGCAAAAAATGTCAGGTTACTCTTAAGCCCCTTTTCCACTACATGGTACCTGCTTCACTCCACTTGACTCTACTCACCTTTTTTGGTTTTCCATTAGGCAAAAGCTGCAGATAGTACCTGGTAACTGGTATCTGGTACCTATTTTTTTTTTGGTATCATCTCCATCCAAGTTCCAAACAAGCTGAGCTGATACTAAAAGGTAATGTGAAAACACTGAAGACCACCTGATTGGTCAGTCATTTCTCTCTACTGCATCTCCTTTCTCCTTGCCCGACCACCGCCGCTCGGTCTCTCTTCAGCTAAAAAGTTACAGCCATGCTTGAAACACAGCATTCACAAATGAGGGGGAAAAACCCCCAGATTTGTCCTGTTGTTATTTGTATCTAATGAATGAATGAAAAGGGGAAATGCAGAGGACGGAAATGAAACTAAGAGCATCTGTCTCCACAGTAAATCATCTGTTGAGTGTTTGATGGTTAACATTATTTATTTGTGCTTTAGAACGTAACCGTCAGTAAACAATTACAAAATTTCTCTCATTCACAGGCTTTTCTCTCAACCGCCGCTCCCTCTCTTTGGTCAACCACCGCCACCCTCTCTCTCGTGCTCACTCGCTTTCTCTTTCTTTTTCTCTCATCTTTTTTAAAACGAGTCAGGAAACCGACAAAGCTTTTAACAAGTTCAATCAGCTGTGCTATGTGTGTTAGACCAATCAGCGATGGTCATCACTGCAAACCCCGCCCTACATTAAGGGGTACTATCTGTTATGGAAAACAAAATACGGAGAAGTACCTAGTACCAAATAGAGATGCACCGATACTGATATCTGGTATCGGTCTAATAATGACTCAAATAGCTGGATCAGGAATCCTAACCATACCATTACTTTAATAAATGACAATTCAGTAAATTTATATCTATGTATTTGCTACATTTTGTTTTTACGAAGCAGTGTTTAAGTCAAGCCTGATTTTGCCTTACACATGAAAGAATAATCCCAGCCTCTTCCACACAGTGAAGCATACAACTTATTAATTAAACACTGGTATCGGATCAGTACTTGGTAGAAACAGGTGGTAAATAGAAACAGGGCGTCTGACAAAAGTTCAGCTGCACTGTGCTGCGCAGCGCTAGCAGCCAGTTAGGACGCTCTAATAGAAAATAAAGCAATCAAATTGATTTTGTCGCTGACGCTCACTCGTGTCGCATTCAGTTAAGACATGGTGTGAGCTTCTTGTTGAGCAAAGAAAGGCCTGAGATATCAATTGCTACACCTGAAAATGATAGGTCAGAGTGTAAAGCAATTTTTACACTTTAACCACCGATTGAAATCGGCCGGTTTTCAGCTGATCGGCCCCAATCAGTCTCATATGTCCTATTTTTTGGCGGTCAAATTTTCTGCACATAGCCGCACCATGGTTCACGTGGCCGCACAGACACATACAAGTCACGCACACAGCACACAGACAGTAGCCACACACACACACACACACAAACACACCATACCAAAAAATAAGAGATTTTTTCATAAGAATTTGACAAGTGATCAGGGTGAAATACTAAAACTCCTCACCTTTACCTTAAAGGATAGGTTAACAGTTTTTCAAGTCTGTCTTAAAACAGACTTGTCAGTCATGCATATGAACATTGACACATGTTTTTCTTGCTTAATCATTCCTCTTCTTCATGCTGGCTGTGATCCCTTCCAAACACGCTTTCAATGTGTGTGATGGGGACATGCACATCGAGCACAGACAGCCACACACATACAACATGTATGTCACACACACAGCATGACAGCCACAGACACAAACACACAACATGAATGTTGCACACACAGCTCAGACAGTATAGCCACACACACACACACACACACACAACATTCACATCGCACACAGGCAGCCACA
This sequence comes from Thunnus maccoyii, assembly GCF_910596095.1. Taxonomy (NCBI): domain Eukaryota; kingdom Metazoa; phylum Chordata; class Actinopteri; order Scombriformes; family Scombridae; genus Thunnus; species Thunnus maccoyii. The sequence goes on from NC_056542.1 coordinate 7,468,651, forward strand.
CACACACACAACATGCAATTCACACAAACAGCGCACAGACAGTAGCCACACAAACACAAGATGCACATCGAGTACAGACAGCCACACACATATCAGATGCACATAGTGCGCACAGTGTGAAAGCCACAGCCACAAATACGGAAATCAGAAGATCGGTGCATCTCTACAAAAACTTGATCAAACTGAGCATCTACAAACATAAATAGGGGTGCTGTTCACTCATTTATTGATGAGTCGTGCAAAGCCACAGCTGTAAAGCACGGCGTACACCACTTAATTGTTCAATCGAATCAGACTTTGAAGCATTTAAACATTATTCAAGTCAGGTCAACGCTGAGATTGCTGAAAAGATCAAGCAAAACTGTCATGTCACAGTTCAGACTAAAAAAGAAAGGCATCAGCACAGCTCAGCATCTGATAAGACATCCACAATGAGACAGTTTCAGCCCACTGGCAGGCTTCAAACATTGCACTGCACAGAGAGTAAAAATAACGCAGTCTATTAGTGGCCAATTTCATTAGATTTCCACTGGCAATATTGTTATTATTGCAAAAACAGCTTAGCTGATTCATCTAAGAACCCTCTTAAAGTTGAACAGCGTTGAGGAACTGTGAATAACAAATACCTGGTCTACTTCATTTCCACCTAATCACAATGTTAACTCTTGGATTCAAGCACAATTAATATGAGTATATTAATCTCACATATTAATATTGATCTTAATAAAGTGATATATTATTGTCAATAATATGTTACTGCTATGTATATTAATATAACAGTTACATGACTAAGTATATATCATCTTGATCATCAACTTTGTTCAACATTATGGATGAAAATGCCTACAAAATAGCAGATACATGGTAACATGTATCCTGCAAACAGACCTAGACCTTGGCAGGACTTCAGTTTGTGATTTTATCAAACAAAGCTTTCCAGTTTGTAAAGTTACTAAGATAATAAGTTTCTAAATGTGATCGAATAACAATGAAAGAAGATTCAATGTAGATAGCGTTCGCTATAATGTACACACTAACATTCTTCCATTAGAGAGCATTACATGCATAGTCTTATCAAACATTCAAATATTAAGTGCGTGCAGGAAAGGCAACTAGATCTTAAGTTGGTTTGACAAAGAAGCTATCCGAGTTTAAGCACTAATAAGACAATGGAAAATGAAAAGCTGGTCTACAGCAATTAACAAAGTAGACCATGTCAACACACTTGTCTAGATTATGTTAATTATGAATCAGCACTTTAGAACAGCTAAATTATAAAACATTTAAAATCAACACTGAGTTTGACAAGCAAATATTGGGCTTCCATGATCCATTCCTAGAAAGTATTTAAGTAAATTCCCTGTGAGAGCAGAAATTGTAATAAAGGTGTGTTAACTCTAAGCATACTGTCAACAGAGGAGCTTATGAAATATCTTTTATTGACATCAGAGTCACTCGAGTCCATGGATTCCAATATATGATAGTGGTGTAGAGACTGAATGAGTTAACTGTTTTAATATCCATTCTCCTTTCTGTGCTTCATTACTTATTACAGCATAATATTAAAACAACTCAAGCGAGCAATATTTAAGTTAAGAACCACCTCTCCCATTAATGTGGTGGAACTGTAATCACTGCCAGGTCATTTGAACTATCCTCAAACTAACTGGGTGAGGCGAGCTGTTCTTTAGTAAATCAGTGACACCTGAGCTGGTGAATAGGCAATGATTCAGGTAAGCGACTGAGTGTCGCTGCTGTGAGTCGCCTTGAACAAACACAGCCACCAATGAGCGAATAGGAGACAGTGGCGGGGAGCTTGCGTAAAGGATGGTTGTGAAAATATCTTTAATAAATTACCCCATAAACCGCCTGTTGCGTTGTTTTAGGCAACCGGATTACACCCAAGCGTAGCAAGGTACACTGCTCAAGCACATATTCTGAAAGTCACTTTCAGAGTTAAAAGCACAACTTAGGTTAAACAACAATCTGTGCTTGGCATATTTAGGGTAAATGACGGTAGCGAAGTCAGTCATTACACTCAAGTGGCAGTTTCTTGAGTGACATTATGATTCATTTCTTTGACAATACCGGTCACAACAATATTTTCATCACCACATTCTTAATGGAAAACTTTATGCAACGCATTTCAGTAAAAGACGATGTGTGGTAGACTTTTTTTTTTTTTTTTTTTTCCATCAGGCACTTTCAACAGTCATTTCAAGAGGGATTCTGTTTCACCAATTCATTTTCCTTGCTTTAATTCTCTATTTGGTCATGTAAAAAATGGAGATAGGGGCATGAAATGACTGTTAACTTACTCATTGCAGTGAAGCTACTCGCATGGACAAATGTACTGTAGCATATACAACACTAATTATCACAATTAATCAGACTGCAGAACGGAATATTTATAACATGAACACTGATGACTACATTTGCATTAAAAGTCTGCTGCGCATAAGTACTTGAGACACAGATCATACGCTGAAAGCATCATTTTCAGTGTAGAGTGTTGATGTAATGTTTTATCACTAAAATACTTTGGCTCTAGGAAAGCACTTCTAAAAATGGATATGTCAGTATTTATAACATGTATTCAAAATTTATCCACAACCTAACATTGATTCAAGTCTTGAAGCTGTGTTAAACATTATCTAAAATCATTAATGTCAAATATAAATGTAGGTATGCACTATGCAGCGTGCAAAGATGTACTGTGGAAATTTTCTGACATCTGACGTAGAAATGAAAGACTGTAAAATCACCCTTTTGCTCGAAAAAGCACAAGTTAAAAAGAAACAACAGGAAATACTACCAAAACCTACAGTTACTAAATACAAATATAAGATGCGAGATTTTCTGTAGGTTTGATCTTTTTTTAACCTGCCTTATCTGCTCATCACTTGTGAAAAAGTTCACCTCTAAAAAACCCCTGTCAGAGGTGAATTCAAAGGGTAATCTCACTCCCCTAACAGTCATGTTTAAAATGAACAGCCACCAAAAAAATGAGTTCATTGCAGGTTTAACAGGAGCATTCAATGTTATTCTTTTAATGCAAGTGATGCAGACTGAACAGCCACTCCAGTCCGACTGAATGATATGATACAATATGATTATTTCCATGGAGAAATTTGCACTGCTGGTCCAGCATAATTAGTACCATATTGTTTTCCCTTTTAACAGGGTGATATCACAAGCTGAGTTTGTTTTCTTCTCCTACCAGAGCTGTGAAAAAAGTGTTATTTACCAAGCAATGGAAAGATCCTCTTTGCTCAAGAGGATCTGAGGTGAGACGTGAGGTGGGAAGTAAAGGGTAGCCATGGTCTCATTATTTCTCCTGCCACGGGCCACCCACATACAGCATGGTTACAATTTACTGGTGAAGACAGAGTTTAAAATGGACTAGAGTAAACACTTTAGACAGAGGCTGAGTTTAAAATTGTCTGGTAAACACCTTTCCTATTATTCAAGCTATGGGTAAGTGCTTTAGCATCACATAGTCACTATGTAACACAAACATACGCTGCTCTATCTTTAATGCAGCAGTTAAACTACCTCGTTTGATATTTTATGTACATGAAAAGTTATATTTCAAACTACAAATGTCATTTTGATATCAGCAAATTGGTGATGTACAGCTATGGAGTACATGACTTTTCCCATTCAAAAACATGCAGTAATTTATGAGAAAATGTCACAAAAATCTTGGATCCACACCAAACAGTGATCACTTGTGCCTTGGTATGTTTCTCAAATTTTCAAGTTTTTTTTAAAATATTTATCTAACTACCAACAAAGGGGAATGAAACATAACCTCCTTGATAGTGGTAATTACTCTACATCTATTTCCGGTGAAAAGATGGTTATCGTTAACTGGTACTCCACCCAAAATCTATCTTTCTAGTATAAAACCCCAGTGTAGGTTTTGAAAGGTGGCTGTCAAGTTAGTATTTCATCTTTTGTAGGGGGATGTGGTCACTGGTTGTGGTCAACTTTAAATCATGTCAGTTAAAACGGTTTCAAAATAATCAAAACATCCATAAATACATCTCAAACCATTCCTGCAGCATAATTTTTTCACTGTGAGTCTGTATGCTCAGTATGCACCACTATGCCAAAATACAGCTAAATACACTGCTTCCAACAACATGGAAACACAGTAAACTCAGTAACCACACATGCAAAAGGTTTTGTAAAGGTAATTTTGCAAACCAAGGACTGCAGGTTAACTGTACTGGTAGCCTGTGCCCCTTTACCTCCACACATGCATGCACACCCAACACCACCGCCTAATACTTGCGTTAAAACAGAAACCTTTCTAGATACCAGATTGGTGTTAAGCACCGAGCATTACAGCTGTTACTATCAGAATGTGGTCGGTGTTGTTCCGACCACATCCTCCCATCACTTCACAGAAGCAGTTTAACAAGAACCAAGGGCTCTGACTGACAGTGTGAAACAGACCGCCTGTTACCACCGGTCCAACCCTTCACAACTGCCGTCTTGCTCTCTGCGATATTCGATCAGTCATAGCTGTCAGAAACAAAAACAACTGCTTTTAAGAAAATACTGGCATGCAGACAAGGGCATGGCCTGCTGCTTATTTGATTTGTGTGATAGCCTTCAGATAGGAATTCTGAGTTTTTGAGTGTTTATGAAATCATTTTTTGAGTTTCTCAATCCAAAGCCACATATTCTTATCATGCTACATTTTTCACCTGGCTTCAATTAAAACATGTATATGTGTGTGTGTGTGTTCACTGTCTCTACATTATTAACAATATGCTTATGTAATATTGCTGTGAAAAAGCAGAACAGGCTGATTAAAGTCAAACATCACTTTCATTTCAGTAAATTCAGAGTATGCACTCTTAATATTTGATTTACAGCTGGATAGGAAAATCAAAAAAAAAAAGTTGAGCTATAAATGATGGATGATTTTGTTTTCTAACCTTATTATGAACTCCACTTCCTGCATGAACCTGAAACTTGGTAGGAGTCCATGTACTATTAATGCCAACTTAACGTGAGATTCATTTTGGCTCTGACTTATCGGAAGTCGTCATATCTGGTGTGACTCATTGGATGTTTATCCATCTGTGTGCTGTGTTGCTAAGCAAACGCCTCAAAATTATTTCAAACTGACTCGTTGTGCATTTCACTTATTTCATATGCCTTGTAATGAAGGCTTTCATTGTGTAGTCTGATATGGCACTTATTGCAATTAGGTCATTGAGCATTTCAGAATGATTTCTTGTCTGCATGGTTACCCTGGCACTGGACCACCATGTGGAAACCTCTGCACACATTTGCTAGAATGGACCAGGGCATTAACGCTGCCAGGAACAGCAATGAAAGGTTTTCAAAGTAGTTTCAAAGTAGTTATTTAAAGAGACCTTTTCGCTCACAAGTTTTGAGAAAATGTAAAAAGAAGTCTGAAATGTATTCTGACATTTCTCTCTCGCATTCACACCAAATCCAGCAATGCGGGAAAAACAGCAGTCCTCCCATTCATTTGAATGGAGGTACAGCGTTTAGGCTGCGAGAGTGGGGACCGCATGGGATGCAACAAAAAAAACACAGCAGCCGTACGACAAGAAGTTGAATCAGACTCAACTTGTGCTGAAACGCAACCCGACATCATGCTGCCGTGGCCAATCACATCAGCAAGTGATCAGACCCGAAGACACCCACAGGAAGAAGACCCTTGTTGTTTACTTTGTTGTTGGCTTCCCAACTCATAAAAAAGATGAGAGAAAGAAAGAGAGAGAGAGAGAGCAGCAGTGGTTGAGCAAGCTAGAGAATGAATGAAGAGAGGGAGCGGTGGTAACAAGAACAAAGCAGTGAATCAGAGAAATAAAACATTATGTTCTAAAGCACAAATAAACACGCCCAAACCTCTGCACAACCCTGTGAGAAGGTGCCGCATTGCCGGATTTGGTGTGCATGCAGCTTTATTCAAGTAAGTTTCAACTTGTTCCCTCCCTGAACAGAGCCTATAGCTCACAGGAGTGCACGTCCCACTGAAATAAATCGCTCTCAAATGGCCTGGGAACTGAGACATGTCCTTGTGTAGTGAGAGATTACTCGGAACTTTACAAGGAAGATATGTCAATATTACTCCCATCAATCTCCAGACAGAGGGCACGTCAAAGTTCAACACCCTCCATGTGCCAAGAATTTGTGTTCCTGTAAAGCTCGTTGGCGAAAAGGTGAGCAGCTGAACCCTTTCTGCTGCCAGAGAATGTGCTGAAAGCTGAGCAATCTAACACCCCATTCAGACCAACACAGTGGCTGTGTCTGAAATCACTACCTTATTCATTCATTCACTACTCTCTATATAATAGACACTAGTTTGCTCAATAGTGTGCAGCAAATCAAAATTTTGGACACTAACTAATCATCTTAATATTGGATCATCACCATCACCTGTAGAGTCACTACTTTTTTCGTTCCATTGTGAAATTTTTGAAGGCACCATATGGGGGATATATTTACACACATGTAGTGCACTATAGGGCTGTCACTTTTTCAAAAAGTCAAGTTCCAACGAATTTGCACTAACAAGTAATTCATTTGAATTAATTTGCACACACCCCATATACCGTAATGTGTCAATACAATTGGCTGTGCCTTTCATAAGCAAATATATGGCTGGCCATGTCCATCTGTCAGTGTCTGAGTGTCTTACAGTTCAGTATAGTCTTTATATTTTCCTGTGTGGTGTTATAAAGCTGTACTATGTGTCTTGAGATTGCACTGTGTCTTAAGTAGGCAGTCAGACGAGGGTGAAGAGTTAACGCTGCTCTGCTTGTTTAATGCCTCCTCTGCCTCACTTGTGTGGCAAATTACCTGGTAAATCCTCAGATTCGTTGTCATTGTAGAGTAAGGCAGCTGCTTTTTGCAAAGTTGGCAAGCTGTATCTTTGTTGGTTCTGCCATCTCCGATGTAGAATCCAAAATACTTCCTCATACTTCCTCTCAGATGCTTCAGGGTTGTAATTATCTAATCAGCATGGCTTTGCTAGCTGGTGTCCTCCATTTTTATGTATTAGCTTAGTTTACTCATAGGTTAAAGAGCATGCCATAGGTCAAGCTGATAGAGAATTTTGGAAGAGACTAAATGCCCTTGTCAGGCATGCTTACACAGTATGCTTGTAGTCCAACAAAGATACCCAAGGGGCCGATTGATTACTGTACGTTTGAGTGAGATGGTTAGGGTTAAGGTAAAAATATCAGGGTCAAGCCAGTCAGAGGCAGAGTAGGGGTTAGGGTTAGGGTCAAAGAGGGCATACTGGGTAAGCATGCCCAACAAGGGCATTTAGTTTCTCCCAGTGAATTTTAAGAACACCCTCTGCTGGGCCTGTCACGATAACTACTTTTATTGGACGATATATTGTCCCAGAAATAATTGCGATAAACAATAGTTATTTTAAGCACATTTTATGCCACAGTTGTAGTTAAGATGGTAACACCGGTTCAAATACCATACTTACCTATTGGGGAGGTGCCAGGACCTCTAGCTTCACCTTATTCACTTACACCATACATGCAGTCTACATACATTGCCAACACACCCCCAACATATGTTCACTAGCGGGAGTGAAAAGTTTTGGGAGAATTTTGGGTTTCTTAAAATGTCAGGAGCCTTTTTTTTTTTGTCAGGGCGAGTGTTGTGCTCACAAGAAAGGATTTTTTGAGTTAAATAGTTCATATACACATAAGTCCTTTTCTGTTTGTCTTAAAAAAGAAAACAAAAAGAAATTTACAACCACCACATTAGTATTATTCAGGTTGTACATTTTATGTGCTGTTATGCTAGTTCAACTCATAAAGCAAACTACTGTTGAAAAGGAACGACACACGGCTTTCACTCAGTACTGTTTACTTTTTCTAGGTTGGTGGGGATGCATGGTCTCTCAAAATCAATATGAAACAACTTGGTAATGTTCCCTCAGAGTATAATTATGTTTTGTTGTCACAGCTTGCTAAATTATATTAAAAACAAGCAGTAAATGGCCTGTTTCGTGTACCCTAAGGTGCCGTCTATGTTCTGGGTTTTGCCTCAGCTGTGGTTAGCAGAAACTGGATTTATCAAAACGCAGAAACCTTCTGGAAACAACCTGCTGAAACAGGTAGACAGATAATTTGCCTCAAATAGATAGACTACACACATTCAGTTATGCTGTTTATTCTGGCATCATGTTGGCTAAAATGTTGGTGATAATTTTACGTGAACAAACACGCATGTAAACACAATGGGCAATATTGAGGTCAGCAAAAATGATCAAGGTCATGTCCATATATCGTTCAATAAGTCGATAACGTAATTATCGTGACAGGCCTTGCCTCTGCTGTATCACAAGGCAAACTACTACTGGTCTGTTGCACTTATAGACTGTTATTTAACCAACTTGCCAAGAAAACAAAGAGAGAGAGAGAGAAGAAGAGGGCGAGAGAGAGATCAAGAGAGAGGGAGAGGTGAAACTGAAACTTGAAAAGGTACGCTGCGGAGTTTCTGAACTCCAGTAGCACTAGGGCAGTTCTTTTATGAGTGGGAACCTGTTTTTTGTTTGTCTCATGTATGCAAACGAGAATGCATTACATGCATGCATCCATATATGCAGGTGATGCAATACACCATCCTGTCAATGGTTTTACATTATTCCCATGATCTGCAGGTGGCTGTAATACGTCAAGAAACACAGCAATACGCCAGCAAACGCAGAGAAAAAGAAGACTGCTAGCTATTAAACATAGATGTAAACAAAGCAGAATCTAACAATATTTGGCTTTGCAAATGTTTTATGTGGAAAGAAATGCATTCAATACTTGGGCCACAAGGATACACACAATGTTGTTTCTTTACAAGAAAGTGTATGGAACTACACTGCAGACTGGAGTTTCTGCTGACAGTGAGAAGCTGGGTGACTGCTGTCTCATAAATGGCTCTAATGTGAGTCAAACATGTATTGAAATGACCCACGACACAAGTTGCTGCTGTCTGAAAGGAGTATCACTGAGGTTTCCAATCATAGACCTAACAACGGTATTGATGTTGTACGTTGTAATAAACAATGAAGTCACCAAAAATCATTCAACACACTAGACACCGTTATCTGAAAAGTGCTTCTAAAAAGTTTCCTTACACTAATACATGCATTTTTAAACTAGCTGATCCTAGTGGGAATTAAATCCCTGACTCTGACCACTGATTTATTAACCCCTGAGAGCCACATGTAAACATAAAAACAAGAAGCAGTCACTTCTGACATCTCCTTCAGGGATCATTTTGTGTCTATGCTACAGTAATGTTCTGTAGACATAGAGTACAGTTAATGTAAAGAATAATGAATCCTTTGTTCAGTATAGTCAAGCTACTCTCCTTCACCACCTTCAAATCTGTTCCTTTACAGTCTTATGACTGACATTATGACAGCTACAGCAGCAGACACAAGACTTACACTACAGAGTTGCTGACATTAGCTGCATAAAATGTCTCGGAGGCTTTCAACATACAATACATTGATGCAATGTGAGGAAGTGTCATCATCTTTGGTACCCCTTAAGCAATACTTCCAACTTCCATCCCCATGAGATCAGTAAACTAGAATGCAAAGCTTTTGACTGGTAGTGAATATCACGACAACTCTGATGAAATGCTTAAATATTTATCTTTTAAAAAGATATGTTTGTTATTTTCATATCCCTGTGAAACATGTACATGTTTGCATTTCAGTCATAAGAGAAACCAGGATCAACACTAGAGTGTGTTGCTCGGGGATGTTCTCTGGCCACCAGACCACCTATGTTTTCATCCAGCAACAACAAGACTGCTTTAATGATGATCATCCTATGTGTTTCTCTAAAGCTTTTCTCAAATGTGAAAGGAAGTAAGGAAACATGAACTGTTGAAACACAAAGTCTTATGCATCTCACTTTGTTTAAAATGCAGTGTTTTCCAGCAGTCACTTTCATACTTAAGCCTTCAATACTTCAGACATATTTTATAGTGTTACTCACTACTATATTCATATTAGACTAACAGTGGTCAACACTTTAACAATGTTAAGTCTGAATATGTAAACTCTGTCCTTCATCTGTGTGTGTACTAGGGATCAAAGGTTAACCGTTAATCAGTTAATATTATTGACTGCAAAATTTTCATATTTCTGACTGGTTACGCATGTCGGTCTTTTGGTTAATTTGCATACACACTCTGCTACCAGCTAGATAACATGTTCACAACATCAGATATTCTTTTTGAATAGATAAAGTGTAAAACCGCCTCCTCCACAGAGTTTTGCATTATGAGTTGTTTGTAGCATTAATGTCGCTAGGCTAGCGAGTGTCTTTAGGTCTGTTTATAGTCAGTGTGTTAGAGTCGGTCACCACTAAAAGTGTTTTTTTTTAGTTCAGTTTAACCAGCAGGTGTTTCTGAAGGCTTGTGTAAAGTATTTTTCTGCCACGGACAAAATAGATTCATGACAAGTGAAAAAAAGTTCAAAGCGTCCTCCGACGTCTCTACTGAAGAAGCGGAATATGTCAAACTGCCAAATACCACTGTCACAGATGATAAAGAGCTCAAAAAGACAAACAGGTAGTCGTATAAGTCCTAACTGCCAGAGAAAATAATTTTTGACGGCTTCCAAGAGCCTGCAGGGAGAGTGTGTGAGTATGTTACTATACTATGATCTAATTTATATTCAAAAAGTAACGTTATTTTTGCAAAAACAATTATTGGAAAAGGAGGGGGGGGTCGTCTTATAATCAGGGTCACCTTATATTCAGGCCAATACAGTACTAGCACTATGCTGTACCACATTAAGAACAAGCACTTGGCCGGCCTGTCCGAGGATGACTCGCAGTTGCAGCCAAAGATCATTTCACTGCTAGCCGGGGAGCACTGGTCCGAGGCCATCACCCAGTTGGTGTGCTTAATGATTGACATCGATAGGCTGCCAATCGGTGCGGTAGAGGGCGAAGGATCGAAAGAGCTAGTTCGGTACATCAAGCTCGAGTATGTTATGCTGCCGGGAGCTACTGTGACTAAACACATTGAAAAGATTTTGAGGAGAGGAAGGACGAGCTAAAAGTCAAGTTAACCAGGGCAGACAAGCTAGCTCTGACCACCGAATGCTGGACAGCTAAATTAAGCGGAACTGACATCTCTAGTATGTTCACATGAGGTCAACATACTAAATTAGCAGCCACTACTATTATCATTCAACATTATTTGCAGCTATACTGCACTCTCTCATTCTCACCCCAGTGCAATATTCTTGCTGTGCTTCTATCTACGTGCACTTCTTTCCATCCAATTTTAAAACCCATGTGTTATCTTTATTTCTTAAAATGTTTTTTGTTGTTTATCTTGCTTTTTTTTAACTGACATGTGCAACTTTCAATTTCTTGACTTTATTTCTCATAATATAATGTATATTTGTTAAAGTTTCCATGAGTATAATACACACATTATCTTAGATGACGTGTGTATATTATTTTACTGACAAACATATTTCTGCTTTAGTCCTGTACTTCCCTGCTGTGATTACACTTTCATTTTCCCCTTTTGGGAACACTAAAGTCTTTCTTATCTTACCCTAGTCTCTGCAGGCACACACACATTATTGCCAGATTACTGACATTCAAGATTAAATAAGGAATAAACTCTGCCACACAAATCCCATGAAAAATATTCAAAGTACAGGATGTGCTTCTGGTGATCCCACTATTGGCCTGCATTGTCAAAACCATCTATCTCACTGAAAATGTCATGTGTGATCATGTTATGGGCAAGGTTACTGAAAAGCAGACACATGATGTATACAAAAGAGACGGATTAAATTAGACCAGAGCTTTTTGCATGGTAACTTCCAACACCCTATGTGCAGGCTAGCTCGTCTGAATGAATGGCATAACACAAAGACTTTAACTTCAATGTTTACCTTGATAATGCTGCTCCTGCGTGGTATTTCTGATTTGGCATCCAATCCGGCAGAGGTGTTGGCGGTTTCCACCCCGGCTTGGCTACAAGGTGCGACGAAGGAGCCTGAACCGACCATATTTTGTGATATCCCACAGTCTCCATTCAAGACCGACACTTCGCAATGCGTCTTGCCAGCTGCCTCGTCGCTGGGCACGGCCGTATCCCCAAGATTCAATGGAGGCAGGCTGCCGTCGTCCCCAAACTCCGCCATAGGCACTTCGAGCACACACACTCTCTCTCTCTCACACACACACACACGCTGGCAAGCTTCTGGGTAGCAAAGCCGTATGTTTCAGCTTTACTCCAATTTCCTGCCTGGCCTATTGCCTCGTAACATTTGAACGAAATCCTGCCATATCATCTCCCGTTGCACATATCTGTCAGGTTCCTACAGACAGAGGGGCTTGCTCCTTGCATTGTGCTCTGTGAAGAGAAACCACACCGATTTGCATAATTAGGCAACGTGACACCATTAACACCAGTAACGTTAATAGTAGTAGCAGCGATTTGGCGTCGCACAGTCATATGGAGAAGGCGCAAAGCACATTTGTGTGCACTAAAAGCGGATGTTCACTTAAATTCAGTGAGGGCTGTCACTGTAAATGCAGCATGATAAAACGCATACAGCCAATGTGCCTTGCTATATATTTTTCATATATGGGCTTCACTGCATTTTTAAATAAGTTGACCGTTTTCACCATATTCCCACCGTTCTCGTCCCACAGACCGCACGACTATGTTGCTTTTGTTTTTACTAACGTGCAGTGATAATAACCCACCCCTCTCCAGCTCAGCAGTGCCCGGCAAGTTAAATAGCGTTAACGGCATGTTAAGTTATCAGTTAAAATCAATTCGCCCATAAAACCAGCTTAATATAACTTGCTTCATGTACTTGCCTTGTCTCCTCATGGGAAGGACGGGTCCTCCTTTTAAAGTTGTTGTCGCGACAGAGAGCAGCCAGACTACCGTTGGCCGTCTGTAACGTTGCCGTGTGCTGTGTTGAGCTAGTTAGCTACAGCAAGCTAACCTCAGTCGCTAGCTAGCTGGATGAAGTTTCATAGCCAACTCAAAGTCCAGTCAATTCAAGCCCGGTTGTTGGCACATGAATAGTCAGTGGAATCAATATCTTCCACAGTCAATCTCGACTGTCGGTGGTTGTTCCGTCTAACAAGCCTTAACCGTGATTTGCTGTTAGGTTAGATGATATAAGTATAAGTGCCACTTGATTAACCGTCACACACAGGGAGAAGACGTTCCTAAGGAACAAAGTTGTGTACGTCTCGTGAACGCGCGACAGGGAAAACAGGCTGTGCTGTCAATCACACCTAATTTTTTTTCACTGACAGGCAAAGCACGCCTCCGTGTTCAGTTTTCCTACAAAACAAATAAGACTTTGATGCCTCACACAGTTCCAACTATACATCTCTCCAATCACCAGTGATGTAAGAAGTATTCAGATCCTTCACCTAATCCAGCAATGTAAAAATACTTCATTACAAGTAAAAGTCCTGAATGAAAAATCCTGCTCAATTAAAAGTGCATTAAGTATTTGCGGCAAAATGTACTTTGTTTTGAAGTATTCGTTTCCAACCTCTGACTGATATATTATTATATACCGGTATGACATCATTAGATTATTAATACTGATGCATCAATGTGAGAGGAAAGAAGACAAAACAAAGTTCTCATACACATCTGTTTTCAGTTTTTGGACTTTTTCTCTAATCTTTGGTTTTTGGTGAAATGTTGAATCATTTGAAGATTTACTGAAATGAAACCATGTGAGAAGGGAGAAGGGAAAATCACTGTTTGGTGGAGCTGTTAAAAACTCACAGACATCTGAAATGTGACTCTGACTACACACTGCTTTTTGTAAGACGTCAAAAGCCAAAAAGGTTGGAAACCACTGGTTTAATCTTTAACAATGTGTTGTATTTTAAAAGATTGTTATATTATCTATTGTGTCAAATCATCTGAAAAGATACTAAAGCTGTCAAATAAAATGTAATAGAGTAGAAGGTACAATATTTCCCTCTGAAATGTAGTGGAAATGGAAATACTCAAGTACTTCAAAATTATACTTAAGTACAGTACTTGAGTGAATGTACTCAGTTACTTTCCGCCTCTGCCAATCACTGTAGCTTAACAAACCCACGTGTTTCATTTGTCCGAATCATTGTTGATCACTCAATGGATGTCATTGTTATTTTTGACAGCAAAAACATAACACTCAACAAGAAAGCACATACTTAACAGCACAAAACAGAAAACCCAACAATAAAAATACATATAACACAGCACTATACACCAAAGTCAACAAGAAAAAAAACATAAAAAAACAGCAATAAATACAAAAGTTAACAAGAAAGCACATACAAACCAGCACACAACACAGAAATCAGCAAGAAAATACATACAAAAACAATAAACAGAAACTATTTTTATTCTATATTTGTGTTATTTTGTAATGTCTCTTAACATATTCATCAAACAGTATGAAAGATCTTATTAATATTAAATAATAAAGGCCAAGTGCCAAATTATTTCCACATATAGTAAGTGCAGGGAACTGAACATTAGTTTTAAACCAATATACTCGTCTAAACAAATAAAGCTTTTAATATTAATTTCTCCTTGTGCCTGGAGCACCTCTCATTTTCTCTATTATTAATATTGTTGTCAGCTTTATTCAGAAGCTTCATATGACGTATCTCAAGGACAGTTACAATCTCCCAGAAAGGCTCACATGACTTTTTTTTTTTTTCTGTTTTGTGTCACATTGTATATCAGGCCTTCCTCTTTATGAGGACAGTACATTGAGCTGATGGACCAATCTCACTGGTGAAGTAATAGCCTTCTCTGCACAACAGCTTTTTGCGCTGTTACGCGAGGTGTCTTGTGAAAACGTGAACCAACAGAATCATGACAAATAATCAATTCTTGAGGAGCTTTGAAACATTCACACGCAGTACAACATATAACAAATATGTAATATTACAGCCTCCTGCATACGAGGCACAGAGAGTGAGTTATGAGGCATTTCATTATTCTACATGATTTAATGTGTTTTATTCATAGGCCACTGCTTCAGCTGTAAGCAGATCAAGTAAATATCGTCGGATACAGAAGCAGGTGCGGTGAGTTGTACAACAGAGCCATCTGCTGGTCAACAATGGTTATTGATGGTTAATTGTGCAGTACAGATTTTCTCCTTATTCTGTCTATATCTTCTGCTAACGATGCACTGCAAGCCAAAGTTTATTTTTACACCACATTTTAATAGCTAGAGTTAGCCTGTTAAGAAACATAACAGCATGACATTGCTGCTCATTGATTCAATGAAGATACTTGTGCTGCCATGATGCTTGCATTCATGCATTGTTAATGTTTTTTTTTATGTCAGTATGCACGGCAGTAGCTGTATAAGTTATGTTTATAGATATACTTTAGCCAATATTAGCCTATTATATTAGCCTAATATTATCACCTGGATAATTAAAACTTTTTCAGTTGTTGTAAAACTGTATTTCATCCCAGCAGGAAGAATAAGCAGTCTGTACTTCTGAATGTAAACTGATGTTAAAGGATATGTTCACAATTTTCCAAGTCTGTCCTAAAACAACAGCCCAAATGAACACTGACACATACTTTTCTTGCTGTAATCATTCCTCCTGTTCACACTGACCATTTAGAGATCCCTTCATAATGCACTTTCAATGTAAGTGATGAGGTGATCCATGCAAAAATGCATTTAAAAGTTTATCTGCTTATATGAGGGTCCTCCCTCTTTTTGTCACTATCCTTCCAGTGCAGCTAAACAGGGAAACACTGTCTGTCGAGACACAACAAGGTTTTTTTTTTACTAAAGAAGCTGTAACTGTGGAAGATACCCACTTTATTTGACTAACTCAGACTGCTGAAGCCTCATATTATCTTTAGATAATTTATCTTTAGATAGATTTAGATAATTTTTCGCTCAAAATGAGGACTTTGGATTTTGTCCCCATCACTTACATTGAAAGCGTGTTTGGAAAGGATCTTTTAACAGCCAGCATGAACAGGAGGAATGATTAAGCAAGAAAAACATGTGTCAATGTTCATATTCATGACTGACAAGTCTGTTTTAAGACAGACTTGAAAAACTGTAAACCAATCCTTTAAGGGACAGGTGAGGAGTTTTAGAAGTATTTCACCCTGATCACTTGTCAAGTTGTTATGAAAAAATCTCTTTTTTTTTGGTATGGTTTGTTTGTGTGTGTGTGTGTGTGTGTGTTTACTCAGTGCTCCAGAAAGACTTGGCTCTGCTCTGATTGTTACAGAAGAGTTGGCACCGGCCTTTTCTTGGCAACTGTTATGCAAGTCACTGCACTAAAACAGTTTCCCTCTAAATCTGTATGCCGGCATGTGGTGAAACACTAAAAATGGCACATTTACTGTACCTGGAGATGCTCTCTGTGTTGAGGGAGGCAATGCTGTTGTGAATGATCTGTCATCTAGTTGGAACATGTAAAAATCTCTAGATTGCTATTTCAACTCTCAACTTTACTTGAAGCATTCAATATTGACTCTCTGCTTATATCAACTGAGTGTCTGTTGAGCTTTATACCAATTTCATCAATAAGCATAGCCTACTGTTAGCAGCTGTACCAGTCCGTAAACAATCATAACCACAGCCATGGCAGCCCTGACCCCAGCTAAGTACATTGCTGTGGTTCTTCTGATAATACCTGATAATAACAATTAATAAATAAAGAACAATTACAGTTGTAAGTTTTAATGTTGAAAATCCAGCTGAAATTAAGTATTAACATTGGACAAGTAGATAATAAAGGGACACTCCGTACATATAAAGTGAAACCTTTATTTTTCAGTTCCAAAAAAAGAGTTTACTTTTGAAAGGTACATTTATTCTCCCTTTGTAAATGTAATAAAACACCCTAATGGCCACTGTACAGTATATTGCTACATTCATGTGATATGGTAAGCAGAATGACATCAAATAGCTAAAAGCAAAAGCATTTAGAAGTTAAGTTTAGTTTGAGATGCCTATACTCAAAACCATTAAATCAACCATTTACCACATACACCACTTGCTTTTTAATGTATTCCTTATTATATAATTAGGTATAGAATTCATATATTTTATATATATTATTAAAGGATTAACAGTCAAACTGTATTCCCTGCTTGTGCTGACACATTTCTGCAATTTGTAACACTAAATGGGAGATGCCCCCCTCAGAAGTCTGACATCCTATATGGTTAGCAGGTGCAATGAAATCCAACATAATTCGCATGCAAAACTGGAAATGTTTCTCAAAACTCTGATAAAATGACACAAGGGGGTTTGATTCGAGAGTAATAGCTTAAAACGCCACCAAAACATCTCTTTACCTTAAGGCAATCAATAATAAACCAGATTTTTCCAGATTTCCGGATTCTTCGCAGACAGAAAACCAATAATGATGAAGTTAAAGTACAGTTTGCAGACTGAAGAGTTTATCTTTAGGCTATTGGAATGATTTCAGTGGTGCATTTGCATGAAGCAGGGCACCAGGCATACACCAGCTTATTCCCACATCCAGTCGTATCTTTCATCTTTGGACAGTTGATGAACTTGTTAATGTAAGGACAGGGGTTGGCTGAAATAAGGAATAGACAAAGCAATTAAGAAGTTACTTCATTGTATTTTTTCTACCTCAGAAGGTAGTAATACGAGTTTCATCTTTCCTGGTAATGCAACATCCTACTTACCATGCCAAGAATATTATGAGTATTTTTAAACACATGTGACACTTACTGCAGAGCTTGTCTACGCAGTTATTGGGACAAGAAGCACATGGGGGTCCAGCCTTATATGGTGGCCATCCTCTGAAGTTTCCTCTGTTAAATAAATTAGAAAAATATCAGTTTTTTGCTCCACCCTGTGTTGACTCTGAACTAACCTCTGATTAAATATGTAGAAGTGTTTGTGTGTTCAGCTCTCCCTGAGGTCACATGTTAAAAAAAAAAAAAAGAAGAGGGTGAATGAGGGTCACATACGCTCTGTAATAATGGCAGCCGTAGAAATAGATGTTGTTAGGGCACAATTTCATTCCACAGCCAATTTTGTAGGAGCTGTTCCACACCACCTGACAACAAAAACAAAACACAGTTGCTTTCAGTGTCATTTTAATTTAGAAACTTGTTATGTATATTGATTATTCAATATGACTCATTTCTGTTTTCCGTAAAGAACAAATCTCTCTTATCAGTTTCTCTAACACATGGGTAATAAATGGTGTTGCGTAGGTTTATTTGTAGTGAAAGTGTCAAAATATATTAAAAATTAATCAACAGATGACCACATTTCCTTAAAAAAAACACAATAATGATTGTTTATGGTGGAACATGGTGGTATTATTTTTTGAAAATGAAATGTCTCTCATTTTTTTAAAGGATATAAATCTTTTCACGTGGTAAAAGTAGGATTTGTCAAACATCTTGTACAGACAATTCATCATAGAGTGAAAGGCTTGTCCAAAGCCACAATCTGCAGAGATAATCTCTCATCTGTGTCACGAAATGAAAACATTCAGCAGCTAGAAACCTACAATATACTATATTTAAAACCTGCAAAAACTCATTTCTGACCACTTGCAATAGAAACAAGCTGTGAACACAACACTGAGATATTATCACCTTTTAAAGGACCAGCGTGTAGGATTTAGTGGCATCTAGTGGTGAGTTTGCAGATTGTAACCAACTGAGTACCCTTCCCCTTCTCCCTAACCCTCCCTTTCCAAGTGTGTAGTAGAATCTACGATGGCCGTGAAACTCGCAAAAAATGCAAAAGGCGCTCTCTAGAGCCAGTGTTTGGTTGGTCCATTCTGGGCTACTGTAGAAACATGGTGGTGCTATATGGCGGCCTCCACATGGAAGAGGAACCGCTCCCTATGCAGATATAAAGAGCTCATTCTAAGGTAATGAAAACACAAAGATTATTATTTTCAGGTGATTATACACTCAATAAAACATACTTATGAATATTATCTTCCATTTTTGCCAAGTCCATTCTGCTAGATGCCACTAAATTCAACACACTGCACCTTTAAGTCAATGTGGCTTGTTAGCAGACAGTTATCTACTTATTTACATGTCCAGCAGTTACAGGGCAACATTATCATTCACTTGGAGTCATATTTCATTTGGAGTCATATTTCTGACCGCCTGATAAAAATAAGTCCAATGTTCACTCTTCTTTTAGCTCAGTTTTTAGTCTCCAGTAGCCTCCAGAGAAAATATTTGGATCTTTAGCTGCTAAATGCTCCACTGTGTTCACCAGCTAGTCACTAAATGTTTCTGTCTGTGGTTTGGTGCTGAGCAGGTAGTGTAAAAAACAAGACTATGGTGAGACCAAACTAAAACGATAAAGTTGCAGGTTTTAGTACCAAAGCAATGAGCTAAAAGATGCAAAAATGCAGATTGGAGTGATAATTCTCTGTGGAGTTCATCAGTGCTAGAAACCCCTTTTGTTTACAGTCATTTGATCCATTGTTTTTGTAAAGATATTGATTATTGATTAAAATATTGATCATAACCACCCAATTAAAAAGTAGAAACCACACAATAACAAAACAATGACATCACTGTATTGAATATGCTGCCACTGCAACATTCTTATAATTTTTGTCAACACATTACTGTTACCCTAGCAACAGGTAAGTGTTACCTGTGTGTAGTGACCAACAGTTTTGTGGTTGGTAGATCCTTTGGGATACTGGTAGTTTGCCACTTCACTGTGCCAGGCCTTAACGACGTTCGTCCACAATGAAGGTGAGGATGAATAGAACAGATTCTCACCCAGTTCATATCCTGCTCATTGGTGAGAAACACACGGCAGCACTGATTAATGAGTGTCTGCAAATGCACGGTTTTAATTTCATGTCCAAGTAGATAAACTTATTTAGATAAAAAACACAATCACTAAAATACATATTAACAATAATCTACTTAAAGATAACAGATCTGTGTAATTTGTATTAAAGGCTGGAGATAAGATAATGTTCACTATGACTCCACCCATCAATCACAAGGTCATTCAGTTCACAGGGAACCTTCACACTGACTGCATCTCTGAGGTATTATTTAAGGTCCTGGCATATGTGGGGTAAGGTAAAGGAAAGAAAGAGAAAGGAGGAATGCAGGCAGAAGAAAAATACCTTTGAGCATGCGGGTGCTTGGTGGTCCATGACCTAAAATGCATTTATCCACCCAGGCCTGAGCACTGGCTGCTACCTCCTCGCTGTAGCTCTATAAAAGAAAAAAAAACACACAAAAACAATTTTCATTCCACACTGACATCCACAATGATCCATTCTCGTGCGAGATATTGGTTTTGAAAACCAGATCACTTGTGGTTTGAAAGACGAAGATGAATTTTCAAAATATGTTCCACTCCTAACTCCTAAAATGTGAAATGGCTTTCATTCAAACGGCCTTCCCCTTCGAGAGCAATTGAGGTGCTTTTCATAAAGGCTAAAGCCAAAACTGAGTTCCAATACAAACATGATTTTTTTTTTTTTTTTTACTTTTCTGCAGAAACCTTACACCTCCAGACATCCAAGTCTTTTAGAAAAGAAATAAAATGTCATTATTCTCCTTCTCTATTGACTGGCAGATTTCCAACAGTGTAGAATGTATTTCTAGAGGTTGGGCTTTGTTCTGTACAAACCATACTCAAAATGTATTTTCCCATTTTAAATAGCATTCATACATAACTCATAACATCTATATAGTCTTTGGGTTTTACCTGCTTCAACTTTGAGCAGGGATTTACTGCATCAGAAGAATTAAGGTTGAGTCAGTTCTTAATAATCAAACATTACAACCCTGATTTTCATGATTGTTTTATTAATGATTTTCAGGTCATGTGCATAAGCCCTCACCTACTTTATTGTTTTTTTTGCTTCCCACAAGTGAGGGAGAACAAATGAGAGGGAATTATGAGTAAATATTATCTAAGCCACTTTTATTATGTTAGTAGAGAACAGGACTGACCATCACCAGCATGTCAGAAGCAGTAGGCTGAACCTCTCTCCTGAAAGCATTGTGCTGATCAACGATCTCAGCCTGAACCGCTTTGTTTTCTGGGCAAACGTCTGCAGACAAATACACACACATACAGACATGCATATAGACTTAAAACCAATAGGTAAACACCAGATTAAAGACATAATGAAGAGTGATATTTACTCTGGTACCGTTAATACGATATGACTCACAAAATATCCTGGTGTAATTACTCAGAAATGGCTTGACATAAAAGCAAAGTATAGCTTGAAATCCCATGATCTTATTGGGAGACTTGTTGGCATGGTTTCAGCTACAGAGCTGATACTGGGAAAGAAAATGCCTTTGTAAGAGTTCAAGTTCTGATGCATTTAACAGTGTGCTTACCTTGCTGTGGATACACCATGGC
Source organism: Thunnus maccoyii (assembly GCF_910596095.1). Classification (NCBI taxonomy): domain Eukaryota; kingdom Metazoa; phylum Chordata; class Actinopteri; order Scombriformes; family Scombridae; genus Thunnus; species Thunnus maccoyii. The sequence goes on from NC_056542.1 coordinate 7,490,099, forward strand.
ACGCAGCAAAGTACATGAAATGAGAAGAAATTCAAGTTCTCGATTAATGCTAATGATACATCCTCTGATATAAGAAATATCATAGGATGAAAAGGAATTAAATCTTTTAAATCTTATGTAAAAAATATTTGTACCACAACAGAATTATGCTATAAAAAAGCTCATTAAAGAAAATTTCACCCATCTAAAAAGAAAATTTCACCCATCTAAAAGCATGTATTAGTGGTCTAAACAATGAATTTAAATGACTTTAAAATTTAATTTAAAGTGATGGTATCTTAACTGTCTAAAAGTCGTTGTAAGCTGTTCCAACTACTTGATATCCTGGGTTGGAAAATAGTGTTTATGACATTTGAATTCAGTGAATTCCAGCTGAAAATGTAATTTCTGTTTCCACAGTCCAATGTGATTAAAATCAATAATAACTATTTTTCCCATTATAACATATTGTAATATACTAGAAAGTATATTTATTAGAATAATTATTTTTTGCATATCACCAGCTTTGGATTCCTTCCAAAATGTAGTAAAATCTCACAAAATAGAAATACTTATTGCAGTATTAGTACTTCAAAACTATACTCACGCACTATACTTTCAATAGTTGCTTTCCAGAAACACTGCATAACCTGTTGCATTACAGTTTCCTAAGATATATTATTTAAAAGTATTTACACTGTTATTTCTTTTTAATCTTATTCTAATTCTACTTACCACGACACATGCAGAGTGCACTTGATGCAGTATCAAGACGCAAATCAGGAGAGCAAACATTTTCACAGACAAAAAGGAAGATGCCTATGTACAGTGAAAATAAAAACAGAGCAAAATCATGAAAAACTACTTTATGTATGATATTATATTTTGACAATCATTCCAGTTTTGTTATTTGTAACAAAATTTTATCTGAATTGATATGCCCATTTTGAATTGAGTGTCCACTAAAATTGTGAGGAAAGAAAGTAATAAAGTGAAAAAATGTGGATGGATATTTTCCTTAAATGAATCTATGTATCATCAAAGGATTTTTAAAAAAATCTTACATTAACGGAATCGTCTGAGCTGAGAGCCACAGCTGCTCCTGGGTCTTCAGGAGGTGGAGGTGAGTTTGGACTTTCATCTCCCTCCTTTTATAGACCCAGCTCAGTTGCTCATTATACAGCCACAGTACTGTACAGTGCCCTCTGGCCGCTAATGATGCAGCACTATCCAGGATGTTACACAAAAACAAGTCTATCGTGCAGCAATGGAAAGACTTTTTCTTCAAAAGAGTGAAACTGACGGAGAGTAAACAAGGAATTGTTAAGCCCTAGGGTGTATGTGACTACCTGATGCATTGCCTTGTGTTTACACAGCCTACAGTAGAATGAAAAGACCTCAAAGGTCAAGGTAAATAAAAGAAATGGAGCACTGACAGTTTACAAGATAGAACTGTATGGTCTTGTATGTAAATGGATAAAGGTTGTACAGGTAATGAAGGCTAAAGACGCGCCCATCGTTTGTTTTGGCACAAAATGCATATTATAAACAGAACGTGGCTCTGACACGAAATAGTAGGGATCAGAAAATGTATGTTTTTACAATTTTTTGCATGTATGTATGTATGAAGTGTCTTGTGTTGAACAACTAGTTGAGTAGGTCTTTGTTTTTGTCTGTTTCTTGTTTGCTTAAAAAAAAACAAAGTCATAAAAATGCGGACAGACTGTCTTTGAAATAGCAGCACAAGCTTGGAGGTGAAACACAAGATAACGTATCTGAATTGTTATATAATCCTAAAAATGAATAATATGACGTATTGCTAACTTTTGGAAGGTCATTTTAAAACGTAATTGATTATACAAACTTAATCAATTGAATGACGAAATATTCAACATAACTTTCATGTTAATAAATTAAATCAGTTGTTTTCTGGTGTCAAATGCTAAAACTGCTAAACCTGAAGCCAAGTTAAGAAAAACCTTTATATTGTCAAGTTAAGTCTTTCCTGGGAAAACTCATACAGGGAATGAGGACATTAAAGCTGCACTAATGAATATGTAATGACTATGTAATGTAAAAGAGGTTGCTCAAAGTGACAAATCCACAGAGAATCGTCTGACTCTGCAGTTCCCCTGAGTTCTACAGAGTGTTTTAGTGTCTTTCAGCTCACTATTTTGGTTTTTCAGCCTACAACTTAACTGTTTTGGTACACTCTCACTGCTCAGTGTACTGTACACTATACTTCCCAGCACCAAATGGCACACAAAGTTAGGAAAATATTTCCCAGAAACACAACTCAAAAGAAATGCTAATGTTGCTCTGTGTCAGCTTGATGTGTAAATAGGCAACTACAACTTTATATGGTGATTATATATCAGTGTTGTGTTAACAGCTTATTCTGCTGGCCCAAATCATTTAAAGGATATGACTGGAGATTTTCTTTATTTTTCTTATTGTCAGCAAATCTCATATGTAGAGCCAAACCAACAATGAACTGATCCTACTTACAAGGATTGTGCATGTGTCCAAAGCCTGATATATTGTATTCCTCTGTGCAGTAGACCTCCATTGTTGCCCAAAAACGATTAAAAACACGTCAGTGAGCAACATCGCTGCACTGGGTGACATATTCCTTCACCCTGAAGAGTTTGGACATGGTAGTTTGTTTAAAAATGGCTAATAACAGCAATCACATTTTCAGTCTCAGGAGAGCAGTTTCTTGTACAGCAGACATACAATAAGCTAGTGAAGCTCCTGCACATGCATATTGGAGCCGTTTCTAAACAAACTACTGTAACCGTTGTCTTCAGGTTTAGGGAACATGTCACCCAGTGCAGTGGTGTGGTTCATTGATATATTTTTCAATACTTTTTGGACAACAATGGAGATCTATAGCACAGAGGAATAAGATATATCAGGCTTTGGATACACATACAATACTTGTAAATAGATCAATTCATTGTTGGTTGGACTCTGCACATGAGATTTGCAAGTCTTATCCTTAAATGTTGCTTTAGCATTTCTAGCAGCAGATTTAAAATACCACCTTGGTAGGGAGAAAATAGATGTTAAACTAGTTCATTTTCATGAGCAATAACCGCTCTTTATGGCTAGTAAAAAGCCCACATAACATCAAAAGGAATAAGAAATCACAGTATGGGTCACAGGTTCATTGACAAGTGATATTTCCAAAATGAAAAAAGAGCAAATAGAACCAAATTTATAAGAAAAATAAAATGACAACCTTGCATTTCTTGTCACTGCAAATAAAGAGGTCTTTATTTCAGGACAGTGAGATAGTGTGTTATATGGACGTATTATTAACAGGTATCTAGAAAACAAGTACAGTACATTCAGGAAGCACGAGGAATGATTGTACAGTTTGTTGTACAATTAACTGCGTAAAATGGAGAAACAACTTGGACTGCTGACAGTATTAGAAGCTTTTTGTGAACAATGCAGACTTATCTTAGGAGTGACCTTGTATGTTCAGAACATAAGATTTAAGCCTCTGTTGATTCTTGATTGTGTCTCTCAATACAAAACACACATTCGTCTGCTATCACCTCTCCGCTTAATGCACTATTGTAATATTTGTAATACGGTTCAATTGGTAGCTGGAGTCAAACAGTCTCAGTGGTCAAAGACAAGTTCTATTTGAGCTTGCTTTATGGAGTTTGCTTAGGTCTACTTTCATGAGTCATGAGTTTTATGTTTTCATATTTCCCATTCTAATGCACTATATGTAGATTGTGGGAAATGTTTTTTGTTTTATACCATGGTGTAAAAAAACAGCATCCCAGAAAATGTGATACTACTTTCATGCTCATTATAGTAAAGAACATTGTTTAATTGGTGCAATATCACAAAACCAGTTGCAAACTGGAAAATGAAAATGATGCAAAATGAAAAAAATGAAGATATTGAACTTGCATTGACTAATTGCTACTTGGGGGCAACACAACAAGCTGTAAACTCAACATTAATGACATATTATCGCCTTAAAGTTGATATGTTGAACGTATAAGCAAACAGTTTCCTTTAAACATCCAGCAGACACAGAGGAACATTAGCATTCATTTGGAGTCATGTTCTGGCCATGTGAATGTAAATCCAATATTCATTCTCCTTTTAGCTCTGGTCTGTTCTCCACTAACTCCTAAGGGAAATATCTATCTCTTTAGCTGCTAAATGCTCCACTATGTTCACCAGCTAACTTTGTCTTGATGCCATTTGGGCACTAAGACAAAGTTTAGTGGGCAGGTATAGCGTAAAGTAGGGTTTAAAAGCTTTTTAAAATAAAACAGCTACCTGCTGTGGCTGAAAAACAGGGCTGATGAGGTTGGTGGGATTGAACCACAGTAAAGTTGTAGGCTGTAAACCCACAATGAGCTGAAAGATGCTATAAAGCTCTGTTGGGCTGAGGAGAAACTGCAGAGTCTGGTTATAATTCTCATTGGGTTGTCACTATCAGCAACACCCTTCACATGCATGTAGTCGTTTGATCCATTGTTAATATAAAAAGAGTTGAGTGTTAGGCGCTAATCCAAAAAGTAGTGTAATGCAATTTTAAATCACAAAGAATCTGAAAAAAGCTACACAGTGTTGAAACCCAGCTCCACATAAATTATAAACCACAATAAGAAAAACAAACCGCAGTCAGTTTGCTCTCCACTGTCAATGGTCCGTACGATGATGGATATCATGGGTGTAGTGCTTTATGTACTCATGGCGTTGTGTACGTCCACTTATGCTTTTCTTGAAACGAAAAATTTCCCATGAGGTAAGAATGAAGGTACACCATTTACCATGGTCTCACTGCTTACAACTATGCAAAAGCGAAGCCAAAATATCTCATAGATGTATAATAAGAACTGGATACAGCGTCGGAGGCAGGGCCCCGTTCATTCCTATGAAAGTTTCTCAGTGGCGCATGAAGCCAAAAAAGCCACTTCCCACTGAAAAGAAATTACCTGGATCAAAACATACTGCACATGCTTTATAGGCCCCGTGCGCCCTTAGAGCATGCTCACTAGAGACTTCTGCAGCCTGAGACAGCTAACTTCTAGTTTAACCCTAACTTGAATGGGGATAAAACTATTTGTGACTTTTGAAATGTGATTAGACCAAATGGATCAAATTCCAATAGTGAAACGAGACATTTTGCAGGGGTTGTAACATTCAAAAAAACATATCCAATATTTTGTAGCCACTCCTTTTCTCATGTAGGAAAAATGCATTTTGGAAGTTGTAATTCCATGGTTTGGCCACTATTTCAAATTAGTTTCAAAGGCCAGCACTTTGACGTGTACTCGAGTAGTTGGATTTTTTAGTTTGGCTCATGTCACATCCGCTAACATGGAGGGTTATAGGGTTAGGGTTAGGGTTAGGGTCAGGACTTATGACCTATACTGCAGCCAGATAATTGAGATAATTTGGATTCACTTTTGGGGAGCTGTGATGACATCCATATTTAATACAGACAATGGGATAGCATAACACAAGTAGCAACAATCTTATCATCTGGCAAGATGGGATTAAAAATAGAACTGTATGTCCCTGGGCTGCCTGTAAAGGCTGTGTGCAACCTACTTATTAGAGGGCATGGGGTAACCCCATGACACGCACCATTTAAAGTAATAGTAGCCATTACAGAAAAGCCCTCAGTGCAGCTACAGGCGGACACCCTGGGCAGAAAACTGACAGCCTAGTGCAGCATGGTTCGGTGAAAATTATGTGAGAAAGGTTGAAATCTTTTGTTGTAAATCTTTTCTTGTTCACCCCTGTTGCTGAATTCAGGTATCTAATCTTTGGGGAAAATTATGAAATATTATAATAATTGACCACTTAAGTAATTATAAATGCTTTATAATGTGTTATGATTATTGTTATAAAGCATTATGAATATTTATGAGTGATTATAACCATAATTATACAGTACTATAGGCAAATTACAATGCATTTTAAGTATGTTTATAATGCATTATGGGCATCATTGTGTTACTGAAAAATATACTGAATGCACGCCGCCTGACAGCTTCCATTAAAAACCAAATGTATAATAAAAAAGATGTATAAATACATTTTGAACAGTAAAAGAATAAAATAGCTTTGGTAGCTTCATACAAAACATAAACACTATGTATTAAAAACAAACTTTAAGATGTTATATAAGCTGACAGCAGATGCACGCAGATATAGATTGAAAATGACTGTATCATCCGTCCCTGTGGGTCATTACTGAAGCCTTGTTAAAAGTTATTTTGTGCTAATGGCAGTTTTTAGCATTTCGGTATTTTAGCATGGAATGGTTATCTACTTAAGCTTTGTCATAAATCACTTTCCCATTCAATTCATTCAGTATTCCCTACATAATTAACTATGTAGTGAGTAGTAAAATCAGATTTTGGATCATCATCACTTTGCGTCATTACTGTCAGTGTGACCTACAACTTTCACACCTGCCAATGGTGAAGCATTAAAATTGTGTAGCAAAACCTTTTAAGCAAAATATAGTGTACATGTTGTTTTTCATGTACACTGCATTTTTCATTTCATTTTGGAAACACTTAAGTGCTCACATTTTATAAAACCTTGTACTTTAACTCAAACACCTCTTTCATTGGTATTTATATCTGGTATGATTCACAGGCTGGGCTCAATCAAAAAACAAAAGTGGCATAAAAATTTTTCCTAAAGAGGTTTTGAGACAAGATGATTTTATATTTTCCTTCAGAAATAGGCCCCTCCAAAATCATGTTGTTTTCTATTTAGATATTTAATGATCTAATTAACAAGGAAACCAGCCAATAAACGAGCAGCTGCAGCTCAGGAGGTAGAGCGGGTCATCCACTAATCACAGGGTCAGCTGGTTCGATTCCCAGCTCCACCAGTCCATATGTCGAAGTGTCCTTGGGCAACATACTGAACCCCAAACTGCTCCCGATGGTTAGGCCAGCTCCTTGCATGGTAGCTCACTGCCAACATTGTGTGAATGGGTAAATGAGCGGCAAATTTGTAAGGTGCTGCTTTTGGATAAAAGTGCTATATAAATGCAGCCATTTATATACGAAGACTAATACAGGGAGTACCACTCAGCCTGTGAAATAGTTGTATAACGTCTTCTGTAGCTCTTTGTCAAATCTGAGAAAACAACTGATGACATTATCTTGGCCCTGGCTTGGAGACTATACATTTATAAAGAAAGCTGTTACTAACAAGGAGCATCTAACAAAAAGAGGAGGAAATGTAGAATCCAGTGTTTTTGCAGCTTGACCCGTGTTACAGTCAGGATAATCTTGGCCTCCGCAGCTTTGATTTTGACTATTATTTTCTTACATAAAGCTCCAACTTTATAGAAGTGCAATACCAAATTGCTGTCGAAAAGCTATTTTTCATCTCTAGTCCTAAAAAAGACTGCTTCATTAAATAAATAGATTAAATAGGATATAAGCACGCAGAGCAGTAAAATAAATAATATTAATGTTAGTAAGGGTAATACAGGATATCATGTTGTAATCTGAAAAAATTAAACATATACATTAAATCACTCTGGCACTATAAAAGCAAGGCAACAATGGAAACAATGTTGATATTCTTTGCTGTTTGACATTTGAGAGGCACAGTTCATTTTCCACATTAAACACTGGGGGTCACTGTCACATCTCTAGTCACAGAGGAGCTGTGGAAGCAGATGAGGTCCAGTGACAGAACTCAACGGTGCTCTTTGTATGAAACCTTAAATATAACCGACTGTGAACGATGAACAATGTTATTATTCCGCTGCAAAACAAGGAGACTCATTTATGCTCCCTCGTTCGTTCTCCCGTCCAATCGGCTGTCTGTCTGAGTCCTCAGTCATTCATGTAAGACTGAAGCTTTCCATAAACACCAGCTTGCACAAACACTATGCTTGGCTGCTCGTCTTTACAATTCATCTCACATTATTTGACCCGTTTCAGTTGTCCCATGACACCCTCCAGTGGGAAAATATCAGCAGAAGACATTCAGCGAAGTGCCCTCTGTGGCTGATTTAGCAGTAAGGTCAAGTTTTCACCAAGTTACGGGACATTAAACACATCCAATGTGCTGCTAAACAATAAACCCACTGAAATGTAAGATTTGAAGATGACATCATGTAAATGGTATTTTTCCTCAATACAGTATTTTTTTTTTTAGCTATTATTCAGAGCTAAAGCTTCTCGGTAATTAAACTGTCGGTGATCATTAGTGCTCTTCAAGTCAAGTTAAAAGTGCTGGGAAAAAAGCATCCACCCAACATTAACAATTTTACTTTCTTTTGTTCTTTAATTGCAACCTCAGGTCTCTCCGTGGGTGTTTTAAAGATATGATTTGCCTGAACAGCCCTTTTCCCCTTCTAGCATTGAACCTTTTTGATGTGAAGGTGCAACGGGGCTCCTGGTTTGATAGCAAACACAGAGAGGAAATCTCCATCTTTAAAACAGATGTATCATTAATTCGCGGCCTGGAGTTAGGTTCTCGTAGCAACGTCTATGCGCCACAAGGAGAGCTCTCCTTGAAAAGACAGCTATAACCCTGGAAATTGACCAATTGAATCCCCTATTAAGCTAAAAATGACTTTGAGAAGAGCCCAATGTCATGATCACGATCAAGTCAAATCACAGTTTGTGGCGCTCTTCATCGGTAGGCTAATTATAGCAACTCATCAAAAAGCAAGTCCTCCTTTTTCTCTCTTGTTTTTCAGTTGTTTTTTTTTTTCTCACCTTGTCAATGACTATATTTTTTAACAAGCATCATCTTTATTTGCATTTCAAGTTCACACTTTCTACATCCAAGGAGGCTATGCTTTCATTCACATTCTTGTTTGTTTGTTCACAGAAAAAAAAATCACAGAAAATGAAAAAAGTTCAATCTGATGAAAATTCAGAACACTGGCCAAGTAACATTTTTAGGGTATTTTTTTTTAGGGCACTTGCACAAACAAGAAGTACTTGTTTGCTTATTTACTTATGTAAATGAAAAGGAAATAGGTAAATGTATTGCATAATTGTCTATGTACTATGATGCAGATGTTGACCCAGTTGCAGAGCCACACTGTTATTGAAGTGCTGTGAGCTACATATTTACATGAGCATGCTAACATACTCACAAGGAGAATATGCTAACATGCTGATGTTAAGAGGGTATAATGTTTACCATGTTCACTATCTTAGCATGTTAGCATTTGTTAACACATGACTGCTAGCATGGCTAAAAAAATACCTTAGTATTTTCTGTTGTAATGGTAAAAAAATAACACTTTTTCACCATTGCTTTCCAAATATCCTTGAAAAATAGGTTCAGACACCTGTTAAAATAGTTGTCACTGCAGAAGATCTTCAATCAGCACCTATTCTGAATATGTGACATGGTGGCTGTTTCCTTATGGCTGAAAAGAGGCTGCAGCAAGATTAGATTGAAACTGGCCATATTGCAGTCAGTAGCCTTTTCAGGTTAAGATAAAACCTAATCATTCAGGTAATGACTGTAAGGCAAATAAGCAAAAAGAACCAAATTTCAGTTGTCACATAGTTCACATCACATAAGTCCAATAGCACCTACAAGTCCAATATGTTATGAATTGAACTTTACCATAAAAAAATGACAAAAATGATCCCAACACAATGTCCAACTTAATTCTTCAACCACATGTCCTCGCTCAGTTACTCAGTTGTCATGGAGATGTTTTAGTTATTATCGGTATGGAATTTCGGTCACAGCTGTAAAACATGTTGGTTACTTCTGGTATTTTAAAAGTGCGAATCAAGGCTTTTTCACACATAAATAATAGTGAGGAAGAGGTTCCTATTTCTTACATTGTTTGTCTGTCATTCTCCTCAAGCACAATTTGTTCCCTCCAGAACATGTAACTGAACCGATGGTTGACCCATTTCACCCACCTGGATTCAGTCCAACTGCCTTGTGCCTCTTTCCAGACACAGGGGTCAGTGTGTCTCAGTGTGTCACTCTCTTTGTAATAATACAGCATGAAACAATAAATCTACCGACTCTGCCTGCAGGAATGTGGACATCATCATGCTTGTCCTTGAGTATTTACACCCTGTAAGAACAGATTTTTTGGCCACCAGGGGGCAGCAAAAACAAGCTGTGTACACGCTAAATAGTTGCCTATTTTGCTCTAGCAGTCACAAAGCAACATTTGCATTTATTTGGAGTCATGTTTCTGTCTAGCTGATGAATGTAAGTCCCATATTTACTCTTATTTTAGCTCTGTTTAGGTCTCTCCCAACTCCAGAAGGATATATCTGTCTCCTTAGCTGCTAAACCAGCTAGCCATCCAACTTTGTCTGGATGTTGTTTGATGCTGAGCAGGTATCATAGAGTGGATTTTAAAAACAGCTGCCTGCTGATGAGAGCGGTAAGAGTGAACCAAAACTGAAGTAGCAGCCTGCAAACAATGGATCAATGAGCTGAAAGTTTAATCTTAAAATCTTAAATCATGAAAAATATTCCACACTCATCAAATCCTGTACAACCCAGCCAGAGTCCAACCATACAGTCATTTACAGTAACCATCAATAGATAAGCATTGCAGAGTGTTAATGGTGCAGACAGACAGCAAAGGAAACGTCTTCCCTGATGTCAGCATTGATGCTGATTTGTGAACGCTTCCTGTAAGGATGCTCTGTTCTAACATGGATCTCTGCTGCTTCTGTTATGGTTGTTGTTTAAGTAGTAGTAGTTGTTATTGTTGTTGTAGAAATCACAGTTTATGTATCAAAGGTCTGCTGTTTCTCCAGAGTGATGGTGGCCCCTCATACAGCTGGCTTAAATAATAAATACAGAGCTATAGGGGGTCTTGACCCAGATGTATCAAATATGCATAACCACTACAGAGGAGTGTAGTACTCAGGATCACAAACATCCTTATTCAACAAAACACCATCATACCCTTTACCCCTTTTCATCACCAGCTCCCCAAAACACTTCAGCCATTCCCACAGCATGCACACATGAATGTCTGCGTGCATGTGCACATGTATTGACTATGTGGCAAAGCCTTCCTACTGCTTTCTGTCTACTTCTCTCCATCTCTCTCTCAAACAAACTATTGATTACTATTTCTATCCACCCATCTTTCTGTAGTCCTTCACTCCCCAAACAACACCCACCACCCTTCCTCCTCCTGCCCCTTCTCCACCTCCCTCTCTCTAACTCTGGTATTTCCCAGTGAAGCCCCCTCCCCACCTCCGCTGTCAGCCCTCCCTCCTTCCCTTTTCCTCTCCCTCCCCTCTTGTCTCCCCCTCCTCTCCTCAGATGGATTCTTCAGTCAGTCGACTGGAACTGGTGCGGCTGCCGGAGAGATAGACAGTGAGGCAGAGAGGCTGTGCTGAACAGACGCTGGGTCAGAGCGCTCAGTTGCTTCAGACAATCACGGGGGAGCGAGAGAAAGACACAGGAAAAGAGACACACACACACACACACACGCACACACACAGATAGAGAACACCACATAGAAACATAGACTGAAAAGAGAGAAAGGGAGGGAGAAACAGGAGAGGGAGGTAAATATGTGACAGGATGTGGTTTCCCTGAGCTTGCAGAACATCGGTATACAGGCATACTTTGAGCATGACCTAAACACACCAAGTGTACAAGTGTGTTTGAGCTCCGTTAGGTGGCGAGGGGGAAGACGAAGCAAACCGCTGGAGCTGGAGCTGCTGCTGCTGCTGCTGCCGCTGCTGAGCCTGTAGAGCCAACAGACACTCTGGTGTCTCTGCTGCCTGCCAGAGGATTGTGTTTCCTTTCAGTCAGCCAGCACCACGGCAACCTCAGTCAGCTTGTCGGACAGGATCTGAACCCGTCCTCCATCCTCTCTTCGTGCTGGTCTCCTTCCAAGTAGAATGCGTTTCTATGCTGGAAGCTCTGGTCCAGTTGCTGCCTTCGCGTCCAAGCAGTGAACTTTTCAACTAGATTCAGAGAGAGGTAAGTTTGCTTTGTGTTTGTGGTAGAGCTTCTCAGCATGTGCATGAATGCGAAGTTCCTAACATAGCGTTACTGTACTCATGCTTGATGCTCTGGACAGCAGCCATCGTAAACTTGGACTGGTGGCAATTGTTTACCACAGAGAATTGATTCATTAGACGATGCCGCAAGCCACAAGTTGGCTTCTGGGCAGTGTGTTCAACAACAAGCTCTAAATCCACTGCTACCACACGCACACACACACACACACACAAACACGCACACACTGCCATACATGTGTATGCATGTGAAAATGCGAACATACACATGTTCGCGCTTTCACATGCTTACACACGCACACTCTGGCCATTCATCATGCACATCAATAGGTCTAGTTGTTTTGAAGTCACATGCTTGATAGATGGTACAGAGTGGAGCTGAGAATGCCAAAAATGTCTACCTGGATCCAATCACAGACTGAACCCTGACAGTGTTTCAAGATGTGCCCGGTGTACAGCATCACACCACTCCCACTAAGGAGAAAGACAGGGGAGTGTTTGATTTGTGAGCTACTGTATGTGTGAAGGGTTAAAGTGTGTGTTTCCCTGTGTGCGTGCATGCTATATAGATACATGTCTGTCCGTACAAGTGCATGTTTACATGCTTAGACTATGTGCTCCGGCACATGAGTTCATCCAAGCATGTGTGAGTGTATAAGAGGAGGAGGAGGAGGTTTAAAGGGGAAAACAAGTTGAGGAATGGCAGGAGGTGAGGGAAGGGCAGGGGGATGTCAGGGAGGAGGAAGATGAGGGCATGAGAGAGAGGAAAAGCCGGGGGGAAAGTAGAAAAAAGAGAGAGAGAGAGAGTGTGTGTGTGTGTGTGTGAGAGAGAGAGAGAGAGAGAAAGTGAGTGAGAGAGCTCAATCTGAAACGGCTGTTAATTAGTTCCAGCTGGTGAGTTGTGGAGCGTTGGGCTGCGTTAAATCTACAGTGTTGGTGGGTCAGGAGTTCTCTGTCTCAGTCTGTCTGTCTCACGCACACACACACACAAACACACATACCACAGAGACATGCATGGAAAACATACACAGATAAACGCATACACAGACACATCACACAGAATAACCCGAAAGACAAAAAGTATAGACGCAGAGCATAAATACAGACATGCAACATAAAGGTACCAACAGATGAAAACAGATCAAAATACACATAAAAAACCCAGATGAGATTTACAGATACAGGAGCACAAAAACACACATGAGCGTGCACGCACACACACACACACACACATGCATACACACATGCTTTGAGAAATAATGGCCATGTGCTCAATGTCAAGTATGTTTATCAAAGAATAAATGTATACTGTATGCGTACAACATGCGATGAAAACATCTAGCACTGCACACGTGAGCATGCATACGAGCTAAACCACACTTATGACATGAGCACAAACACACACACACAAGCACACACACACATGCACACACATGCACAGGGGGAAACACTTCTCCACAGAAACTCTATATGTCTGCATCGTACACCGGCCAGCTTTCAGCTTGGCTGCTGAAAATGTGGAAGCGATTGTGGTTTGGGCTCCGCTACGATACAATGTCACGTCGAAAAGGGAATCATTACACGGGGCAAAAGGTGAAGTAACCATTAGCTTAAATGGTTAATTCAACCAAATTACAAAGAAACATGTTTTCTCAAGTATCCAGATGTTTATGATGCCTTTATACACTCAGGTTTTAAAAAAAATATACATCTCTGAGATTTCGCCCTCCAATTCCAAAACCCCTGTGGGAATGAATACTCACAGCACTGAAAAATATAGGTATCACTTTTTAATGAGGTTCCCTTTATAATGGGTTTATAAATTGTAAGTAATGGCTTTATCAATAAATCATTTACTAAGCCATTAATAAGAACAACATATGTATGGGTGGCCAGTATTTTCAAAAAACCTCTCTGGTTGGTGTTTATCCTTGGTATATCCACAGGGCATCTGGACCAAAATCCGTTTATTAACAAGCCATTAAAGGTTTGATTCAGATTTTTAACACAGTACTCACATGCCTGGCTGTAAATTTAAAGTTTTTGGGCACTGTAAATCATTCCTCCTGTTCATACTGGCTGTGAAGTGATCACTTCCTAATGTGACTCCAGTGTAAGAGATGAAGGATAAAATCAGCAGCCCTAGTTCTGTGGAAAAATGCATTCTGAAGTTCAACTAAGGCTAATAAAGTATGAGGCCCCAGCAGTTTGAGTCTTTTTTAGCACAAATTCTTTCTTTGTGTTTCCCTGGACATTGTTTCCTTACTGAGCAGCAGTGGAGGGATAGTAACACAGAGAGGGAATTTTGTACTAAAAGACTAACTTTGGAAGATACCCACTTGATTTGAACAGAGTCAATACTGCAGTTTTGTCCCACATTTCTTCCACTGTGGTCACACTCTGATGGCATCGCTTCATGATCAGTGTGAAGGGGAGTGGCTACAGCCACAAATAACTCTTTCAATGTAGGCCTATGTACGTGTGAGCATGTATTGCATTAGAATAGATTTGAAGAAGGAGAACTGAATATACTGCATCTTTTAACATTTACAACTACAGATTTGATGGATTGTTGGAAAAACCTTTAACAAATGATTCATTAACATTTAGAGTTGCAAATTACTTACTAGCCGTCGGTGATGGCTTATTAGAATGTGAAATAGTTGCAGCTCTTTGTAAATTTGTTAACATTTGTTCTGCAGATGTGATGTTTCAGTAGAAAGTTAGATCCATTAATCCTTACTCATGACTTCCTAACATTTAGAACTGCTTACTCATGACCCTTTATTTACAAATTATTTACTTACTAGCATTTCATGAGCAATATGTCAAACCTCGGGCACACAAAACCAAAATCTGCATAGCTTAATACCACTACAGGTGAATGAGGAAATATGTTTCCTGTAATTTGAGTGAACTGACCCTTTAAAATCAGTCGAACACTGACACACATACTGTTACAACATGCAGTAGCAAGCCCTGTGATTCTGAGTTTTTAGGATGCTGCTCTCTGAATCCTTACTTTCAGCCATCGCTTTGTTTATTTTCTGGGTCTGTGTTGGTTTTCATTTGCTCCAGTCCTTTAGCAAACATGTATTTTAATCAACTTATGTTTGCTATCTGATCCAGGCACAGTGAATCCCCCTGTGCGGTGTGAAATTTGATTAAGGTAATTGGCAAGCTTTGACTGGTGTAAACCTTAATGTGTACTCCTCTCATATTTTGTATGTATATACAAACACCCACAGACAGACACAACAAAATACCACATTTTATACTCAGAGAATTTAGGATGCATCCAGTTAAAAGGTAGATATTTTTAAACCATATTAATTTCGCTCTACTCGCATGTCATGCTGTGCTTGTTTGATGCCACAGAAAAACACACACAAGATTCAGATTTAGGACATAGTGAAATATTTATATATGAAGGATTTGATTCAAAATAAGATGAAAGAAAGAGGACTTCATATTTTAGAGACATTCAGTGCTTAATTCCTGGTATTTTTTATAGTTTGGTCCATTTTGGATGGTGTCATGTATTGAACAGAAATCCAATTTGGCATTTTTATTGGCAGTAATATAAACTTCAGGCAGTAAACATGGCTGCATGGTGGTAGATGAAGCATGAGTTTTTCAGTTCTCATGACAGCAATGTCATCTTGATTGCAGCCTCCGCTGCAAGTCTAACATCTTTTCCCTCTGAAATGCTCAGTTACAAGATCTCGGGCAAAGATTATTTTCCCTCTCTCCCCAGCGAGGTGACAGTGATTGTGCTTCTGAAGATACTAAGTCATTCAACCCTCTGGCATTGCCCTGGACCTGAGACGGTGTATTAGGATAAATCCTCCAGGCGAGACGAAAAACGCAAGAGCAATATTCAGCCAGTTCTGTATCCACAAACCAAAGAAAAAGAAAAAAAATCCCCCTTGATATTTCTATAAGGCAAATTGACTCCCGTTGTAATGGGTGGTCAAGAAAATTGCAGCAGTATTGATTGGGTAATGTTCAACACGGACATGTCGATAGGGTGTCTGAAAACCTAAGAACTTGGCCTCGGCTGGCTTTAATAAAAAATGACCTGCCTGGAGCGAGTTCACAGAAAGCAATGAGTCACTCACGGGAAATTTCTTCAAACCTCACCATGTTTTAGAGAAAAATAGCGAGGGGGCAACCAAAGAATTTTCTATTTTTAGCCAAGTATCGTTCTCTTCTTCTCTCTTGAAATGACAAACAATCCCTCTTTCACCGTGCTTCTTTAGCTACAGCTTGAAAACAACCAAGACAGTGTTTGTGCAGGTTGGGTTGAGATAATGTTTTGCTTTTCACTTGTGAGAACTGTATAAATCCCAGCATGGATAGATTATGCATAACAAATCAAACTCATGACTGTCAAAGACACGCAGCGAGGAAGAGGAGGGGAAGAGGAGGACATGAGTGTTTTCTCCTGTGCATGGAGGAGAGGAAAGAAGAAGAGGAGGAGGAGGAGGAGAAAGAGAGGAGAGCTGGATCTGGTGATGAAAAGGGTGAGAGCTTATAGCGACCAGAAAAAGAGAAGAAAGAGTGAAACTGACAATGAAAGAGAGAGAGGCTGAGAAAGATTGGTACCTATTATTCTTCTGAGAAAGGAATAGGCATAGAGGGGTTGGTTCCCATGGCAATAGCTCCCTCGATGAGTGTGTATGAGTGTCTGTGTGAGTATTTGTGTGTATGTGGACGAACTCTATCCGGGCCTTGAGACTGTACGAAGACGGGGTTGGCCGAGGCCGTAGTGAACTGCAGAGCCACCCATAGCCTTGAAACAGCAGAGATTCTCAGACATATACTATTGTTTACTTGTCTGTTCTCTCCGCCTCACTCATCACCCCTCATCTTCCATTTTTTTCTCCTGCAGGCTTGCCATTATGTGTCGTCCTTGGGCATTCAAAGCAAATATAACAAATTCAGTGAGTTGAAAAAGCAATTCCACCTTTGGCACCCAGGCCTCCTTGTTGGGAGTGAATAAGGGTTTAGATGTGGAGATGTCTCCAAAAAACAATTTTAAGCTTTTCTGTACCACCCTCAATGCAGAAATGTTTTGGGGATTAGCTCCTACTGGGGCCACTCATATCACAAAACATGCACTCACAATGTTTAACCTTTTTGTGATGACCTTTTCATTGCAAATTATTGACCTATAATTTTTACCCGTGTGGTAAAAATTCTAATGGATGTAACAAACAAGACAAACAACACAACAGGTTCTCTGAACTAAAACCAGAGCCAATTCTGGTTTATGGAATACTGCATAGCATAGTGCTACAAAGAAAGTGATGTATTTTTCACTTTATAATGAACAGAAATTATAAAAAACCCACTGTAATCTGCGAACTACAGGCTACACACACTTGTTTCTTGCAGTTGTGAATCCTGACCTGTCCAAGTTGTTGCTATTGTTAACATAGTTTAGTCAGCTAGGGTTCAGAACAGTTGCAGTGGACTTGCAACGGTGACCCAGTTTCATGGCGAAAGTAAATATCAAAGTATCAACAGAAACTTTTCTAGCACTCAGGCAGTGTAATTCACTTCTCCTCTGTCCGTATGTACACTCCAAATACTGTACATAGTTTCCATTTGTTGCTAGCCATGATTAGCTAAATACTTTTGACACTTGCAACAAACAAAGCAGATGATGTAGTTGTGAATGACAGACATAAACAGCTAAATTCACTAAACGCTGTATTTAGCTGGGTCTTTCAGGCTACAAGCAGAGAGTATCACAGTTTTCAGTGTTTCAGGAGTATTTCTTTATACCCATTTGGATAAAAGGACCCTGTGAATCCTGTATAATCACCAAAGGTTACAGTATTGACATCCTCCCACAGTGTCCATTGTTTTTTTGTTTTTTTTTCCTCATGGCCCATTTTTCCATCCTCTCTGTCCCACTTAAGCAAGGACTCAAGGTGGTAAGGATGGAAGGAAGGAAGCAAAGAATGGGGGATTTCCAAATGGGGTTTTGTTAACATTTGCAGGCATTTAGCTGACGCTGTCACCCGCAGCAACAAAGAGAGAAGATGAAGCTCAGAAGGCTAGACAAGGACATTTTGACCCAACACAAGGCTATCAAACACATCGGCTGTGTCTTGTGACCTTTCTGCAAAATAGGTTGTTTATAAGTGCCTGTTCAAAAAAACAACTCATATCAGCATTTTCTGCTTTGCCACCTCTATAGAGTCTGGTTCAATTTAGGCATCTAATGGGTTTTTTCCATTACTGGGATTTATTGACCCGTGACTGAACTTGTAGCTGTTGTCCTGGCTACTTCTGTTTCCAATGTCATCCACCTCCTTTGAGATGAGTTTGTGGAGCTAAATTTCCTTCAGGAGGTGGTACTTTACAAGTTGTAGGTACTTTTTCACATGGCTGTCAACAGTGATTGGTCAAGCAAATGTGACCTCACATCTCAAGTGGTTAAACTTTTAAATCTTTTTATCATGAAGAACAAGGGAGAACAAATTTTGGACGAATGATGATGCAGTGTCGCCTTTTTAATGCTGCCAATCCTTCCTGGTTTGTAAAATACGATGGAAAAGCAAGGCAGAGCCAACCACCTTTGCCCAAGGTTCGGGTTATGGGAAGCTTTTTAAGTTCCAGTAATAGAAAAACACACTTAAGTTACTTGGTAAAGGTTAGTAAAAGATCGTCTTCATGTTTAAAAGGAACCAACATTAAGTATTTGTGGGAAATGGGACATGAACCGTATTCTCTTGTACTTATAGGTGTTTCCAAATCTATAGTTGGTTTACTCTTGTCTGAATCAGTGGTAAAGTTGGTAAACTTGTTGCGTTTTACCCTTGGCAAGGTTTCTTTTCACACAGAAAAAAATACAAGCGAACCAAAACGTATCACTAAAAGCCATGTGAGAATGTTTACCTCGGTCTTGGTCCGCACTCGAGTGCAATTGCACGTGTTCAGATCTGCCCAAACAAATCTTATCGAGGGGGAACACGAACTAGAGTCCAATTCAACTGGACTACACTGCACAGGTTTGAGAACGCCCTAAGTTGCAGACTTTATAGACCCAAAAATCCACCTCAACCGCCTCCCTAAGACCTTTTGCAGTGGAATGTCTTCACAGGAGGTTGTTTGTCAGGAAATCGTAAACATGAGTCATTCGAGGCATTTGAACAAACAGCCACTGCTGTTGTGTTTCTGGTGAGGTCAGTCTCATCCTCTCATTTATGTGATGATCTGTCTAACCACCCTGCTTTGAAGAGCCCTTGACGGTACTCCTCCCAATAAGCTATGGATGATGCTGGACCAGCAGCCCCCCCAACCACCAAACGCAGCCTGGTGCTTCACTTTACTTGTCAGATTAAAAAGATCAAAAGTCAGAGAAAGGCAAAAAAGGCAAAGGAGATAAAGCATGAGAGAGAGCTAGAGAGGAGGAGAGTGGGCTTAAAAGGGAGACTACATGGAGAAGAACACAAGAACACAGTGTCCTAATTAATGTATTCCTCCATTAATCCACTCTGAAGATTTCCATGCTGCTGGGTTTGATCTCAGCATCGTTGCTATCAAAGCCTTGTAACACGGTCTTGTAATATGGGGAAGATTTCAGTCAGACAGCATTAAGGAAAATCATTCAGTGCAGTCGCTCCTTGTTGCCGATACTGTGATGTCTGTATGTCCAGGTGGGGTTTTCTAGATTCATATTCATCATTGATGTAGCATCTGAGACTGAAGTTTCAACTCCTCATTAGAACAAGAGAGCAAGTTAAGCTTCACCATATTCTTATATGAAAAGTGGATCAAATGACTACATAATATGACAGCTGTTGCTTATAGATAAACCTTCAAACAGCTTTTAGGCTCTTTTAGCTTAATGTTTTGGTTGTATAGCCTTCAAATTCTGCTCACCCAACAATAACTGATAAACCTCCCGTTGCCTGCCGAGCCTGACAGACAAAGTTAGCAACTTTCTCTAGGAGTTAAACGTCCAGATAATTCTCTCAGGAGATGATTGAGACCAAAACAGACCTACAAAGAATAATGCATATTGGACTTACATTTCTCAGATCAGAAGCACGGCTCTAAATGATTACTAATGTTGCTTCCATGTCCTCTGGATGTATAAATTACTCACTGTTTGCTAACTGCTGATTGCCATAACAACATTATAAGGTGATAATATGTCAGGGCTTTCTGGTTTCAGCTTGCAGTGGAGCTCTTCTGGTCCAAAGTGGCCAAAAATCAATTATTTCAGCTTTAATAATGTGCCTGATCCCTAGAGGATTAACAGGCAATGACCCCAGTGGTCAATGTAAGCACAGAAAACAAAGCCAACCTTGGACTGACAAACTCTTGTTGATTGACAGAATGAAAACATTGCAGTGAAAGATGAGCACCTCCCTGATGTTACTTTGACACGCAGCACAATACAAAGTGCTGTGGGATGTTGTGGTTGAAAGGGCCAAAGCTAAGTGCACCCCGGCTACAACAAAGCATCTGAACTTCAATCTCGATTTATGAAGAGAGAATCTTATTGAATAAAACCTCTTATCAAATAAAACCTCAAAATGCTATTAGCAAGAGACAAAAGATAGAACAAAATGGCAATAGGATCGTTGCTAATGCAGCATGAGGGAAATCAATGGCACTCTTCCTGTTTTTCCATAGCTACCCAGCTTCTATCTTTCTTGTCAAGCATCCCTAACCCCCTGTCTGTCAATCTCTAAAAAAAAAAATAATCCAAAAAACTGTGTGTAGAGGAGGGCTGAAACTGCCCAGAGCTCCTGCCTCAGAGGAGAGGTTTGAGGCAAGAAACAGTGACTCAAAAAAATCATAAACATCTCACATTTCCTCTGTCAGTTCAGCTCTAAAAATATTCCTGTTTGCCTTCGCCTCACATCGCCTCCTCTCCGGTCTCAAGGAGCTATGCAAATACAAGCCCCACCATTTTTTTTTTCTCATCCACTTTGTTTTCCTTCCACACCCCTCCCACCACCCACCCCCCACCCACCCCCTTCCTATTGTTCTGACTACCTCTTCTCCGTCTCTTGTAGAGTACATGACAGAGCCTCACCTTCCCTCTTGTTGTTCCTACTCTCTCCAGGGTAGGGGGGAAAATGATGAAAAGCTATTTACAAGTAACTGTAGGCAACAGTGGAAACCCAAAAACTCAGAGAAATTCAAGTTGTTTTTTTTTTACCCTGTTTTCTTTGATGGCAGAGCCATTTTTTGATGCAGCGCGGTGAACTGCACCACGGTGCAGCGAAGTCCTGAGTGACAATTTAAGTGGGGACTGAAGTTCTCTTAGAGAGACTTTGACTATGCCAGCTTCTGCAGATTGTGCTTGGCTTTTTCGCTCTTGAAAAAGGAAGCAAGACATCAGTCCTGCTTGGAACACGCAGAGAGGGAAAGGCACAACTCTTCAGTGAATCTCAAACATGTATAAACCATTTAGAAGGACTTTGAAGTTATAAACACAAACCAAGATGCTTGCAAGCATGCGAGACTCAGTGTGTCCTAGTATTAATCACAAGTTCATCAGCCTGTGGTCCATTTCAGGGAGCTGTTATGAGGCTTGTAGAGATATGATTGTGATGTACACTGAGATTCATAAAGCCCAACAAAGGCATTCATGTAAGTGCCACTGGAAACACTGGCTTTCATGACAACCGTAATGAATCTCCTGCTTCATCTCTCACTCTTTCTCTCTCTCTCTCTCTCTCTGCATACTCCCTCGTCGTGTGTTGATCACCCCTTTTCTATTCAACAGACTCTAATTGCATGCTCTTTTTCTCTCCAGACTCTACTTGCCATGCATTACCCGCTGTCCCCCCCCCCCCCCCCTCTCTTTTCTGACGAACAATCTCCAACCCGGCCACCCCCATTTCCTCTTTCTCCCTTGATTGATTCTCACCTTTTCCATTCTTGCCGTTCACCTCATTAACAGAGCCCCCGTCTGCTCATTTCCTATTTTGCCTCCCACCCCTTCCTACATCCCAGCCCCCCCCCCCCCCCCCCCCGTCCCCCCGTCCCCCCATCCCCCAGTCCCCCCTCACTTCCTGTCCTGTCTTTCTCTGAAGCGACGGCCAGCTCGGATTCGTAGTCTCCGGCCAAGGCCCCGTGACGTTCTGTAATTAGAGGGGAGCATAATAGAGAGGGTTCCTCATCAGCCAAGGTGGAAGGGGAGGGGAAGGCCACAAACCGCCATCTATCCATCCATCCATCCATCCATCCATCCATCCATCCTTGAGTTTAATCAGTGGCACACAATAGGATGTCACCTGCTCCCAGATGCTGCCGCTGGAGAGAGGCAGTGATGCTGTCACAAAGCATTTGGAGTGAGGTGGCATCTATAGCGGCAGCTCTTTAAGGTCCCCCAGTCCGCCACGGTTGTCTGTGTTAATTTGGTCTCCCTGGGAACAAGGGAAAGGGAACCCGTGAAAAATCAAGCTCATTTAGTTGTGCTATTTACTTATTTACAGATGCTTATCCAGCATGTTCTTCTTTATTGGCTTTCCTTCTGAAATCCCTGAGGAATCATGGATATCCGCGTGCGTGAATGTTTGCTTTCAACATGTTCTCACTCCCCTGCATCATTTTTCAACGTGCAGGGCCGTGCATTCACCTTAATATTAACACCCCCTGCAGCAGTATATGACACTGTGAGTATCAGTCAGTTGGCAGACCACATGACCCACTGCCTGGAAATATTTTTCCTTCCACTGTCACCGTGTTAAGGCTTTCTTTTAATGATATCTCAACATATCTTTCAATATAAAAAACATGAACGTGTCCTTGATAACGCAACAATATGATAGGTTCATGTTAAGTAAGATTTCTGAATGTGGCAATATCTCTAAAAATAGGGTCAGACGATTATAATTGCTTGTAAAAGTCACATTATTGTTGTGAGGTAGGGAGATTTTTGAAATATATATGCTCTTTTATTACCATGCAATGTTAATGTAATGCAGATTTGTTGAAGACTCACACATCTCAAGCAAGGTTCAAGGGTCTGCTAATTGATTTTCATTTCACACAGACATGTTGGCTGACTGGGATGGTAGAAAAAATACATTCAATTGTGTAACTGTATAAAATGCATTTGAAAATGGTCACACACATGATTTGCAGTCAAAGAGCTAAAACTTGCCAACACACTGTTATGGTTCTTTAAGTATTTTTACATTAACAATGGATAAAACCTTGAGGGAATCGATTTCACATTGTGGTATTGCTACCTTCACTTAAAGGCTCTGAGTACTTCTTTCACCACATGTTACCTCCAAGTTTTAACACCACACGTACACACACTGTGCTCTTAGTCACCCAGTAATTTACTCGCTGGCCACACACAGAGACATACAAGTGACAATGAAACATTGCCTCAGCATGTCTTGTCTGGTTGACAGGGTCTGTGCACAGAGTGACTCACAAACTGTGGAGCCATGGGCTGCGGGCTGCGTAAGATGAAGCCGATGTCGGAGGAGAACAGTCCGGGGAAGATTTACTCCACCCTGAAGAGACCGCAGGTGGAGACCAAGGTGGGCGTGGCCTACACCTACCGCTACCTGGACTTCTTGATCGGCAAAGATGGTAAGATTTATCAATCTGCTTAAAGCGGCGTTAAATAATCGGTGACCTTTTTTCTTTGTGCGAAAGCCTGCAGGAAATGCAAAGACAGAACTTACAAGAACTCATTCTGTAAATTATTGACACAACCCACAATCCTTTGAATTTTAGTGGGAGCTTTTATTTTGAAATAGAGTACAGTCCACAAAGCTGACCAGTGAGAGCCAGAAACCTCAGTAGAGAGAGAGCTGCTATTGATCATTTAGCATGGTCATTTTGTGCAGCGGGGGAGTAAAAACCTAAATTATTTCCTCTTCCACATGCAAAAATGAAATTATGTGAATTGCTCAAGGCCTTTGGCATTTTGCTGCATCATACCTCTGCATGATAAGGCGGCAGTGTGCCTCACAAGTTTTGCAAGGAGCGGATCTGCGCTGCACTCTACGATTCTGTGCTGTGTGTGTAGTATTTTACTGATTAATGCTACCTCCAGTGTGATGAATCTGTCCACTCCCCCTCTGAAAATGTCATTATACCTAATACCCCCGTAGAAAAACATTAAGGATTAAAATGCAGAAGAAATCTGTCACTCATGTATATGGAATAAGAGCACACTAGTTGTAATTTTCATCAGCATTTTCTTGTAATGATGGAGTGTTAATTAGCACTTAGCAGCCGCCATTGTAATTTCTTTTCTGACAATTAGTCAGTCATGCTTTCACGTTGTGCTAATGATATAGAATTTTCCAGCCCAATCCATGCCAAACATCCTGCTGGCGTCCATCAATTATGTATGGCACCGAGTCCAACCCGCTAGCAAGGGATGCAAACACAGTAAACGGTGGCCCGCTGGGTAGAGCGACTGTTTTGTTAGCTTTCAAGGTCACATATTTGATCCTCAGAAAAACTATTTTGAAGCTACTTTCAGTCTTTTAGTGTATTTCAGTTGGTGAGGTAATGGCCTGGCTGGCTCTGTGCTCTGAACCAGCCCGGTGAACGGTAAACATATTAACAAGTTGACTACGAAAATGTTGCTGACAGTCCAACAGAATCTGATATCTTCCTGTGCTGTGCATGAAAATATGGAAATGAATCAGTTCCCTTTGCAAAGATAGCATCCCTTCGCTGATGCACACACGCACACACACACAGAGAGACACAGAGAGAGAGAGAGAAGGCCGGCAGAGCCCCTTCCACTCCTTCCTCTCCTCAGTCTGAGGTGTTTATGAGATGGGAGGTGGGTGTTGCTTCCTGAGATGCCGAGACCTAAACTAATAGCTCGGGGGGCTTTTGTGTTCATGTGCGTTCCTGTGTATGTAGGAGTATGCATATGTATTTGTGTTGGTGTATTCTAAACTGAAAAGGAACAATTTTCCAACAGAGGCAGATAGTTTGCCAAAAGAGGTTTAGATTTGAGTTCAACTTTAGGATTTGGGTCAGGTTTAGGGTAGGTAAGGTGTGATTAGACTAGATCAGGTTAGATTTGGTTACATTAGGGTCATGGTAGGTCAAGGTAAACCTGCAGTGCAGAATTTTTCATACAAATGAATGTCTGTTACATTCAAGCCCTTGCCAAACAAGTTCACACAATGCTGATTAAGCCTATCAACACCAGATAAATCCAAGTATTTTACAGTACACCAGAGTTTTTAATCTGGTATCGGGTTTGACATTCCTGTGCTGGCCAGGGGAATGCATACTGCACATGCTCCATGGGCAGAGAATGTGCACCAGAGACTTCCAATTAGCTCTCTTCTAACTTGAATGTGGATAAAATAATTTAATCGTGTGGCTCTTCTAGACTTTCAAAACATTATCGGACCAAATTGTTCAAATTCCGTTAGCGAAACGAACCATTTCGCGGGGGTTGTGTGACGCTCAAGACGATATCCGCTGTTTTACAGCCGCAACTGTAGCAATGGAGTAGATTACAGCGGAGCCTATGACATAAGCCGTGTTGACAGTGTTTTTGTAATCACTCTCACTGCCAGAATGGGGTGGGGGGGTGGAGCAAAAGTACTGCATTCCAGCTTTAAATTAAGATAGGAGATAGTTATGGTTTGATAAACACTGATACAAACTGATTTTTGGCAACTTTTTAGATCTAACTCTAGTGATGTTGGCACTTCAGGACTGTCAGAAACAGTGCATGGCAAGGCTGCATACTGTCACTACAACACATATATAACATTTTCTGCTTGTCTGATGATACACAATATATTTACATGCAGACAAGTAGCGTTTTTATCTTGAATATCCAAGTTTTTTTTTCATTAACCAATGCACAGAGCACCATTCCATCCAATGTGAGTCGTAACATGAAAAGTTGTTTTTCGTTAATGCCCCCGAAAACTTTTATTTTCTCAGCACTGATACGCATACCACTCATTTGTCATACATACTTGCACTCTGCTTTGCTTCTCCTTCACTCCCATGATATGTGCAGCTTGCACACAGAGTCAAAACAAAGAAAGAATCCAGACTAAAGCATGCAGACACCCAGGATTATTTTAGAAAACTTTTAATAAGATAACATGGTTAAGATGTTTAAATGACAGTATTGTTCATACACGGTTTATAACCAAATTGTCAAACTGCCTGTAAACACTATGAGCTCTCTCCCTCTGCCAGGAGCAGAAAGCTGTCAAATATATTGATTTACAAATCAGAGTGTAACATCATCTGCCAACTCCTAGAGACTTTTTGAGTAGCCAATAGCTGCGTAGAAGACAGACATCAACACTGGGGTTCAGGTCATAGGTTTAAGATTAGATTCAGAATTAAGATCAGATTATGGTTAAATATATAATGGAGGTCTTTAAGGTTAAGGTGAGCAAATGTGAAATTAATGTGCGCAGGGAAAGGTTCTTCCAAAACAGGTATGCGTGTGTGTGTGTGTGTGTGTGTGTACAATATACCAAGGAGGAGCCACAGTGCTATATATAGCTATCGCTCTGTTATTTCTGCTCATGACAGTTATAGCTGAAATGATGGTGGGAGGGGAGTTTGGCGGCGGTGGATAGAGGTTGGGGTGGAGGAGGGGGGATGGTACGGGAAGCCGGGAGATGTAGTGCGCGGCGTGTTCACCCTGACAGTTGATTAGTCTCCATTAGTTTGTCAGGCTGACAGGACTGGATGGATGAAGGAGCTGGGGAACGTGTGCATCTGGGGGCCAGGCGGGCTTTTCCATCCTCCCTCGTATGGGACCTGACATAAGGGCGGGGCTGGAAGGAGAGGTGGGAGGTGGACGGGCGCCTCCCTTTTGTCGAACAGTGTGTGTGTGTGTGTGTCTTTGGCTCGTAGCCACATTATTATCTTCAAGTATTCTTTGTAATGGTGGGGGATGGTACTTAACTGTAATCAGCTTCCTCTAACTCTGTCTCTCTGTCACTGTCAGTACGCCTCTGTCTATTTTTTCTCTGTTGTTCATCTCTTAAAATGTGTGTGAGTGAGAGAGAGAGAGGAAGATAGTCTGCCTGCTTCCCATAGGAGCACATTAAGTTTGAGAAATCAGTCTGTAAGTGTTGCCTCAGTGGCTGAATCATTTCACTGCATCAGCAGATTTTTGGGTTGAAGGGTTTGCGTGTTACTCATGGCTGCATTTACTTTGTACCAGGTATGTAAGTGTAGGTAATGCTTCATGTGTCTTGCCTTTTTCCACAGAAAGCCTGTAAAATATTTAAGACAGAGTCAAAGATTATGAAACTGAAGGCAGTCTCTAGCAGAGCTGTAGGAAGTGCAGATAAATACAGATACTTAAAGTTTGAGTTGTGATAAAAATCAGTCATTTTTTGATGCTTGATAATTGGCTCACAGCTGAAATCAGTATAATACAGGTACTTAGTGACAGTGTTTGGGTCTTCACAGATATGTTTTATGATTTCACATTGCACCGTATAGGGAACTTGATACAAAGTGAACAAACTTGCACTGTAGTTGCACGACATGGGCAGACAGTGTGTTGCTGGATAGACAGGTATGTTTACATGCTGTTTAATGTGCTGCAGTTGAGCAGCCAAGCTGCAGGTTTTCCCCTGGTGTTTCAACAGTGAATGTTTATTTTGTGGCTCATTCAGCAAGCTATGGTGCAGGACAGACATGTGTTCATGTTTGTAAGTTAGATAAGAAGGAGACTTTAACAGGAAAGCTACTGTGGGTTGTTGTTCAGACTTTGTGGCTCTTGTGTTGTGTAGCAGGATGCTATCAGGCTCAGTGTGACCGCCTGCTCTGCTTATGATAGGACGGAGCATTATCGCTTTATGCAAAGATTTGATTGGCTGTACTGAAATAGGGTCTCTATCTACATAGACGGATTTTGGTATTTCTTCAACTTAATGCATAACTAGGAGGTGCCATCATAAAACCAAAAAAATATAAAATATACATCTCTCCTGAATTACAGAGCAGACATGTATGCTGCAGCACACTTTAGACTTTCAAACACATTTTAAACTCAGATGTGAATGGAGACATTGTTGATGGGTTATTCTTGTCTACTTTACATCCCATATTTCTGTGGACCAGATAAGGCCAGATGAATATTTTCATATCAAAATTTACCCTGTAAAAGTGAAACAGTAATGGTTTATGTTATTATGTTATAAGAACAAGTAATACGATTACATTACTGAATTACTCTGTAGAGCTGCAGCAACACAACATATGCCAAAAAACTGATCCATGTTTGTTCAATCCTGTAAGCCTGTAAGCAGTATCAGAAACAATTATACTGTCATATGCAAAAAAGGACAAATTGTGAAATGAAATAGATGTCTGCTAACGTGTAATTCAGGAACCATTATCACTGTATTCTATAACAACATTTTGCATAATGAGAGAACAAGCAAAACAAGCCTTTCTTTAAAAAAAACATCATGTACCATAAACAGCAGAAACATGTTCTGCATCAGCATATTTTACTGGTGACAAAATTAAGGCTGACTTTTTATTTTTTGCTTCTCCTTCACCTCCTCTCTTCTTGGGAAATATGCCCTCATGTTGAGTTCACTTCACTATGACTACAGCACTGTGAATAATGTTTGTGATCATTTCTTGCCACAGTGTTAGATCATAGCTCCCTGCAACTGCCGCCACAATGGCCCCACAGGCTACCAACCAGCCACCAAATGTGCAAAAATAACACCTTTCACTGCAGAAACAGTGATGAAAGGAAGAGTAAAATTGAGGAAGATGTTGGTAATAAACTTCCTCTGCACTAAATATCATCGTCAGCCCAGTGATGAGTTATTGCCTCATCATGTTGCTGTTTTTTTTTTTTTTCTTCTTCTTTGAGCATGCATTTACCTTCATGGTCACTCTGCTACCATTCATTCACCTCCGAAAGAGCCTCAGAAAAACAAAAAACGGAGAGTCTGTTTGATATTGAGATCATGACCCCACAGGGAGCTGAGAGAGCGCCTCGCTGTTGCTGTGTTAGATGGTGTGGAAAGAAGCCATTTCATTGTAAACACAAGCACAACAGTCTCAGGGACGTGTGGCACGAATCTTATTTCCCCAAAATGTGATTTTGAAATGTTAAAAATGTCAGGAGGAATGAAAAATTGAAAACGTGCTCAATACGTTGTGTCTTCTCGGCAGGCAGGCTGGGAATACTGGAAATATAAAGACGTCGTCCTTGACATCAAAGCCGGTTAGCACACATCTGAGGCCTGCACACACACACACACACACACAGACCCAGACACACACCGTTTGATATCATCTTGGGAACTAGACCCATCATTTATATGCAAAACCCCCAGAGCCCCAAGTCCCCTTGTTAATATGAGCTGTAGCAGTGGCGGCAGGTGAGTGACACGCAGGAGCAGCCTTCCCCCCGTCACTCCACTCAGCGCCGCTCAGATATAAGACCGAACTGCAGGAGAGGTCAGCAAGAACGCCGTGCGCCGGAGTGGCTTTCCGAGGGGAGATTAGTCCTTGGATGGCAGGGGAGCCGGGATTTATCCCCTGGCTTCTCAGCTTGAGAGGTAGAATTGAATCGCAGTTATTGAAGGGGAGAATGACATTGAGGACTGAATTCACGGTCATCTGGTTTTTCCATTATATTTCCATTATATTCCCGCTGCCCAGGGCGTGGCTGTGCAGCTCAAATCAAAACCGATTTTTAAAACACGATTGTAAATTAGATGCATGCCAAGCGAGTTGAATGGGAAATGTGTTTCTGATGGTTTGAGAAATCAAAATGGGCAAGCGGTGATTACGTATTGGAAATTACTGAATTAATAATCCAGACCTCCTTTGGAACAGGCCTGTCATTGCACAATGAACGCTTCTGATGAAGGTATTCAATGTGATTACCCACTGAATTGTGGAATCTTTCAGAAATGTGCATGAAATATGCATCGGTCGCCGTCCAAATCGACAGTACAAATTCAGACCCGTGTCGGCGTTCCTTGTTTCCGCCTCCATCCATACATAGTGGCATATTAAGTGGGTGCTTCTTGTATTGTTTCGAAGCAGCCAGGCAGCAAAATGCCACGCCATCGTTTGCTGAGACAAAGATGTCAGAGCAGCATTTTAGGCGTGTGACAGAGCCAGAGCTCAGCAGGTTCCATTCGTTTAAGCTTCAAACGGCTACAACTGCTGACAAAGTTTTCAGCAACAGGAAACGCAGATTTCTGCTTGGTTCCTTCCTCTTTCTCCCTCCCTCCCTCCCTCCCTCCCTCCCTCTCGCTCAACAGTATGTTTAAGATTTGCTTTCCTTGTAATGCTTTGTATTCTATGCAGACTATTTCCTGTGTCTGAAGGCTTTGTTACTGCAGTTAACTGAACTCAGTTTCCAATCTTCGGTGTGGGTGTGTGTGTGTGTGTGTGTGTGTGTATGGTCTTGCTGCAAATACAAATCCCTCGCTCAGAGAAATATTCTCCTCATGATTTGAGTCAGGTTGTTCGAGTCTGCATGATGAGTGTGTTACAGGTTTCTTAGCTGGATGCCAGTTCTTGTTCTATGAGATCGAAGGTTTGGAATATAAAACAGAGGGTCAGAAAGCCAGAGTATAAGAAAAAAATAAAAAAAGAAGGCAGACATGTAACACCCAGTAAGACAAAGTTTGGTAAATCCTCAGGGGCACTTGGATTTTAATCAAAGCTCCCTTGAGGTTTCTGAGATTCCAGTCATGACTCCACTTTCTAAACGACCTCATTATCAACTGTCCCAGTACTTCAGCATAATAACACACCCTGAGGGTTCTCCGTGTTTTATTTTTGAGATACAAATTCAGCGTGTGGGTGGGGAACCTGCGTGCGTCATTAGATGAGTAAGTGAGTGTCTTGAAGAGAGAGGAAATGAGGGGAGAAAGACAGAAACCAAGATAGGGACTGTGTGCGTGTGTGCGTTTGTTTGTGTGTGTGTACACATGTACTTGGGTGACATGTCTTTTCAGTCTCAGGGCCTCTGTGTCTGTGTTAGTTTGTCTTGTGTTTAGGTGCGTTTGTACACTGCTGCGTTTTATCCAGCTCGCCTGCTTATTACCTCTTCTTACGTGTGGCCTCTGCTGTTTTCCTGCCTGCCTGACAGACAATAGGCCCGAGCGCCCCCTCAAAGCTTTATTGGCTCTTATTGCCCTCTCACTCAGATCCAATATGCCAGTATTGATTGTGTTGAAATGCAATCAGGGTCTCCTCAGCAGAGGAGCAAACAATCTAAATTTAACAAAACACCTCCGCTGGCCTTCAGCCCGGCCCCGATAGCACCTCCCGAAGAGGAACAAATGTATTTATATGTGCGGAGAGAAACAGAGGAGCTTTCAAGCGGCTATTGTTAGATGCTCTCCTAGAAGCCTGTGAGGCCACACAAGCAGAATGTGCAGGATGTGACCTCAGCCATGACCTCACTTCCTGCCAAGTGGGTGGTTGCAACAGTGTTGTCAAAACAAAAAATATTTCTGGGTTCAACCTCAGTTGATTACGGTGTTAGTGGGCAAACGTTTCAAGTAATGTGCATGACATGAAATTTGTACAATAATAAAAAATATATATATAATAATGTAATGTGCAAACTCAGATATTGCAACCTAATGTAAATAAGCTTGGTTTTATGAGTTCAAGAAGTCAGAGAGTTTTCTCAGCTCATAAAGGAACTATGTGATCTCTCAGCTGAAGTAAAAACAAACAATCATCAAAATCTGAGTTATGAGTTTTCTCCCAACAGCGAGTATTTGCACCACGGCTTCACAAAACACACCTGCCGTATTTCCATAATTTTTTTCTTGAAAGAAAATGCTGTGAATACTGTGAATAGCTATGATTTGTCAGCTTGATAATGAAATTCTAAGCTCCCGACTCACTGTTTGAAGTTAGAAATTGCTCTTCCTGCAGAACACTGTGTCCTTTACAAATCAATTTACACACAGGTAGCAGAAGCTACATTTTTTAATAAAGTGTTAGATATTTGTTTTCAGAGACATGTTACTATGTGAAATTCAGCAGTTACCAAAAAAAAACTGAAACCTTTATGTTCTCAGAAACACAATATCTTTGTAAGCAAGGCTGACTTATGACATCAACTATTCCCTTTTTGAAATAGCTGCCATCAATCATTTTGGTAGAATAGGTGTCACAGTAACAGTTATCTGAATGTGAAATGAAAGTCTTCATTATTCCAAAATAATAGACACTGACAACAAAAGGTTTTGCATAGATGAGGTTTGGTTCTGGAGCTTCCCATGAACATAACACAACATAGCTTATGTGTTGCAGTGGCTTTGCATGCTGTACAGACAATACATTTAAAATAGGCAGTGGAATAAAACTGTAATTAAGAGGTGTTTCATTTAGTCTTTACTTTACAGAAAATAGCCAAAAAATGATTCTTGCGTTGATCTCTTTAACTAAATGATCCTGCATTTTCTTTGACACCTTGGATTAGTCAACTTCTGTACGTGTTGGATCTCCTGCATAGATGAGAGACCACGAAACAGCGATTTAGAGATATCCAAGTAATCTTTTTGCCGGCAGTTTTGGTCGTCTTTCTCCTCGTGCCAAATCTATTCCCACTCCCATTAACCAGCTCCTGCTTAAACTTCTAGATCTTGTGAAGCTGTTTGAACCCCTCCCAGTAGACGTGTTATGAGTTGGAAGCCGGACATTTTTTCAAAAGCATATTTGAAGTTTCCTCGCATTTCTACGCGTTGGCAGAGGCACACTGCCGCCTCTTTCTGCTTCACTGCCCGCCCCCCCCCCGCAAGACCCGTCTTCCTCAGAAATCAGCCTTCCAGTAAGGCCTACAGGACTTATTAATAAGTGAAAAAAGCAGTTGTTTTATTTAAGTGCATTTGACAAATGGGAAGAGAAGTTCATGGGAAATGTTTGCTGAGCAAAGCTGAATTGACTCATTCTGAAACTCGGCAGGGGAGAGCAGCATCTTTAGACAGAGCTGTGAGTCATGCTTCAACTAACTGTGTATACAATGGCCTTGCAGACCTTTAATGTGATTTAATTCCCTGCCAGCATGGAGTAACAATTTGCCCGAAGCCTTCGTCAAACGGGAACAGAGATGCTTCAAAACTGCCCGTGTTTTCAACCTATCACATCAAGGGGTGGCATTCAAAAATAGGGTGCTGATTGGGGTCGATTTACGTGCACATTATACTTTGATTGCACTTGCACCCGTGTGGGATGAAGAGAGCAATTTGTCGGCATGATCAATCTGCAGACGTGGAGGAGAGACGAGGGAAAAGCAATCAGGACGTGGACGTATAATTCTCTGTTCTTCTGTGATGACGGGCGATAGCACCCTGATTAGGTAGAGTTTATACTGCGTGATGATATGTGTAAACACACTGTGCAGAAGCTACAGTATCACGTGTTGTGGGATTCAAGTGCAATGGTCACCAACATACAGATATCTACAGTATGTTTAAGCAGGTATTCAAACCAAAATCTGCGTTAAAACGAGGTAGGGGGCTGTGATGATGAGGACATGTGCTTCAGGTACTGGTGAGACATGAGATAAGATCCAGGAAGTTAATTTGGAGTAATAGATTTATGAATTTGAAGGCCTCTCAGATGCCAAAACACTGCACAGTGGATAATACCCAGAAACAGAATTTTACACCTCTGGAAAGTTGTCCCCGTGGCAACTATTTTATATTTCACAAGGTAAACAGTAGAAATAGCGCTTTGTCAGATGAAAATGTTGTAGTAAAAGTTAACAATGGTTAAATATTTTGCCAGAGTATTTTTTCGCCGTAGCAATTAAAGCAAGAGATGCATTTCTTAACAAAGAGCTAAAGTCTGTCAGAACACATCTAAAGGCTCACCATTTTTACATTGCCCCCTTAAATTCACAGAATTATTACAAATAAAAACCAATAATGAACATAATGAGTCCTAAGTTTGCGCATTTCCATGTCTTCTTTTTGCTTCGTTTCACTCCTGAAAACAGAATATGATGACATGAACTTTCATGAACAACTGTATGGAAATATGAAGCAGCCATTTGTGTACAAGAACATCATCCATCTTTTTTTGTTATAATCACAGACAAAAGACAGAGACAGGTGTCACAGAGGCAC
The DNA here is from genome assembly GCF_910596095.1 of Thunnus maccoyii. Taxonomy (NCBI): domain Eukaryota; kingdom Metazoa; phylum Chordata; class Actinopteri; order Scombriformes; family Scombridae; genus Thunnus; species Thunnus maccoyii. The sequence goes on from NC_056542.1 coordinate 7,524,180, forward strand.
AGTAGGCAGTTAATTATGAAATAGATATCGCACACATACACTCACTCTGTCATAATTACACATCCATCTCATATTTCACTCCGATGTCTGGCTCTTTGAGCCCACCATTGTTTCCCAGGATTCAAATGACAGTAGTGGGATGCAGGTTTGTATGAAGAGAGGCCACCTGTTGCTCAGCAGGGTCCCCATCTGGAGGGAGATTAAGGTACGGGTGCGGGGGCTGTCTATAATTTGACTTAATTACTTCTGAAGAGACCGGGTGATGGATTAGCAATGTGTTTCTATTAGCATACGCTCAGTCTCTGGTTCCCCATGGCCCTCCAGTGCAGCCCAGTGAAACTCTCAATTGTCTGAAACCATCCATCCATATTCCTCGTCCTCAAAGTCTGAATTAGGGTTAGATGATATATTGTTTTGATAGTACGTTAGGCTGAAATTAACTTTTTCTTTGGCTCTAAGAACAATAATGTTGGTTTGTCGGTTGGTTGGTCCACTTTGGTTCAGAGAAGGAATTATCTCAACAACTATAAGATGGATTTTCATGAAATTTTGCGCAGACACTCATGTTCCCCAGAGGATGAATCCTCATAACTATTTTTTTTTACTGAGTTTTCATCTAGCACCACCAAGAGGTTGACATATATGAGTTTGAGTTTAATATTTCTAATACTACTGGATGAATCACCGTCAGAGTTTTTGCAGACATTCATGGTCCCCACAGGATCAGTTGTAATAACTTTGTAATAACTTGCTGCCAACGTTGTGCCTCAAATTGAAGAGCTTTGCCACTAGAGCCTTACTTGGCCTGGTATGGCCTGTGGCTTATGGTGCTGACTTTAGAGGAACTATTTATTCTGAGATGGTGTTAACATCTGATCCGAGTCTCTGCACAATGTAAATTATTTGGCTTCAAATGGAATGACCCTGAACGACTGCATCTTTGTGTTTCAGTGCAATAAACATCTGGATGGAAAATGTGTTGTTTAGCAAAAGTGGATTTTGTCACGGCTGTAGCTCATTAGAAACAAGAAACTCAATTTACATTAGGACTTCATGCTTTAGTAACAGCTATCTTACTTGTTGACATCTTAATACAACACTGTATATGCCTCTGCCGAAACCATTCATCTGATCATATTAGGTGTGAAGGTATAGCTTGAATCAATATGTCACGGTCCAAACCCATTCTGAAAGCTGGCAGATGTGGAAAAAGAAAAGAAGATAATCCTGAGTTTAGTCTTAGGTTGGTGTTTAAAGACTCCAGGCAGAACAGGCCCAGATACCGACATTAAACTGCTCTGCTCGACAACAAACAGGTCACCAGAGCCCTTGTACAGTTTCACAGTCGAGAGCAATTTGCATGCCTGAAACCATTTCACACTTTGTTGTTATTTTTAGGCTGACTCCTCATCTTGTAAGTGTGGAGCAGACTGGCTAACAGTTGGTTTGAGTCTTTAAGAGAGAAACATATTTAGTGTTACACTGAGGATCATGGCTGCCTTTGATCCAGTTTTCAGAGGCTTTTTTTTTGTCCTTTTCAGTTGCATTTTGATTGACCTGCTTTTATAATATTGGTTGATGGGTTGGCATACTCTTTTGCTGCTGCCAATACATTATCAATATTGCACAACTGAGCAAAAAACATTTGAATTCACTTGTCACTGAATCAGGGAACGGTGGTGGATTGCAATAAAATCGACAAAGTAAAACCCACCGTTATTTCTAATTTCTCATCCATTTTTTTAAAATTTACAAAGGCATTTGTAACTTATAAAGAAAAGGCATAAACAATAAAGCATCAAAAGTGTAAATGATCTGAGGTGAAACTGTCCCTTGTAGTAGAGTCTCAGATGTTAGATGAAAGAGGGGAATGTGACAAGTGAGCTTTTACATGTGCAAGTTCCCAGATGTTTCCTTGAATCTAGATCATAACACATCCCGCAGTAGATTGTGATGTCCCAAAGCTATACCTTTGACACTCCCGATCACACCTACGCTTGCCTCCACTCTACGCTGACACTGAACTTCTCCCAGCTAGGTAGTTTGGACAAGCTCTCTGCTAGCAGACTATCCGAAGTGACATGTCGGATTCCTCTCCCGTCAGTCAGGGCTCTGGTAGTAATTGAAGAGGCAAGCGCAGCTCTCACTGCAGACATTTCAACGGGTGCACTGGTGGAATGTCAAGGGGCTCTGGGTTGGGTCTAAGTGTGTTTTTAAGTACGTGTGTGTGTATTTGTGTGTGTAGGAGTGTGGGTTTTTTTTCAATACCTGTCACATGAACACGCAGTGATGACAGTACAGTTACTCAAGAATTCAATTGTGAGGTTTCAGGCTACTTAATGAAATTTATAATGAGCATATAAAAATGCATGGCTTATTCAGTACATTAAACTACCCAAGAGTATATAAAATAGTTAAAAGTAGCTCCACACAACTAGCTACTCTACAGCATGAAAATGCTGCTTACACATTAATGCATCTGTAATATTAATCTATTTATCTCATATAATGTAATAATGTAACACAGACAAGGCTCATTTTGTCTGCGTGAGTAGTTTTATGTTTAATATGGGATGGAAAATTGACTGCATATTATATATCCAAAGTACTCTAGCTCACCCGTTCACACACACACTCATGCACTGATACTGTACCATGCATTCGGAGTTTATTCAGTGTCTTACCCATCATACTTTTGTATTTTTAAGTAAACAAACATGTCAAGGAGAGAGAGGCCTGTTGCTACTCTAATGAGTGATGGTTGAACTCCTCTTAACATCTCGCCGTAAAGGGAAAAAAAATGCAGGAGCTAATTTTACTTGTACAAACACTTCTTCACCCACAGTGAATATTAACTATCCTGGAGAAACATCAGCTTCAAAGTTTGATTATCTGGTCTTGCAATAAACGTGTATGATCTTAGTTAGCAAAACTTTGAATTGCTGACCATTTCCTCTAGGTTAAACTCTATCTGGCTCTGTGATGAGATTAGAGTGGTGAAGCATATGATACAGGTTGCTGCACAAACATTACCAGGTGGCAGATGTAACAGTAAGCGCTCAGTATCTAAAAGCATCTTAGTTCAGTTCAGTTCAGTTCACTTCAAATCAGATCTTTATTGCAATTCTTTTTGCAGCAAGGCAGCATAAAAACACAAGACCATGGGAACATAAACACAATAAAACCACAGCGAGACAATAAAATATATTAAATATTAAATATATTAAATTCAGACAATAAGGATGTATGTAAGATGAATAAAGAAAGGAAAAAATAGTGCTAAGCTGTGTGAGGAATCAAGAGGCAGTTTACAATGTTTTAGAAATGAGAACACTTATTGCACATGAGATAAATGAAAACTTGTACCTAGTTTTTGGAAACCTGTATCTCTGACTAGAGAGCTGGATGTTAAATTCCTTAAAGAAATGATGGTCTAGATTTGATAGGATGGATTTAGCTTTCTGTGTGATTTGTCTGTGTGTGGTTTTGCTCACTGCCTTAACGTTTCCTAATTGATTCCTGTTTTGTACATTTAAATTCCCATACCAACATTAAAAAATATTTAACCTTAACCTCCTCTGGAGCACTGAATTCATGTTTTTTTTTCTAAAAGGTGACAATAATACCGGTTGTTTGCCCTGGAAGCAGTCTTCAAAGTACAGAACAAATTATGCACCACAATCAACAGCACAAAGCACCTAATGGCAGACCCATGGTGCTAGCAAAACATCTCAAGCCTGTCAGAGAGCTTAATCATTGCAGAACCCCATGTTTTAAAATTCAAATTTACACTCTTTTGCAATGCTAATCACTGAAAACCCCCCAATCAAGCCGACACATCTCAGCAGAAAACGCTTCAAATGTGATTTTCGACAGGAGGCTAATGTCAGGGTATGGAAAAAGGCCCACAACTTGTAGTTAGCGGAGGACAGGAAGTCAGAGCGGTGTGCTGCGTCTGAGCCACACGCTGTTGCAAATGCAGCAGTGGAACCGTTGTGGGCTTTGATCAACAACCTGCTCATTTACCGCGGCTTGTCTCTTAAGCGGTATCTCCAGGCAACTGAGGGCTGTCAGCGGAGGAGGTGGCGTCGAGCGGACAAAACGCACTCTGGAGGCCTCCTGTCAACCTGAAGACTGGTGATGGAGGCCCACTTTAATTCCTGAGAGAAAGGGAGAGAGAGAGAGAATGAAACAGAGGGAAAGATAGACCTTTTTTTTTCTTTCTATATATAAACCTTTTTACTGGCTGAACAAATTACAGGTACTTTTCCCCCATTAAGACATCCGTGCGCCTTCAAAATACAGTGTTCCAGTCATTTAGCGAGGAGAACAGTAGATGAATTTGACTTGCTTTTCTCTCCATCTCCAGTAAAAGCTTCCGCCAGAGCTCTGGACTCAGACTGAGAGATGCATATGTATTTAGAAATTTGCCCAGGCAGGCTTAAATTTTCTGTCTAGACAAAGAGAAAGCAATTACAAGCATTTAGTCGGCTATTTGTTTTTATCTTTATTTACCCAGGAAAGTGCTTTGTGCTCTTACTCAGAAACGCCCTTCATACTCGCTCAGTTATGGACATTAAGACCTGGGAGCTGCCCAGTACAACCACAGTCTGGTGCCAGTCAGCAGCTCCATTGGACTCGCCGGCCGTTAAGCACCTTGCTCAAGGGCATCTTAACAGGAGTTGTTGAAGGAGCAAAAAAAAGCGTGTCTCATTCGCTTCCTGCATCTAGATTTTCCTCGCTCCTCCGGTCACGAGTTTGCTTTTTGAATTTTTGCCTCGGGGTAGATGCTCCACCAATTTTCCAGTTACCATTTTCCTCCTGTTTTTTCCACTCTTAACCAATCCTTTGGTGCCCATTACCCTAATGGCAAGATTTCCTAAGCTGGCAATGTGAATGTTTGAGTTGTCACCATCAGAAACTGCAGCAGTAAGGATTTGTAGGAAGAAAACTAACTTTGCTGCAGTCTTGATACTTTCTACATTTGTCAAATAGAGTTGATGTCACATTTTACGCCTGTGTAAATCATAAAAATGTATGGAAGTAATTAGCATTCACTCTAAAAAAGATGTGTCCAATTCAAATTGCAATTTCTCATTCTCAAACAAGTGTGTTCATTAAAAGCAAAGGTCATAAGAAAACTCAATATCTACCCTACAACTCAATTTTCATTCTGGCAATGAGTCCATTCCTTGAAAAACATCAGACCGATATGAGTGACATCAGACATCAGGCTGATATGAGCGGTATGAAAATCAATACTACTCTGAGGACATGATTATTTTTCTCTTTGTTTTCAGTGTTATGTTCACGGTTGAGCCGGTTTAATAAAGCAGCATCGGTTCAATCTTACATAATTAACATCATCCTGTCCGGTCGCAGCATCGAGGACGTGAACAGGGGCAGACTGTTCCGCTCTATATGTAGGTGTGATCCTATCGATCTGAGTGTTACTGTGAGAATGTGAGGCGGGAGAGCGCAGGAAGTGTGAAGACACAAGGGAGAGCGTGTGTGTGTGTGTGTGTATGTGTGTGTGTGATTTGAAGCAGCAAGTGATTAAAAAAGTAAGAGTGATACAAAGTAGTGAGTAAGTAAGAGAGAATGAGTTGGCACGTGAGCAAATAAATAAATGTGAGTGACTAACCGAGCTGTGTAACTAAAAACAGACTAAAAACAGGTCTGTTTTTAAAACAAGCAATGAGCAAGAAATCCATGAGTTTGAAGACTTTTCAGATGACAAAACACTGCCCATCGGTTCATAATACTGCAAGACAAGATTCTACAACTTAGCGACAATAATTTTTATCCTCAGGATGATCAGCAGGTAAACAAACGTACGCTGTTACATGTTACAAAGTAATCTACCACAAATCAGCTAACTTCACACATGAAGGGACTGTTGTTTTTCACACAGTGCTGTTGTCTGTGTGAACACGACTTGAGTGTATGCCGGCTCAGTTTTGGCCCTCCAACCACTCTAAGGCTGTGTTTTTATCACCCAAAAATTGAGATTTCGGAGAGCAGTATGCAGAGTGGAAACATCTGAAAATGCTGGCATTGTGTTTCAGTATGTACGGGGAAAACTGAGCTTTCGGTAAATAATAATGTAAGCCTGGTCAGTCACAGTCAGGAGCTGCGTCGGTTGAGTTAAGACAACTTTCTGTCATCTTTAACTTTCTTTTTGATCATCATCTTCAGTGTCAGTGTAGCGGATCACACACGAAAAGAGTTGTTATTAACATTTTTTATGTTCGTTTTGTCAGACCACTTCATGAGAACGAAATAGTGACCTTATTAATGTCTCATTGCTGCAGTGAAGGCGTTTACCTGAGTCCTACAGTCCTCTCGCATGCTTGTGCATGAGTCGCAAGTATGGTGTTTTTTTTAAAAATTATTTAAACATGTAAAAAATAACACAAAAAAGTGGAATTATCTCATGTTGCAAGTCACAGCTTGCATGTTGCAAATTTGGTGAAAGGGACCTGTGGTTAACAGGTATCACCTCTGTGATTTTCATACTTGTTCAGTTGTCTGACAAAAGAATCAAACAAATAAATGTGAATGAGTGATGTGAATTGTGCGTTTGGCTGTGTTTAAACAGTGTAAATGATGATGATGGAGAAATAGAGGAGACAGAAAGTTCAACAAGCTGAGACTAAAAAGAGTAACCGGGTTGTGTCTGTCCAAATGAAAGAGGAGGAAGAAGATTTATCTGTTTTGTTACAGTACAGTTGAAATGTTTCAACGTGGACGGAGATCTTTATGAAAATAACCTGACAGAGTTGGTGTGTATGTGTATTATTTTCACACCTAAACTGTGATGTTTGGATTTAGCCGCCTTAATGGGGACATTAAGCCTGAGGGAAAAAAAAACAAGTAACTGAGTGAGTGAATAAATATATGTGTGTGTGTGTAAATTAGGGAGAGTGTGAGTGAGTGAGTGGGCGAGTACAACTGCAGTCATTAGGTGGATGTGGCAAGTGCAAGTGTATGAATGTGTGCCAATAAGTGAATGAACGAGGAATGAAGTAAGTGAATGCAGTAAGTGTGTGTGTGTGTGTGAGGGGGGAGTGAGAGAGGGGAGGGGGGGGGCACCAGCAGGCCCTGTGACTTTCCCAGTGACTCATTAGGTGGGTAATTAAGGCACAAAGCTTTTGCCCCAGGGCTCCACCCAGCTGCACTCTGAGCCCCCACTGCTAATGACGCTGTCCTGGACCTCAGAGAGATGTAGAGAGAGATGGAGGGAGAGAGAGAGAATCCAAGAAAGAGGCAGAGAGACATAGATTAGTCTGCAACATTAGGTGCCCCGACTGCTCGTCACACAGAGAGGTGAAAAGACAGAGGGGTCAATACCGTTCGCACCCTGCAGGGATGTAATGGACAGTAAAGCCAATGAAATTCTGTTTTTATCTGCAGAATAATGTAGAGTTTACTCAAATTTGTAACCAAAAAATGAAATGCGAATCGTTATGACATGTAATTCACCTTCGAGTAGCATCCAAATAATATATGTCATAGGATGATTGGGTCCTTCAGAAGTGCTGCTTGTTGTATTTTTATACCGTGCTGAATTGGAGATATTAGTTTAATTAACATGAACAGCTTGTGTAGCAGAATTTTGACTTTGATGCCATATTCTCTTCTTTATCTTACTGTCCCTCCACTGCAGCTCAACAAGAAAACACAGTTGAGGAAACACTACATCAACCTGCCTAAATGTTCAAATAATTTGCCTCCAAACTAATGTTTCCACATTGTTTTTGAAGAGACCTCTGCCCACAGTGAAACACATTAAAATGGCTCAATCTCTTCTTATTCTCCTTCTTTTCATTTGGCAAGGAAGAATATTGCCTCACAGCCAACATCTAGTAAGGAGTAGGGCAGACAGTCCGGTAATTACTTTACGGTCGCAATATCGTCTGACAAAATTGACAACAGCTGTGTTATATGATCAGCTATACTGATGTTTAAAATGCATGATCACATGAAAGGTTATATAACAGAAAGCCAGTTACTCTGCTGAGTGTCAACCTCTGTTCAGTCTCCTCCTGCTCTCCGTGATCACTTATACTGTGTTTTAATGAAGCTGAAAACACAATATTTTGTAAACACTATTTTTCTGTTTCTGTTGTCAGACAATGGAAGGAATTTGAAAGTTAAATTGTGGCTCATTAACACAACCTGTTATCCAGCAGTCATTCCTAAGCTGCTGCGCTCTGCTGACAAAATCATTGATTTTATCCATTTCGCCCATTCTTAATTGTTGTAATGCTAAAATCTACAACATGTAACTCCACCCTGATTTTTACACTCTGTATGGCTCAGGATGTACATTTTTTTTGCAGGAAATCTGCATGACAACGACAACACGAAGTCTTAGCTCATTCAGTTTTTTGGTTTCACCATCACGCCGCTGATACTTTACCCTGGCTTGCAACCGCTGTCTTGACACAGACAGGAAGAGATGAGAGAAAAATACAGAAAAATAGACACTCACATGTTGAGGCAGAGAAAGAGATTACGAGTAGAAGACACCCCTCAAAGATTTTGCTCCTCTCAACTCAACACAGTGTAGGGAATGGATGGAGGGAGGTAGCAAGTGCAGAGAGCTGTGGTGGTAAAAGCGAGACAGAAGGAGAGTTGAAGAGAATGGGGCAGATTCCCTGCAGAGAGCAGAGGCAGAAAAATAGGCTAAATGTGCAGAGGAGCCAAGCAGAGAAACTTCCCCCTCCTGTGGCAGAGGGGTTGAGAGAAATCGGAGCTGAGGAAGAGGAGACAAAAAAAATAAAGGAGGTTGCGGCGAGGAGGACAAGGAGTTAGTGGCATTTCCATTTTGAGCCTGTATGAAGGCTAATGACTCAAGGCGGGCTGCTGAGACTGAGCGAGGAGTCTGCAGGTGGTCCTCACAGGAGTGGAGAGCTCCTGAGGAGACTAAGGCCATTTTAATTGGACCCTGAATAACGATATGACTACTTCACAGAGAGAATAGTGGGGTGGTGCTTTCAGTTTAAAAAGGCCAATTACAGTATATTCATTTTGTATCGCTTTTATCAAGATTTTGTGGATGTGCACAGGTTTATATCTGATTGTTTCCTGATGGATTACATTAATAATTCTGCTTAGGAAATATAAATTGTGGCACTGTGGAATGATTAAAGATATAAAGAGCAGGGCTGCATCTAATGATTATTTTCATTATTGATTAATCTATCTGTTATTTTCTTGATTAATCGAGTTGCTTTGGCTATAAAATTTCAGAAAAATGTCGACCACTGTTACCTAAAGCCCAAGATGCAACCTAAAATTACGTATTTTGTCCCAATCAACAGTCTGCAACCCAAAGATATTCAGCTTACTATCAGAGGATGAAAGAAACCAGAAAATATTCTCATGCAAGAGGCTGGAACCAAAAAATTAATTAAAATAGTTGACGATTCATTTTCTGACGATCTACTGATCAATTAATCGTTGCAGCTCTAATAAAGCGGCAATGCCGCAGTCAGAAGAAACACAGTATAATCACCAAGTGGTTGTTTTTGTTGCCCTGTATCCAAGGAATTTCATTCATATTGGATGATTCGTCTCCTCATGATTTATATCCAACACCAACATTCAGTGCCAGTGCAGGTGGTGTATACTTAATGCTGAAATGTAGTTGCCATGCATGAATATTATGGAAAGCGAGAAGTTTTAAAATTTTGATACTGAGCTGTAAAAAACTTTTTGCAGATCATCCAATATTGATGTCCTTGTCTGTTAATAGGGTTGAGATATGGAGTCAGTGTCAGCCAGTCACTGTTTCGTTACTGTCTCGTACTCTATTAGCACATGCACGGGTGTGTACATCACATGTACGTGCCCAAGCACATAGGTGACACGATACATATTGCTGCTGACAGCAGAAGGCTGTAATGCAAATGTGTAGTGCATGCGAGCCATAAAACATGTGGAGGAAGACAATTTCTCTCTGAAATGTGTGAGAGTGGAGTTATAAAGAAGCATGGGATTGAAATGTTCGACCAAAACAAAATACTGATGTGCCATGTTTCATTTCAAACCTAGTGAGGCTTAGAGGTTATCTTAGCTTTTTTACAGCTCAATTCTGATAAGACGGAGGTTCTGGTTGTTGCTCTAGAAAAAGGTGCCCACATGATCGTGCAAAGTATCGGGCCTCTTTCCTCTGCCGCCCACTAGGGGTTATATACAATCAATCCTCTTCGTTCAACACTCAAGTTAAGCAACTGACCAGATCTTGTTTTTTCCACTTAATAAATATTAGTAAACTGAGATCTGTAGTTTTAAATGCAGAACCAGAGATGCTTATGCATGCCTTTATCTCATCTCCTATCGACCACTGTAATGCACCTCTCTCCTTGCTCAGTATGTCTGCCCTTGATCATCTGCAGGCAGTTCAGAAAGCTGCCGCAAGACTACTCACCTGGTCAAATAGATGGTCTCACATTACACTTATACTTATATCTCTTAACTGGCTTCCTGCTGCGTATAGGATCCAGTTTAATATTCTCACTCTTACTTACAGAGCATTGCACAGTCAGGCTCCTGTGTATATGGCTGATCTACTTCACCCTCACTCATCAGCTCACTCTCTAAGGTCAAATAAGCTAAATTTACTGTCTGTCCCACGCACCCACCTAAAGACCCGTGATGACTGAGCTTTTGAGGCCGTCGAACCTAAACCCTTAAGGTCTGCTGACTCTGTGGATTCTTTTAAAAGGCAGCTGAAGACATATCTGTGTTTTTAGTTTTGTACTTTTAAAGACATGGCACAGGTGATCACTTCATCCTCTTATGTTTTCTCTCTTGTATGTTGTGTAATGCTCTTGTAAAGCACTTTGTGACCTATTTTGCTAAATATTTTGCTAACTCACTGTTCACTCAGGTACTGAAAGTCCTAACGTGTCACATTAGAAATAAATTCCTCCTGTCTCCAGTGGCACAGCAGCATTTCCCTCAACTTCTTTTCATCAGAAAGAAAACATCCTGTCCTCTATGCTGTGTACCAGTATGAACACATCAGTCGCTAATTGAGCCATTACTATTAGCAGAAACAAATAATTCTCTAATCATGATGAGGCAAGACGGTATCGCCGAATGAGAGATGTGGCAGATAGGAGCAGCAGGATCAAAAATCAGCTGCAGTGGGTGGATAATATATGCCGGGCTATTTTCTCCCACATGCAAATGTGGTCGAACCATTTCTCCCAGAGGCGGTGCGTGGCGCGCGCGTGTGTGTGTGTGCCGAGCCTCCAATCTTTCAGCTTATTAATTTCATATTTACTCATCTATTTTTAAATGTGTTGAGTGATGGAAATGCGGCAGGCTGCAGCTCAGAGGTGCTTACATGGCAGATGGGTTTAAAAGGGGAAGTGAGCCAGTGTCAGAGGCAGGATTTCAATTCAAAGTTGAGTGATCTTTTTTCTTCTATTATTCATGGGAAGTGAGAATTATCCGCAGAAAGTTGACTGAACATACACACTGTCCTGCTGTGCTCCCTTTTCAAAACAAAAGCTTCACTTGTTTCTTTGGGGCTTAAATGCCATGCTCAAACGCACAAACATTTTTGGAGAAAGGGAAAAATGTTTCTCTTGTATATCTTTTTCCAAACCTTTTGGGGATTCAAGCTTGTAAAGCAAAGCCTGTTTCTTGCCTCTACTTACTTGATGCATTTTGGGTAGACCAGCTAGCCTACAATTGTAAATGCAACCAAGGAGCTTTAGACACAGATTGCTCAAATGTCAGGAGGAGGTTTGAGATACATTCTAGTTGAAAATGTGTAAATTAATCTCTCTTTTATTAAGACAGAAACATGATATTTGTCCCAAGCACGGTAATGTCAGTGAGTGGAGTGTGGAAGCAGCCACTTGTAGAGTAATGGCCATGCAGTAACATCACTGGGCCTATCCATATTTGCATCAGATGTGGGTAAACTAATTTACACTTGGCCGCTTTATGTGTCTTAGGCAGATCAGATAGCTATCTGATATCAAAAGTCAAGTGTAAGACTGTGTCCAGACAGATTATAGCCCTGCATAAAAACATGAAGCTCCCTCATTCATTTGAATAAGGCCGTTGACGCAGCGAGGATGCAAACGCAGAAGGCTTCAGCACTCTGCTGCTGTAGTGGCCAATCAAATATATATGCAAGTGTGCATTCCTGGTATATTACTTTGTTTGTGATAATTGTGACAAATTTAAAGTAATTGTAGCCATAATAGATTTACAGATTTATAAAATCACGTCTCATGGTATTACAAAGCACTGTGCAGCATTTCAGCGTCTGATAAGCCTTCAAACTCATGTATCTGTTTCTCACTGGACTTCATGGATCATCTTTTTTTTTGTCAGCTTGAAGCAACATGCTCATTACCAGGTCTATATTTATATTCTGGGGCTCTACTGGAATATCTTTGCATGATTTACAGTTAAAAAACAACCCTCATTTATCATATATTGGCTCTTTATGCAGCCCCTCAGTTCAGCCTCTGTCTGAAACAGGTTGTTTTAGCTCCTGTCTCTTTAAGGCCCCCTTCAGGAGCTTCAGGAAGCTGCTCCTCAGCAGACTCCAGAGGCTCAAGAGGCTAAATAAACAGTACTAGTAGGATTTCACTTCTTTTTCTCGTTCTTCACTCAGAATGGAAACTTCTTAAATACATCTGTACATGTATGAGCCCGATTCCAATCTGAAATATGCGAGCGGATCATGTGAACAACCCGTGGAACAACCTTAGCAACAAAGTCTACGGAGCAGACAACTTATAGTGGGCATGTCTGAACAATCTGATGTCATCACAAGGACGAAGTAGAGGTAACATTGCAAACGAAGTGTTCAGAGGAGGCTTTTGACTTGCAGGGAGCATTTTTACATACGTTCACCTCAAGTTTTTGAACTTTGACCATGTTTAACATCGACAATCATAACAGTAGTGCAACCAAGAAGTATTTAAGATGCATCGCTATCCAATTACCAGTGGTAGAAAGTAACGAAGTACATTTACTCAAGTACTGTACTTAAGTACAAGTTTGAGGTACTTGTACTTTACTTGAGTATTTCCATGTGATGCTACTTTATACTTCCACTCCACTACATTTCAGAGGGACATATTGTACTCTTTACTCGACTACATTTGTTTGACAGCTTCAGTTACTTTTCAGATGAAGATTTGACACAACAGATAATATAACAAGCTTTTACAATACAACACATTGTTAAAGATGAAAGCAGTGGTTTCCAACATTCTTGGCTTTTGACGTCTTACAAAAAGCAGCGTGCAGTCTGAGTCACATTTCAGATGTCTATGAGTTGTTAACAGCTCCAACAAATAGTGGTTTTCCCCTCTAAACTTCTCACATGCTTTCATTTCAATAAATGTTCAAGTTATCTAATATTTCACCAAAGATCAAAGATTAGAGAAAAAACTGAAAACAGATTTGTTTATCAGAACTTCTTTTTCTTCTTTTTTCTCCCATGAATCATCTCACTCAGATATATCTGTTGACCCTTTGGAGGGGCCCGACCCCTAGGTTGGGAACCACTGGACTAAACTACAGTAACATGCTGCTTACACACTGATGCTTCAGTATTAATAATCTAATGATGTCATATATAATAACATATCAGTCAGAGGTTCAAAATGAGTACCTTTACTTTGATACTTTAAGTATATTTTGCTACTTATGTACTTTTACTTAAGTAGGATTCTTCATGCAGGACTTTTACTTGTATTGGAGTATTTTTACATTGCTGTATTGGTACTTCTTCCACCAATGCCAATTACTCAAACCATCATAGGAAGAAGCTTTTCTTAAGGAGGTTCCTGGGGTAGTTTAACACGCATACCAGCCAGATGTTGAAAATATTAAAATGCATCTGTCTCTCCAAGCTGCATATGCAAATTTTACACGTCCTCAAGCGTTACTATGTCAGTAAGTGATGTGAAGAGATAGCAACTTCCAGGGTCTTGCCACTTGACAATATCAAGTGATAATGACACAGAATTTATTTCTGTATACACTGAAGTTTATAAAGATTCAGCGAGAGCGTCTCCAATGATTTCAGTGCTTATGTTCATCAGGATGGTGCAAGGTGCGGTTGTATGTAGTGTTTATCTCTAATTAAAGTAATGAAAGTGAGAAAATGGAGCGAGCAACCGCTCTTATGGCACAGCAAACTTTTTTTTTCAGTCATTGCTCATTCATGTGAGTCATGCATGTATTTGTGTTAGTTGTTATGTAATGTTAAGTCTCTTCTTCATTTCCTTCTTCCTGTTTGTTCTTTTTTACCTTCTTCTAGCTTCTTCTGCATCTTTTTCTCATCCTCTTGTTTTAAAATATGTTTTCCTCTTTCTTTTCACCCCTCCTATTCTTCTTCTATTTATCTCCTTCCTTTTACTTCATCTTTCTTCTACTGTACTTTGTCTCCAGATTTTTGGTGGTTGGCAAACAGCCTCAGTCACATGACCACCACCTGGACTGGACTGAGTCAGGGTCTATCCAGATTTGCAGGGCAGTACAACACAGTGTAAATATAAGTGTATTAAATCATATCTGAATTTTATCCAGATATGAGAAACATGAAATGAGGGCCATTGCTAATTCCAAGTGATGAGTCAGTTGAATATTGGTTGCCTCGTTTGGAAGGTCAGTAGCAGAGAAATAAATGGAAGGGATGTTTATTATTTATTCTGCTCCTTTGATGAACTCTCTCATGCATGCATATTCAAACTGCGTGTTTACATCTTCACTCTGAACTGAATGCAGCGCCAGACCGGACTCATTTCCCTCTTTGAAAACACACAACCACAATCTGTCTCACTACTTAACTCTTTCCCTACAGGATATTATGACTATTTGAGTTCCTCTCTTTATTCCTTGTTAAAAATATGTATTTTTACATAATTAAACATTTTCTTATTCTTATTTATTCCTTTTATTTATCTCTCTTTTTACTTTGGGCTCACATATTAACATTTATTCAGCTACATTCTTACATCTATTCTCATGTTTTTACAATTGGATACGCAAATGGTTCAATCTGAAAGTTGTTAAAAAAACAGACTCACCACAGGGTCCATTTAATAGCTGTTCTGGAGCTTTTGATCATATCATCATCAGCAGGGAGTTCACCCAGTTTTCATCGCACTTTAAGGACTTGTCTCATCCATGTTGGCTTCAAAGCTGAGGTTCAAAGTTCATTCTTATCCCTGGAAACATCACCAGGTGCTGATAAAGATCATGTCATATGACTGAAAGCTCCAGTGCAACTACTCGATGGACCTTGAGCTGAGATTGTTTTCTCTGAAAACGTATGTTTTCGATGTCTGACATTTGATTTAATGAATAAAGCCATAAAGAAATACAATATAGATGTAATGGACGTGACATTTTTGGATCTCATGTTTCAACACTTTAAATGGCTCCACTGTTTGTCTGTTATGTCTTGTAAGTACAATGCTTGATACTTATAGAACATGTTATTCCAACCCCTGACCTGTCATCCACCATAAACAGTAAGCACATGATCATGCATCTTCCCATTAGCCTGTAGACACAGCTATCAGTCCCTAATCATACATCCATAAATACAGTACATACATTCCCCCCCTGCTTTTGTTTCCTCCTCTGTGTTTAATGGCAGTGTCTGCTTGACGGATCTGCGCTAACACAATTTTCCAGAAAACCAATTTGTTGGTTGTCACCCTGGAGCCTCTTTTTTTCTCATTATTTGTCACGAAGCGATTTGTTCCTGTGAGTTTAGGGCTCTTCTCTGTTGATATGTGCGAGAATTTTCTTCCAGGGTAAACAAAAAGACAGAGTGAAGTAATTGGCTGCCAGTTTGCCATGTAAGGTTTACCAGATTGCCTTTCTGATCGACCACAGGCTCCTTCAAAGGCCTGAATATTCGCAGGATAAGACATCAACGCTGACACTTGCATACAGCAGTTATAACAGCTAATTTGCTCTCATCTACACAAACAAAGTGATTCTCCTTGGATAACACGATTTTAGGGCAGAGTAAACATCCTTACAACAGCATAAGATTCAGAGAAACTTAGCAATGGGCTACGCTTTGCTCTGGGGACAGCATGATAAATAAAATTTGGTCTGATAAATAAATGTAGAGCCTGTGTATTTAAAGGCCTCTGGATGAGATTATTAGCAGCTCACACAGCGATTAAAGCCAACTTAAGAAGACGCCAGCGGCTGTGTTCCCACTGCCTAATTGAAACCATTCCTTATTTACTCATCTCAACTAAGGGGATCAGAGAGCAAGCAAAGACAGTTTCATTTTCCACTTAATATCTACCGCCTCATGAACCATGCGCGCACGCAATAGCATCCCTCTGGGGAAAGGACAGGGTGTTCATGTCTCACCAAAACGAAAAGGGAAGGAAGGAAAAAACAAAATTACAGATCACAGAAGGATTAATTCCATTTCTAAAGGCAGTCAGCGGTGGAGGAAGGGGGAGGAGCAGAGTGGGGGGGTGGGGAAGACGAATACGTTTCACCCGTTTGCGATGGCGGCCTATTTCTTTGTGTTAATTCCTCCACGCTTTTTAACTTCTAAAGCTCCTGCATTGTGGCGCAGTAGGACAGAGTGTGATTGAGAAATTTGGAGTATTTTTAGCCAAAGCACTCACTTACCCTGAGGGGACAGCATATGATTTTTTTTTTTCCTCCCCTTCTTCTTCCTCTGCTTCTTTACTGGTTTCACAATGAACCTCTGGATTTGTGCCTGGAGGGGAAGAGTTGGGATCCAAACTGAATCAGCTCTCTATCTACATCACAGGGGCTGCCTCCTGATTGGTGCTAGAAGGCTTGTTCCAGAAATCCCTCTTTCCTCTGTTGCAGTTCTGATGATGTACTGTGGCACGCTGAAAGCACGCCACACTATTGTGTTACAGCCCTCACGAAATAGTGGAACAATGTCGCACATATGAGCTTTGGTTGAATTGGTCTGCCAGAGGAAGTGTGGTTTGTCAAAGTGGAAAGGGTTGGGGAGTGATATATTCCATGCAAAAGGATTATTATAATCTCATTCTTGAAGAATTACAGTTGTAATCAATTACAGGTATTGAAAAGACACAAATCAGATTAGATATACATTTTTTTTTTTTTTTGACTGGCTCAAAGACATTTGAAGGAAAGCTCCATAAACTGTTCAGTCTAACAGCATCAACTGTCGTCATGGTGTGTTAAGATTTTTTACACTTTGCTTTATGTAAATACTGTACATCTGAAAGCAGGATAAGTGTAATTCTTTTGTTTAAGCAGAAACATTTTCAATTCATGCAGATGCATCTCTTTGCACCACACAGGGCCAATTTGCATCTATTCATGTCCACTTGTGTGTTTTGTGTCCAATCACATCACCTCTTAAGTTAAGCATTCAGTCAGGACCCACTAAGAAAGCATTCAACAAAGAATGCATCTAGCACAAATAAAAACAGTGTTTATTTAAATATATTAGACTCGACTTGAGTCAATAGCATGCAATGTTTCTGTTTAATGTTGGTCAGCTTTGCAGCTATAAATGAAATGCATGTAATTACTCCCCCCCCCCTTCAACTATTTCAAATTGTATTTGTCACACCAACAATCATACCAGTATATAATAAAATGCTCCAATGGCTTCTTCTCCCTTGAATGTGCAAATAAATAATGTGTGAAATATAAAAAAAAACATGTAAAATATAAAATATAAAATGGAAGCTGTACATGTTTATAGTTCAATAAATCAGTCACTAACATAATACGGACAACAAATCCGCATGCTAGTGCCGCAGGAGCCAAAAAACTTTGCATTGGCCAAATGTAATAAATTACACAGATGTTATGCAGAACAACTTTGCAAGCAAGCACACATTTACCAAGACTTTAACAACAAACAAACAACACTCAGTGTGTGGAAGAGTGTAGAGTGTGTAAGGAATTTAAATGTAAGATGACTGACTGACCGGAATATGACCCCAGATGTCCGAGTGTTGCATCGTGGGGGAAAAAAAGTACAACTTAAAAATGTTTATTTATACGATGATAGTAACATTGATAATGAGAGAGTAAACCAATTAAAGTTCAGGTTTTGCAAATTTTGGAGCCAAATTAGTTAATCACAAACAGATTATACATCAAAGACACACGGTCCGTCATATCTAGTCTTTTTAATTAAAGCTGATTATTAGTAGTCTGTATCTAATTACACTTTGAAAGGAGCTTTTCCTGCCTTGTCAGAGACTATACTGGCCAGTGTTAGACTTCCTGAAGTCACCTGAGACCAAAACACAAGAAAAAGCCCACTGGCATCGTCTCTCCTGCCAGCTCCACCCCACTTGCCCTCTGTCTGACCTCCCATTGAACTTCTATACTTTGACTTTTCTCATGAATCTGGACCTTTCGTACAGTATGGTCTCATTGAATCTAATTAGCCATAGCGGCATTTCCCACATCTTGTGACAGCTCGTACAGACAACCAGACCTCCTCCCTCTCTCCCTCCCTCCTCTCATCTCCCCAGACTCTCATTCTGCATCCAGCTCTTTGTCTTGGCGCTCTCCCATGCACCCCAGCTGTTTGGCCTGCAGTAAATGTCGCCTCATACAGCATACTGCTGGGATCCCAGCCGTTATGCATCTGGGGCCAAGCGCCGTCCCGATTATGGTCTCTCTAACCTTCCCTCTCTTCCTCTCTGTTTTGACCTCTCTGCCGTTTCTTCCTCCATCTTTCCTGTCCATCTTCTTCTCCTTCCTGCTATTAAGCTTCGCATCTTCCTTATTTTCTAATCTAATTGCTCCCATTCCTGAACCTAAACTACTCTCCCTTCCCGCACTCATTACTATACATCCTGATTGGCTGATGTTCCCTGACAGAAGCTGTGTGTGGTTTGTTGTAACACAGCTGGTTGCTCCCTGAATGAAGCCGTCACCAGCGGCTGTCTGCTGCAGGTTTTCCTCCCCCAGGGAGGGGTTGGGAGGAAATAATGCTGAGAAAGAGCTTTGCACGGTAACTCAGTCCCTAACTTTCTTTTTTTTAAACAGCCGTCCACTCACTGATTGCAGCTCATTAATGTCAGGCCCCCGTTCGCTCCACTTGGACAGTTAAGTTGAGCTGAGAAGGAATCTAAGTGTCAGAATGAAGAGAGCTGCTGTGATACAGAGCCTAAGCAATCAGCTCTGATTGGATTTTGATCCACTCTTATTAACTCCCAGATTGAGGGGATGGAGCGAAAAGCATGATGCTAATTGCCAAAACAAACCGGGAATGTTTTTAAAATCAGTGTTGGTATCTGAATTGCAAATTTTCACATGGTAATTTTTAATTTTTTTTTTAGCAAGCAATTTTACGTCTTGTCTTCAGTTCTGGCACCTGTCTCTGTTGTACTGTTGGTTTTTCTCATTAAAGAATGTGTGACATTAGGTAGATCTAGCTGTGCTGGACTCTTCAAACATGAATGGCACAGAAATCAAAAAGAGTCTAATTGTTGTGAAAAAGTAGTGTAATTCATGTTCTTGACGTAGTGGGACAGAAATAGTGCAAAAACCAAGAATTGCAGTGGAAAATGTTTCTCATGTGGTTTCCTTTTGTCAGTTTTGTTTTGAATCACTTGAAACTGTGAGCACAAAACATTTTTTTGCCGCTCAACCCACCGAGCTGCACGAAGAACAGGACGTCTGAGCTGTGCTAAATCGCTCTTAGTAACATTTTCAAATGTACTGTAAATGTCACAAAATTAAGTGAGGACAACAGGGAAGAGGAATTAAGAATTAAAGGGCTTTTGTAAAGGCTACGGTTAAAAAACAGCTTTTAGTAACAATGGGTAACACAATGTATTTAAATATATACACATATACTTCAGGGAATCAAGTTCTAAATGTAAATGTTGTGTCTTTTTCCTGAGAAAAATAATGGAATAATAATGGAGGTGATTGCTTTAGAGACACAGCTCTAATTTGTTTAGAATAAACATGTATAATTGTATAATTGAATTATGAATGTGAGCAGTGACAGCCTTGGCTGACAGCAACCCTGTTTCCAACCCAGTTTATACTCATTTGTATTGCCAAATGTTTGCAATATCATAATATTTGCTGTTGCAAATTAGTAATATATAAACGTAATTTCTAGGAGACAGGGTTGCCTACAGACAAGGAATACAGAAGATTCAAATGTAATAAACAGAAGTCACAGTCCTACTTGTTCTGTTTGGCAATCGAGTGAAACTTCAAAGTTGTTTCCAGATACAAAACAACACAGCAATGAGCAATGAGCAGCAAAAATGTCTCCAAATCAGATTACCTTTTCATTCGTTCCACACACAAATTGTTTTGTGTCACACGTTCTCTCCCTCTCTGTGTCTCTCAGGTGGGACGTCCACGTTGCGTCTCTCGTCAGTGCGGGAGCTGCCAGGCCAGCTGCAGGAGCTTTACCAGCAGGGCTTCGTTCTGGCGGCCGTTCACCCGTTTATCCACCCCTGTGGTCCAGAGTCCAACAGCCCACAACACCAGCTCTACCGGGCCATACTGGTCCGACTCAGCGACGGGTAAGAGCCACGTGAGATATTTAAATGTGTAATGGGGCCTCATGGCGGGATAGTGGTTAAGATGCATGTTGTATCCCTCTCCTCTCTCTCTCTCTACATGTTCCTATTGCTACCTAGAAGTCTTTTTAAATAATGTGTAATAATCTCAAATGAATAAATGGATGGAGAAGAAAAGAGTTAAAACTTTGGTTTCCAACCAGCAGTTTCTTGGGTTTAAACTGATTTTCAACCAGATGTTACTGAGATTCATATCTTTGGGATTTATTGAGATTTCACCCAAAAATTGTTACGACTCCTACTGAAAAAGAACACCATTTTCTTTTAAAATGACAACTGATAGTAATTGGTCCTAGATATATATACCTCACTTACAAATTTCCACAAGTTAACACAAAGGCTTTTTTGTAGTAATAAGCCTCATCCTCATCACTGAGATGAAAGGTTGTGGCAGTTAAAGGGAGAGGGCCTTTACTTAAAGTATTTTAATAAACTACGGCAAGGGTCTGGCCCTGAGGCAATCATCTTTCAGGGACCCCAGACTTCCTTGCTACACCCCTGAGAATAAGGCCATTGTTATCACAAAATGATGTAGCCATTATGGTCACTTAAGACAATGTTGAGATTACTAATGTCCTCTAATAGGTGTCATTATGCAGAAAAATACTTGCTTTATCTTCATGTCTTGAATGGTACAAAAATTATATGCTGACTGGTTTATTTACATACAGTATGTGTCAGAAATTATTTTGTTCTAATGTGGGATACATGCGAGGAGAAAGATTTCCACAACAGCGACAACCTAAGAGAATACAGTTCATGGTGCATGTCACATCAGTCCTACAACCTTTCAGTAACGCGTCATTATCTACACAAGAGCATCACAACATCTGTTTGTGGCTCAGCAAGCTGTCATATGGGCAGCTGCATTTGGATGTGAGTCAGCAATAATCTAAATCCTCTATCTCCAGCCCTTTCAATGTGCTGGTCATAACCAGCTGTATCGCCCAAAGTCACCGCCACCCCCTACATCTGCCCTCCAGCACTGTGCCCAAACCCCTCTGTCCAGGGAACTGTGGGGGTAGGCGCGTACCTCCATCAGGGCAGGACGCCAGGGAGTGGCTACAAGGCTGGTTGAAGGGCATGAAGGGGGACTGTTGGACAGTGGAGGGCAGGGTCATTGACTGGACTATTAACCATCAGGGGCTGAGCGTAAATAGACTGTTTCCATGCATTTTTTGTTTTATGGAAGCTGTGGTAACTTAGCTGTCAATGTATGACGTGATCAGAAAAAAAGTTGGTTTCTCATAAAACTTGCCTTGGGTGTTATCATTGTTTGTGGGACTACCAGACCAATAAAATATAAAACCTTTTGGCTATCTAACACAAGACTGGGCTAGTTTGGTGTCACTAGCCAAGGGGAGGCACAACTATGCCACCACTGCTAATGGTTTAGGTGGCTACATGCAAAGTACGTTAGCTGTATATAACTCATAAAACTTGCCTTGGGTGTTATCACTGTTTGTAGGACTACCAGACCGATAAAATATAAAACCTTTTGGCTATCTAACACAAGACTAGGCTAGTTTGGTGTCACTAGCCAAGGGGAGACACAAGTAGCCACTGAGCCACCATTGCTAACAGTTAAGCTGGCTACATGCAAAGTATGTTAACTGTATATAACTTATGCTTTGCTCATATCAAGTCCACGTAACTTGGACCTCATACAGACATGTACACACCTTGTTTTCATGAGTCAACATGAGAGGATTTTTGTGTCAGAGCTTCAGCTTCACACCCTTTACCAGTAAAAAACCTTTGTGTATCCATTTTTTCTTCATACTGACCAACTGTGTGAGCTAGCATTTAGCATAGTAACCCCATCAACTGAATATACACAATTATAACACTTTTGTTTTCTTTAGTGACAAACCATTCAAGGTGGAGAATTATTCGGGCTAAAGAAAAAATCTTTGAGGCTAAACCCCTGAATGCTCTGGCCAGGCGACGCCCATGGTGGAGGATGGATGTTATTGTTTTTTTTTTTTTTGTCTTGTCAGAATCCATCTTAAAAAAACAACAACAAAAAAAACACTTTCTCTCATGAGAAAAACTTTCATAGCTTTTGGGGAAAAAGCATCCGGGTTTGACAGGTCATGAAACCTGATCAGCTTATTCAGGACCATGTACTGTAAAGTCAGCTCAAGTAAAAACATGACAGTCAAAAAGATTGAACCTTTTTTTTTCTTTTGGTTTGTTTTCCTGGAAGTAGTGACATGCAGACAGGCGGTGTCCAGCAGCTAAAGCCCAAGTGGCTGCTCTGTCTGGCTCTGGAGCCCAACGAACATCCAAGCCTGTTTACCGAAACACTATTTCCTGGCTGCAGGGCATGGATGTGTGAGAGGGGGGTGTGTCTTGCCCCTTTCTGAAGAGGTTACAGATTCAGCTCTTGAACTTTTCACCTCTTCTTCATGTGTGTTAAGAGCTTCCTTGCCTTCACATACAAGCTCTTGTACATTTGAGTTTGTGGGTATTGGTATAGTGGTTGACATTGTACTGTTTAAATCTCTTTACCCTCCGCTGTTCCTGAGCAGAATTCACCTCAGATTCCTTAAAGCTTAAAACACATTCCTCAACGCTGACAAACCCATTCCTGTAATTTCTTCAGTGCTTAAACCCAACACCACTGATACTAATCTACATTGACATTTCAGTCATTTAGCTAACAGTCTCACCCACAGTGACAGTACAATGACTGCAGAAAACCAATACCTAATAATACAAGCAACCAAGAGTAAGGAGCGTAATAATCAGAGCAGCTGTTCCCTGACAATTCTGCTGCAACCACAGAGTGATCATGTAAGAAAAACAGCTCGAAAGACGGAATAAAAACTAAAGAGATACTTAGTTTTGTTGTTGTTGTTTTCAGAAAAAAATAATGAATAGAGTATCAGGGATGTGATTCAAAAGGGAGACATGAGGGAATCTTGGTGAAAAGATGAATTTAAGATCAGATAACATACGATGTAACTTTGTTGATCCTCATGGGAGAGCTAAGTAGCAACAGAAAATGTAAGGATTCAGTGTAGAAGAAGAAAACTAATGTAAGCAAAGACGGCAATAACAAAAACATAACAGAAGATAGGAGCGGCAAAAATAATACACTCAAAAAGTAGTAAATTAGAAAGGAAGCAATTAATTGGTTTGTGCAAATGTATGTGGATGATAATTTAAATTCTTCGGTGGTGGAGGAATGTGCAGAAATTGTGTCCTGAGGAAAAGCTGTTTCAAGTTTGTGCCAACTGTCTAACCTGCCTATTTCTTCCCTCCCCTCCCCCCCCATCCCTGCCGGTGTTTGTTTGAGATATCGGGGCTTGTTTTTCTTCTCTTCAGAAGAAACTGTTGGCTGCTTTTCCTTGTCTGAGAAACTACCTCCACAGTGTGAGATAATTCATCACAGCAAAACATGACAACTTAATTTTGCTTTGTCAAATTTTCTGTTTTATCATTATTTACTGTAATTTTGCCAGAGTTGAGCAGTGCACAGTGTTACGATATGCCCTGCTTACTGTCAATCACTTGACAGCCGCAGGAAGGAATGGAAGTCTCTGGCAGGCAAAAAAAAAAAAAATCTTTTAAAACTTGTTGCCTCACAGTTTTACTTCTCACAGCCTTGTCTTCTTATCTATCTAGGATTTAATTCAGGATGGCAGTTCATTAAAAATGAGAATGCTGCATTTTCTGATCTGACACCTCTTAAAGTCTGGTTAAGTTTAGGCAACTAAAGGTTAGAGAAAGATTAAGCTCATGGCTAAAAATAAACAATGTTGATTGTTGGAAGAAGAAGGGAACCAAAGTCAGACACCCCGACCTCCTCTTTAAGATATTTTGTGGCCTTCTAACAATGTCACGCTACCGCCTTTGCCTCTGAATGAGAATATTAATTACTTACACAGCCACATAAGATCGCTTCGTAACGCTAAGATAAGGTCGTTTGAACAAGTGACAAATGCTGTCATTTTTGGTGATCTTTCATCAAAATGATGTGTGAGTTTTGAATTTCAGGGAGAAAAAAAAAATGCAAATCAGTGCGCGTTTCCATCAACTGCCTTCATACAAGTATATTTAAGAAGATGTGAGAAGATTTCAAAACGAATCACATTGTCCAATAAAGGCAAAAATTGCCCAAAAAAATCTTATCACAGGTCATTTCACTGCTGCTTCCTACCTTAGATGACATTCAAGTTTTTCTTCCGGTTCACTTGGACCCTGTGGTGTTTTTATCAGCTTCTATAGTGATGAAGATAGAGGGCGACCCCCATTTGGATTTTTTTTTGTTTTTTTATCTTTTTTTTGTAGACTTTCTGATCGCAGTTGATTGTCACTTAACTATGAGTGGCAATATGACATGAATGTTTTGTACACACTAGAAATAGCACTTGCAGGCACTACAACATCAAGGTCAATCTATAAAAAATCTGTTTCCGTCTTTATCACAATCTCTCTTTTTCAATAAATCAACATTTCCACCTTAGTGAATAAATGCGTGTAAAAACAGATGACTGAAATGTATCTTTTATAGGGTTACTTTGGTGAAAACAAGGCAGCCAGCCCAGAAGGTCATATAGTTTAAATGCATGGCACCTTATCTGCCCTCCCTTCCTGCAGATCGTGTCCATTAGTAATCACCTCCCATGCTGCTGTATAGAACAATTCAGCTCACTTTCAGCATGCACAGACATTCATACAAACCATCCACTCCTTAGCTCTTCGCTGCTGCGAAACCGGACAAGAAAAATATTGATTCTGTATGAAAAGGCTACAGCTGAATGGACTGCATCTCTTTTTTTTTTTTTTTTTTCAAAGACATGCTTGCCTTGCTGCAGAGAAAAAGACACCATGAGGGGGGAGAGAGGAAGAAAAGAAAATCACAGTTGGGGTGTGAAGAAGTAGAGAGAGGAAGACAGAGAGAGGCTGAAAGGGATTTTTAAAAAGGAGAGAGAGAGATATTGAGTGAAAAGGGCAGAGGAGTCTACCATCCTTTGATGGCCCCGGCCGAAAGCGGGGCCCAGGCTTTATCTCCAGCGTCTGTCACCGTGGAGACAGCTGCTCACATCAGCACCAGCCCAGGGGAATCCAAATCTCAACCAGGGGAAAATGAGGGAAGAGGAAAAAAAAAAGAGAGACCAAAAAACGGAGCATCTCTTTTCCAGTTCCCTTTTGCTGTCAGATGCAGAAATCAAAAAAAAAAAAAAAAAAAAAGAAGAAGAAGACAGGGAAGGGTTGGGGGTGTTGCGGCGAATGGGACTGAAAGCATGACACCGAGCAGCCATTCATCCGTCGCTCCAAAACGAAACAGCTTTTGCAACCGCACTGAAACCAAAGCAAAAGTCGAAGTAGAGGAGCTGACTGGTTGAACAGCAGCTGTATATGCGTCTTTATTTAGCATGCACAGTATGTCTGTGGACACAAGCCCAGTCAAGTCTCTACAGTATTAGCCTCAGTGTGAAAGGCTCAGCCAACAAAGCACTTTACATGGAGGGGGTGACACTGCTGGAGTCTGTGCACAGTCAGGAACTACACAGAGGTTGTGTATACACAGCGGTGTGTCATCTGTAAATGTTTAGACACTGTCACCTGACTGACATATCTGGTTAAGTGGGTTATAACTTTAGAAACCTTAGACGGCAATTTGTCAGCCTCCCCGTTACAACCCTTCTGCGGGAAAGAAGAAGAAAAAAAAAAAAACTGCAATGCAGACAGAATGGATTGCACCGTTTGAAAATTTAAAATGTCAACTGTCAAATTTCCCAATGTTCAATTTGGTTGCGATGGAATAGGGTTACAGTTCAGCAGGCAATGTCTGATGGGATATATTCATCATTATTGGGTAATTGCAAGGAGCTCCCATGTGCTCAGGCAGAGAAAGAGAGGGATGGGTTGAGAGGGGAGGAGAAGGGTGGAGAGCGTGAGAGAGAGAGAGAGATGGATAAAGAGGAAAATAAAGAGGTAAGGACTAAAAACCATTAGAGGGAGATTCGCTCTGGTGAAATTATTCACAAACGTGTGAAAATGTGACATTAGAAGAGGTGTGCTGTATTATTAAAGCTCCATGGTGACAGAGTGCTAAACACAGGTTCAGATGCTCCCTGACTGGGTCGTCATAGCAATAGATGAGCGTAGGGTGAGAGGCCCGACACGGCTCTGCTCCTGATGCAGAAGACACAGGAAGGAATTCACACGTTCACTCATATTCACCGACTACGCTGTGAAAATCTTTTCATTCAGCCTTGACTTTCTTGCATGAAAGAAATTATGTACAGTAAGTGCAATTCAACTCCTCTCAAGAAATTTCTTGAAACAGGGAGACATTAAAGTAATACTTTAAAGCATTTTACAAATACCCACTTTGTTACTTTCCAACAGCGACTGCCTTTAAAAACAATCTAACCTCTTCACATTCTTCCTATGAAATATGCTCCTGCACAAGAAGTGATGCAGTTTTAAGCACTGACAAGTCACAAGTCTAAATAGGCAAACTGGTCTCTGAATGCTGACCATTAAAGTGGCACAACCTTTAAACATTTTTACTATCAAAGCTGTGTTAATTGTGTTTTTTAAGACAAGGTCCTTCCAATGCATAGACCTAATAATTAAATATTCAAGCTGTGTGGCCATAGGCGAAGGCAAAACCTTCCTGTCACTGTGTGTTTTTATTGTGTGTGCGTAATGTGTATAATTTTAGCCACAGTAACAGCTCTATAAATAGCAACGGTGGTCTGTCAGGAAGTTTTGGACAAATATTCACATTGTTTAGAGGATGAATCCTATTGACTTTGGTGATCCCCTGATTGTTTCAGCGCCTTAAAAAAAAAAAAAAAAAAAAAGTGGTTACCAATGCCATTTCCATCAGCATCTGCTATACTTTATGTTTAATGCAATTTAGAGAGAATCAAACGTGAGTATGGTAACATGCTAAACTAAAATGTTGAATGTTAATCATTAGCATCTTTGGCATTAGTGCTAGCAATCTAAGTGCTTTGCCACTGAATTTAACATTTAGTTCAAAGCACCGCTGTGTGTGAATGCATCCTCACAGAGTCACTGGCATGACTGTAGAGTCTTAGTCTTGTTTATCTGAGTCCAGGTCTGTTCAGTGCATAAGTCCAATAATTAAATATTCAAACCGTGTAGCCATGCAAAATCTGTCTGTCTGTATCTTATATATTTTTCATTGTTCTAACAGAGACTTGAATGTCTTGCTTTCGGGAGCGTAGTGACCAAAGAAAAGAACACCTATAGAAACTTCATCAACAGACACTTAGCACTCTATGTGTATGCATAAATGTCCTTTAGCAAGTTTCTTTTTAAGATTTAGAAAGACAAAGACATTTTTTGCAATAATACGTCAACATAACCCCCTCTCATACCTCAGTGAGCTCAGTGTAATTGGAAACCGCACATTTGAAAACGATGTAGCCACTACACTGCTAAAACAAATCCCAAAGCAAGCCATTAACAGGTAATACGCAATTAGTTACCATGTGAACGTTCAGCTCCACCGGGAGTGATTAATCCAACACAAGATGTTCTACAGTGAAACAAAGCATGTGACCCATCTGTGGGCAGACAAGGGGGGGGAGGGTAGCAGGTGTATTCACCCAAGAAGGGGCTCCAGGTAGGTGGGCGGGCAGGAAGGCAGGCAGGAAGGCATTTGACACTCGTCTAACCACACGAGGCCTCGGAGGTTGACAGCCGGGGCTGCACGCTGCATGAGAAGTCACTGTTTCACACACAGAAGATGGACTGCAGGTGATGCAGCTGCTATTTTTAACCCGAAGCCTCCCTCCAGGACTGAGCGCACCGTTTGAGTTGTTGTTCTCACCCACCTCTCCCTTCTCTCCCGTTCCAGCTCTCTGCACGCAGAAGCCTCCTTCCATTCAGAGTTTAATTCCAAAATGAGTTATTCACTGTTTGAAAAGAAGTGACACCTTCTCCGTGCAAAACATTTGATGGCACAGAGTGAAATCAAATTATAGTGTTTAAGCGCTAGTTCTTGATCTTAAAAAAGTCCTTCAAAAGGACTGAATTGTTTTCATTTTATAGATGGATCCTGAATGATGAACTGCAGTTTTAATTTCTCGTCAAAATGAATTTATATCAGTATGATAAATAGCTTTTCATTTGGTTCTTCCAGGCTGCCTCTTAACTTGCAGCAAGAGCAACACACAGGGGCACCTGTAGACTTCTCAGTACAGTATTACTAAAACATGTTGTACAGAGTCTATAATGTAAGTGTAATGATTCAGAATGGAAGACAAAAAAGTGCTCTGCGATTTACTACACTACAGTATATTCACTATACTGGCTGTCTCTCCTTCTCTCCGTTTCGTTCCCTGAAGTTGTGCCTGGAGCACAACCAAGCTGGTTGGTTATGATTGATGTTGCAACCGACGGGGGGATACATGCACC
Organism: Thunnus maccoyii; assembly: GCF_910596095.1. NCBI lineage: Eukaryota > Metazoa > Chordata > Actinopteri > Scombriformes > Scombridae > Thunnus > Thunnus maccoyii. The sequence continues at coordinate 7,553,201 of NC_056542.1, forward strand.
TTTTTGACAGTGCCACCAGGCTTCTGCCTTCGTGCCTCTGAATCTTATGACGCTGCGAAAAAACGACTCGGCTCACACTGCCTCTCGTAATGAATGTTTCACAGAGCGTGTGAGGTTTGTACTTAACGAGTCAGTTGGCCCAGTTTCTGTGCTGCTGTGTGCTGCCACAGCGATATACGCAGAGCGACGGGTGTCAGTAACAGCAGGGTAGAAGTGTGGTGTGGTCTGTTTTTAGGGGATTTTTGGGGATGAGGTGACATCAGTGAGGGCTATGGTGCTGTGAAACATACATAACGGTCTAAGCCTTGGTTTAAAGTGATAATGCAGTGATTGGAAACTACATTTTTTTATAGAGAGCCTGTGAGACTAACTGGGTGCTTAAAGTGTGAAAGATGGGTGTTTATCAGGCAGGGAGGGTTTATCAAAAGAGTTGAGTTGCATTAAGTTCCCCTAATATGCATGACATTTCTCCTGCATCCAAAAGGGGACATGGCAGAAAAATCACTGTGGTAATGCGTTAGGACCACACACACACACATGTTCACTCAAAGGGAGCCTTTGCATGAACTGGGAAACTGCATGCACAGGCTTTAATACACACATCAGCATGTATACACGCATCTCTTACCCTCCTTCTCATCAGGTGTCCGTGTAAAGCCAGAGCTCACGCAGAGCATACGCATTCCTCACACACAAACACACACACACACACGCACACCTACAGTACAGCATATGCACTCAGACTCTGTTGTACACTGAGGAAAAGGGCGTGTGGAGCTTCTTCGCCTTGTCAACAGGATGAGGAGCAGGGAGATGGAAGCTGGGGCATTAGTCTCCTCAGGGCTAGCTCTGGGATTTCCTCCAGAGGATAGAATAGGAAAATACAACACCATATAAATAGATTCTCCCTGCTCAAAATACTGATATGGCCTCAGCGGGGAGGGTTGAGGTGTGGGGGGGGGAGATGAGATTTGCATTGAATTTCCTGCTCTCTGTTTCTCCCCATGTGTTTTCTTTCATCCATGTGTATCTTTGCCTCACTTAAGTGTTTTATTGTATTTTTCTCTCGTCCCCCACTGGGCAACAATAACATTAACAAAGCTTCTTGATGCAGTGTAATTTGTTGATAGGGGGTTATTTTTGTATTAGAAATTTGGTGTTTTGGTCTCTTAATAGCACCATATCTGTGGATGTTTTATGTCTGTAATTTTATAATTTTAGGCTGTTTGTGAATGTGTGTTTGTGTGTGTGTGACTGTAAGGGTACCCTCATGTATAGTGAGCGTTTGTCCAGGAGGCTGACTGGCTGAAAGGCTGAAAATCATTGTCCTCTCTCTCCCCCACTGTGGTGCCTGCAGGGTGGAAAGGAGCCAGCCGGTCTGCCCAACGTACAAACTACAGCTGGAAGAATGTCTGTCTGCCGAGCAGGTGCCCACCCCAGAGCTCATCCAGGGCTACGTCAAGAAGGTAGGGCTGCTTTACAAATGCCAAGCTGAAGGTTTTGTCAGGTTGAGCCCAGCTGGAAGGAGGGATGCAGGGAGGAAAGAGGGGACTGGGAGATACAGAAGGAGGGAGGCAGAGAAACTGTAGTGGCTGTTATTCGATGTACACAGCTAGCTGCATATTCAGCTAGAGAGAGCCTAAGCAGACATTGAAGAATGTGAAAGAATGATGTCTCAGGACTCCAACTTCCAGATTGGTTTTGTTCAGCATGTCGCCGTGTCTAAAGGTTCTCAGAATACAATGTTTGAATGTTTACAACTGTATTTTAGTGAATCAAACACTTCGCTAAACCTGCAAGCAAGCACACCGCTGTCAGGTTGAAGCCTTTTAATAGCAGATTGTCACAAAATGCTTGGAGCGTAGTTGCCAATGGAGTATACAACATGTTGGAGTGTTGGAGGAGTGACAATAGAATGTTTTCTGTAGTTGCCACTTTTTCTTTGAAAATAAAAATATAAAGAAAACTTGGTGGTGGTGGTGTGTGTATTTTAGAGGATGCCAGGTATAATACAGTTGTAAAGCTCCTACTATTACTACCAGACATGTGCTTGAGGTGGATTATGATTTATTTCCTCTTTGTCCACTTGAGCCAAAGTAACTAAGACAGTGTCAACTTAGTCACCCAAAAGCTAAATCGATAAGTAGCATTGGTGGGAAGTAACTAAGTATATTTATGTATATTTAAGTACAATTTTGAGGTACTTTTTTATGCAATTTTATACTGTACCTCTACTTCACTTAATATCATAGTTTTTACTCCACTACATTTAAGGGACAGCTGGAGTTACGTATTAAGATTTTACATAAAAAAAAAACATATGATAAGGTTATAAAATATAATACATTGTTGAATATTAAACTAGTGGTTCTAAGCCTTTTTGTCTTGTGACCACAAAAGAGCAATGTCAAGTTGGCTCCTTGTCATGTTTCAAATGTCTGTAAGTTGTTAACAGTTCAACCAAAACCCTCTAATTAAAATAACTGGTCAACACCTAAAGATGTCAAATAACACACACACACACACAACCAATACAAATGTGTATAACAGATTTTTTGTTTTTTATTCTTCCCTCCAACATGTCATGACTCCTCAGATTTATCATTTGACCTTTTGAAGAGGGCCCACTGTGAACTCATTAGGTAGTCAGATCAGTCAGATAAACTAGCTGCAACCCGAGCAGCTGCAACAGTAAAATGCTGCTTATACACTGATGCATTATTGCAGTATTATCAATCTAATGTCATGTACTCCAACACTCACAGGGGTCAGTACTATTCCTTTAAATACATTTAGCTGGTAAGACTTTACCCAAGTAAGATTTTGAAGACATTTAATTGTATTTTTGCATTCATCTATTGGTACTTTTACTTACGTAAAAGATTAGAATAGTTCATCCAGCACTGATAAACAGTTTTGTCATGGCAGCACCCAGTATTTCCACATTTCCACATTTGTCAGTTTAGTGTCTAACTAGCAACAGTTTTTCATGAATGTCATGCTCAGGCAAGGCAGCATGAAGTGAGATGCTGTAGTCCTGGTTACCGGGCTCATTAGTGGAACAAGTGTTCAGAATAGAGGTCTTCATGGGTCTACATCCAATCCAAAACACACTTGTGGAAACCTACCTGAGCCCTGAGACCTGATGCATATATAGTAGTAGGGGACCTGAGCACAGTCAGACCTGATCGCCTGAAAGGGAGGACACTAAAACCAGCAGTAGCATGATGCTCTACCAGTTAACAAACAGCCGTGGTCTACTAAGAGCAGCAATACGTGTTATTTTTTTTGCACTTCACAGTTCACAACCTCCATCTCACTTCAAAAGAACAAAATTTTTCTCCTGCTATAATTATGATGCACCGTAAGCTGATAGCGAGTCCTCTCAGTTTTCATATTGTAACCATGACGATGAAACTCCCCTAACCTTAACAAGGTGGTAATTTTAACCAAAATCATGTTTTTTTCCTAAACGTAACCAAGTCGTTTTTGTGCCAAAACCACAATACAACATATTAATTTTGCACCAGTTACAGTTTTATAAGGCACAGATTAATGATTACATCTGCTGATAGAGGCGTCACATCAAAAAACACTTGTCGTTCTTGACTTCATTGTATTTCAACAATGTATTCTGTCATTTAATTTGGAGGACTCGTTGAATTAGATTGAATATAATTTGGACCTCGGTCGCGGATACAACTATAGGAACTAAGTGGACCTTTAACCTCTAATTAAGATCCTTGATTTAAGTGAGAGTAGCAAAGCAGCAATTTAAAATACTCCGTATTGAATTCAATTATATATATAAGTAAGTAAGTAAGTAAAGTTTATTTAATATAGCACCTTTCACAGAGCAGGTGAGGACAGAGCGAGAAGTAAGACCATAAAAATAGTACAATATAAGATACAATAAAAGAAAACAAACAATAAAACATAAGCAACAACATACCTTAAAAACACACAAAATACAAACACTAGACATGAGTGTTAGTCTTCAGCTGTTTTTTAAAGGCATCAACAGAGACTGCAGATCGTTAGTCTATAGGAAGAGCATTTTTGGGAAGGGATGAGTCATGGTTAGTTTTTTTCAGAAGAGAAATATTAAGTATTACCTGCAAAATTAGTGATGCATTAATGTTAAGCAGTATTTTAGTGTTAAGGTGGAACTAAACGTAACTATTGTGTATACTGTTGGGTATAATCTATGCCATGTATCATATTTTACAATGTTTCGCATGTAATTTTAATTTTTAATCGAGTAACTTTAGCTGTCAGATACTGCAAGTGCAGTGGAGTAAAAAGTGCAAAATTTTCCTTTGTGGAAAAGAAATGTAAAGTTGCACAAAATGAGCGAAAAGTACAAGTACTTACAAATAGTAGTAATTTAACAAGTAGACTATATATAAAGATAGATGTAGTGAGGTGTGAATGGGAGTTATTTGGAGCCAACATCTAGCGGCATCGATGACATTACACCTTAGATATTTCCACATTGGCTTCAGCCTCAAGCCGTCGTAGTTGCTGCTTGAATTTACCTGTATTATTTCAAATCACATAATCCAAAAATCTCCCTAATCTTCATTTTAGTTTTCAGAATCCATCTCACAGAAATCACACAATGTGAAAATCTAGTACTTGATTCATTTGCAGTTAAGCTTTAAACAGAAGCCGCACATTTACTGATCTAATAATCAACAGGCTCTGTAGCATATGTCTCTATTATGAATGCACCGCAGTAGAAAGCCTGTTTGAAACAGCACTTCAGATGACATATATATATATATATATATATATATATATATATATATATATATATATATATATATATGACGTTAATCCTTTTTATATTTCCTTTAGCTGTATATGTTTTAGGACTCAGTCTTGATGTTCTTTATGTTTTTAACTGTTGTCTGCAAAATGAATTGCCCCAGTGGGAATAATAGATTTCTACTCTTCTCTGATCCTCTGTTGTGAGCTGGTTACACTGCGTCGTCATGATTCAACCCCTCCTGCCTAATCTGTATATTATAGACCGTTATGATGGCCTTTGAAGCCTCGCTCCTGAACCTTTCTGTACATTTTGCCCTTTGATTAGTCATGCAACCGCAGTCCTGTAGGACCTCATTACTGTTGGTTATCATTTTAATCTACTGAGCTGCTACAGGCTTGCTGGAGGAGGAGGAGGAGGAGGAGGAGGAGGCCATGCTGGAAATCTATTAAAGGGAAGTGGACATGGATGAGCGGTAGAGGAGTGAGCAGAGAAGTCCATTTCCGTTCAGCTCTCTCTCTCTTGGATGCTGTTTCTCTCCCTGTTTCTTCTCTTCATATCCTTTTTTTCTCTCATTTTCTTTCCTTTCACTGTCTCACTGTCTCAATCTCTGTTGTTTTCCGTACGCCACTCTTCCTGTCATCTCTTCTCTTCCTCTCTCTGCCTTGTTCAATCTCTTTCTCCGCGGTTTTCATCTTGACCTTCAGACACCTCCTCCTGGTGCCACTTTAATAACTTTCGGGAGAAATAGGAAATGTGGTCTCAAGTCAAAATTGAAATGTTTTTTTTCCGCTGCAGGCTGTTGATATTCTGGTGCCAGAATAAGGGAAGCTAGAATATTTTTCATTAAGTTTGTACATGGCATCATTTTGGTTAATGAAGAGAAATTGTGATGTGATGCAAAGTTTCCCTTTTGACCTCAAAACCTAATTTATCTGACCAGAGGCGAAGCAACTTGTCTTTTAAATTGAGAACTTTAAAAGAATGCAAATTTTTTGAGCATTTATACAGTATGTGTTTACCCTTCATCTACTCTGTGTTAACACTGTAGACAGTGTATTACAATAGATCCCAATAGCGTGTAAGTCACATGACTCTTAAATAGCTGCAACTAAGAATTATTCTTATTTCCGATTAATCTTTCAACATCCAATTTTCTCCTTTTGTTTCTCTTTAAGTAGCTTTAAGCTTATTAAAGTTGTCATAACCTCCACTGTCTGACAGTATAGTAATGTATCATCTTGTTCCAGCTTTTAATTTTAGTTAGTTTACACTGAGGCAAAAACTCAAACACAAGACCATATATTTCAAACGGCTGCATTATTCTATCAGTTGGTAATATTCTAGATGTTTTGTGCTTCATTCAGTCCACCGCTTTGGTCCGGACTGAAATATCTCATCAGCTATTGGATGGATTGGCATAAAACTTTGTGCATGTTCCCCTGAAGATGATTTGTAAATGACTTTGATGATCCCCTGACCTCTTGTGCCACCATCAGGTTGACATTTCTACATTTACATTGTAGTAAATGTTAGCATGCTAACGTTAACGTTTTAACGTTAACTGCTAAACATCAGCATGTTAGCATGCCAGCATTGTCATTTAGCACCACCGTGCCTACAGTAAGAAGAGCCTCAACATAGCTGTAGACTCTTATTCTTGTTTTGTACACATTTTTCCTCAAAATTGAGCCTGACATATTTGATATCTTAGTTATTAATTTTACAATAATACAGAGAAAAGCAGCAAATCCTCACATTTAATAAGCTATACAACTAGCAAATGTTTGGAATTTCTGCTCAATAAATGACCTACAGGACTGATCAATTATCAGAATTGTTGTCCATTAATTTGTGTTGGTTAGCTAATCTACTAATATCTTAATGATTTAAATAGTTAATAACCTGTTTACATTTAATTCATCTGAAAGTAAAAAGGGAAACCTAGTTATTTGTGAATATGAAACTATATTCGGCTCTACGTTTGACATCGCACTTACATATTTTGTGTTTTAATTCTCATTTTTTATACGCCCATATTTGTCATTTATCTACAATCTTGATATAAATCATGATGTTGGACCGTTATCAGGATGTTTCTGGAAAAAGAAGTCTAATCTGAATGGTTCTACTCTGTCAAACAAGGGGTTTAATAAAATGATAATAATAATCATAACAATGGTACTGAAAATAAATTCATCATTACAGCCCACAATCTCAATCTACTTGTGCTATCAACTGCACCAACATTAGACAGTCGAAGCCATTCATCTCTCTCTCACTGACTGCCTGCATTACCATTAAATGAGATACAACAGTTGCTCCCTTTTATCTCAGCAATTCCATTTCAACATATTGGTATGGGGAATATGATGTGGAAGCACCCAGAGAGCGTTCACTGATATTAAACAATATGGCTGGAAACAATGTGACTGTTTTCCAATTTAATTTCATAGTGAATAACCTGCAATTTGATTTGATTTTTATTCTTTTCCCCTCACTGTGGCTCAAGATAGAGACGGGTGCCGCCTTGGCTTGGGTGGGTGAGTGGGTGGGTGGTTTGGCGGCGGGGTTGTTTGGCGGCGGCGGGGGGGGGGGGCAGAAATGGAGAATGGCATCATTAACATTCTCTGACAGTTAACGTTTCAATCTCGCTCCGTGGCAAAATCCCAATATTGACATAAAATGCCAGATGACAATAAGACAGAGGGAGAAAAAATGGGAGCGCTGGATTTGGGACTCGGCCCGGGCCTGGGTTGTGGTCGCTCCAGTCTAATCAACAACTGTGTGATTGGAGAAGCTGCTGAAAAGGAACGGGCAGAAAATAGGGGTTGGTTGAGGGAAGAAAAAACAAAGATCCAAGATGCACACCGTGAAAAGTGTTGAGGGAAAAACAATTCCATATCAAGATAATTGATTTCGAACTAATTCTTAAAGTTTGGTTTCAATTTGAGATCTGTTGGGAAATAACTTTCTGCATATGTTTTGCTTCATAGGTCGTTATTTTGCATCTTGTTTTTACATTTTTGGCTGAAGCTTGAAACCCAAAACTAATGAGTGCAACAACAGCTTCACATGCAAAAACACATGCAGTCAAATCTAGAGCCGCAGCTGACAATTATTTTGATTATCGGTTCTCTGCCATACACTTTCAGGATTAATCATTTAGCCAATTAAATTTCAAAAAGTAGTGCCTATTACATTTTCTCAGAGCCCAAGGTAACATTGTGAAGTTGTTTGTTTTGTCTGAGCAACATTCCCAAATTCAAAAATATTCAATTTACTATCATATATGACAAAGAAAAGTGGATGAATGACAGAGAATGTTTGGCATTTTGCAAATTAGCAGCAGCTGTGTCAGTAGCATTTGTTGCTGTCTTTCTATCTTTTAATTATTAAAATTTTTCCCATGTTTCCAACAGCAGATCCAGGATGCTGCTGACCAGGGGGTGATGTTCGTGGGATTTGTCCAGGAACCGTACGGAGCGCCGTGCACCACGATCAGAGAACCAGACACCCCCTCCCTCTCCCTGCACTCCAGCCCCAGCTCTGTGCTCGGTTCCCTGGGCAGCTGCAGCCCCTCGAACCCCTCAAGCCCCACGAATCACGCAGTACCTTCAACTCAAGAGGATGCAGCGAACAAAGAGGGGAACAAGGAAGCCTCATGTGAGGCAGGGGTAGAAGCACCGGGTGAGGAGAAGAACGCGAGTGGGAACACTGGGAATCATTCAGGGAGCGGAAAGGAGGGCAGTCAGGTCGAGGCCTCGCCTGCAGCGTCTCCAATATCAGAGGGAGATCTGGAGCGCAGTGAGGAGCTGACAGAGGAGGAGTCGCCGTGTCACAATAACAACAAAGACGCTGGCACAGAGACAAAGGAGAGGCCGAGATACCGCCTGCGGAGAGGCGATGGTGAGTGGTCTCCATGGTTACAACAATCATAAACTAAAAACGATGTGTTAAGCAAAAAACCATGTAAATTAGGACTGTAAAGCTCGTACATGCGGGGAAAAAAATTGGGTTTGGGGGAAAAATTGGGGACAAACAGTAGTTCTAACAGTAGGTGACAAATTAAAAAATAATTGGGTAGTGATAGTGGCTTGTGTCTATCAAGTGTGATATAGGTCACCACTAGTTTGATTTTCACAAAATTAATGACTATGTTAACATATTTTTCAAGCCCATATGCCGTTTTTCTTTTTTAGTTGTTGCAATCATTCCTCCTGTTCATATTGGCTTTGTGTTGCTATCCTTCCACTGCAGCTCATTTCAGAAACACACTGAAGCACAAAGAAGGGAATTTTATTCTAAAAAAGATGATTCCCACTTGATTTGTCTAACTCAGCAGACAGCAGAACCTTCACACATTTGCTTTGACCAAACTTTAAAATGCATTTTTGTGCAGAACAAGGACATTAAAACCACATGAGGAATGGATCATTTCACAGCCAGTATGGAGAGGAGGAACAATTTCAGCGACCAAAAACTATTTGATTGTACTCATGGGTATGTGAGTGTTGTCTTAAGGCTTTCAAAAAAATGTGGACTTCACCTTTAAGGGGGTGATTTTTGCATTTTGTTCAAGGTTTTAACATATTTCACTTATCTGCCAGTTTGTAGTACCTGAGGCATTTTATTCTTTTACTCAAACACACCACTGATCCAATTTTTATAAAACTTAAAGGGAGGGAAAACTCATGTACTGTAGGCCAGGGGTTTTCAACCTTTTCAACTTAAGGCCCATTTCTGATTGTTAAAAATTTCCAAGGAGCACCTTCCCAAATAAATGAGAAAAAAACATAACATGACAAAAAGGAGAAAAAATAAACAAGGCTGTAAATATGTGTTATGCCACTGTCAGCTGTAATGACCAAAACAAATATTCTGCTTACCCTCAGCGAGGCACTTTGGCTTGCTTCTGGGAAATAATGAGATCAAGTCATGGTGGGATTGGCGAGAGGCTTACACGCAAAGTAGCATTCAAAGTCGCTTTCAGTTTGTTCCTTGCCTTTTATTTTGTCACAATGGAAAACCCTGACTCACAAAAAATAGGTGGTGGTAAAAGGCAACGGAAATTTGATTGCCCGTTTTAACAGAGAAGGTTACTGACTGGCAGCCGGTATCCAGAATAAAGCGAGGTCAACTTGTGTGAGCTGAAGCTTCAGGCTGCTGTCTGCTAATAGTTCCATCAGTTCGTTCTCCATCACAGTGGACAGAGCCATGTTTCCTGAGGCAGGATCCACAGAGAGAGCTAGCTAGCGAGCTAACAGTGACAAAACACGTTTATCTCCATCTGATGATGTGTTGTGATTGGCGTGGTGATATTAAAACGTGACTGGTCATTGAAATTATGCGTTGTTTTTTGACATCTGGATGAACAGACCCTTTAAGGGAAGTTACACTAATTGGCCCATTGAGGTCGCTATAATTAAATGTCACAATTTCAAACTTTACAAGGCTTTAAAACAAGACGAGACTCCAAATGACACGAGACCTGCTACTGCAACACAAATCCAGCTATCCTTACAAATTACACAGAAAGGTGTAATGAGAGAATGATAATTAAGATAATTAAAGGTCAAAACTGCACCACCACAGGCTCAATGCTAATGTAATTTAAACCGGTGCTCAAGACCCTTGCATCATTCGTGGGCGTTGAATGAATGTTGTCTCATCATTTAACAATTCCCAAGTAGTCGAGTCAAGTCAAATCAAGTTATTTTTCTTTGTATAGCCCAATCACAAATTTACCTCATGCAAAATTCAGACAGGACCTGGGTCACGCAGCTCTTTTTGTGCTTCATTTTTATACACAGTCACACCTGTGAGATCCCTCATCAAACCACAGTTTAGTACTCGTCCCAGAGCACCTGGAGCAGTCGGGGGTTAAATCATGCAGTCAAAGCCATTCAATGTGATCTGTAGCTGTTTGTGTCACACATTCACAGAGATTCAAGCTGACAGCTTCTAATCTTTAGCCAATATCTGTCTACATACAGTATCAGTGTAACTTGGTGTTTTGGTTTCATTTGAAGCCATACCTTTTGGCTGTTTAACTAAAGAACAGCGTGGGGCCATAGATCCCTCTTGAAACACTTGGCAACTGTGGAGGTGTCATTTCCTGCTATTGCCTCAACGTTACACAACAATGTGCTGCCTTGGGATATAATCCTCTCTATCCGTTACACAAAGGGAATCGTCTTATAGCTGTGGCGCATACAAATTCACACTCACACTCAGCTGATGAAGCAGAGAGTCTATGAAATTCACCACAATGTCAGGTTTTTTCGTAGGCTGCACATTTTCATGGCTCGTTTCCTGTCTACCCAGAAAGTGAGCCATACGTAGCTACACCTCTGAGTTATTCATGACAGCCCCCTTTTCTGTGGGAATCTAGATGAAATTAGCACAGACATTTATAGTTTCGGCTTTATTTGAGCATTTCGGATTAACAGATGGAGACACCCACTACTATCACCCTATAGTCTTTCCTCCTCTCACAGAGCCTATTTGTGATATGTGTCAGTGCAATGTGCAAACAGTGCATTAGACACACGTCCCAGTGGGAGTGTTAGCGTGTGTGTGTTTATACTGTATATTTGTATGTACAATGTGCACTGCGGTTAGCTTCAAAGTGCCTAATATTAGGTGTTGCATAATGAATGTGGTCTTTTGTGTGCAGATGCTTATGTGCTTTTGTTTGCACCTGTGTTTATATGTGGATGTGTGCGGTAACTCACTCTTGGCATCACAGCAGACCACAGCCCACTGGTCCATCTGGGCTTCCCAACAGTGCATTTTGCAGTAAGATAATCCCCCACTGCCTCGTCCTCTACCTCCCTCTGCTTCACAGCTCTCTCTACCCCCACCTTCATCCCCCTGAATCTTTGTGACAACGCCAACAGCGCCGGTGTAGCAGCCAGCCGGGGTGGTGGGAGAGCCTGCCAAGCTCCCATGTCCCTCTCTACTAATGCCCAGTCTGCCGAGGAGGCCCAAGAGTCTCGGCTGCTGCTGGCTTGTCCGCGCTAATCCTCAGATCTTGAGGTGAATGCCGTGCAAGTGTTGGCAGTGAAGTTGGCAAATGTCTGTGGCTTACAGTCGAAAGAGGAACACCATCCCTGAGACTGAAGCTCTGATAGACACAGAGCTCATAAGGTTTGGATGTTCAAATGCTTGGATGGTTTGAGGGAAAGGGATGCTTTGAGGGAATTCTGGGGGAAGAGTGAATTGAAAGGAAAGTGTAGCATGGTAGTGACAGCTGTACAAGCATGTTTATCTCCTAAAAATTACTTTCATATACGATTAAATTGCATTTGCAAAAACATTTTGTGGGAAATGTAATGCCTCCCAGATTATGTTTTTAGCTATGCTGGCAGCATGGCTCTAAGGATGGCGAGGCCGATCAGTCATTCAATCCACCACTTTGGTCCAGACTGAATCTTAATGACTTTGATGATCCAATAACTTTTCTTGCGCCACCACCAGCAGGTCAAAGTTTTCATTTATCTTGACAAATGGATTGGCACAAAACTGTGTGGAGAATATAAAGCGTGAAAAGGCCTGATCACATATGGTGATGGGTGAAATCCGACTTTGAGCAATAAATCAAAGTGAACATGGTAAACATTATACATGCTAAACATCATTATGTTAGTGTTGTCATCATGAGCGTGTTATCATGCTGACATTAGCATACGTACACCACATGTGTGCAGTATAAGGATGTCACATTTTCTGGATTGTGAAGAAAAAACTAAGCATAACTGAAGCAATAATTATATTCCCTTTCACTTGTATCTGGCAACGAAAAAAAAAACCATGTGCAATCAAAAACACGTGTTTTAGTGCTTAAAATATCTGTCTTGATAAAAATGCATTGATTGAATTTCTTGTCATGATAAGTTAACAAAGCTGCAAACACATGCAGAGCTTTAAACAAACAACATGAAATTAAATAAGGAGCTTTATAATCCTGACTCATATCTTTATGAATCTTCAACATCTTAGTCAAAGTACAGAGGGAGTCTTTTCAGCTGCTCGGTTTCATCCTTGAGATCAGTGTTATCTCAGTTCTGATGGGATGAGTGTCCAGCTTTAGATTATGGAAACAGACGTTGAAATGATGACGTGTCGTGTTGGAAAGCCACGCCGCTATAAGATCATGGCAGGGTTGCTGCCGTTGACCTCGTCATTTGGAGAGCTGCTCTCCCATCAGATAAACTTTTGAAGCAACATGCTTTCAAAGTCCTAACAACACTCATGCGCTCATTTTCTTGTTAGCTGGCCTGCCAACGACAACGAGAGTCAGGTTAACTGCGCAGACTATTCTGAGAGGCTTAGCTGTCGTCTGTTGATGTAATGAATTTATGCGATTAGGTTCAAAGGACATAGGCATGCTCCTCCGTGTGTATGTCTTTGTGTGTGTCCGACACGAGGATACTCAAATATAGCGATAAATATTAAATTACAGAGGCATTAAGTCATATTTTACTGCCTCATAGCACAAAAAGAGCCATAATATTTATTTTGTCTTTATCTGTTCACATAATTGAAATACCATGGTAAAATAAAACATACAATTTAATTTAGGACTATTGATCAGGACCAATTACTTTGCCACATGGTGACATTTCAGCTTTCAGATCTTGTTTGTGCTCTAAAGCCAAAAAGCAAATGACACTGTAGTATTATTACCACTGTTTCTTGATAAAATATCACGTGTTCAGCAGATCTATGCTCTGAAAGATAATGTGGCTTATTTTGTTTCTATAATATGTTTTCTTGCGTCGTTTACGGGCCTCCGTAGCACAAGTGAACGGGGTTGGGGAGAGTTTGGCAAAAGATTTATGTTGCTTTTTATGTTGGTTATTAATAGAGACTGTTAAGGATCAAAGATGTCATAACCTTGTGTTCTTCCTGATGATAAAGTATCTGCTCTTCTGCAGTTTGCACCAGTTTTCTCATGCAATTGTAAGATAATTCTGTAATATCTCAAACTTGTCTTGAACTGGTGGGTCTCTGGTTTGAGTACTTGCTGGTCTATTTATCATCTGTCTGTCTGTAATCACATAATTTTTAATATCATTTTATGAATTCTGCACAATTTTGTTGTCTTAATTAATGCCACAAAAGTGATTACAAATCCTACGTACAGATTGTATAGACTGTAAAAACAAAATGGACAAGTTCAGCATTTTGACTGTTGCCATCTTGGATTTTGGAGACAGAAATGACCATATTTGGAAAAGAGGTTGGAGCTGACCCTAATGCTAGCAGTAGCAGCTAGCTTGGTTAATACAGTACATTTACAGTCTATTGTTAACTGTGATCATGTTAATGCTAATGCTAATTTTGGCTAGCGAAAAACAGGCTTAAAACAAAATGTACTTACTAGATAAACTGAACAGCTGACTCCTCGGAGGATCTTTTAGTACAACTGAACGCTGAACAAGACTTTTTTAGGTGACCAAAATGTTACAATTACCTCTCATGAACTGAAAACATACAGACAGCTACGTCTATACTCCTATTCTGATCTGGGGTTACGATATGTAATGTACGTAACCGATGTTGTCGCTGTGGTAGTGAGTTGTCAGTCACAAGCTAGCCACACCCTAAAGCATACGCTGCTTTATCGTCTATTTTACTCTAAACGGGACCATGATTTACAAAATGAACATCATGCTGTATTGAAAAGGATTTGAAACGAACGATTAAGACCATAAACTCATTATGAAAGTGTTTACTGAGGTAATAAATCAAGTGAGAAGTAGGGTAATTTTCTCATAGACTTCTATACAGTCGGACCTCTCTTTGCAATCAGTGGAGTTGCTCCCTATTGGCCATTAGAAAGAATGCAGGTTTAAGGCACTTCTGCAATGGCTTCACTTTAGAGACCTGTAGCTACCTGCTTGGTGCAGACATTTTTTCAGCTGAAACACAAAACGAACTGTTGTTTTTTAAATTCAAGTGAAAATCAATGATGCTTTCAGTGCTTTGACTTGTACTTTGCAGTGCATTTCAACTGCAAACTATCTGCATACAAAAAATCATTTTGGAGAGATTTCTACCAAATCTTATATCTCCAAATTTCTTGAGTATGTGAGATGAAAACCACAGCTCCAGTTTGACTTTCTATTATCTTACAGTGCAGTGTGATGGACATTAGATTATAGTTATACATATCAATATCAGAGAACAACAGAACAGTCTGTTTATCTTTATATTTAGATGATTCTCCCTCCAGCTTTGCCCTGCTGAAAGTGCCCTTAGGAAAGACACTTAATCCCTCCATGGCTCCAGTATATCTCCTGTGAACGGACCACTGCTGAAAAGATGTTTACAGACCAAGAAAGGCTTTCCTGACAAAAAAAGTTGAAAAAAACGAGTTGCCTTCCCCTCCACCTGAATGCCTTGGTGTCATAACCATGGTGTAATTATACATTAATGGTAATTCTCAGGTATTAATACAGAAAATAGCTAATATTGTGTGTAATACAGAGGACAGGTAGCAAGTTTCTTGCTAGTGGTTATCGTTTTTTGTCAAGCTGGTGTAAATGGCATATATCCGACCCTGTCTTTAACAGTCCCATCAGTAGCAATGGAATCATCTGTGTCAAATATGGTTTAATGCCATTACTTATCTAATTACAATGTGATTACACAAGATGAGAGCTGTGACCCAAAGCATTACTGCATGTGTAAATCAGTTTGGCTGTATGGTGTTATTTTTCAAAGGCACTGAGATACAGAAAAGGATTCATGGGACAAACTGTAATGATACATCCTCTCAGTCTTTGCACATAAACTGTAAACCAGTTTATATGATACAAATCGCTGCAAAGTCATTCCCAGTGAGTGAATATGTTGTTTTGGTAAGTTAGAGGCATATTGTACAGTATGGGAAGTCATTATGTTGTCCAAGATTTGTTTGCCATATTGTCCTTGTTGTAATGTGGGTAACATGAGGAAGATGAGGGGAGGGTGTGTGAATATTCTTTCACTGTGACTTTTCTCAAGAGTGACAAATGACAAGATTTAGGGAATTTGGTGGCCAGCTGTCACATCAGTCAGACGAGCCAGACAAGAAATGGTTATAAATGATTCATTCTTCCTGGGTGTCTGTCGGACGGATGGACTGACAGAAGAACCAAAGTGACTGAGCCATGACTCCCTCACCACCACCCACCTCAATGTGCATGTGTGTGTGTGCATGTGTGTGTGTGTGTGGGTGTGTGTGGGTGGACGGGTGGGTGGGTGGCAGTGCCGCACATTCTGCTCATCCATCTGGTTCACTTGGGGAATGACAGTCCGACATTTGCATTCGAAAGAAAGGAGAAAATGTTAGCAGACTCCATTTGAATTGCTTTCCGCCTGATTCGAACCCCGCTCACATCTCACGTTTTGTGTTTCCTCAAAGCTAAGTAGAGCAAATATTTCACTCACTCACATCACAACAAATAAAACTCTTTCCACTTTGATTTAGTATGATATGAGCGGAGCAGTGACATACGTACTGTGGGCAAATTTCCAAGCCTGTTTCTGCCTCCTGAGGCCCTCTGCATTATGTATATTTCTGCTTGATGTAAACAACAGCTAGCTGGAGAGCTTTTAATGCATTATTCAAGGTTATACTATGAATTAACTCGGTTACAATAAAACGGTCCCTTTAAAGTTCTGCATCAGCAGAGTTACATCACTTCTGGAGAACATTAAAAGGAATCTGAGGATGACTTGTAGTTTGAATAGCATCAAATTGCTTTTGATTCTCTTCACGTTTGTTGTTGAAAAAGAACCAACTGAGGCAGCATCCTTGGAACAGATTTTCAGCGAATTTGTGAGTCCAGCTCGGGGCAACACAAATCTCATTTTGTATTACTTTTTCATTTCCCATATATTTTGCACCTGCCAGGTGGAACTTTTGTTCATGATATGATAATGATGGTGAAGTTTTTATCGTAGTGCCCTGCATACAAATGTGACCTGCCTGCATGGCCTTACAAAACACATGAAATTAATGTAAAGCAGATGCAGGATGCGGTCCATACATCTCTAAATTACACTGCAAAAAGCCCTAAAATTATAGAATAACAGTTTCCTATCTCAGAAACACTATGCCCACTGAAATATTAATACACTACAATTGTTGCATAGCATAGTTACAGTATAATAATTACATACAAGACAAATAAAGATAAAGACTTAATAGTCTGAGATCTTGACTTCATTTTCAAGGTTTTGAGATGAGGTTACACAAAAACATCAAAGTTAGAGAATTGAAAGTCAAGGTCAGATTTGTTGAAAGATATAATTGTTGTTCTAGTGTGTCCATACCAATGCTTTCCTGTTTTCTTTAACCATTTTATTCAGCTCAGTTTCCTTTTTTTTTCCAGGGACCAACACAGACTGTCTTATTTAATTTTGAGCTGTTTTTATGTATTATCCATCTTTAATTGGAGACATTTCATCTCCTTCGGTAGCACATTTTTTCACAAGACAAGAAAATCTAACTGATTGAAAAAGGAAAAACACAAATTGGTATTTGCTGTTGACAGCTTATGAACAAGACCAGGGTGGCCAACTTTCCTTAGCCAAGAAGCTTGTTGACTGTCCACACATTGGCTGAGTTTCCCTGGTTGCTTATCAAGAAATAAATGTACTTCCAGTTGCTTATTACCACGTTGCTCACAGCATGGATGTGTGGTTAGAGTTGAAAAGTCACAGGAAAATAAATTCTCCCAAAGTAAGAAACCCGTAAAGAGTGCTATCATAACTTAATATTGCAAATAGTTCATTGAATTGCAACAAAAGTTGTGTATTTAAAATCAAAACTCTGGTGTCTCTCAGCCAACTGTTTAGCATGCCATTTCTTATAACTTCTGGCAGCTGAAGAGAGGGAAAGTGCTCCTTCCAGACGGAGCCAAATCACTCTTTGGACTGTTGCCAATGTACAGCAGTAGTTCAATAATCATGCAGTAAAACATAGGACTTCCACAGAGCCTACATCTGTATTGTCACAACCCTTACTGAGTTAAATCAATGGCGGGGTTTTGTTTTGTGTTGTGTCTCAACAGGGGTGGAACTGCTCGCTTTGTACAACCACCCGCCGGTCCGAGAGGGCCAGGTGAAGTACTACACTGTCAAGGTGCCGCTGCGAGTTCAGAACTGTGACGAGGGGGTGAAAGGGGTGGAGGCCAACTGGCTGGATCACATGACTCAGCACTTCAACAATGGAGCCTCGCTGATCGATGGTTACTTCCACCTGGGCAATGTGAACGGTAAGGCTGCATGACTCGCTGTTACAGAGTTTTCTCAGGAAGACAATGTGGAATTAAATGTCTCATAATATCCACAAATACTGTGTTTAGGTTACATCTCACATGCAATTAAAAAGCATTTGAATGTACACACAACACAAATAACAGTATAGTTTTATTGTCTTAAATATTACAGAATTGTTCTTCTTTAGATACTCAGATTATTACAATTATTAAAAGTGAAAACAGTTTCCAAACTGCCTCTTTTCTTTCACAGTATTATCAGTAACATTGTCAACATCAGGCAGATGCAAAATTCATGTTTACTTCTGCAAAATAGCAATACCTGAGGCAGGTAATGATGCACCTTGCTCCGTATCCCATTAATTATGCATTAGCTGGCATTCATCTTCCACCAGCCAACAATCAAAACATATTTGAATAACAATTATATGTATGTGACACCGATAATACTTCCTCTGTCTGTGTTAGGAAGTGGTTCAATCATGCATTATTCTGTACTGAAAACAGTGAATAACTGCAGAAGCTGTGGTTATCATAGGTTTGAATTTTAAAATTCCATTAAGCAATATTTTTGATATTAACTTTGAATAAGAAGACAAGATTTTTCTGTAATATGAAAAGGTTAACCAGTAGTGTCAGCCCCACACAAAATCAACACCCAACTCTGCAGCTTTAGGCAGCTTTTAACCTATTTTATCTCATTGTTTTGGTCCAACAGCACTTGCCAACCCCACATACGAAACTATGTGCAGCCAAAATCACTATCTAACCAACATAGATAAGTTGGAAACAGAAGTATATGAGAGGATGGAGAAAAGAGTTCAGCACTTTGCAGTTAAAGAGCCAGATATTTTAGGTCTTTGATCCAGAGTTTATGGATCAAATTAAAGCTAGAAATCCAGTAAATATTGGACTTAACATTTATGAGGTGGCCCAAAACATGACTCTAATGGGATACTGATGTTGCTCTGTGTCTGCTGGATGTCTGAGGAGGCAGTTCTTTCCCGACTTATTAGCCGTAACAAATTGATAAGCCAATGATAAATCGGAGTTGTCTTTCTGTAAATATTTCTGCCCCATTTTCAGTGATCTCCCCGTCATATGAGAAGCGATAGCTCGACGTTTAGAGCATGGCTCTTCCTCTACTACGGTTTTAAGTTTGCAACCATTGCAGTTGTTATTATATTAGACACTAAATTTAACATCAGAATTTGGCTAGTCATCCACAATGGCTTTTTACATCAACTGCATCAGCTGAACACACAGTTAGAACTGGAATTACTGGGTTTTTCCAGTTTTTTAGAAAAAGATGGCACAAATGACAGAAGGATGGTTTCTATTTTCATTAATGTGATCCTGTGTTAGCGATGCCTCAAAAGCTGGAGTTCATGGAGTTGTTTGGTATCCTCTTTTAAACTATTTCCTGTTTGGGTTTTCCTCTTCCATCAGACCCCAGGGGCTCTGTGCTTCACTCTGACACTGGAGGAATAAGCCAGCTAGAGTAAATAAGAGTCATAATTCATTAATCTGGGAAAGTGAACGCCTCAGCAACTCTGAAACACAGATAATTAACCTGATAACAAATGAGTGCCTCCTTGCATATTTTATGTCCTGCGAATGAAGTAATGAAGTGTATTATTATGATTCAATTTTTTTTCTGCTCATTAGGATCCTCTAACATATTTTGCATTTTTCATGCACTGCTAAGATATGCGTCTCGCGAGCAGTGAAATTACTGGATAGGATAGCAAGCAGATCAGCCCCAGAATGAAACTCTCTCTGCCTTCACTGAGTTGTAGGACTGACTTCAACTCACAGTTTAAGCTGAACCACTTTAGAAAACAGGCAACTTTACAGAGGTGAATTCTGTATTTTGTGGATTTTGGTCTTTTGAGAGCTGCTGGCAGTATGCCGTCAAAGCGACATCACATTTGTTGTTAGCAGCTAATTACATCAAACACCCATGCAGCGCAGGGCTTTAGAATCAGTATCCTTTCCTGTCGTCTCCATATTTAGCTTCTTCTTTGAGACGAGTTTCGTGATTCGTGATGAGATGCTTCGCACGATACAGGAAACCATCTCAACCTAATAAACATCAAGGACATGTTTGACAGCAAAACAATACACTAAAGGACATGAGCTGACAGAGACAGACGCATGCAGTTAGGTGGGAGATTGTTGTGTAAGTGACAGCCTTGTTTTGAGGTACGGAGCGACCAGCGTGTTTCAGCTTGTCATGTTCCGACAGATACAGCTGCAGTGTAATGAGTGTAATTGTGCTTTTTTTCTAAGACTGACCTTCTTGCTGCTCTGTTTTTTAAACTTTTTTTTCCTGTTGTACTATTATTGTTTTTACATTAGTGCTTAACCAGAGGAAATGTTGCTGAGCCTGTCTACTAGACTGAAATATCTCAACAACTATTGGATGGATTGTCATGAAATTCCGTACAGACGTTCATGTTCCCCTCAAGATGAATTAATGACTTTGGTGACACCTTAACGTTTCCTCTAAACCAGAATTTTAATTTATCTGATTCTTTGGTTTATGGCTAAATACCTCCAAAACTGATGACATTAACCTCAGCCTCAGCTGTACTTTGTGTTTACTTCTAATTAGCAAATGTTAGCATACTAACATGCTAAACTATAATGGTGAACATGATAAACATTAGACCTGCTAAACATCAGCATGTTAGTATTATCACTGTGAGCATGTTAGCATGATGACATCACTGCTGTGGTTGTTTAGCAATGCTTCGCTTCAGGTTTTGTTATATCCAGGAGTTGCTTTTGACTACTGAGGAGCCTCTGAGGTGCCTGAAGGAAGGGAGAGCATGCTGGTCCTCGTTTGAACCAGAAACTCTCAGCTCAAAATCCTGCAAAACCTGCCTGATTGGAAAGTTTTAAGCAGTTGTAATGCTGTTGTAATCTGAGACAGATTATACATTTCAATTTGGCATCTTTGAAAATACAACAGATCTCCCATCAGTCATCCGGTGTTACATACAAAGAAGGGCTATTTCAGTGCCATCACTGTTGTGCTACACCACTGTGATCTTTGTTAAAGTCAACAGTAACCACGCCCAGTGTACCCAACAATTATTCATAATTGTGCTATTGTTATGCAAAGGACATAATTCAGCCATTGATTGAAATTAATTATCCATGCAGCTCTGAGCTTTTGAAGCAAAAAATTCCAAATAGTAACATAATTTATAATCAACTTGAAAGCACTCAGGGAGCTGCATACCTTAATCATAGGGGGTGAGAGGGTAATGAACAATGTGACTTAGTGGCCAGCGTTCAATATTAATAAGAAACTAGCGATATTGGCATATCAGCGTAGTGATATTTCAGTATATAACCTTCATTTTCATTTATGTGGTTTTATCGCACTGATCTTGATGCTTTCACCTGTCTTATGAAGTTCATCCATTTTTATATTTTTAAAAGATGAGTTAACAAGGATTTATTCTCTTTTTAAAACCTTTTTAATACTTTTTAAACCTAAATACATTTAAGAGATAACACTCCCTTTGCATTTGTTATGAGAGGCGTGAAACTGATAGAAGTTACTAGTAAATTGGACCTTTAATGTTATCCGTCTGTTGTTGACCTAGAGATTATCTCTCTTTTTATAGCATGTACATCAATGTTCATGTTCCTGGCAGTCAGTCGGCGACTCTGGCCTTTTCCTAAATACTGTGCTACCTTTCTATTGTCTCTGACAGTCGGCTGTTTGACATGGTCCAGAGAGATACACACTCACACAAAAAACACACTGTGTCCCCATGCTCCCTCTAAAGATGGGTTTCCATGGTGAAGCTGGATGAGAGAGCATTAGGGGGCATTGTTTGCATACGCATGTGTATATGTGTGTGTGTGTGTGTATGACAGATCGCTCAGACGGTGTGTGAGTCCTGTCTGGTGTGGCAGTCAGTGTTTGCAGTGAGTGGAGAGACTTCGCCTGAGCCACAGGTCGGATATTAGAGCGATATTGAATTTACAGATTCTAAGCTGCACGCAGGCCCCAGTGTCATAAGACATGCATTAAAGATTCATACACACTGTGGCACTGCCTGCAAACTGGAACACACATACTGTAGGTCTACATGCATCCACATATACCTACAAATACAATCATTTACACACACCTACACACAAAATACACATATGTTCACACTACCTCCCTGGAGAGGAGTGTTTCCCGAAGAATTGACCGTAGTGTTGTTGGAAGGGAGTTTGCCGTCGATATTGTATAGCTATCTCCAGAGCCACGGTGAGGATTTTTTAGCCTGGTTGTGAGACTTTGAGCTATTCATATGCATGACAGTCAGCCCTCACTGGTTTCTAAATTTGGGAAACAGAGGGAGGAAAAGAGGGTGAGATAGAAAGAGAGAGAGAGAGAGAGATACTGAGAATATGAAAATCACATAAGGTGTTTTTTTTTTCTTCTTCTTCTGTGAAAATAAATTCTAGCAAGGGAAAAGATGTGCAAGCGTTTCTCTGAGACAAAAGTTGTCGAGGGGTGGAATTAGAACACGGAGCCCTGTGATGTTTGTGCATCTGTGTGTGTATATCTGTGTGCATATTGAGAGGATGCATTTCTATGCGGCTGCAGTAATACGTATATACGTTTTGACAGCACAGCATGTCTCCTCCACCGGTGACAAGACAGGTTCTGCCAGTGTGTTCACTTAGCACTGGTAGTTGCATGCAATTCAGTGTTTTGGGGGCATATGAGCAAATGGAAAATAATAATAATATAAAAATGATAATCCTTGTTTATAGTGCACTTTTCAAAATGCATGTTACAGATTGTTAGAGCAAATTAAAATAGACAAATTATGAGATTTTATAATAAAACAGATAAAACAAATTCTAGTGATGTAAGATGGAAGAAAAGAAAATTAAAAATACACCTAATAGACAATCAACTAAAATCAGGAAAAGCTCTGAGATAAAAATGTGTTTTAAGAAGAGATTTTAAAGATGTTACTGGTTCAGCCAACCTGATTTCCTCTGGCAGGTCGTTCCAGAGCCTCGGGGCCCTGACTGCAAATACTCTGTCCCCTCTAGTTGTCAGCCAGATCTCTGGATCAGGTAAAAGTCCGCCCGAGGATGTCAGACTACTATACATACAGACTCGTGTAGTACTACAATGTCAGAAATATAGCAGGGACAGAGGCTACAAAGAGCCTTAAAAGTAATCAGTAACATCTTAAAATCAGTTCTAAAAAAATGAACTCATGTGGTCAAAATGAAAGCTTTCAACAGCTCGGAGCATTTTGTTTGTTGTGAAAATATGAGCCAACGAACAACAGGAATCCCTGTGTGTTAGTGACGAACACAAACTTATTAAAATAGAAAAATTCACAGTTGGAGGGCTCAAGTGAGAGCTAATCAGGAACTTCTCAGTGAACTGTAAGAGAAAAGTCTCTCATGATTACTGGGATCATTCCTTTATTATACACCAGTACCAGAGCAAGTGTACGTAAGGATTTGACACCACAGATGTTACAGATGCTGAAGTTCCATGTTTTTACCCTGAAAGACAGTCCTCTGTGTCTAGTGAAGGAAATGACTGCTCCCACTGAAGCTTTAGTCACAAAATTATATTTAATGTGTGGAAAAAAGCCTTATGTGTGTAATTGACTTGGATACAACCGGACAAATCCCTTCCACAGCTGAAAGAAAGCAAATGTGTTACCCGACTCCAAAGTGTATTTAATGTATGAGTGAACACCACTGGCCTCCATGTCAGCAAATAACAGTAAACACACCAGCTGAGCATTATGTCTGTGCTCATATAAGTGCATTAGAGCTACAACGATTAGTCTGTTAATTGATTATTTGCCAACTTTTAAATAAATCGCCAACTATTTTGATAATCAATTCATTGTTTTGAGTCATTTTTTAAGAAAAAAAGACAAAATTCTCTGATTCCAGCTTCTCAAATGTGAATATTTTCCAGTTTCTTTAGTCTTCTATGATAATAAACTGAATATCTTCAGGTGATGGACTGTCGGTCGTGACAAAAGAAGAGATTTGTGCTCTGAGAAAGAGTGATTGTTCACCATTTTCTGACATTTTATGGGCCAAAGAACTAATTGATTAATCGAGAAAATAACTGACAGATTGATCGATAATCAAAATAAGCATTAGCTGCAGCTCTGAAGTGCATATCAGTTGTAATTTAAATAGATATCAATGAATAATAATATAGATTAACAATTCCGAGTTGTACCTTCAATTACATGCATGCCCACCTGGAGATTTTACCCCCCGTGTCCTCTGTATTCACACCAAAGCAAATGGACTATACATTTGCAAAAACACCCCCTGGCATCCAATCACCATGCTGTCCATCCTCTGTTCCTTCATCGCCAGCTGTAGTCTGCCCGGTAACCCACAGGTACCAGCCTGCCAGCTGCCAAACCTTTGGCTCCGCCGGGAAGAGCCACAGCCAATCCACACACATTATACACCCTCGCCTCTTTCTCTCCTTCTCACTGTCCCTCTATCTGGATGTCCACTTGTCCTGTTTGAAATATAGATAAGCTGTCAGCGGCCTGTCTCCAGCTCTCTGGGGCAGCGCCTGGCACACATGTTTAAATCATGTCAGCAGACATGACTCGGGGCAGGGTCACTTTCCCGCTCGGCAGCGGTTAGCTGGACTTGAACACACATACACTGATCTGTGGAAACAAATGGACTTGTGAACACAAAAATGCATATGTTTGTTTGTTTTTTATTTTAATCCACTAAATTAAATTGGAGTGTAACTTTAAGGTGACAATCTACAATATTGTGATATTAGTAAATGTCTACTTTACTGCTCTTTCTTAATGATTCAACCAGGGAAAAGGGTTCATATTCCACTAAAAATGTATCTTTTGAGTAATCAATACTCTCAGACTGTAGCCTTGAAAGATGCCTTTGAAAAGTTTTACTCATTTGCAAAGGACAGGAGTCACATCAAAAAACATAAAAATGTCCACAGAAACTTCTCATACCACTCCAGCATAATCCACTTCTAATCCATATGTTCAAAATTCTTTAAGTAATTGTTACTTTGCCAATAAACTGCTAAATATGTTTACTTTTTTAAAATTTTTGATACTCAAAAGAGAAATTTTCTCATGTCAGGTCAGTCCTCAGGAGCAAAAGTTTGAGTTTCCCCCCTTCACTGTGAATTACTTTGGGTTTCAAGATAAAGTGCTGTATAAATATAATCCATTATTGTAAATGCAATCCATTATTATTATTATTATTATTATTATTAAAAGAACACCACAATTTACCACCAGAGACATTGCCAAAAAATTAAGACTATAAATAATGCCACTTTATCATAACATGACAGAGGCTCAGGGGAGTTGAGGGCATTTAAGGACACAGAGAGAATCACCTCTGCTTCTCGCTCTGTTAGACGACCGAGTCTGCAGACTGAATATATTGACTTTTATTCTTGCACATATACAACAGCATAAAATACTGAACCAATAAATGCAACATGATTTGGCAAAATACAAATAAATTAAATAACAATAAGAAACATACAAAATGAAGAGAAGTGTTCAACAATCAGAAGACAATAATCCTTTCAAAACAAAGAAATTTATGAAAGAAAATACAATTAAAATGTTTATTTTGTAATATAGAGATAATTTACACTGGACACATGCAAATACCTGATGATATTGCTTCGGAGAGTGTCTTCAGTGTGTTCGGTTTCATGTTGGTGAGACACAAAATGGACTTCATAGTTTGTTCCACTTTGTTATTGTTTTCTTGACCGTTTTCAGATGTTTGCTATACAGTATTAACCTGATGTTACACAGAACCATCTGAGAAAACGTCCTTGTAAACTCCACTTTCAAAAAATACTTAGCAGGTGATTGGATGAACTATCTGTCTATCACCGTCTTACCTGGAGAGGCAGGTGGATTCGCGAGATCACAAGATCACGTCCTCACAGGACGCTGACTGGTCCAAACCTCCGGCGGTTCAGACACGAGCACGAATCTTGAAGCCTGACAAGATGGATTCCCTTAAATTCTGCGTGATATGAAGTTAGCAGACATTTGAAACTTCTTTAAATGATGTAATCCATTACAGTGAACATCAAGTTGTCCAAATTATATTATCATTGCATGGTAATTCAGTTAAAATTGCATTAGTCTCCTAATCCATATCCTGTGCATTTGTTAATCACTTGTAAAGCACTTAGAATTGCATTTGATTTGTATGAAAGGTGCTATATAAATAAAGTTTTGATTGATTTATTGATATGATGGATTACACAACAAGTTTCAAGAGTCTTTAAAGTCATTTTCATATGAATGGAAACCAATGGCTGCATGAAACAAGAGAAAATACAGTCAATAATCTACCATGCAAATCACAAATATGATCCTTTAATCAGTGAATTAATTGTAGATTGAGGAAATAAAAGAATGAAGAAGGTACCAGTGTTGTAAACGTGTAAACGTGCAAAATGTTGCTGGAGCCAGACTGACTTTGCAGGGGTAGTTGACGCACAGATGCACACGGCTTCATTGGAAGCACTTCTTGTGTACTCTCTCTCTCTGGTGTTTGCTTGTGAGCTAGAAATCGATGTACAACAGCAGGTTTGCGAGCATGTCCATGAATATTAGGAACAAACAGCTTCCAAACTGACTGGGTATGTGGAGCCAAAGACCTCACATCTACACTCAAAAAATCCCCACGCATCAAGCACTACTACAAACTCCACCCTAAGTTTCAGTCTCTGTATGTCAGCGTTGTCTACACCCACCGGGAGTCTGTTGTTGATCCTCTCCTCTGTCATATTGGTGCTGATTTCAGCTGCTGCGTGTCACCGGGTGTCACTTGCTGTCACCCTGCCTCTCCAGCTTTCTGACTTTCCCCCCCTCCATTTGCTTCGGTGTCTTTCAGTCTCAGCGCTGTCACTCCCTGTTTTTAGTACGACTGTATTTGCATGCCTCACCCTGCGACCTTGAGTTTGTGAGTCACCAGGGGATGGAGAACAATTTTACCGAGCGCGCACAGTGGTTTTTGCAAGTGTAAACAACTTATTCTCAGTCGGCCTGCTGGCTGCTCTGCTCAGCACTCAGTCAATAGGCGCAAGATAATGTTTATTCGTGCACGCAACCGGTGCATTCCCTTGGCAGACTCGACGCCTCCAGCAACCGACTCCTTCTCCTCCACCTCCCTCGTTCTCTCTCTCTCTCTCCTTCTCCCCTCTGCTGAGCGTCTGTCTGCATTATCACCAGAGACAGGCTGCTCCCTGTAGAGGAACGAGTCAGAAACCCCGTGTCAATCTCACCTGAGTGATCCCTGTCGCGCTAGCAGGTAACCGATGGTGGGCCTCGGCGACTCACCTCTTCCAAAAAGGCTTCTTTCCAATTATACGCCAAGCGGGGAGGGCTGACGAATGAGTCGGAGGAGCTTTTGGATTAGCGGAGGGGGGGGTGATGGAGGGAGTGGAGGAAGAGAAAAGGCAAAGAAGAGGAAGAAGAGAAAAGATGGGGTGAACAACGACAATGTCTGTATTTGAGAGAGCCAGTAGATGTCTGAGAGATGTCTTCAATTGAGCGTGCTGTGGTCCTAAATGGGTTTTCAGGGAGGGGGAAATAAAAGAGCCTGTCATCCCTCCACTCTATCTCTCCCTCTGTCTTGCTCACTCACTCTTTCTCTTTCTATCTTCCTCTCCCTCCTTCTCTCCATGGTCTCTCGAGCCGCCTCTCCTCCCCCTATTATTAGGGCCCAGTAATGAAATGTGGAGTGTCTTGTATTGGTGCCTGGGCCCCGGCAAACTGTATTAGTGTGTAAATGGTGTGGAAGTAATGAGAAAGCACTCAGGCCAGTCGGGAAGACTGGACCATGGGGCGTGTATTGTGTCCGTGCGTGTGTGTGTGTGTGTGTGCCTGTGTGTAATGTGCATGTGCATCAAATGAATAACAAGAGACGTTGGGTGGAGAGGGGTCCTGGCTCGTGGGGCTGGTGTTTCCGTCTGAGATGCCAATCCTGCAATTGTTAACCTCCAAAAGAAGAGAAGCTTAGAAAATCTATTTGGTCAGCAACACACAATCTCACTAGTGGCCTAAAGCATCAACGTCAATGTCTTTATGTGGCTCACTTAATTCAAGTCTTTTTAAGGTGAATTATGCGGGCTTAGCAAAAGGATTTATGCTTTAATGCCTCACGGACTGACTTCATTAAATGAACGGCTACATTTCGCCATCACCAAAAATCTGTCCATCTTTTTTAAAGCAGTGGTTCTTCGGTGCTGATCCTCAAGACACAGAGCACTGCTGATTTTAAATCCTATCAGCTACTGCATACACCTTTCTTCCCAGCTGTAATTAGCCTCTGTTTAGCTTTCCAGCATGAAAACCAGCAGGGCTCTGGCTCCTGAAAACCACTGATGTAGCACATAATGTCTCCTCTTCTTTTTTAAGATCCCAGAAGGGGAATACCTGCTCCTTTCTTTTACACTGTCTCCCTGCATAATGTATAAGTGCACATTGCTCATACAAATGGCCCACACCACTGGCTATGTAATAAAGGCTTGTGTGAGAATGTGGCTGAGTGATATCATTCCATTTCCTCTGGCCTGGAGGGTCTGGAGGAGCAGAAGAGACAAGACAGACACGCTCCATCTTGTAAATACTCTTTTCATGGCTGGGTTTTTTTTTCCTTCTTCCTTGCAGATTTGCTGCCTAAGTCGGTGGAAAGTGTCTTCATCTTCCAGGAGGCGAGCGAAAGCGAGCCGAACGTGGCCACCCCGATATATGACGCCATCGTAGTAGAGCAGTGGACCGTTATTGATGTGAGTAGAGAGATTTTTCTTTTTGTCACAGTTCCACAGGCTTTGTACTCTCTGCTACTAGTAGAGAGGAAAAGTTGTGAAGCTTTGGGATTTTGGGGGGGATGGCACATCATGATACACGTGGCAACTTGTATTTAAAAAAAAACATACTTAGAGTAGGTGGTGGGCAATAATTCAACATTATCATTTATCGCCTCTGAATAAAATCGGTTTGTGATGATATGATCATACTGTGTTATCATTTTTCAAAATTCTGTTGTTCATATAAACATTGTCAAAGTTCTAAAACATGAGATGAACGTATGTAAATATACTTCCTGCAAGTCAAAATCCCAAACTTTAGCCTGCTCTGAACGCTTCATTCGCAAAGTTACCTTCTTCCCCATCAATCTGACATCAGATCATTCATGCATGCCAACAAACAGATGTCCCGTGTGTAGCCTTTGTTGCTAAAGTTGTTCCATGGGTTGTTCATGTTGTCCACTCATATGTTTCGGATCGGATTCGGGCTTGAACAAGTATGGATGTATTTGAGAACTTTACATTCCAAGTAAAGAACGAGAGAAAGAAGTGAAATCCTACTACTAGTGTTTTGTTTACGCAGCCTCCAGTGCAGCTGGAAGTCTACCAAGGGGCAAATACCAGACCTAAAGAGCTGCATAAAGGGCCAATATAAGATAAACAAGGAGTTTTTAACTGTAAAAAATCATGCAAAAAATATACCAGTAAAGCCACATAATATAAATAGACCTGGAAATGCGCATATATCCCCTTTAAATGTGCAGAGTCTCATGTAAGGCAGAACACAGTTTGATGTCTGATGTATTTTACATGTGATTTTTCAAACATTTGCCATATTGAGATACACAGACGGGTTGCAAATTAAAGCTTAAACCTGAATAAATGATTGGAGATGCTTCCATACCAGGCATGAAGGGCCACAGAATGATCCAATCATACACTATGACCTTTGCATTCACCAGATCTCTACCCATGTGGACGCTGAGTTACATGGAAGCTGTTCTAGAGGCCCGACACCTTACTAAGACACTTGTTTTTATCTGTAATTTGTCACCTATCTGTGTTTAAATATTGAAAAAATATTCAATATATTTCATCTACATTGCCCTGCCCTATTTCGAGCACAAATCCTCTTAAATAGTCTGATCCTTTAGTATTAAAATCACTCAGATACACGCCCTACCACCCCTTCCTCGCTCTTCAGCCAACCTTTCCCCCCAACAACCCCAAAAGCAAATCTGGCAAATCTCAATTTATGGGACATGTGTCGCGGTCCCTTGTCTTATCAGGAGCAAACAAGCCCTTATCTTCCCGCCGATTAGCGTCTCTCCTCGGCACAAGTTCGAAGTTGAAAATTGATTTCTGTCTAGAGTTGAAAGGTTTGTGGCCATTTCGCTGCCTTTCATCTGTACGTACGTGTGAGTTTGTTGGTGTGTATACATGTTTGTGCATGTGTCTGTATGCGCATGTGTCTGTGTCCATTACGTGTGTGTGAATTAGTTTTTTTTTTTTGTGTGTGTCTGTATGTGTTTGCAGATGCTATCTCTATAATTGAATTCAGACTTTTTGTGGCCTTGTGGCTGTCCAAGTGTGAAAGGAGACTTTTGTCCTCGCAAATGTGTC
Organism: Thunnus maccoyii; assembly: GCF_910596095.1. Lineage (NCBI taxonomy): Eukaryota > Metazoa > Chordata > Actinopteri > Scombriformes > Scombridae > Thunnus > Thunnus maccoyii. The sequence goes on from NC_056542.1 coordinate 7,583,730, forward strand.
TCTGTGATAGTCCAGTCCAGCACTGATGGTCTCATCCGCCAATAAAAAGACTCCTGCAGTTGTCTGGCAGCAACAGTAGAGCTTCTCCTCCTCTGAGAGGAATGGTAATACTGTTACAGCTTAATGGATTTTGAGGCTTCTTCAGAAATGTCAACAGTAAACGATGCCGAACCGACACCCAGTGTTCCAGGAGATCCAATCAACTCTTCCACTGGGACTTTATCAAAAAACGGTTTCACCCGAGCGATCTTCACCATGCCGAATCAGATTGACAACACGCTCTTTCACAAAGGGCGATCAGGGCCTCACATCATCCCCATTCATTGTGATAACTGCCTAAAATTGATATGCAAAGTATCCTCACAGCTCATTATTGTTTCAGTGCTAGGATAATTACAATGAAAAGGCAGAATATTGATTGCGGGTGTTCTTTTTCATCTTCATATACAGTACGTCATCTTCTCTCTCGAAGTGTTTTACTCTTAGAAATTTTTATACAATTTAATTTATTTTATACAAAAGTCTGACAGGTGGTTGGATTTATGAAGCTCAGAGAAGACGAGGAAAACAAGCTGTTTCATTGAAGGCATGCAATCATTTATATTGTCATCAAGCGTGAGTGTATCTTCTCAAGGACAGTGTCAGTTCATCAGTGAAGGTGAAAAAAATAAGTGTAAAAAATAATTGTTCCATTTATACAAAAGTTACAACTAATTAGAGGATTTGAATGTGAAAAATACAGAGCTTCTAACGGCATCAGATCTACAGGTGTTCACAAAGCAGCAGAGATGTGATGAGCTGCAGTACACAGCGGTTATATCAGAATAATACTGAATACTGATGCATTACACTGTTTATAATGCTGATATATCCTCTAAATTAAGAGACAAGTTACAGGTGTAATACTAGCTGCGCGTTCTGATTGAAATCATTGCTATTGACGATTTCAGATCAACTGTGTGACATGCATTACATGTTTCAACACATACACATCAGTCTACACTAAAACACAATTTCAATCATTGCGCACAGTTTGGATAAAAATATATATATATAATCCAAAACTAACCTTGCCGACAATTAAGACCTGACAGCACCATATAAAATTACTAGAATACCTTCTTATTATTAGGTAATTTATTCAGTTTATCACCGAATAATAAACTAAATATGTTTTGTTTAATTTAGTTTAGTTGTACTGTTATAAGAAACAGAAATGATGAAAGTACGATGACAAAAAAGCCAATAAATATGACAAAAACCAGACATTGTTGCATGTGAGACAAACAAAAACTCACGGGTCACAAAATTCTGACTTCAAATCAAATAATAGAAATAAATTAAAGAGGAAAACAAGCTACAAAAATAAATGTCAAACTGATGAAGTAAGATTCAAGTGCTATGGAAACTGTTTCTTCTAAATGACAGCAGAACACAGCCTGGAGGAAAACAGCACAAAAACAACAGAATACATGAAATGACAAGCAAGGGAAATAAATTAAAAGCATTTGTAGAAGCAAGTAGAAGGCTGAGTATATTCTGCATTAAAATGCCATCAGTGCTAAAGAGCTCACTTGTGCAGTGACTGTTGAAAAACATGCCTGTTCAGAACGGGCAGATTGCTTGGCCTCCGGCCGCTTCTTCAATGCATAGAAAAATGAATACAGTAGGTGTGAATGAGTATATACACCAACAACATGAAAGAAACTAACATTCTCTTGTGCACTCTAATAGTACATAAACATGCTTTTCTCATTTCAAGTAGACTTAAATAAGGGATTAAAAATAAAATAATGTGCATCCTAAAATAAAGTGGATCGATCATATTGGGCTCTTAGATCATTGTTATTTTCTGTGCCTTCAGTTCAGATTTGGTATGTTTGTGGGTGACCTATGCTCAACCATGTACCTGAACGCCTCCTGTGTAGACACAACGTTTCATTCGCTGCTGCTGCTGCTGCTGCTGCTGCTGCTGCTGCTGCTGCTGCTGACCTGTTAAATGTGCTGCTCATGCTGTGTTTGCTCAAAAGATTTGTGCTTTGTCTGTAGTGGCACTACACAATCGCCACGGTCTCGGAGCGCATGAGATAAACTGGTTTTGAACTGCCTGTGGAAGTATTTCCTTCGTTTTATGCACATAATTACAGTTGTTGTGTATTGGGCTCTGAGAGCTTCCAAAACACGGGTGACCTACACTCAACAATGTACCTGAATGCCTCCTGTGTAGTCACTTGCTGCTATTGCTGATTTGCTAAACATGCTGCTAACACTACACTATCTATCTAGACACAAAGTAAGAGCTCTGTTTTCACGGTCAACTTTTCTCTTCGTCTCTGTTCTCTCCCTGCTGGAGTCAGTCGGCAGAGCCCTGAAGCTCCGCCCTGCCCCTGCACAGACCCGAGTAGCTCACTGATCGCTGGTTTATTCAAGTTTATTCAATATTCATTAATATTAAATGCATTGCTTGTCCAAATTTCACCAAATTGGACACTGCACTCCCTTTGTTCCTCAGCAATGCACCCACCAAGTGTGGAGTGGATTGGGTGAACGGTTCAAGAGATACGCGAAGGACATACGGACATACAGACAGAGATTCCTTCCTTTAGTAGATAGATGTCTTAAACACATTTGCAGATGCAGCAGTTACCTGAACTTCACCGTTTTTTTTTTTTTTCCTGAGCAAAATAACCTGAATAGGAACCATATGGATGATGATGAAGTGCTCAAAATGAATAACTCATCAAGGGTCTCTGCTATGAAACTCCAATTAGGACCAGCTTCTCATCTCATGTGTCCTGTGGGAAAATCAATACAGGAGCTGCCTTGGAACTAATGCACTGAAAGCCCTCTTTCCTACTGCTGAGCTTCACTGGGGCAATAACAAAACAAAACATGCTCTCCTTCAGACCTCCGCCAGTGTTGCTCTTAATATGTTTGCTCACCATGAGCCACTGCGGGAGGATTTATTTATCAAGAGGGACAAAGTGCATTAGCAGGAAGGTGTTGTATTTCAGTCTTTATGTTTCCAACTAAAACAGCGAAAGAGCACACAATAACGTGTGTGTGTGTGATTTACTAAAAGATGAACTGATGTTCACCTTAGTACAGCTGATGTCTATGATGGTTCTAAGAAGCGTCTCATCTTCTCTTTCATGTCTTCTTAAAATGTTGTTTATACCACCATTTTTTAAATCTGTTTTATTTGTTTTTATCAGTTTTTACTGGATTATATTGTATTGTTTTTATTTGGTTTTATCACCTTGTTTCTTCTCTGTAATATTCTATTATTCTATTTGTTCTTCATCCACTTTAACGCTGTTCTTTCTTAATAGTTATTTTTACTGTCTCTACTTTTATTTAATCTTTTCTGTTTGAATCGCCTTGTGAAGCGCTTTGTAATATTTGTTTTGAAATGTAACATATAAATAAATATATTATTCTTCTTATTATTATCCACTTCAAGTCTGCCAGATCCAGCAGTAGGTCCATTATTATGAATGCATGCTCAGAGCTGTAATTTAAATTCTAAAGATCATGGAAACATTTTATAAAGATAACTAATATGTCATTCTGAATGGCAAATATTTATTAGACGTGCCATTCTGGAGTGCATGGACCAATGATGTATTTTGTCGTTTTTAATTTGGAAAACATGCTGAGAATATTCCATCTGATCTCATGGTGCAGCCTTAAAAACATCTCTGGCTTGAATATTTAGTTCAATGTAAACATTATCTACATAAGCTTCAAAGACCTCAAGTGAAGGGACATACAGATACAAGTTGTACATGTGAGGGGAGAAATGATTTGTTTAAATTTAAGTACCGCACTTCCATACACTGGAGTGACAGATTTGTCCTCTCCTGTTGCTCTTCCTGAGGTGTGTGTGTGTGGGGGGGTCCTGATTTGAATCAAGGGTCTACAGATAGAGGATGCTGTGTAGATGGTAAAGCCCCCTGAGGCATATTTGTGATTTATGATATTGGGTTATATAGATAAAAATTGACCTGACAGATTATAGTCAGATATCCTGACTTTTAGTTCCTACTAGGGTCAAGCTCCAAAAACACTGAATACTATATTTCATGTGATGCAACTACATCTTTCCTTAGATCCTTCCTGCCTCGTAAACACCCATATCTTTGAATCTTTGAAGTTTTTTAAGGTTTTCTGTCAAAGGTGAAGTATCATGTACATTTCCAGGTCTATATTTTTATTCTGTGGCTCTACTGGAATATGTTTGCATGATTTGCAGTTCAAAACAATCCTTATTTATCTTATACTGGTGCTTTACGCAGCCCCTCAGTTCAGCCTCTGTCTGAAAAAGGCCGTTTTAGGTCCTGTCTCTTTAAGGCCCCCTTCTCAATGAGCCCACTCTGTTCTGATTGGCCAGCTTCAGGAAGCTGCCCCTTGGCTCAGGGGTCTATGTAAACAGTAGTCCTAGGATTTCACTTCTTTTTCTTGTTATTTACTCGAAATGGAAACTTCTCAAATGTGTTCGAGCCTGAACAAACGATCTGATGTCATCACAAAGAGAAAGTAAAGGTAACTTTGCAAACAATATGGTCAGAGCAGGCTGGCTGGCTTACTAATGTGATGCCACATGAGTAATATTCTGACTTGACAAAGCTCCTCCAGAGCCACAGAAGACTATTTTCACAGGCTGTGTAGTTCTTCTTGTGGCCAGTACATTGACTTTGTTATAAAAAAAATCAATGGATGTTCATTTAAAAGGAAAATCAATGTTCTGTTGGTCAAAAATCAATGTACAGTTACTGTACAGTATTTGACCACTGTTCTGTAATTCTGTGATCATCCTTAAAGGTTCAGTTCAACCAAAGTCCCAAAAGAGTGTATTCTCCCACTTAGCCTCAGCAGTATCCATAGGTTGGTTTTATGTGCTGTGTGTGTATGTGTATGTGCCACCACCCCAATATAATGGAGGTGAATTGTGACACTTCACAAATCTCAATGATTTATATGTCCAAACCTCAGCACATAAAACCAAAACTATCCTTCATGGCCACATGTCACAGTAGGTAAGCGAGAAATTCTGTCTTTTTGTTATTTTTTGCTATATTCCTTAGTGGGACAATAATACTGTATCGGGTGTAAGAATCCCAAAAAAGTGATTATTTCTGTGTTGTGGTTACTGGTGCATTTGTATCATTTAGATATTTGTGTTAAAACAAATACATAACATAGAAAAATAGTCAGAGCAGAAAACAAGACAGATTGCAAACCAGCTCCATGGTTACCACAAGAATAGCTTTGTTTCTGGATATTATTAGTGCTGCTAGAACACAAACAATAACTGTTGTTTTATGAGTGTGGTGTTTTTTGCGGGATGATTTAACGTTAAAAGAACTGTTTTCTCTCTCTGACTTCAGACACATAGTAGAGAATCATAAAGCAGATTGAATAAGGAGCTGTTTATGCTTTTTTTGGTCACAATTTACAGCTCATAATGCTTTTTTTTTTATTAATAGACCGTACCTGTAGGCTTTAAGTTTCTTGATGAAGACTATGGATATCATAGCCTGGTTGTCAGTGAGTAAAATCTCTCAACAACTTCAAGCACCGCAGTTTGATGATGTCGCAGGCTCACTCTCTGCTTGATCTTGACAACTCGTAACCAAAAAACACAAACCACAGAAACTGCAGGGGGAGTTAAGAGAGAGAAGCCGTCTACTCCTGCAGAAATTGAAATATCAGTGGAGTTGAAATTTAAAGAATGGCAGTCCAAAGTCAAAGCAAGTGAAAGGAGCTTAACAGCACCGACATTGTTGTCACTCATCCCCAGAATTCACTTGCATCCCCGGCTTTGAAGAGCAGCACTTCACAGTCTCCGGAAACTAAATTATGTCTAAAATGGGATTAGGTCCCCACATCACAGCATCAGTATGGCAGAGAGGAAATCTTTGAAGACACAGTTTTAAGACATAGGAAAGGACACCTCAGATTCACACACAAATATGAACATATTGTGTGTGAGATCAAGTTCACGCAAAAGCTACCTGGTGCAGTAGAATCACCACAAGCGCAAGGATGGAGACATGTAGTTTTATTATACAATGTACAGTATTTGATTTTTTATTTCTGTGTGTGCATGCTGTGGCCTGAGGGTGTGCATGTGGTGAAGAGAGCGGATCGTTAACGTGTATCGCCCGCCCATGATATCTCTATATCTCTCTGACTGAGGTGAGAGGAGAGGCGACCTAGATAGAAGGAGAGTAATTTGCACTGTCCCTAAAAGTGAGAGATCACGCCCCGCTCTGTCAGACAACGTGACGATGATGCTGAGAGCTCCGGGATGGAAACACAGAGGTGTAGTAAGATAGAAACAAGTAGCAACATGTACCTAACGGAACAGAAATGTGAAATCTGAAATGACTGTGACAGTAAGTGGTGAAAAGAAACTAAGTACATTTACTTAAGTACTGAATTGAAGCACAGTTTACTTGTACTTGTACATTTCAGAGGGAAATACTTAACTTTTTACTCCACTTTTTGTCAGCTTACTACTACATTGTCAGATTCATATTTTACATTAAAGGAAGTACAATAAGCTTATAATATACAATGCAATGTTAAAGATTAAGCTAGTGGTTCCCAAACGTTTGGCCCCTTGCGATGAAGCAGTGTAGTTGGGGCCCCTTGTCACGTTTCAAATGTCTAAAGAGAGATCTAAACTTATCAGGTGGTTTCTTTCAAATAAACTATCAAGGCCCAAAAATATGAAATTATCCAATATTTTACGCAAAGATACAAAACATGATTTGATTTGATTACATTTGCTGATAAAACTTTGATACTGTTACTTAAAGGATTTGAATTCAGGACATTTTCGTGTAATGGAGGATTTTTAGATTGTGGTATTGGTACTGTGGTATTGGTAATAAGTAGAAGTGCAAATAAGTGTATCTCCAAAAATGTTGAACTATTTCCCTTAATTTTAATGCAACATGCTACACATGAACACACTGCACACATCCATGATGGTTCTATAAAATGTAACCCGTAAACACAGTACTAAAAGGCACAATTTGGTAAACTTATTTAAATCATCAAATGAGTTTCAAACTCATCTCCCTACTTCACCTTAGACTTGTTCTATTGTATTGATACTGAAGTAAATGATCCACATACTTCTTATAGCACTACCTAGCAGCCATACTACAAGGAGAATGACGAAAATTGCTTAATATATAAAAGGAACACGGCTAACTGAGGAACATCTGACAAAAGACCAGTGTGATTTGAGTTTATGTGAGTAAAACAGAATAGTCGAATCAGGCAGATTTGAGTACAAATTGAGGTTAACATGACACAGAATCTGATTTATCTTTATATTTTTCTCCAAAGTAGGTTGTGGTTAAAGAGTCAGCTCGGTTAAACATCTGGCTTTTAGTTAACTAGCCAGCAGGCCAATTTTACAAAGCAGTAAACAGAGACACGGGGGGGGGGGGGGGGGGGGACTCTGGGCCCCCATGTCAGAATTTTGCTCTGGGCCTTATCTGTTTTTAAAATAAAATAATTACAGCTGGTGCTTTAAAGTCGATGACTTGTCTGATCTGTCTGCGAACCCCCATCTGAATCATCAGTTTCAATCATCAAATGCTCATATTTTTTATTCTCCCTGCAAAAGTACATGATAAAAGCTTTCACTGACAACTCATGATGAACACTAACAGCTACAGTATGTGCTCTGGCTGATCCTTTGTTTTTCTAACTACCTCACCATGTGTTATCAGTCTACATAGTTTCATCTTGACTTAAAAGTAGGCTGATGCCTCAAAAAAGTTGTGGTTTTGGATGTAATTTGGATCATTTGGATGTGTCTAAGCTGTATTATTTCAGCACTGATGAGGTTTTAAGCGGGGAAAATGGTCTTTTGATGCGTTGTGGGAAGACAAAAAAAAAACATTGAATAAATCAAGGAAACAATAATAAATAAAATCTATTAAAAGAGAATAGAAAATAAGTAGATGACTAAATAATAAGAAAATACTCTAACTATATACCCTTTGCAGCTAGTGATATTTTTAGATGATGATGATCAAAAGCTCCAGAACAGTTAATAAACCTTGTGGTGAAATTGTTTTGTCATTTTGTTTCCAAGGTGATTTGACTCTCTTGTCCATTTTGAGCTAAAACATGAACAAGAAGTCCTTAAAGTGCTCAGAAGATTTGAAATATTAACATCTACAATTACAATGTCAGCTGGAGAAACTTCATCTGCTGATCGTGTGATAAGACTGAAAGCTCCAGAAGTTAGAGAGATGTTTTTGGAACATCCATGCTAGTTTGTCAGCCCTCAACTACAAGTACTATTAGATCCATTAGCTAGTGCACAAATCATATGTGTTCACACTAGAGACGTAGATAACCTCTGCATAACTTCTTGCTGTAAACACAAAACTGATCAGATGTAAAAGTGATAAAAATATGTTTTAAAATATGTAGTATTTATCATTCATTTATATCTATTTTAAACCTTTTTGATATGGCCATGAAAAGGTTGTTGCAAAGCTTTAAAACATACAACTGAATGCTGAATTTTCTGTTGCTGTGACAACGCTCTAGGTCAAACTAGCCAATCAGGAACAATATCTGAATGCCCTTTTTAAAAGTATATGCTTCATCATTACTGGTCTGTGTCTGCAAACCTGTTGACCCCAATAGTCTGCAAAAAATACAGCTATATTCAGAGCCGGTGAAAAACAGAATTACGGTTTGTTATGTCTACCTTGCCGGGTCCACCGAGGGGATTTAAAGAAAAACAATAGACCTGTGTTTTTGTTGAGCTGACTCCCAGACTGCACTTTGAACTTCAAGTTGACCTGCAGCTGCACCCTCTCTGCTAAAGGGCTAAAAACAAACTTTGCCTTAAGCCTGTGCTAGATACTATATCTCCATACATATTCTGATAGTGATGGTGTGGAGGTTGAGCAGCAAAGACTGTAAGATTAGATGTGCGTTATTGCCAAAGCAGCTATTTTAGCTTTCATCTTTAGATGGGAAAACTATGACAGTGACAGTGAATGAGAGATTCTCCTCTTCTTGCTGAGATGCCCTTTGGCAAGGTGGTTGGTCCGCTCAGCTCCAAGGTAGAAATGTGTTTTACGTGTCTGAAGGAGTGAACTCAAGAAGAACCTGAATGACTACAGTTTCTTTTTTACTTAATTTAATTTAAAGGAGTTTTGGCCGGGATGGTTGAACTACAGCTTGCGCTCATTCTTTATAGTCACTCAGATAACATCGAAGAAAAAGATGCCATTGTGATTACTTTGTTTTTTAAGGCTCACAGGTTGGTGCTGGAGTGCTGATGCAGCGAGGTAGCCCCACGTAATAAGTCAGGGAGAGAGGGGAGCCAGACACAGGGGACTGTGATTAACTCTCACCTACTCCAATGAACAGCAAGCCATTATAGAAAAATTATTTCTCAATTTACTTTACGGGCAAGCTTTGAAAGAGAGCCTGTTTCTGGGAGTGGTTCCAACATAAACCCCAGAAAAATGTAGATGCACCTCTCCCTGTAGGAACTTAAAAAATAATGCTTGTTTAAACAATGTCTGGAGCATTGTCTTGTATCCTAACGATTAGCTCTTTGCAACCTACAACTTGATATGCGACTGCTTTAGGTCTGTTTGTGCATGCTCTGTCACCCTGGTCAATAAGAATCTGGGGAAGAAAAATGAGGCGTTGTGTGTTGAAGTGGGTTTAAGTGTTCTGATTTGAAGTCTGTCTCATGGCAGACAGCGAGCACTGCATGCTGATCAGTCTCTATCTTTCTTGGAAGTGCTTTCACTCTTTCATTCTCTCTGTGTGACCACCCACCAGTATAGTTGCAGAATTAGATGCAGAGGTAACAGTAGTAGGAAAATAGTGTGTTATTATTGTATTATTGTAGAAGTAGCAGTAGCAGTGTTAGAGGTAGGTGTAACAGTGTGAGGCATATCAGTAGATATACTAAAAGCAGTAGCTGTACTGTTGTGATAGTAATTATAATAGTATTTGAGGAAGTAGCAGTTGTACCAGTGATTATTGTAATTCAGTTATGACTGTATATAATCTGAGATCGTTGTAGTTGAGTGTTATGTCCCAGAGGTGAACTATAGGTGAACTGGGGACAGGAACATGACAAACAAAAAAAAAAAGATGAATTAATGTATGATCAACAGAAGTGTGTGTTTTATATTTACATGCTATTTACAATATTTACATAGATAAAAGGGGTTCTCTAAATGTGGAGGGAACAAGAGAAAGTGGTTGTGCCAAAAAAAATGAAATTCAACAAAGCTTCACCTGACTAAACTCTTTATCTAGAAAACAAACAAAGCATGTTGAAGGTGATTACAGTGGGTGCACCAAGCAGTAAACCTAGTATTTTAACAAAAAATTACAAACTTATATGCAAATGTACATCCTTTTCCCACCATGTACCTCTCACATTTTATTCAACATCATTGTAAATGAAGGCCAGCCCTCAATGATTTTCTTTGAGTTTAAATAAAGGCATAACTGCTCAGCAGTAGTATGACATAGTAGTAGAAGTATTAACATTGGCAGTAGTGTCTCAATAGTGATGGTAGTAGGGCTGTCTAGTTAGTTAGTCAGTTAGTGTAGCTGTCATTATGGTAGCAGATATTAATGTAATAGTAGTTTCGTTTTAGCAGTTGTGGTGGTGTGAGTTATTATATGAATAGTGATTGTACTAATAGTGGTAGTTGTGAGTGCAATAGTTGCTGTGAGGAGGATTTATACTGTAGTATCTCAGCAAATAACTGTATTACTTGAATTACAGAAGTAGTAGCATTTTATACTTTATCTACTTCCCCCAAAATATTTAATTATTTCACCTGAGCATGTGATTTGAGCAAAGTGACCCTTTTTAAATTGTCCTTAAAAAAGCATTAATACTCTTATACAAGTATATTGTTACTCTTATTGGGTGCGAGATACTGCTAAAAGAAAAACATTTTTAAAAAACTGTTAATAGCAGAAAACACTGCTGCAAGATTGCAAACTAGCATCCTGGTTACCACGAGAAGCTGTGTTATTTACAATAGTTTACACCGTAAGTAGGAGAGCTGCTGTGAACAACTAGCCTTTGCGGTTCCAAAACAGGAGTGAGACGTTTCTGAACTTCAATACCCTAAATTTAACACTAAGGTGTCTTGATTAAACTCCACACAAACTGCTGGTTTGTCATACTTTATACAGTAGGATATCAAAAGAAAAAAAGGAAATCAAAGGTGATGTTTAGATGTTTAGTTCTAGGCTCAGGTTTTCTCTCTCTCTATCTCTAACCTGTAAGTTTTGATTTGTCACCTTTTTTTTTTTTTACTGCACGTTGGCTCCTTCAGGGACAAAGGCACACTCATCTAATGTAGCCTTGATGTTATAGAGGCTGATGAAGGCAGGTGCACAGTATATTCACATGAAAACCTTGTTGATGTGGCTTTAATTAAAGAACATTTTCACACTTCGCAGTACAGTGAAGGCTAAAATAGCGTGTGTAGGTTCTCAAGTCTCTGTTCTTGTATAGCTGATCGGTGCACTATGAATAGACTCTGTGAAGTTCTGTGGTGTACTTCGTTAATGTGCAGTGCCTTCCTGACTCATATCAGTGCTCACACTTCACCACCGTGTGTAACGGTCTGGAATTTATGTAAAAAAGGTAATGGTCTATATGGTGGGATTATGGTTTTACTCTTTTCTTTCAAATATTTTATTTGCATAATCCACACCTTTACCAATATAGCCATTCTTTGAGGTCTCTTACTAAATGGCAGCTGTGTGTATGTGTGTGTGTGTGTGTGTGTGTGCGTGGGAATGTATATGTTGTTTTAGGTATGATCAATCTGACTGACACGCGTTGTGGTTTTTCACTTTCGGCAGGTGCCTATCAAGGCAAGAATGGCAAACCGCACACACTTCCACTCTGTACAGAGCTGCATTTATGGGAGTGTCACGTCTCTGATTAAGTAATCTGTGTGTAATTCAGTTTGATTTACATACAATAATACGAATTTACATTTTTATGCTTTGACCATTTCTTGATTTAAACCTGTCCTTGAGATAATGCGACGATGGCTCATGTGATGGTGGCACAAACAGCATCAAAACGTTCACCACAAAGTGAGCAGTTTCACATAAGCAATCTATTTGCTCAAGGACTTACTGTGCTGACAGTGTCTTGTCATGAATGTTGACTCATGACAACCAGGGAATTTCTGTAGCAGTTGATTTTTATATCAGCACTTATTCTTTCCCATATACATTGCTTTCAAAAACAACCTCTCAGACAGCAACCATATACATCATATAAAAGCTGTCGTATCTGAGAGGTGTTTTTTTTTTAACTGAGATTTGAGTTTTAAGTGATGCTGACAGCGCCTGATTGCATCTCATATCTTGATGCGTCACAGCTGTAATCACAGTAGCGAATGCACTCTGCTACATAATTTTGATGCTATTCAATGTGCTGTGTATTTGTGGCATTGAAAGGGAGAGGGCTGGGATTATATACTGGTTTAGGGTTGTTTGGGTTGATTGTAGGTTGTAATGGACATTGTGTTTTCTCCTCAGGGTTTGCAGGTGAAGGCTGATTATGTTCCTCTACTGCAGTCCCTGGCCACATATGGTTGGAGGCTCACCTGTGTGCTGCCAACTCCTGTAATCAAGACTAACAGGTAATGACCCGCATCTGACTATTAAAGGGGCATTAAGTAATCTCTGACCTCTAATGACCTCTGTTGGCAACCAGTAGGAATTGCAACAAGAGTAACTAAAAGCCTCCTGCACATTTTGTGCAACTTTTTAGCCATTTACATACAATTTAAATACATTAAATAATATTTCACATATTTTACCTTATATTTTGCTGCCATGGTGCTAAATCTCTAACATCAGTGCCTAATAATTGCGTAATTTACAAGAGTTGCACCTCTGCCCTGCAAAAACCTTGTAATTCATATACAGTCATTTTTAAGTGTTCAGACATTTGAAGGATTACATGGTTCTTTTAGGGTTCAGGACCCATAAGAAACCTGCTTCTTAGCTTCCTACTTAAGTTAAAGCAGTAATACCTCAATGTAGTTACAGGTAAAAGTCCTGCATTCAAAATCTAAGTATCACAAGTATGAAGGTATACCTAAGTATTAAAGTATGAAGAATGGCCCCTTTTAGAGTGTTATGTGGTTTTCAGAGGATAACAATATGTTTTTTGCAAGATTTATATCCGACTATTACCTGAACTAACAGCTCTGTCTCTGCAGTGTTTACAAAGAATACACATATATATATTTTTTTCTTATCCAAACGTCTTTCAATAAACATGAAAAATTAAAAATATCACCATTGACATTTTCTAGTTTTGTTGTGGGGAAGCAGTTCTTCATGTTACATGATGTGTTTCTGAAAAAAAAATTACTGAAAACTTAAAATCCAAACTTACGGATAGTAGGAGCACCTACTGTGGTGTATACTACCGTATGCCTGGCTCTTGTGCAGTCATAGCAATTTAAAGCATTATGTGGCCTGCCTGTGAAAACTGGAACATGTTATAAATTTTAACATTGTCAGTTCAGGTTGTTATTCAAAGAAATATGACAGCTTTTTAGAAGAGACTGACCTAAATCTGCGGCAATTCAAACTGAGCTCATAGCTGTAGCTGAGCAGCAGCAGCAGCAGCAGCAGCAGCAGCAGTGAAGGTTTAAAAGCAGCAGCTGTGACTGTTGGTGGAAAATCTCTTCACAGAAATGTAACGGTTCTTCAGCTAAGCCTGTGCTGACTCATCACTCATGGCTGTTATATGAGTGTACATCCGCTTATGGTCAAAGGCCGTGCATGTTCTCAGGCACACTGTAGGGCTTCACTTGAGACCAAAATTTGCTCTTCAATATGCTGATTATGTACTGCATAAGTTAAATATATCACTCTGGTACAGTCTAGTTTCAGTCTAACCCTACCATACACCAGAAGACTTTGAAAAGTCTTTGAAAAGACTAAAGTCTGACACCCTCTCACATCAAAAGACAGTGTGTCATCATTTTGAGACTGGGGATCTTGTAGGGTTGCTATTTGCAAGACTACAACTAGATTCCTTTTTGCTCCTGGTGGAAATTTACAAGAAAAACTGTTGAACAATGGAGCAGAAACAGAAGCAGATTTTGGCCACAGATGTCCTTGTGGTTTGTTCTGAAAAAAAAAAAAAAAAACAGCAAAAGAAGAATACACCAAAGAGTGTGGACACAACACTGGTGGAGAGAACAGGGACAGCAAGGATGCGCCTCCCTGGAGTCCCCGCTATGTTTTCTAGCTACTCAGTTTGCTGCTGGAGAGAGTACACCTGTTGGTTGTTGACAATGTTCACATCATTGAACTTCACTATTTGCATGAGCCAAGACAAAAAATCAATAATGTTAAACATGTTTGATTTTATCAGAGCGTCAAGACGTGAAAAAGGCTGAATTAAGACAGCTCGGACTGAGTTTTATGACCACACTACACCGAACGATTGAGATGACAGGAGCATGCAAAACTCTCATGATTTTATTCCGACATTGGAAATTTGTCTGTCAGTCTTTCAGTATTTGCTTAGTCACTAAGCTCACAAAATGGTGGATGTAACAGTGTCAGTTAAACTGTACCAACAGTGGTTGCTACTAGCAACTGAGTGTTAAACTGAAACCAACTGCCAGTGTGGCAAAATAGTAATATCAAAAGCAAGAGAGATGTTACAAGCACAAGCATAACTAGATGTTAATACGTATAACTTACTTATTATTCTAACATATAGTGATAATAAGGTATAGTCAGTCAGTAGTTCTTTAACCAGTGAGATGCTAACACTGTATTTTTCATTAATCATATTATGATGTGTTGTGTCATATGATGAAGTGTGGATGTTTCCATCAGCACACTGACCGAGTGTTTGCTTTGCCCCCACCTCATGTTTACTGCTCTTTCACAGCAAAGCTGATTAATTACCTCTCTATTTTCATCCTTAGTTGTTTTTTTTTGTTTTTTTTTTACCTACCCTCCCTCTCTCCTCGCTTTCAAAATGCCACAATACAACAGCGCAACATGGCTAATTAATCAGAGTCGGCCTAGATACAGTACAAGACGGAGCTCATTTCTCTCCCTGCCTCGAAAACATTTTGCGTGCAGAAGTAATGGTTGATGATCTATTTCAGATTAGTAATACTCATTACACTTGTTTTTGTGGTGTTGACTCCTCCATTTTTAAATAGCGAATTTGCAAAGGCACGCTTTTTGTAGTCTGATGGTTTGCAGCCTGCACTCATCTGGAGGCATCGGATAAGTGTCAGTGATCTCAGCAGCGTCTGAAATTAATGCTAACTGGTGCTCAGCAGCTTCTCCACACAACATTAATTCATGTAGTTGTCTCAGAGCATGCATTCATGTTCGCCGCATTCAATTAATGTAGATGGTAATTACATTTTTAGAGCCATTAACTACAGTAAATGTGAATTTCTCTATATTAACTCTGGAACAAGAAACAGGTAGGTTCAGACAAATCAAATAATTAGTGCAGGTATCTAACTTTATTGGAGACTAAATATTGATCAACAAATACATTATAGAGTCTTAATTTTATCTATATTTGCATTAAAGGTGCAGTATTGATTTGTCTATATTTTTTAGTTCAAATGGCACTTTGCACAGGAGTAGTGTAGCAGGCTTTTCTCCTAAAGATGAAGCCACCAACAGGTACATTCACCCATAAATAGACACAGGCTATTGCTGTTCTTTATGGCTTCAAGTTATAATAGTGCGGCTGACACTGACAGCCAAGAGTAGGTTCAGTAAAGGCCTGTAATTTTCTAAGCCATCCACTCCTTTCTAGTTTAATGGGCTGGGGCTTTTGCTGGGAACTCGGGTTAGTTTTCAGCTTTGATTCACCAGGAAGCCGTCCAGCATTCTTGACAGCCCAGAAAATAGCTTATGGATAAATGGTGGAAGGAAGGAGGTAATGGAAAAAAGAAGTTGTGGTGGGCTTTGGATGGTTTAGATAGTAAGCCTTCTGCTGGAAGAGTCTCAAGTCCATTTGATGTTGAGAATGGGAAGATTTGTAGCAGGCTTTTAGGGTTCTGCAGTGATCATAAACCTGCCATCTTTCCTCATGTGCAAGGCTGAGCGGGCAGCTTAACTTTAGACAGCATCTAACCTTTGTGTGTATGTGTGCGCATATGTGTGCATGTGTTATTGAACTTGTGTCAGATAGCACAGGACAACATATCTCCTTTTAAGCCATGTCCAATAATAGCAAGAGAGAAATAAGAAGGAATAAAGCAGAAACAAACAATAAAACTGTCACAAATCAGGCTGTCACAAGGTGATAAAAGCAGTGAGGTAAAACAGAGTAGGCAGCTAAATAATGAGTGTACACTCGGCTAAGAAAAGGGCTGTGCATGGCAAAGATGAGCAGACGAAAGAGTGGGAGTGAGCATGAGAGACAGGAAGCCCACTCAGAGATGAATCTGCATTTCCTGCCATGATTAATCTGTCAGCGCGAGTACTTGTGCAGATTATCCTTCTCAGAACACGGGAGTGTGACATGTGCATGGGATGGAGGATTTTGTTTGGGGAATTGAGGAATAGAGAAGAAATCCATGTTCTGAGAAGGAGAAGATGTTCACAAGTTAAGCACAGGCATTCAGGCAAACTTAAAAATCCGCCTCTTTGCGTGTGAACTGTTTCTGTGCGAGACTCAAATGTACAGGGGGAAATGACGCTGACAGATGACCGCAGTAAAGAGGTTAGGTCACAAATGTGAGCCAATATCCTTAAAGCTGTCAGATAAGAGTGTGAAGCATGAACAGTGGCCAACAATCATTTGACTATCTTGATAGAAGGTCAAACCGGGTGGATCACTGTTATCCCAGGATTTAACTCTTAATGCATTTTACACATTTATCTTGGAATTCGACAGTATTTTTCAAGAATAAAAATAAAAACAATAAATAATGAAAAATCTGTCAGTTTTTAAATGTGAAACAGATGGGAAAAGCGTATTTCACTCTCCGTTTCTCATTTTAATTTTTTTATAATACTAAATAAATTAGAACTAAAAGATTAAAGAAATAAAATAATCTCACAATCTTGTTAAATTATAAACATGTTCAGCTCATGTTCTCTTCTTTTTCCCTCTCTGTCTCTGTCTCCTCATCCTTCAGTGATGGAAGTCTGTCCACCAAACAGATTGTTTTTCTGCAGAGACCAGTCTTGGGCCGAAAGAGGAGGGAATCCAAGGTACATGACCTCACAGTCCTCTCTTTGTTTCTTGTCCACACAAGAAAAGCGACAGAATAGGTCTAAAATTCAGGCCTACAAAAACGACTTATAGTTATGTTTATGCCGTCTAGTGGCCTTAGTAATTATGACGTAAGTGGAAGGGGATGCGACAGGAAGTGACGCAGTTCAGATGACAAAGAGATGTCAATCTGAGGTGACTTTATGTCGATTATTTGCCTAAAGGAAGTACAAATCATGATTTAATTGATCATTTTGACCCAAACCATGATCATTCCCTAACCTTAACCAAGTGCCTTTTGTGCCTAAACCTTACCAAACCTTAACCACAGTGTTTTCACACCATAAAACAATTAACAATGATTTGTTATGATTTTGGAAAGCGGCATTTTATGGTCCTATTTTAGAAATATTGGGTCGTCATGGAGTACTGGTCTGGTCCCCATCTGTCCTATAGAGGGCACTGAAAACACTCTTATATGTCGCTTTGGGAGTCATTGGAAATAGACCTATTCTGTCATTTCAGTATGACGACATGTTGTTCTTGGCTATAATGTGGAGTCTCCCACTAGTCATTCTGTCACCTGTTCACCATATATCCAAGGCCAACATCACCTTTTGCCACCTCCAATTCCACAGCTGTTTTTGTTTTAAGCAGACAAACACACACAGCGCTGCCAAAATGTGAATAAACCCCTCTCTGTTTGAGATACCAGGAATTCTTCAGAAATGACCAAATTTGTTGTTTGGGGAAGCAGGGTTGGTAATGCTTTCTTAGCAACCCTGAATAGTGGAGATAACCTCTAAAGCTAACCTTTGTCCGCAGTGGAATGAATCCATGTTGACACTTTCTGTGACCCGAATTTAAACTGCCATCACAACAACACATTTAATAGGCCTGAAGACTTAGGGAATTGCTAGTGTTAACAAGATTTTCTTGCTAGTTTCTTTGCAGTTTATCTTAGTTCTCTATATCCTCGCAGTGTGTAGAACCCTGCAGAAGCTGTACAAGTAATTGAGGATATATTGCATTAAATTTCTGCATGTTTATTTGGTCAGACTGCAGGCCTTGAGGCCACTAATAACTACCCTCAAAATGGCCTCAATTTCCTTCCCTGCATCAATGAGACTCATTTGAATTAACTAGTTATCCCAGTGCAATATTAGATCCACTGTGATCCATTCTTAATTAAGTCTGTGTGTACTGCTTCAGGCGTATATTTAAAGAGTTACAATGCATCTCAGAAAAATGCTAATGTAAACTTCAAATGTTTCAGAAATTGATCTTCAAACCCCGAAGCAAGTCCAACAAGAACTGCATCAAAGACACAGCAAAGAACAAGAAGAAGAAAAAAACAAAAATCGAGAAGGATGCAGAAGAACCCAAGATTGTTGATGAAAGAAAAAAGGTTGAGAAGGAGGAAGACAAGAGCAGCGATGAAAGGGTGAACACAACAGAGGTAGAGGCAGCGAGAGGAAGTGAGACATCGAGAGAAAGGGAGGCAAGTTGTGAGGAAGATAGAAAGATTGATGATGGGATTGAGATCAGCATAGAGACTGTCGAAAAGAAAGATGGAGAAGCAGAGACAAAAGACAAAGGAGCAGAAAACGGCACAGAAGAAGAGGAAGAAGAAGTAAAGATAGCACTGGACCAAGAGGGATCAGAAGAGAACGGAGAGCCTTTAGAAAACGGAGAGGTCCAGGAGGTGACAGAAACCGTCGCGATTGTCGAAACAGAGAGCGAGACCAAAGACAAGGAGGAAGAGGGCGTAGCAGAAGCTGAAGCTGTGATCGAGAATGGAGTAGAAACGGACGAAGAGAAAGAAGAGGGCAAAGAGAGCGTGATCAAATGCCAGGCAGAAGAACCAGCAGGCGTGGAGGTCGTCGCCAAGGATATCATGTCAGATTCACAGGCCACACCAACTAATCAAAGCCCAGAAGAGTAGCCCAGAATAGTCTAAGTCAAGGTTTTTTTCCCACCCTACCTCTGAAATTCCCCATCTTAAGAACTGGTTCACAGTGTTATCCCTGATCCACATTAATGGGGCTTCGATCTCCATTGCTGCAGCATTCTCCAAGCCTACCATCTTTCATAGACTATTCCCCTGTGACTTGTGTAGCTACGGAACAATTTCATGTAACCGCAGACATCAGTCCTACTGTATAACCACACATACTGAATGTATATATCCAAGACAAGAGATGCTGGTGCAGGATAGTCAACATGGAGTCACTGGAATAACTGGATGAAAATCAACAGAGAGGTGAATGTCTAGAATGATGTCGTGATTACGTAGGGCACATTTTTCTTTTACTTAAGAAGAATGAGCAACAGTTTAAAGGCTTGGTCATGCCAGCGAAATAAATCTACAAGAATTTTTTGTGTCGAGTTGACACACAAATTCACACCACTAACCAATAGCAACCTGTCTTGACTGCAGACCTTTCGAGGAACAGAGAGTCCAAAATAGGGAAAGCTCTCATAGCTCATTAGCTGTGTTGCTATATCTACCTTTATTTAACCTCCTCCATCGGAGTATGAACGGCTCCACAAAAGCGGTATGGTTTGCAGATAGTTTTGAGACAGGAGTCAATGGTACAGTAACCAATAACTCTTTATTGAATTCTGGGAACAATTGCCAGGAAAGCTCAGACAGCCCTTGTGACTGACTGTCGCTAGAGTGTTAGTAGTTCATTGCCATTAATTCACAAAATTAGCCTTGAAAGTACTCAGAACCACATACAGTATTTTCACTGTGACACTCTCTGGTGTGACCAAGCCTTTAAGGGGACAAGGAGCGTTACATCATTCTCCTGTTCAATTAGGGTTAATTAGATAACCTGAAATAACAGCAGTGACATTGTTTCTGAAAATAAATGTGGATCGCAGAAAGTTCCCTGCTTGCTTTTGAAGAAAAGTATGAGAAACCCCCCAAAAGTAAGTCCTAAAGTAAGAGGGAGAACAGAGCATGGTTAGCTTTTCTTGTCTTGTCCTAGAGACCCAGATAGCACCTGTTACAAGAGGTACTTTCACCTTGCAGTTGAGCAGTTTGAGCCGCTCTTTTCATTTTTTGAAGCTGAGGAAAAAGTCAGCTCCAAAATCCAGAATTTTGACAAGACACTGGCCTGCCTCATCCACAAAAAATGGCAGAAAAGCGTCATATGTGATCACAGATTGTATCACCATTTCCTGTTCCTTCATTCTGTGCACCATAGTAAGTTGTGATGTGGAGGGAACTTGGAGGAGAACACTGGTAGAGGTGATGGGAAAGGCATTTGTTGCGACAGGCAATCCAAAGTAGGGTGAAGAGATAATTGTTTACGCTGAGCTCTAAGCCGTCAAGTGCTTCAAAGAGAGCCGATAATCACTCTTTGGTGTGGTGTGCTAAGCTCACCTTGCATACAGAATGTTCCATATTCAAAGCCAAGTTAGATAAGGATGTGAAATTCAGCTGAATGTTTGCAGCTCGGGGACAGAACTCATATTTAGACACACCTAGTTAGGTTTTATGTAGCCGAGTGAGGATCTATTTCTGCTCAAAGTTACATTTTTAATGATATTTCCAGTCAGCAGCCACAAACAAAAGCACTTGTTAGAATGGAAACAAAGTTAATCTGTGTGGCCACAACCAAGACTTGTTGTTCACTGAGACCAAAACTGAAGATTAAGAGGGAAACATTGAGACAAAGAAGGAGATTGAGAGCGAAGGAGAAAGACCACAGAGCATAGGGGAGTCAAATAAAAGAAATGAATAGGCTCATTTAAAGTAACGGCCGCTTGCGTCCCACATTCCCCGTTGAGATTTCCTTCATTACTTTACCTCCAGCTCTTACCAGACATCATTTCTGACAATAACCAATTCATAATGTGCTGTTTCATGGCATCGTGTAGCTTTCTGTTTTAAAAAGGGGGGTGGGGAGGGGAGGGGGGGGTGACAACGTTAACAGCATAGAGCTCTCATTAGCTCACTAATGGATTTTGTCAGTGGGGTATCTGTCAGGAATCATGCATTTATAATGGTGGTCACTTATTGGGGGAGGTATTGACAGCAAAACACCTCAGTATGTCAAGCAAATAGCCTTCAGATTTAACGGTGATGTCATGGGGAATCATTTGCACTGAGGAGGAAGAGTTCTCGTTAAAAAAATGCTAAATTTTTGCAAAGAAATTACACACACTCCATCATAAAATATGCCTATTTATTAAAATGTTAACATTTGGTCAATCAATGACTTAAACTACCTGCTGTCCTGCTTTAGGTAGACTGTAATTTGTCATAATTTGGATCTTTTATTTTATGAGAATAGATGATAGCTTGGTCAAGAAAAATGTCTCCATTTTGGGAATGAGACTCCTCAATTACACACAAGTAAGATCGATTACGCTGAAGTGCTCTCTTTTTGGGGGATTAATCCACCCGCCGCTGAGATTTTTTTCAATGTAAAATGGCAAATGCTTGTGTGTAGAGTAGAATATAAAACTGTGACCAGTTTAGCCTTATTACTATACTGTAAATGGCCCACAATCTGCTATTAGAAATGTCTTTTAGAGGCACAATGGTGATTTAAGTGTTATATGTTTGTTATAGTCAAACAGGAAAGTTTTGCTACAGTCAGTGTTGGTATTTTGAAGGTGAGTTTATTGTTCCCTGTTTTAATTACTGGAATTCAGAGAGAGGGGATAAACGATTTGAAGTGTTTGTCTATATGAAGGTAATATGTTCTGGATTTATTTTTAAGATGTAACATGTTTTGAACATGTTTTGTTTTTGTTTTGTTTTTTTTTATTGTGAGTGTTCTGTTTTTTTAAGAGACGTATGATTTTACTGTGGATTTTGTGTTGCCTCTGCTGTTCCGCTAAAGCTTGCTAAAATGTATTTCTGACTGACGCTTCGAGCTACCTCCCGAGGGCTGTTGTTGGTTTTAAACCAAGGGGTCACCGCGTGTGTGACCTCCTAAAACATATGCTCCTTGTCCTCTCGCCCTCCACTATGACGGAGCCCAGACCTGTGAGCGTGAGGTCATCGCTAATGGCAGACAAGGTCAAGGGTCATATTTGAGCCAGGATGGATTTTCCACAGCTGTACAACAGGAGTTTGCACGAGCACATGAAAAATAACCACTCCGATATTGAATTAAGATATGAAGTCATATCATAATATTCTCTGTGGTATTTTCTTTTCTATTTTTACCTTCATTCTCTCAGCTGCTTTTAGCTTTCGGCTGTTTGAGCTTTAATAAGCACTTATTGTATTCAAGAAATATTTTATGCTGCCTCTTGCATCACAACTGCTGGGGAGCAAATAACACCCAGCTGTCACTTCTACGCTTTTGTTAGAATATGACAAATATGAATTATGAAAGGCAATACCAAAAGACAGCCTCTGATAGCTGTGGAGATCATTATGAATATTTGAGAAATTTCCCAGCTGAATCCCGGTCAACTTATTTTGTCAGATTTAATCGGTTTCTTCAATCTCCCCCATGCACAGATAAATGTTTTTACTGTCATCTGTTTTATGAATATGGATTTATTTCAGTATTCCTATCTTTCTCCTTTTTTTTTTTAAATCTAAAAACTGTGACATTTATTCCCTTTTGGCATCCTGTGAAAACAGATAGATCATATTCCACTTTATCAAGGGCAGCAGAGTTTGGAAAATCAGTAAAGCAGCACAGTGATCTCATCCGACATGACTGTTTTTTTCGACTCCCACTACATTCCACTTAGACATCCACAGACATGGATGACTGTAACCTTGACAAAAGTTACAACCGGCCCTGTATCCGTCTGTCCTACCTGAGGCCGTGGCCTTCAGGGCTCCATTTTTCCCTGATAAGGGCTGATTGGTTGCGGTGCAGTCTAACCTCTGACATGAGTACACTCCAGGGACTGTGGGTAATTATGATTTTTTTTTTTTTTGTCTGGTATTATGAAAAAAAAAAAGAAGAAAAACACAGACAGGGAGAGAAAAGCGAGGCAGGATCTGACACTTCATCAGTTAAATGATGCTGAACCATGTTAACTTAGCCGTCCGTGAAAAGAAGGAGACCTTTGACTAATGTTACACTTAAATATACATTTGCAGCTCTCTGCCCATTTGTGTATAAAAAAAAAGGTAATATACAGTTTCCTGTCTTATATCAGCATAATTGTTTCTGAGCCTCAATAGTGGCGCTGGTGCAATCGTTCTTGGTAATGCTGTAAAAAAAAAAAAAACACGTAATGGTTCATTTCCTGTGTGCTACTATGATGTGAAATGGGCAGAGTAGAAATGACAGAACATGATACAATAGGATGCCGTCATTTTTTTTCTGTGTTGTCACTTTAGCTTGCTCACAGCCTCTGGAAAATGTATTCTTAGGTTTTTGTCTCTGATGTTAGTTTTTTATCACCTCGGCTGCCATCATGAATGTTGAGTATCTTTGATCATGTGCTGTCGTCACTTGCATAGCAGTGTTTGCTATCGAGGAAGAAAAAGTATTCTTTATCTTTGCTATCCTGAGTATGTCCACATTCCTATTGTTCATGACATCTGTACAATTTGTATATTATAAAATGATTTATATTTAATGTGTACACGTGTCTTTGCTTATTTGGTGTCAAAGGAAATATACAGTTGCTTCTCTTTTGTTGAGACAGCAGCTATTAAAAGATACTTTGATCCTCAGTCACAAAGCTTTTTCAGGAATTATCCTTTAAGTCTCGACTTGACTCATGAACTCGTAATGCTGTTTCATTTTTACAGTTGGCGGAGAAAAATATACACAGATGCCTCCTGCAACCAGACCTGTTGTAAAGACCACTGAGGTTGAGTCTGAGCAATTTCAGGATTGAGTCAAAACCAAGTCTAATAAAACAAAACGATTTCCATTCAATATTCTTCACAATGCTGTTCATGGTGAGTCATCTGTGATATAACTCTGTCACTCAGTTGTGCAATCGTTTGGATTTAGAAAACAAACAGGAAACGACATAAATCTGCTTAAATCTGGCATTTAAAAAACAAATTATGATAATAACACAGCAAATTAGAGCAGATTGGATTAGATTTAACTTTATTGTTGTTGCACAAAGTAGAAGTACTGAGACAACAAATGCTGTTGGGCATTTAACCAGAAGTACAAAATAGGGCAAAAAGTGCTCATTTACAAACAATATGTAATGTAATTATATATATGCAATTACTAGAAACTAAATATTCTTGCACAATGTTACAAATAATAATAACTATGGGTGTATGATATCTTTCCACACATTTGTACATTAACAATGACAGCTGAGTGACAGTAGAGCAGGCTCTGAAATAATAGAAAAAACATCTCAAGACCGTGAGCAGGCCCAAATACTACAGTACAGCCCTGCCTGTAACCTTGAGTATCTGTTTGAATCAGCAGACACATCATCATGTGCTCCAGCTGTCTGTGTGTCATTAACTTGCAGAAACAATTTCTTGGAGACGTTGTCTTCTAACTGTACAGGGACAGTTCATGTTGCCATCAATGACAAACAGATACGGAAGAAAAAAAAGAAAAGCAGAGGAGGGAAAGGAGACTTATGAACCCAAATTTGTTTTTTCTCTAGGAGAAAGGATCTAATTTTTAAAATCTGCTCCATCTGGTTATTACCTTCATTATGACGAAACCTTAGAATAGATCAACTTTATGGTTATTTCACACCCAACACCAAAACAATACCATTCATTCCGTCCAAACATCAAAACAATGCCATTCAGCCTCAAAACTGTTACTCATGCGTCAATATATCACATAAAAACCCAGGCTGGCACCCATGATAATAACCCTATGGTGTTTATGAAGAGAACTATATTTACAGTTGAGTCAACACAGCCGGTGCAATCTATAAGTCATGAGCTCAGAGCCCAGGGGAGAGTAAGGTCATTAAGAGGAGGGCTTTGCCTTCAAACAAAACCACAAACACCATATCCATTCTGTTCACTGTAGGAGGCGTTAATGGCTTTTGAAGCAGTTTGGGAACCCCTGGCGAGCCGCTAAACTGGTCAGAAACACATTCATCCTGTGGTTTGGATATTAAACCTATGACCCGGGGCGTTATATCCCTGAGGTTCCACTCTCGGACGCAGAGGTAATGCTATACAGCACAACAACGTGCTGAAGGCAGCATGTTTTAAATAATGGTGTTTCTTTGTGACTCAAGGAAATGTTGAATTTATCATTGCAGCACAAGATACCATAGCAGTTTTTAAGTAGGGGTTGAGGTTGATTCAACACAGATTTTGGGTGTTTGTGCCCAGATGGCTTCTGAGGTGCCACAAGCTTCTGGGATGGAGCTGCTTCGCTGTGCCAGGTGTTGGACATTGTTGAATTGATCTAAAATTCATTGCACTCATAAAATCAGTCAAAGAGGTTTATGTTGGCTTTGTCGTGCCATTAAAGTCATGGATTCTGGTGAGATGTGGGTTAAAGTCCTGCTTGAGGCAGTACTGCCATCTAGTGGCTGTCATGTGCAGTGAGATCACAATACTGGACCCAGGACTCATCTAGTTCTTGATTGTTTTAGTGATGAAATGACAACGTCTATTAATCAAGTATTCAGTCAACAGAAGATTGATTGACTACAGTTGTAATAACTGTCAAATCTGAAGTAAATGATCACATAAAAAAGCTTTTCTCTATCTTTTATCATTATGAAATCAAATTCCCCTCTTATTTCCCCTTTTAGGGGGCATTCCACCAATCTGACATATAAAGTTCTGTTTACTCATCACGCCAAATAATACTCAGCCTGTGAAAACAGTCGTATAATATCTGTGGTTGTGAAGATGAGAAAATATCCCTGATGATGCCATAGTGATGTCATCAGTTATTAAATTAGATTTAAGACTGAGATTTGACAGAAAACCTCCTTTACAAATGTGGAAGTTTGAAAGATGTAGACATTTAGCAGACAGGGAAGGTTTATGAAAGACAACACTGAGTTTTAATTATGGGAAATGAAGGTTCCAGGGGTTTTTTACAGAGGAACTGAAAATCAGCCTGTGTTGTTTCAGAATTGAATATTCTTTTTTAATCTGTTCTGACTTTATGACAATGTGCAATATTAACTGCTGCAATACCCCCTTAAGTAGCTTCAGAGTTAGAAAAAACATCTTATTTCCATACCGTCTGACAGTATGTTCTGTATCAGCTTGTTCTAGCTGTTCATTGAAGAGTGAGTGAAATATTTAAAACCAGACTCCATGTTTTTATGGCTGCACTATTCCATCAAATAGAAATATTCTAGCTCTGTTGTGTATAATTTCATACACATTTCCTCAAAATTTTGCCTGACATTCTCTGGAAACTGTCAAATCTCCAATTCAAAGTAAAGTTCAGTGGGCTTGAACAGTGTTTGGCTGCACAGCGTGAATTTCTAATGACTGTCAGTGTGAGTCAGTGTGGTTTATTAGGTGTTGTTCAGACAAAATAAGCAATTTGAAGATAACACTTTGGGCTCTCTGAACCATATTTTCTTGAAGGAAATTATGGACAAAGTTGTTTTTTTACATTGTTAACTTGAAATGAGCTCCCTCCTCACACAACTGCTTTCCTTGTCAACACTCCTGGTGATATACAAGCAGACCAACAAGCGCACTTGAACATCTAATAAGTACACTTTGAACTTAGATATGAGGTCAACACCAGTATATTCATTACCATAACAGAGAGGAACTCTGTAGCTGTGCGTTAAAAACTGTAATCACTTTGCCTTGACTTGCACAATCTTCTGAAAACCATTACTGCAGTGTTTGATAACATCCTCAAGTTCCCTCCGCACACACTCTGTGTTAGCAGATTAACTACTCACCAATTAATTAACACAATTACCTCTGTGTGTGCCAATCGGTGTCTTATCAACCTTTGTCAGGCCTTAAACTGTAAATTAATTAATACCCCCTCTCTTGTCATTTCTTAATTACCTCAGTTCCAGCAGGAATTCTGAGAAATGCCTGTGTCAGCGGCTCTGTTTTGTGCTCACGCTTATTATGACTTTGCTGTGAGCTCACTGGTTCATTAGACAGGATATGAAAACATGCTGCTCTCATGCTGATGAGAGGTGAGGAGGGGATGACATGATCTAAAAAAAAAAAAAAAAAAAGGCTTTTCAGACCGGTGCTTGATTTGAAGCGGCGCTGTTTATTAATCTTTTTATTTTTGCTGCTGAAGGTGACACTCAGCTTTGTTTGGAGAGCTGGATGTTTTGACAAATAACTGTCAGTTTATTGTAGACTGCTGCAAACTATGAGCTCAACACATATTTATGTTTTTAAAGAGGAAAGAACTGAAACTATACACAACCCTGTCAGGTTCAGGAAAATTATTAAAGAGACAGCAGCAATTCAAATGAGCATTTTATTATTTGTCATCTGTGAGTTTAAGGTTGGATCAAACTTCTCAGGAGCGCTCAGTGTTCACCGATCACTGTAGATAAAAACATCAAACACAGAGTCATAAACAGCAATGAATGGTTGTCACAGAGAATATATTACATTTGACATTCAGATCATTTCATGCAGTCATCCAGCAAACCTTTCATTCCTCCAAATGTTAAAAATAGACCCAATCTGCAGTTTTTTTTTTTCTTTTTGGAGAGGAAGTGAACATTGAACTCATCTTGGGCATTTTATTTCTTATATTTATATGAATTAAAATAAATAATACAGTGCAATAATATACATTTTACAATGCAATAAAACTAGCACACTCACTTTTATATATTCATTCTATATTCAGAAAGAGAGAAAATAACTAAAAAAGACACAAGAGAAAAGCTCTGATGGGATTCGATCTCTGTGTTCATGAGGAATGCAAACTTATACTGTAAGCTGCCATCTTTTTTAATCTCGACCAGAATAACAATAAAATATTTTCTTTGTTGTATTTTTGGATGTGGTTCAGTTAGGTTCAAACAGCCCAATAATAAATAAATCACAGCTTGGAAACAAAAGTCAGAAAGTAGCGTGATTATTGGTCAGTGATTGATTCATCTCTCATCCTTGGAGGTGAGAGGTTTTGGGGGGCGATGAAACTTCAGACAGCTATGATTCCAGTTTATGTAACTGTGATTAAAAATGACGGACATGTCTGTGCTCTCTGACATAATTCATCTCTATGGTGTTTATCAGTTAAGCACGAAGAAACAGCTGAAAATGAAAAGTAAAGATCAGATTGGTATCTCCCAGAGCAGCGTTAAAAAGCCAGTTGGATCCATCTTACAAAGCGTTTTGAAATATCTTCTGAAACGTAATTATTAGCAATCATGACTGCCAGAATGACTGAATCATATTTCTTTAAACTTCTCATATATTCAAGTCAAGTATTTTACATCCTAATCACCAGGATGTAGCATAATCTGTGTCTCTGATTCCTGATACTGATTTCTGATGTAAAATAGAGTCATTTCCAAACATGAAGAACAGCTGGCGGTGAAGCTCCTCAAGTAGCCATGTCTCCATCTTCATCACCTGAGAACACCTGGAGAAAATCTCATCTCATCATCAAAAACTCTTGAGATAATGAGGAATCCTAAGGCAGCCACTTGACTGGCTGTGAGTATGAAAACTCCCCATTTGAGATTTGCTCCTCTGGTTAGTTTTTGGGGAAAAAAAACAAGTTCTCAATTGCCTAATGTTTTGGGTTGACATGTAATGACATCCCACTTTGCATTTTTGCATTTTTTTTGCAAATTTTGTGCTTAATTTTCTAAGATTATCTGGTGTAGTTTGTTCTTTCTCTTCTTGAAAGAGGACAAATGACTGGATATCAAGCATCATGCTGTAGGTTGGGGTTGGGATCATGGTTAGGGTTAGGGGGTTAGGGTTAGGGGTTCGGGTTAGGGTTAGGGTTAGGGGTTAGGGTTAGGGGGTTAGGGTTAGAGGGTTAGGGTTAGGGGTTAGGGTTAGGGGGTTAGGGTTAGGGGTTTGGGTTAGGGGATTAGGGTTAGGGGTTAGGGTTGGGGGTTAGGGTTAGGGGGTTAGGGTTAGGGGTTCGGGTTAGGGGGTTAGGGTTAGGGGTTCGGGTTAGGGGATTAGGGTTAGGGGGTTAGGGTTAGGGGTTAGGGTTAGGTCATTAACCACTGAACCGTTTCTGGGCTTTAGCTCATTATTTAACCCTCCATCTTACCTACTGAGGCCTTGGACAGCAATGGAAGTGCACGTCATTGAGGGTGGAGTCATCCAGGCCATACTGGTATTCCTCCATCTTGGTCTCGATGCCACAGATTCCTCCATCACGACATTCCTCGCTCCAGTGGCCGTACTCTCCCCAGTCCATGCCTCGCCCCTCCAGCACTGGGTTGCTGCTGCAGCGGAACTTGATGTTGTTAGCGGCTGTGTCGTCACCAAACAGACCCAGATGGGGCTCCACACGAAGCTGGAAAGAGGTGAGCACACCAGTGGGGCAGTACTGGGGCTGGGACCAGTCACCGAAGCTGGACGGGAGAGCAGGAATACAGGAGAGGGGAGAAAAAAAAAATCAGCAAAGGATCCAAGATGTGGGCTGGAAACACTGGATGAAAGTCAAGCCATTTCAAAATCTGAGTGCCTAATTTGCAGTCTTGGCAGAAGCAGAACTTTCATTTCCCCTCTGAACATGATGGGAAGCTGCCAGTCTCCAGCTTCCTGCTGCTTTCAAAGTACCTACTTTATTCTTGTTTAACCTGTATAGTAGAGCCAGGTTAGTCCCACTGAGATCAAATAGATCTGACCACAGCAACAAACAGCTGCATATTTAAAGACATCAGTAAAAACGTTTTAGCATGAGTGGCAGAGATGTGTGAAGGAAAGTGTTTCTATTAATGTTTATTATTGTCCAACTTTAGATTTCCTTCTGCTGAATACTGGCTTCCTAAAGAAAACTTTCACCACACAAACCAAATGTGTGTGGCAGGACTGTTTACCTAATATTCATTTACTGCTACAAATTAAAAGCAAGCAAAACCAAGTGTATTTAAATTTACCAGTGCAAATTAGAGAAATTAATACTTGCCATTCTTTCACCGGTAAGTTGAAGCTGTGGCTCATTAACAGTCAAGCATGTAAACATTAGAACATTAGCTGCCTTTCTGCTGCCTTCCTGTTTGTTTTGTTTCTTTCTTTATTTTTATTTATTTATTTATTTTACTGAACTTAGTGTCTATTGTTAATTATATCGTGTTGTGACATTGTTTGGTGGATGTGTACCATATTTAGTCTGTGTGTTTTAATTAAGTCATTTACTATGACTTTTACTAGATGTTATTTTATTCTAATTTTAGGTTGCCTCTTTAACATCTGGCACTGATGAAAATTAGCCCCGCAGGCTAATTCTGGGTCATTTAGAATTAGCAAGTTCTTTTTTTTATTGTTGTTGCTGATTAATGAGCATTGACTCTGTCAAATAAATAAATAAAAAATAATAAATACATCAGAATTGCTGAAATGCTTTATAGCTCAGTTATGAGGCATTAATAACAATGAGGTTTGTGTTGCCAGGTTTGACTGAAACTGACAGTGGTGGAAGAAGTATTCAGATCTTTTATTTAAGAAAAGTACCAATACAGCAATGTAAAAATACTCCATTACAAGTAAAAGTTCTGCATTAAAATCCTACTTAAGTAAAAGTACATAAGTATTATCAGCAAAATGTACTTAAAGTAATAAAGTAAAAGTACTCATTTCATCCCTGAGAATGAGCAGCATGTTACTGTTGTAGCTGCTGGAGGTGGAGCTAGTTTGAACTACTTTATATCCAGTTAGCTAGTTTAGTCCAGTGGTTCCCAACCTAGGGGTCGGGGCCCTCCAAAAAGTCACCAAATAAATCTGATGGGTCGTGAGATGATTAATGGGAGAGGAAAGAAGAAAAAACAAAGTTCTGATACACAAATCTGTTTTTCTGACTTTTTCTCTAATTGATTTTTGGTGAAATATTGGATCATTTGAACATTTATTGAAATGAAACCATGTGAGAAGTTTAGAGGGAAAAATCACTATTTGGTGGAGCTGTTAACACCTCACAGACGTCTGAATGTGACCCCGACTACACACTGCTTTTTATAAGACGACACAAGCCTAAAAGGTTGGAAACCACTGGTTTCATCTTTAACAATGTGTTGTATTTTAAAAGCTTGTTATATTATCCATTGTGTCAAATCATCTGAAAAGTAACTAAAGCTGTCAAACAAATGTAATGGAGTAGAAAGTACAATATTTCCCTCTGAAATGGAATGGAATGGAAGTATAAAGTAGCATAAAATGGAAATAGTGAAGTAAAGTGCAGGTACCACAAACTAATTACTTTCCACCACTGGAGACTGATAAATTGTTCACAACCTGACACCCCAAATTTGTTTTGTTCCTATGAAGGGTTTATAACTGGTCTTTAAAGCATTAGTAAATGATTTCTTGTCCATTAATAAAGCCATTAGTTACAATCTAACTCTGAAGCTACTTAAGCCCTTTATAAAGGAGCATTATTAGAGAGTGGTTAAGTTGCGGGCAACTTACTAGCCAGCGTGGGACTCGACAGAGTACAGGAAGCTTCTGTCCCCGTCTTTGGCGCAGATGAGGCGGATCCCGTTCAGGGCAGTGTCATCCGCTCCGTACTGGTTGGGCTCCACCTGAGGAAACAGAATAGCGTTCCCAGAAGCTCTGCTCTAACCAGATTTTTATCTCGTCCTGATGATGCAGCTGCCAAATTTGGAGTGAGTTCAGATCAGGTTAAAGCTGATTGTTTTGAGGGTTTGGTTTAGTCAGTTAGTATCTGAAGAATGACTGAGAATTGTTCTGCATGCAGCTTAACACATAGAAAGGATTATTTTTCCTTTTTTTTGCATTAAACAAAATACAAGATAGAAAACTGGAGATTCTTTTAGTCAGATATTTGTCCTCTCTAAGATGCCTTATAGGTTCAAATTTCTTCCAATCTATCTTAAAGCAACACTCGCATGCCCATTTGGACATCAAAGCAATTTTTGTCACTATAATTGTTTCTCCTCTACATACTGGCTGTGAAATGATCCCTTTTTAACGTGACTCCAATATAAAAGATGGGGGACTAAATCTGCAAAAATGCATTTCTAAGTTCAGCTGAAGCAGATATGAGGCTTCTTCTAAATTATGAATGATAATGAATGATGATGAATGAAATGGGTTAACAAAGTTAAGTGTGTATTTTAACAGAAAATCCCTCGTGTTTCCCTTGAAAGCTCTTGTCTTCCCTCAACAGTGTCTCCTTGCTGAGCTGCAGTGGACGGATATAGTGACAAAGAGAGGAAATTTCATAGTCTTAACCCTTGCATACTGTTCATATTCTGACCCCTTACAGTATCCCCTCATAATTAGTCTCCCTACTAAATTTCTGGATCACAATTTTGTTTTTAATTTATTCATAAATACCTTATCAGTCATTAATACATGGGTGATTAATCCTTAACGTTTTAAAGCTTTCAGAGAGCAGAGAGAGTTCTTGAGGTTTTCACAATCACATTATATTATAGTCCTATGTTACATAAAACAGGAGAACATGACAGCAATCATGATTTCAATTAAATCTATTGAATGTGAAGAATGCAACAACATTTTTGAATGGTGATTTTTGATTTTGTGAATAAATACGGGTCTAATTTAACCCAGAACACACTCTATCTACAAAAATGTGTATGTAAAGTTGAAATATTTCCATTCTTGGGTCATAAAATTTCAGACTAAAAGAACTGTTTTAACTAAACTTTTTGTAAAATCTCAACTGAGAACATGATTCACATCTTTAGCCACTGTACTCCATCATGAATATATATTGTAAATGGATATATAATTGAACAATTGAATTAACTGAATTGTAAGATTCTTTTTCTTTGCCATGCCACAAGTTTATTTAGAGTAATTAGAATATTTGAAATGTGTGAAAGTGTAAGTGTCTTTACCCTGACACTGAATCCAACAGCGAAGAACTTGTCTGGACACATCTCAGGCCAGGTCCAATTTCCAAATTGTTCTCCGTTGCTCACGGTAAGCAGAGATGCGTACTCTCTGTTGTTGAAGGCCACACCAGCTCGCTGCAAAACGGTCTTCTCCTCACACAACCCACAGGACAACACGGCCAGCGTGGCCAGAGCAGTGAGCAGACTTGCCATATTGACAGCAGTGAGTCAATCAGTGTTTCACTCAGAAATGCCAACTAACAAGTAACTGGGGTTCAGACTAACAGCGCTTATAGCTTCCCTGTCGATCCCAAAATACTCGTATCAGGATGAATCATTTACAGAGTCGCAGACTGGCGTGGGAATGAACAGCTGGTGTTAGAAAAAGAAAAGGTTAGAGACACTAGGCCTCTGCTATGCGTCTATGAATTAATTCAGCTTTTACATGCACATTGTCAACTGTAGAGTGCAGAAAATACATAGTTCACTTTGCAAATGTGATCCACAAGTTAAGAAGTCTTGTAATTCATGTTACAAAGATGGCTGTTGTCCAAGTCTAACAATGTCTAGACTGAGACGTGCTGGGCGAGTAGGTAAGAGATTATTAGAAAAGGTGGAAAGCATTTTATTTTGTATTGCCTGGATAGACTCTGATATCAGACCTTATCACTGTTGTCAGATAAAAACTGAGAAAGTCAGTTTTTATCTGAATTAAGGAGAGCAGCTACCACGAGATTGATGTTTTTTATTTTTAAGGAAAAGTCCCCACAAGTGTTGCATGGATTATCCTGAACTTTGGTAGTAATAATAATACTAATAACCAGTATTCACAAAATTAAAAACAATCAAACAACAAAAAACAATAACAGTAATATAGCAAAAATAGTTGGTAAATTTAATGCAAAAAAAGCAAGTTAATAAAAATGAGTTTTTAACAGTGATTTAAAGGAAGTCAGTGATACAGACATTAAAGGAGGGATTCAGAATTTTTCAAGTGTGTCTTAAAACAACAGTCAAGAGCCCAAATGAACATTGAAATATGTTTTTCTTGCTGTTATCATTCCTCCTGTTCATACTGACCATTAGAAGATCCCTTCATAATGAGCTTACAATGTAAGTGACGGGGGCCAAAATCCACAGTCCTCCTCCTGCGCAAGAATGTATTTAAAAGTTTATCTGAAGCCAATATGTATCTTCTAAATAGTCAAATCAAATAGATATCTTTCAACGTTAAAGTCTTTTTAGTGCCAGAGTTCCTCTCTTTGTTAGTATACTTCCACCACAGCTCAACAGGGAAATGCTGTTCGAGGAAACACAAAGAGGGAGTTTGATGCTAAAAAGACTGTAAATGTGGCAGATATCCACTTGATATGACTAACTCAGACTGCTGAAGCTTCATATAAACTTCAGATAAACTTTTAAATACATTTCTGCACAACTGCACATTTGAAGGGGATCTTTTAATAGCCAGTATGAATACGAGGAATGATTACAGCAAGAAAAACCTATTTCAATGTTCATATGGATACTTGAAAAACCGTAAACCTATCCTTTAATTTTCACCACAGGATGAACTGTAGTAACTTTAGTGATCCCGTCACTTTTCATTCAGCACCGTCATCAGATTAAAATTTTTATTTGTCCAATACTTTAGTTTACGATCAAATACGAAACTGCAAAACTAATGAAATTAGTGTTTATTGCTGGTTAGCAGATGTTTGCATGCTAACAGGCAAAACATTTAGCATTTCATCAAGCATTAACTCAAATCACCACTATGCCTTTTCTCAGAGCCGTTAGTATGGCTGTAGACGTTAAACTCTACACTGAGATAGTGAACATGGTAAACATTATATCTGTATCAGTATGCTTGCACTGTTAAGAGTGAGACAGGTTAACATCAGCATGTTGAAGGGGTTCATGTAAATAGCCTGCCTGTGTCTATATAATCACATTATATAGTTATTCTTAATACATCAATGTAACGATTCCAGTGAAAGTAACTTGTACTACCAATATACAGCATGCTGCATTTTCTCATTGGGATTAATTAATAAAGTTTTATTTGTTTTTTAGAGGAAAGTACTCCAACTATTTATCTATCTAATATTGTGTATTCAACCACTTCATAGTGGTTTAAAACACTTCACAACATACAGATATGACATGTAAAGATGATGGAGTTGGATCCTAACCTGACACAGTTTCTATTGTAAAAGACAAATCTGACACCTTAATTCTATAAAATGATCATAATACAAACTTTGGCAAAATAAATTATGGCACATTTTTGAGGGATAAAATGTCAGTTGAGTCCTTGGTTGACAAAAATGATAAAGGGGGAGCTCTGCCATGTCAGGGGGGGCAATACCATGATAAAACAACAGCATGTCACCTTCCCACGATGCTGTTTATCTCCTCTCACTGTAGTTCAAGCAGAGCTGACGGCATATTGAGAAGGACTATTTTCTTGTTTTGTAGGCTGAAGGGTTTTTGAAGATGGAGAGTTGTTGTGTTTAAGAAAGCTGATGGGTTACCACACACTAAAAATCACTGGGTTAAAATTTTACCCAGTTTGGGTCAATATAGCACCAACACAATACTGGGTTAATGTTACCCAGAAAGACAGTCAAGACAAGGGTTGTTTTGATCCAGTTTTAGTGTTATTCTTTATTTTACTCTTGGGTTATTTACCCAAACCAAAGCTTGTTATAATCTACTCTACTCTTTTTAAACTTACATGTCACAGTTTGTTATTGATTGTTAAAAACGTGTTTATCTTGTGAATATTTATGCACATTGTTTTGGAAAAGAAACAATAAATTTGTGACAGTTTATTGTTTGTAACACAGAGTCAGAATAACAGATTGCTGCAGGGTAAAGTTAACCCAATGTTGTCGCTACTGGTGATATATTGATCCAAACTGGGTAAAATTTTAACCCAGTGATTTTTAGTGTGCATTATGTTCATAAGAGCTCAGTGGTTCATAAAAAAATCATTCATTTCAGCAAAAAAACAGCCTTTTGTTAAAGCACTTAAAGCACTCCAAATTACAACTCTGAAAGACGACGTTGAGGTGTTTGTCCTTGTCCGACTAATGGAGTGAAGTCAAACCTGAAACATGAAAAGAAAATGTTATAAAAACTGATTTTTCACAGTTTAGTCTCTGTCTCATTCTCGGACAAAACGATATACTGCACAAAAGAAACGTTAATGGTTTCATAGAACCAGCACTGACGTCAACTCACCTCTGTTTCCACCTATAATAAGCAGCTCCAGCAGCAGCTGTTGTGAAGCCGATAAAGAAGAAGATGATCCCAACTGTCTTCTTCAGGTACTTGGTATCCAGTGGAGAGGTGTCTGAGTGGGAGAAATAATAGCAGTGAAATCTTAATCTGCTCATAGATCCTGCAGTATAGTAGCATACGTAGTTCAGTACAGTTCTAGGCGAGGAAAACATTTATGTTGTAAGGTGACCTGAAGATCTGAAAGCAGGCCTTGGGGACAAAAAATGCTTTAGAAATAGTTAAAATGCCTAATAATGCCATAATAATTTATCTACCTATACACTCAATTCTCAATATAAGTCAATTTATTTAATGTTTATTTATATAGGGACAAATTTCACAACACAAATTAACTTCTTGCATTCTACAGACCAACAGGTTGTTGGTTGTTGGATAGTATTTTGCTGGAGTCTAATGGTCGAAACTTAAATAAATTCCATAAATATTATTAATTCCCAACTTATAATACGTTGTTGAGAAAAAAAAGACACAACATTCTTCAGTTGTGACATTTGTAGCTTCAAATTTGGAAGTAAGATAGTGTTTGAGCCTTTTTCTTCAAGACAAAGCCCCTTACCCCAGTCCACCTCCAGGCTCTCCCTCAGGCTGCTGTGGTCCACCTTGCAGCTCACCCTCTCCCCTCTTCTGAGTGTCAGCTCCAGGTATGAGTGAAGCTGGAAGCTCCAGTCCCCATTGGCCATGACATCTGTAGACCACACATCTGTGGTGACTTCCACCCCGTCTCTTAGCCAGCTCACTCTCACTTCCTGAGGAAAAAAACCCAGAACTCTGCACTCAAGCATGGACCGTTCCCCGTAGTCAGCTGGCTTGGTCTGATGGACCTTGACAATTGGAGGCACTGGAGCGTAGAAATGATTAGAGCAAAAATATTAGTTAATTGACCCGCTGAACATAGAGTGCAGAAGAAAAATTCATGGGCTAAACAGTTTTCTTCAAGCCATTTAATTAAAGAATGGGGACAGAAAGATTGTTTCCTTTTATACCAGTGAAGCAAATTAAGCCAATGAAGTGATGTGTAGGAGTATGATAGCTTCCTTCAAAATCTCCAACTTTTTTAGGAGCAGAAATCACAGATACATACCTTTTCTATCCAGTGTGCTCTTTCTAAACAATCTTGCGTTGTATCTGCAAAGGGTCTCCACTTGACGTTTTCTTAAAGCCATTTTCCAAGCCTGGCTGTTATAATGGTCAGCGTTTATCATGCCATATTCTCCAAAGCCGACATACTTTCCAACTCTGGAGTCATACATGGTGACAAGCTTCTGGTTAAATACATTTTTCACAAAGAAGACCATGTCTGTGGTGTTGTTGCCATACTCACAGTCAGTTATCATCTGATATACATAGCAACCTGCAACAGTAAGGAAACATGTTCAGTCTTTTTTTTACTGCACGTTTATAGCACAAAAGCAGTTGTTTTGTTTTGTGAAATATCTCAATATTTATAAGATCGGCATACAATTTGGTACAGACTTTCATGTTCCCCAGAGGATGAAGCCCACTGACTTTGTGATACCCTGACTTCTCCTTATTAGGTTCACATTTGTGATTTTTGTCTGAACAACTATTGGATGGATTGCAATAACACTTGGTGTACTCATTCATGTCTCCTTCTAGATGAATTGTAGTGAAAAATTTCAATACTTTGGTTTACATGCAGCTCTAACGACATTCAGCCTGAGCTGTACTTTGTGTTTAGTGCTAATTAGCAAGTGTGTGCATGCTAATTAATAGTCTAAACCAATAAGACTAAACACGATAGACATTATATGGTTTAACACCAGCATGTTAGCATTGTGAGCATTTTAATGTTAGCATTTAGCTCGGCACTAATGTGCCTAAGTCAGTGGTGGAAAACTAAGTACATTTACTCAAGTGCTGTACTTAAGTATGTACTTTACTTGAGTATTTTCATTTTATACCACTTGATACTACCACTCCACTACATTCCTCCTCCTCTACATTTATTTGACAGCTTTAAAATTACTTATAAATTACACTGCATTGTTAAAGATTAAACCAGTGGTTCCAAAACTTTTTGGTCTGTGGCCCCTTACAAAAAATCAGTGTGTGTTTGTGTCATTTTTGTGTGTTTCAGATGTCTTTAAGTTGTTTGCGGTTACACCAAAGTGACATTTCCCCTCACATGGTTTTGAATAAATAAATGTTTGAAGCCCAAAGAGGTAAAACTCTCCAATGTTTCACAAAGAACGCAAAGATTAAAGAAAAGTTCTTAAAAATGTATCCAAATTTATGTAGCAGAACTATGTCTTTCTCACCCAATCTATCATCTCAAGACCCCTGAGATTTTTCTTGTGACCCTGACAAAGTTGTTCAAACTAGCTCCATCTTGAGCAGCTGCAGCAATAAAATGCTGCTTATGCATTGACTCATCAGTATTAATAATGTACTTTGGGGTGGCTGTGGCTCAGAGGTAGTGCAGGTCGTCCACTAATGGGAAGATCGGCTCTCCAGCATGTCGAAGTGTCCTTGGGCAACATACTGAACCCCAAATTGCTCCTGAAGGCTCTGCCATCGGTGTGTAACTGTGTGTGTGTGTGTGTGTGAATGAGCAGGTTGGCATCTTGTATGGCAGTGACTGCCATCAGTGTATGAATGTGTGTGCAAATGGGTGAATGTTGACATGTAGTGTAAAGCACTTTGAGTGGTTGGAAGACTGGAAAGGTGCAATATGAATGCAGTCCATTTAGCAGTCCATTTTCTTTGTTAAATTAATTTAGTCACTGATTTTCTGCCAAACATGTGCTTTTACTTAAGTACTTTAAGAAAATTTAGCTGGCAATACTTCCATACTTTTACTTAAGTAGGATTTTAAATACAGGATTTTTACTTGTAATGAAGTATTTTTACATTGTGGTATTGATACTTTTACTTGAGTAAAGGATGTGAGTACTTCTTCCATCGCTAGTGTGGCTATAGACGTCTTGTCTTCAACTACTTGGTTGAGAGACAACACAAACTTACTCTTTCTGTGACTAACCAATGACACATGTCACATACAGGCAAAATAAAATAAACACCCTCCAATAACATTATAGTTCTGTTGTGTTTGAGACAGTGAGAGGTGGTAATTCAATTAAGATGAGTAGGAGAATATGTAATATTATATGCAAATATCCAGTTAAATGTAAATAAATTCCCTTAAAAAGGGAAGCAGTAACTTCCCAAAATGAACTGTAAGCAAACAGAAATACTTTTATAACAATATGTGACATTTATTGCCTGATCTACACACGAAATATGAAAAACACATATACTATTTAAATGTTACAGATGATTTGTTTTTTGCCGGTCTCAAACAGAGCAAAGTTATGTGAAAAAAATCATGATGACATATACAGAACAGAATGTCTGTATAGTATGCAAAAATAAAAGCTGAAACACAAGACGCGAATACATAAAGAAATGCAGTACCTGCTGGTGGAGTGCAGAGTAAAACAGTAGAGACTGCAAGTGTGCACAGAAAATAAAGTCCCATCATCTTCATCAAACTGAAAACTACAACATAAAGTTCATTTCCTGCTGCATGCAGAAGCCTAAAGACTCAGTAATGCTCCTAAATCTGCTTAAGCTCAAAAACTAGGTGGCATCCCTACTGTACTTTCTCATGATTAAATGTCACACACATTAATGCAAGTGCAGAGCTGAAGTGAACAGGTTTTTCAGGTTTATCATAGCTGTGGTTTTGTTGTCATGCTAAAATGATCTAATCTCCTGCACCTTCGTAAAGTAAATGAACAAAACAGAAATGAGGTCAGTCGTTTGACTAGTTTGACTCTTCCCTTAAAGCCATGCCTATTATTGTGCTTCTCAACACTGCCTGTAAATTAATTTGTCACTCAACATTTGTTCTCTATACTCTAATAATTTGTGCCCAATTGCAGTTTTAATCTTACTTAACAGAGTCCAAGGTATGAATTATTTTTTCATCATTTAATATATACTGTCACTGCAATCTCAAAGCTGCAGTATTTTCAGTGTTTGAGATTTTAAATTCATCCCTCAGAAGCTCCACACACTTCCATATTAAAATGTGGCAGCTATCTCATCCATCACTGCAAAAATAATTAGATTCAGGCCCGCGCCAAATAAATTCGGCAGAGAAAAGAGGCAGGCTGGAGCATTGCCATTCTGTGCCGGTATTAAAACACAAGCAGGCAGACATGACAAACATCATTTACTGATCCTTTGTGTCAGGCATTCGCTGCAGGAGCAGCAATCTGCCCAAAAGCGGTGATAATTGATGGTGACTCTGTGAAACGTGCCAGTGATCACACAGGCTGCTGTGATGAAGGGTTAATAAAACACAAGGAAGAACGTAATGGGATTGTTTTCTTTCATTTTAATGTGTTTTGCATGTACTTTGACATACAGTATAAAATACCGGAACAGACATTTTCAACTTCCCTTCATGTGTTTTATTTATACATGACATACACAATGAGATACAAAGCCATTACTATGCTACAATATGGCAAAACATGCCTGAAGCATTACATTTTCTTATATATTAATACATTCTATTGCAAAATGAAGGAACATGTGTTAAACTATTTGTATCATCTGTTGATAGTCTTTTAAAAGACAATGTTGTTGCAGAGATGAAAAACAGAAGACATAAAAAACATTGCAGGTATTTCTTTCTTTTTTTTAAATGACAAATCCATCTGGAAGATGATGACACATCTGACATCGAAATTTAGGTGTTTGTCTTGATGATTGTTACGCCTGGCAGAACTTGTTGGCTTTCAGGATGAACCAGAGCCCTGTGACAACTCCAATCAGCCCCAGGATCACACCACAAACACACACCGCTGTCTCTACAGCCTGCTGGTCTGTGTGTTCTTCA
This sequence comes from Thunnus maccoyii, assembly GCF_910596095.1. Taxonomy (NCBI): domain Eukaryota; kingdom Metazoa; phylum Chordata; class Actinopteri; order Scombriformes; family Scombridae; genus Thunnus; species Thunnus maccoyii. The sequence continues at coordinate 7,625,111 of NC_056542.1, forward strand.
ACCTCTGTGGAAAAAAGATAGCACAAGAGTTTTACTGATGATACCAGTATTATTTTTGTAGCCAACATTTTGCACTAATAACATGCTGCCTAATATCACTTTCTGATATTTAATATACAACAAAGCTCCTGAATTACCATCTATCACCTGAATGTCTTAAGCCCTATTTTCTACAAACTTATAACATATCAGAAGTGGACAGTAATTGTTAAATAAATGTTTACAATATTTGATGAATCATAAATATTTGACATGGATGATTGATTTGTTTTCAACACTGTAGCTTTATTTTGTTTTAAGCCAAAACAATCTATTTCTACTGTGAGCTAATATCCAATTTTGAATGGATCAAGTTAACATTTAACTATCTGTGCACTTGTGGTACTTGATATATATACTATATAAACAGTTGTCAGCATGCTAACATGCTCTTTATATACAATGTTAACACACTGATTTTAGCAGCTATAACATTTACCATATTCACCATCTTAGCATTCTAATATTTGCTAATTAGCGCTAAATACAAAGTACAGCTGAGGATGATGTCATTAGTTAGTTTTTAAAGATATGTTTTTGGGTATTTTTGCCTTTATTGGACAGCTGATAGTGAAGAGGCAGAGAGAAAACAATGGCAGAGAGAGAGGCATGACATACAACATAGGTCTCCAGCTGAACCATTTGTCTACCAGTGTGCTCCTATATCATTAGTTTTGCAGGTATTTGGTCATAAATCAAAGTATTGGACAAATTAAAATTTTGACCTAATGGTGGCCCTATATAAACTGTCAGGAGATCACAAAGTTATAACAAATCCTCCTGAGGGGGACATGTCTGAACCAAATTTCATGGCAAGTTCATTGTCAAAACCACAATGTGAACCTCATGGTGGCGCTAGAGGAAAAGTCAGAGGATCACTAAATTCATTTGAATGCATCCTTTAGGAACTGTGGGTATCTGAAAAATATAGCAATCTATCCAATAGTTGTTGAGATATTTCAGGACCAAAGTGGTGGACTGACTGACGGACCGGCATAACCGTCCCTACAGCCACGCCACTAGCTGGCCTTAATTTGTGCTCATCTATGTGTATCTCTACACATCAATCATCTATATACCATATCAAATATATAAATATATAAATTTCAATATCATGCATCTTCCCTTTTCTAAATATTTTGGGTATATTTTTCAAGTGCACCATGTTCACCTCTTTTCTTCTCCTGTCTCAAACTCAAAATATCCCCTCTGTTGCTTTAACCACTGAGCATCTCATAACTGGGACTCATCTTAACATGACTCGCTCACCCCAGAACCTGATGAGAGGCTCCTGCAGGCTGACGTGATCCACACTGCAGGAGTAGATGTCGCCCTCCTCAGGAGTGAAGCTCAAGTAGGACAAGATGCGAAAGCTGAAATCCTTGTTGGAGTAGTATTGGGTCTGACTGATGTCACTCTGGTCCACCGGCAGCCCGTTCCTGGTCCAGGTGATCTCAACTGTAGGGGGATGGAATTCGTTGACAAAGCAGATGAGGATGTTGGGGACTCCAGGCTCCATCTCCTGCCTTGGGTAGATCAGGGAGGTAGGACTAACTGTGATGTTTGACAGATACAGACATATAAAGTTATACTAGCTCTACATCTCATTCCAAAATGGTCATTTATATGCTGCAACAACAGCCTCCAAGCCTCTCAGAGGGCTTTCCATGAGACAAGGTCTCAAATACATCCCGAAGGTATTGTTCTTCCGCACCAAACTCCGAAAAACATTTCTTTATGTGCACAAGGGCACAGACTGTTGCATCAAGGTTGGAAGCACAATATTATCTAGGTATCATTATTTTTTAGGTGGATCAAAATTAATTGGGACTAAAGGGACATGACCAAAGGTATCCACATAGTTTTGGCCATGTAGTGTAACTAAAAATGAACACAGTGTCTACAAAATCTACACCCTTAACAGTAATACTTTTGCACGGTTTTAAAAGTGGCCCAGAGCCATAATTCATCCCAGGGAGTGGACAAACAATACTGCAAAAAATAGGTTTACAATTTTTCAAGTCTGTCTTAAAACAACCAGGTCAGGTGCCCACATGAACGTTGAAATAGGTTTTGCTTACTGTAAACATTCCTCCTGTTCATACTGACTATTAGAAGATCCCTCTAAACATGCTTACAATGTAAGCGATGGGGAACAAAATTCACAGCCCTTGTTTGAGCAAAATTATATTATATTATATTTAAAAATGTATTCATTTTAAAAAAAGAAGATAATATGAGGCTTCAGCCATAGGGTTAGGGTTAGGGTTAGTCAAATAAAGTGGATATCTTCCAGAGTTACAGTCTTTTTAATATAAAAAACAATCCCTCTTTGTGTCTCGACAAAGAGTTTTTTTCCTGTTCAGCCACAGTGGAAGGATTGTAACAAAAAGAGGGAATTTGACACTAAAAAGACGGTAACTTTGAAAGATATATGAACTTGATTTGACTAATTTGGATGACTTGATCTCATATTAGCTTTTAAATACATTTTTGCACAGATAAAGGGCTGTTGATTTTGTCCCTGTTTTCTCATTTTATAACAAAGATAGTTTTAGTCTAAATTTAAACAGCCATAAATAAACATATACCAATATCACTGAATGTATGCTAATTAGAGGGAACTCCCAAACGTGGAGATACGCAATGTACAATGACAGACACCTTAACCCTCACTGATAATACAAGCATGATTATACACCCAGAGAGGTTAATTGAAGCTCAAAGGGATTTTCTCTGCTGGTACCTGTTCTTCTCTCACAAACACACACACACACCAGAACACTCCTCTCATTAACTTGTGTTTAATAACACAGCTTACTCCCATTACACTGAGGTAGTTTCACTAACATTTAGTGTTGGGAATTGGCTATAATCTAGTTTGTGTAGTTTTGTGATGGAGCCAGTAGTGTGAGTCTAGTTGTTTACTGATGTTAGCTGTGTTCTTGTCATTTGACAGCTTTTATTTGCAGCCTCGGATCCTCAGAGGCTGATCCCAGAGATCTGGTATGAAGTATAAAAAATATAAATATGGAAGTATGGAAAGGTTTAGATTCTTATAGAAGATTGCAGTGAAAATGGTGCTGAGTAATGTGAAGTATGGTGAATGACAATAGGGGAAAAGTCCAAGAAAGAAATTCAGTGTTTCAGCTACAGTTCAATCCCACCTCACCTATGACCTCTGGAGGATTCTTTTCTCCCTTTATGGCACGTGGGATGTTGTACTTGCAGGTACCGACGGACACGTATGTGTCTTCACCCAGTCCAGGATCAGGGGTCCACTGCTCTGCAAACTCGGGCAGACGCTGAACTGTCTTATAGGTGACGGGGTCAACGAAGAGGAGCTGATCCCCATCGAATTCAATATCGTACTGGCCGTCTCTGGGCACGTCCCTTTGACAGAAGGTCAAAAAGCGAAGCAAGTGTCCACCTGCAGTTTATTTAAAAGTAAGAAAGACATATATGACTGGTATATACTGGTGTTTGCACTGCGCAGTCAAGTAGTTCCAAATAGTCTTTGTGAGCAAAGTTGGTGTCTATGCTTGAGCTAAATATGGACTGAGGTCTTGAACAATGTGGGGAATTAACACTGGACATCACCCAAGTGAAAATTGCTAAAATTTTGGCTCCATCAGCCACACTGGCAGGCAACCAACCATGATGATTTTTATTGTAAAAAACATAATTGACTGGCAGTAAAATGGACAAAATTATTGACGTTTTAGAAGACAAAAGCAGAAAGGATAAGTCTCTTTTATACACTGGTTATAATATATATCTGATTAAAATGTAATATATCTTGACTGTTGACAACATTTGCCCACTTTCATAACCTACTGCATCCTCAGTGTAGTAATTAATTTACTATCTTTACAAATCTGAAAACAAAAACTCATCAATCATGAACAATACACTTTTACAAAAACCTACTTTGACTGCATTGTGGAAGACAAATAAGCAGCACAGGGAACAGGATCATCCACATGATGCATTACAGCTCCTCCAAACACCAAACTGAGCAGATTTCACCGCCTGTAGTTCTTCCCTCTGATACATGAAACTATTGGATTCATTTTCTGAAATGACTTCCTGACACCACAAACCATTCAATGTGTGTAATTCGATGACAATGTTTCCACCCTGAAAGCATGGAAGGCACAGGTGAGTCAGATTTTAAAATGACTAACTGCTGCCCCCTACTGGGGAAAAGTGATCATCATAACCTGTGGAAAAAACTTAAAGTCCCTCTCCAGTAAAAATATGTTTTTCTTTGTGTTTTCTTCACTTGGATGCTTAAGCTCCATTTGACTTTGAGGCGTGTACCTACTAGGGATGTGCAGAGATCCCAGTATTTGTATTTGTATCTGTATTTGTATTCGAATAAAAGTGGAAAGAGGCTTAAAAATCCTGTTTTTGTTTTTCTGACACTTTTAATTTTAGAAAATTAAAGTGTTACAATAAGTGTTCATGAATAAACTGCCTTACGAAGGAGGTCCCCACATTGGACTTGAAGTGGAGTCTCCCAGATCATAGACAACTCAGCTGATTACTGAACTAAAACTTTATTCATGGCCTCATGCAGACAGACCTCTACCTATTTATACACCCATAACACAGAGACAGCACACCGTGTAATGTGTAGGGAGGAACTTCAAAGTTAATTATTGCTATGCACTTTTCATCATCTATTTTTTACAACCTAACTTTGTGGAAATGAGAAGGGGAACAACAGTTATGGAGAGTCCCTTGGGAGCACTTTGCTTGTGTCAGTAGCTGAGCTTTATCTCTGGGGAACACCCCCAACAAATAATTTTTAAAATATTTGTCTGGAACAAATATTCATAAAAAACCCACTATTTGTGCTTTGCCAGATAATGTATATGTATTCGGGCACACCCCTAGTACCTACAAGCATGATTTGTGACATCACAACAACTCTGGAGAAAATCGTGCCCCAGTGTGCAACCCACATGTGTTATATGGAAACTTGAATTCTCCATTGCATGTACACTGAGAATAAACTTTACAGTGGAGTAAGAGACATTATGTGTCCAGCAGTTAAACTTTTAAAATGAAAAAATATTTACATATTCATATATTCTAGATTTTTAATGAGGTAGAAGGAGTAGATGTCAATTTTAAGGATTTTAAGGAAGTAATTGATTTAAATTTGTGGGGAAAAAAATAGACACAAATTACTAGTTGAGCAAAAATGTCTGGAAATCTTTAAGTTGGACAGACCATAATTGTACCAAGTGTACAGCATTTATGTTTGTTTTTAAAGCTCTGGCGTGCCCTATTAATTACGTCATATTGCAGTTTATTTTAATATAATATTTCAGTTAATAATTTAATTCTAAAAGCAACAAAGACAAAAAAATGAATAAATTGTGCTCCACAGTGTCATCGTTATAGCAACCATTATTTTCATTAGCAGTTACTAGTGGATGTATATATGTAATGTAATAATTTAGTCTATAATTTCAGGAAATACTGGAAAAGTCTTTCATAATTTCCCAGAGCATCCGAGTGATGTCTTTAAATAATTAAAATAAGTTGTTTTGTGTGACCAACAGCCAAAAATATATTAAGTTAAAAAAAGAGATATAAAACAGACAAAATAACATTTGAGGAGCTGGAACCAGAAGATGTTTAGCAAATTTGCTTGATAAAACCTAAATGAGTAATCAGTTATCTAAACTGTGTTGATTAATTCTCTGTTGTTCGCTAATCACTTGAGTCGAGCTCGACATAAAGTTTTAAAATATCAACATGAAAGATATCACACAGTCAGACAAAAATCAGTGTTTTTACAGAACATACTATTTTAATAAACAAAGCTGTCAAATGAAAGGTATGTCTCTGAGAGGCAGCGACGCTCAGGAGAACATTCTTCAGGAAACAACTAAGACAGTTAACTGGAATGAGAAATAATAGCATGTAAAAAAGGATACAAGCTAACTGAAACAAAAGAGACTGAACAGCAGAAATACAATAATTTGTGCAACAGCAAATACAGTTTAAGTATATACAAGCGTATCTTCTTTCATTGAACATTTAACAGCTTCAACTACACGTGGACTATGAGGACTCTATCGTCTCTGTATGGGAATCTCGTAGCGTTATTCAGCTCACCTTTTGTTCCAGTAAGTGCCGAAAGATTTCTTTTTAAGAAACCTTCACTGTGTTTTCAAGTGCTACATATGTCTTCAAGATACAGTAATACAATACTTTACAAGTTCAGGACAGAATTGTGGAAATTTGAGAGTTTGACCGGCACTATAATCTGATCGTTTTCAGCAGCCTGTGTTCAGCTCTTAAGAAAAAGATACACACTTACTGTCATGAGGAGAAATTTGAAGAATATCAAAGCTGAGCTGTATGAACAGATGGCAAAATACTGAAGACAGTATTTTGTTTAGTGTCATATTAATAAGACTAGACAGTCTTAAAATGGCTGGTGGGCTTTTTAGGAGAAAAGTGCATCCATAAAATCAAAAACCAACTTTTTGAATATGTTACTTAATTGCAAACTTTGTAATTACAGTATGTTAAGCCATTTCAATACTGTACTATAAACCCACCTTTTTAAAAAAAAACAACAACCAAGAATGACAGGCTGTAAAACAGACAGCAGCATAAAGCTCACTGTCAAACTGAGATTTAACATTTGTGTAAACATAACAGAGATGATCTACAACTCAAACTGTAACCAACTTCAAATTTGACCTGAACAAGGCAGATAACCATACAGTCGGTTTGACTTTATTCACTGCTCAATAGCTCTTGGACCTGTGACCATGAGAAGGAATTTTGGAGCTTCCTAACAATAATAATCTAACAGCTATTAACAACAATCTGGATCATTAAGGCTGAGTCTAGGGGTAGATCTAAATTAAGCGAGGCGGAAGGCCAGATGTTAGAAAAACAAGGCTTGTGACCAAAAAGCTTGCTGGTTCAAATTCCAGTAACATCAGAGGAAATATGGATGAAGAAAACAAATAAATAACACTCTCCATTCCCTCGCCACAGAGGACACAGCGTAAGGCCAGCCAAAGTAGATTTGGAGTAAGGGCCCCGTCTTTCCACATCCTTTTTTTATTACTCCACTTCCCTCTTTGGGGGATCACCATAAAATTCTTCTTTATAAAAGAAACATACATTTGTACATGTATTTACAAAGGGGAGGATGGAGAAACCAAGGCATTTAGTGTTTGGATTCTACGATTATCCACGGAGACGTTTTTTCACATCCCTCAGTCCCACATTCAAAACATTTTAGTAGTCCGCTTGGAGTGTTTTTCACTGTAATATCTAATATCTCAGCCCACTACTGTTTTCAGGGTGTGTTTTGTCCTGGGCCAGCCCAAGTCCCTGAGTTATTAGTGTTTTCTCTCTTATCCAGCACTAAGGATCTCAACCAGAGTCCGAATCACTGGTGTCTGAGGACGAGGAGGAGGATGAGGATGAGGAAGAGTCCGAGCTGGAGCTGCTACCGCTGAGGCGAGAGGGCTGGGCTTGAGTCTCTACAGCGCTGGGCTTCTCCACTGAAGAGGGAAGAATAAGTAAGAGTAAATAAATAGGAGTATTACAGACCCACCAGGTAGAGACAAAACAGCAACCAACATCTAAGGTGTCACATGTGACTTACCTTTAGGTTTCGCAGGTTTCTTGACAGAATTGAGTTGTCCGCTGACATCTTGCAGCCTCCTCTCCAGCTCCCTCCTCTTCTCCAGAGTCAGCTCCTCTTTAGACTTGGCAATACCGCCTTTCTTTGCAGCTACAAGTGGAAAATGACAACAAGGCAGTTATAAACTAAGCCATCCACACTATACTACAGTGACCTGTGTATTAGGACAGTATATTGGTTTAAATGAGCTGCAATTAGTGTTTTGAGGGAGCAGTGTCAATGTTAGAAATGTCTTTGACAGTTACCAGTTGATCTGGTTCATTCCTGGGCAAAACTGCTTTCAGGAGTAAACAGTATTGTTTAGGATGCTGGGCTCTTATTGATATGTTTTGGTCCTTTCTGTGGTCAGAGAATTAATGGACAGGGGGCTTTAATACACTTTCAAATGTATGTGGAACAATAATTGATCCCAATCCTTTGACGGCCATATTCAGTGTGGTCCTGCAACACTTAAAGATCACCATGAACCACAGCTGCAGTTGTGGTCTTCTCCACACTGCTTGTTCAACAAATTATTCGCCTCAAATGGAAAAAGACATCTAGAGCTGCAACAATTAATTGATGAATTGATTAGTCAATCGACAAAAAAAATGAATCGGGAACATTTTATTCATTTTTTTGTTTTGTTTTGTTTTTAGCAAAAATACCAAACGTTTGGTGGCTCCAGATATTAAAATGGGATTTGAAGCTTTTCAGCGTCACACCTTGATAGTAAAATGAATTGTTGGATTTTGTTCTCAAACAGCTAAAGCCTACTACTACTACTACTACTACTACTACTACTACTACTACTACATACTACTCGTCTCAACCAGAAGGTTTTATCAAATTGGCCAACTTGTTCTGTTCCATTTTCAAAATTGGACAAATCCCCATTTATGTGTATGATTTTACCATTTTTTAATTATTCATTTCCATCTGTCTTCTCTTTTATTTTCCCATGATTTTTTGCATTTAGTCATGATGCGGATGTAGGCTGGTGTTAATGTTTGTACGTTTGATAAGTGAATCTGTGACAGAAAATATGACTGCTCATCAAAAGTACCATCTTATTACAGCCAGTAGGTAGTGAGATTGAATTAAACCTTTCAGAACATTAGTCTCAGAGACATTAAAGCAGTGCAGTACAGTATCTGGTAAACTCGGTTTCGTGACATGACGAACAACACAACCTTGCATGACATATCATTGATTAAATGCTTTATGCTATAGTGTAAACGCTAACTCGGCAAATTTATTCCTTCAGGAGCTTATCCAGCAGTGTTTACTCAGGGGGAAAACTAGCCCTTCACTCACTGAGACACACTAAGGGCAGAGCTGAATAAAAGATGTGGGTGCAGGACTGTACCAAAGTCAAGTGCATTAACTGGCTGAGAAGACAACATCACATGCCTGTCAGTTTGGTGTAGTACTTTGGTTACAATTTTATTTCTTTAGTAATTCATACAGGGAAAATATTACTTTGATATCAAAGTACAGAGCCGTTATATTGCTTAAAAGGATAGCAAGTATGAGCTGTGTGTTACCCTACATGCAGGTGAATCACATCACGACTGTCAGCTGTTATAAAATCTAGTTTGAAATAAAACAAACAAACAAAGCCTTACAAAGCACCACAGCCTTGAGTTACATTGTTGCTAGGGTTCAAAACAGAAGTGCCCTTTTTTGCAACGACGCAGCTCATTAATCACAGCCTGTGTTGAAATAAAACAATAATTGCAGTATTTGAAATTCAGTAATGGTTTAGCACTTTGTTTTGCCATTTGTTTCACTTGCAAAAGTCTGCACCTATAGTAAAGCACTCTCCCCAAAACTAGCCTGAAAGCGTATTGATAAACTGTGACCATATAAATATCAATAATAAAAATAACTTGTCTGGGGCTGCAACCAACAGTTATTTTCATTATTGATTAATCTGTGTGTTATTTTCCCGATTAACTGATTGGTCGTTTCAGAAACAAAATGTGAAAGATGTCGATCACTGCTTTCCAAAGCCTAAGATACAACCTTAAATGTCTTGTTTTGTCTCCATCAACAGTCCATAACTCAAAGATGTTCAGTTTACTATCATAACAGACTGAAGAAACCAGAAAATATTCCATTTAAGAAGCTGGAATGAGAGAATTTTAGTATTTTTCTTTAAAAAAATGATCAATTATCAAAATAGTTGGTGATTAGTCAGTTGACTATTCGTCGCAGCTCTAAACTTTTCAATGAGTACAAAGCTACATACTAAACATTATTGAACCAAAAAACGCTGGTAAATGCTTGGTGGACGTTTTACTTACCTTGCTCAGTGTAGGGTTTACGGGGCTTCTTCCTCAAACAGGTCATGACGTAGCGCTCCAGCTCTTTCAGTGTCGATGGCTTCAGTGTTTCAAAGTCAATCTCGATCTCCTCGGGATTGGTGTCCCTCAGTGAGGGCTCCCTGGACTGGATGATGTGGACCACACGACCCAGCTTCTCGCCCGGCAGTTTGTTGATGTCGAGGCTCAGTTGGCGCTTCTCATCATACGACATGGGTACAATCTCCTCCTCTTCCTCCGAGTCGTAGTGCGGCAGCATGGAAGGGGCCACTGGTGGGTAGAACGGCTTCTTTGCGGTTCTAAAGAATGAAAAGGAAAATACAGTCAGGAAAAAAGTCATTATTATATCAGCAGCTTGACAGTGTAAATGAGTAAATGGAGACACTAGGTAATCTTTATATTACTCATTATTGTGAAGCATTAAAACCTTCAAAATAGTGTGAAGAGGTAGCAAAACGACTAACTTGCTGTTCTTGTTACTCTTCTTCCCCTGGCTCTTCTTGGGCTGGGATGCTCCTGCTCTGGCAGACTTGCTCTTCAGTATCTTGCCAGGCATCTTCCATTCTTCAGAGCCAGCTCTGCTTCTGCCACCTCGACTTCGCTTCTCCACTTTCTTCTTTTTCTTCTTCTCCTTTTTGTCCTTCTTCTCTTTCTTCTTCTTGGGTTTGATGATGGGACCTTGGGAGAGGGCAGCCAGCTGTTCGTGCATGGCCCGAAGCTGTGAGGAACATTTTTTTTTTTAAGATGATTACTGTAAAAAACATTTCTTATTTCCACATGAAATTTGTTATAATAAAGAGACCTGGTTAATAAATAAATAGTAGTGGAGGTCTTACTTGTGTGCACACCTGGTCCTGTAACTCAGCCAAGCGATGTGCTCGCTCCTCCTCGCTGTCTGAGCTGGGGCTGCTCTCGCTCTCTTCGCTCTCACTGCTGGGCTCACTCTCAGAGGTGGAGGAAGATGAGGACGAGGAGGAGGAAGACGAGGAGGACGAGGAAGTTGGGTGGCCGCTCACTGACATGGCGGTGTGATCCATATGTGGTTCATCTGGCATCTTGGCAAAACGGAACTCAAACACATCCTGGGATAAAGATCAAAGAGTAACAATTGACTATTATTTTCACATTCTGCAGATATATTATCATTTTAGCTTATTAGACGGCTAAGCTTACCTGCAGCTTCCGTGCCATGCCGACGACATCATGGTCAGGTGGGTTGTACTTGTAGCAGTTGGAGAACATAAGCCTGACGTCGCTGGCAAATTGCTGAGCATCCCTGTATTCACGACAGTCCATCTTCCTCTGATGAAGAGTTAGGAAAGGAAAACATTAGTTCTTTAACCTACTATACACATACATTTGGATTTTTTGGCCCCAAGGCTTGCTTCTGTGTTCTTTATCACAGTATGCTATCTTCACAGTGTGATATATTTTAAAGAAAGACATTCAGAAATTTGAAACTTCACTCATCCCTTGATTATGTAATAAGTAGGAGCAATATTGATTGTCTATTAGTCTAGTTAAAAGAATGAGATGTCACCTTGATAGTGCTGAGATCCATGGGACACTTGATAATATCATGATAGTCATGAAGTCCCAGTGCAGCTGCGTCCACAGGTGTGTAGAAAGGCCAGGCGTAGGCAGCATGTTTCTTTGACAACATGTCCTTCAGCAGCCCACTGCAGTACCTCAGCTGCGGGCTTAGTTTGCCCTTCCTCGAGGGCTGAGGTTGGACAGAATCCGGTAAGTCCTTCTTGGGGGGTTTGATGGGGCGTCCGCTGCCCACTCTGCGTCCAGTGCCAGACATCATAGGCTGGAGCAGGACAGGACCTCCGGGGCTTCTGACCAGGCCCATCCCAGGTGGAGTCTCTAAACTCATGCCTCCCATGGAGGAAATGCTGTGCATGGAGGTGTCGTGGACTTGGCCCCCGTGACCTCCCTTCCCTAAGCCCACCATGTGTGTTGCTCCCGACATGCCCACGGTCAAGCCCATGGTGGAGGGTGTGGTGGTGTCTGCCTTACGTTTCACACCTTTCTTCTACAATGAGAAATAAAGAGGTTGGAAGTCACTATGATAAGCTACAACAGACAAGCTCATCATTATGGCTGAATTCCAATCATTATAATGTTGGCAAATCAGCATATTTTTCTTACAACAAAAATGCTGAATATACTTAATATTTTGCAATACGGATAAACATTAAAATCTGTATAACTTAACTTAACTACCACTTAACTGTTTCAATGTTCCTGTTTTTGCAGAAAATGTCAATCTATTGTGTGTGCAGCAATAGACAACCACTTTAGAAAAGTCTGCACAAATGCTAAATATCTGTGTTTTTTGCATGTACCTTGGTTGTGGGCTGCGTGGGGGGTATGCCCATGATGTTTGCTGGAGGCAGGCTTTTGGTCAGCACAGTCTGGGGAGAGTTGGCCAGCATAGACTCCCCAGTGTCTGAGGAAGAGGGGGAGTAAGCTGACTGCGACACAGCTGGCACCTGCTGAGCCCTCGATGCTGAAAAAGGTATCATTTTAGAAATATGACTCAGAATGACTGGTGACAAAAGTGAACACGAAACAGTCTGAAGAAAGCCTCTTGTCACTGGAGACATACAGAGGCTGATAAATGGGACTGAAAATGTGTACAACTTGCGTATTCATGACAAGAACTTCAGAACGCCTCAGAAGATTCATTCATTCAAATTCTGCAAGACGTGTGCTGTCACTTATACTCACAGCTGGATTTGGAACCTCTTCCCCTGCTGTTTTTGTTTCGAGGAGCTGGCGGAGGTAGCTCGATTTCCTCCTGGGGCATCTGGGCCACCTTCTGGAGAAAAATCTTCTCTAAAGGCTGGGCCATCAGCACGATGTCGTCTGTCGGCTAACAAAGAAAACAATTTATGAACACCCTGCATACTACAAAGAAGCCACCATGGTCAATTATGGCAGCTCAGAGTACCTGTTTCACTACTTCTGTAATGATTAACTGATTAATTTGTGATAAAAATATCAATGCAATATGATTTTGTTATGATTTGTTAGACACAAATTCACAAGATGATCTGACATTACTTCTTATACATGAAATAACAAAACAAAAATAGTGATCAAACGATGAAAGCGATGATGAAAATAATCTTTAGTTGCTTTAGAGATTCTCAACAACTACAACTTAGACAGAACACTTGATATAGGCACATTGTTTATACCTAATGAAACTGGAATTTGGTCTCTTGATAACTTGATATTTTCATTTTCCCTCTTGCCAAGTTCTACTGTACAGTGTTTGCAGGTCAGCACATGTTCTTTTATTATATAAGATAGGAGAGTATTCCAGACAAGTTTCTATTTGCAAAGTGTTAGATGAACATTTCTCCACGGGAAATAGAGAAAAGGTTTAAAATTGCACTTTCTCACAATGTTCTGAAAATTCCTGGGTCTGCACCTGGAGCCTGGATTGGTTTTATTGGGTCAGTTAAAACAACAAACTAGATTAAATTAAATTTATACAAATCTACATTTGGTCATTTTGCAACACTTCTTAGTAAGCATGTTAGTTTCACAGCTTTGCACTGGTACAGTGAAAAGCTTCAGACACTTATTGTAGTTTGGATGAACCTCAAACCTCGAATACATATTTTCAATTTAAGCCCTTTCCTGTGCTGCTCTTATTGCCTTGTGCTTAATATAATAACAGTGCATTATCCCTGCTGTGAGTGAAGTCCACCTGATAATAAACATAATCATGAGAGTAATGTAATGAGTGAGAGAGAGAGAAACTTAAAAGAACAAAACCATGATGGACAAAGATCTGATTTTTACCTTTTAACCTACCTTGTTGTAGATGTAGCAGTTGGTGAACATTGTGTTGAAGTCCTGTATGCACTCACTTGCACTACGGTAGAAGTTGTTTTCCAGGCGCTTCTTGATAGTGCCCATGTCCATGGGTTGTTTGATAATTTTATGGTAATCCTGCAGAGGGGAGAATGAGAGACAGAAGGGAAAGGGACAGTAGAAGAGTGAGACATATGGAGATTTTATGAAAATGAAAATCAGCCAAAAAAGACTTGTGGAGCAGGATGAACATTACAAGTGAACAATAAATTAATGTCTAACAATAGCAGCATTTTTTTTTTCCTTTATCATCTGAGCCTAAGCGCTGCCATGAGTTGCACAAACATCAACTTAACAAAATGAGAGTGAAAATCTCTTTGCTCAAGCGTTTACTGTAACCCACCGGTAAGTTAAGCCTGTAGGCGTCGACGGGCTCACGAAAAGGCCAGGCAAAGTGATGCCTCCACAGAGACTTCATCAGGGTCTTCTGGAGGTACTGCAGCTGGTTGGTCATGCGGCTTGGCCGAGAGGGATCCTTTACTGGGGGCTGTGGTGGGGCAGGGGGACCCTGGGGCATGCTGTGTGGCAGAGAGGGGCTCTCAAAGTCCTCGTACAGCAGGGAAGGCTTGCGGATGCGTTTGCCCGAGCTGGAGTGTTGGTCCATCCCGCCACCGGACAACCCGACCAGAGAGCTGAAGTGAAACAAAAAGGGAAGAACAGAGGATGGGATAAAGACAACAGGAAGAGAAAAAAACATGTACTGATGGGACGATAAAATAACTCTGGATTCAGACTGCAGGAAAGAAATTCTACTTTAGATAAATAGAGTGGGAAGAAATGTACAAACAAGACTCCTTTATATATGATAAAAGTGGCGTAATAAATGATTAATAAAAAGGGGAAGTGAACCCATTTTTGTGTGGGAATACAAAAATACAAAGACAGAACAGGATGCCTGATAGTGAAGGAAATGGTTCTTTTAAGTTGACTGTGATGTATGATCATTGCCACCTTTATTGATGCTAAGGCTGCTTGATTATGGAAAAGATCACGATTATTTAACACAATTACTCTTTGACTCACAGAACTGAAATGCTTCAGTTTTATTAAATGTACAAATCCACACTGACTCCAAGCACAGGAGTGCATTTAGTGTAATCTGCACAGAGCGCTGTTTAAATCGCAGAAATATCCTGCTGTATGTGTGTTTTCAACTTACTAACTGTATCTATATTGACTGATCAGCTCCCAGTCTGTCTGTGAGCTTGCTGGTTTCACCACAGGCAGATTCTCCTCACTCACTACAGTGAGCAGGGAAATAAAAATCAATGAATCAATAAATACAAACGCTGTTGATTTCTTCCTGTGGAGATGACATGAAAAGTATTTTGGTTCAGTACATTTCTGTTGTCAGTCAGTGTAGTGAAGCTTCAGTGGACAGAGACGCTGAGCGCAGGTCAGAGGTTTTTAGGGAGGAAAGTACACCGCTGTAAAGGAAAGGGGCGCGCTGGATTTATAACACAAGACAAAACGAGAGCATCACTGCGAAACGAAAAGCGGCACAATAATCGCTTTATCTCGATCTCTTGTTTTCCAATCATAATCATTGGAAGCCAAAAATTGAAAATGAAATTCGATTAATTGCCCAGCCCTAATTGATGCAACTATTGATTCACTGATCTGCCGTTCCCTCTCACGAGCACATACGCTCTTGGAAAATCTACTGATGTCAAAAGCTGCAGCCTATACATGATTCATTCACATTACCCACATGACCAGTGCAACTATGGCAGTGCCCTCTCTGTCCGCCGCTTATCATCATCTAGGAAACTGGGATTCTATCAATAGGATGCTACTTTTAGCACAGTCCTGGGAACCACCACTACATGGATCCTCCCCAGCTAAAGAAAATAAACATTCACTTATAGTAAGGCTGAGTGATATATCGTTACATTTACATCAACGTAAACATTTAAAACTGTGGTGTATAACTTTATTATAAATCATGAGAAAATACTCAGATTTAGCACCAATTGCATGTATGAAAATGGAAGTTAAACTGAATATGTCTTACATTGTGGTATTAAAACTGAAGCACTGACTAGCAGGCTCTACGTCTGTCTTTGACACTCGCCGTGCTCAGTGAGTGAATTTGGAGACATTTTTCTGAAAAAAATATCCTTTTGAAATTGCAATGAATTGCAATAATGTTGAAAAATTGCAAGGCTAAGTAAGGCTGTTGCGTTACCACAAGAAAATGTCTGAAATTTGTGTGTGTGCTTTCAAATTCAGTAGTTCACCACGGTCACCGAGGCATAAAGATATAACCTTCAATACCTTTCAAATGACTGCTTGTATCCTGTTTACAATTTACAAAAACTGTTTTATCCGTACATAGACATAAAATTTTGTTGTCCATTTATTATTTCTATAAGTGTGTATTTTTTCCACATGTTTGCTTGAACATAACAGTAATATGTTTATGTATCATTATCTTTGATCAGCTTCGTTGTCTTTGTTTTGGCTGAATGTCTATGTGCATCTTCCTGAACATTGAGAGCCAATAGAAACTGGAGTCAAATTCCTTGTATGTTTTAAGCTGATTCTGATTCTGAAAATGTGCTAAAAAAAAACAGGGCCTAATAAACACAGATACATCCAACCCTGCACTTTCTGTGTTAAATTTGTGTGCTCTGGTTTCCTCCCACATGCAAAGGAATTAGGAATACTCCCCAATGCCCTCCACTGATGCACTGGTCCCAGATTTAATGTTGGTCTCTTGGCAGTACAGCTGCCCACTACTCTACAGTCAATATGAAGAATGGGCCAAATGCAAAGGACAACTTATCCCAGCAGGAGTTAATAGTGTTAAGTAAAAGAAACAGACAAAAGAAACATCTCAGAACGCTCTACAACTCACAGGGATCTTCAGTCTTGGCTTTAGTCCAACTAGACTAAATAGATCATGTTCTATATAAACCAATTCAGGACACCAAGAGATAAAGGCTGGGGTCTCTCAGTCTATGCAGTCACAGGAAGCCACCATCTCACCCTAAACCCCCATCATTCATCTTCACTTCCCTGTGAGAAGAGCACATGAACCAGATTTAGAAGAAGTTAAATCTCACCCCAGAGTTCAGGACACTTATCTGCCCCACTGACACACAAACTGTAGCAAAGCTTGTGAGCTTATTTCCTACATCTGTCAAAATCCCAGCAACACAAGGAACAGCTGAACCACATTAGCCATGAAAAAAACAAAACAAAAACATGAGCCACTTCACAATATACATGGAGAGTTAAACATATTTGAGCTTTGAGTTACATAAGTAATTGTAAATAAACTGATATAATGAGTTGAAGTGACTTGAGATGGGAGGGTGATTCTCTGGATATTTTTCTTGGATATTGATCAGTGTAATTATGCTGACACACTATTTGTCTTACAGTTTGTTTTTATATGGGTCTAAATAATTGGAATTTTCAATTCTGCTCTGGTGTCCAATCAATGGCTAATTTAGGATCTGTTTAGAGCTGCAAGGATTAGTCTATCAACAGAAAATTAATCACCAACTATTTTGAGTCTTTCTTTTAAAATGTTAGGTTGCTTAATCAGGGGGAAATCTTGAAATTTTAGGTTGCATCTTGGGCTGTGGGAGACATTGGTCATCTTTTTTTTTTTTAAACCAATTTCTGTCATTTTAAAGACCAAATGACTATTCGATTAATCTATAAAATAATCAAGATATTAATCCGATAATGAAAATAATTGTTAGTTGCAGCCTGAGATCTGTTATTATAACCAAAATACAAAGTTAAGGTTTTTGGTGGAAAATGCAGGATTATTATATAAGGTATGAGCATAGCACTGATACTTGGGGGCTAAAATAATCCGGTTGAGTTTATTTTTCTATGATCTAATTGTTTATTATTAGGACAGCTCCGTGCCTGTGACTAATGTGACTGTTTCAACTTGCCATTAATCAACTTCTGCTTCTACTGAACAGCAGTAGCACACACAATAAAACCTATACACCAGCTTCCATTTTAAATCAAAGAGGTGAAAGATAAATGAGACTCTCGGGTTTACAATCCAACAGCTGGTGATCGCGTGGTTGGGACGCCCCGCCCTCCGTGTTTGTAAACACTGACTCACAATGACAGTCACGAATAATGGATTGCGATTTTCTGTGCCCCCCCACCCCCCTCCAAAAAAAAACCCAGAACACACAACGTTTAGTTAACGGTGTTGCTTTGGAAAATGTCAAACCATTAACCTGTCAGTCGATTCCCGTCATTCTGCCACAGCATAATACACGTTAGCTCACCGACACAGAAGCTGCGAGCTGGAAGCTAGGTTAAGCTAACAGAGGTACTGCAATAATGCCTGCCAAATCTAACGGTTCATTGAAAGCTGCTACTTTCTTCCTTGAAATCTACTGCGTGTAAAAGCACAAACACAGAGGCACGATATTTATTACCAGCTATCGTGTGTGACGGTCACATGAGCTGCCAGATTAGCGTTAGCAGGGCGCCTGAGCGATGAATGACCCGACTGACAGAGAGCCGGCGGGGAGCAGCCGGCTGAACCTGCCGGTGGGGCTGCAGCTGTCATTTGGACTTTTTGTGCCAGCTCCCCTGTAAAGCAAAATGCCACAAGAAAAGCTACAATTTAACTGACGTTGAGTAAGCCGTGCTTAAATAGTCTGCCATAAACTAGCTGGCTGAATCAGTCGATGTCTAAAAACAACCGTTTGCAGACAAGCTAGCGCTTTTAACTGGCAGCTAACGGTAACACTAACGAATAACTGTTACAGTGCGCTGACATTAAACGTTAAAACGCTTCATTTGCACGAAACCGATCAAATCTTCTCCCCAAAAACTCTGCTGACATTACCTGTCGTGAGGCGGGTTGGCGGCCGCTTCCATCGGGCTGAAGGCGGAGTGTTATTACAATCCAATTATTCCACCGCTGTTGATGCTATTTCTTCCACCGATACAATACCGGGCGACGCCGCAATGAAATGGCGCCTAAACGCTTCCGCTTGACTCTATATAAACCCACACGTGGCAGTGCCGCGTATTTCCTGTGACGTTATGGGTGATTCTGGACACTGATTGGCTGCAACGACACGTCTGTCACAATACAAAGCACACGCCCAACACTGCCAACGGTACATCTTGTTCTCTGTCATGTTTGCACACAATGGTGGCAGCAGGCGTCGTACTGCATTAAACCGATTCATATTTGAGCTTATGGCTTCGAATTATTCACCATTAGGGTGCCCCTTTGAAAGATGGATGTACTGCTGTCTACAGGAAACGGTGTAACTATGTGTTTGTGTTGTCTGCAGTGCCGGATGTTTCCTCTGTCTATAATACTCCATCGGTTTACTGAGGTAGTAGTATTTTCATGGACATCTAAAACGACTGAGTTATTATGGCCTGGAGTATTTGTGTGGGCAGTACTTGGCCTCTTGTTCGAGATACTGACAGACATTAATCTGGTAACTGGCTCTGGAATTGTGAGTCTGTATTTACCAGTGGTGGGAAGTAACTAGGTACATTTACTGAAGTACAATTTTTAAGTACTTGTACTTTAACGTTACTTTCCATTTTACTCCACAACATTTCAGAGGAGGATATTGTACTTTCTACTCCACTACATTTAGTTAACAGCTGTAGTTACTTTTCAGATGATGATTTGACACAATGGATAATATAACAAACGTTTTAAATACAACACATTATAAAAGATGAAACCCCT
Source organism: Thunnus maccoyii (assembly GCF_910596095.1). NCBI lineage: Eukaryota > Metazoa > Chordata > Actinopteri > Scombriformes > Scombridae > Thunnus > Thunnus maccoyii. Next base: position 7,644,747 of record NC_056542.1, read on the forward strand.
CTAAACTTCTCACATGGTTTAATTTCATAGCTGTTCAAGTGAGCCAATATTTCACTAAAAATCAAAAAAACTGAAAACAGATTTGTCTATCAGAACTTTGTTTTTTTCTTCACTCCCACTTATTGTTTCACAACTCCTCATATTCATCTGGTGACCCTTTGAAACTGTGTAATTCTATATGAAGTACAGTACCAGTCAAAAGTTTGGACACACCTTTCCCTTCCTTTGAATTAAAAAGTGACCAAACTTTTGACCGGTACCGTAGTTCAAACTAGCTCCACGTCCAGCAGCTACAACAGTAACATGCTGCTTATACATTGATGCATTAGTATTAATAATCTAATGATGAACACCCTTTCAACAAGCTGCCAGCATCAAACTACACACCCACCCTGTTAACCATACCATAAAATGTTGGAACCATAGAAAAACTTAAAAAAACAACAACTCTTAAGTCAGTAAAGGTTGCTACCAATGCCCCTTTACAAAGTATAACAGTGTAGTCACTTTGTCACTTCACCTGACAAAATCCCAACAACAATTTCTGTGCAAAAATATTTTTTCCATGAAATGAAACACTTTCACAGATATGGTAAAGCTGAAAATCAAAAAAACATGGAAGGCAAGAAAAGATTCATGGAAAATGTTTATTCTCTTAATTGTAGGTGCACACACACTAGCTTTAAAATACATTTAAGAAGGTAAAAAAAAATCAGCAATAGGAAAAAAAAAAAAAAGTTCAACATGAAAAATATATACCTTTATCTTTATTTAGAAACACTCAATCTAAAAACGTGCAGAATCTAAAAGCAACGTGCAGAGTCTACAAAGCAATAAAGTGTGTGATCATCATTAACTCTCCTCAAGATGATTACATTGACATAACTGAGCTGCTGATTAGGACATAGGGTTGGGCTGGTAACTGGTTGGATTAGATGATTGTGGACAATTCTGCAAATCAATGAGCAGGACTTGATTTTTGATTTTTTTTTATTTTCCAGATAATGTACTGTATTGTGTTCTGTCCATCAATATTGCAATATAAATTCAAATGTCCTTTGATACAGGATTTGATCCATATTGCAAGTAGGACTGTAAGATCTTCCTGGAGCAGTTGGGGGTTAGATGTTCAGCTCAAGGGCTGTTGATTGAAGGGAACCTTAACTCTGGAACTCTTCTGGGATTTCTGGCACAACTTCCCCTACTTTCAAGGTTCATGGAAAACGGTCTTAATGGGCCAAAACTCTCAACACTTGCAGTATTAAGTATGGCCTCACGATGATGATGTTTTTCATACTACAAGTGTTGCCGGAGTTTTGACCCCTCAAGTCTGGAATCATAGTTGGCAACATCCTTGTCACTCGACTGCTTCTCTGGCTTGAGGGCAAACTGCCGCCTGCACATCTTAGTGTATATCATTCTCCTCTTCTTTGCGTTGGAAGCCCCTATTTTGCTTTGTCACCAGTTCAGCATAGAGGCCGTTTTTCCTCAGCAGCTCTTCATGACTGCCCTCCTCCTGTATCGACCCCTTGTCCAGGACAAATATGTGATCGGCCTTCTCCACAACACTCATCTTGTTGGATATCAACAGCACAGAGCAGTTGTTGGTTTGGTTTAACAAAGCTTGGTGGACCTGTTAAGTACAATCATGACTTGGTGTTACATGAAGAAAAACAAAGGCAAATAATGAGAAAAAGTTTAGACTCAAGAATTTCCTACCTGATATTCATTCTCTGTGTCCAAGTCACTGGTAGCGTTGTCCAGTATCAAGATCTTAGGACGTCTGATTAAGGCTCTAGCAATGGCAATGCGCTGCTTCTGGCCTCCAGATACCTGTCCTCCCTTCTCCCCGGCATCTATCCAACAGAAGGACATACTGTTATTGTTTATGTACATCCTCAGGGAATAGTTTTTATTGCATTGTTGCATTCATCATCCTTTCACTACTGTCACACAGCCTGACAGAATGAGTTGCCTAAAAAAAATCCATCCCCCTTCTAAGAGATGCACCATAGCAGGCATTCATTCTGTAAGTGTGCAAACATCTAAGAATGAAAATGAAAATGAAAAATAAATAACACATTTTCTATGGAGTTCCAAAAACCCCCATGAAAGACCCAAATTTATGATCCACTACGCAAAATTCTGGGTCGAACCTGTGTCATATCCTTTTGACAGGTCCTTGATGAAAACGTCGGCACTAGCCAGCCTGGCAGCTCTGTACATTTCCTCATCAGAGGCATGCTCGTAGCCATACTTGATGTTCTCCCGCACTGAGCGAGCAAACAGCACACAATCCTGGCTCACCACAGCGATCTAAAAACAAACAGGATGAGGAGGAAAAGTCAGTGGCTGCTTAACTGTCAGAGCTGACACAGCAGGGTTTACAATGAAGGCAACAGCAGAATAAAGCTAGGAAAAAGTGTCCTTACAATATTCCTGTAACCAGTGTGTGATAATACAAAAATATAAATATTAAGTTGAAAGATAAAAAGGAGAAAATTAGTGAAATTAAAGAGAAATTTTGAGGATTCAGAGTAGAAACTTTCAATGAACTGTGCTTCACCTCCCCTATGTCATTATTGCTGTACAGCTCAGGGCTACTTTAATTCATTTCTGTTTTATGGCCTCAGCTGCACAATACACCGTCATATTTTTCATCTTGAATTTTAGTCAATTTTTGTGGTACAATGACTTGATGAACCCCTTAGGGTGTCAGTACCTCACCAATACAATTTGTAGTTTATTATGTCTTTTTTCATCTGTATCACCAAATAAAGCAGATTAATCCATAGTGTCTTTACTGTTGGCTTTTTTCATGATGATATAGGAATTTAAAGCTAAAATATTTTGTTTTTATAGTGGAAAATTGCAAATGTTGGGACATTAACTCGATCAACAGAGGTCAAGGAGCACAGAACTTGCAATACACTTGATTGCAGTTACAGAACAGTTACTCCTATAACCATTTCTCTTCATTCTTTGTTGATTGTGTAGTTGTGTTATTCTGTTTGCTGATTGTGTTCTTGTCTTATGAATAATTCTTGCTCTAAGGTCTCTCTTGAAAAAGAGATCTTAATCTCAATGAGACTGCCTGATTAAGTAAAGATTAAATTAAAAAAAATGCTTTAGGACAACAGCTTGTTAAGTGGACCTAACAGTGTGTCAGGGTGGTGTTTCTCTGATTGTATGTAATTCTTCCCCCTAGTGGACAAAATCACTTACTGCAGCTTTAAAGGTACCCTGCAGATTTTTCTGGTGAACAAAAAACATGTATGTTTACATTCAGGATTTCTCACCAAAATGTACTGTGTGTGTACTTTAGCTCTAATAAATCTATTAAATGCATTTCCTTAGCTAATTTAAAAAATATATTTTAATTTGTACAATGTTTGCATTCATGTTTGCCATTGTAGGTGCATTGCTACACTTCTTGTCTCATTTTCGTCACCAACTTTGGTTTAGTGGAATAGTGTAAAACTAGTGGTAGAAATATGTATTACATTGCCCACATGCTCCAAATCATCATGTCCACACCTTATACAAACAGAACAGGAACCCACTCATAAAAACATTGCATCATTGCACTACTAGCGATGAAAAACTACTCAGGGTACCTTCAAGCTTCCTATTCTTGCACAATGTCAGCTAAATGCTCAAAATTTCAAATACTAAATTGAAAAAACTGATAGTTTACCCATGCACTAGGAGAGACTTTTGTGTCATATCGCTGTCAGTTACAGGAAGCACTACCTTGTTTGTTTTTATGGTAAAAATATTGGTTGCATATTCCTACTGTTATCCACCCACCTTGTCATGAAGGTACTGGTCTTTGTAGCTTAGCAGTGGTTTCCCATCCAGTAGGATCTCTCCTGCTTGGGGCTGGTAAAACCTCTCCAGCAGCTTGACACAGGTGGACTTCCCTGATCTGTTTAGCCCCACGAGGGCAGTGATCTGGCCTGGTTTCATCTCCAGAGACACGTCCTGGTAGAAGAAAGGAATAGTGTGGATTCATAGAGAGTCATATGTGATGACAAATAAGTGTAAATATAATAAACATACATAAAGACATACATACCTTGAGCAAAGGATTGCTTTTTTCTGTCCCACTGGGATAGGAAAATGTAACTTTTTTGAATTGAATGTGTCCATTAAGGTTTTCAGGGGCCAAGGTGCCCTCAGGAGGTACTTGAGGTTTCCGATCCAAATATTCAAAGATCTTCTCAGAGGCACCAATTGCCTTTTTCACTTCTGGGTAATAACGCATGACAGCCTGGGAGAGCGGTAGTAGAATGAGGCGCTTTTTAGTTTGACACATTTTGGTTTAAAACAAAACAATCTGCTGCTCATTTATCATTCTGCAGTAGGGGAAACAAGTGCAAGGATATAATATTTTATTCAAAATGATTCCCTTTATCTTGGCCTGTGGCTCACCTCAACAGCAGAGGCAAACTGCAGCTCGTACAGGACGAATGACACCAGGTCTCCACTGCTAACAGCCCCTCTGGTAACAAGCGTCCCTCCATAGTACAGAATAAACACTTTCAAGGCTAAGGTGGTCATCTGGAGGGACATAAAACAATGGTTTACATGACAAAATAAACTATTCATCTACCTTACAGGAAGTTGGTCAAATAATATTCCAAAATTATTCCAAGCACTTCGATGAACATGCAGATTAGTAGCCTTTCAAAATAATTAAGGTTACTGGTGTATTTCTGGCTGTAAACAACTGACAACTGAAATAGTGGAAAGTGTACATATATATACACACACACACATCTTCTAGCTTTAAAATCACCAGCCAACAACCAATACCTGATATTATATTTTGCTTTATTCTCTAGGTTAACTCCCACTATCTCATACTCACAGACAAAGATATGCTAAGAAACACATAATCCAGGTCAGTATTCAACTCACGCTGCTGGCCCAGGTAGAGGCTGCATAGGCTGCTGCTTCCTTTTTATTAAGGGCATAAGTATCCTCCAGCCGCTGTCTGTACCTCTCTGTCTCGCCATCCTCGTTGGCAAAACTCCTCACTGTCTTCATGCTGGAGAAGGTCTCTGTGGCCACCTGGTTGGCCTTAGCCAACGACTCCTGAACCTTTACCGAAATAGTCTAAAAGATGGATAGAAATATAAGATAGACAAAATTGTTTATGTGACAAGTCAATACAGTATTTGAAGAAATTAAAAAAATCACCCTTTGTTTACTGATGGAAACTAATCAATTTGATGCTTAAGGCATTTTTTTGTAATGATAATTACGTAGCTACACAGGAAATACCTTCACAAGATGTTACATTCTCAGTTGTTTTTTTTGTTTTCAGGATCAATTGCTTGAGGGTAAAATTTTCCTTGAAGAATTTGGGATATTTAAGGAACTCCTGTTTACCTGGTGGAAGTGTCCAGTGAGCTCCGGTATGACCCAGATGATGGGCAGTCCCATGCAAGTAAGCAGGGTCATTTTCCATGACTGGCTCACCATGAAGAATAAGAGGAAAGCAAAACGTGCTGTGTACCACATCACAAGACTTAGCTTCTCACTCAGCGCCTCACTCATATCGTTGGTATCCGTGGTAATACGGGACACCAGTTCACCTGAGATAAGAGTTGAACGTTAGCCTTATTTTTTTGCCAGCCCAAACTTATACTGTCAAATATATCTACTGGCAAATTCATGACAATCAGGAAAAGCGTACACTTTAAGTGCATGTAAAAATGGTTTAAGATTTATTCATGATGGCCTACTGTGTACAGTGCATTTTCGTTTAAAGATGACTCTCCGTTGAGTCAGCCCTACGTACAGTCTGTACATGACTTACCGGTTGAAGTGGACTCAAAGAAAGCAATCTCCTGTTTCAGCACAGCCTGGAAGACGACTCCCTGCACTGAGGTGTGTATGCAGCTCATGGTGATGTTGTACATGAGGTCACATACAAACTCAAGCACAGCACTAAACAGACAACAGAGCGCACATTTTAGTGTAAAGTACACAAAATGCCACTATGAGGATATTGCTACTACAACTACTGTTTTAAATATTGTAATGGAAAAAAAATCATAACAAGTTACTACTAAATATTACCTAAATATCTTCTTTAAACCCAGAATTGGTTGATTTTTATGTGAACCACAACGTTAATTTCAGCATAAATCGAAATTCTATGAGAAAGATGCAAATGAAACCATGGATCAAATACGTCCATGTTTTAGGACTACAAACTATACCACTGATAATGTTTAATGAAGCTAAATTGAATCTGAATCCAGTATAAAAATACTTATTGAAATCCTAACCCAAAAACTAGAAGTGAGGTTTTGCCAATCACATATTTGCAATTTAGCTAAATGATAACCTAAAACATTGTTCTTTGCTAATAAAAAAGAGAAGAGATAAATATTTGAGATTTGAGATTTCAGGTATTTTAAAAACATAGAAACAGTGATGTTTTAACTACTATGTGACAAAGCTTGTATTACCTGGCAATAGTCATTAGTGTCATGATTGTGATGGCCTCTGTGAATGCATCAGGTGCTTCTTCATTTATGATCCAGTCAGCCACACGACCAGTGTATTGAGGAACAGCCATCTCACCTACGGTCAGAAGATCACATTATTATCACTATTATCATAACACTTTCTTTGACCTTTTGGCTACTGCAAGCACAGAGGTTCAGTCTCAGACAGTCATAAGAGTCAAAGTGGAGATCAACCTGGCTGCTGATACCAACCATTTAGATTTTGATCAATTATAGTCATTCAAAGCTTCCCAGTTCTCTACTTTAACATGAAAAACTATGCAAATGTTTTCGTAGCTCTGCCTGAAAAATAGTTCATACCCTAATTGGTGCAAATAGATGCATTTGATTCTTGTTAACTTTTGATTAATACTACCTACTTTGTGCTTGAAGCTGCTATCAACAAGCAAAAACATATCTATTCAAACTTTGTAATTGCATGAGGACATTATAAAGCTATCATAATATCAACTACATAACCTTAAATTAAGGTGCTGGCTCACTTACCGTAGGAAGAGAGAACCACAAGAACCAGCACAGCAACAAAGCGCCAGAAATAGGGCATCATGTATCCCATCAGTCTCTTAAGAGAAGCACCGGTGTCCTCTTTGGGCTTCTCAGAGGGCTTTCTCGTCAACAGAGATGAGATGTATTGACCCCAGGAGTGCAAAAGAGATGACACATATCTACTCCAGTAGAGCCACGCCACCACTGTCACAACATAACCCTGCAACACCTGCAAAACAAACAGCAGGTTAAACACACACAATACCATATCCAGAAAAAAATAACTCACATGAAATGCATCACCTGTTGCTTCAACAATGCAAATGAGTCTGTGTTTGGATAAAAGAAAATGTATTTAAATACCTAATAGCATTCTTTTTTTTAATCAAAAACGTGTTTGTATGTCCACATTTCTCAAATTGAGGATTTCTCGTTCTCTTCAGACTGGTTTGGTTTTGGTTTCACTCTTGTTCCTGCTCTAGACTCAGTAGCTTGAGCTATGTATGAGCGATGTAGGGCAAAGATACCTGAAAAAAGTGTTTGGAAAAGTGCCTACTTCTGCCTTTACTTGGATGGTATCCATCCTGGAACTAATCATGAATAAAAACACAGCAGCTCACCCTTTCCCAGGAGTGCCATCCCCACAGTTCCTCCATGGTGGACTGCCCCAGCACCCAGAGAAGAGTTGTGTACACTGGGAAGTGAAAGCAAAGGACCCCTAAGCTCTGGAGCCCCTTGAAGCTGCTCATCCATGGCAGGCTTCCAGGGTAGGTGAAGGTGAGCAGGAGAAGGAGGCTAGCCCTGATCAGCCCTCCTCCCCACAGGGCGATGAACGGATGGGAGAAGAGGAGAGGTGAGAACTGTGCCAAGCGGATAGTGTGCACCACACACATATCCAGGCACACGAAGAGCAGAGGAAGAGAGAGGCTCATTTTTTGCATGATACACAAGTTCTGTAAAGTACAAGAAGAGAGAGTGAGGGTCAGTGGCTGAATATTAAAGTTGACACACAAAGTAAGGTTAAACAGAAACCTCCAAAACAGAAAATGGATATGTTTATTTATATTATATTGTTCATATTACCTGTGGGCTGAACCTTGTAGAATATAGCAAAATATTTTAGAGCTGCAACATTTAGTCGATTAGTTGATCGACACAAAATTAATCGGCAACCATTTTGCTAATCAAATATTCATTTGCGTCATTTTTTAAAGGAAAATTGCCAAAAAAAATTGCTGGTTGGAGCTTCTCATAAGTTTTTTTGTGTGTGTCACATGATAGTAAACAAAATATATTTGGATTTTAGACTGTTGATCAGACAAAACATTTTAAGACATCAAACATACATGTATCAAACATATATGTTTGATACATGTATATTTGATACATATAATAAGCATATTTCATTATTTTCATTATTTTTTTCATAGACAAAACAATTAATCGATTAATAGATAATGCAAATAACGTTAATCATTAGTTGCAGCCCTAAAATATTTACCTACACCTCTGTAAGTACTTTAGCTAGGACTACAATTTGCACTTATATACCTTTTACCGACATTGATACGTTAAGAGTTTAACGTTACTTTCTGTTTTGCTGCAGGTGGTATTCAACGTTAATGTACTTTCATTTTCATCTACATTGCTGATTTCTTTGAAACCGTTTGAGGACAGTAAGTCTGACCCAACCCCACATGGCACTCGGAAACACGAACGACTTAGCAAAACACTCAATATTATAAGTATTATCAGGTCAAACTGTAACGTTAGCTGTATTACAGTTAACATACAGTAAATAACTTACAGTTGCTAGCCCGGTTTAGCTAGCATTATTACAGCTATTAAAATCCAACTTACACTTTCTTTCGGCGAGCCGAGTTTGCTGTGGACGTTTATATTCGTCTGAAAACTCTCCGACTCCGATATTTTGGTCAGCAAGCTAAAACTGTAACAATTAAATTAGTGAATGTCAGACCGCCGCCTGTCCTGACTTTAGCCGAGCTGTAACTATCAGACTGAAACCGAAACTAACTATTTATACCTCTTCTTTTTTTTTTTTTTTTTACAACGGAAAGTACCGTTCATGTCGGTCAGAAATGGCGAATAAACACTGGCGAGGGTTATAAAACACATTTTGCTTTAAGTTGTACCGTATTTATAGATATAAGATGTTTCAGAAACATCTTTAAAAACATAATGTATGTTGCATGTACTCTACGAGGGTAATGTCTGGTGTAACCTCGGATCTATCTCCTAACAGTCCAACAGCGACATCATGTAACGAAACGCTGAAACTGCCACAGATCAATAATCTTAATTTATGTCAATAATTAGTTTAAGAATATTTTCTCTTCTTTCTTGGACCTTTTAGCTATTTGGCTTTTCTCTCTCTCTCTTTTTTTTTTTTTTTTTACCTAATAAGCTGTATGTGTCTTTCCAAATAAATTATTTATGTTTGGCCTATATGTTTTACATCATCATGATCGATTTTATGTCCTTACTAATTTTAAAATGGAAACTGTTAATTAACCCCTTGAATGTAAGCCTATGTACAGTATGTAATGTAGTTTAATTTAAATTTTCCTCTGTTGTTTGTTGTCATAGCCTTGCTTGTTTTCCTTGGTTCTTGGTTTTGTTCATGTTAAATAAAGTTATATTTATGCATTATCTATCTATTTATCTGTCTCTCTGTCTGTCATATGAACATTTTCAAGGTTTATGGGCCAAACCATTACTTATAAAACCAGCGTAAAATCAGTAATAAGTTTTAAGTATATTAGTATAGTATTATATTTTTGCTTTTCTGTGCCCAAATCAGATATTACAAAAAGGCATTGCAGCAATAACAAAAACATACAGTTTGCTGCTTTTTCACAACAGAAATTTTAACTTGTCACAGTAGGAAAAATACAGATGTTACTAATAACATCAACGATGGCTCTCAAGTGTCCCAGTAAGACAGTGTGACACTGAGCCAACAATACCAGGACCCTGAAACTGAAGCAGCTAAAAGGACTTATTTATTATTTACACCTGTACTTTTCCTACTGTGACATGTCAAAACGTCTTCTGTGAAAAAGATCTATTGACCCCACCATCACCATCTTTCCCCTGCTGTGCATTGTGTGTGTAAGCTATTGCCTCCAAGTGTATATTAAGCACAATGGTGTAGACTATATACTGTAAATGGCAGCTTCATTATTTACCCCTAGATCCACAAACTAACCACTGCTCCTATACTGATGCAGCCCCAGGTTTTCAATGTGTCAATTAGTTTGTTATAATCTGTAGAGCTGCAATGATTAGTCGATAAATCGATTAAGCAATTGACAGAAGATAAATCACAGTTTTTTTGATAATTATTTATACAATTTTTAAACAAAAATTCCAAATCAGTTTTTCTGCATGTCATACATGATAGTAAACTGAATATCTTTGGGTTTTAAACTGTTGATCTGACAAAAGCTTTGAGCTTTTAATAAACTATAAAAGGTATGTTTCTCTATTTTCTGACATTTCATTAACAGAACAATTGATTAGAGAAAGTTGTAGCCCTAGTAATTTGATTCAACCAATCTTTATTTAGGCAAATGTACAATGTGAGCCCTATATACTAAAATGATAAAACTTGTGTTGAAACCAGATTTTGACACAAAAAAATAGCTAATTCTGCCTGCTTTAGTTAGTGTTGTATTTTGGTGGTCAAAATTCTTTAAAAATGTGCAATTTATTACAGTAAATTACCAAAAAACAATTGACAGGCTGTGAACCTAAGACTTTTGGGGCTCCTGGTGCACCGGGGCACGTTGCCCACTTTTCCTGGTTGGTAATCTGGCCTTGTGCTGCAGCCGATGAAGACAACTGAGGGACTGAAACTTTGAACTTCCTAATAGCTTCCTTCCTTTCCCTTCCTTTTCATGTAAGAAAAATAGGATGAGCAAAGCTATAAATATCCTCACTATTTTAAGTACTATCTTCACACGCACCTATAAATCACTTATACTTAGAATATGTTTCCTTTTACGTATATTCAGAAAATACAATAAAATTTAAATTTGATAGATTTACAGTGTAGCCTCTTTTCATCGCTCAGATACAATGCTGTGCAAAAGTTTTAGGCACTAAAAGTAAAATTTAAAAAACAATGTCATGAATAGTTTTCATTTATCAATTAACTTAATACAAAGTCCGGTAAACAGAAGAAACCTAAATGAAATCATTATTTGGTGTGAGCACGCTTTGCCTTTAAAACAGCAGCAGTTCTCCTCAGTACACCTGCACACTGTTTTTCAAGGTACATGGCAGATAGTTTGTTCCTGCATCCTGGAGAAGTTACCACAGTTCTTCTGTTGATTTAGGCATCTCAGTTGCATCTGTGTCTTCATGTAATCCCAGACTGACTCCATGATGTTGAGATCAAGGCTCTGTGGGGGCCAAACCATCTGTTGCAGGACTTCTTGTTCTTTTTGTAGCTGAAGATAGTTCGTTATGACTCTGGCTGTATGTTTTGGGTTGTTATCATACTGCAGAATACATCTGGGATGGATCAGACGCCTGCCTGATGATATTGCATAATAGATAAGAATCTAAACATCTAAAGTGCCTCAAACTTTTGCACAGTGCTGTAGGATAGATAGATAGATAGATAGATAGATAGATAGATAGATAGATAGATAGATAGATAGATAGATTTGATGTAATAGATATTATAGCTAGATTAGATATTATTATTTAAGTAGTTTTGACTTTTTAAAAAAATCTAATTAGCTATTGCAGGACGAGAGACCTTGTAAGCCAGTGCGCATGCTCAGACATGGCAGCTTCCAGTGAGAAGCTCCTCCGATCCATCAGTGATATTTAGCTAAATAAAACCTGAGCAAACTGAGCTGACAGATGTTGGGTTTCACTGTCAGAACCGTAATGGAGTAAACAGCCGACAGCGGTGGGAACTTGTGATCTGGTCTGGATGGAACCGACGGGTCTACGAGACGTTTTCAAATGTATAACACTATGTAAGCAAACACGGAAGCCTGAAATATATCATTTTAAAAGGGGTTTGTCGTAGTTTAGCCTGCACGAAGAGTTGCTTGGTATTCGCTATATATAACATTAGCGAAATATCTATCATGAGCACCATTTCAGCCTTTTAAACTTACCTTTTCTATGTCAGACAGGCCTGCAACGCCTACTTCTACGTAACGTACAAAAACATCTGGATTAGGACACATGGCGTTGTTATTGTTGTTGTCCACAGTTAAATATGGATGAACTGTGCTTTTAGATTAGGTCTGAATGGACAGACAGGGTGAATGCGACTGCGCTTTAAGGGATAGGTTCACAGTTTTTCAAGTCTGTCTTAAAAAAACAGTCAGTTATGGACGCTGAAAGAGGTTTTCCTCGCTGCAATCATTCCTCCTGTCCATACTGGACATTAAAAGATCTCCTTCAGTGTGTTTTCAATTTCATTTTGTGTAAAAATGCATTTAAAAGTTTATCTGAAGCTAATATTAAGTTTCAGCAGTCATATAGTAGTCATATCAAGTGGATATCTGCCACATTTACAGTCTTTTTAGCATCAAATTCCCTCTTTGTGTTTCTTCGGGAAGTGTTTCCCTGTTGAGCTGCGCTGGAAGTATAGTAACAAAAAGAGGGACTTTGGCACTAAAAAGACTTAAACGTTGAAAGACTTATTTGAAGCTTCAGATAAACTTTTAAATACATTTTTTCACAGAAGGAGGCTTGTGGATTTTTTGCTTGTATGAACAGTAGGAATGAATATGGCAAGAAAGCACCAGGCTATTGTTTTAAGACAGACTTGAAAAATTGTGAACCCATCCATCAAAAGCATGTTGTGTAGCTTGATGCCAAAGCTACAATAACTTTTTTAAAAATATTTTTAGCCATTGCAGCAATGGAGGATATTGGTCTCCTTCCCAAACCCACGAATGACCCCCCACTTCACAGACCCACAGTCTCTGAGACTTTTGGGCTGCACCACATGCCACCAGGTGGGTATGAGATCCAGCAGTGTCACTGTCACCAGCAGTGTCTTAATAAGACATGATGTCAATAATTGTGTGTGTGTGTGTGTGTGTGTGTGTGTGTGTGTGTGTGTGTGTGTGTGTGTGTGTGTGCTGTTCTACCCAGACCATCTGCACGTCACTGATGCAAGCAGGAAATCTGACATGGAAAAAGATGGACCGTCCAAAAAAAGGTCCCACTCAGCAATAATAACAGAGCCGCAGATGATTCCCCACTGTCCAATGCAGAATACACTTCCTCTGGGTACTGACACAAGTAAGTAATAGCGTATTGTTCTTTATACAGTTAGTCACCAACTATTTTGGTAATATGAGTCATTTTCTAAAAGAAAAAAATATGTGGTTCCAGTTTATTAAATATGAATATTTTCTGGTTTCTTTAGTCCTCTTTGATAGTATATCTGAATATCTTTGGGTTGTAGACTATGACAAAACATTTTCAGTTGCATCTTGGGTTTTGGGATACAGTTTTACAATACAATTTTTAACCATTTTCTGACATTTGATAGACCAAACAACTACTGTAATTGAGAAACGACTATCGAGACAATAATTGACAGATAATTCGATAATGAAAATAATTGTTAGTTGTAGCCTTAGCATACAGTGTATTTAACTACATACCCACATTTTTAGAAAGTTTCTCTTGTCTGCAGATTTAAAAGAATAATGATTTGAGCCCATTTTAATCGTCAGCTGGCATTTAATTGAAATTGTTGGGATACAAAACTGTCACAGTGCAGGTGGATGCAGAATTTTGTGAATGCCAGCACATACATCCTGTTAAAGCCTATAACACATTTCTTGCTTTTTCACACATCATTCATATGAGTCCAATAAGTAAATATAAATACATGCAAATATCTGATATTAATGTGGATCTCATGACACAAGGATGCCTGTTTAAAGTTGACTAAAATAAAACATGAGCCACCCAGATTATGATAAACTTTTGAACACCATACAAGCTAGTATGTAAAAAAGTTAAAATATGTTTCAGACTTATTAAACAGAATGACCATGATAAATAAGTTGGGCTTTTAGTATTACACTTTATATACAGTAGTATTCTTCTAATACATGTGTGTAGAAACAAGTTACACAGGAAACAGAAACTCGCAATAAGTGGAAATAAGTGTGTAAATGTATCAGTACACCAGTTATTTTCACATGAGTACATGTTCAAAATAATATGGATTTTTTACTTTTTTTCAATTCCAAAATTGTCATCCTTTAGTGTCCAGCTCCAGATCAATATCAGAATGTTTTTTTCATTCAAAACAAGCTTGATTTTCATTAGTTATCACTGTAAGTGTAATTGCAACACAGGGCCAGAAAATACAGCTTTCTTGCAGTGACTACAGCCTCTTTTATACAGAGAACCTGCATTATAGCCATAAAGAGGTTCCACCTTTGAGCTGCCTTTGCTTTTTCACACTGAACCACACAACGCCGGCATAAAGCCGCCTCCATGTGTGCTTTTACACAGCATGCCAGCGCTCCAGATTCAAAGGCATGACTTATAACACAACAGTGTCAGCTCCCTGTCCCGCTGTGCCAGCTGTCCCTTTTACACACACAGTCCATCCGGCTCTGTGACTACCTCCGTAGCCGGCTTATTGGCAGAGAAACTCTGCCCCCCTACACTCTGTGTTCATACCTTTTATACAGAACAGCGAGGCAGATTAAAGGCACAGTATTCCCTCCTTGAACGGGTTGTGTAAAAAGTGCTATTGACATCTGACAATGTCTGTCCCTTTTGATGGGATGTGTAGATTCATGTCCTTTGTCCAACAAAGTGGTGTTTATTATTGAAAATACCCGAGATAATTTAGGGTAAAAAGGATCATTAAAAAATAGTCCCACCATTTTTAGTCTGTATATCCACAGATTCAAGTTTGTCAATGTGTATTTATTTCTATAACTTGTTGAAATTGTTCACCTAAACTAGGAGTAAAATTGCTTTATTGTATTTGATAAACCAAAAATGTTATTTGTGTCAGAGCCTATGTACTTCAGGCCACTGCCTCCAATAATGAATACTTTTTTTTTTTTAACAGCACTCCTCAATACAGCTGCCAAAAATGGAAACACTCATCTGGATAAGGCTGCCAGAAAAAAAAACAAAACCAAAGTTGCAGATCCATCAAAGTGGAAGCAAAACAAGCAGAAACAGCTGAGAATGGAGGGAAAAGCATACGTAAGCAAACGAAAAAAAGACGGCGAGGTCGTGACAAAACAGCCAAGAGCAATGGGACCAAGATGCACCTCGAATGCATGCAAAAAGGCATCAAACCGGCTTTGCAATGAAATCAATGAAGACACCCGAAAAAAAGTGTTTGATGAATTCTGGCAGCACATGAACTGGGCTCAGAGAAAGATGTACGTGGCAGGACAAGTCGATCGCAATGCGGTGGAAAGATCTCGAGCAGTGGGATCGCAGTCGAGACGATTGGTTTCACTACGTTATCACTTGATGGTGGATGGCAAAAGGAAACAAGTGTGTAAAAACATGTTCCTGTCCACGTTGGGGATTGGAGAGTGGTCTGTGCTCAACTGGGCACACACAGGAAAAACAAGAAAGACTGAATCAAATGAAAACAGATTAGAAAAGAGGCAGGTTGTCCCTCAGTGTCCACAACTGAACTCTGCTCCTTCTACACTCAATAAAACTGTGGCGGTAACCCAGGGTGAGTGATTTTTATTTCATCTTTACACTTTTCAGCTACTCTCTAAACTTGAAACAATTATCTGATTCATCAATTAATCAAACAACACAACAATTCCGATAACTTGTTGTGTTGAGTAGTTCCAGCTCCTGCTTTTAGGTTTATAACTGCTGGTTGGACAAAACAAACTATTTCAAGATGTCACCTCGGGCTCTGGGCAATTGTGATGGGCATATTTCACTATTTTCATATATTTTATAGACAAATTAATAATTTAATAGGAATAATAATCAAGAGATAATTTATAATGATAATAACTGTTCGTTTCAGCCAAACTTAGAAGTGCACTAATGTAATGATGTCACTGCAATGTTAGAACATATACTGTCATTTTGACATTTTTCTGCTAAATTCAGATATTGGCAAAAGACCGCTGTTTTTGCTGTAACACAGAAGTGTATCACTGTAGAGCTGCAACAACAAGTCAGTTGACAGAAAATTAATCAACAACTATTTTTGATAACTGATTAATCATTTGAGTCATTTTTTTAAAGAAAAATGCCAAAATTATTTGGTTATAGCTTCTTGAATGTGATTATTTTCTGGTTTCTCTTTTTGGTTTCCTCTATTATAGTGAACTGAATATATACTATATTTGGACTATTTGTTGGGACAAAACAAGACATTTTAGGTTGTATCTTGGGTTTTGGGAAACACTGATCAACATTTTTCTGACATTTTATAGACCAAACAACTAATCAAGAAAATAATTTTCATGCCTGTCTCATGCATGCCAATGACATTTCCCTGTTTTTGCAGAACAACAGAATGCCACTGACAAAGACAGAAACAAGCCACCAGAACTAGAAGGACCAGCCAGAAAGAAATCCAGAGTTGCCAAACCTTTAACATGGAAGCAAAATCGACAGAAACAACTTAGGATGGAGGGCAAACCGTACATCAGCAAAAGAAAAAAAGATGGTGCCACCATAACTAAAGCTCAGAGGGCGATGGGACCGAGATGCACATCCAGTGCTTGCAAAAAGGCATCCAACCGCTTCTGTGCTGACTTCAGTGAAGACTCAAGGAACAAGCTGTTTACTAGCTTTTGGCAGTGCATGAACTGGCCTCAGAGAAAGGTCTATGTGGCCGGACTAGTTGATTGCGACCCGGTGGAAAGAACCAGAGCACCATGGACTCAATCGAGAAGATCTGTCTCGATGCGTTATCATTTGATAGGCGACGGCGACAGAAAACAGGTTTGTAAAAAGATGTTCCTCTCTACTTTGGGGATTGGAGAGTGGTCAGTGCTTAACTGGGCACAAAATGCATCCCAGCAGGACAATTCAGAAGAAAATACTAAGAAGCGAATGCAGAGAAAGTCCCGTAAAGCTTCAGAGCACATATTCCTGAAGGAGTTCCTCGACAGTTTACCCAAAGTGCTCTCTTGTGGGACATCAATCTCTAAGCTGTATCTGGAGCCAGTCTTCTCAAACATGTCTGAGGTGTATAGGCACTACTACAACCACTGCTTAGAGAAGAAGACGACGCCTCTGTCCCGGCAGGTTTTCTGTGCTGTATTTAAAAAGATGGATTTGGGATTGTGCGACCCCAAAAAGGATCAAGGTTGTTCTTTTGGTGCGACAGGAAACTTGTTCAAAGATCTTTGGGAGGAATACTGCATGGAGAGGGGAGCTTCAGGGCCACAACTAGAGAAATCAGGTAACCAGTAAAGAGGGACTGAGGACATAAATGATCTACAGTGGATCATTCTGTTAACATCAGCTGTGTAATACTCCATTACTCCATTTCTGATGGACACTTTGATTCTAAAACTTTGCCAAAATGACTGAATTTAACAATCTCACATTTCATTAAGTCCTGTTTAAGTCCTATGCTGTCATGGCCTACAGAGCGACAAGGCACAGTTCCACTGGATTCACCTCCAACTTCATGATGTTTGGCCGGGAAGTGAGTGAGCCGGTAGACCTGGTAACCGGTTTGCCCCCTGACTCTGAAACCACTCCCTCTGCTCCTGAGTATGTTCAACGCCTCTGTGAGTGGCTGGAGCTGGCGCATCAAATTGCCAGGGATGCACTCAGTGAATCTGTGAAACGTGCAAAGAGACAGTATGACAAGAACTGCTGCCACACACAGTATCAGGTCGGAGATGCTGTGTGGTATCTCATCAAGGGCACAAAGAAGACCAAGAACAGGGTCAGGAAGTTCCTCCCGTCATATGAAGGTCCCCTCTTCATCGTAGGGCAGCTGGATGACCTAGTGTATCGCATCCATAAAGGCCCAAGAACCAAAGTGAAAGTGGTTCACCATGATCAGCTGAAGCCCTATCGCAGCTGCAAGCTGATGGACAACACCTGGGCCATGGAGCAGGCTCAGGGCTGGGCACCGTTGGAGGTGTCACCTCCAGCCTTGGACAAGGATTCTGCAGACCCAGACCTGGAGCTCTCTGGCCTCTTCTCCAACGCAGACTCCGGCAACACTCCACCAGATCCAGCAGGGCACACCCCTGCAACTGCTACCCCCCCCCCCCCCCCCCCCCCCCCCCCCCCAAACCTTCCTCACCTGGACTTTCCTTCCCCCAGGGACTTTCAGGATAGTGGGGGTGGAGAGGTGGGTCGTCGTCCTCGAAGACCAAGCTGCCGACGTAGGCCCCCGGCCAGGTATGGTGAGTGGGTGGCTCATTAAGGACAATTGATGCACAGTTCCAAGGGTTAAAGGACAATTCCCAGTGTTAAAAGAAGAAGAATGAGGGGAAATGTCTTGTACTGTTTGCTACTGTTGGAGCTAATCGTCATTTTATATGTTAACTACATTTATAAAAAAAAAGAAACTTGAGGAGTAGGCCTATTTGTTTGATAATAATTATCCACCGTGATACAACTGTATTTTTCTGTTGAAGGAACACCTTTATGCCTGTATAGTAAGTGTTATTAATGCCTTCTCCAGGGTTTATAATGCAAGGCTGTGATGTGTGCACCCTATAAGAAAGATTGCTACATGTTCATATTTGCACTGAGAAACTGCACCTTTTGCTATTTCCCGCCTACAATGGACTGTAAATACACTGGTTACACAAAAAAAAAAAGAGGAAATGAAAATGTTGATGTGTATCATTGTGCTGGAGTGGAATTATGGGGAAATGCCATCCAGAGTGGGGGTAGTGTTATACGAGTGGTGTAGTGTCTTTAAGAAATATCCCAGTGCATAGGAAGTGCGCATGACACATGTGTATGGTCGAGCGAGAGAGCGGTTAGCTGTAACAGTAAGAGTACAGTGTATGTACAGTTTGAGCTGTTCTGACAGAGAATAAATGCTGCAACTCCTCAAGATTGAAGCTGAGTTCCCGTTTCTTGCTTGCTACCTGTTGATAAAGTGGAGGGAGTTAACTCCGAAGTTAGCGGTGACTTCGGCCCTGGAGTAGTAAACAAGTCTCCCCTGTGCTTCCCGACCACGGTCTGGACGCTGAAGCAGGAAAGGTTAACACTATGTTGTTCCTTAAAATATAAGCTCTTTTTACATTCTTTGTCAGTGTTAAACATCTGTAAAAATATATATATTTAAACATAATAATCTGTTAATCTGTTGTTTTGAATTTCAGTTAGAGCTGTGTGAGAGTTCGAAGTCAAGTGTCTGAAAAGACTCTCAAGACTAAACTGTTTAAGTCATTTGTTCTCATCTGTATCTGTCTGTACTTGGCAAATTTCAGTCTCTAGATGTCCTATTTTCTTTTTTTTTAATGAAATAAGTACAAACAACAGAAACAGTTTACTGTGTTCAAGTCCTTTTTAGAGTCAGAGCACACAGTTACAGCACAGATTTGCTTCTTTGAAAAGGTCAGATTCAAACCACGCCGTCTGCTCGCACCCCGTAGCTTTTTACATATAACGGTTCTTCCAACAGCTCAAATAACCTCATACTGTGTTTTTTTTCAAGTTGAAACACACTAAGAGCACACACACACACACAGAAACACATGCACATTCGGTAATCGCCCTCCTATTCTTCTCCACACAGTGGCAGGAAGTTGTCCAGATATCCGCAGGGCCTCTGAAAAAAAGAGCGAGTGAACAAAGTGGGCTGGGTGGTGGAATTGGAAGGTGTTGGTGGTGGCGGTGGTGATGGAATTGGTTGACTTCACTCAGAGTTAACTGTTCACTGTGAGCAGCAGGACTGTAGCTACACCACAGAGCTACAGATTTACAACCGTCCAAAAAAACGCTGTGAGCTACTGCAGTGTCAGAGGCAGTTTATGGTTTAGTGGTACCAAACAGCTAGACTGGACTGCTGATCTGTGTGAGCGGAGAGAAGGAAAGGCCCACAGTTTATGACCTGAAGATGTTGGCACTGAGGACGTTTGTTCTGCTTGGACTGAGCTGGACGTGTCAAGGTGAGTCAGCCACCCTATCATCCTCAGATTTATCTTTCTTTTGAGCATACATGAAACACGTTACCGGTTCAAAATGTGCCTAAACTTCACCCTGTGACTGTAGATTGTAGAAAGAAAAGTTGATTCTGATGACCAGTTTGAAAAAAAAAAATGGCGTCTACTCTTATCCAATAATTAATGTTAAAGTGTGTTAAATTAATAATTACTATTTTTAAGGTCTCTTTGGCAACTTAAGACTTATTCAGATTAAAACCCTATAGTTTTAAGACAATAAATAATGAACTTAAGTGAACTAAATGTATTATTTTGAAATATTTTGGTTGGAAAAAATGGATCTTATCCTTGATAATATTCTGTTAAAGACAAAGTGAAAAGTCTATTTTGCGTAACATCGTCATTGTTTTCCTCCACAAGGAAAACTCTCTTTGCTGCTCAAATAAAACAAAAGTGTAAAAAAACTTAACACGTCTAATTTCAGCTCTATTGTCCAGGCCTTTTTTCTGTTATGGTTTTATGGCCCCCACACACACCTGCCAAGCCCATTGTCCAACTCCATCACATTCCTCATTGCCAAGGTGATGACCTTCGACCTTTATCAAGTCCCAGCCCACTCCATTTCCTGTTGCTATTCACTTCTCCTGGAAACTTCCTGTTTATGTCGGTCCCATTTCCTGTTCCCTTTAACGGTCCGTATCAGGACCCACCTTTCATGACTTGACCTGCATTGTTATGAATTGTTGCTAATGCTCTGAAACAATGAGTTGGTTTTGATATGTGGTTAAGTTGGTCCTGTGATAAAACTGTGAAAACAGTTTGCATGGTCAGTTTAATTACTGCAGCTGTGTATAGTGTCAGGTTCAAGAAGCATTAAAAATAACTGCAGGTTTTACTGAAATAATACTCATTTTGAATTTATACATTCAATTTATTTGTTTGAAAGTGTTGCAAAGACTATTTGCCTTTGACACATCTCACTGCTGACAAAATTCACCTGTAATTTAAATAGCACACATATACCTAATAGAGACTGTCTAGATCACTCTGCAAATACACCATTATTACATTTTAACCACAACAACTTAGACAAAAGTATATGTGTATCTTGGCTCACTTTTACCAATTTTTGTACCAATCTGTGTTTGTCTTAACAGCTGCACCTGTTGATTCGTGGGGCCAATGTCCTGTCAACCGACAGTGTAAGGAAAAGTTTGGGAACGGATTATGTGACAAAGAATGTACGGAGCCTGAATGTCTCCGAGACGGCTTCGACTGCCGGAAGGACAGGGGCCTGTGCAAGTAAAACTCTTTTGTTGTCATTTTCATTGTCAGAAACCATGAAAACAATTTCAAGATTAATATTGACTTTTGTGTTTTAGTTGGCTTAATTGTGCAAGTTACTTTGTTCTTTTGAATTGTCTTATGTCGATTTATGCATCATTTTCATTTCGTATCTTATTTGTATTAATAGCCTATTTGAAACTTTTTACACATAAATCACTCAGACTGGGTCGAGATATCTAAATAACAGGCAATTTAAGAGTAACTGGCTTCATCATGAATATTATTATCAAATTGCAATAATTCTGTATTGTTCATTTTCATTTTTTCAAATAAAAATGAAATAGAAATAGTTAAGTTTGGTAGAAGGTGCAGCCAACATGATATTTATACTTTAAATAAAATTAAAACAATAAAAAAAACACCACAATATCAAAGTCACGATGTTAAATCAAATAATTTAAATCACATAAATTCACATAGTTAAAGAAATGAATAATAATTTAGAATCCTTCATAGTCACTTGCTCCTTGTATTTTCATTCTGTATTTTATTCTGAGTATGAAAGTTTAAGATTATTTTTTTCATATCTCTTACTCTTCCTCTCCTTTTCATTCCTTCCATCCCTCCCCATCATGGCTCTCAGTCCGGGCCACATCCAGTACTGTCGCGATCACTACGCCAACTCCCACTGCGAACAGGGATGTGACAGTGCCGCCTGTGGATGGGATGGCAGCGACTGCTTCACACATCAGAGCTCTATATGGGCTAAAGGCACGATAGTGCTGCACACCAAAATCCCACGACATCGTGGCACTTTCTCCAATAGCTCCCTGCTCTGGGCGCTTAGTGTGCTCCTCCAGACACCACTCAAACTGAGAGGCTCAGCCCCCCTTAATACTAACAAGGACTTGTTTGATTTTGACCCTCAGCAGCTCACCGACCTGCTGGCTCAAGCATCACCAGCTGCCTCAAATGGGTAGGTACACAGTTACATGTTACTGGCATTATGATTAGGAATGTCCAGAATTGTGAGCGTAGTTGTACTTTACCTAACCTTTATTTAATCAGGTGAGTCCTTTTTGCAAGGGGGACCTGGTCAAGACTCCTGACAAAACAACACAAAATCCGGCAGCAGATAAAACAATATTAAAGAGAGATAATAATACTAAAATAAGACAACAAGTAGGCTAATACAGAGACATTTAACAATGGACTCATTTGTCATTAAATTTATAGTCTTGAAAGTAGCTTGTGCAGAAAACATGAATTTTTCATGTCTTGTGATTTGAGATAATGATTATAAGATGAGCTCTTATGGACAGAGATGGCCAGCCAACTCTGGAATACAAAGTCAAGTCAATTTATTTTTTTATAGAGACGAATAAAAACACAGACATAATTATGAGAATAAAAGGTGAAATTAATAAAAGCATAGAGTAAAATAAATAAAATGTGGCTAAATCCTAAAAACACAACAGCATTGCACAGAGAACAAATAAACAATAGAAAATAAATAAATAAAAACAGAGTGTGACCAGTCGTGTCTTCATGATGACAATTAAGAGCCTAAAGAAAAGAGATGGGTCTTAAGATGGGTTTTAGAAATATTAATTGAGGGAAGAAAAAAGGGGGAATAATAATAACAAAAGTAAAAATCATGAATGATGTTTTAATTTGGTAACAAATCTCAACATGCTTCTATAGTATTCCCCTGAGTTGCAACAATATAGTCTATGGGCTTCCTCCTAGCATTAGAAAATATAGTTTTCTATTATTTGTCTGCATTCAATATAAGCTTGAGTTGAGACTATTAAATATTAAAGATCCATAGCTATACAAAACTGCATCATCTGCATGACAATGGGTATTAGTTTCATGTGTATTTACACCTAAATTATTTATGTAAAGAGCAAATAAAAGTGGGCTGAGCACAGAACCCTGAGGCACTCCTTTTAGTCCAGCAAGCCAGTCCAAATTAGAAGTAAATATTTCAGGACTTTGTATTGTTGATTTTATGCTTGTTTGGTAAGAGTATGTAATTTTTTGTAAATGGTGAATGTCACAATAGGTCTTTTATGTCAGTCAGTGTGTCAGATTTTATTCAGCAAATGTATCTAGGCAAATCTAGAGATGACACGGCCTCAGAGATGACATACCTGCTGTTTCCTACTGTTTCCTTCCCTCTCTCTTTCTTTCCTAGCTCCCTCCTTTTCCTCCAAGTGGACAACAGGCCATGCTCCCGTCTTCCCTCTACCTGTTTCCCCTATGCCACCGAGGCTGCCAGTTTCCTTCGTGCCGTAATGTCACTGAAGCCTGACTCGTTCACCAACCTCCCAGAGCTGAAGGCCGTCATCAGTATAAGAGGTGTCCGAGAGGAAATAGGAAGCAGAGAGGAGGAAATGGTGAAAAAGGAAGTCAAAGGTAGGCTGACGTCCTGTCTCCTGCATAGGCACACATCCAACTTTGAATTTCATCCAAACAAAACAGTTTATAACACCTTTCCGTTTCCAGTGTGTACATGTGTTGGTCATTGTTGCAGGGTTAAGTTTCAGTTGTTCAAACATAAATCTCTCAGAGGCAGAGGTACTCACAAGCTGAAATTACAAAAAAGGATCTCTTGTCAAAATATTATTCAATTCAATTCAATTTTATTTATGTAACGCCAAATCATAACAAAAGTTATCTCCGGGCACTTTTCACATAGAGCATATCAAGACTGTACTCTTTAATTTACTGAGAACTGACAATTCCCCCACGAGCAAGCACTTGGTGACAGCAGCAAAGAATAACTCCCATTTAATGGGAAGAAACCTCGAGCAGAACCAGGCTCTACGTGGGCGGCCATCTGCCTTGACCGGTTGGGTTAAGAGAGAAAGAAGGAGGGAGGGGAAGAGGGGGGAGAGAGACAAAGAGAAGCATAATAACAACAATAATAACCATAACAATGATAGTAATAATAGAGATATGACTAGTAATATAATAATAATAAATATTAATAATTACTATAAATGAAAATGACATTACATTTATTTATAATAATATTCATGATGCTGGTAGGTCAATAGGCCAGCTAAGTGGCCTCCCCATGTGAAAATAGGAAGGTTAGCTCTATGTATAATATATAAAAGGTAATTTTTTTGAATATTAAGATTAAAGATGAGTTGGATTAGATAAGGTTCATTTGAAATGGGGGTGTATTTTTTTCTTAACACTTCACAAATAAATATTTTTATATTGACAATATTATTTGAAACGTGAAAGGGGTTGCTTGTAGTGATGAAACCACAGAGAATTATGACCTGACTGTGCAGTTGCTCTTAGCTCCATGGAGCATTTTAGTCTTTTAAAGCTCATTCTTTTGGTTTTACAGCCTGAAACTTCACTGTTTTGCTTCACTCTTACTGCTGTATGCTACCTGCCCAGCTCCAAACGGCAGACAGGCAAAATTAGTGACTAGCCAATGGACACAGTTGAGCATTTAGCAGCTATAGAGCCATGAGTTGGTGGAGACCAAAGTAGAGCTAAAAGGAGAGTGAATATTGGACTTATTTTCACCAGGTGACCAGAAACACTACTCTAAATGAATGCTAACATTGCTTTGTGTCTGATTGTTGTGTAAATAACTTTTTAAAGTAATAATATGTCAACATTGTGTTTACAGTTTGTTCCACTGCTCCCAAGAGTCCAAAAAATCTTTTTCTGCTTTAATATTGTGTTTAACAGTAGTTAAATCTTGTTCCAGTCACCTGCAAAGTTGAATTATATTTTCAGGTTTAATTGAATGATAATATATTGAATCTCAGCGAAATCTGTCACAAAATGACACCCTAAATTCGTCAGTAGTTATTTATTTGTGTATTTTTTGAAAGTAATTCTATGTTTACCAAAACATAAGATGTGAGAAACATAACCTTTTATCAGATTAATTTGAGTAATTTAGTAAATAGGATCACATATCAATATTATCATAATATTATCCATCTCATGCAGCCCTAACAAAAAACATTCTACCTGTTAATAATAAAATTAATTTTCCATTCTGTCTTTTATAGAGCCGACCCCTGTGTGGCTGTGGGCTGTGGTTGCCGTAGCAATAGGCCTGCTGCTGGTGCTGGCCCTGGTGGTGCTCCTAGTGGTGAGGAGGGTGAGGCAGCAGCGGGCGGAGAGAGAGAGCAGTAATAGGGTGAGACACAGGTTCACAGTCCCTGACAACGACAGCAAATCCAAGGCCTGGCCACCGCACATAGCCCAACAAGAACAGAGGGTCAGATCCAGCAGGGAGAAAGAGAAAATCAGCTTGAGGAAAAAGAAGAAAGCAAAGGAAGCAGAGAAGAAGAGGAGGAGGGAACCACTTGGGGAGGACGCAATTAGAATGCGGTGAGGGGAGCTGCTTTGAAAGATGTGACAGGATGTTTTGTCTGCTGGAGGAATGATGTCATGTAGACAAATACAGTGAGAGTTCAAAAGTTTGAATGTCACTTTTTATTGTCAATCTGGTGTATTTTGCCCTGGAACTATAGTCTGTAAAAAAATCTCTGCTTCACATTTATATGTTCACATGGTATTCACAGCTTCACTATAGCAGGTGAACCGTAGTTGGAGAAGAAAGAAAACCAATTGCTCATTAAGTTTTCCTACTAGTTTTATTACATTTATAACATTATGAGGAACAATATAGGAAAACACAGTTTTAATAATATAAAATGTTTTATAAAATGTTTTTTTAATAATATAAATGTTTGTATACTGCTTATAGATGCTAAATAAGGGGACATTAGAAGATCACTTGTGCTCTGGGAACTTGGCATTGGCAATTTTTACTATTTTGTGACAAATTATACTTTAGACTTAATTTGTACTTGATTAATCTAAAAATAATAAACAGGTTAATCACTAACAAAAATAAAAATAGTTGCAATCCAAATTAATCAGTATGGAGATTGAAAGTCTGGGCGTGATGATAAATATCTCTAATCCCTGGCATGTTCCAGGGCCCTGGTCCACTTCCTCAAAGACTACCACCCATAAAAGTTGAAGTTTTAGGAAAAATATCCTAAATGGCAACGCTGCATTTTTGTGTTTGGGTGTGTTGCAGAGTTCTTTGGTGACTAATAAATTAAAAAGAAAAGAAAAGAACACAATGTGACTACAGGCAGACTGCCACAGTCCTCTTAATATCAAAACTTTGCTTTGGTTTTCAGACCTCTCAAAAGGGACCAGGACATAGGAAGTGACACAGACTTTACCCAGAGTTCAATGGAAGATATAAATGCACGGTGCTCCAGGCGACAGGAGGATGCCTCCATCTGTGACCACAGGAACCAGGAGCAAAAACACTTCCGGGTTGGAACTTCACAGCCCCGCAGGCCTATACAACGTAAAGAAACTTCTGTGTTGTTTGTTTCTTTCATTCATTTACTCATTCACTCATTCCTAACGCCTAACATTTTTATTCACCTGGGAATCCAACACATTTTTTTTACTATGTCCATCTTTACTATATCATGTCTACAAAAATACTTACACACATTACTTAATACACACATTACATGGTGCAACATCTAGTGCCACTTTATTCTTTATTTAGTTAATATAAATAGCATTTGTAATTGATTATCACTTTCAATATCAAAATCCTTGCATGTGTCAGTTAGATATCCACCTTACATGATTCTTTCTCTCCATCAGCTCCACCTAGAGGATGGGAGAGAAACGCCATGCCTCCTCCATTGCTCAGTCCTCCTCAACAGGTCTGTCTTGTGTTTTGTTTTTGACAGTGTTCATTTTATTTGATCCATGTTGTGCAGAGTCATTGTTATTCATTGTTATACTACTGCTATGACATTGTGCTATTATTTAGATTCATTTATTTGACTTTATCTGAATTTCTTTGCTTGTTATCCTGAGTTTTTAATTTTGTTTTGTTATGATGATGCATTTGTGTAGTTTTTGATATTAGTGTTTTTTTGTTTTTATTTTTTGTCTAGACTTAACTATTGACCACCATAGATATATGTGGAATATGCATAATGTGTATGTATGTTTTCATCATGGCTTGGTTATGTTGGCAGTCGGCAGAGTGGTGTGGCCCGGATGGGTCTGTAGTTCTGATCCGAGCGGTCCGTAGCGGGCTGGACAGAGTGGTCTTGGAGCTGCTGAGAGCAGGAGTGCCAGTTAACAACACTGATCATACTGGTAATGCTTCCCTGTCACAGATACTGACATTAGTTTGATACCTGAAAGCCTAGCTCAACCCCAAACCTCAGTCAGATAGTATTTGCATGTAATTCTTGGTACCTGTTTTAACATACTTGTAGTATGAATGATATGAATGCCAGGTTTTCTAATAAATTTCATTTAAATTACAGTTCAGGATCAAATAAACTCCATCCATCTTATAAGACAAGAAGGATAAAACATTAATGAAGAATTATGTGCAAATGCAGTTTCACCAGTGCCTGTGCAATTCACTGGAAGATGCAACAATTTCCCTGTAAATGTTATGTCATCATTGAGGTCAGGAGGGGAGATGGAGTAATTCTTTTTTAACCCCTTTCATTGGTTTCAATTGGTTTTGGTATTGGCTGGTTTTGTGAATGGTATTTCGGGGAAATTTCATAAACTTCCACATTTTCAGCGTAGTTGTCATATTTAATAATTTAGTAGATTCATGCAAAATGTCTTTGGCTAATGACTGGGAAGGTAATAATATTTTGTTCACTAAGAGTCTACAGCCATACTCTCTCACAGCTGAGGCTCTTAAGAATGCAACTAGTTTTGTGGCAAAGTGACAAATTAAAATTTTTACACGATGATGGCATTGGAGTCAAAATGAGGGGATGAAAGGACCAAAGTGATTAGAATTGATGCTGAGGAGGATATGGATATAAGTACCATATTTCATGTCAATCCATCCAATAGTTTTTGAGAAATTCTACTAAATGCTAAAATGTCAACTTGCTGGTAAGAGTCAAAAGTTAAGGGATCACCAAAGCCAGTAGGATTCATATTCTGGGGAACATGAACATGTGTACAAAATTTCATTGAAATCCATCCAACAG
The DNA here is from genome assembly GCF_910596095.1 of Thunnus maccoyii. NCBI lineage: Eukaryota > Metazoa > Chordata > Actinopteri > Scombriformes > Scombridae > Thunnus > Thunnus maccoyii. The sequence continues at coordinate 7,673,241 of NC_056542.1, forward strand.
TTGATATATTTTAGTCTGAACCAAAGACCAACCTGCGGAAAAAATTCCTATTCCTAGAACCACGCAAGCAAGTCTTGAATTTATAAATGTCTTCATGCCATATTTGGATGCCATGCATGAATAGGTTAAAGTTCATCTTGGAGAAGAATAATGTGTAGAGGTGATGAGCAAGCCATTCATTCTGTGATCTGTACACTGAGGGGTTGAGTAACTGGTGTAACTTACCCCTTTTCTCTCACGTCCTCTTTTTGTGTCCCTCCTCTCCCGTCCTGTCTTCTTCTGTCCATGGCTTCCGTCTCTTCCTCTCTGCTTCTCCAGCTCCCCTGCTGCCCTCCTCCGACTCAGAACAAAGTTAATGTGCTCCAGTGCACAAACACATGTCGATAGGCATTAACTTTGTTGCTCATCCTTTTCCTTTGCAAGTGCTGTCTCTGGTCTCTCTATCTTCATCCCTCTGCATCTCTTCTGTTTTTCTGTTTTTGTGTCCTGTCTCTGTTTATCTCTTTCTCACTTCTGGCTGAAGCAGTTCATCTCCACATCCCTTCATTCCTCCTCTCTTCACCATCTGGGCTTGACTCTGTTGTGTAATGGTTGTTCATTGGCTGACTTACTCCCTCCCCTCTTCCCCCTCACCTCCCCTTTACTCTGAACACACACTGTCTCTCTCAGGGAGATCAGCCCTCCACTGGGCATGCTCAGTTAACCACCTCTCCCTTACAAGGACTCTCATACGCTATGGGGCCGCTGTGGACCTGCAAGACAACAAGGTAAGCTCTGACAGTTGACAGTTGCCATTGTTACTATTTTTAAAGCTTCACAGCCTGCCTGTTTAATTTAAGTAGGTCTTATGGGTGTTTTAAAATGTCTTATGTATTCTTATATAATAGTTAAATACTCTGAATGATTGGGCATGTTGGGCAGACCACGGCAACACTTGTACTATAAGATGAATTGGATTAAATATCCTCCAAACATCACAGAAGTATATTATATTCATGATTTCTCTGATAGGGTGAGACAGCGCTTTTCCTCTCCGCCCTCCATGGCTGTTATGATACCTCCAGACTTCTCCTCCTTCACGGTGCCAACCTTGAGCTGCATGACCGCAGAGGACGTCGTCCGATCGACGTGGCCAGAGAGGGCATGCGTCACCAGGTACTGGAACTCCTTTTAGCCCACCAAATCCAGAGAGGGCCTGTTCCCGTGGACTCGGCTAATGACATGATGTGGGAGGAGCGTACTCTGATGTACTCGCCATGGGTCGGAGCACAAGGCCTGCCCGGAAGAAGCGCCTCCTTCTCTGGGATCATAGCCCATCGAGATGTAACCCCACCACCACAAAGGTAATGATGCAGAAGTATGATACATGATATGATATGATATGATATATGAGAACCAAAAACCAACGCTATTTTTGTCATCATCTCTGTTAATGTGTTGCAATCTGATATTGTGATAACTTTCTGTCTTGCCAGTGATTGGTCGATGGGCAGAGTGCAATACCCCTCCCCTCAGATCTGGCGACCACAGCTCAACCAATCAGCAACAGCGCTGGTCCCACCAAGAATCATGGGCCGCTCTCCACGCCCAATCAGCACCTTACAGGAGGTTACCTCAGAAGATGAGGATCGGGAAAGGCATCATGAAGTTCCAAGAGCTGCGACGCCACACTTCCTGTCACCCCAGCCTGCTCCTCGGCAGCGTTCCTTTTCCTGCACCCAGCATGCTTTGCAACGTCGCTCCAGTGCCCATCAGCCAGAGCCCAATTATGGTATTGTGACAGAAAGAACAGCCAATGAGCACATAGAAAGAATGATTGTTTCACCTCCCACAGATGCTGCCGTCCAATCAGATCACCAGCCAGTTTTAAATGGCGACAATCCCAGTAGAGCAGAAACAGCAGCGGTGAGTTCCTCAAATTCAGAGCAGAAATCCAGAGGTGAGAGGTCAAACAACACGACTGACTCCACACAGACAGCCTTGTAGAGGGGAAAAAGCAATACAATTTCAGCTGCTTTTCCATTCAGCCAATAAAAATAGTTTTGATGAACATGTGAATAAAATAATGACTTATATTATTTTATGAGAGCCACTGAGTATAAAATTGGCATAAGGCACAATTTCCTCTAAAGCCCAATACAAAGCAGAAGGCTTACAAGGAGGCACAAAGCTGAAGAGGGTCCAATCATCATTTACATTTTGGGACCTTAATTATTATCTAATGTGCATCTGTTTGGTATTATTTTTTATATTCCTGTCAAATTAATACACAGAGTCAATTGGAGATGTTCTTTCCTGAATCATCTTACCAGTTTTCGCTCAGCCTTGCCTAAATTATTATGTTTTGTTTTGTTTTTGTTTTTGTTGGGAGGGCTGATTATATTACTTGTAAATTTTCTCTTACAATGTACAGTCAAGTATGTAATAGAACATGTCTGAGATGAATGCCAGTGAAACGTGATGAATGTCAAAGTCACTCTGAAAATGAACTCCAGAATATTCACGTTGTCTTGATATATAACGGGTTGTATTCTGATTATTGCACAAATTATCAAGTAGAAAGGATTAAAAAATAAATAAATAAGAGTCAGAATCCTTGCCGATTCATGCAATAAAGTGACTTTTCATGCAAATAATGAATTTAATGTATTTTTAAATTTATTTTCAAATTCTCTTCACTCACATCATACTACAAGTATTTACATTATACCTGTAGATATTAATAGAAGCTGATCAGCTCTTTCATCTGTATCAATAAACACTTCATTTACTCACTTCTTTTTTTCATCTTCATTAATAAAAATGTACAGTGATCAGGCAGCTTGAACAAAAGGAAAGGGAATTGCAAATCAGAATAATTTGTAAAAATACATCAAATAAATACTACCAAAATACCTCACAAACATTAGCAATAAATAAATAATATAAACAGTAAAAGTGCAAAGAATAATATATGAATAAATAACAATAAATAGAAAAAATTAAATGCTAGAGAGGCTACCTGTGATGTTTGGCAGGGCAATTTTCATGGTTCAGACATTGTTTTTTACAGTTTAATGCTCTCTAAGAATCTTTGTAATGAGATCATTCAAGTGCAGAAATTTGGGGGAGACTTTGAATCATTTATCTATATATGCAAAATCTGCCAAACAATATAGTTAAACTAGAAAATGCAATTTCTGTAGAAATTGCATGTGATTGCTGAAAGCAGATTCAGATTGCATAACAGGAAGCTGAAGAGTATTGAAAAATCTACCAAGATTAAAATTAGCAAAGGGTGGAATTGAATCTACACCCTCATGTTTGTAAGACAGACATGCTATGCATTAAGCTAACATATCACACAGCAATGCCAGGCCAGATTTTGGTATTTAGTCTGTCAATTGCATGAATTTGACAAAAAAGCAGTTCAGTTCAGCTCAGCTCAGCTCAGCTAATTAAGCAGATTAACATCAGCTGTGCACTCCTGCATCCTTTGACTCTACTGAGTTCTGCCCTAAGTGGGACTCGAACTCACAACCTTTGGATCTAAAAGGAGTTGAGAGGGGATATGAACTTAAACCACTGGACTACTTAGACTAGATCTAGCATTGGAAAAGATGTATTTAACAAGAATAGCAATCCACACTTAAGGTAATAATGTTAAAGTAAGCTAGAGAGGAATTGATTTATGGCACATGATAGAGATGGAAAGCAACATTATGAGTAGCACTGCAGTGAGCAGGTACTGAACACACAGCCTTGTCATCTAAGGTGAAGCTGATCAGAGAACAGTGTTCTAAACCACTGAGCCAACAGACATTCACAAAAATAAGAGGAAAAAAATCTCCATTTTGATGAGGAAAATGTATCTGTCTCAAACTAGAGCTTGAAGCCCAGAGATTTGTACATCATTAGTGAAAGCAAGACTAGTGTAACATGAGGATGAATGATATGTGTAAAAAGTGTTTGAAGGAAGAGAGAATCCATAAGTTGAAGAAACTGGAGTGAGAGGAGACACACATCCTGCAGACTGTATTGCAGTCAATGAGAACATGACAGCGACTCTCTATCAATTAAGGTTCAGATCTCAAAAACTATAAGTTGTGGTGTATTTTCATTAAAAGTCATTGGTGTGCTTAAAGACAATATTAAGCTATGCAGATTGATTTTGTAAGTTTATAAGTAATAAGGGCTAGTGTGATACAATTTGTATTGGTGTAGTTATAATCTCATGAACCATATTTAATCACACTGTACGTATAGAGGCACGATAGAAGAATTATAATCATACACTGGAGAAATTTGAGTGTGTTTGTATTACATATCACTTTGCTTGGGTCTGCTAAAGTCTTCACCTTTCAAACATACTCTCTGGAGGAGATCAAGAAATAAGGGTGTAAAATGACTAGAATAACTTACAAAAAATAAAAGGCCAGAAGACAACTTGGCAATAATGGTGTAAAATGATTCCCAATACTTATATAAAAAATTGAATATGCCAGTACATATCCTCAAACACCTCAAAACCTGTTTTGAAGAGTTTTGACCAACAACGAGTGACGGAGATAAAAGATACATAATAATTGGTCAAAAATTAGGGAGGGTGGATGATAAGGTGTGACCTAAGCCGACCCAAGGACATAAAAACAATGCCCCAAAGAAAAATCTTTGGAGCGATTTGGTTCTTTGTAAAAGTGCTACTTGCTCCCCTTTTATTTGCTGGCAATAAAAGAACACTTTGCTGCTTGGACCTCTGACTCCCTCTTTATTTACAAGAGAGAGTTTTTTGCTCTGGTACCTTTTTCTGCAACAATTTGATACAAAAAAGTCCTATGTGAAATGTATTTACATTGTGAGAGAGAGGAGGCTTGTGGCAACATACTGAGGCAAGATATGTGCTTGAGGAGTTAAAATTGTGGGAGTGACAGCAGTTTAGAAAAACATTTCTGGCCTAAAAATATCTGTGCTCTCCACTGTGCCTGATCACATGACACACTGGTGAGACCTGAAAAAGTCTGAAAAACCCCTGACTTTGGGCTTAAATTGCTGAAAAACTACAAAAGATATCACTAAACAATCTGATAACTTTGAAAGTTCAAAGTTTTGTGAAAATTTTACAGTTTGAATGGCGTCTGTACGATAGGGCCTTCTGAGCAGTTGAGTGTCAAAGTGACTAAGGTTCCAACTCAGTTGGACAGTTCGTCCCATAGACTGCCATTATAAATTTTAATGTTTTAAAAAATTATATAAAATTGCTGAAACATGTTACATTTCAGAAAAATACAAGCACACATCTGCTGAATGAGTTGCACAGATTGACAGTTGAATGGTTTTTATAGCACAAAGTATGCAGCAGTTGAAACGCGGCAAAAGACATACGGAAGACGGAATAAGAATAAAGAGTGAGAAGAACAATGTGTGATTGCTTTCAGCAATCACAATCACACAATTAGTATTGTATATACTGTATATACCAACTAAACTTGGCCTTCCTTTGGTAGATTTGATGGGTAGTGCAGCAGTGCAATATCACATTTCACCACACAGGCTGACTCACATTTGCCTGCCATTGTGATGCAGAGGGGCACTGTTTCACTGATTTGGAGAAAGTCAATGAATAGGGCTGAGAGATGGTAACATGGTACACACACAAATCATGTGATATGGCAAAGAAAATTGATTTGTCTTTTTATTAGGATGTCACTGCCCGGTTTATCCTGCCAGCGGTGAACCGTTATAATAAGGAGTATGGACATTTTGCAATCATGGTGGTGGCTTTATTGTTGACAAAGTACAGTATATCTGAAAAATAATGCAGTGTAGGAAAGTTTCAGAATTTATTTCAAAATGCTCTCCACTGACTATAATAATACATTATATGATCTGAAATTAAATTTTGTGTCTTTGTTTTATTTTATGGTCTCTCTGGCATGTACAGATACAGACGGGTGACAAATTAAAGGAAAAACCAGTACAGGTCTGAATGCTTGACCCCTACAGTGAGGGGATCTGGTGGCTCTGTTATGCTGTTCTGGTCCACTTGTCCCCTTAGAGGGAAGAGTCACTGCAAATCAATACAAAGTTGTTCTGAGTGATCACCTTTATCCTATGATGAAACATTTCTATCCTGATGGGAGTGGTCTCTTCCAGGATGACAATGCCTTAATTCACAGGGCACGAGGGGTCACTGAATGGTTTGATGAGTATGAAAATGATGTGACTCATATGCTATGGCCTTCGCAGTCACCAGATCTCAACCCAGTTGAACACCCACGGGAGGTTTTGGACTGATGTGTTAGACAGCGCTCTCCACCACCATCATCAAAACACCAAATGAAGGAATATCTTTTTGAAGAATGGTGTCCATCCCTCCAGAAGAGTTCAGAGACTTGTAGAATCAAAACTTTCTGCAATTTTGGATTTTTTAGTAAACACATTTCTTTTGCCTCACATACAGTATTTCATCTGATCTTCACCAAGTTTGGTTTTAGTTCTGTTTTTTTTTTCATATCACTCACCTTTTATCTGTAACTGCTTACCAAAACTACGAGCCATAATTCTTTAATGCAGAATTCAATTGCAACCAAATGTGGGAATGTTGTACAAACAGCCACACTGCACAAGTGTGCAATATTTGATACAATTCTACACACAGGGACGCTACTGTAACATTATAACATGATATTTCTACAATTCTGATGTCTTTAATAAGATAAAACTTCGTACACAGCCTCAACATGAGCATGTGCCTGATTTAAAGAATCATGGCACCAATAGTTCCAACTTGTGACCATTAATAAAACACCATCATAACTCTTGAAGGCATGATTCAATTATCACCGTTTTTATCTTCACATTTAAATCACCAACACTAATTGCTGTGACTCTTTCAGAAGCTGGGCCAGTGAGCAGCTGCTGCAGCATCACAGGCATTTTCTACATTGAATGCAGATATTCTAGTTAAACATAGTTTCTGTCTGCACGGTCACATCATCATGTTTTTTTTTCTCATTTTATACACATTTCCTCAAATTCAGACTGGTAGATTTGGTACGTTTGGATGGATCTTCATAAGAACTTAAATTAAAGCTTTTGTATAAACATCTTCTTAGAAAGTTGGTAGATATCATGGTATCTAATCTAATCTGTTACTGTAAACAAAATTACAGTTCATAGAAATTGCTGTTTTATTTTACAGCTAAAACACAGTTGCTGTAAACAAAATTACAGTACATATAAATTACTGTGTTTTACTTTACAACTAAAGTGTTGTTACTATAAACAAAATTACAGTAAATTACCGATTTTTTTTTTTTTTACAATAAGTTACTTGTTAATGGCTGCCAGTTAATTACTGTGATTTTTTTTTTTTTTTTACAGTAAGTTACTTGTCAATGGCTGCCAGTTAATTACTGTGATTTTTTTTTACAGTAAGTTACTTGTCAATGGCTGCCAGTTAATTACTTTGATTTTTTTTTTTTACAGTAAGTTACTTGTCAATGGCTGCCAGTTAATTACTGTGATTTTTTTTTACAGTAAGTTACTTGTCAATGGCTGACAGTTAATTACTGTGATTTTTTTTTACAGTAAGTTACTTGTCAATGGCTGCCAGTTAATTACTGTGATTTTTTTTTACAGTAAGTTACTTGTCAATGGCTGCCAATTAATTACTGTGAATTTCACAGTAAGTGTTTTACAGTGCAGGTGAAAATAACTCATGACGACGTATGCCATACGATACGACAACATCTAAAAGGTGTATTTCAAGGTGTAATTCACATGAATTGTTTGGATTATACAAAGAGCTGGCGCGTGCCTGAAACACACCTGCACGCGCCAGTGTACATCAAAGGACATGCTGGATTTAACGTCTTTAAATAAATCTTCTCCTGTAACCACTCAACATTTCTACGCACGCGCTCCACTCTGAATGACAACGTAGTTGGTTGAAAGAGAGATCTGCTTTTAGCTTTTTCACAACAGTAGTCTCATCACCATCTTATTATCATGTTTTTCACTCTTTTACTTCAAAATTCATTTGAGTTGAATAGAAAATAACGCATTTGGGAATAATGTTAATTTCCAGCTTTGTCATTTTTTTTCTATAAACTTTTTTTTCTAAACACACACATTTTTTCAGATAATGAGGAGCGGGGTGTTCCAACTCTTTCTCGTGGGAAAAGGGGAAATGGCACCACATTTACAACTTTACTACCTGCTAAATCTCATACATCAATGGGAAGGGTGGCACAGAGAGGAGACACTTCCCACGTTCCCACACGCATTTGCCGACGATTGAAATGCAAATTACTTAGAGCCTGAACGAACTAACCAACTCTTTAAACTGATGCAGTTAAATGATCTTACAGACTGAAGCGTAAGAGGGGTTTTGCGCACGCCTATACCACAATATTTAAGCAGTAAATAGTGACGTTGATCATAATTTCACAGTCTGAGTTAAATCTCTAAACGGGCAAAATATTGTGTAAATGGAGAAGCAGGATAGAGATATGACATTACGCACGCAATGGCACCTTTTACGCACGGCTTCAACTTTTTGTCCACTTAGAAATCATAACATTCATACACGCAGTTATAATAACTGTAATAATGACAATCTAAAATACTGGAAGTGATAAAAGGACAATTACAAATATGTCTTTAGTTTTCCGTAAAGTGTTTGCCACCTGCATGTATGTTATAGTTTTTAGGAGTGAAAAGGGAGGATTAAGCCTCTGTGACATTGTGTGAAACGTCACTGCATGGCGCCTTCCAGGTGTGACAGCACGCTCCCTAAGACACGTGCCAGCAAACAATCAATGAACACGTATGCATTGTCTTAATGGTTTTTACCTTTGTTTATTTACAAATGACAAATAAAATAAATTAAGGTGCAAAAATACTCCATACATGAAACATTTACCACGACTTGGTCCGAAAAGGCTGTAGCAGCACGTGGTGTGATCATGATACATTTACAATATCTACAAAGAGATCAGAAATGACAGAAAGCAGGAGACCCGTGTTCCATACATTGCACTGGAAATGTCCTTAGTCAAATGAACAATACATGCTGTTGTGTGAATATTAATGAGCATGTTATAGTCATTAAAAGTTCAGTTTCTGAAGTCACTGCCTGGTGATCAGGGCCAGGGTCTCCACAGAGACTGACTGACAGGTCGGTTCTGGTTGCTCACACGACTCGTCACTGTGTGGGTCTGTTGGGGAATTGTGGAGGAGCAACGTGAGTCTCTGTGGCTCTGAACACAACTGGCCCCACTGAGGGGAGAATACAACCTGTGCTTGGACCTGTGTATCAACATGCGAAGGAAAGATCTGGAGGACTTTCTGAGAACCAGAGAGCTGGAGGATTCAGATGTCCTGTGGGCGCCTGCAGGATTAGAGTCTGAGCGGGCCAAGCGAGCAGCGAAAGATGCATCCAGAGCTGCTCCAAGCCACAGGCCCTTCCCCTCAGGTCCCAGGAACTGAGTGGCTCTCTGTAGGCAGGTGGAGAAGCCATCTTGGAAGGAGTGTTTCTGGCCTCCACCTCCAGCTCTCGTGTTTTCTCTTTTGGTGGTGTTCTGTAGGAAGAGGACTGTGTGCTCCAGTATCTCAGCTTTCTCTACTCTGCGCTGAGTCTCTTCCTGGGACAAAAACAAAGACTTAATACACACACTTAACTTATTTAGTTACTAAATACTCACAGCCCCCTCTGAAAGGACTTTAATCTTCTAAGATGGACAAACTGACTGCTGAACTATGTGATCTTTACCTGTTGCTGTAGCAGAAGAGTCTTAAGGTTCTCCAGGCTGCGGTTCATTCTCTCTCTTCGACGTCTTTCAACTTGAGGTTTGAGGATCTGCGAGAGAAAGAGATGATGAAATGATGAATGAAATTAGACTGAGAAGTGAAAATCAAAAACATTTCCTTTCTCCTACATATACAATAATCTGTAATATTCCATGTAACAAGTACCTTTCTTTGGGCCTTTGCGTCCTCTGAGTCCTGAAGCAATTTCATGTTTGTAATCCAAGAACTGTAACTGCAGCTCTGCCGGTCGGTCAGTAAAGGCTGAATGTGACCACTAAAGTTTCAGTGCGGCTTTAAAGCCGTAGGGGGGCGTAACCTTAGGCGCCTCCCACCACCCCTGAGCACCTACTTAACTTAACCTCAGCCAGTCACTATGCTTAGTTTCAACAAATTGTGGCAGTAAAATATTCAACATTACAACTGAGTGCCTACTCTGATGACAGACTTTCTTCCCCCTGTAGTTTAAATATCTTCTAATTCAAGAGTTGGTCATATCTGTGGAAAAACATGGGTCCAAATTTGTTAAATCACTCAAATAAAGTTAAAAACTAAACTTACAAGTTACATTTTTATATTTATTTTCTCCTTCAAATTGTTTTCTTAATTCTCTGTGTTTAACACATTTTTCACAAGTAGAGATTAAGGGATTTGTGCGCACATAGGACCCTTCACTTATCCACAGGCACGTGCAACTCCCCTGCCGGGTGTGAGCGCCACGCGCCTGTGAAAGGTGCTATCAGCTCGTGCTTATTTACATATGTGAGGGGAAGCTACAAACACCCGCCAAAACAGCGTGAAGCTCAGGCAAATGACCGTGGGTGACTTCTGACGCCATTATTATGGATGGTGTAAGGAGACGTGTCCTCAGGCTGATACTGACAGAGAAAAGGGAGTGTGGAGCAGAGAGAATCATGTGAAATCCAAACCACTTTGAATAAATTCACTTTCAGTGACTTACTGATGATGGAGGCTCACATAAATTCTGTAAAGTCTGCAACAAGGGAAATGGTTAAGGCGTGCGTAAAATCCTTTATTTGATGCGCAGCTCTGCAAATGGTTGTCCTCTTGACTGTGGATGTAAAACAAAACCAAGTCAAAAACTGCAAAATTTATTGATATATTTGAACTTATTCAAATTAGGCTTGTAAATGTACAAGCAATCAGCAAAAGTTTGCTAAAAATGGCAAATATGTGTCATGCGTAAATGTTCCTTTTACGCTCAGCTTTGCGAATATCTGTGAAATAATGAGATTAAAACCAAACGCGTGGGAACCCAAACGCCACTTCTCCTCCAAACTGTCTTTGTTATGAAGTATCGATTCTAACAGGTAATAAAGTGTGATAGCTCCCTGGTCAGTTTTCCCATGAGAGAGACAGTTGAGGAAGCTTCTCCCAAGTTTCCCCAAATTAGCACTGAAAGGTTGTTGGTCTGGACTGCAAATACGCATCCACCACCTAGTAAATAAAACCGAATAAACTCGTTCTGTTATAAGATCATTCAACAGGATCCCTCTTATACTATGTATTTTCAAGCAGCATAGTCCATTGATATCAAATAATACTTACTTTCTCAACCGTGGTGCGCATAAAATATTTCCTTTTACGCATGGCTCTTCAAATTAATGCGTAATTAGAACAAAAATGCAACGCATTTTTGACTCCTGTCACACCCAGCAATATTATTCTGAGGGTCTTACACGTGCTGTGTGGGAACCTGAACGCCACCTCACCTCCAAACACGCTTTGTAAACGACGTATCGGTTTTAACAGGTAATAAAGTGAGATGAAACCTGCTTCACGTCCCCGTGATGAGTAAAAGCTGGAGGACATTCTCCCACTCTCACACTTATCCAACATTTGTCTGCATATTGCGGTGTCAGACGGCAAATGTGCATCCATTTAACTCCATTTATTTATTGTCATTCAGACTGAAAAAGGTGAGACAATTTGCCTCATGCCACCCATACCTTTATAACAGTTTATCTTCAAGCACATATGATCTTTACAGACACTTTTGAGGAACTTTTACTCATCAGTTCCGCCGAAACACAACAAAAATAATTGTTTAGCTCAGCTAAATATCTACCAGAGGCTGAAGAGTTAAGATCAACGTTTGGATCTCGCTAGTTTATTGTTGGAGAGCCCTACAACTATAATGATTTTTGACACGTGTCCAGGCCTTTGTTTATTTTTAAACACCTTACAAACAACCCAAACCTTAAAATATCAGAGGATAGTCCTGCAGTTATAAAATATAGGTGGTTCTCAACCCTGCTGAGGTTCATTCTAATAATTTAATCAGCGACTATTTATCACCTGGGCGACAAATAACATTGAAATTCGGTTGAGGAATGAGAACAGCAGTAATTTGTGTTCCCAAGAAATTATAGCGAGTTGTCTTCAGTCACAAGTCCGAGTTTTAAGAAGAATGTAGAACAAACATGAGGTAAAGTGTCAGGATCTAAGTTCTTCACGTAGATTCGAGGAAAATACAGTCAAAATAAGATCAAAACATCAGAATGACGGCGCATTCTTAATATTATTCGCAACAACCTGATGCTCAATTTGCATTTGAATGACTAGTGTGCACGTGTGTGTGGGAACCTGAGAGCGCGTGGACCTCCACACACTTCTTTTAATGATGTACTAGTTCTGACAGATAATAAAAGTGTAAATGGAGCTTCTTTCTTCTTTTCCCACGAGGAAGAGACAGAAAACTGTCTGATTGAAGTGAAGTTTGGGGCCAAAAAAAATCAAAATGAACAATAAAAATCACATTTCAATAAAAGTATAGCTTTTTAGTTGCAAGATGTTTTGCCAAAATATATTCGAACTTAACAGTGTCTCCTCTACAATTTGGATATTTGTCGAAGTTTAATTTTAGCAACAAAGAAGACAAACTCTTATCCATGCATTCGTTATTCATCATATTGCTCATTGCCATTGTATGGTGATGTCAAACAGTCCATTAATTGCTTTTTCAGAGACAAAAATCAACCTTTAAAATAGTTTTGACAGGTGATGGACAAATGTCAGACTCTGCAGACGAACTGGTGCGTCAGACTGAACTTCAAAGGGCTGCTGGAGGTGTTAAGACACGTTTTGTTTCCTGTAAACTGACACCAGACACGCGTGGAAAACAAATGTGAGCAGCTGGGGCGCATGTTGGTGAGAGAATGAATACTAATTATAATGAAAACAAACGTGGTAACGTATAGTTGAAGTGCTGCTTGATTGAAACGCAGAGAAAATTAGTTATATGTGATTCTAAATAAGTTTGATATGGGCTCCCAAGTTACATATAATTACAGAATTTAGGCTACTGATATAATTATTTACTTTTTCAAAAAAATTACACAATATTTACAGTGTATACTACAGTTTTTGTCAGTCCTTTTAAGAACTGAATAGGTTGATGGAAACATATTGTTACAGGGCTACATGCTGAAATGAAATATGGTTTGTGAAATGTTTTATTTTTTAACATTTTTGTGGTGAATTTTTTGCAGACTGCCTTTAGGCTATATTATAGTTTTTCATGTTTAAATCCAAACGGGCTGTGTCAGCAGAGGCCCGGCTATCTTTTTGAAGTGGGAACTGAACTCTTTCACCTCCAGGCCAGACTTCACACCTGAAAGATGTCACTCTGCAGGAAGCCATGCTTCACACCTCTAACTCAAACTAAAAAGAGCTGTCACAAACTGTCTGCTGCTTGTATCTTATTTGATTTCTAAGAAATCACTTGACACCATGTTTTTTTCATTTGAAATGTTTTTTTTTATTTGTTTTTTGATAAAAAAGTATATTGCTCTCCATAGGGAGACATCCAGAATAAATTAGTGTGCAAAATATACAAGATATATATTTAAAGTGAATACAAATTATATCGTACACAGAACCACAGATGTCATTCATGCCAGCAGACATAATGGCACACGGGTGGATGTGAGGGGCTGCATGGGGTTCTCCCAGCCTCGAACCCTGAAGTCCCACACCTGCAAATGTGACGGATGGACACTCAATCATTATCCACTTCAGTAGCTTGAATCACGTAAGCAGATGCGTCAGTATATGAAGGAGGAGACAAGACTCTTCAGCTCCATGATACTCACCTCTAAACTTGCTTTTAAAGCACAGCAGCAGTCCCAGCTGGCCAGCTTGATGATCCAGCTCATGTCACATCCGTCCCAGTCTGGGAGTGTCCCTGTGCCTGTCAGCAGAATAGATGGCTGCCCCACTGACTGAGCTCATTCAAAAGTATTAAACAAGAGTAGTGAGTTAACCCTATCACACATACAGCACATGTATAAATGACATTTTTACATTATTTACAGGCTTTGAGGTTGTGGTTGAATGCCAACATTGCTATGAGTTATCAGAGAACTAGAGGCCATTGTTTACAACCTTACAATGCATTTTCCTTTCAGGAACAACATAGATGGTTAGATTGTTACACTCATTAAAAGTTCATTTTGAGAAGTCACTTTGTGGTGATCAAGGCCAGGGCCTCCACAAAGTCTGGCTGACCGGGAGGCTCTGAGACGAGCTCTGCTTGCTCGCTCGTCTCTCCACCCTGATCTCAAGCTGACTGTGTCTCTGAGGCTGTTGGGGAACTCTAGGAAACCCTTGCTGGACTGGAAGTTGGTAGGGATGAGCAAAACTGTTCACACCAAAGGCACGTGTATGTAATCTGTGCTTGGACTTTTGCCTCAGCATCCGAAGGATGGACTTTGTGTGTGGCAGAGAGCTGGAGAACTGGGCTTCACTTCTCATTTGGACACCTGCAGAATCAGAGTCTGAGCGGGTTAAACGAGCAGTGAAAGATGCATCCAGAGCTGCTCCAAGCCACAGGCCCTTCCCCTCAGGTCCTAGAAACTGAGCAGCTTTCTGCAGGCAGGTGGAGAAGCCGTCTTGAAAGGAGTGTTTCTGGCCTTCACCTCCAGCTCTCGTGTTGTCTCTTTTGGCGGTGTTCTGTAGGAAGAGCACTGTGTGCTCCAGTATCTCAGTTTTCTCCACTCTGGGTTGATTCCCACCCTGCATGAAAACATCAGTATGAGTTAATGGAGTCTGCTGGCTTCAGTAAGAGGCCTGAATGGTACATTATGATTACATTGCCTAAAAATACAGCTTTCACATACTTCCTTTATATTCTTTAGCTAAACATGTCTTTATATTTCTATGTTTAATTGTATGCAAATGTTAAAAAGCTGCTGGATTTCTTAAATTTGATATAGTGTGCTCACAGTAGATCTCTTCTCACAGTATCTACAAGTGCACTCAAAGGGATTTATCTCTTACCGGTTGTTGTGGCTGCTGAAGCAACATGGTCCTCAGACACTCCAGACTGCGGTTCATCCTCTCCCTTCGCCGTTTCTCCACTTGAGATTTTATGAACTAGAAGAGACAGAGACAGAAAAAAAGAAAATGTAAATGTAAAGAAAATGGCTCTTCAATTTAATGAAATTTACTCTGAGTAATGAAATTTACTCAGTCTAACTGTTAACTTAGCAGTTGTTATCTGTCGTCTATATAAAAAAACAACATATTATGATGTATTTTTACCTTTCTGTCGTTTGCTCCATCCTCAGCTTCCTGTATCAGTTTCATTCTCCAATGTTGTCTGTCCTTATCCAGTGGTGAGGTAACAAGTTCCTTCACGGTCTGCAACTGATCAGATAATGACACTCTTGTCCCAGGCTGCTTCTTTTACCTCCTCCATGCCAGTCCCTCAGACTCCTCCTACCAGCCAATCACTAATAACACCACGTCACCTAACCACGCCCCCTATCTGGCTCTTGGTTCACACTTTTTTTATACCCAGTGATGTAGACAACTTTAAATTAAATTAAGTGTACTGTGCTACCATTTATCTAACAATTTATTGAGCTTAAACTCGTGCGTAAAAGCCATGCTTAAAATGACTGGAATTTGAGACTTTACCTTTAGAATATTAAACACATAACTTCAGATTTGCTTTATTTAAGATAAAATCAGCGATGCTCAATGTAGAAAAGTTGGTGAGTCTCATCTCTCTGCTTTAGCAACATTTGAAACATCCTTTACTGTTTCCTCCGAAGCACGATATTAGAGCGAATTTGAAACACACACTTTTCTAGATATTCACTGCAACAACAAATTATGACTTTCTAACGTTGTTGTTGTTGCACTTTTTAGTAATTTTTATCTCATGTTAGATATCAGTATATGATATGCAGATTTTTCCTGTGATATTCCAGTGATATCGAAGATACTTGATTGTTGTACAATCAGTACAGCTGCGCCATAGGAGCACCCTCCATGATGAAACATCTGGGGCCAAATGGAGAAATTTTAGCCCAATCATTATTGGTCAATATCATTTACTAAACGTGGCTCAAACATCACTGTTGAGAGGTTATTTTTCAGCTCAATACGTCTTGTTTTCTTTTTTCCTGCTCGTTTTTTCCTTTCCATTATCCTAAACTGTGGACGAGTGCCAACACTTTGCCATTCACACTCGACGCCTTTGCGTTTGTCAGCCAGTCGGCAGGGTGAAGGTAACAATGCTTAACACCTCCGAGTCACAATAGACCACGCGTGCCATTTGTGCCGCTGTCTCGTGCTGGCGCGCCTTTTAGCGCCACAGTTGTTCGACATTTGCCTGTGAAACTTCTTTGATGTTGCCAGGCGACCGTTTTTTTATGCGTCGTCTATGGAGGTGCGCATATATTCATCAAAATCTCAAATAATAGACGTACCAAAGTAATTATACGTGGTACACAGGTGCCCCATGGAGATGCACTCAACATATTAAAGCATGTATTCAATAACGCTACCACGCTAACACAGTTTTGCCTCTATTGGCACATAGGCTACAGTATTTCATCCGATCTTCATCAAATTTGGTCTTGGGTCGTTTTTTGATATCGCTCACCTTTTATCTGTAACTGCTTACCACGGAGGCGCTACAGTAACAATATAAGATGATATTTCTACAATTCTGTAGTCTTTAATGAGATGAAACTTAGTACACAGCTCATCCATGAGC
Source organism: Thunnus maccoyii (assembly GCF_910596095.1). NCBI lineage: Eukaryota > Metazoa > Chordata > Actinopteri > Scombriformes > Scombridae > Thunnus > Thunnus maccoyii. Next base: position 7,690,060 of record NC_056542.1, read on the forward strand.
ATGTGATATCATACGATATCATCTTTACACCTATTTAATGCAAACAGATATCTTAAACATATTTTGCAGTCGTGACTTACTTAAAGGTGTAATTCACATGAATTGTTTGGATTATACAAAGAGCTGGCGCGTGCCTGAAACACACCTGCACGCGCCAGTGTACATCAAAGGACATGCTGGATTTAGCGCCTTTAAATTAAATGTTTTTCCTGTAACAACCCAACATTTCTACGCACGCGCTCCACTCCGAATGACAACGTAGTTGGTTGAAAGAGAGATCTGCTTTTAGCTTTTTCACAACAGTAGTCTCATCACCATCTTATTATCATGTTTTCACTCTTTTACCTCAAAAACAATTTGAGTTGAAGAGAAAATAACGCAGTTATGAATGATGTTAATTTCCAGGCCTGTCATTTTTTTCTATAAATTTCACACACACATTTTTTCAGATAATGAGGAGTGGGGTGTTCCAATTCTTTCTCGTGGGAAAAGGGGAAATGGCACCACATTTACAACTTTACTACCTACTAAATCTCATACATCGAAGGAAAGGGTGGCACAGAGAGGAGACACTTCCCGACGATTGAAATGCAAATTACTTACAGCCTGAACGAACTGACCAACTCCTTAAACTGATGCAGTTAAATGATCTTACAGAGTGAAGCGTAAGAGGGGTTTTGCGCACGCCTAGAGCAAATCAGGATAGAGATATGACATTACGCACGCAATGGCACCTTTTACGCACGGCTTCAATTCATAACATTCATACACGCAGATATAATAACTGTAATAATGACAATCCAAAATACCGTTAGTAATAAAAGGACAATTACAAATATTTCTTTAGTTTTCCGTAAAGTGTGCATGTATGTTATAGTTTTTAGGAGGAAAAAGAGAGGATTAAGCCTCTGTGACATTGTGTGAAACGTCACTGCATGGCGCCTTCCAGGTGTGGCAGCACGCTCCCTAAGACACGTGCCAGGAAACAATCAATGAACACGTATGCATTGTCTTAATGGTTTTTACCTTTGTTTATTTACAAACGACAAATAAAATAAATTAAGGTGCAAAAATACTTCATACATGAAACATTTACCACGACTTGGTCCGAATAGGCTGTAGCAGCACGTGGTGTGATCATGATAAATTTACAATATCTACAAAGAGATCAGAAATGACAGAAAGCAGGAGACCCGTGTTCCATACATTGCACTGGAAATGTCCTTGGTCAAATGAACAATACATGCTGTTGTATGAATATTAATGAGCATGTTATAGTCATTAAAAGTTCAGTTTCTGAAGTCACTGCCTGGTGATCAGGGCCAGGGTCTCCACAGAGACTGACTGACGGGTCGGTTCTGGTTGCTCACTCGACTCGTCACTGTGTGGGTCTGTTGGGGAATTGCGGAGCAATGTGAGTCTCTGTGGCTCTGAACACAACTGGCCCCATTGAGGGGAGAATACAACCTGTGCTTGGACCTGTGTATCAACATGCGAAGGAAAGATCTGGAGGACTTTCTGAGAACCAGAGAGCTGGAAGATTCAGATGTCCTGTGGTCGCCTGCAGGATCAGAGTCTGAGCGAGCAGCGAAAGATGCATCCAGAGCTGCTCCAAGCCACACGCCCTTCCCCTCAGGTCCCAGGAACTGAGTGGCTCTCTGTAGGCAGGTGGAGAAGCCATCTTGGAAGGAGTGTTTCTGGCCTCCACCTCCAGCTCTCGTGTTTTCTCTTTTGGTGGTGTTCTGTAGGAAGAGGACTGTGTGCTCCAGTATCTCAGCTTTCTCTATTCTGCGCTGAGTCTCTTCCTGGGACAGAAACAAAGACTTAATACACACACTTAACTTATTTAGTTACTAAATACTCACAGCCCCCTATGAAAGGACTTTAATCTTCTAGTGACCAGCTGAGCTATGTGATCTTTACCTGTTGCTGTAGCAGAAGAGTCTTAAGGTTCTCCAGGCTGCGGTTCATTCTCTCTCTTCGACGTCTTTCAACTTGAGGTTTGAGGATCTGCGAGAGAAAGAGATGATGAAATGATGAATGAAATTAGACTGGGAAGTGAAAATTTAAATCTTTTCAAAATCATTTCCTTTCTCCCACATTTACAATAATATGTAATATTAAATGTAACACGTACCTTTCTTTGGGCCTTTGCGTCCTCTGAGTCCTGAAGCAATTTCATGTTTGTAATCCAAGAACTGTCCAGCAGTAACTGCAGCTCTGCCGGTCGGTCAGTAAAGGCTGAATGTGACCACTAAAGTTTCAGTGCGGCTTTAAAGCCGTAGGTGGGCGTAACCTTAGGCCCCTCCCACCACCCCTGACCACCGACTTAACTTTACCTCAGCCACTCACTAAACTTAGTTTCAACAAATTGTGGCAGTAAAATATTCAACATTGCAACTGAGTGCCTACTCTGATGACAGACTTTTTTTTCCTGTAGTTTAAATATCTTCTACTTCAAGAGTTGGTCATATCAGTGGAAAAACATGGGCCCAAATTTGTTAAATCACTCAAATAAAGTTAAAAACTAAACTTAAGAATTACATTGAAAAGAGTCCTTTTTAACATCAAATTGTTTTCTTAATGATCTATGTTTAACACATTTTTCACAAGTAGAGATTAAGGGATTGGTGCGCACATAGGACCCTTCACTTATCCACAGGCACGTGCCACTGCCCTGCCGGGTGTGAGCGCCACGCGCCTGTGAAAGGTGTCATCAGCTCGTGCGGTGCTTATTTACATATTTGAGGGGAAGCTACAAAGACCCGCAAAACAGCGTGAAGCTCAGGCAAATGACCGTGGGTAACTTCTGACGCCATTATTATGGATCGTGTAAGGAGACGTGTCCTCAGGCTGATACTGACAGAGAAAAGGGAGTGTGGAGCAGAGAGAATCAGGTGAAATCAAAACCACTTTGAATAAACTCACTTTCAGTGACTTACTGATGATGGAGGCTCACATAAATTCTGCAAAGTCTGCAACAAGGGAAATGGTTAAGGCGTGCGTAAAATCCTTTATTTGATGCGCAGCTCTTGAAATGGTTGTCCTCTTGATTGTGGATGTAAAATAAAAACAAGTCAAAAACTGCAAAATGTATTGATATATTTGAACTTATTCAAATTATGCTTGTAAATGTACAAGCAATCAGCAAAAGTCTGCTAAAAATAGCAAATACGTGTCATGCGTAAATGTTCCTTTTACGCTCAGCTTTGCGAATATCTGTGAAATAATGAGATTAAAACCAAACGCGTGGGAACCCAAACGCCACTTCTCCTCCAAACAGTCTTTGTTATGAAGTATCGATTCTAACAGGTAATAAAGTGTGATAGCTCCCTGGTCAGTTTTCCCATGAGAGAGACAGTTGAGGAAGCTTCTCTCACGTTTCCCAAAATTAGCACTGAAAGGTTGTTGGTCTGGACTGCAAATACGCATCCACCACCTAGTAAATAAAACTGAATAAACTCGTTCTGTGTCAGATCATTCCCCAGGAACTCTCTTAGCATAATCCATTGATATTAAATATCTGTATTTCTCAACCGTGGAGTGCGTATAATCTTTCCTTTTACGCATGGTTCTTCAAATTAATGCGTAATTAGAACAAGAATACAACGCATTTTTTGACTCCTGTCACACCCAGCAATAATTATTCTGACTGTCTTACACGTGCGTGTGGGAACCTGAACGCCACCTCACCTCCAAACACGCTTTGTAAACGACGTATCGGTTTTAACAGGTAATAAAATGAGATGAAACCTGCTTCACGTCCCCGTGATGAGTAAAAGCTGGAGGACATTCTCCCACTGTCACACTTATCCAACATTTGTCTGCATGTTGCGGTGTCAGACGGCAAATGTGCATCCATTAAACTCCATCTATTTATTATTATTCATACTGAAAAAGGTGAGACAATTTGCCTCATGCCACCCGTACCTTTACAACAATTTACCTTCAAGCACACATGACCTTTACAGACACTTTTGAGGAACTTTTACTCATCAGTTCCGCCGAAACAGAACAACAATAATTGTTTAGCTCAGCTAAATATCTACCAGAGGCTGCAGAGTTAAGATCAACGTTTGGATCTCGCTAGTTTATTGTTGGAGAGCCCTACAACTATAATGATTTTGACACGCTTCCAGGCCTTTTTTTAAAACACGTTACAAACATCCCAAACCTTAAAATATCAGACGATAGTCCTGCAGTTATAAGATAACCACAAAGTCACAAACCAATAGATGCCGTTAACTTCCCTGAAACTTCACAGTGGTTCTCAGTCCTGCTGAGGTTCATTCTAATAATTTAATCAGCGACTATTTATCACCTGGGCGACAAATAACATTGAAATTCGGTTGAGGAATGAGAACAGCAGTAATCTGTGTTCCCAAGAAATGACAGCGAGTTGTCTTCAGTCACAAGTCCGTGTTTTAAGAAGAATGTAGAACAAACATGAGGTAAAGTGTCAGGATCCAAGTTATTCTTCTTCAATTGTTTAGATTATACAAAGAGCTGGCGCGTGCCCTAAACACACCTGCACGCGCCAATGTAGATCAAAGGGCATGCTGGATTTAGTGCCTTTAAATTAAATGTTTTTTCCTGTAACAACCCAACATTTCTACGCACGCGCTCCACTCTGAATGACAACGTAGTTGGTTGAAAGAGAGATCTACTTTTAGCTTTTTCACAACAGTAGTCTCATCACCATCTTATCATCCTGTTTTTCACTCTTTTACCTCAAAATTCATTTGAGTTGAAGAGAGAATAACGCATTTGGGAATAATGTTAATTTCCAGCTTTGTCATTTTTTTCTATAAACTTTTTTTTTTCTAAACACACACATTTTTTCAGATAATGAGGAGTGGGGTGTTCCAACTCTTTCTCGTGGGAAAAGGGGAAATGGCACCACATTTACAACTTTACTACCTGCTAAATCTCATACATCAATGGAAAGGGTGGCACAGAGAGGAGACACTTCCCGACGATTGAAATGCAAATTACTTAGAGCCTGAACGAACTGACCAACTCTTTAAACTGATGCAGTTAAATGATCTTACAGAGTGAAGCGTGAGACGAGTTTTGCGCACGTCTAAAGCAAAGCAGGATAGAGATATGGCATTACGCACGCAATGGCACCTTTTACGCACGGCTTCAACTCCTTGTCAACTTACAATTCATAACATTCACACACACAGTTATAATATGAACATGGCTGCTGACAATCTAAAATACTGGTAGTAATAAAATGACAATTACAAATATGTCTTTAGTTTTCCGTAAAGTGTTTGTCACCTGCATGTATGTTATAGTTTTTAGGAGTAAAAAGGGAGGATTAAGCCTCTGTGACATTGTGTGAAACGTCACTGCATGGCGCCTTCCAGGTGTGGCAGCACGCTCCCTAAGACACGTGCCAGGAAACAATCAATGAACACGTATGCATTGTCTTAATGGTTTTTACCTTTGTTTATTTACAAATGGCAAATAAAATAAATTAAGGTGCAAAAATACTTCATACATGAAACATTTACCACGACTTGGTCCGAATAGGCTGTAGCAGCACGTGGTGTGATCATGATACATTTACAATATCTACAAAGAGATCAGAAATGACAGAAAGCAGGAGACCCGTGTTCCATACATTGCACTGGAAATGTCCTTGGTCAAATGAACAATACATGCTGTTGTATGAATATTAATGAGCATGTTATAGTCATTAAAAGTTCAGTTTCTGAAGTCACTGCCTGGTGATCAGGGCCAGGGTCTCCACAGAGACTGACTGACGGGTCGGTTCTGGTTGCTCACTCGACTCGTCACTGTGTGGGTCTGTTGGGGAATTGTGGAGGAGCAACGTGAGTCTCTGTGGCTCTGAACACAACTGGCCCCACTGAGGGGGGGAGAATACAACCTGTGCTTGGACCTGTGTATCAACATGCGAAGGAAAGATCTGGAGGACTTTCTGAGAACCAGAGAGCTGGAAGATTCAGATGTCCTGTGGGCGCCTGCAGAATCAGAGTCTGAGCGGGCAAAGCGAGCATCCAGAGCTGCTCCAAGCCACAGGCCCTTCCCCTCAGGTCCCAGGAACTGAGTGGCTCTCTGTAGGCAGGTGGAGAAGCCATCTTGGAAGGAGTGCTTCTGGCCTCCACCTCCAGCTCTCGTGTTGTCTCTTTTGGTGGTGTTCTGTAGGAAGAGGACTGTGTGCTCCAGTATCTCAGCTTTCTCTACTCTGCGCTGAGTCTGTTCCTGAGACAGAAACAAAGACTTAATACACACACTTAACTTATTTAGTTACTAAATACTCACAGTCCCCTATGAAAGGACTTTAATCTTCTAACATGGACAAACTGACTGCTGAACTATGTGATCTTTACCTGTTGCTGTAGCAGAAGAGTCTTAAGGTTCTCCAGGCTGCGGTTCATTCTCTCTCTTCGACGTCTTTCAACTTGAGGTTTGAGGATCTGCGAGAGAAAGAGATGATGAAATAATGAATGAAATTAGACTGGGAAGTGAAAATTTGAATCTTTTCAAAATCATTTCCTTTCTCCTACATACACAATAATCTGTAATATTCCATGTAATAAGTACCTTTCTTTGGGCCTTTGCGTCCTCTGAGTCCTGAAGCAATTTCATGTTTGTAATCCAAGAACTGTCCAGCAGTAACTGCAGCTCTGCCGGTCGGTCAGTAAAGGCTGAATGTGACCACTAAAGTTTCAGTGCGGCTTTAAAGCCGTAGGTGGGCGTAACCTTAGGCCCCTCCCACCACCCCTGACCACCGACTTAACTTAACCTCAGCCACTCACTAAACTTAGTTTCAACAAGTTGTTTATGGCAGTAAAATATTCGACATTACAACTGAGTACCTACTCTGAAGAAAAACTTTCTTCCCCCTGTAGTCTAAATATCTTCTAATTCAAGAGTTGGTCATATCAGTGGAAAAACATGGGCCCAAATTTGTTAAATCACTCAAATAAAGTTAAAAACTAAACTTAAGAATTACATTGAAAAGAGTCCTTTTTAACTTCAAATTGTTTTCTTAATGATCTATGTTTAACACATTTTTCACAAGTAGAGATTAAGGGATTGGTGCGCGCATAGGACCCTTCACTTATCCACAGGCACGTGCCACTGCCTTGCCGGGTGTGAGCGCCACGCGCCTGTGAAAGGTGTCATCAACTCGTGCGGTGCTTATTTACATATGTGAGGGGAAACTACAAACATCCGCAAAACAGCGTGAAGCTCAGGCAAATGACCGTGGGTAACTTCTGACGCCATTATTATGGATGGTGCAAGGAGACGTGTCCTCAGGCTGATACTGACAGAGAAAAACGAGTGTGGAGCAGAGAGAATCAGGTGAAATCAAAACCACTTTGAATAAACTCACTTTCAGTGACTTACTGATGATGGAGGCTCACATAAATTCTGTAAAGTCTGCAACAAGGGAAATGGTTAAGGCGTGCGTAAAATCCTTTATTTGATGCGCAGCTCTTGAAGTAGTTGTCCTCTTGGCTGTGGATGTAAAACAAAACCAAGTCAAAAACTGCAAAATTGATTGATATATTTGAACTTATTCATGATATGTTTGTTGTAAATTTACAAGCAATCAGCAAAAGTTTGCCAAAAATAGCAAATATGTGTCATGCGTAAATGTTCCTTTTACGTTCAGCTTTGCGAATATCTGTGAAATAATGAGATTAAAACCAAACGCGTGGGAACCCAAACGCCACTTCTCCTCCAAACAGTCTTTGTTATGAAGTATCGATTCTAACAGGTAATAAAGTGTGATAGCTCCCTGGTCAGTTTTCCCATGAGAGAGACAGTTGAGGAAGCTTCTCCCACGTTTCCCAAAATTAGCACTGAAAGGTTGTTGGTCTGGACTGCAAATACGCATCCACCACCTAGTAAATAAAACTGAATAAACTCGTTCTGTGTCAGATCATTCCCCAGGAACTCTCTTGGCATAATCCATTGATATTAAATATCTGTATTTCTCAACCGTGGCGCGCGTAAAATCTTTCCTTTTACGCATGGTTCTTCAAATTAATGCGTAATTACAGCATTAAAACAAAAATGCAACCCATTTTTTTGACTCCTGTCACACCCAGCAATAATTACTATGGCTGTCTTACACGTGCATGTGGGAACCTGAACGCCACCTCACCTCCAAACACGCTTTGTAAACGACGTATCGGTTTTAACAGGTAATAAAGTGAGATGAAACCTGCTTCACGTCCCCGTGATGAGTAAAAGCTGGAGGACATTCTCCCACTGCCACACTTATCCAACATTTGTCTGTATGTTGTGGTGTCAGACGGCAAATGTCCATTTAACTCCATTTATTTATTGTTATTCAGACTGAAAAAGGTGAGACAATTTTTCTCGCGCCACCCGTACCTTTACAACAGTTTACCTTCAAGCACATATGATTTTTCCAGACACTGTTGAGGAACTTTTACTCATCAGTTCCACCGAAACACAGCAAAAATAATTGTTTAGCTCAGCTAAATATCTACCAGAGGCCGCTCAATGAACATAATGATTTTTGGCACGTGTCCAGGCCTTTGTTTATTTTTAAACACCTAACAAACAACCCAAACCTTAAAATATCAGAAGATAGTCCAGCAGTTATAAAATATAGGTGGTTCTCAGTCCTGCTGAGGTTCATTCTAATAATTTAATCAGCGACTATTTATCACCTGGGCGACAAATAACATTAAAATTCGGTTGAGGAATGAGAACAGCAGTAATCTGTGTTCCCAAGAAATTATAGCGAGTTGTCTTCAGTCACAAGTCCGTGTTTTAAGAAGAATGTAGAACAAACATGAGGTAAAGTGTCAGGATCTAAGTTCTTCACGTAGATTCGAGGAAAATACAGTCAAAATAAGATCAAAACATCAGAGTGACGGCGCATTCTTAATCTTATTCACAACAACCTGATGCTCAATTTGCATTTGAGTGACTAGTGTGCACGTGTGTGTGGGAACCTGAGAGCGCGTGGGCCTCCACACACTTCTTTTAATGATGTACTAGTTCTGACAGATAATAAAAGTGCAAATGGAGCTTGTTTCTTCTTTCCCCACGAGGAAGAGACGGAAAACTGTCTCCCATGTCATCACTTTCATCAAAAGACTGCAGTGCAGTGTTTAATTCGAGCTCGACAAAGAAGACAAACTCTTATCCATACATCCCTTATTCATCATATTGCTTATTGCCATTGTATGGTGATGTCAAGCAGTCCATTAATTGCTTTTTCAGAGACAAAAATCAACCATTAAAATAGTTTTGACAGGTGATGGACAAATGTCAGACTCTACAGACAAACTGATGCGTCAGACTGAACTTCAAAGGGCTGCTGGAGGTGTTAAGACACGTTTTGTTTCCTGTAAACTGACACCAGACACGCGTGGAAAACAAATGTGAGCAGCTGGGGCGCATGTTGGTGAGAGAATGAATACTAATTATAATGAAAACAAGCGTGGACATGATCTGTGGGGGTCTTGTCAGGTCCAGGACCTGACTAAGACAAACTATTTTAAGGAATAGTTGTATCTAGAAACTAAAGATTCAGATAAAGTATAGTTGAAGTGCTGCTTGATTGAAAAGCAGAGAAAATTAGTTATATGTGATTCTAAATAAGTTTGATATGGGCTCCAAAGTAACATATAATAACAGAATTTAGGCTACTGATATGATTAATTACTTTTTCAAAAGAATTACACAATATTTACAGTATACTACAGTTTTTGTCAGTCCTTTTAAGAACTGAAGAGGTTGATGGAAACATATTGTTACAGGGCTACATGCTGAAATTAAATATGGTTTGTGATATGTTTTATTTTTTAACATTTTTTTGATGATTTTTTTTGCAGACTGCCTTTAGGCTATATTATAGTTTTATCTGGTTGAATCCAAAAAGGCATTCAAACTGTGAGCAGAGGCCCGGCTATCTTTTTGAAGTGGGATCTGTTACTCAACTCTTTCACCTCCAGGCCAGACTTCACACGTGCAAGATGTCACTCTGCAGGAAGCCATGCTTCACACCTCTAACTCAAACTAAAAAGAGCTGTCACAAACTGTCTGCCGCTTGCACCTTATTTGATTTCTAAGAAATCACTTGACACCATGTTTCATTTGAAATGTTTTTTTTTTTATTTGTTTTTTGATAAAAAAGTATATTGCTCTCCATAGGGAGACATCCAGAATAAATTAGTGTGCAAAATATACAAGATATATATATAAAGTGAATACAAGTTATATCGTACACAGAACCACAGATGTCATTCATGCCAGCAGACATAATGGCACACGGGTGGATGTGAGGGGCTGCATGGGGTTCTTCCAGCCTCGAACCCTGAAGTCCCACACCTGCAAATGTGACGGATGGACACTCAATCATTATCCACTTCAGTATCTTGAATCACGTAAGCAGATGCGTCAGTATATGGAGGAGGAGACAAGACTTTTCAGCTCCATGATACTCACCTCTAAACTTGCTTTTAAAGCACAGCAGCAGTCCCAGCTGGCCAGCTTGATGATCCAGCTCATGTCACATCCATCCCAGTCTGGGAGAGTCCCTGTGCCTGTCAGCAGAATAGATGGCTGCCCCACTGACTGAGCTCATTCAAAAGTATTAAACAAGAGTAGTGAGTTAACCCTATCACACATACAGCACATGTATAAATGACATTTTTACATTATTTACAGGCTTTGACGTTGCGGTTGAATGCCAACATTGCTATGAGTTATCAGAGAACTAGAGGCCATAGATTGTTACACTCATTAAAAGTTCACTTTGAGAAGTCACTTTGTGGTGATCAAGGCCAGGGCCTCCACAAAGTCTGGCTGACTGGGAGGCTCTGAGACGAGCTCTGCTTGCTCGCTCGTCTCTCCACCCTGATGTCAAGCTGACTGTGTCTCTGAGGCTGTTGGGGAACTCTAGGAAACCCTTGCTGGACTGGAAGTTGGTAGGGATGAGCAAAACTGTTCACACCAAAGGCACGTGTATGTAATCTGTGTTTGGACTTTTGCCTCAGCATCCGGAGGATGGACTTTGTGTGTGGCAGAGAGCTGGAGAACTGGGCTTCACTTCTCCTTTGGGCACCTGCAGAATCAGAGTCTGAGCGGGTTAAACGAGCAGTGAAAGATGCATCCAGAGCTGCTCCAAGCCACAGGCCTTTCCCCTCAGGTCCTAGAAACTGAGCGGCTTTCTGTAGGCAGGTGGAGAAGCCGTCTTGAAAGGAGTGTTTCTGGCCTTCACCTCCAGCTCTTGTGTTGTCTCTTTTGGCGGTGTTCTGTAGGAAGAGCACTGTGTGCTCCAGTATCTCAGTTTTCTCCACTCTGGGTTGAGTCCCACCCTGCATGAAAACATCAGTATGAGTTAATGGAGTCTGCTGGCTTCAGTAAGAGGCCTGAATGGTACATTATGATTACATTGCCTAAAAATACAGCTTTCACATACTTCCTTTACATTCTTTAGCTAAACATGTCTTTATGTTTCTATGTTTAATTGTATGCAAATGTTCAAAAGCTGCTGGATTTCTTAAATTTGATATAGTGTGCTAACAGTGGGCCAATTTTGCAAAGCAACATTATTTAATATTTGGTGCTTGAGATCGAGACACATGAAATAAATAAATACAGTTTTGTAATCATAGTTAAGTTCCACTTGATCTCTTTGCACAATATCTGCAAGTACACTCAAAGGGATTCATCTCTTACCGGTTGTTGTGGCTGCTGAAGCAACATGGTCCTCAGACACTCCAGACTGCGGTTCATCCTCTCCCTTCGACGTTTCTCCACTTGAGATTTTATGAACTAGAAGAGATAGAGAGAGAAAAAAGAAAATGTAAATGTAACGAAAATGGCTCTTCAATTTAACGAAATTTACTCTGATGTAAAAGTTTTTCTCCCAACATTAAGATCTTTTTTTTCTGGGATATTTGTGTCATGTAGGATATTTCACTTTATGTTGGACAAAACAGTCATTTAGTTGTGACTCTAAAAAATGCAATTTGGCTAATCAGACTTAAATAAGGCCGAACAAAATACTTTCTAATGGTAACTGTTAACTTAGCAGTTGTTATCTGTCGTATATATGAAAAAACAACATATACCACAATTATTATGATGTATTTTTACCTTTCTGTCGTTTGCTCCATCCTCAGCTTCCTGTATCAGTTTCATTCTCCAATGTTGTCTGTCCTTATCCAGTGGTGAGGTAACAACTTCCTTCACAGTCTGCAACTAATCAGATAATGAGGCTCTTGTCCCAGGCTGCTTCTTTTACCTCCTCCATGCCAGTCCCTCAAACTCCTCCTACTAGCCAATCACTAATACGTCACCTGACAACGCCACGCACCATCCCCCCCCCCGTCTCTGGCTCACACACTTTCTTATACCCAGTGATGTAGACAACTTTAAATTAAATTAAGTGTACTGTGCTACCATTTATCTAACAGTTTATTGAGCTCAAGCCTCGATCTGACCATCATGCAATAAACCTGGATAAATATTACGCGCAAACCCGTGCGTAAAAGCCATGCGTAAAATGACTGGAATTTGAGATTTTACCTTTAAAATATTAAACACATAACTTCAGATTTGCTTTATTTCAGATGAAATAAGCGATGGTCAATGCAGAACAGTTGGTAAATCTAGTTTCTCTGCTTTAGCAACATTTGAAACATCATTTACTGTTTCCTCCGAAACCAGATATTAGGGCGAATTTAAAACACAATTTTCCACAGATATTGCCTGTAACAATAAATTGTGACTTTATAATGGTGTTTTTAAAAATATTTTTATCCCATGTTATATATCAGTATATGATTAGTAGGTTTTTAACCAGTACAGCTGCGCCACAGGGAGCACATAAACCATTTGTGTACGTGCACCATTTGAGTTACGAGCCACTGACTGAGTTCGCACTTCTGCCCTTCTGCTGTGCTGCTTTATGAATACACCAAAACCTGTGACACCCACCCTCCATGATGCAACTTCTGGTGTCAGATTGAGAAATTATAGCCCACTCATTATTTGTCAAGATCATTTACTAAACGTGGCTCAAACATCACTTTTAAAAGGTCATCTTTCAGCTCAATACGTCTTTCTTTTTTTCCTTCTCGTTTTTTCGTTTCCATTATCATCAGCTGTGGGCGAGTGCCAACACTTCGCCGCTCACACCTGACGCCTTTGCATTTGTCAGCCAGTCGGCAGGGTGAAGGTAACAATGCTTAACATTTTGCATTCACACCTCCGTGTCACAATGGACCACGCGTGCCATTTGTGCCGCTGTCTCGTGCTGGCGCGCCTTTAAGCGCCGCAGTTGTTCGACATTTGCTTGTGAAACCTCTTTGATGTTGCCAGGCGACCGTGGGAAAGCTGAGAGACAGTGACGACCCGCACGTGACAACTTTTTGAATTAACATTTGATCCAGAGGTTCCCAATCCGGAGCCCGGGGCCCCTCAGGGGTCCTTTGCTGATGAGGATTAATTAACAGCCTTTAACTGCGTTGTAGCTGGTGTGTACGGTCACAATCCAACAGTATTTAACTCCACACGCCACACGATAGACAAAGGAGAAGCCTGTTCATTTTACTGTCGATAACCGGGTTCTCTCCATCCAGCATTTTAAGAAAATTACATTTGAAGCAAATAAACATAGAAATATATTATTTTTCTAACCCAGCAGCGTCATAATTTTGAAGTTGAATTGTTTTCTTTTGTCAGTATTTGTAATATTCATATTACTTTTTGGTAGAACTGGTTTTGGGTACTATGGAATGACTGTAAACTGCCCTAAAACTAGTGTTTCATACCTCTTGGATATTTAAAAACTTAATTATCTGAAGTTTTTATGACTCTTGTAAGTGTTTTTATCAATTATTTGTTGATTGTGACTGTCTGGCCTTAGTTGTGTTGTTTCTGTTTGCTGATTGTGTGCTTGTCTGATTATGAATGTTTCTTGGTCTCAGGTTGAAACAGATATCTCAATCTCAATGAGGCTACCTGATTGAATAAAGAATAAATACATAAAGACATTTATTTCACATCTGTTTTCCTATTATTTGCATTCCATGTATCCTGAAATGGTGCAAACACAGCAACATCTCTAGATCTGTGATTAATAAATGTTTGCTTTAATGTTTGCAATCCATAGCATTCTCCACAACAGACTCAGATCTACCTATTAGTAGTCACCTTTACACACAGTATCAGAATGAGGTGTGGGCTTTTTATCATTTATGAGGTCTGTGGTCTAAATTTCAGGGGGTGCACACAGTTGAATCTGTATAAAACAATCCATTAACTGCAGTTGTTTAGTGACATTTACAATGTTCAGTATCTGTGCAGAGGTTGATTCAGCAATAGGGGTTGATGTTGTTAGTTAAAGGATCAGTTCATCTATCCATGTACATATCTGTCTCTAAGATTTCTTACATCGCTGGATTAACCTGTCAGGCCGCTATTGTTGGGCCCCTGCACGTCATTTTATTAAACACAACTTGTTATCTTCGTAAATTTGTATTGTAACTAACTACCTTGTCTCATACTGCACATTATTTACCAGTGGATGTTACTGTTCCTGTGTGCACATATATTATGTTGTGTATATAATTTGTATGAGATATTTTTTAGTTTGCCTTTTCAACATCTGGCCTGAAACAACATATGGGAATTAGCCTTTTAGGCCAACTCTTTCAATATATAATTCCTTATTCCTTTATTTTTTTCCCTATCAAATACACTTACATTTAAAAAAAACAAATACCATTATTAAGGAATTAAAGAATATGCACCACATGAGCACAATATAAATTACAATGATGAAGTATTAGAACTAGATTTTGACACAGAACTTCTCTATCAGAGGATTAGGTAATAATGCAGGACCTGCCTTGGTTGGTGCAAATTTGCAATTAATTACATTACCAGAAACAACGGTTTTCAGTGGATTTGAGTCTTTGGAGGCACCCTGGCTGTGGCCTACTTTGCCCAATTGATAGCTCAGCCTAACTGCCCCATTGCTCTGGATAGTTTCAGTTCATTTTTCAGTGGGATTTCCTCTGTAAATCTGTGGATTATCTAGAGAAACCAGGCCATTGTTAGAGGAAAGACATGTTACTGTTGATATTTTTAAACTTCATCTCCACAAATTAAACTCCATTGTATTGGGGTGACGAGAGGCAGGTGTCTCAAAACACTGGAAAATAAAAGCAGAAATCTTTGCGTTTCAGTAAATGTGTTGTTTTTGTTTTGCAATTTGGCTAAACCAACCCTTAAATGTGTACCTCAAACTATTAAATTATGCCTCTTGACTCCATAAATGTGGAAAGATCACCAGCCAGTTGTGAATACAGAGAGTCTTTATTGTAAAAGAGGTAGAGAGAATACAGGTGTTTCACTGTACAGAAAAAAGACAGCACTGTTGATATACTCATTCAAACCATTAATATGGACTCAGGCACTCTTCATTCATTTTACAGACACATAAGCCCGTTAGAAAAAAAAAACAAAAAAAAACAAAAAACAGAGAAACAAACACACAAAATCTTTGGATTTTTCTCTATTGCCCTCTCATTCACTAAAAGAATTCTCTCTTTCTGAGCTGTTAAAATGAAAATAGTTGTAGTACTAATAATAAAACAGCAATAATATTAATATTAATAATAATAATAATAATGATATAGTGTGCTAAAAACAATGATAATGCAGTCAGCCCCCCCCTCCCCACCCTCTTCCCAAACACAAACACCTCAGTAACATGTCAAAAGTAGTGGAAAACAAACCCTACGACCCCGATAATTAAACCACACCTGCATGCACACAATACACACACACACACACACGCACACACACACATTTTCACTCTACCATCCGTGCACTCAGCTAATCATACAAACATAATAATGACCAACGCTGAGTGGTAAGAAAAGAAAAAAAAACAAAAACAAAAAAAAAACCCCAATGTACATTTAAAATGATCAAACCAAACAAACAACATACAAAAACAACTGCAGCCAAGTGGGAAGTGTGATATCATTCTTTCTGTCTTATCGGGCATCAAACTTTCCGTCGCTGTCGTTCTGTGCCAACGGGCTGGATAATCAGTCAGAGTTTTCCGAGTGGTCGCTGTGGGGCGAGTTGCCAGACGGGGGCGAGTTTCGACCCTGCCAGTTCCCGTTAGCCTGAGACATCGAAAGAGAGAAGAAAGACGGTGAGGCGTTCGAAGGCAACGTGTGACTTACAGTGTGACTGCAACCTTGCTTGTTGCTGGTGTTTGTGTCATATTTCAACACATCACCTGTGGTTTTAGTAGCTTAACCATAACTGGCGCAAACTATTCTACATAACTAGAGCTGCAATGATTAACTGATCAACATTACAGTACTGGCCAACTATTTTAATAATCCATTCATCGCTTTTTGAGTAATTTTAACTCAAAAAGCTCCGGTTCCAGATTCTTAAATGTGAATATTTTCTGGTTTCTTTTGTCTTCTATGTCAATAAACTGAATATCTTTGGGCTTTGAGAAACAGTTATCAACATTTTTCACTGTTTTCTGACATTTTATAGACCAAACAACTAGCCGATTAATTGAAAAAGAATAATTGACTGGTTAATTGATAATGAAAATAATTGTTAGTTGCAGCCCTATATACAACCTCCACAACAGCAGGATGTTTTGGATGTCTCTGGGCTGCTACAGGTCACAGTTCATGTGTGAAAATCAACTTCAAAAGGCTTGAAAATAATTTGAGATTAAAAAATCCATCACAATAAACAACATGTCTAATTTCATGTTAATGCAGCTGACAGCGACTCTTCCTTGTTGATGCGTTCAGGTGCTTATTAGTAACAAAAACATCAGAGATCTGAGAATTAGTTCCTGAGAAGATGAGTTCTGTCTGTTGTTTAGCAGCAGGCTGCCGAGGTTTGGATGTCGGACTTTCCAAACAGCACTTAATGGCATCAACACCAACAAGAAGTGTCTTCTGATCACAACTGTCATGTGATGATAATGTTGACAAAACATAAAGGAGACAAAAGGACTGTGAAGATTACGTCTGTCAAGCACTGAAAATGAAATTGATGCCTAGAATCATATAAACATTTGAGGTATGTTTTTGAAACTGATCGGCAGTGATGTAAAATATCTACGAAAAAGTTAAATCCTGTGAACATGAAACAATTATATATTGTCAATAAATCCCATGAAAAGACCAAAACCAATAATATAACTATACAAATAGAGTTTATATAATTGTTTTGCCTTTTAAAAAAGTTAAACGTCTGGGCACTGTGTGTTTTTTAACAAAAATTTACTGAAACAGGAGAAAAAAGTGCATTTGTTGGGGACTATTTTCAGCTGCAGATTAATACACATTTTATGTTCTGGTGAGTATTTATGGCAGCAGGATGGTGAATGTGGGATTGATTCCAGATAAAGAACAGCGTCCATGCTCATCATACTGTAGGAATATGTTTTCCGGTGCAACAGTGTGACTCATTGATGTGTTTTTAATAGTTTTTGAACAACAATGAGGCTCGATGGCACAGAGGAAAAAGCTATATTGGACGAAAGAAAAATACAGAATATCAACAGCTTTGTTCTTCGAATGTGTGTGTGTGTGTGTGTGTGTGTGTGTGTAACTATTTCATTAGTGTTATAAATCACCTGCACTCCCATTTGGTAGGTGGACTGCTCGCCGTTCACCGGTGGAACCCCAAGGAACAGGTCAGCTGACCCAGACAGAGAGAAGGACCCAGACCCTAAAGAAACACAAACCAGAAGAGCAACCTCATTAAATCATTCCTGATACATTAACAGTGACTTTTAAGTGTTTTGTAGCAGTTTGGATTGGGATGCTATGACTAAACTGTATACTAGTGATGTTATGTTTGATATCGAGGCTCTGAAGCGTGTGTGTCGACTGTGTCTGGCACTTTCTGCTGATCGTACCGAGGCTTGTATCATTTTCAGAGAATTACCCACCTGATGACAAACAAGGCTTCGGTTTTGCCAGACGCATGTGAGGTTTCAGTTTGAGATTCGATTTGTTGATATAAGAACTGCGAAACCTGAACCTTTCGTGGGTGTACATCTCATAATACATCCATGGTGTAGACTTCATGGGGTGTAGTGGAAAGTGCCAAGAGTTTGACATAAACACTTTCCCAACTTACTCTTTGTTTAAACCCAGTCACTCCAACTACACATAACTTTATACCTTTCTTATATTATTACCTCATACCCTAACCTCATAGTTGGCTGCTGTAAAATTTCAATTTCCTATCTATCTATCTATCTATCTATCTATCTATCTATCTATCTATCTATCTATCTATCAGTAATACCAAGTAATGACAAAGTGAGATGTAAGAATCCTTATTGGATAGAAGCAAAAAGTGCAGCAACATTGTCAGTAATAGCAGCAACACATGATCATTTATAATTTGGCTGCTCCTGATTGTTCTTACGAGTAGCTTTGAGTAATAAATCTTTTGGCCTCGTTCTGCCATCGCTACTGTATAGACTATAGAGATGAAATATATGAATGACTGAATGAAAATAACCTGAAACTATTTTGATAATTGATTAATTGTTTCTAGAGCTGCAACGATCAGTCGATTCATCAGTTAGTCGATGAATAGAAAACCGGTCAGCGACTATTTTGATAATCAAATAATCATAAATCGAACAGTCATTTTTAAGCAAAAATGCCAAACATTTGCTGGTTCCATCCAGCTTCTCAGATTGTCAAACATGACTGTAAACTGAATTTCTTTGGATTCTAGACAAAACAAGACATTGGAAGACGTCACCATGAGCTCTACACAATTATAACTGGCTATTTTCACTATTTTCTGACAATAATCAGCAGATTAATCGACAATGAAAATAATCGTTAGTTGCAGCTCAGATTGTTCCAGTAATTTTTCAAGCAAAAGCACCAAACATTTCCTGTTTCAAACTTCTCCAATATGAGGATTTGTTACTTTTCTTGTGTTTTTATATTATTGTAAATTCAATGTCTTTGGGTTCAAAGTGTAAGAATTGGCCACCTGATCCAAACAAACAGGGGGCAGCCTATCACCTCAACCCCCCCCCCCAAACACATCATCCCGCCACCATTATCACTCAGTGAATAGAGTGTAAAGCTTACTGTTTAAAGTGAATCTGTGCTATGGCGTTGTCAATATATCAAAATGCTACAGAGACATTTGAGCCAGCAGTAAATTAACAAACAGCTGCACATATCAGGAAGCGGTTGCACCACGGAGATAAGTTACAACATGACTCTTAGTAATAACTAGATAGTTACAAACATGCCCCTAGGGTAGGTGTAAATCATAAAATGTCTCACCAATGGTAAAACAACAGTTTTTCTGCCACAGATCATCGTTTTTCATTAATTTCATGCCATTTAGTCATGTGATCTCAGGGGGAAGCAGATGTAAACAAAATGGAGACTGACATGATGTAACAACTTGCTTTTAGTAAAGCTCTTCTTTGTCTGTATGGTTACATTTCTTGGAAGACACGTCATATAGTCAGTCATGTTCTTGCTACATATCGACAAGCCCTTCCTCCGTCTCAGCTGTCCAACACACCCATAAGACAGCTTTTTGTTGTTTCTACACAGTCACCATTTCAAAAGTCCTCTCATTTACTTCCACGTCTTCGTAGACTTGTCTCATCGGCTATAAAGTAGTGACGTAATCATCCAGATTTTAAATCCTAAATATCAAACATGTTTGAAATTACTGGGGCAGCCCCGATGAGTCTGAAAGCAGTTCTGGAGGTTTAAGATTGGATCTGTAAACCCCCTCACATTACAAGATAATCTGGGCCAAACATCGGTACCAACCAAGGTCCCAGACCAGATTTCTCCTCTGAGTGTTGGGAGTGAATCAAGGATAAATCGACCCAAAAGTCCTGCAGTCTGAGCCCGGCTTCAGTCAGACAAAAACAAGGGATCTGAGACGTCATTTTGGGGTATGGAAAATTATAATAGGCATTTTTCTTTAGTTATAGCCTTAATAAACTTCAAGTCATCACATGATGATTTATCTATCCTCTAGAGCATCCATTCACGTTGTGTGGTCAGTAGTGAACCGGGATGTGGCTCTCAAAGTGAGACTAGTAGCCACAGCTCAGGCAAGTTACAGCAAAAAAACATCTATAAGTTGTAAAAACTAAAGCAAAGAAAATTGTGCAGTCGACAAGTTCAAAGACTCAAAACATAATTGGTATTACTGTTGTAACTGCCAACTGACTTTGTTTATTAAGTGCTTCCTCAATGCCCGCAGTGGCTTTATGAATGGAAATTACCACTGCCTCAGGTTATACAGCTACCTGTCAACATTAGGCTTTGAAAATAAGGGAGATTTTCCAGGTTCCCATCTGACCATAATTTTTATATTATGAAAAGGGTTTCTTCTCTCGGTTTAAAAGGATCTAATTACCAGGTGCCTTTACTACCTGCCCTGCTGTACTCAAACAGACAGTCAATTTTATTTCTACAGCGCCAAATCACAACAGAAGTCATCTCAGGGCACTTTTCATATAGAGCACGTCTAGACTGTACTCTTTCAATTTATAGAAACCAAACATTCCCCCCATGAGCAAGCACTTGGCAACAGTGGCGAGGAAGCTATAAAGCTAAATTAACATTACTGTAATGTAAAGCAGCAGCACCAGATAAACGTCACAGTCAATTTAAAGAAAGTCTGCTCCACTGAACAGTGTTTGCTCGCTATTACTTAGTTGTATTTTGTCTAACAGATTATTATTTGATGTCGCACATGTTCAGTTAATGTTATATGATCCTCTGGACTCTGATTCATTCGTCTGTCCCATGAAAGTGGCTCCAGTCTGCCTGCTAGCTTCAGCACGGAGGATTCGTTTGTTTTAAACACCCCTGTTGCACGGGTGGGCGGTGGTTTGTTGGTCGCTCCTTGTTAACAGTAACAGCTTCCTCAGTGTCTCATAAAAGGATACAATGTTCACACGGACAACAAAACGAGCGCACCTAGAAGCAACAGAAGGTCTGTATACATTGTGTTTGAGTAGACGGCTCATTAAGATGATCAACAAGTGTTGGGGTGGAAACAAACTGAGGCAGAGAATGGTTGAACTAATTATTATTTCACTGCCTTAAGTGGAATAGTTGCATATTGTAACTCCTGTCTGGTACCTGTGGAGTTGGGAGTGTGCGGGGAATCGTTGCCCTGTCTGCCCCCCAAGGCTGTCTTCATGGCGTAGAGGTTGGCCTCCTCCTGGAACTTGCCAATGTTTTTCTTGTAGCGGATTCTCTTGTTGCCAAACCAGTTGGAAACCTGGCAAAAAAAAAATTAACATTCAGTGTACACACTTTCATTGATAGGTTAATTTAAAATTACCACATTTTAGAGAGTAATTGTTTAACCCTGATCAGTAAATTTAAATGCACATCAATGTTTCAGCATCATGTTATTGGAAAAATGATGAATAGTATGTCTTAAAGAGGATATATCATGCACATTTTCGGGTCTATATTCATATTCTGGGGCTCTACTGGAATATCTTTGCATGATTTACAGTTTTAACTCCTTATTTATCTTGTATTGGCTCTTTATACAGAGCCTCGGTTCACCCTTTGTCTGAAACAGGCCGTTTTAGCTCCTTTCTCTACCCTACCCCAGCTCCAGAGACTACATAAATAAACAGTAGTAGAAGGATTTTGTTTTTCTTGTTCAGCTTTATTCTAAATGTGCACTTCTCAAACACATCTGTACATGTTTGAGTTGAAATTCAATCCGAAATATGCAAGCGGGCGACATGAACAGCCCGTGGAACATCCTTAGCAACAAAGGCTACCAACGGACGGCCGTTTATGGGCATGCACGAACAATCCGACGTCAGTTTGATGGGGAAGTAGAGGTAACTTTGCAAACAGAGTGTCCAAAGACGGCTGAAGCCCTGGCTTTTGACTTGCAGGGAGCATTTTTACATATGTTCACCTCAAGTTTTGGAACTTTGACCATGTTTAACATAGACATCTGAGATCTTAACAGTATATAAATAACAGAATATAATAAAAAGTGACATGTCCCCTTTAAAGTTTGTCTAAGTAATTCAGGCAGCCTCCAAAACATTGAATGTCATTCTTGGATGTTATCAGAACAGCAAAAAAACCCCAATACATCAAGATAAGCTCCTGCAGCACTCTTAACTGTTCCATCAGGGCTCGTTTCTACAAATAGTCAGTGGTTTACCTGTGAGACGGTGATTCCGCAAGATTTGGCGAGTTCCTCTTTGGCTTCTTCACTGGGGTAAGGGTTGGACAGGTGGGAATAGAAATACTCATTCAGGACCTCTGTGGCCTGTTTGCTGAAGTTACGCCTCTTGCGCCTGATGAGACAGAAACAGGTGATGAGTGCTGGAAGAAAACAAAAGTTTTCTCTCCTTTTCTTTGTTATTATACTATCTACTCTAGATGTGGACAGGGGTCCCATGCCCTTTCTACACACACACACACACACAATACAGTTTTTAATGGCTACTGTGTTAATAGAATATACTTCTCAAAAATAATTATACCTTTTTTTTTTTTTTTCAAGAAATGTGAATAAAATGGGTAAAATTTGTCATGACATGCTGGAATTCTGAATAATTTTCAACAAATGAGATCAACATTGCAGCATTTTTTAGCTATTAGCTAACATAAACAGCTTCCATCAAATTAGGAAAGGTATCATGACTGGGAATTTTCCTAACGGGCATTTTGAAAAGTGATCATTTTATTTATTTTTGTATTTTTTGCTGTGACTGCCAGCCACCTTTTGAAACCATTATAACTGTGGACAATCCAAGCTGACTACACCTATCATAACCCAAATACGGGCAGGTACAAACTTTAACTGAGATAGATTTTGATTACAGTATTCCAGCAAAAAATCCAACATCACACGCTCACCTGGCGTCAAGGAAGCGGGACCTCAGGATCATAACCGCTTCACAAGTGCTCTGCTTCAGCTGAGTCTGGATCGAGCTGAACTTGCGGTGGATGATGGCCACCATGCGCTCGATCTCCCGCGGAGTCACGGGCCGTGTGCGCGACTGCTCCCTCAACAGGTTCATCACATGGGTGGTGAACTCAGTGCACGCCTGGGTAGTGGGGGGAGGGGGTGGGGGTGGGGGGGAATAAGAGGATGGACATTGAAGGACAGACATGTGCAAACAACTGTAGCTAAGTGAATTATTTCATGTTGGATTGCTGGGATTTATCAAGGGCTCTTGTGTTATAGTTAATAGTTAAATGGAATCACATGAAGACATATTGTGAAAACTAGCTGTTTAAAATCACTGCAGTTGTCAGTAAGCATGTACTTGCTCAAGCTCTCTGCACAATTGGTATGTCCTGCTGATAAATTCTGCATTTGAATGATCTATAAAGCAATTTACCTCTATACAACTTTATTGGAGAATGGTTTCTTAGTGTTATTTATGTGCAGTTGACAGGCTACTCTAACAATTTGGAAAAGGTTTGTGTTGTAGTGAAAACTGTATTGTACTGTTGTTAATAAGATGAGTATCACAACAATGCTGGATTTCACAGCAGATCTGAATGGTGTTTTGAATAGCAGCACACATTAGGGCCTTGTGTAGGCTGGAATATGTTAAGAGCAACAATTAGTTGAGTGATCTTTTATTTGATCGGTACTGAAAATTAACAGCAACTGTTTTGATAATCAATCAATTGTTTTTCAGGTAAAAATGCCAAACATTTTAAGGATTTTGCTGTTCTTCTTTGTCATATATGACAGTGAATTGAATATTTAGGTTTTGGACTGTTAGTCAGACAAAACAAGCAAACTGAAGACATTACAGTGGCCTTTAAGAAATCAGTTTTCACTATTTTTTAACATTTAATAGACTAAATGGCTTATCAGGGCCAGATTGATAATCATCAGTTGCCTACAGTATGTGTTACTTTGATAATCTTAAGACGCCTCCTCTCATACAGAGATATGAAGCATAAAAGGAACATTAAGTAGAGAAGTGTATAGCCAGGTGGAGAAAAGTTATGTGGCTTAACTCTAGACCTAACATGCCAATGGATTACGCTTCTGGCGAGCAGCATTAGTACAGGCAAGCGTGTACAGGCAATGTCAGCGCTCGTCTCCTGTTGCGACACGGTACCTGCTCATACTTCTCCAGCTCAGTGTGGTAGATACTGCGAATCTGGCTCAACTTGCTTTTGTAGTCGGAGTGCTCAAGCGAGCTGTCAGGTGACATCCCTCCCGAGCTGGTGGCTGCAGAAACAGCAGCAGCAGCCCCGCCGCCCTTCTCTGGCCCCGCCACACCCTCTGCCAGCAGCATGTTGTCCAGTCGCACCAGCTGAGGATCCTGAGGCTCCTCCTCCTGGGCGTTCCTCATCGACAGGCCTGTCAACAAGACAAATGTCAGTGTTGATTGGTTTTGTGGGTGAAATATAAATAGAAAAATGTAAATGTATCATGGTATAGTCCTATTTCACTTCCATCCTGAAAATGTTCCCACTATTTGCCATTCACTTATTTTAAAGCCTGTACAACTGAATGGATTCATTTAGGTGTGTGTTTCCTGTTTTGATGTGACTCATGGATTAGAGTTATTCAGGTTCTCACTAGTCAGCCAATAGAAACAGTGACGAACTGTGTTTGGACTAGGAGAAGTCATTAATCAAACATTGGACTGAGAACTAATGTAAACATACCTTTTAACAATGCAACCACTTATTTGATTTATGCAGTGAAAAATGGGCTGCTTTGTAACTAAAGATAAAAATAAAATTTCATAAAACTTTCATAGCATGAATGAACTGAATCCATGTGAGGACCAACCAGCAACCTGTAACAATAAGACCTCCATTATATTGCCCTGTAGCTATAATACTTTATGTCTCTTTATCTAGCTGTTTGTCTCTAGTTTTGCATTGTACATAAAGACTGTCTGTTGATGTTTTTATATCTCCCTGTATGTGTTTTCGACATTGCAAGTAGGTATGTCAGAATCAGATTTAATGCCAAGTACGTCTGCACATACAAGGAATTAGCCTTGGTGTTGTGGTGCATAACAATCAAAAAACAGAAGGTAAGACAACTACCACAAAAGACAGGTGGTAAACATATATAAATAAAATTTTATAATTAAAAAATAAAATATAGTAAACATAATAAAAAATATGTTCCAAATGAAAAGAACTGTTGAGTTTAAAACATATATATTGTGCATGTATATCTACTGGGAATGTACAACTGTCCACAGTTAAGTTCAACAGTAAAATCGGTACATGTGATGTGTCATTACACCGTTTATGATTAGATTGATGACACAATCTAATAACGCTGTAATAAGCCAAGAGCCCACTGCACATCAAAACTAAAATTAAATGCATGATGACAACAACACTGTAAATAATGTTACCAGTCTTTTCCTTGATCTCGCACAAAACGCTGAACAAAGCAGGTTTCATCCGGTGACAGTTGAGTGCATGTTTCCTGTACATGAAAAAAAAGAGCTTGATTTGTAGCGACGATAAGAGTCTCACCGCAAAAAAGAGAGATAGTGACAACAACAACAACATGCAAATCGACCAAAACAACAACACAAATGAAGTGACTCTCGCATGGCAAATAGCTAGCTCTGAGCTAAGGAGGCAGCCAAGTGTTGACTGATGAGCTGCCTGGATGCAATAATCAGAAAGCTTGGTGGTATTTTCATTTGTTTAGTGGTCTAAATATGCCCAGCTGCAAAATTATGTTTTAATGTAAACATTAGCGTTAGCTGTTAGCTACCTATTGTAGCATTCGCTAGTTAGCCTAGCCAGCTAACAATGGCTACGTTGTTTAGGCGACCGCTGCTGAAGATATACATGTTTGTAAATGGGAAACATGAGAATAAAAAACATTAACCAATCAACATATACATCTGAAAATGAGCAAGTTTGAACAAATGCAACTTTGTTTTCTGTAGCTACCATTAGCTAATTAGTTAGCTTCTTGCTAAATAATTTAAACAATAGATTGAAGTTCAGGAAACTTTGCCACCGAGGGTCAGAGTCGACAAAGCGGCAAAACCAAAAAGCGTCAAACACTTTATAAATTAAAAAAAATCCAAAAGTTGTCACTTACTTTGCTTGTGCCTCGTCCAAACTTTGGTCGGTGATGGTCATTATTTGCTGCAGTATGTCACCAATATCTCTGCGGGTTTCGTGTCCGTTTTCTGGGCCCGAGTCTCCTCCGTCGGACCGGTGCTGGGAGGGTTGGTGAGCCGAGTTGAGCGCATGCAACCCGGGGTGGCCACTCATGCCGAGTCCCCGGCCGTTGGAGGGCCCGTTGCCCGTCAGAGGCTGCTGCTGCAACATCTTCAGCGACGCACAGTGGCGACGACTGCTGCCCGACTGTGCTCACAGACACACAACAACACAGCCAGATCCGAGGCATCGTACAAAGCAGGGTCCCCTAGCGATTGACAGGAAAAGGTACAAGCTATGTTAAAACATTGCAGCATGTGATGGATCGCAAGCCTGCTTTTTCTATGGAAACAGAGGAGTAACACAACTGGGTTAAAGGTAACCACAACAGCAAAACATCTGCACTACCAGCGTTTGAGAAAGCAGAAGTGTGTGTGTGTGTGTGTGTGTGTGTGTGTGTGTGTGTGTGTGTGTGTGTGTGTGTGTGTGTGCGCGCGCGTGTGTGCGTGTGTTTGTGTCATAGAATAAGGCGGAATAAGATCTATCTAAATAATAAAATGGATAAAAATGTCACATACTCAGCAACACAGCAGATGGCAACCCTGAAGGCAGTGAAATCTGGCTTCTGTAGCTCTATTTCCAATTAGAATATATAATAAAACATTTACAACAATTAGGAAAGAAAGAGGAGAGAGAAAAGAGACGGATAAGAAAGAGAGAAATTAAAATATACACAAGTATACATCATATTGCACACTGGTGTGGAGGTGCGGTATTGTACATAAGTGATTAGTGTATAGCACATAAGTGATGGATGATGAATACTTCTGATAGAAGTACAAATATTGTCTGGCTGGGGTGAGAGTGTGGGTTTGGTGGTGGATGAGTAAGTGTTGGAGAGTGATAGAGAGAGAGAGACTTTGTGTGTATGTGTTATGTATGTTCACAAAGTACACACATATACACACGCACACACACAAAGAGTCTCTCTCAGTCGCAGTCTCTCCTTCAGTGCTAAGCCCGATTGAAAGCACAAATTTTCAGAGATTTTCAGATTGAAAAAAGGTAAAAATCTTTAATTTCTCGTATGTGAAGCTGATCATCTCACATAGACAGCCTCTCTCACTCAGTCTACTTCTCTTTTTAGCTGCAAGTCAACAGGATGTGTGCCAAAACCACAGCAGTGTCAGAAAAACTGTGCGCCTGTTTCAACATGTTGGAGTCGAGTCTGACATAATCAAATGAGCAGCAGTTAAAGCAGGCAGCTGCCTACTGTTGCTTTGACGGCTTTAAGTTTATCCTAACTCATAAAACCTTTGCTTGGGACCATACTGAGGCTAACCAAATACATGCTGGGTGTCCTTCTGCATTTGACAGTAATATTTCATGATGGCATGACTTGTCAGATGTGGGCCAAGTAAATAGGGGTGGGCTGTGTGGTAAGAGGAACAGGAAGAGAAGACGAGAGAGAAAGGTATCAAGAGCAGAGCAGAAAAGGCGAGAGCTTCTCACGTCGGCATGTGAAACTCTTCATAGCAGGTTTTTTTTTTTCTTCATAAAGATCTTGACAAGACAAGTGTCGAGCCGAAAAATGCTGTGCTCAGTTCGGTAACTTCAACTTTAAGAGATGATGGTTTAAAGAGGGAAAGTTAAAAACATAAAGGTAAGATTGAAATGACTAAATTTACATTTAATGTATAGTACACAAGGAATCTTTTGGGGTGAAACGACAAGGGAATATGTCTGTAAACAAAGATTACTGTGAAACTTTTGGTAAAATATGCAAAAGAAATCCTCTGTCAGCGACAAGACATTGACGTCTTCCCCGATCATGTTGTCGCACTACTTTGTTGTCATAAAGCTGACAGGAATATATAACTTACAATATTTTCATCTCAAACATCTGTAGCCAGCATACTAGAACCTGTCAAACTGGTTTCTCATACATTTCCTTGCAAGAGCAAAAAGCACAGCTGCTCTGTAGTAACCTACATGTCTATTCCAAGTAACTACAGGCTCGACTGGTGGGATGTTAGCTGAGTATTTTTCTCAGAAGAACTAACAATGGGGACCTTGAAATCTTTGACCTAAGATCTTTGACATAAATCCTGTTTCTGTGTATCTCGTTGGGGTTGACAGGAAGATTAATGGACAGCACAGAGATCAAAGTTGAAATGGCTGAAGGAGGGCTGCTGGAACCTCTCGTCATCACTGAAGAAGGGGACGTTGCTGAGGCTGTCGTCGTTCAGAGCTTGAGCAGAGAGTCAGCTCTCAGAGACAAAGAGGAGCACTCTGGAGAGGACAAGAATGACAAAGACACGGCGGGTAAAATGTGTTCAGAAGAGCAACAGACCCACACAGCAGAAGAGCAGACAGGAGATGTTTTTGTGGATGTAAAAGGCAAACCTGAAGAAACTGAGAATGTGAAAGATGGACAGAACAAAGATGGGAGCGGGAGTGAAGGGCAGACGCACAAGGTGACGAAGATTCATGAAACACCTGAGAAATCCAGTGACACAGAGGATAAAAAAGTCACACAAAATGACCCTAATGTGGACATAAAGACGTTAAAGCTCCCTGAGCAACAAGCCGAAGGTACACAGAGCCAAAAAGAGGATGCAAAAAAGGTTTGTGGATTGTTATTTCACTTGTTCCCTAGATCAACAATAGTACTGTTCTTGACATTACGCACCAGCCACCATGTTACTCTACATGAAAAACAATCTTGTGGTGGAAAAATTACAGGTTAAGATTTTGTCACAGAGCATGTGGGAGTACGTAGGAGTCAAGTGAATTCTTTTTATGTGCCAAACAAACAGTTTGTACCACTTAGAAAAACCTTTTCTCTCTCTCCCTCATTCTTTTTTCTGCCACCTACCCATGTTCTCTCAGGCTCACCGATTAACCCCCGACTTCCCGGACGCGCTGTACGAGCTGCTCTGCACCCTTCAGGAGGGTAGACGGCTCAATGACCAGCGCTGCTCCTTCAGGCTGGAGGGTGGGATGAGAAGAAGAAGGTGCCACTCTGAGCCCAACACCACCAAGCCAGTCAACAGAGGTAAAAGTGCTTTGAGAGGCTATACTTCATTTCACAGGTGTGATAAAAACTGAAATGATTTCTTTCCATGTTGCGATGCTGACTTATGTCGGTCCAGCTGCAACAACACAAAACTATTGTTTTCCATGACTGAAGCATGTTTTGTGTGACTTATTTCCACTTCTTTCCTCGACCACAGACCACTTATACCCTCCTGCCATCTGACCATCAAAGCTCTTTTCTCTCATTTCTCCACAGTCATCTTTTCCTCCATGACTTCACTGCAGAAAGAGGAGTTTTTTGAATTTGTGGCCACTGCTCAAGCCCGCCGGCTGGATGACCAGAGGGCGCAGCTCGAAACATCTTCACCACCAAAACCAAAAGCCAGAAGTTTCAGAGGCAGCATAAAGCAACTCTCTTTTGTGAAAAAGCCCGAAAAGCCTGAAAAGCCTGCGCCAGTTCCCGCACCAGCACCCAAAGAAGATCTTTACAATATGATTCTCACGACACAAGTAAGCAATCAGAACTTGTTAGTGTAAATGTTTTATTAGGACATGAAGGCTGTGGCAACTTTGCTTCTTAGTAAAAGGATTCTCAAAAGTGCACAGTCATGGCAGAAAACATCTTGCGAAACCTCAGTGTCATGTCAATGTAAGTTGAGTGGAGTTTTATTTGACTATGCACATCATTTCAGGCTTTCATTTTCCCACCTTCTTCTTACCCACAGGCCCAGGGCAGGCTGGAGGACCAGCGCAGCAGGGCTCCTGGTCCCATGGATGATGAGGACTTCTTCTCCCTGCTCCTGAAGGTCCAGGGGGGACGCATGGACGAGCAGAGGACTGAACTACCGTGCTTGCTGCAAACCTGAGATGGAATAAAAAAAACCAGGCGTGGAGCTGCTGTGGGAGCCATTCTAGTATTGTAGCCTTAATCTTATTTCCTGTTAAATTAGGTTCATTTTTTTGTTGACCTTTGTGATGCTTTGTTTAAGGGGAATGTTATCCCTCTTGATAATGTTGGTAGGTGATAAAGCTGTCGAGACTGTAGCAAAAACGCTAATGTTTGAGCAATAGAGCTTTAAAGTGACTTGATAGAGATAATCTCTTGACGAGATAGTGAAGTTTACTGCTATTTAGGTATTTTTCTGTCTGTCTGTCTGTCTCTCTGTCAGTAAATATGCTTTCTTATCTCACAAAGTTTTGCATTTCATTGAATGTCTGCGATGAGTGGTTGAATGTTTTTAGTGTGTGTTCCTATTCTTAATGTGAAGGAGGGAGTCTATTAATCTCTAATATTTCTCCTTACTTTTACAGTAGACATTAAATACACCAGAGGCTGGTGGCGAGGAGATATGAGCTCCAAGGCCACATGTTGCTTAACTGTATATGAATAATTCTCCTCCAGAAAATAAAACAAAATGTGTATCTGAGCCTTTTTCATTCATCTATTTATTTAACTTTCCCCAAATGTTGTTGTTGAAAAAAGGATTTAACACACACTCTGACAAGAATATCATCAGAGTATCCTTTCATTTTGATTTCATTTTTGCATATCAAACACACAGTAGTACGTAAGCAGTTAAGCGGTGACACAAACAGCGGTATGTGAAACCCGCTCTGTTATTTTCATCATTAATCATCATTCCTATGCTACTGCAAGGCACATTCCCACAGACTTGTGATAGAGGCTTATCTTTTAAAAGCATACCGTTGCAAATAAATCAAAAATGTTCGCACAGAAAAGAGATGGGCTTATGATGTTCCATTTAGGGAACAAAAGAGGCAAAGATAAAGGTGTTAATATTTCACAGATTGAATGGACTGTGTGAGTGTTATCTCAGAGTTCCTGAATTTGAGTTTACTTTACATAGTCATTTATTTATCAAAGGTCACAAGACAAACAGGAGATACGTATTCAACAACTAACCCAATTTTTACTGTAAAATTATTACATGTGTGTAGTTATATGAAGATGTATATGGATAAGAGGACTTAAACTAGATTTGACATCTAAACATGGTAGTAAATGTTAAGTTCAATGTCAATAACACAGCTTTACAGTATTTGCTGCTAAACAGAACCTGGTCGTTACTCATTAAAACACGTGATCCAACCATTTGTTTCTAAAGCTTTCATACTGTATACATGCTATATCGAGGACCCCATTGTGTCCTGTGACCTTCTTTGGTGTGTGTTTAGTCCACTCAGCTCAGAGGACAGTTTTCTGAGGAAGTGCTGGTCTGTCTGCACAAGAGAGGTTAGAGGTGGCGTTAGGAGGCTTTGTCACTTCCTCAAACAAAGCAGAATTATGTGATGTGTGATAGCAACACTTTGACCAACACTCTTAGTTGAGACACACATTAAAAGGAGAACCTATATTGTAAGTCAAATAGTAGAACATAAAATATTGCCTCTAAAGGTTATTATATTTTTGGAATTGTTACATTTTTTTTATAAAGGAGATCAATGAACTTATCGAAAAGTTTACATTTCAGGCAAAAGTCATGATATATCTTCAGGTTTTTTATTATTCTGCCACATGATATGATCTACTACTTTCTACCTCTGCCTCAAAACATCAAATGGCATTACGACAAACAAACATTTCTAACAAAGAAGAGGAACAGTTAAGGGAGAAAGGCATGTTACAAAAAAAGAAACCTCACCCAGAAGAACTCAAGAAGTGAAAACACTCAAACAGGAAGAAACAACAGCAAGCCAGCAAGCTAAGGTTCCACTTTTAAGGCACATGGACTATACTGTACCAGTCTGCTAGTTTATCAGATAGCTTATTAGCCAATTCTGTCAAAGACCAGATATTGGCCAGGTCAGCATTTTTTTTTTTATTTCACGTGGTGACTTGCAAAATTGTTCCGATGTAATAAGACTGGTGTTGGGGTATTTTACACGCACAGTTTCAGGAATGTCAGTCTGTAATACCTGCAGTAACACTCACTCACTCTGCAGTTTCAGAAACTGTCCCACCCTGCCAAGCCTATACTGATGGGGGGGGGGGGGGGGGGGGGGGGGACTCAAAATATGTGATGTCTCATTTCTAAGAGAATGAAAATGGTCAAATGTATCAACTTTTTAAAAATACTGACATAACACTAAGATCACATTTTATCAGTTTGGAGACTACGGCATTAATAATATATCTGTTCAAAGATCCTTACCGTGAAAATGCATTTATATAAAGGCAACTAAATGATTAATGTCAACATAATAGGCCTGCACACATCACCCCGCAGTCAGGACTTCTAGTTTTATTATATTTTACTCAGTTATATCCCTATTTATTTATTTTAAACTTTATTCAGCCATGATTTTTTTCTATGCAGCCACGCCCATTGGATGACGCCAAAAACACTTGACCGACACCTAGGACTGTAAGACAAGGAGAAGACAACAAGAAGTTACGGCGCATTTAGAA
Source organism: Thunnus maccoyii (assembly GCF_910596095.1). Lineage (NCBI taxonomy): Eukaryota > Metazoa > Chordata > Actinopteri > Scombriformes > Scombridae > Thunnus > Thunnus maccoyii. Next base: position 7,722,739 of record NC_056542.1, read on the forward strand.
ACTGTGTTTAAACATATTTTTCCTTCAGTCTTTGTTTCGTACATTGTGTACTGCTACAGAAACACAATTCGCCATATGTTTGTTTTGTCTTTTTAATTATTGTCCTCCTATTATTTTCTGTAACACGTTGCCTGTAAGAGTTAGCTTCCGAGGAACACATGGATGACGACACTGTCTCATCCTACTGTTTCAGTCTTAGAACAAAATAAGGATGCAGGCGAAGCCGAAACTTAAGGGTCGTGATTTCTCACGTTGAGAGCCAGATATAAATATATCGAGGACTCAGTAAGAGGTGAGTATGACAGGTTAGGGAAACTTAAGTTGTGCTTTAAGTGATTTTACTTTCCTATCAATGTGAAGAGTTAGCAAAAAGCTAAGTGTCGCGGCTTGTCATTACGTCTGTTGTTTATATTGTTACATGGAGTGCAGTTTTACTTAGGTTTTGTGTTAGTTTTCAGATGGGATTCGCTGTTTTGAAAGTACTTACCTTTCACTACTTGCCTTTAAACTTTGTTGACAGGAGCTGTATGTACTGTATGTTTAGTTTCATTCATTTTTCACGTATGTCATGTCTGCTCTTGAATGTCACAAATAACCTCTGAAACAATTATCGTTTTTAATCAGTCTTTCTACACCGTTGAGATAGGCACAAATGACTCAACTAATTTTTAAAAATAAACTTTTTTGTTGAGTGTGAGTTTCTTTTATCAGTGGTGGAAAACTCCCATATCTGCAATATAAAATACTCCAGTTGTAAGAACAGTTTAAGTGTTGTAGAGGGTTTAACAGAGTATCTGCAGGTCTTGACAAGTCTTATTGATCTAGGATTTCCTCCATAAAAAGGCTTTAGGAGATATTTAAGAGTCTTAAATATTTTTTCTAGCCTGCCATAGACAGTAATGTTAGTTATAATATGTTTTTTTTATGTGACGTGACTTTGACAGTGAAACAGGTGTTAAATTGCATTCTATGTGGTGTTAAAAATATCTTAAATTTAACTTGGTCAAGTCTGCAGAAACCCTGCTGCAAATTATTATGTTGGATATACAATATTTCTAGATAGTTTAGTAAATGTACTTCGTTACTTTTCACTTATTTTTCGTACAGTTAAGTATTTACAATAACCCTCAGTTCCCTATGCACATTTTACACTAAACTACCAACGTCCTGAAAAACCTTTTCTTGTTTTATACAGAAATATACTTTATATTATCTGTAAGGATAACACAATTTTGTATGTTTTGTCTCTTAGATGCTACTATTCATTTCCCTGCTGATCATCTGTGTGCCACTGGGGGGCGACACCTCAACAATCAGTTGCTACAACGACCAAGGAGATGCTGTTGATTGGTAATTCACTAATAACAAGCATATGAAAATACACTTTATGGCTTATTTTTAATCTGTTATAAATTCTAGAAATCTGAAACAATAACTTGAAAAATCAGTTTAGTAATAGTCCAGTCATGCAGCACTGGACACAAAAACGGTCCATCTTCTGTTGCAGCTTACAGTGTAAAATCACCTACTGGAGGCTGTAATATTCTCTCCTCTAATATCTCCATTTCTCAAGTTGTTTCAGTTACACCTTCACAGATGTCCTCCTCCTGCTGTCCCTTGATTTGACTTTTCATTCTCTGTCTTTCTCAGGTTCTATGTGTACAAGCTGCCTAAAGAACATGGCGGAAAAGCTCCCATAAAGGGTGAAAAGTATTTACTGATGAACAAAGGGGGTGAAGGATGGACTGATGGGAAGTACACAGTGAACGACACAGCAGGAGCCCTGGGCAGGACGGTCGGACAACTGTACTCACAAGGAAAGGTCTGCCTCGGTCACATGTCTTTTTGTCTGTAACGTGAGCTCAGTTTTGTTCCTCTGAGAATTAGAGTTAATTTTAAAGTCACGGGGAGAGTTCTTCTATATATGATTCAGAGCTGCATCCTAAAATTACCACATAGTCTTCAGTTCCTTTTTATTCATGTATGAAATATGTGCAAGCCACACCAAAGCCAACATCTTTTTTTTTTTCCTAACAGCCAGAACTTCACTTTTTATTTGACATCTCTCTAAAATGTAAATATCCTTTTAATGATTTTTCCTGTTGGAAATCAAAGACATCACACTGGCTCTGCCTCTAAAATTACTAATATTTACTTAAAAACTGTATAATTTATATAGGACATATACAAAATTATATTTTCTTGTTATTAATATAGATTTCTCTTCACCCATTTTAGTATTTGTTTATTTATCTGGATCCTCATTAGCCTCAGCCATAAAGTGGTTGCAAATCTTCCTAGGGGTGTTAATGTTAGAATTTCTTTGCATATGTTTTCCTCTAATATCCACAGTGAAAACACAACTATACTGTTGCCCAAGAAACATCAGTATTAAATACGTTTCCTCAAAGCAGATGCATTTTATTTTTGCCTCCTTCTGCTTTTTTGCTGCAGTCACAACACTTCAGTTATTTATGCAACGATACTGTTTCTTTCAAAAGAAGTGTTTCTGTTATAACAACTGACATTAACAGATAAGCATAAGAAACTGAGAATGAGAACTGAAATTTACTTTTTCGTTTAAATGCAGTTTGTGTTTCCATCCCCCAGCAGTTGTGGTAAATATATCAGAGTAATTTCAACATGTATATGCTTCTGCTGTTTCATTTTTTACCCTAAGTGCGTGTGTGCTTTTTTTTGAGTGAGTAGTATGTGTCCATGTGTAAAGGTGTTTTTTCTATATCCACAAAATCTCTACCCTTTTTTTACAGAACAAAGAGGTAGCCTATATCCTGTACAATGACCAGCCGCCACTCAAGGACGTTGGTGACAGATGGGTGGACAACAGTGGAAGCAGAGGGGGGCACACGAAAGGTGAACGCCAGAACAGTCTAGCTATAATGCTCGCAAAGCCCTGCAAGCCCTATTTAAGGAGCAAATGCTTCATACATCCCACAACAGTGTATGAATAGACTGAGGAGCACTTGTACATTTAAGCAAATTTGACATTAAATCTCATATTATGGATCAAAATGAACAAGCATAGTTGAATTTATTTCGTTTTGGTTTGAATATCCACTTCTGCTCCTCAGGTGTCGTGCTACTGGATAAAAATCAAGGCTTCTGGTTGGTCCACAGCACCCCTCACTTCCCCCCCGTGCAACAAGCAGGGGAATATTCTTACCCCGGCAGCGGCGTGAACAACGGGCAAAACTTCATCTGTGTTACGTACCCGCTTGACCGCTTCCAGACCATCGGTAAGACTGGAGTTCTGCCATATGGCCGTATAGCTCAGGCAGAGTCGTTATCAAAATGCAGTTAACACTTTATGAGCATGTTTAAATGGATTATGGTATTCGATTACAGTTATTAGAGTTGGGAGGAGAAGAACCAGACAATTGATGATTTTCATACCCCTTCTGTCTGCCATAATATCATTATGACTAAGTATGCTTTAATTGACCATTAATTGAGGAATTCCTTTTCAAACTCACATCTATATAAGTGAAAAAGTTCATTCATTGCTCAATATATTTAAAATTCTAGTTATCTAAAATGCTGCTATTATAAAATTACAAACAACATATATGGGTTTGCTGATATATTAGGCCTCTTTATTAGGGTTTCATGTGTAATATCAGACAAATGATGTAATCCCCAGCCAATATAATGAAAGTTCTTCAGTGAAGACAAATATAAAACCTGTCGAGACGTATAATGTATGAAAGTGTTTCCCTGTCATTGATTGGTGGGTCACCTTGCCTTTAATAGCTGCAAAGTGTAAAAAAAAAAAAAAAGAAGCTGAGTGAGTGAGTTTCAGTAAAGAGTCTCTTGAGGTTGTAAATGCTGTTTCTAAGGCTTTTCCATCCTGATAAAAATATTATAATTCTTCTGAAATACTACATATTTGTCATTTTACATTTTAAGATGTTGTGTGGTCTGTGTAGCTGTTAAATGATCTTTTATACGGGCTGTTTCATTTTGAAAGGGAACTCCTCTGTCATTATCGTCTTGTCATCACCCAGTTACTTAATAATCCAGTCAGGTTTGACACAACAACAACAACAACCCCTATCCAAGATAATCAGAGTAAACAGGTGTCATCTCCATGTCACCGAGCTGCGTCTGCAGTTCCCTGGCAGACCCAGCAGTTGGCACAGTTGCTATGGCAGTGCCTGGGGTAATGTAATTAGACTGAGGTATGTAACCATAGAGATATTGGCCCTCACACTGCGGCAAGCATTTGCTCCGTCAGTTTCTGTGGGATGTTGAGAGTGTGACAGTGTCCAGGGTTACGTGGATAAACTGTGCATAAATGTTTTGTCAAATAGCAGAAGGTGATCCTTTTTTAGTTCTGATTATGTTTCATTCTGGAGCACCCTGCTGCATAAATCTGCACGTTAATGAGTGGAAACTGAGATTGGACATCACTATAACTAAAATTTTTATTTCATAGTTCATAAATACTTCCTATCTATTATGTATATTGCCAGAAAAATCTTCTTGTTTATGTTGTAACAAGTGTTTAATGCATTGAGTTAGTGCTTAATCAATACAATTTTAATGATTAATTAAACATTTTGCTTATATTCACTCATAAACCAAAGTACTAGATAAATTTAGAATTTTAACTTGATAATGCTGCTAGATGAAAACTCACCAAAGTGATTGCAATTCATCCTGAAGGGGACATGAACTAGTGGACTAAAGTAATTTGACTAAAACTTAAAAATGTCAACCTGCTGGTGGCGCTAGAGGGAGAGTCGGGGATCACTAAGGTCAGTCGGATTCACCCTCTTAGCACCATGAATGTCTGTCCATAAGGTTATGGCAGTTCATCAAATAGTTCTTGAGATATTTCAATCTGGACCCAAGTGGTGGACCGACAGACAAGGTCACGACGCCGCTATCATGCCTAAATGACAAACATTCACTGGTTCCAGCTTCTTAAATGTTCTTAAATGTTATCTCTATTTTATATCAGTAAAAACGGAATATGTTTTGAGTTTTGGACATCGGTCGGACAAAACAAGCAATTTGAAGATCACCTTGGGTAATTTTTCACTATTTAGTAACAATTTATAGATTCAACAGTCAATTTATCATGCAAGTAATGGAAATATTAATCTATAATAAAAAAGTAATGTAGACTAATGAAGCTCATGATGTGTTTGAGTTCAGCATTTCCACAGTTTTCTACAACCAGCAACACATTTTGTAATGGTTTTTGAATGATACAGGCCAATAAAGGAACAACTTGCATATGGTAATGCATACTTCAAAAAGGTAATCTATACTGTTTATTAGCATTTCTGAGAATATTTTGCAGCTTTTCTTTCCCCTGATAACTGACCGAATGTAGAAAACATTAATGTCCTGTTATAAGTCTAAAACACAAGTAGAAAACATCAGGTTATGTTGTCGGTCTCAGAATCAAAGAGCAACGACCTCTTTCCAGAGCTGAAATTTTGTACCAAGGGGGCAGAGAGAAAAGGTTTTTCCCCACGTATGTACGGAAGTAGAAATGAATAAGGGAAGGTTGAAGGAAAAGATGGAAAATAACTCAAATCACACTTAACATGATATGATTTAACCCGTTTCCAGAGGTGGATTTTTGTTGTTGCAGGCCTGTGCCTTCCATTGTCCCTTTGCTATGTCTGTATGCCTCTGCACCAATGTCACCATGACAGTTCTATTCATTTACTGTACTTAATGAATAAAGTGACTCTGATTCTGGATTGCCGTTAGCAGTGTTTGCCTTAAATCTAATTTGTTTTGCACCACAGGAGAGCAGCTGCAGATCAATCAGCCTAATGTGTACGACTGCGATGTCCCTGAGTCCTTGGCGTCCCTGGTGCCTGCGCTGGCTGCTGTTTGTAAGAAAAAACATCCATCCGGTCTCATCTTTCCACATGTCAAAACTGTGTCCAATCGCAGCGTGACCCTGACCTCAAAGGATGGCACCAACTTCATCAGCTTCGCCAAAGGATCTTCGTTTAACAATGGTACGACTTCGGAGAAATGAAAGCAATTTAAAGTTTGCTCTGGTAGCAGTTCACCTTGTTTGAGCATCACCTTCAGGTTCTGAAGCTTCACCTTCAGTCTAATGCCTAATCGTCTAATTTATTTATTTATATTTTGCACTTATTTTCATATTGCCTTGTGTTTCTTTTGCCTGTTATGTTTTATATAAAGCATTTTGAATTGTTGTTGTTGAAAGGTGTTATGCAAATATCACTTTTTGTAGTTTTTATGTGACCTAAATTATTATAACAGCATGCAGACAGTAGTTTCCAGTCAAGAAAATAACAAGAACATGTTCTCATCCGTCCTCCCTCTCTTGCTTCATCAGACCTGTACCACTCCTGGGTAGCGCCCACCCTCCAGTCAAACCTCCTGGTCCAGTTCTGGGTTCGCTCCACTGGCATCCTCCCCTCCGACTGCTCGCGGGGCTGGCGTGTCCTGGACATCCAGTCCATCTCCCCGGGGCAGACGTTCACTTTCAAGACCAGCCAAGACCACTCCAAATGGGCGGTCAGCACCAAGGCGGCTGGGTCGGGGGCAGGAGGAGGCTGGGTGTGTGTGGGAGACATTAACCGGAACGAGGCGGAGGAGAAGCGAGGCGGCGGCACGGTGTGTCTGCGGGATCCGGTGGTGTGGAAGGCTTACAGAACAGCGGCGCTGGAGTGTGAGGCGTGTGGAGGAGGAACAATCAAGTGCTGACAGTCTGCTGTAGGTCAATTGGGATTGAGGCAAAATGCCATAATGAGTTGATAATCATGAGATAATGTCAGATATGTGATTATTGTTTTATGATATTTGGTACACTCACTGTATATATTTCTATTAATGTCTGCTGAAATCTAATTGAAATGAATCATGTTTACCATTTTAAAGTAATTTGAATTTTCTAACTTCGTGTTCATCTTACTGCTTGTTCAGAATGATTATTGGCTGTTATCAAGCACTATTAAATCCTCCTCTCGAAATTTAATGCATGCTGAACAATGCTGAAAGAGGACAAGTAGTGAATTCTGACAGGAAGCGGCGGGGTTTACAGGAAATATAGTGTTAATTTTAGAGATACAAGTGTCTTTTTTTTTTTTAAGAGAAAGCACCGGTTCAAGTATCTTCAAAGGGACTTGGTACTGTTTTAACTGAAACTGAAGAGACGCCGGTGCAAACTTGTGAATGCTGCTTTAGCAACTTAACCACTCAGTGTGAGGGAGCGTGTCAAGGAAAAATGTATGACAATGAGTTTTATGGAATTGTAAATGTACGAACAAAATGGGAATAATTGCACTATGTAACAATCAATGCACACAAACACACTGACAAACACACATTTCACCGACAATATTAAATTACAGACGCTGACAACATTCAGGTATGAGGAATGCTTTTAATACTTTGTGTTTCATGAGTGTTTGTGTTATTAACTGAGTGTCTGCATCTCAAATGTGCTTTTCTGACAAATCCAGAATGATTTTTTTTTTTTTTTTTTGTTATGTGCCTCAGATGTTAGAATGTCACATTTCCACATACATGCATACATTCATTCTTATATTGGCAGCTTTTATGCTATGATTTTGCTTGAAGATAAAGATGCTGGCTATCTTGAATCTGAATAAACTGTATTGACATATATTCCCCTTGCTTTGTTTGCTTGAGTTATTTTCAGAGGATACTCAGCAGTATGGACAATATATGTCTGTATTGAACGTGGAATATGTTACAGCACATCAGTCAAAAACAATGGAATTCATATAAAAGTAAATTTATTACCACAAAAATAGGACATCCTGTATGTAGTGCATAAATAGCTTTGATGTGAGACTACACAGCGCTGTGGGTGACTGCATTTTCTCCACGCATACACCCATGCGTGTTTGTATAATGTATACATTCTAATGCAAACATGGAAAAGGTAAGCACCCTGTAGAGAAAGGCACTAAAACAATCAGTAGCATAGCATAATGCTAGCACACGTCATCTATTATTACCCAGAATCCTCTCCCTGGTCCTGTCGTGCTCATGCCTCAGCCAGTAAGGAGGCCTCACCAGCGATGAGCAGGTACAGTACAACCAGAGGTCACAAGACTTTGTCAAAGTTGAGACTTATTTCAAAGAGGTTGTGTGTTTTAAAGTTACACCGAAGTTATCATGTTAATTTAAAACATGAAGTTGGAACTGAGGCTTTGCATTGTATGTAAACAGCAGTGAAGATGTATCCTGCTGAACTGCTGGAAAATCTGCATACATCAAGTTTAGCTTATGCTCTGTTGAAAAGTTGACTTGAGACTTGGAAAACCTTAAAACCAATAATGATGGCATATTTTGGGGGATTTTCCTTACTGTTTTACAGGGCTTTGGTACTAATAAAACTATGCAAAGCCACAAGTTTTAAGTGTGCTCCAAGTTGCTTTTAAAGCTGCAAAAATCAATTTTCGGCCACTAGGGGGCAGAAGAAATCAACATTTTTTATCGCCTTTGTTTTGGCTTGTTAGTGAACAGGAAGAGGATTTATCTAGAGTTGGATTTCTGTCCATCTGATAAAATAAGTACATGTCACTCTCCCTTAAGTTCTAGTTTGGTATCTAGCAACTCGTAATGAAAATATCTGGCTCTCTCACCAACTGTGCACTAACTGTGTGTCTGCTGGTTGTTGCTGGAAAAGTATACAGCAGTTTTATCAGAACTTTTTTGCAGAAAAAAACAGCTGCTGCTGGAAACAGGGTTGGCAACAGCTTGAAAACTAACAAAAGTATATTTTTGGGCTGTAAAACCAAAACAATGAGCTTAAAAGCTCAGTAGAGCTGCAGAGTTGATAATTCTCAGAGGGTTTGTCCTTACGAGTAACCCCTTTCACATTATGAAGAGTTACTAAATTAAATGCAATATAAAAACTTAAGTTTATGCAACTTTAAGTTTATGCTGAAATGAGTATCTGCTTGAGTCGAAGCTGAAATAATCATTCCCACTGTAGGCAGGTGCTGGCCTGTTTAAAGTGAAAATCTTGCAGGTATTTGATGCATTTTTCCTTAATGAATTAGTTACTTGACAATTCAGACACATGGATCCTAGAGCTCCTTACCAGTGTAAACACAATCTTGACATCATACAGACGTACAAAATATATAAATATATACAAAACATATATATGTCTCATTTGACAGGTTCCAGTGTTTTGCTACAATGATGCACTTTCTTTGTGTCTTCCAGGTGTGTGCTGTTGACAAGAACCAGATCAGATTAGATTAGATTTCATTAAGCTTCTCCCCAAAAAACACAGCCCTAAATCCTTCATCTTGGGTGATCACAAAAGCAAGTTCTTTCCAATTAAACATCTTTTTACATCTTTTTACATTTGGAAACGTTACTCACGACTGAGACATACAACAACATTGGATTTCCCCATTGGCTGTTAGCAATTAAAACAGATCTTATTCATTGAGTTGGAATGAAAAAAATGCATCAAGTGCTACCTGACTGGGACTCAAGAGCCAGCACCAAAAGCACTCACTTAAAGGCTTCCTTTGCTCTTCCTCCAGGTGTAAATTAGTAATGCATACTGTTTGGAAAAAGAGGAAAACTGATACTGTTCTTCAGCAGCAGGCGGCTCTGGTGTGCACTGCAGGGCAGCAGGAGGTCTGAAATGTCCGACAAACTCTGCTATATGCAGTTGTACATTAAAGAGACTTGGTCTTGGTGTTTTGGTAGAACAGGGTTGGTGGGAGAATGGGAGAAAGGCATGTGTAGATTTTTTGTTTTGCGCAGAGAAGGCCACATTTACAGTTTGTGAGAGCTCACACTGCAATAATGTCAGGTCTAAATATCCATCACTGTGGACAAAGCTGCGCCGAGGAAAAATCTGATGTCAAAATAGAGTCCTGACCAGTCTCCTCCCCTTGGCCTTGATTCGCGGGAAAGTGGCGCTTGTCTCTGTGCTGATTGGCTGTGAGCCAAGAGGAGGGTTCCCACCTTTCCTTCTCAACAGGAAGTCAACACTAGATGATGTCATGGCGTAGAAGACGTTTCCTGTAGCAGGGATGACCAGTTCTGCATTAAGAGGAGAAGAAAGACAAATAAACACATGAAAATTCAATAGAGCTTTACAAAAGCTGCTGCACTGATACCATCAGTTCTCTAAAGCTGACAATACATGGAGCGCCCTGGTGGCCAAGAGGTTAAGGCGCCAACAATGAACTAAAACATTCCCAACTCACATTTGGATCAGGGCCTTTATTGCTCTTTCTCTCCTTGTTTCCTGCAATTTCTCTTCTGTTACTATCTACTAAAGATATAAAATGCTCATAAATAAGCTGACAATGTATAAAAGATGTGATTAGTCTGTGGTGTTCTGTGTCTTTTAGGAGATGTGATCAACTGTTGAAATATAGTTTTTGGTGTTTTCTACAAGTACAAACCACTGAGAGAGCAAATACCTTTGCTGAGTTACTTTTGTTATTTTAATAATAAAAAATGTTTTTTTCATTCAAAAAGTACAGTAGCTTGTGAAAAAATCATGAAAATGTTCAAAAATGCCCCATCTTATAATATTAAGAAATTCTGATGAAAAATCTTTGGATATGCAACAAAAAGTAACCACTTACTCCTTTAAAACTGGCTTTACTTTCAACCAAATTTCAATTAAATCCACAAAAAAAGCATTTCAGATATTCTGCTAACAAGGGCCAATGTTCAAGGTTCATTTTAATTGTCAATATACAATTCAGGATTGTACAATGAAATTCAGTTGTAGCCCCCTCCATGCTACACACATAGACAATATAATTACATATACAATAGAATAAAACAAACGAACTGGACCAAAATGATTACTCTCTTGGCAAAGGTAATGATTTTCTCCCTGTATGACTGCTTAAAGTCAAGTGCAAAATGGTGAGTGTAAAAAAAAAAGCCTGTGCTTCACTAATACCTGATGTTAACCACAATTTTGGATTTAGATAGCTGCAAATTATATATCACAATCTCAAGATGATGTCAGTTTTGTCCCCATCTGGATGAGATAAATGCACCACCAAATGATAAAACTAGTACAAAAATACATTTCCAGTAGAGTTTTTTTGGACAGCGGATTATTCTCTAAAAAATGTTCTTTTGCTGCAACTGCGAGAACATCTTTACCTTTTCCTTCAGGCAGAAGTTGGATCAGCTCATATCTGGATGCCTGTTTGGGGTCCTGATTGTGCTTTTCTAAGGCAGAGCTGATCACAGTGGGGGTCTTATCATTGCTCGTAACCTGAGAGGAGAGAGAAGAATAACAATGACACAAGGACAGCTTGATTTGCACTAATGATATACTGGGCCCATCGTTTCCCGAGGATCTGATCCTGATGACTATCATTACGGGATCCGTGCGGATAAGAAGAAAGGATGTAAGTGCAGCATGTCTCGGATAATTTGGGACATAACATTCTCTACAATCTCGCCGCTGTAAATTAGAATAATACAGCTCAGGGTAGTACCAGTATGCTTCGGTATAGGTTTCCATCTTGCAGGTCCATCCGTATCCTGATGATTCGCATGTCCGGCCCCGAACCCTTGGTGTTACTGGGGGGGTTGTTGCCGCAGGAGGCCGATCGGCGATGTGATTTTGTTGGAGTGGATGGAGTCAACGTGGCAGGGGTGGAGTCGTTGGGTGGAGGAGATGTGTCAACATCCAAACAGGACACAGACGGAGATCTCATATGCTGCAATGAAAATAACAGTAATTATGATGGTGATCCAAGGACCAATAACAAAAGATGTGGTTGTTTTTCTAAAATATTTAATAGATTTAGACTACAGCAAAAAAAGAGTCACTCCTTCATACAGTATCATACTAGTACCAAGCTAATACTGTATAATATAATTGCAGGGTTGGCCCGAAGGTATTTGTAATAGGATGTTACCTTTGTGAGTTTTGAGAGCAGGTTATTGACAGGGGAGGGGAAGTCAAACAGGCTGTCACTGTCACCAGCCAGGCTGGTCCGGGAGGTACTCAGGCTGTTAACACATGAAAATACACAAACATATTCATTTCAGGGCTGCAACTTATGGTTATTTTCATTATGGATTAATCACATTTAATGAAATTGTTCGATTAATTGTTTAGTCCACAAATGTAGTCCAATATAGTGAAAAATGCACAAAGTGGTATCTTCAAATTGCTTGTTTTGTGGGACCGTCGGTACAAAACCCAAAGATATTCATTAGATTTTCATTAGACTCTTCCTGTCTGGTAAACCTCCACATCTTTCAAACTCACCCCCTCACTCAGCTCCTACAGTATGTGCATGTTCGCGAGCTCAGCATTACTTACTCTCCGCACTGTGTAATGATGACTGTTGGGGCAAGGCCACGGGGGCTTGGTTCACCAGGTGCTTCTATTTCATTGGACAATCTATAACTGAAATAGACATCATAGGAGTTTAAAATTCAAAATCTTCCATCTTCCAAGAGCAGAAAATCAACATTGCTCTTGTCAAAAGAATGAATGTCTTCAAAACATTTTATTTTAAGTCAATAACTGAGTGAAAACTTTTGAACGTTTACCTTTCCTCCTCTGTTAGTGTAGGTACACTGTGATACCACTGTGTGAAGCTCTCATCAGCAGTGAAAACACAGTTTTTGCAGGAAGACTGCAGGAGCCGGATTTGAGCTAAAACCTCAAATTCCTGTTAACAAAAAACTGTATCACCACAATGTTTCATAACAGAAAAGGGCATCCGTGTTGGCTGATCAAGTATTACTTTTTTTTCTCCTCTCTGTTAGAAGCACCTCAAAGCATCACTGCACTTAATCATTTCCTCCCTCAGACAGTGTTACCTCCTCTTGCTCTAATATGCTCTTATCTTAAACCATCCCTCCTATCTCTCTTCTTACTTTATTCACTTCTGTTCCTCTCTAATAAGATCTTTCCAAGGTCACAGGAATTTTGTCAGGGTGCTACAATTCTTACTGTACTCATACACACTCCGTAATACTTGTGTGTTATTTTTGAGCTGCAGTAGCCAAAGCTTGGTTCACCGAGTATCAGAGCATCAGCTAAATGCAGAATGCTTCTTATATTAAAGGATAAGTTCACAAGGTTTTCAAGTCTGTCCTAAAACAATAGTCAGGTCCCCAAATGAGCATTGACACATGTTTTCCTTGCTGTAATCATTCCTCCTGTTCATACTGGACTTAGAGATCCCTTCATAATACACTTACAGTCTAAGTAATGGGGGACAAAATCCACAAGCCTCCTTCAAGTTTACTTGAAACTAATATAAGGCCAACTTCCTTCTTTTCATGACAATCCTTCCACTGCAGCTGAACAGACGAACACTGTCCATCGAGACAAAAAGATATGTTTTTTACTAAAAAGACTGTACATGTGGCAGAACCACTTTACTTGACTAACTCAGATGGCTGAAGCCTCATATTGGCGTCAAATAAACCTCTGAATACATTTTTGTATGTATCACAAAACAAGGACTGTGGATTTTGTCCCCCATCACTTGCATTGTATTTCTCTTAATGGTCAGTATGAACAGGAGGAATGATTACAGTTAGCAAAACCTGTTTCAAAGTTCATTCGGGCACTTGACTATTAAGACAGACTTGACAAAGTGTGAATTGTGAGATAAGATCTCTCAAACTGATATGTATTGCAACACTTACCCTTCTCCTTTTGTCAAAGTTGATGTAGCCGTTCTGCAAAGGGAGAAACAGGATGTGTTATTTCAGTTTGATAATTGTAAAATACCGAGCAACTCGCAGGGGTTTGTGACTGGATTTCCCCTTGATAGAGATGAGATTCACTTACATCCAGCCTGTCTTTGACCGCCGTGTCCAGCATGGTGAGGTCTGTGAGGAAGATGCCGAGGTAGGGCACGGTGCCCTGGGCGTTGGACTGTGTAAAAAAACACAAAAGAAAGTGTGTTTCATCAGTCCCCCAGAGATTTTTATTCACATCGTAAAAGAGCCCACACAGTGAGGGATTTCAGAGGAGCCGCCTGCAGCTACTTTTCAAACGATGGCTCAGGATTCAGCACATCACACACACACACACACACACACACACAGACGACAGCTCTCTGTTCCACTTCACTGCTGCATGCTGGTCGATCCCCCTTACAACCCTCCATCAAACCACTGAACACCACCCGCTTAGCAGAAGTGACATCAGTATCAATGTTTGGATGTAGTCTTTTTGTATGAAAACACTATTATTGAGTACTTTTATAGTGCAATCCATTATTAAGCTCTCAGCAAAGCCATAGACCTTTTTACTAGCTGAGTGCTTTTAACTGTAAAACCTGATTCTACTCACATGTTTGTGACATACTGAACCTATATTGCACAAAGAGCAAACACTGTATATACAATAAAACAAGATTAATGTCATGACTGCTTCTATATGAGCCCTAAAAATATACCTGAATGCAATAATTTTTCAAATGATACTATACTACATCTTTGTCCCCTAACTTTTACAATACTAAGGACACTTTTGCAGGGTCTTACATCATTCCTAAATTTCCCAAGGTCTCCCATAAAGGCCTGTGGGGGTGTACAATCCTTCAGGCTAAAATAATTGATATTCACACACCAGACGTGGGTTGTAAAGTTGGTGAAAATAAGTCTTTTTTTATCTACTTGGTGACTGTGGTTTTTGCCTCAGAGACGAACACTGGGGTCATTTTGAGTTTCTCTTCTGTGACTGACAACTTGCCTAACGCTATCTGAAATGTCCTGGTGATATAACCCTAAATGATTTGACGCTTTAATCAGAATAATTTAAAAATGTTAAAGATTTGAACTCAGACTCAGCATATTAGAGTCTTTCAATAGACATTTTCTTATAATTTCCATCATTTATACCTGAGTGCTGACCTGTACAACAACAGGTACAGCATTCAGTTTTTCAGCTGGTTGTTGTTCACTTTCCAAACATAAATGTTCACTGCAAGTTCAACCCAGTGACCTTCCACAAAGAAGCTTGTCTCCCTGAAAGCTAAAGCTCCATCACTCCGTATTTCATACAATTGTTATTTGCACTACTTACCCTATTAGGAAGTCTGTGGTTGAGCCTGTTGTCAAGGTTGGCAAACTTTGACGTCCCCTCCTGCAAGACAAAAGCGAGGGTTCATTCTTGACCTTGAACACAGCACTTGAGAAAACAATCTCACTACAAGGTCTTCTGGAGCTTTTGATCAGATCACATGATCCTCATCAGCAGATGGAGTTTGCCAACGTTTGCCAAATCGATTGCGAACCTCAGCTTTTAAGCCGACATAGATGAGAAGTCTGTAAAAGTGCTCAGAAGACATTTTAAATTTGAACAACTGGACAAACTCCCTCCGCTGATGAAGATCATCTGATGTGATTGAAAGCTCTACAACAGCTACACAATGGACCTTGTGGTGAGAAAGGGAAATGATTACTATGCCAAATTGCTGTTTGTGATGCTACCACTATGGGATGCCAAAGTCAGAGGGTTTTAAATTCCACACATAGTGGCTTCAATAGTATCTTTGTTTTGATTCATTTATGCTTCTCTTTAGAGATCTTATTACATTTAGCATTTATAGTCTAAGCTAATTTGCAATGCATGACTCTAGATGGATTTTTATTTTACAAAAATAAACATTCAGGGTGATAAAAAAATATGTAAAAAAATATGCAATTAAACAAAAATACAACAAAAATACACATTTCAATAAGTGTATCATTAAATTAGAATAAATCCTACAACGACTGATATGAACATGAATGAATTCTTGTCTGTTGTCATTAATAATGTGATTTTCGATGCAAAGTTGACATGACAATATGACATTAGCCATAAACATGACAGACATTATGTAATCTAATATATATATATATATAATATAAATATAAAGTGTTATGACACTGTCAAATGCTCTAATGACAGTGGTGTGAATAATTTATTTCCCCTAACTTTTATTAAGCCTTTTGTCTGAATCATTCATCTTACAACCTGTCAGCTAGTCGTAGTCATTTTTAGACAAGCTGAGAGATGAAGGGAGGCAAGTAACTGTGCTGAAAAAATCAAAGGGCAACAGAAGGCGATGGTGTTTTGCTGGCATCAAAGCTCAGAGTGAAGCTTTTCAAAATGAAAGCGAATGTTTGGATGAATTCCTCTGGGGGTATCATGGGTAAAATTGCAGCTAATGCAAAGGTATTGATGCCTGCACTGCGCCATTACAGTGAATCAAAACACAGCTAATCCTGCCATTTTCCCAAACTCTGACACAGTGCAAACTAAATATAATGTACGTCTTCAGATGAGTGTCTAACACTGAAGTGAAAGTGTTGACAGAATAAGGGCAGTTCTCCTCAACCAGATTAGACTGGTTTCTGGTCTTTAAAGCACGCTCAGTCCTAAATCTGTAACACAGAATGTTGTTTTCAGCTGAAGATAAGGCCTGTGCAGATAGGAATTTAACTTGATAGACACATTAATAAATGTCTCATGCTGCTGTTCAAATTCTGGCATGCTAGTCACCAGGATGTGAGATCTCAGTCAAAGTGCAGCAGAGTCACATGGTTTTTCATAGCTGCAGTTTGAGGCTTAAAATACATTCATTATGCTTGCAGTGAGGATATATTTTTGTTGTGAACTATGCTATCAGTGTAGCTCAAGGAATGGTTATGTGGGTTTGTCAATTGGTCAGTCCACCACTTTGGTCCAGACTGAAATATCTTGACAAATATTAAATGGATTTAGGTGAAATTTTGCATAGACATTCATGGTCCCCAGAGGATGAATCTTGCTGACTTTGATGATTCCTTGACATTTCCTCTAGCGCCACCAGCAGTTTGACATTTGTGGTTGTAAATGAAATGTGTCAACAACTATTGGATGGATTGTCATTAAATTTGGTACAAACATTCATGTCCCCTTCAGGATGAACTGGAATCACTTTGGTGATCCCTTAAAGAGAATGGATCATGCACACTTCCAGGTCTATATTTATATTTTGGGGCTCTACTGGAATATCTTTGCATGATTTACAGTTTTAAAAACTCCTTATTTAGCTTATTCTCGTCTTATATGCAGCCCCTCAGTTCAGCCTCTGTCTGAAACAGGCCGTTTTAGCTCTTGTCTCTCTTTAAGAGCTCACTCTGTTCTAACTGGTTAGCTTCCATAACCTGCCGGTTCCAGTAGGCTTCGTAAAAAAACAATAGCAGTAGAATATCACTTATTTCTCTCTTCCTTTACTCAAAATAGAAATTGCTGATGTCATCACAAGGAGGAAGTAGAGGCAAAACAGCAAACAGAGCGTTCAAAGCAGGCTGAAGCCCTGGCTTTTCACTTTCAGGGAGCATTTTCAGATACCTTCACCTCAAGTTTAGGAACTTTGACCATGTTTAACATAAACATGTGACATCGTGACAGTATACAAATAACAGAAAATCACAAAAAGCATATGTCCCCTTTAACCTTTCATCTAGAATCAACATCAGGTCAAAATTTCAATATGTCCAATATTTGGACAATAGGAAAATTGCAATCATCATCCCCCGTAGGATCCTACTTTGTGTTTAGTGCTAATTAGCAAATGTCAGCATGCTAATACACTAAATTTAAATGGTGAATGTGGTAAACATTATACCTTCTAAACATCAGAACTTTAGCATTGCAACTGTGAGCATTTTGACGTTAGTGTTCAGCTCAAAGCACCACACTGCCCAAGTACACTCTCACAGAGGTGTTGGCATGGCTGTTGACTTGTTCAGCAATACCCTGCTTCAGTCTCATGATGTTGACACAATATAGGATATTTGAGGCATGGGGAGTATTTGATGTTAGTATTAGTCCATACACTAAACTTTAATTTCAGAATCTGGTCCAAAAGTGATCTGATAATGAGTCAAGACTGAACAGAATTTGTCAAGCCCAAAACCAAGACCTGCATAGAAAACAGACAATAAACAGTGTCTTTATGCATCCACTGCATACATATACATACTGTATACACAGGTGTAAACTCAAACTGTTTTTAGCGATGGGGAAGAAGGTGGAGAAGAGAGTCTCTTTGAAGATTTTTTTAGCAAGGCAATGAGAAGTGTCAGTATCCAACAGCAGCCCAGAGTAACACAGATCTAAAAATAGGCCCAAAACAAGTCCAAGACATTAGAAAGGAGTTGTTGAAATCAACTCCAGACCAAAACTACACTCTAACACTACAACCCTGATCTCAAACTGGCAGCTTTCCAGCATAAATAACTGCATCTCCACCCTATGGCCAAGCATTTAGTTTTATCTTTAAGTAACACACAAGTGGTCAGATGACTAGGTATCTGGGGAAAAAGTCATTCAGGCTTGAAGCTTTCACTTCTAATTTTCAAAAACAAAACTGTTTACATGCTGTGTCATTACCCAAGCAGAAACCGTCCTCTGTGTGCCATGAATAAAAGATCAAGTTCCTCACCGAACCTGCTCTATTAACACAGTGTAATATAAATGATGTCATCATTTAACCCAGCCAATTTTGGATATGTACAGTATATTACACTTTCACTCATTCTGTTCTTCATCTTGAAATGAACTTACCTCCTTCAAGAGTTCTCTGCTCTGCGAGTAGTTGTCCTTCTCTGAGAATATCTCTGACAGTTCCTCGTATCTCCTGATCGCCTCCCTGTCAAGTGAACAAATTAGTGAAATTGTCTTAAATACTCATTTATATTTCAATATCATTTTAATTAATGAAATATAATGAATATTTTTGCAGTACTTATTTAAATTTTAAATGAGTTAATACCGGGATTATTAACATTTCAGATGAACCAAAGTGGTAAGAAAATTGAGTAAAGAATAATTAACATGACTAATAGAGTAATACTGAAACAATAATAATACTGAGATCGTGCAGTGACTGAAAATGGAACTGCTGAAGATTATAGTTTAACTTTGAGGAAACATCTTTTACTTCTGCTGCTTCAGTGATTAATAGATAAAGTGTCTTTAGGTTAAAACCAGTTTCCTGTTAAGCAGTTTGAAACTATGAAGAAATTATCCTCCTGGTCCTAAAAACACATCACATTTACAGTTAATAAAACACTTAACATAGGGTTAGCTCTCTTTAAAATATATTTCTGAATCAAATTAAATCATTTAACCTCCATCAAGTAAAGACAATAAAAAAAACGTGTACTTCTGTTACAGCATATTAAGTATACAGTACTTTTTTAAATACAAAGATTTTTAAAGTTTCTTGATGATTATTACTTTAAAATTATTTAAAAAACACAATCAAGGATGAAACTGCAGAATGTTTACACTGCAACGGTTATTATTTATAATCCTCCTGTATTTTGAATTTATTGACTTGGTTTCAGCTGCTTTCACTTGTAAATTCTAATATACAAAATAAATACAGATACAGTATATTTACAGATTTCTTGAGAAAAACTTAAAGCATTCAGCAAGTCAAATATGACCTCTTCACTGATTATTCATTAAATCTCTACTCCTATTGTCTACTGTAGTGTCCTCTATAGACCTCAGTGGACGCTTCGACTTGTCATAGCAGGAAAAACGCAGATATAACGATAGCTCTGTTCCAATAAAGTAGATGTGACAGTTAGCCGACATGCACAATAAGATGACTCAAAACAAGCTATGGCCACATGAGAGAGGTGTATCATTGAGAAAATGAGATGTCACTGCTTCCTTTCAAGCCATTAGAATCTGCTACAGACCTGAGGTAACATGGCTGCAATTCTTTGAACACCAGCAGAGGTTGATAAAAGTCCTCTATTACTTTATACTATACCTAGTTAATTGAATTAGTTTTGCATGATGCAATATTTATTCTCTGTGCCCCGGTCTGAATTATAACATATGATGAAGTAATTCCTTTGTGGATTTGCCTGCCCAGGGACTGCTGATGAAATTTAGCTATCTAGCTGATAAAAACACTTGAATCTACTGTAAAATTTGTATTACTGATGCACACCTGAGTTACTTTTGTTGTCCTGCCATTTAATACATTTTTTTTTTTTACTTTCAGGTCTGTTTTTATGAAAGGTAATCAGAAAGGACAGCAAACTAGGAATGTAATTGTACAGTGCCGATAGTTTTCTTTGTGTATGATGCTTAATATTCTTTATTCCCTTTGTAAAACCTGAGTTGTCAGGCAACAAACCTGTCAGTGTCCTGCCAGGTCTTCCTCAGCCGGTGGATGGGGTTACTCTGCAGGGCAGACACAATGGCGTACAGCGAGGAGAAGTTCTTCCTGGCTCTGCACTCCTGTTGAAAGCACACACAGATGAATATGCTCATTTTCATGCACAAACACACTCTTACACTCACGCTCACTCTGTAACTGAGAACACCTGTGGGTGTGGGTCTGGCTGGTATTAAGTTACAGTGTCAGTTTGAGGTGCTGAATAATGTATTCTGCTAAGAGGTTTGTCCCAAAAGAAACCAGGGGTGAGCTTGGGGCAGCACTTTGGCAGCAAACCAGTGATACTGTACCTCACTTTGCCAAAGAGGATGTTAGTGTGTGTGTGAGAGTGTGTGTGTGTGTTGCTTCATACTGGAGAGAAGCTGTGTTTTATTCACAACAAAGAGGCTGGGATAGAAATACAACTGCTCATGTGACCATAACAACCAAGGACAGGATATGTTTATGAGTATGTTTCTGTGTTTGTGTGCGTCTGTACTTGCTTCAAGCTCTTCAATATTTCAAAAGAAGCTGATTTTTGTGCACAATAACCACAACACTGTTACAAACCTCGGTAAATTCTTTTTTAATAACATTGAATAATACTTTTAAGCAGATCCACACCATCACTGTTTGCCTTGAGCTCTTACATCCCAGTTTTTGACATATACCAGCACATTACTGATATGTACTGTTCATGCAAAGTCAATTTCCAAGTACTAAAAAAGGGAGTATACTTCTTGTATAAAAATATGCTAATTATTAATATGCTAATTTTGAACAATCTCTCCTCTTATCTTCTACCAAACATGGTCAATCACCAGATGCACTCAAAAGCTGTTTTGGTATTTGCTGCCACTCTAGTCCGAAAAGAACCATAAATCAATACAATAATGTGTTTTGCTTTCAGCTATTGATTGAAACGAAAATGACAAGAACAGCCATATCAGACACCAAGCAGGCTGTGATGGTATGTGCACAGTCACAGCAGAGAACAGGATTATGGTTAGAGGATTACTGGGGGTTTATTGTAGGAAAATGCATAGTTGAGGCTTTTGGACCTGCAACCCCAACTGATGTACTTCTGTACTACTGTTCAGAATGAACCATATTTCTCATTTCTAGCTTGTAAACAATGTGTTTATAGCATCAGGTTCTGCAATTTTTTTTTAACTGTGATCTTATATTTTTGTATACTGACCTCTGCCACACTGATCCATTTCTCCAGCAGTCGAGCTCTCTGCTGGCTGCGCAGTTTTGTGGGCCAAAGGCAAGATGCTAGAACCGCATTGGCCAACTTGTTGAACTGACGTACAGTGGCCCGGACCGACCAACAAACGCCCTCTCTCCCTTTTTTATCCCTCTGAGACCACAACGAGCCAAGGCAGTGGTACGGGACCAGACGAACAAACAGCTCCTGAGAGAGGTAGGATATATATATATATGTATATTAATGAATAACAACCTGTTTCCTAAGAATCAGTAATCAAACCATGTGACCCTGTTCTGTGAGCTCTTCCTGCTTGAATTTCCTGCTGACAGAGTTTGAGTTTTCTGTGGGTGGTACCTCTCTGTTTGTTTTTGCAGCCGTGGTGGCTCATGTTACTGTAAGTACCAATTTACTTCAGCGTACTCTAAATAAACCAGTTGTTGCTGGGTTTCGTGAAATCAAACACCATCTTCCTTTTTTCTGCAATAACCATTCAGTGTATTTACATTCAGTAATTACCTCTCTATACAGTAGTTTTTATTGGTATTGGCGGAGTCCACCATTCCCTTGCTGGATTTAAATTGTCTACGTGAGCATGAACGATTTACAGGAACCCAGTGCCACTTTATCTCAGTGATAACAGCCTCATTGTTTACTGTTCACTCTCTTTACGCCATACCAGTGTTGTATTCATTTACTGCTCAAGCAAACTGAACATTTCCCATGTATGTTGCTTCACAATAAAAGCTTTCAGTGGGCGAGACAGGGAGTGGCTTTTATTGTGAAGCAGCCACAGGAGATTCAATGTGTCACAGAGGTAAGAAGTGACTGCAAGCATTCATCAAAAACACATCTACAATGGATCATTTTACATTTTCGCAAGACAGTAATGGTAATGGAACGAGAAGGTGCATTTACAGTGAGTTGTTAGATGAACAAGCTGCATATCCCCGACTCCTCAGCAAGGAAACCAACTTTACTGCACACCGTTGTGTGGAAAACACATCCTGTGCAGCATTTTTGACTTCTTTATTAAAACAATGCATGTTTGTTTGGTTGCTCTGTAAACAGATACACCATCATCTGTTGTATTTCCAACGAAGTAGCGGCTCAGGGAGTGTTTGTTGTAGCATTAAACCTCACTTGCTGTTACCACAATAACCACAGGTGCTGCCAAATCAACCAGGAGGACTGAAATCTTAAAGATTAAGTTTTTTAATTAATTAATTTGATTAAGATTAACAACACCAACAGGATAGAGGAAAAAGGCAGATCAAGTCTATGGAAAGCAGACTAGTAACACGCAAACATAATATCATTGGTCAATATTTTACTTCATGTCACTTTAAAAGACTTGTTCTAGCTTAGAAAGTGAACTCACCGTCTCTATCTTGGTGAGCTGCTCAGCGATAATCGCTGCGGGGAATCCCAGGACGCTGGTGGCTTCAAACTTTGCTGCATCAGGAGGGCTAGTGAAACCAGTCTGATCTGCAAAGGTTGAAGCTATTGAATAAAACTGTGGATCATTGAATGTAATTTCTCTTCACCAACTGCAGGAATCAGTTTCTCTCAATGTTGTGACTCTGGTCCTGTGTGTAATAATGAAGTTGTTTTGTTGCAGAGTACAGAAGCCAAGAGCATCTGCGGTTGCAATTATGTCTTTCAATCTTGTTATTTTACAATCACAAGTTAGCTATCTCCTTACGTCAAGATAACAAAGTCATTTTCTCATGATAACGGTTAGTTATCTCAGGAAAACCCAAGCAAACAGGATAAACGTCTTATTTTCACAAGAAAATAACATATTTCACTTGTAACCTTGACATTATGGGATAGGAAAAAAAGTGTTGTGACCACAGTATCTCAGTATCTTGTGTCAAGAATACCTAAATAAAAGGATTCACTTCCTGAGTTTAGAAGATCCAAAGATAAGGTTTCAAAAAATATTTCTAAAGCAGTTCTCAAATTGATACCACAACCAAACAAGGTTGTATTTTTCTCTCTTTTGCAGCCTCAGTTTGCAATTTACACCGATAAATTGGGTATATTTCAACATGAAAATCTAATCTAGTGTGGCCTTCACTGTGTCATTTAAATCCCTCTTAAAATACAAACCTTTAGAGGTGTTAGGGAGCAAGGCTTTCTCACTCAGCTCCTCAGCTATCCTGAGGAGACGAGCACGGAGGTCAGCTGCAGAGGAGGAATCCTGGGGGAGGAGGGGAGCCAGTCGCAGCAGGCGCGAGGGCTCCCCCAAACTCTCGAAGTCTTCAGGGTACTCCGAAAGCCATGTGCTGAACACCGTACACACTGCTCTGCAGGGAGAGAGGGAGTTTTGTTTTTTTTAGCTTTGACCTCCAGACAGCTAAGTTTTTTTACATTGTTATAGGCGTAAATCAGGTCATTGTATTATGTCTTGAAAGTCAAAAGAATAATTTTCAAATTTTACTGGGAGCCAATGAGTGGATGTGTGATGGGACCTACATCTGCTTCTGGTTTAAACCCTGGTTGGATCTGAGCTGGTGCAGCACTTCGGAAGCAGATAAACAAGCAGTTGCAGATTGGAATTGATTGAATATATTGATTTTTTCTAACACATCTAGCAAGTTTCCAAGACATCACCTTCTCAAGGGGTTTAGACAAGAAAAGCAGCTTAGAGATGGGTCTATAATTTATTAGAAGCAAAGGATCAAGATTGTATTATTTAAACAGACATTGAATGATCGCCCGTTTGTAAAAAGTAATAAAAACGCTTTTCACGACAGCACGTAAAGCCTGGCCAAATAGCATGAAGGACCTCTTTAAAGATGACAAAGCATGAAATGTTATGATATTGGTGGAACCATCTGACTGACTGCCCCCTCTCCCTAAAACATTGCTACTTGTCTGTAAGACAAAACTGAGGGCTTAAATGCCCAACTTTCTTTACAGTACAACAAGCCTGATTGATTTGAAGGTGCTCCCCTCCTCAGTGTCAGACTAAACAATCTCTATAGTAAGTCACTTTAAGTTTACTACTATTTAATATATTTCCCATTAGTTGGTCATCTCTAAGCAGCTTTATCTCAAAATGCCAGTAAACTATGTCAATAAATAACATATCAAGATGGTTTTTAAAACATTTTCCTTTGCTATCTTTTGTTCAGGCGTCTTCTGCTGATATTTACTTGTTGAAAGCTGCATAAATCAACATTTTTATATCAATATTTTTATAACAACACCGTGTCATGTGACAGGAGTCACTTGCTATCACTGTATCATCTGACTCTGCAGTTCCCCTCATTGTTTTGGTTTTTGTAGCTGTCGCGTTTTGCTTCGGTCTGGGTGCACTCATCAACCTCATTTCCAGCAGCGACAAGCAGCTGCAGCGAAAACACTCTGATAAACCGACTGTATGCAAACTGCCCAGCACCAGCAGCAGATAGACTGAGTGGAGCATTTGGCTGTTAAAGAGTATTTCCTTCAGGTATATGATGGTTTTGCATTGGCACACAGCAGCTCACTTATATTTAAGTGCACACAAACCTCATGTCACACTAAAAGTTTCACAAAGACAAACAAAGACATTGGGTAGCGTGTTCAAAAACTCACTTGTTGAAAGATTGTCTCGTCTGGCTCCTCTCGCTGTCTCCTGGTGGGTGCTCCAATCTGTTAACAAGAAAGACAAAGTTAGTAGAGCAGACAAAAACCCAGAAAGCTCCAAAGAGTCAGTCAGCATCAAATATGTGCATTTGCTGTGTCATAAATAATACTCATGCTTTGTGATGCATATATGTATGACTTGTTTTTCCTAAGATGCTTTTTAGCAAAGGAGTTGTTGTAATGTTCGCAGGTAACACTGAGCATAATGCAGGAAGTTAAGTTCAGTACACTGGCTCTACATTGTATTGTTTCCTTTGAAAACTTTCCTAACAGGTGTTTCATTCAAATAGTTTTATTACTTAGTAAGAAAAGAACCAAGAGTTTTCTTTTGCTGTATTATGTTGTCAAGAAAGTTGCAGTTACATATTATATGGCCACACAGGTGCTTCCTGTAAATGAAGTGCCTTGTCTGTTTATCTTATAAAAATGGAAATTAGGTCTACAGTTAATTACACCCAGTTTTGTCGTTTGGTTTCTGGAACTCTTTTGCAGACACCTCCTAGTGAGAAAGGTCTCTGACATCTTTTGGCTTTATCACATTTTTAAGCTTGAATACACCTTAAAAGACTATTTAAAAGTGATTTGTATGATCAGGAAATTTCAAAATTATTCATGTGCAACACTTAACTCACAACTGATGTTGTAGAAGAGCTCTCAAAGTTTTTGAAAGTACCAAGTATGTCGAGCTAAATTTTCGAGAAAACATAACTTTGCACACAACATTTAGAACAGTTCTATTTGATGGAATGGTGCAGCCATAAAAACATGGGATTGTTGTATGAAATAGCAGGTCCTATTGCCCTGTGATAAGTTTTTATTAGCAGTGCTAGCAACGTGGCTCTTGGGATAGTAATACTAGTTGGTCTCTCAGTCAACAACTTTGGTCCAGACTGAAGTATCTCAACAACTATTGGATGGATTGCCATGAAATTTCGTACAAATACTTGATGATTCCCAATGACTTTGGTGATCCCCTCACTTTTCCTCTGGCGCTCTGAGGTTGACATTTTGTTTGGATTGCCATACAATTTTTTTATTTAAAGTTGAGTGAAATATACATCTTCTAGATGGATCGGCACAAAATTTAGAGCAGGCATTCATGTCCTCCACAAGATGGATTGTAATGACTTTGGTTTGGACTGAGTTGTCAAATCAACATTTTAATTTGTCCAATACTTTGGTTTATGACCAAATACCTGCAAAACTAAAAACATACCCATCAGCCTCCTCTGTGTGTGTTTAGTGCTAATTAGCGTATGTTAGCATGCTAACACGCTTCTAAACATCTACATGTTAGCCTTTTCATTGTGAGCATCATCTTGGTATAAAGAGATTTGTTCCTCCAATTTAGGCTGAGCTGAGTAACAGTCTTAAATACTCAGTTAACTCAATTTCCTCCTCTTCCCAAATTCCCACTGGCCTGAATAAGTCTAAGATTTCACTGCTTCAAACTACACAAACCCAACCAGACAGGCTACTGACAGCTGCTGTCTTGTTGTGCATCAATGCCCCTGGAACTGTTATCATACCAGCTACTTTCCTTTTTATTTACTGTTCTCATTTTTGAGTCTTTTTTAAAACCCTCCCTGGACACTGGATTTTCTTGCCAGACAAAAACTCCAAACACAATCGTTCTGATCAGAGGCGAAACTCTTTCCTACCTGTCAGTGAGGATGTCCAGCACTCTTCCTGTGGAGGTGAAGGATCGATAGGTAGAGAGGAAGATGGTGATGAAGGAAGAATCTCCCATGGAGAAGGAGTGGAGGAGGTGGAGCACAAGCTTCTCTTCTGTTCCTGCTTTCACACACTGTGAACGAGAAGCCGAGGACTGGAGGAAGGAAAAGAGAGCAAAAGACAAGAGAAAGGAAGTTCGTGTTATTCATGTTACCCTTCTACATATGTCTCAAGTGGTCTGTAAGATCAGTCAAACGAGTATGTCTTACCAACGGACTGCTGGGGGCGACATGATGTTGTTTGACCACCACTGTGTAGATCACCCCATCCTCTTCCTCCTCCACCACAGTGGACTATAGAGTAGAGAAAATGACGTTAAGACGCTGTTCAATGCATGACTGTTTAAAATCCATATGAACTTTGGATTTTTTAAAAGATAACTGAATTGACATTATGAGGAGTAATGAAGCATATGTTTAATAAAAACTTAAAATCTAACCTTACTTTTTTACTGAACTAACAAAAAAACTTCTAACATTAGACAGTCTCAGTAAAATAATGATTGAGATATCATCTGTTTCACTAGAGACACATAATATCCATGCATGTGTAAAAAAAGAGCATAAAATCAAGTTGCTTTGAACTAATTTCTCACATGCTACATGGAGCTCTAACGATCCAATTTTAGCCTCGGGGAAAGTCCCTGACACAGTTTCCCTATTTTATACCGGTGCTGGCTCAAAGGATCACAGCAACACAGTCGGCCTTACCAGATCCAGAGGACAGTACCAGGTAGTCTTCATCGGTGAGGGCTCTACCTGAGAGAGAGAACCATACAACATAGACAGAAATAAACACATTTGTCATATTAGAAAAAAAAAGCTTTATACCAAGTGAATCAGGAGTAAAGCAACACATCATATCATCATTACTGGATGAGATAGTGGTCGTCACTGTTCTTGGTCTGTGATGCCTTCAAATGACGACAAACTAGTCCCGACCCACCAGGCTGTATATACATTTCAACCAAAGAATGATCACCTTAGATAAACCATATGGTAATTGTTTATGATTATTTTCTCGATTAATTGTTATGTCTATAAAATGGCAGAAAATGCTGAAAAATGCCCTTTTTAAACAGTCCCAAACCCAAAAATGATCAGTTTACTATTATGGATAAAAAGCCATTCAATCATCATCATGTATGAGAAGCTGAAACCAGCAAATATTTGGCCTTTTTTAAATTAAAAAATGACTAAAATGATTATTCAATCATTAAAATAGTTGCTGATTAGTTTTCTGTAGATTGACTAATCATTGCAGCTCTATACTCTCTACTGTTCATTTTAAAGAGTTTTAAAGAGTTGAGATGGTGCAACACAACAGAAAAATTAGTTTGGATTGATTTTAGATTTATCCCTAAACTTTGTTTAATGTGCAACTAAAGCATAGTGTCCGCCAATCACACACATACAAACTCATAAACGCTATAGCCTTTTGAATGTTGTTCAACAACAGGCTTTCTTGCAGACTTAAAATCAAAATCCAGTAGTCCAGTCCAATACAATCAATGTACAGGTATTTGTCTTGGCAGCAGTCATATCAACAACTACATACTGACACACACGGTTCTTTGATAGCGGGATCCTACAGCATAAGTCATGTTACAGTCAGCAGATGACTCATGGCATTTTAATGGGGAGAAGAAGTGTGAAATATACAGCACTCCAGAGGTATTCAAATACTGTTGAAGCAGCCAGAAAAATAAGAGCCACATGACAAAACAGCTTTATTATGACATCCTTGAGGCAGGGTGTGTCGACAACAAGGCCCAATTTTTTTTTTTTTACAGCACAAATTTGAGGTATAATCATATTCATTCCTGTAGGGTTTGAGTTATAGATGGAAAATCAGCATTTTTTTCTTTTTCAGCTAAACTTAAGCTCAACAAAATGAAGACATGTTTTTAACAACATCATATAACATTAGTAATTTAGATTTAGTTGCTGTCTAGTGTTACCTCTCATACTAAAAGGAGCTGTTAATCATTTTTAGATTGACAGCAGGTTCCAATCTTGTGTTGTGAATTTCTGGTGGTGGGAGGGACTGCCCTCTTGTTTACAGCTATATCATAGATTGTGCATTTAACTAATATGCTGATCGATAGCACTTTACACTTCTCCTGACACTGATGCTTTCTGTGACTTTCCGTGATAAAAAATGTATGAGCAAAACACTGAGTGCAGTCATACTGCATGTCTGGGGAAATCTCCAGACCATTTTAAACGGTTCATACTCATCGTGAGTCAACACTTGAGCAACACCTTGGAAACACACTCACAACAAACACACCAAAAATCTTCCAAAACCATTTTGAATGTTAACCAGCTTCTCAAAAAGAAAAACTAATGACCATTCATTTTGCATGTGCTGACTTGTGAGCTTTCTCAAATGCAAATTCAAAGTCACAGTATGAGCTAAGAAAACATTCATGCGGGCAGCAGAGGCGAAACGTGGAGCAACCACTGCTGCCTTGTGGTCTGCTATTTCCCCAGCTCAACCTACAGTGTAATTAGGCATGTGTTAGCCTCTATTAGCCTACTTCAGATTACCTTTACTTGACTTGATCAAAGGTCAAGCAGGCCTCCAAGCAGGCGCTGCTTTCAAAAAGGATCCTACTGCTCTGAATAATAGTCTCTCTGTACCAAACCAGTTATTCTGCCTGCTATCTCTACTTGCTTTTACGCAAATCTGCCTGCGATTCTATCTTTCCCATGAAATAAACCAATGTACACACACAAGAAAAGAGAGAAGAAGAAAAAAAAAAAAAAACAGTCACACAAGTTACCTTTCCCTCGGCAAGTCCAGACAGGTAGCAATCCTTAAGCTTCCTGGAAATTTTCAGGATGAAGGTACTAATACCATTTTCATTTCCCCCATTTGCTCTCATCTGTCGTTCCCTTTGTTGTCTTTCTCTCTCTAATTGACTGCCTCTGTTGTCACTGTCAGTTGACCTAGATCTGTATGTTTAAGTCTTTACCGTTTGCCTCTCCGAGTCTTGTGTCTGTATCTCACAAAGACACACCTGAAGCAGGAGCTTAGTCCGGCCCCTGTGAGCCTGCATCACCCGGGAACACCCATTATGCACACACACACACACAAACACACACACACACACACACACACACAATTCAAACACACATTTAGGGATATGTTAGTGTTGATAGGACAACGCTCGTTTTTAGTGAGTCACCTTTTACACACACACTCTCACACACACATATGCATATGAATAATTCACATACAAACACACTGCTCACACAAATAAAGACCCTCATCAATAGACACACGTGCACTTGCCTGCACACAAACACACACAAACACACACACACACACACGTTGAGAGACAAAGCCCTGAAGCTATTTCCAGAACAATACCCCCTCTCTTTCAGTTTCTCCTCGCCACTCTCCTGCTCTTTTTGCCTTTGTAGATGACCTTCCCATGCAGATAAACCAGTTTGACTGAGTATCCTGTTTAATGCTACACCAAGCAAAACAACAATTAACTAAAAAAGCCACCATCTGACTATTGGCAGAAGTTTGCTGTGTGAGAGGTGAGAGGCCTCTAGTCTTGTAATCAACAGCCACTAAACCAGGAAGCATGCTGTGTTTATTTAAGGGGCTAATGACATCGCAGAGTGAAGCCATGCTAACTAGGTGGAGACTTTCACAGCTGTGTGTGTGTGTGTGTGTGGATGGCAGTCACCTCATTAGCATGTCAGGTAACACACAGCTGAGACTGCAAGGTTAATGATTAAAGCAATATTATTTGTTTTTGTCGTCTTGGAGACAGCTGAGCAATGTAACATTTATCATATCATATTATCCTGTTAAGTTGTTATGGCTAACGTGTTAGCAAACATTTACCAATTTATATATCCAGCAACCACAGAGTAACAGTGTGTTCAATGGAGTTTAGATTACGGTCCACAGAGTAATCCCTGTTTAATCCCTATTTACAGCATAATTTTTCTGTACCATCAGTGTACCAGTTAAGACAATCTGGGAACTTACAAAGAATTTATACTGTAGATATTTTTTTAAAGGGGATGTATCATGCACATTTCCAGGTCTATATTTATATTCTGGGGCTCTACTGGAAAATCTTGTATGACTTACAGTTCAAAAAACTCATCACTTATCTTATACTGGCCCTTTATGCAGCCCCTCAATTCAGCCTGTCTGAAACAGGCCGTTTTAGCTCCTGTCTCTTTAAGGCTCCCTTCCCAATGAACCCACTCTATTCTGATTGGTTAGCTCCCAGAGGCTGCTACTTGGCAGAGGCTACGTAAACAAACAGCAGCAGTAGGATTTCACTTCTTTTACTCGTTCTTTACTCGAAATGAAACTTCTCAAATACGTCCGTGCATGTTCGAGCCCAAATCCGTTACAAAATATGTGAACGGACAACGCGAACAACCTGTAGAACAACCTTAGCAACAAAGGTTAGGAAATTGACAGCATGTGGACATGCATGAACAATCTGATGTTATCACGAGGAGGTTGTGAGGTTGTGGGCTACAAAACCAAAACAATGAGAAATTCCAGATCAAGTTGATATTTTTCTGTAGTTTTGTCTCTATGAGCAACCCATTTTGCATTACACATTCACTCATTGACCATGTAAAAACTATTGATAGGTGCGGCTTTAATTGTAACCATAATACAATTTCCTCTGAAGTCAGGTCCTCCAGATGAATAGATGCTTACTGAAAAATTGTGCAAAATTTGGCCTAAAAGAGAAAGAGAAATAAAACAACTGTGTAAAATGTGTATGAAATAAAAATTATACAATATTTATTAAGAAAATGCAAAGATAAGTTACTCAAACTACTAGTTATGTCTGCTTATTAGCATTAGTCATCCTACAAAGCCAGATCATACACACAGTTAATTGTTTTTACTTAGACTTTAAATATCTGCAAGTCTGACATCATTAGGCCCCACTGGACTCAATTTGTTAAGGCTTTGTTTATTCTGAGTCTTAAAAATAGATATTGAAACTCTTAGAACTGGTTGATATGGATGAATGTTCTGAGTAACAATGCCAAGTTACAATTTTCTTAAACCAAAGTAGGTCAGTTACTCTCACATATTTTTAAATGTCACAAATAAGCCTCCTTGTATCAAATTTTAACACTAGATAAGACCAAAAAAATCTTTTAAGCAATAAAACTTTGAACTTTACTCTGAATTAGATAACATAGGTCATAATACAATAAGAGAACAGATAATAACAGAGCAAATAAAAATTGATTAAGAATGATTTTGACTCAGACTAACAGTGTGAACATAGAAAGTACGATAAAGTAGCAATTAGACGTGTCTTATGCGGTAGATGCATGGGCACGCAGTTAGCAGTATGATTAACAGCAGTATGGAGCAAACGAGTCTCACTGAGATAAAAATAATTGCGAACAAGACTTTAAATATAGCTTATTTATATGTAAGATAATATATTTCACGCCTTAGGCATAGTCTTACTGCTTCCTTATAAAAGAGTGAAAGTGTTTTAGAGCTCTCACTGATCACTTTTCTGGTTTTCTGGTGATCCTGTGGGCCTTAATCACCGGCACAAAGGAAACTTGCCTTTTGCTCTGTTCTTACTCCAGACAGAGCTGGTATATTGAGATACTTGAGATAAAAGTATATTCGGTGGGGTATCAATTGAGTTTGCCTTCTGAAACCTTTTTCTGAAACCTTCAGCTGTTTCTGTGGAGAAACTTTCCAAGGTGTAATAGATGTCTGTAATTTGGAGTTCAGCTGCCTGATAAGGATCATGATATAGGCCACAGTGGTGGGTGGCATGGGTTGCTTCTGGTTAATAAAAAATGACTCCGCAGCTGTTATTCGTGAATCTCATGTGATTTTTTAGAAGATTTATCAAAACTACTATTGATTTTTTCCCATATGATCCCTTGTTGTTGCCAGATTTGACACTTTGTTTATGTTCCTTGCGAGATGGGATCTTCTCTTAAGGCCAAACGTTCCCCCACCCCCAGCTGCATGCAGGAAGTACATAATAAGTGGAGACAAACACAGGAAGCAGGACGTGCTGTCGTGTTGTGAAGCTATTTTTCTTCCCTTCTCCTTCCATCACAAGTTCAGCCTGCGTCAACCTCTCCTTGCGAACAACTACGTCAACTATTGGAGGGCACCAGAAAAGCACCGGGCAGGAAGCCGACTCTCCATTTTCACCCCCTGGTCTCAAAAAACAACCAGTTCCAACCTTTTTCCTTAAATACCTTCATGTAGTTGTGCTTCCGCTGTGCCAAAAGGCACTGCCTTTGAACAAATACACCAGTCTTTCCACCAAACAGGGGGTCATAAATATATCCTCTGAAGCTTTATTTAAAGATAACCATTGTTTTTTTTGAGTGGTCCACAACCCAGACCCTTTCCTTCCTATCTTTCTCTCTGCTCCTCTTCTCACGCTTTCATCTATGTATCCCTTGGTGCCCGTTATCTGCTTTCTTTCAAGTAAAACTCTTTGGCATTCAGGTCAAAACTGTTCTGTTCCCCTTAAAGGAAAAAATCTCCCTTGGATACGATTACTTTGTTAGTAAGATACCATCAGTCTCTGATCTGTAAATTGTGGGGAATAGTTGACCTTTCGGTGTGGAAAAACTGTCTTAATCTTACTCCTCACATTTGATTGTCATGAGTGATTTCCACTATTACCTTGATAGATACTTCTGAAAATGTCCAACTTGTTCCTGCGGTAGGTTTACGGGTATGTACAATGGCTAGCTGGCCAGCCAAGCAATATGTAAAATGTGTGATTGTTGAACATCTCATTCCCAGACCTGGGCATGAATCTGCTGCTGTAATAGCCTCCGCTCTTCTGGGAAGGTTTTCAATGACATTTTGGAACCTGACTGCAGGGATTTGCTCCAATTCAGCTACAATAGCTTCAATGATGTCGGCCACTGACGTCGGATGATAAGGCCTGGCTCATGGTCAGTTCGTCTCAAAGGGATTGAATTGGGTTGAGTTCAGGGCTCTGTGCAGGCCAGTCAAGGTCTTACACATCAAACTACTAAAATCATTTCTTTATGGACCTGGTTTTGTGCATAGGGGCATTGTCATGTCAAAGTAGGAAAGTGCCTTTCCTAACATACAACACAATATTACTTATTACACAATAATACATTACTGCCTTCAAATAGAACACATGATGTTATATTTAGAGATGCAATGATTCACTTTCTGTTGATCGATTAATCAATTAATATTAATCAATCAACAGAAAATTAATCAACAACTATTTTGATAATCAAATAAACATTTTTGGTCATTTAAAGCAAAAATAACAAACAGTAGCTGGTTGCAGCTTCTCAAATGTCATGACATTTGAAGACGTCATCATGAGCTCCACAAAATTATGACAAGCATTTTTCACTATTTTGGTATTTTATAGACAAAACTAAGAAGGTAAACTTAGAAAATAATCAGGAGATTAATTGATAATGTAAATTCAGCTGCAGCTCTAGTTATATTTTTGTCATGGAAAGGTAAGCGCACAAGATTCTTGACTTTTTAATTAATGGAACACCAACAAGGAGACTGACAACAAAAATGGAAGTTGCCTGGTTACCTTTTTGAAAATGCTGAAAATGGTGAAAGTATCTACTACAACATCTACACCAAATGATAAGAATATCTTTTATTCTGAATGGATGACATCAAATCAAATCTTTTAGCTGAAGCTGCATTGGAAACCATCAGCTACATTTGGCCTGTTATCCTCTTTGAATAGAAAAAAAAAGAGCCAATGAAGAAAATAGATTCAGAAATGCAAAACACATGATCAGTATCTATTTATTAACCATGTTTAAGTGTCAGTCAGTGAAACCGAACATGAGAACACACTTTGTTTCCTTCACCGGAGCTTCATTTCTCACTCGAGGTTGTCACTTTGCAGATCCTGGCTCACACATCCAAGTTTCCCTCATTAAAGAATGATCAAGTGGCCATATTGGTTTCCACTTGACAGACTGTCCTTGGAAACCGGCTGTGATACTGGATACTGTTTATAGGGAGAGCAGGTGTACACTGCATCGACCGGCCAAACCGCTACATACATTATTTACCGCGAGGTCCGGCAACCGCCGTGTGACATGAGCACAGAGGAAGTCTGCTCATTTGGAAAGAGACTCAGTGCAACTTCTTTTTTTAGCCGTGAGTGAGTTTCTTCAGGCCTGGTGTAAAGTCAAACTAACAAGTCATGTGCCGGTCATGTGTGGTTGGGTCAAGATAAGTTGGTCAGTAGATCATCATGACTCAAGGAAAATGCTATGTTACCATTTGTGGCTATTATTGAAGTCTGAATTTTTCAGCAAACATGCAAGAGACAAAAAAAACAAAACGATTTCGCTGTAGCTGTAAACCTGGATGATACTTTGAAGTAAAAGGCCTCAAAACAACACTCCAGCTGTGTGTGAAGTTCATACAGAGAAGGTGATAAGGCTCAACACACCTCGCTATCACGCCACTAAACATTAACAGAGGTGAAAGATCGTGGGAAATTCACCTGTGCTACAGACCTTTTAACTTCCTCCTATTTAGTTCAACTAAAGTACAGATGTTACTCTGGAGTCAATGCATATCAGAGACAAACTGCATACAAGCAAAGCAGCAAAAAGAACTCATATGCAGAGAAGTGCAGAAGAATTGTCTTAAAAGTGAATTATTTAAAAGCCTATTGCATTAGAAGATGTAAAAAGTTTAAAAGTTCACCCTGGTGGAAAAGCATCAAACACATACTGTACGTACGCCGCATTTCTCTCTTTCTGTCTGGATCACACTGATCTTATTCCCTCAAGGTTTTCTGAAAACCAAGCCGACCGCATCTGCTGTTTATTCAAGAGAAGGGTAGTTGGACGGAGGACTGCTGTAAATGCTTTTAGCTGTGTTGGCTGGGGGGGGGGACCATGACAAATGAAAAGTTTGTAATCCTCTCTCAGCTCCGTCGGATCACTTTATTATGTGAACAGAAAAAAAACGAATAAAGTAGGCAGCAGTAGACTGTCAATACTCAAACAACATCACTCAGAACTTCACAGAACGACGCTGTGGGAAATAGTCTCGCTCTCAGACACACCGTAGTCGTGACTATAAGCACACACACACAAAATGATGGATGTGTTTCATTGATGCAAAAGTAAAACACACTCACCTGTGAAGTTTCAAGTTCACCGCTGCTGCTCCTCCTCCCTGATTGGTGGCTCGGGGTGCCGCTGTCAGGTGACAAGGGCCGGTAGCCAATGAGAGGCACATTGCTTGACTCCACCCCCGGCAGGTCACAACCACCTGTTCGCATGTTACGGGGGAGCATGATGCCAGCTGCTACGGACGGGAAGAACACAAGAACAGAGGTGTTTCATGGTCTCTTAAACAGCCGTTCAAGCAAACATCTTGAGAGTTTGCGGAGATTAAATAAGCGCTAACATACTCAGTAGTGCTCATGATAAAACAAAGTAACATTTGAAGCTTATTATTCTGCTATTCTCCTTATAAATCACTCTAGAGAAGCAGATTAGTAGAATTTGGCTGCTGAAGTCCTCGTTAACACTAAGAAAGTTGACCACATCTCTTTTAGCTTACTTAAATCTTCTTTTTTATATTGCTCCTGTTTATTTGCCTTTAATGCGTGTAGGGCTGCAACTAAGAATTATTTTCATTCTCGATTAAACTGTCGATTATTTTCTCGATTAATCGAATAGTCGTTTGATCTATAAAATGTCAGAAAATGGTTAAAAAACATGTCAGTCACTGTTTCCCAGCTCACAACCCAAAGATATTCAGTTAACTATCATAGAGGACTAAAGAAACCAGAAATTTTGTTTCTCAAAACAATTAATTGAATATCAAAACTGTTGCCGATTAAATTTCGGTTGATCAGCTAATTGATTAATTGTTGCTGCTCTACTTGTGCCTATTTTATATCTTGTGTTAATGTCTTTTTTCTGTGTTGTAAAGCATTTTGAATTGCCTTTTTGTTGATAGGTGCTATACAACTGTACAAAATTCTTAACTGTTACACATTGGTGAGTAAAGGATGGATAGATTAACTTTTTTTGGGATCACACAACAGTCTAATTAGTACAAAAACACATGCAAATCAATGTACAGCCACATTGTAACTAGGTAGGCTGTGAATGCTCTCAAACTGCTAAAGATCGTTGTTGGACAGGATATCAAGCAAAGTCTGACTTTGGCAATCATTGTGAAAACATTACAGCATACTTTGAGTACAAATTGGAGACATTTTAAACACAAGGAATATACAAGAATAAGTTAATGATGGCATTGAGGCCATTTTGCATTTAATTTGTTAAACACATTCATTGTGCCCTACAGCAGGTCAGGATTTGCATAGCTTTCATTTCCCTTTCCTGTCTTTGCTATTTGGATTGCCATGAAGATAGACATCTAGTAAACACTGCTTCAGGAAGAGAGGTGTAGGAGGGAGAGAGATGGAGAGCTTGATACTTGACTCACACACAGTGATGCTAGCTTGAAGCACTTTGATGAAACCACTGTTTCAGCACTCAGCTGTGTAGGTAGTGCATGACATCTTAATAAATATTGTGTGTGTAAATTGCAGTTTCTTTTGATTTTTGTGGGAAAAATGTGCAGGATGGCTGACAGGTGGCTGCTGTAACTGAAAATCCTCAACTTGAATCCCCTACACGGCCCACTACCACAGGTGAAAATGACCTTTGAGCAAGGTGCTGGACCCCCTTTCTGTTCTCACAGCTTTAGATACAAGCAAGAGCTAAAAAGCCTCAAGTGTGATATAAAAATGTGCCGGCACTCCCAACTTTCTATTGTGCTTTTGTCTTGGTCTCCTGCAGCTCTGTGGCATTTGTGCAACACTTAGTTACATAATCATCTATCATTCTTGCAGGTTTGTAATTTCACTCGTTATATTCTTGTTTACAAGGTCTAGTTTGCAATCTGCATGAGATGAGAACAGGCAGAGAAAACATGCATAAACAGTGCAGTTTATGCACTAACGGTTACGCTGAGCTGTGAATGGCTGCTATTCACTGGCTCTGACCAAAGCAAACAGCTCACATATGACTGAGGTGAACACA
Organism: Thunnus maccoyii; assembly: GCF_910596095.1. Taxonomy (NCBI): domain Eukaryota; kingdom Metazoa; phylum Chordata; class Actinopteri; order Scombriformes; family Scombridae; genus Thunnus; species Thunnus maccoyii. Next base: position 7,760,610 of record NC_056542.1, read on the forward strand.
CACACACATAGGGCTGTAACTAGGTTACAGTTAAGTCACACCACACAATGCTCCTTTTCTGCTCAATACATGCAGCCATAGGGTGGTGCTACAGTCTGTGCAGTCCTAATGATAGCTTCTGTGTCCATGTAGGATAGTGAGAATAAAGCCTGACAGTCTGAGGGCTGTAAAAGTTTGTGCACTGACACTCCTATTTAAATATACAAGAGTGACATATGATGACATTTGCTTCCTATTGTGAGTCACCCGATGACACAAAGGGCCTTGAAATTTTACCAAAAGACGTTAAAATGAAGCAGATAGAGGAACAGAAATGAAGGAAGCTGTAATTCAACTTACTGATAGCCGAGTGTCATTAGCAGGATGTAGGCTATCCAACTGTGGTCAGCTGGATTCTGGCAGCATTGGATGACCGCTGTTACTGCTGGATCGGTGGCCGGCTCAGCTGAGGGGAGTCGCACCCATCTGTACCGTCACCGATGACAACGACTAGGGAGTCTCCGTCCTCCGGCTCGCCCCCCTCCCCACCCTCTCTCTCTCTCCTCTATCTGTGTCCCCACACTGCCCGTCTGTCCAGCCTTCAGCAGCTGATAGCGCACTTTGGTTTGGCTGCAAACTCGCTCCCTCTCCTCCACCTCCTCCCTCTCCTCTCTCTTTCTCTCTGACGTCGCAGTTCCTGTATGTTGTGCACTCAGCGCTTTGGCAACCGCTGCGTCTCTCTGGTTAGTACACAGTGTGAGGATACTGTACACCAGACCGTCTACGATACACCGCTCCACAGGGGAAATGTGACTTTATGGACTGAAGGGGGTCTAGACACTCTCACTGCGCACGAACGCATTTACGCATAAGCGGCTCGCGCGCACGCACGCACGCAAACACACGCGCTTCTCTGTTGCCAGTGATAGTCCCTAAACCTATAACCTATAACCTTTTCACCTCGTTTTACCTAATCCTAACCGTAGCCATAATCCTCAATCCAAAAGCTCTTTAAACAACATCAAATCTATAATCTTATTTGAATAAACTGTTGAAAAAACAAAGATATCCTATCCTATTATATTTACATATTCTTAACCTGAACTAAAAAAAACTAAACTACAGATCCTAAACCTATTTAATCTGTGTCATACATCCAACCCAACCTAATCATTTAAGTTTTAATTTCAACCCTAAACTCAAGGCCTAATCCTGAACTAACCCTAATCCTAATTTTTACTGTCACTGAATCTAAAAATAATTTCCAGTTCTGATGTTAAAGGGGTATTTCAGCGATTTAGCTAAATACATTTACTGTACTTAAGTACAATTTTGAGATATTAAACTTTTTACTCCACTGCACGTATCTGACATCTGACGTTACTGGTAAATTTTCAGATTAAGATTTATATAATCCACTTTACCTTACCTTACCTTACCTTACCTTACCTAAATAATGTCTTTCAGTGGAACCCCGTTGCCTCCTAGATGCCACTTCTCTCACAATCAGTTAACAAAATGTTTGCAGCTCTGTTGCTCTAAAACTGTAAAAGTGCAACACCACATCCACAGGAAACACCACAAGCGTAGTTGTATGGATGCCAGCAGAAATGGCATGAATACAAGGCACAAGGTGTCACAGAGTGGTTTTATGAGGATGAAAATAACACACACACATGCATTAGTTTTCGCAATCACCGGATCTCAAACCAGTTGAACACCTACAGGAGATTATGAAGTGATGTGTTAAACTGATCCCTTGTGAACTTTCTGATAACCATTGGATCTCTCTAACTTTCTGTTTGTTGTATCACAAGCACATGAGTTGTGTACCTATCTCTCTCTCTCTATCTATCTTTCTTCTTCTCCCTCTCTCCCCTTATTTTCTCCTCCACGTCCTCTCTTCCCACTCAGGCTTCTTTGAACCGGACCATTGGCCGTCCTGGGACGACTCTCCTTCCCTTAGCTGCTGGATCTGAATCTTCATCTTCCAAGAGATTCAGACTGAGCCTCTTGTCTCTCCCTCCCTTCGTAGTCTGTCCTCTTTCCAGATCTCCATGGAGAGAGGAGGTCACATGGCTCAGGTCCTATCTCCGTCTGGCAGCACCTGGACATTCTTTGATGCCCTACCAACTACATGTTATCAATTTATGTATGATTTTGTCATCCTGTTTTTTCCTTACTATAATTTTACTATCTGTTCTATTCTGTCAGTCCTGAAAGAGGGATCCCTCCGCTGTTGCTCTTCTTGAAGTTTCATCCATTTTTTCCCTGTTAAAGGGTGTTTTGGGGAAGTTTTTCCTTATTCAAATACAAGGTCTAATAAAGATAGAGAATGTTGTGTTGCTGTACAGATTGTAAAGCCCTTTGAGGCAAATTTGTGATTTGCGATATTGAGCTATATGAATAAAAATTGGCTTGGCTTGACTCCCTCCAAAACCATCGTCAAAATGCCAAATGAAGGATTATCTGTTGGGATAATGTTTGATTTCTCTAGTAAAGTTTAAGAGACTCTGAGAATTTATACCATGGAGCACTTCAGCTGCTCTGGATGCTCATGGTGTCCAAACACTTGATGTTGAATTTTTTCGTTAATTGTCACCCATCTGTATTTAGTACAGTATAAAGTCTGATCTAAAAAGCTCAGTCTCATCACATCTCATCACACAGATCTTAACTGTGTTGTGCTTGACTCCAGTCTTTGATTAATTGACTGATGCTCTTATTAATGAAGAGATGCATGACTACAAACTGATTGACATTACACATGTTGCTGTTGCCTGAGTCAGCTGTTGCAGGGATGAATGAGACCCTCTGTAGCCACTCTTATTAATAAAGCCGCCATGTCACTATAATGACTAGGTGCATTATGTTTACAAGACTTAGAAATTGTGACACTGAAAAGAACATTTTGGCAGCGCTTTGTTATACAGGTCCTTTCATTTTATACAAATTTCCTTGACATTTTCTATGTAATTTGCAGGTATTTTTAGATGGGTGTTTATTTTTATTTTTCTTATTTTTACACACAGAGTGGTGCAAATTATATGAAAAATGGAGAAAAAAAAGTTAGTTAAAGTTAAATTGGTTTAGTTGGTAAATGAACTCTGATTATATTTGGGTTCATTGTTTTATATTTAAAAAGTCTTAATAAATTAAACTGACTCTTTCTTAAAAACTCCATAATGAGTGCATTTCCTGTAGACTACCAAATTACATTACTCATTCAAATAAATGTCCTAAGAATAAACAGCTACACAGCAGCTACTTTCAGAGGGAAAAATCCTGAAAATTAGTAGGAAAGCACAAGGTCAGTAAAATAAAGTGTTACCAAAAATGCTGATAGACACCTACTCACTTACCAACTAAACCAACATAACTCTGTTTTTGTACTAAATTGCACCACTCTCTCTATAAAACGTCCTAAAAAATTAACCATTAAATACCTGCAAATTACTCCAGGAATTTTATACTCATTTCCAGGAAATGAGTAAACAATTCAGGGGCCTGTAAATATTTTTGACAGCAGATTCTCACTGAAACATACTATGGAAAATGAAAACTACTGTATGCTATATTAAGATTTTGTGAATGTACAAAACTCAAATCACATGTTATGTCAACATTTATATCAGATATATTATATCAGACTTTTTATATATCATATCATCCTTAAACAATGCCTACATGTAACCCCTCATCACAGCAGTGAGCAGTACAACCAAACTGTTCCCTGCTTCATTTTAGTAGTTTTTGGAGCAATAATTCATTCTCATTTCAAAACAAAAAAGTTTGTGTAGTGAAAATATTTTTTTACTTCATTATATCATATTTATTAAACTTTAGTCTTACTCTGAAGATCCTGAACATCCTACAGACTGATTGTGTAGTCCTTGTATTTGCTCGCCACCTAGTGGTCACAGCTGAAAATTGGCATTGGCACTCCACCACTTTTCAGTCTGCCAGGGGCCATTTTGAACCGCACGGCGGTGTTAACACATGATTGGCTGGTGTGAGTAATGTGTAAGACATAAATAAACAAGAAAAGACACAAGCAGGGAAAAAAATAAACAAACAAAACCTTGAACAAGGCTGGGAACATGCGCCTGTAGTGAAAACAGCAAAACGTGATATCATTCCAAACTGTGAGTATAATCTAATGATGCTTAATTGGACATTATTACACAGTAACTTACAACTCTGCGACTGGAGCTTCTTACAGCAGCTTTGCTTGATGTTTGTCTTGGTGCTAAACTAGTTAATTAACATTATATCTTTGACTTAATATAACTTCAACTATTTGCATTTTCTGGATTATGACTAGATCGTTATTTGTTAAGGCTGTAGTGTGTTTGTTTGTGGCACATATCTCATATTTAAGACTTGTTTTAGCCACACTTATTTTTTTCTCGACAATATTTTCCATCACACATTACAGCCCGGATGTCTAGTGACAGGAGATGACCCTCTCTGGATGTCACATCTGTCCTGCAGATGTGGCAAGAGTTCGTCCACTTTGGAGTTGGCTTCCAGTATTTTCAGAAAAAGAGCAGTGGAGAGGCTGTTTGACTTGCAAATTTTAGAATATGCTGAATGAAGAAACATGAACTTGTGAATAAATGTTAAGTGATGCACAACATTTGTAATAAGTCTGCTGTGATCTTTATATGGTGTTATTTTACAGCTAATTTATTCTTCGGAAGAGATTTAAAAATATCAAATTACCCCTAAAAATGTCCCTTTAAAATAAAGAGAGTAAAATAAACACTCCTCCTAGTTCAGTTTGGCAGGACAGAGGCAATCAATCAATATTGATAAAGACAAGTTTGGCGCTGCTTGCTGGGCCATCTCAGTTTGAAAACTTTTCTCCACTGGTTTCTCAACTTGGCTGGTCTCTCTTGTTTAAGACCAATTAATGAGGCGGCTAAACTCGTTAATTGGCCACTTAATTGGCCCCTGTAGTTGCGCGCGCTGCTTCCGTTGGCTTTTAACGCACCGCCATCCCTCCCTCCTGCTCCCAGACATCAAAATCCCCCCTTGTCACAACGATTTAGGGTCAATCCCTCAGACGGGAAGGTGCTCTCGCCGTGGACCCCCCCCTCCCCGCCACCTCTGGATCCCCCTCTATCAGTATCTCCCTCCCACTCTATCTCGGTGTTTTATGTCTGCGTCACAACAAGTCGGTCGGTGGAGAGAGGCAGGGATGATGGCGTCTCTGGCGGCTTGATTCCGGTGCTGCTCTGACAAACCCGCCTCAATAGCATCAATAGGTGGTGGCGGAGAGGGGGGGAAGAGAGCAAAAGCGACAGGAACATGACGAAACGGAATCGCGGAGGAGGACGGACAAACTAGGCTGAGAGACGGACGGACAGTCGCCTCCTCGCTGACGGCTTGACTGACACACACAGGCGCTTGGCACAGACAGGGACATACATGCACATCATCCACTTTTTGCAAACACGCAGGCTGCGCATCCGAGCGGGCAGTAATTGGACAGCGGAGGTCCACAGCAGATGAGGGCATTTCATGTCCAGCCTGCCCAGGAATCACTGTGACCCCGACGGAAAGGAGTTCGACTTGACAGGTACCCCCTCACCGGCCAGCTTACTGTACAATTTGCCTGATTTGCTTTTGATTCACAAAGGCTACATACAGTGTTATGTATCCTGCGTCTGTCTTGACTTGAGTGCATGCACTGGAACAAATGCTCAACGTGCAGAGATAAAGCCTGCACAGTCATTTCATACATCTATTCAAGTTTTTAAGATGTTAGAAGAGGGGAGACCACAGCAAAGTGCAAGGCAGATGCTTCAAGTAGCTGCACAGTGATCTTTGCTCATTCAATCAAACTGTATTGCAGCAGTCATCATGCAGTGTTTTTGTGTGTGTGTGTGTGTGTGTTTCATGTGTGCAGTAATCATTTGTCTTGCTCTCTGGTTGTGTACTCACTCTCATCTTTCACTGTGGTGGATACAGCCTGTCTCTATGCTCTCTCCTCTAAAAAGGAGGAGGATGAATTTAACCCCTTTGCACCGAAAGCCCGCCTGTCTGAGAGCCAGCCGAAACGCCGGGGTCGTAAACCCCCTCTGTCAGCAATGGCAGCAAAGTATTCAGCGAATAAATCGGATTTCCATTTCACATGAGCCCTGCTCTCCCTCCTCTCCCTCTGTCTCTCTCCTCAGGATGGGGGGAGTAAGTGAAGGAGATGATGTGTTGGCTCGATGGAGTGATGGACTACTGTACCTCGGCAATGTGAAAAGAGTAAGTGCATGTGGGTGTTTGTGCAGGAGAGAGAGTGTGTGTGTATGTGTGTGTGTGTTTGCCAGAAAGACTTTTTTAGTGTGTGTGTGTGTGTCAGACAGTGAGTGTGTTCACCTGGATTTGAAAAGACTTCCATTTAGTTTTGTCAATCACTCCACTCACCTGCTATCTCCCTCTCAGGTAGATGGAGTCAAGCAATGTTGTCTGGTGAGATTTGAGGACAACTCAGAGTTCTGGGTACTAAGAAAGGACATTCACTCGTGTAAGAAGAACTCTTTTTCTCTCTCTCTCTCTCAGCTAGTAGAGTAAATAGCTTCCTGTTGGCGACGCTTTCCATTTCTTGTGTTGAAAAATGCTCTTAGTTTTAGTCTTTGAATGCACCGATGCTCAGCTGAACTCACACTATAGATATTTTGATTCACACTCTCCAACTTTTACCAGAGGAGTCGAAGGAATACTTCTCTGATTCTCTCATCTTGTGAGCTATAAACTTTTTTTTTATTTTCGTGTCTTTTCTCTCCCCAAGATCTCTCATTTGTTGTCAGAGAAAAATACAGAAAAAACATTACAATCACGTTCAAGGTTACGATGCTGAGTGCTCCGAGTATTGTGATGGGGGCACGTTGAGATGTAATTGGTATATCAGAGCCTATTTATGAATTTATTAGACTAATGACTCCTCAGGGAAATGGCGCCCCCACTCCACCTAACATCAAGTGAAGGGGAAGTTGGTCGCATGTTAGGACCAGGCTGAATATCCGCCCGTCAAATGAAGTGAAATCTGAAAGGGTGCAGGAGACACTGAAATCAATGAGGTGGCAAGGATGTGAATCAATATACATAAATTAATGCCGTTGACTGCTCTCTCTCTTTCTTCCTCTCTGACATTTACTTTCGCTCTCTTCCTCCCCTCCCCTTGCCTCTCTCTCTCTCTCTCTCTCTGTGTCTTTTTCTGTTTGCCTCAGTCGCTGCTGGAGTGGAAGAACTTTGCTGTATTTGTGATGCCCCGCCTCTTAAAGAACCCCTCATAAATTGTCTTAAATGTCGCCACGGTAAGGAAACATGCCTCATCATCCGCTGTCAAGCAGCGGTTCTCCACCAGTACTTGCTCTGACCTTGAAGATTTGACACAGTATGCTAAATAACAATGTTGCTCCTTCAAGAAAAAAAACAACAACACAGAAAACCACATCATAAATGATATATATGAGTTGTTGCACCTCCATCCTGACCAGAATGAAAATAAATGAGATATCCATAGACTTGGAATATTATTCACTGATTTAAATGCTAGTGGGTGTCTTTACTGCCTTGTTGCTAATTTTAAGACCCCCTCCAGACATGTTTCAAGACATAAAAACACTCTGGTTGGAATAATAATTTGAGTCTGATATTTTTTTTCCCACAAAAAAGTTAAATCACCTTGTTAAAAATTTGTAAAATCAATTTCTCCTTCTCCCTTTCTGAAAAATCCAGAACCTATGAATATGCAAATACTCTTAGTTTTAAAAGTTTAACTATTAGACACAAAATGTCTCTCGCTTAACTGAAAAGTTCATTCTCAATGTATGTTGCGCAGCTTTAAGTTTCCACATCACACTTCTGTAATTTGCATATTGGACCTTTATTGGCTGCCACACCACTTATGATGTCACAAAATCATCCTTGAAGGTACATGTGTTTAAACTGAAATATGAGCACAGAGAAACAGCCTTCCAGTGTAAAACTCTACATTCATCCATTCTGCAAAGTGACAGCCAAGTGAAGGAACAATAAACAAAACATGTATTTGGGTGGAGGGGGACTTTATAAATAAGCCTGAATAATGATGGAAAAGTGGGAAGAAGTCTTAGAAACACACCAAGCGGCAGGATGCACAAGCAGGAAATGGCAGCAAATTTTACCGTCATGTCTTCACAGCTCTGTCAGGCGAACTGACAGCTTATTTTTTTTTGGGGGGGGGGGAGCAGACAAATATACTCCTTGCTCCTTAGATGCAAAAAGTATAGTAAAATGTTTTGCATGCTGTTGAAACAAACCAGCAGAGCACTAAATATGGAGCTGCTCTGCCATTATTGTCACTCTGGCTGTCTGTCTTGCAAACACGAATTAAACGCTCTGCCTCCTCCTCCCATTACAGGTTATCATCCAGAGTGCCACACGCCAACCATCGAACCGGAAGCTGACAGCGATTCGTGGATATGTCGGCAATGTGTCTTTGCAGTCGCAACCAAGGTCAGACTGCTAATCTCTCCGTCTCACACTCTGGGGAAAAAAACATTCAGTGTGTAATATTGGAGAAATCCAGTCAGATTTATCAGGCTTTGCTGCCACTACACTGATGTGTACGGCGGGTAATAGGTTTATTCGAGGCAAAAGCGCACTAATTTGCTCAGTATTGACTTCAGTATTAGATGTTCTACATTGTGTCCAAGAAATCATGAACAATCAATAGTTATGAAGCTGAAAAACTACGCTGAAGTTGAGAGAAGTACATTTAAAGTCAATCAATCACATGTGCTCCAGTTCTGTAGATATGAGATGAGAAAGCACCCGGTTAATTGTCAATCAGTCAATGTCCATATCTCATTGTCCAGACTTCCGCTGCCTCGGACACTATCTCTCACAGCTGACCTACAATAAAATGAGACGAATTGCTTTCTCCCCCACCGAATGTGATCCGTCTCCCTCGCTGCTCTGACATGACAGTGATTGGAGGGGTCACAGACCAATCAGTTCTGTCCTAAAAATTGTGTTTTCAGAGAGGTGGGGCCCTCAAACGAGGACGCTTCGCCCGGCTCATGCAGTTTATGAAACTCCGGCTCCCCTATCAGCTGTCGTCTTTAGACTGGGACCCGCAACATCTGACCAATCAGCAACAGTGTTACTGCTACTGTGCCGGACCTGGAGAGTGAGTGACACTGCAGAGGCCAGTTTAAGTTTGAATGTACTGTACATGTATGCTCTTTAACATTTGACAACATTGTCTCTCAAAGCTTAATCTCATTTTAGTCAAAATCACCTTGTGGATTATTGCATGCAGCAAATCAGATGTACGTCAAACAGCAATAACAAGTTTTGTTAGAGTTTGTTTTGACTTTTTCGGAATGATTTATGAGTGATGCATCAATTCAGATACTGTCAGGTAAGTTGTCAGTCAAAAAATAAGTACACCAAACTATCTTTTAAATGCATTTGCTGTGTTTTTTGCTTCTTTGCTTTTGCTGATGTGGCAAACTCCACCCACTTGGCACCTCAAGCAGTATAAAACAAACTCCCAACTGCTATATCTTTTTGAGAAGTAGCACCCGGTGGGAGTTTACACCTGAAGACACATTTCATGAGATGCAAACTGTCAGCTGCATTCATCAGCCTTCAGCCTTCCCTTAATTATGCATAAATACAAACTTGTCTTCATTCATTCATGTGTTAAAAGTCTCTTGATGTTCTCTTGTTGTGGGACTGCAGGTGGAACCTGAAGATGTTACAGTGTGGAAGTTGCGGCCAGTGGTTCCACGAGGCCTGCACACAGTGTCTAACCAAGCCATTACTGTATGGAGACAGGTACGTTACAGAGCACTATGAAAACTGGATTCTTTATCCTCACAATTATAATTTTGTTATTACAATAATTAAAGGAATCTGTTTGGTAGGAATTTGGTACAGCGGGCTTGCATTACACACTGAGTATGTTTATAGGCCTATATAGACTTTATTGGAAGATATAGATATTTGAGAGTAAATTCTGCTAATGATAGATCGACTGAAACTATTTTTTACAGGAGCAACATTTTTCACAGTGATACCTTTCATTTGTTGTGAGAAAGAAATACACAGGCATCAGAGTTAATTCAAGATATCAGTACATTTTGAACAGTAAACTTTAATTATTGTAAATAATATGTTTAAATAAATATACAATGAAAATATGTTGAACTTAAATTAAAAATTACAGTCTCCAGTTGTGATAGTATCTCGTTAAGGCTGTGTTAGCTTAATACTAACATCATAACATACTCTAAATGATAATGCTAACATGCTGATGTTAAACAGGTATAATATTTACCATCTTAGTCTAGTGAGTTCACACTGCTAATAAACACTAAACAGAGAGGACAGCTGAGTATTTAGTCTTAATACTACTGAATTATTTGTTCAATACTTCAGACTAAAAGGAAAAGTTGAGGTATCACCAAAGTTTTTACAATTAATCCTGATGAGAACACGAACGTCTGAAGCAAATTTCATGGCAATTCAGCCAATAATTGTAGAGACATTTCACCTTAAATAAACACATATCAACCTCGTGATGGCACTTGAGGAAAAGTCAAAGGATCACCAAAGTCATTACGATTCATCCTCTGGGGAACATGAATGTCTGTACAAAATTTCATGGCAATCCATCAAATAGTTGTTGAGATATTTCAGTCTGACCCACAGCGGTGGACCGACAGTGCTATCCAGAACCACTCTAGTCTGTCTGTCTACAAACATTTCAAACATATATTTTTGATAAGCCAATAAAAGCTGATAATATCTTGATGATGTATCAGTCAGCATCTAATATTTGGATTGTGTTTTCATGTAAGAAATGGAATTTCTCTTTTAATGTTGTTTACATTGATCTTTTTCCTTATTGGTCTACTCACCACATGTTGTTTATTTTGTTACGTACGATGTTCAGGTTCAGACTGATCAGAAACCTACCTGTACCTGTATCAGGGCTATATTTACTCTGATTACAACCTTACTAGAACTGCAACACTGCTATTGATAATTCATTTGACTTTAATGGCCGAGTCTATAAAATGTTTAGAAATAGTCAGTTTTTCAAAGCCCAAGATAACATTTTCAAGTCGCTTTTTCCCCTACCAACAGTCCCATACCCAAAGATATTCAACTTACAATAATATAAAACTGAGAAAAGCATCAAATCCTCACTTCTGAGAAGCTGGAACCAGTTGCATTTTTACTTGATAAATAACAAATGATCGATTGATTTTCAAAATTGTTGTTCATTAGTTTTCTGTCGATTAACTAATGGATGAATCAGCTAATCGTTTGAGCAGTAGACCAAAGTCTGATTAACATAATCAGATGAAGACGTCTACATGACAGCTTCACTTGTCAGAGAAATGCCTTAATTAGCTTAAGACTAAATTATTAGCATGTCAATGTACTCACTGACTCATGTTACAAGGACAAGAGCTGTTCAAAGCGAAGGGACAGTGACAGACGACGGAGCAGACGTTTAATATTACTGGTAGTAGTTCAGATATGATGCTGGGTGAATATTCAAGCTGCTGATCACAGTGCAGTTTGATAGGCTGCATCTCATGCATTTAATAAAATGTATCCATCCATTAAGTTATTATTGTCAGTAACCATCTGTGTTAGCCGGCTGGGTTTTACACCCACCCTGACACGGTGTTATTGCCGAACCTGTCTGAGGAGGGGGGGGAAAGGAGGGATTAGATTTAGATTGACAGTTGGGGAGAGGGAGGCCGGATTGGTGCAACATCTGCTGAGCAGGTGATGGAGGAAGAGTGAAGACTGAGTTCACAGTTGGAATAGTAAGCATGTGCTGCCGTCATACAGTGTCTGCGTTTCATCTTTCCCGATGACCTTCAGCAAACACATGCATATAGAAAGATAGATGCACACAATGTTGGTATGGTGTTGAGCTGAGTTTCAGGGTCACCCAGAACCGAATGTTATTAGAGTGGAACAGATACACCTGTATGTTCATTTCAAGTTCAGGTTGATTTATTGTAATGTATTAAATGATGAAATATCCAGAGAAGAGAAACATATCTAGACTGCAAGAAAAGAAGCAAAGAAACTAAGAAAGAAATTACAGTGTAAATACTGTGACACTTGTGATACTTGGACTAAATGATAAGAAGTCTGCAAGGTGGAAATTATACTTTTCTTGGACAAAAATAGTTTTCACACAGTTCATATGCTTTAAAAGGAAATATATATGTATAGATTGTGCAAGTGAGGATAAAAAGGGACAAAATTTAAGGTGACAAATGAACTCTTTCTCGAATAAATTAAGATTTTCTGTGTTTTTACATGTATTTTAGGTTTTATCAGTTCCAGTGCTCGGTATGTTCAAAGGGACCAGAGACCATCCAAAGACTACCCATGACCTGGTAATGTTAACCTTTACTGACACGTTTACAGCGACAAATATGACACTTTTGACATTTTTGTCAAAGGAAAAAAACACCACAATAGTTATTTTTCTTGTTCAATCAAATTGTAAAAAGATAAGTAATTTTCAGCACATTTCAGGTGCAGTTTTATACAGTACTACTTCACATAACAACACAGCACAGACTGATATTGCTGCATGTCATAAAAATTTGATGTATTAAACTACTCTCACAAATGTTTAATATTTAAAAACATGTCCTTAAAAATTGCTTCCATTTTGTTTTTGTCTTTAATGTATTTCACCTGTTTCACATTATCTAATTTTTACTATTTTTTTATTTGAAACGCAGGGTGGATTTGGCTCATTTAGTGCTCTACCACCTCTCCCTGTGCTGCAAGAGGAAATACTTTGATTTTGACCATGAAATCCTGTCTTTCACCAATGAGAATTGGGACTCGTTGCTCCTAGGCGCGGTATTGATATTTCCCCGTTTAAGCACCATGATGAAATGATGTGAAATGCTGCTAGCCTTTTTTGCATTTGAGACTTAAAGCCTATTAACCATCATTAAAGTAAAATTTAAAGTATAAAAAAGTATAACCTCTGTGTAAGCTTAAAGGGGAACACTGCTGAGTTAAAGAATGGCTTATGATAGATTTGTTAATATGAATGAAGTTTTTTTTACAAACCTTTAAACTAGAGTGTGGAGGCTCAAAGTTGTTACACCATCTGGTTTAAAGTCAGAAGCGTCTCCACAGAGAATAAACAGATAAAAGATAAAGATAAAAGTAGAGGTGACTGGGAGAGACACCAGGGGGGATTTTATGCATTTCCTGTACATGTATCTGAGGTTTTGGGTTCTCTTTTAAGCTGTTTTTAAAAGATCATTTGGGATGTATTGTTTGTCTTGTCATAACATGACAGCAGATTTTTCAGCCATGTAGCTGCAACAAGTCATTTTTCCATATCAAGATAATTGCTGTCAGCGACTGTAAAAGAAAATTATTGTAAGCATTAAGGTTTTCTGTCTGATGGCCGTCCGCTGTGTAAACACAGCTTTGATTTTTCATTCCTGCCTGTCCTCCAGCTCTCTGACACGCCAAGGCAAGACCGCTGTCACAATCTCCTCAACGCTCTGAACTCCCACAAGGACAGGTAAGTCACCGCATATGATGAGAAGAATAAACACCGACCACACATGCCTGGATTGATGAGTAGCACTCCATGAATAGAGGGGTCTTCTTAGTGCTCTGTAGTTTGTAACGTTGGACACACAGACTGAAATGAGCGAGGTGAAATGTGTGACTTTGAATAAAACGGCAGAAAAATGTAACCAGCAATTAGACTGCAAGGAATTTACTCTTTTTGGTGCTGGTTTTGTCTTGTTAGCAGAGGATACAAGTTGTTGGTATTTAATCACAATAACCAGCCTAGAAGTATAATTGCTTTTACTGGATTTTCACTGAATTTCACCAAAAACCTTGCAGTCATAAAACTGCAAATTTCTCCAGACAAAGTGTGCTCTAATTATGTATACTAAATTACACAGTCACTACCTTTGAAATGTCCCTGAGTCTACTTTTTCATCAGGAGAATACATACATTTTGTTACGTAACTTTAAATTCGTTATTAGCATGAAAGAGAAGTAATGAATGATAATTTTTAAGAACCAACACCAGTCCAGGCTCACTGCGTCTACTGTACAAGCTGTCTCTTTGATGTCACCCAGGTTTGTCTCTGGAAAGGAGATCAAGAAGAAGAAGTGTCTTTTCGGGCTTCAGGTCCGAGCCCCGCCACCGCTGACGTCCGATTCGTCACCCCTCATCACCGACCCACCTACCAACATAACTCACCGGAGAAGGTCAGATTAAGGACAGCGTCTCTCTTTTCAGCTCTTATCTCAATAAGAGCTCTGGGATTCCCGCAGGGCATATAGTCATTACGCATGAACAATTAACTTAGAGCAGCAGTTTTCATATGCCAGCAAATGTATCAGTGTCTTAATAATCTCCTAAAAGAGTAGGCTATAAAACCCCCTGTGTGCTTACGTTTGTACATCCATAAGTGTGTCTGAGCACATGAGTATGCATGTGTCCTTTAGTCTGCACACACTTTTCATTTTAAATCATTTTTGCCATGTAACTGATGCTTCTTTTACCCGGACTGAAGTAGGGGATAATTTTCAGAAGTGCAGAGAAAATCATTTTTGCTTATGTGGTGACAGTTCATTCGTACTTGCGGTAATTAATTCTTCACTTCCCTCTGCTCACTTAAATAGCTACAGGTTTCCAGTATCCATCAAGACACACTGATCTTATTGGCTAACATCACTTTAAGCTCCGTCCTTCTCACCGACAAAAATGTGAGATGATTGGTTGACCAGAGTAAAGTAATTTTTCTCCACAAACTAACTAATGTTCAGACTAAGTACAACATTGGTTTATCCATTTCTAAAAAAAATATCTCCTTTAATAGATTTATGGTTGATTTTTTGTTTTAAAAACTACAAATGCCTAATTTCATGTAACAGTAGGCATTTTTTCAATGAAATATATTTGAACAAATGATGATAATATGCTATTTGTACAGCACTTTTCTGAACAGAGACAAAAGAAACCTCAATACAATAAAGAAAGGGTCAAAGATCAGGTGAGCAATAAAGGTAGAACATATAGTATATTTCTGCTTGTGGTGGAGACTAAAGATGGTGATATGATCCAACATTTCGGTCCAGAACAAGATATCTTGACAAGTACAGGCAATATTGCCATGAAATTTGGTATAGACATTCATGATCCTCAAAGGATGATTCCTGATGATTATGGAGACCCCCAAACCATTATATAGAGGCCCTATCAGGTGAAAATTACAATACTGTCGACCATGACGAGGCACAATTTCATTTTCCGAAAGGAATGGCTGAATTACCTTTACATTGGTAAAGACAATTATTCATGGTCCACAGATGATAACCCCGTTATTTTTTTACATAAGCTTTTCTTCAGCACCACCATTATGGAGCTAACTTTCCTCTTCAGCCACCCTCAGTCAAAGATGCCCCAACTTTATACAAAGAATATCTTGTAAGAAGATTTCCATGCAATTTGCTGAACACATTCATGCCACTAAGAGGATGAATCCCTCTGATTTTGATGACTACGCGGTCCATTCTTTAGCATTGCCCTCAGGAAAAAATATACATTTAAAGTCCTACTACTCACACAGCTCTAATTATAGCATAATGGACGGTCCTCTCAGCTTTTTCAAATTGTGAATTGTAATGGACGTTCAAGCCTCCAGGGGCAACTTTTGGAGTTTAAGTATTGTATACGTCATAAACAAGTCAGGAGACAAGCAAGCAGAAGAAGAAGATAGAGAATGAGGGAAATTTGGGGAGAAGAAGGCATGAAGAAGGTTTTATGTCCTTGCTGATGATGTATGAGCTCATACTGTATATTAAAAATGTGTTACTAACATAATACATCACCATCACTCAGTATATCATCTCATTTTATTGTATTTTTACACCTCTCGGTGGGATTTTATGCAGACACATGAATAAACTAAACATTGCACATTGGGATTGTATGTGTGTGTTTATGTTTGTATATTAATTTATGTTTGTTTTTGCGCTCTTCAGCCCACTGTCACTACCCTGCCAGAGGAGAGTCGGAGGGCCAGAGCCACGTAAATCAAAGCGTCGCATCATGGAGACACAGGTCAGTGCCTCTGTCTTCAACTCATGAGGAGGGGGAAGGTCTGGGCCAGGAAACCTCTCTGATTATTTTTTCTTCTTCTATTTTTTTTTTTTAGGCAGGCAGGTAAACAGCTCTCTGCGATCCAAATAACCTGTCAGTCAGACACTGTGATGAAGGTTCATTTCGCAGTCTAGATCAGTCTACGTGTCTTTTAACACCAAGTGCAGCTCAGTGCCTCAGTATTTTTTTTCTGCTGCTTTTTTGCGGTGTGTTTAATGCTGATGCTTTAAAGTCTATGGTTAGAGTAAAGGTAGCGTGTGAGAGATGAGCTGTCATGTGTTTGGCTCGATTAAAATTTATAATTCAAATACAAACTTGGCTGCACAAAAACTCGCTCAAGTATTTCATCAACATCTGCAGTTCAGCGCTGCATTTATCATGATCATCAAACCCAATTCCCAGCGGATCACACTAAAACAGCCAACAAAACATGTGGCAGGTTACTATTTTTACACAGCATTCTTAACCGTGGATTCTCATTGTACTGTGTCCTCCTACACAACTCTCTGATTCGTGTATGTGAACATACAGTAATCCTGGAACAATACGCTCCACAGAGCACTTGTTTTCACTCTGGCAAATCCAGGCCCATTGTGCCCCCTCTGATTGATGCTAATCTCCGTCCGTCTTGGAGGAGCAGGTTTGTTATAGTAGGGAAAGTGAGATGGGAAGGAATGCTGATATGTATAGGCTGGGATCGCTTCCAAGTGCACTTTGCAGTCGATTACAGTTTGGCCAGGTGGCGCTGGCACCTTGACAGTGCAGCATTGACAGAGCACATCCATTTAAAGGCACAGACGTTGACTAAGGCCACTGAATAATAATCTCTCCTCCTAATAGTAATGCTAGAGAAGGGAATGATAATGGGCCAAGCGAGTTGCCCCATATGTCACAGTCCAGCGATGAGAAATGCAAAAACCTTCAAGTGGCATCTCCCCAGATGACATTTCTGGTGATAGATGGCTCTGATGATGCTCTGATGTTTTTACGTGTTATGGGTCATGAGTTGGTATGTCAGGAAAGCTGCCTCACTAACCAGCCAGCTCCATGAGATGTGCTCTTGAGGTAATATGTTCAAGCAGGACCTACCACCACTGTGTCTGATGAGCCTTACAATGATGTGACTCACATCCATTAATGCTATTAGTGTGGATATATTGACATATTGGCCCTCATGTAACGCAGGAGCATAAAATCAAAACCTTAAGAATGCTAAACATATATAAAAAAATATGCGTCAACTCTGTTTTAAATTGTTTTCACTCTGAATTTCAGTATGCAAACCTCTGTCTAGACATATTTATCTCAAAACTGAACGTCCCATATGCAAAATTAACTTTATGCATGACTGAGCACGGAGCTATCAGTGCTTGATTGACTCCTGTGATGATGCTGGCATCCAGACTCGAGCCGATCTGTGCGTGTCTCCTGTGCCTAGGCCTGTCCACCCCCAGTGTCTGCCAGCCCCATTGAGCTACTGCCATGTTGCCATGGCTACATGGGAGGGGCCAGCCTTTACACCTCCAGGAAGTCAGAGGAGGAGCTTAACTTGAGGTGAGGGGTGTTGTACCATTTTGTTTTTCTGTGGTGACTGATGAGTATGAGAAGAGTTAAAGGGTCCGTTCACCTGTATCACAAGTAACGCATACAGTAGCCGCACAAACATGTGTCTAAATTTTGTTCAAAACTTCCTGCCACAACAGATCATTACAAACAACATATGATGGGACTGTACTAAATATTACAGAATCCATCTGGAGGGCTTGTTATACTTGTGATAATAGTAATAGTTAAAAAAAGATATTGTGGTTGATAGGGACCTGGAGAGGTGGGATGTGATGCAACAGAAAAAAAACCAACAATCTTTCAAAAACACATGGAGGCGAGGATGCTGTAGCACCCTCAGCATCCCTACTTCCTGCACTATGAAGTAACATGATTCAGATAGATTTGTTTTAAGTGTCGGGGGTTTTGAGATATCTGCCTCTAAGACTCCGCCACCTCAGTACAATGCAGGTGGGATTATTTCTTTGGTTGGAAATAGTTCCTGTGAAAACTCTTGACAGCAGAGATTTTTTCAAATGTCATTTTTCAATGTTGTGACCAAGACAAACAAAACTCTTTTTGGCTCTGTTGTATTAGGATGACAGCAGAAGTCAGAGCAGAACATATCTCAAAAGTTGAAGGGGACATAACATGGGGCTCTACTGGAATATCTGCGTGATTTACAGTTTAGAACATTCCTTATTTATCTTATACATGTCCTTTATGCAGCCTCTTCTGATTGGCTAGCTTTGGAGGCTACGTAAACAAACAGCAGTAGTAGGATTTCACTTTCAAAATGGAAACTTCTCAAATACATCCGTACATGTTCGAGCCCGAATCCGATTTGAAATATGCAAAAAGGAAAGGTGAACAACCTGTGGAATAACCTTAGTGACAAAGACTACTGAACTAATGGCTGTTTGAGGGCATGCATGAAGGATTGGACATCATCACAAGAAGGAAGTAGATGTAACATTGTAAACAAAGTGTTCAGAGCAGGCTGAAGCCCTGGCTTTTGACTTTCAGGAAGCATTTTACATATGTTGACCTCAAGTTTTAGAACTTTTAGTATGTTTAACATAGACATCTGACATTATAACAGTATAAAAATAACAGAAAATTACAAAATGCATGATACTGTGTGTCCCTTTTAAGTAAGTGAACTCAAACAAAACTATCTTCATGGATACATACCAGGGGAAAATGGGAAAGTATGTTTTTCAGTTTGGATCTTTGTGCTTTTCTTGTATTTTACATTCAAGTTGCAAAGCAAGCAACTCTGTCTTTAATGTCTTTAACCTTTGTCTGTCCTGTCCACAGCTCTCCCCCTAAGCGGATGTATGCCCTGTATCACACCTCTTACAACGGAAATACTGCACTCTCCAGGAGTCTCCATCACTACAACAGGTTTTGCTCATCTACCATCCTCATATCTAGTAAATCCTGCTGGTCATGTATATAGTCACTTTACAGTATGAAGATATAGATCATGAAATTATAGAAATTTGGACTTGAATTAACCAGATTCAGATATCTGGTTATTTGATCCATAATTTCTCCATTAAATTTCTATAAAATTACGTCTGTTGTGATATATATTGATATTGTGATATAAAATTACATATACAGTCGTAGTAGATTTTGTCCACTTAGTCGCATGTGGAGGCTGCTCTGTTCAGCCACTGTTGCCCCTGATCTTTCACCATCCTGCGATCAAAGGAACAAGAATTATGCCTTAAAGTTTCAGATGCTCCACAGCTGCTTATCACCACATCTAAACGGCACTGATGAGTGACCCCTCAGTTGCTCCCAGTCTGCCTTCCAGTCTATGTTCTTGAGGACCCTTTTCATTATACACAGAACAAGGACATTTCCACAGCATAAGGCAGGCAGTTAGACTGCTCATCTACAGTTTTTGTTTTCTTCCTCATTAGCTGAAGTAACCTTGATGGTAAAAATGGTTCTTTTTGGCGCAGCATCAGATTTGAGTATTGAGCAGGAGATTTGTGATTATTAAATCATAAATTTCAGTCACTGCAACATATTGTGTTGTATGCCAACTAGCAGCATCTTTGAAGTAAAGACAGTTTAATGTATTTCCCGCATATCCCTGTTGATTAATTTTAAATTTAGATCACTGTCCCTCTTCGTCGATGAAGTTTGTCTGTGTTTGGAATATGGTATTTTTCAAGAGTTTTGACAAGTGAAATAATTAATTTTAATTAATTTTTTCTTTTATTTTTTACCGATGCATTTGGACTTTGAGCACAACTGATTTTTGCCTCTCTGGACCTTTTTGAGTTGGCTTGTGATGCATATCAGAGGTCACATTTTGAAATACCAAGCAACATACCAGTTTTACTTATGTTGATAGTGATGACAGAAGTTTAAAGACAAAATATGCTTATTTGCTTTCTTGCTGAAACTCAGATGAGAGGATCTATACCCCATCATGTCTGTACGCTAAATATGAAGCTAGAGCTAACAGCTGTTAACCTAGCTTAGCATTAAGAATAGTAGCAGGAGGAAACAGCTAGCTCCAGCTTCATGAGAGTGGTATCCATTTTCTCATCAAAGTCTCTGCAAGAAAGCAAATAAATGTACAGTATTTCCTTTAAGGATATTGTAAGCTAGTTTTTATTTGCAAAAGTATATTTGTAGCAAACCTATGAAAAAAATTCCAGTACAAATTTTGTGTTAAAGTATGCTTCCTCATAAAGAAAACCTATTTGAATGGGATGGTGAAATACCCCTAAATGAATCAGTTCCTCTTCCTCACTCCTTTTGTTTTCCTAGCGTTGAGGACACCTGCAGATTACCACCACCCTGCTTCCAGTACCCCCTCAACACCAATGGCAGCCATCACCACCACCACCTCCATCAGCACCATCACAACCACCAACACAACCACAACCACCAAAACCAACACCAGCCGGGGCAGAAGCAGCTGGAGCCCCTCCTACCTTACCAGGCCGGCATGGGCGGAGGGGGTGGCGTAGGTGGAGGTGGAGGAGGAGGAGGAGGAGGTGGAGGGAATATGGGAGTCGGAGGGGGAGACGGGACAGTGGCCAGGAACTGGGGAGGAGGGGAGGCAGTGAGAATCTTGGCGAGACGTGTCACGCCAGACGGGAAGGTGCAGTACCTTGTGGAGTGGGAGAACGTGAGTTTGTACTGAGACAGAGAGAGTAAACGAGACGCAATGACTGTTTTGCAGTTGCCACAAGAATACTGTGTATGTAAAACGTGGCAGTGTTTAAAGTACAAACAAAACAAAAAGAGGAAAAAAATCCCTACATGTTGCAAATCCAGGTTGCTCATATAGTATCACCTCTATTCTACATCATTATAACCTCACTACTCGTTACTAAATGTCCCTCTTTGCTAGTGTTTCTCTGATATTTGTACTGTTAACTTTGGAATATGCCTTTGAATTTATCATGTTTTACAGTGATGAGGGGAAGTATTTAAACCTCCTGCTAATTTGTCAATGTTTGGGCCACATCTAGTAATTGTACTTAAATCTTAATAAGGAAAAGAACGATTACTGCTTTTTCACTGTTAAAATAGTGACAATGAAGGGGGATCAAAATGGAAGTTATTCATTTTAAATTCCTTTAAAGAGCAACTTAACGGCAGCTGAAAAATCTTGTCTTTGCTGGCCTCCAGTAGTTTAGCTTCTCACATTGCTGCAGTGATGGAGAAGTGTACTCCGGGTATCAGTATTGGGTGCGGTTACAGGTGGATCAAAGCACACCTCTGACCTCACCCTGAGGTGCAACACACTTGAAACTTTTAACCAGAGAGGGCAGTGAAATACTGTTTGTCAGCTGAGGAGTGTTAAGTTATTCCTTAATCTGCAGCTAGTTATATTTTTTTACTTTCCTATTTTATTTTAGTTTCATTTTTGCCACAAATAAACCAGTAAACTTCCACCAATTGTCATGTAGACAACATGCTGCTAATTTATAAAAAGCATCATATGGTAGCATGATCTGAATTAGATTTGCATTCTGGTTAAAAATAGAGAAAAAAAAGATTTTAAAATTAAAATTACTACACAACTTGCAGGAGAAACCACATTTTAATAACACATTGATAGAATGAGTAACACAGAAGCACTCTTAACAACCCAACCAATAAGCATTACTTTGGTGAGTTGCAAGAAGGCTTTCAGATGCTTTTCTAGCAGTTGAATGACTATATGTTAATGTGTAGTTTGGACCTGCTTCACACTGAAATATGTTAATTTAAATGCTTTTGAAACAATGATTACATGTAACCTAGACATCAAAAAAGTCATAACATCAAAATGTCTTCAATGGGAAAAGAGTAGGGTTGCAACTAATGATTATTTTCAATATTGATTCATCTGTTTATTATTTTCTTGATTAGTCGTTTTGTCTAAAAAATGTCAGAAAGTAGTGAAAAACGCCTACTATAGTTTCATGACACTCATGATTACGTCTTGAGATGTTTTGTCTGATCAACAGGCTAAAATACAGATATTCAGTTTACTCTTTTGCTGTAAAAATTACCAAAACAATTATTTCATTATCACAATAGTTGCAGTTAATTAATTTTCTGTCTATCGACTATTCGATTAATCGGCTAATCATTGCAGCTCTAAAAGAGAGAAGTACAGAAAGAGAAATTTAAATGTACCTTTTCTATAATGATAACTGTGTCCCATTATTTTGCATTGATATCGAAGGGATTAGCGAGCTAAACATCCCCTGGCCACACCACACTTCAATCAGCCTTCACTTTTTAAATTGCCCATTCATCAACTGATGGTTAATGTTCACATGGAGTTCAGAGAGAAAATGAGCAGTGATGAATGGTCCGTCATCAGCGAGTGGCATGATGGCAACAGGATGGCGGCTGCTGGCTGCAAATGAAAAAGCAGTAACCTTTTATTGAAGAGACAGAGCAGTACAGCCAGACTTGTATTATGGGCCACACTGGAGCAGAAGGTAGTTTAATGCCTTGCTGAAGGGCTCTTTGACAGCAATAGCTGAGGAATTACACACAGATTCTCTTCCTTTCATCTGCTCAGATGCCAATTTGTCTGACTTTGGCTCCACAAACAACAAATCCTCTGGAGGTTTACATATTTTCTTCTCATCGCGGTATGTTAATAAGAGATTGTATACATGTTATTACGGGGTTACTTAATTGTTATGTTAGATTTTGTCATACATAATTTACATTTAGACTACTGTATGTATTAGAAATAGGAGCCACAAGAGGGCTTTTGTTTTATAGATAGAATTATATATTCACAATATATTGCTATGGACGAATGACTTTACTTTATTTTTTTGATGTGGTTGCATAGTGCCTATTTGGGTTATGTACCTGCCGATTGGTCTGCCGACCGATCAATCAGACGACAGCTGAACGAGACAGATACAACTACATGGGTAAACAAGGACCAGTGATAATGTTGAATTGAGTTTTTATTCAGAACAGGACTGTGATGTAAATGTACATTCCAAACAAACAAGAAAAAATACACGTATATGTTACTGAAATGTATGTTTGAAGTCATCAGAATGGAAATTATTTTATGAGGACTTTCTTTTATATTTGTGTTTAATGTCACAAAGACAAGCTCAGACACGGCCACAGCCACTGCACTGCTGTTATTAAGATTCATGTCGCAGGGAGTTCAGTCTTTGCGTTCAAAGTTACAGTACAGGTAAAGAAGACACTGATAGGCCCGACTACCAACTAAAACTCAAAGTATCTTCCAGGGTCTAACAGTCTATAATTTAAAAGGCACAACATCGCATTAAGTATAAATTTATAAGTTTAAGGCCTGACTGATCGTCTCCCTTCTTCTCACGTGTGTTTATAGCGGCAAGTGAGGTGCTGAAGTTGGATTTTATCTTTAGAGACATCTTTGTGCAAACAGGTTACATAAATCTAGAATACTGTGGTGCAAGTTTCAGAGTTTATATTTTATACAGAGGTTTATTTCAGCAATCTGTTCGATAGAACGTACACAACGTATACATTTATCTTTGAAGAAAGACTGCATTACAGGTTTAGTTAAATAGCAAAAGACATACAACATTTATACTGTTATAGTCAAAACCAATGCAAAACTCTCCGATTTTATTTAAATACCGACCTCTCTTTTGAATTATCTCCTGCACCTATGCGTACATTTCAGGCCAGTGAAATAATGTTGCATTGCAATTTTCATCCTCCTCAGTGACTTTGACTGTAGTTTATTAGGAAGGGGTGTGTTGAACCTTTCTAGGCAATGGTGATGAATGTATTTGTGTGTTTTCTATGGTATGTCTATACCCGTCAAGTGCTTGTTATAGGATGTACTCTAGGTGGAACTCAACCAGATTAGTTCAAAACAAAATAGGAGGAAATAAAGACAGTAACATTAAGGAACACATTTATTTTGGGAGAGGTAGTCTTTCTTTTTCTGATTAGTAGTCAAGTCCAAGTTCAGTTTGATGTATTTTTGGAGAAATTACGTTTGTACATGTATACTCTGCGTTGACACACCTAATATGTAACATGAATAATAAAAAAGTTTCACCTCATACAATGTGTATTTTTTATATAAGTTCATACTGGTAACATAGTTTCTGTTTGTCTGTTTTTCTGTGTAAAATATGATAGTGAACTGATTTGTAAAAACATGAAGTCTGATATTTACCCTGTTGTGTCCTAAAAAAAAAAAAAGTAACTAGCCTCTCCAAAACCACCTACACTTTCCAAAATTAATGGAATAGGCAGCCAGTGTAGCGCTGTCAAATGGGACTGATGTTTGGTTAAGTGCTGCATATTGAGCCAAGTGCAAACCAGGGTTGTGAAATTTTTGTAATCTTAGATTTGGCTTCCTCGGGGGTCACAAAAAGGACAAAAACACATCATAACTTTTGGGTTGACGAGAGGCTGGATATAACAATTTCAGACATAAATGTACATTCTTGATACTGGGATCATGTGTGACAGAAATACGTTCTGTCAAAAGAATTTCTTCTTAATGACCTTTAAATGATGGAGACCAGATCCGCAGTATCAAAGTTTAAGTTGAATTTATTTTCTTGTACAAGAGGGAGTGTTTCAGAGTGCGACACACAAGTAGGGTTACAGAGAAATGTAATGTAATGCATGGAGTATTCACAGTTGGTTTATATATCTTACAAATGGGCGTCTCAGCTTTCTTCTGAAGTTTACAGACACATTCCACAGATAACACTTTCTCAGTTCTCTAACTGGTGGCCAGCTGAAGATCCTTAAATCAAAATGATACCCTTCTGACCTGTCTCTGACCTTTATTCCCTCCTGACTTCCTCTAACGCATATAGTACTGGCCTCCCATTATTAGTCTTAACTGCTGCGTTTGCTGTTTCTGCAACTTTGCAGAGCAAAACAAAAACATTCATCATGACTTGTAAAGACAGGAACACACATATAGTATGAGTTTAAGACATCTAATCATAGTATAATCCTAATTTTTATGACACGCCCACTCTTTCAACCACGATCTTGAGTTTAGATTTTTTTGTCACACAACTTCAGACATCTTTTGTCATGCTGGAAGAAATTTGCAACATCCATTGTTTTACTAGTGCAGTGCACGTTCAAGACATGCCTGTTTGGAACGAGCGAATTGCTTGGCCTCTGGCTGCTACTTCAATGTATAGAAAAACTAATACAGTTGATGTGAGATGTGAATGAGTATATACACCAACAACATGAAAGAAATCATCATTCTATTATACACAGATGTTATAAATAATACTTACTCTAATAGTAAATAAATTTCCTTTTTCATTTCAAGTAGCCTATAATAAGGGCTGCATTTAAAAATAAAATAATGTGCATCCTATATAATAATAAAGCGGATCAATCATATTGGGCTCTTCCTGTAACTTCAGTTCGGATTTGGGTGGGTATGTTTGCTCCAAAGATTTGTGCTTTGTCTGTAGTGGCGCTTCACAATTGCCACGATATCAGAGCATATGAGACAAACTGGTTTTGAACTGCCAGTGGAAAGTATTTCCTTTGTTGTGACCTAAACTCAACAATGTACCTGAATGCCTCCTGTGTAGTCACTCACTGCTGCTACTGATCTGCTAAACGTGCTGCCAACACTACACTATCTGTCTAGACATAGGATAAGAATGTCCATTCTTGCTTAAAAGCTTTTTTTTCTCTTTTAAGAGCACTTTTCTCTGACTCGAGTCACACCTCATCTCTGGTCTCTCCCTGACATGCTGGAGTCAGTCAGCAGAGGCCTGAATCTTGCTGATCGCTGGTTTATTCAAAGTTTATTAATATTAAACATATTGCATGTCCAAATTGCACCAAATTCGACACTGCACATCCTTTGGCCCCCAGCAATACACCTGTCAAGTGTGAAGTCAATCGGAGGAACAGTCCTCCAGATATGCGAAGGACATACATACAGGCAGAGAGAGATTCCTTGCTTTTTAGTTAAATGAACTGCAGTGCCTGTTCGAAACATGTCTGAGACAGTTTGCTGTACACAATGAACATTTTGATGCGCACGTCTGACAGTTACTGTTCAGTAGAGAGGCAAGAGAGTGGAGAGACTTAACTCAATGCATGACTGGATCATTTGAACATATTTGAAATGACAAACAAGAAATGCGAATACTGTTGTGAGAAAGTGAACTGCAGATTTGAGAGTAACACACCGTGTTTTGAGAATCATAATAAAGCAACTGATAAAAAACTGTAAATAGGCTGAGAAGTCTGTGCTCAACTGGATTTCAGACACACATAACCCTACGAGATCCAGTCACTGCTTGTTTCTCACAAATACTTCTGTGAGGCTTGTCGCAGGACTTATCAAACCACTGCTTCAGGTTTTCAGCTTTTGCTTTCTCTCCCATCCTCACACAGTCCTCTCCTTTAGGATTTTCCCCATCCCAATTGTCCGGCTCACGTGTGGCCCAGAAAGACAAACTAAGGGATGGAAAAGAGAAAGAGTTGGTTAAATAAAAATGAGTTGATTAGATTTTTTAATTTTTGGACATTTTTTCACAATAATCAAACCTTGTGTTCAGTGATGAGCCATCCACCCAAAACCATTTGTTCTCTTCCTTCGAGTCTGTCAGTCCAATCCAGAACTTGTCCTCAGCATCGATCATTTTGTCAATCAGTTTCTGGTTCAAGAGTATCTGAAGAGGAAAAGTTGGTGAACATTATGATATGTAACATGACTTTTCTGTGCTGAGACGCCATGTTTACTGCTTCAGAAACACAAATATGTGATAAAATGCATGATAACACAGTAAGTGTGCTACATGAACCTGCTGCAGTGTTTAATACCTGCTCCACCCTGCTGTCTATCTTCACCAGGTCTCCTCCTTGATTTTGGCAGAAATGTCTGCTCCTTTCCCAGGACAAAGATGTGTTGGAGAAATAATAGCACTTTCCTCTAAGTTGCTCCCAGTCCTTGGCACATTTCAGACATGAATCACCTTTGAAGAGATTACAGCAAGGAATTTAGTCAGGTGGAACAAATCACTGTTTACTATCTAACTTCTGTTACCTGTCAATCCATTACAGTTTCTATAATCAACATCAGATGTTACAAAAGTGTGAAGGAGGAATCCATCACTTTTTATTTCAGGAGGTAGTGGTTGTGGGCAAGAAGGTGACATCATCTTTTCAGAGAGGCTCTCTGTTGAAAAAGACAGGAAGAAAAGAAATGTCACTTTCAGCAGTCTTATTTAGAAATCTTTCACACTTGTCAAAATAGTTGTGCATAATTATTGCTGACAACAACTTGAAAATAAATTTTATCAGCCAACTGGCAAGTTGAAATGAAAATATACTATAATATAAAATGTGTAAAGTAACATTAAAGTAACATTGCAGTGTTGCATGAGAAATGTTGACAGGACCTTGTCGAAAGTGTCAAACTCAAACTCCTACCCGTGAAATTTGTCTTCATAGCTTCATGTTCGGCTTTCATTGCTTGGAGACTCTTCTTCGTTTGCATGTTATCATAAGCTGTTTATAAAACAAAAGTAGTCTGTAAAGCTTTAAACACTCCTTTGGTGACTCAGCCAGTGCTTGATAATGAGCAGGAGTCTGGTTATTAGAGGAAACTTAACTCCTTTCCAAGATTAGCCTGATGATGTTCTTTGATAATGTGACTATGAATAATAACTACTGTAGATATCCTATGAATTTTGAAGGTTAATCTACATCAACCCACTTTGATAAAACTGCTCAAACTTACAGACACAACAAAGAGCGATGACCACAACTGCCAAGAGAACACAGAGAACCACCAGAGCAACTCTCTGTGATTTGAACTTTGACCCTCTGTTTGACACCACTTGTTGGGAACCTGTTGAACAGTTAGAAGACACGAGACATGCACACAGATTGTGCAAACAACAACATGAACATCTATACGGTTTAATGCAGAAATTACCAGTTGAACCAAAAGCTCTGATACCATTTTAACAGAAGTGGAACATTATAATTGTCATAAAAGTGGCATTTTGCACAGGGCTGTTGCATTGGTTTAGACAGATGTTAATATTACTGTATTCACTCCTTCTATCTGCACATAATAAATATTTTCACCTGAATGTTAATGTGTCAATATTTTGGCTGGAATTTTGGATTTGATAAATAAATAAAAAAATAAAAACAACTTTCAAATATCTGCATTTTTTTCAAGGAATCAGATTCTTTCGCAAATCAGAGTAACATGATATACGTGCAGGATGTATACATATTATGTAGGATATATCAGTATGGACAGGATTAGGAAAAGTTCAGTTTCATGCAAAAATAATGGCAAATTAACAAAGTACTTCTACAGGTTATACTGGCTTTAGTGCTGCTGTGACAACCCATGATCAGCTCATATTTTCGTTTTCGACACTCTCACGAAGTGAAACATTTCAGTTAGTGGATGTCCTGGTACATTTGGTGCAGATTCACACATTCACACACAAATTTTGAGCGGGCTCTGCCTTTCCTCACCCGCAGCTCTGAACTGTTTATTCTAGTTATAACATCTATGAGTACTCATGTGTACCTATACATGAACACATCCACACACAGAATCTTAAAGTTAATAAAACAACAATAATATAATTATGGTGAAACTTATTGTTGTTTACCCGGCCAGTAGAACTATGAAGGACCATAGTACATAAAAAAAGAGCAACAGGAAACACCAGGTTTCATACATTGGGTAATAGATGACTAAAGCTTTATGTGACTGCTATGCGTTCCAGTTCCTCATTTTTTCTCTGCCTTGACTTCTCTTCACAGCACTTTACAATAAACTGACAGACCCTCTCTTCACTCAGTGGTTGATTGTGTTTCTTTCATTATTTCTTCATTGACAGTCTGTCAGTTACCAGTTGGGAGAGAGGTTACTGTAAGCGAAACAGGGAGATTGATAAATAAAAACTATTCTTTATTTTTTTACAGCATCCCAACTTTACTTTTAGTGTCTAAAACCTTTGCACAGTACTGTATATATGTTATAATCAGTAGTGAAAAACACACAAAACTGCAATTTTCCTAGTTACCCTAAAATTCTTCATTTACAACTATACCTCAAATCTACAGTATGGTAAAAAAAAAAAATCAGTGGTTGAACCTTTAATGAACTTCAGATTATAGTTTATTCTCCTTTTAGCTGAACTAAACATTATTATACATTGTTGAAGTCGGTTTCAAGCTCATTAAAGTTACATCAGGATAAAGTATTTTAAAATATCCAAAATAAACCTAAAAGTTCAGATTAGCAATTTGATTCCTTTGATACATTTTGCTGTACACAATATACATTTTAATGTGTTTTTACACAATACAATTTATCAAATCTACTGTCCTGACCTTTTTGTATTTTTAATATAATCTTGTTTTTTGTTTCAAAGGACTGAGCATACCTTTAGTGATCTAATGAAGAAAGCTCTGTATGATTGAAGAGCAGCATTTGTTTGAAGAACACAAAATTAAAAATGCATGATGGCCACTGACTGGAGGTTACAGTTCATCTTCTTGTTTAGTTACCCCTGGTTATTACCTACCAGGCAGCTCTGTGGATGGCTGAGTTTTCAAGAGCCTGACTTCAGCGTAAGGGGCGTCAGCTGATAAGGAAGCAGTCTCTGCAACACAAAAACACAACCTCAAACTGCTGTCTTAGAAATGTAAGAGGGAGGTAAAATCTACCAATTCGATAGATAGATAGATCATTCATCATTAATAATATTTAATACTTACCAATGGTGTTTCCTTTCCTTCTTGTGAACTTAACTTCAGAGTAGAGTACTTCATTTTCAGGCATTTTACAGCTGCGTGACCATCAGTGACTCTGAGAGACAGAGAGAGAACTATATTTAAGTGTGGCGGGCGAAGGGCTTTATTGTGTGTTGCTCCTTGAAATCTGTTTCACTTCCCTTTTGTTTAGACTAAACAAATGATTTATAATGAAGTCACAGATAGATGAGTTACTGACTGATGAGGCGAAAGGTTTGTTTTTGTGTAAAAGGATGATGCAAAAAAAAAAAAAAAATTAAACTAACTACACTGTGTAAGTGTAGAGTATCAAAATTTGAATTAAAGTTATCATTTGTTATAAGATTATCTGCTATGGTACTGTACATTATTATTTCATTACAACCAATTAGAAACCTTCCGAAACTCACATGAATCTTTTTGTTTCTAAAAAATAAACAGTTTTGACCCCCCCACCCCCCTCTAAAGAAATAAGAGGAACTTAAGGTCCACTTACTAACTTTTTGGGAGTTTTCAAGTACATCTCAGATCAGTATATGGGGTTTTCTCGGTAAGTGGACCTTTAAAAAACAATTTCCAACATCAGGAATAAACTTGCAAAATGCCCCCCTACAGCATATCAGAGCCACCAGATCCCCTAACTGTAGGGGTCAAGCATTCACACCTGCACCAGTTTTTCCTTTAATTTGTCACCCATCTGTACATTTCATAGGCTATCATAACACAGGATGTTTTATTCAGTGGGTCAAATTGTGCCAATGAGCCATTCCCAATGTTTGTTGTAGTCAAACAGTATGTTGTGGTCAGTGTGTGAAACTTCACTAATATTGAGGAGGCTCAACCTCTAGTAACCTCTAGTAGTTACGTCTAGTAACAGTGAAAAGAGGTCATTAGTAACCCTAAAGGAGAGCAGTCTGTGCTAAGAAAAGCTCCACAACATGACTGAAATATAATATTTTTCCAGGCTAATATGCATATGTAGTAGGATCCATAATAATATACATTATCACCTCTGAAAACAAGTCAAAAGTGGACTGAAGCTAGATGGATTCCCCAAATTTTGCCATTGATCACTACCACTATATGTGGTAATCAAGCTATGTTGGTGGGAGTCCCTCTAAATTAGACTGATGGGAATGATAAATTGCATTACTGCCAAATGTGTCCTGTAGGAGGGATTAACTACTTTTGTTGGCGGAAAATTTACTACTGCTGCCAACGTGAAAGACAGATGTTTATTCTGTGTTGGTGCCAGTAAAAATGAGTTTTCAAGATGAATAGAAATGCCAAGTAAAGACTCCAAAGATTAATACCACATCTCTGTCTAGTCCTGCGACATATTTTATTTTTGAGGTGCAGAAATATTAACAATTAAAATCTTGTTGTCTTTTCTCGTTGTCACCTGGTATATACTGTATGTATGAGACTGAGGAAAGTCACTCCTTTGGTCCTGTGGTTGTTATCTGAAGGTGTGACAATAGAAAATACGTCTTGATGTGTCACAGCGGTGTAAATATTGATTTATTTAATTTTACTTTGTTTTGTAAAGTGCTGTATAAATAGTTTCTTCTTCTTCTTCTTCTTCTTCTTCTTCTTCTTCTTCTTCTTCTTCTTCTTCCTCTTCTTCTTCTTCTTCTTCTTCTTCCTCTTCTTCTTCTTCTTCTTCTTCTTCTTCTTCTTCTTCTCATTATTATTATTATTACTGAGACACTTCAAGTGCCATCATCAATGTTATTACACCTGTGCTTTTACTATGACAAGTGTGTGCTGTGAAAAAGGCCTATTTCTGCATAGGTGAACAACAGTAATCATTTCAATGAAACTAAATAGAAGATGTAAAACTGGTACATATTTTGACAAATTATATCCTTTCTGTCTCTTTACATATGGAGTGATGCAGATATGTCCCCATGTTTCCCCAAGCCCCTAACCCTGTTTTTAATATTCATAAAGTGTATTTCGGGCGCCAAAACTATACAAATGGGCACATAAAAGTTTGGTATTTTCAAGATTCAAGCCTCAGCTCTACCTGCAGCTACTGGTTTATACCACAAGGTGGCGGCCACATCTCAACATTTAAACCAAAGGCAGGCGCTGCACTGTGCTGCATTCACTGTCCCTGTGAAGCTGTAAACTGTCGGTAACTGTTGATAAAAAAGAGTTGATTTTCAGACTGTCTATCTGTTTGGGTAGAAGTAGCCTGTACTGAAGCAGAAGCATAAAGAGGACAGCATGTGTGTCAAACATGAGTGAATGTAAAACTGGCCAAAAGTTAGCCAAAATTAGCCATATGTTGCTGTTAAAATTAGCCTATGTGCCCGTGATTCTTGGGCTATCTTACAAAGTGTAGCTTGAATTTTGTTTGCACTTAAAGGATTGGGTCACAAATTTTCAAGTCTGTCTTTAAAAAACAATCAGGTCTCCATGTTAACAGTGAAAGAGGTTTTCCTCACTGCGATCATTCCTCCTGTTCTGGCTATTAAAAGAGCCCCTTCAAATGCACTTTCAGTATAAGTAATGGGGGGCAAAATTCACAGTTTGTCCACACAGTCATTTTGTACAAAAATGTATTTAAAAGTTTATCTGAACCTTATATGAGGCCTCAACAGTCCGAGCCAGTCATATCAAGTGGATATCTGCCACGTTTACAGTCTTTTAAGCATCAAATTCCCTCTTTGTGTTTCCTCTGAAAGTGTTTCCCTGTTGAGCCGCGGTGAAAATATAGCAACAAAAAGAGGGACTTTGGCACTGAAAAGACTGTAAGGTTAAAAGATGTCTACTTGATTTGACTCATTTGGACAGCTGACACTTCATATTAGCTTCAGATAAACTTTAAAATACATTTTTGCAAAGAAGGAGGACTGTGGCCCCCTCTGGCCCCCATCACTTATATTTTAAGTGCATTATGAGGGGATCTTCTAATAGTCGGTAGCCTATGACATTAGAAGTATGACAGTGTCCATGAATAATGGACGCTGATTGCCTGCAGCCTGCCTGATGTCACACACACAGAGGCTACATAAGCACAAATATATGTACATACACACATATAATATAAAGCCTACATATAGATATTTATTCATATATTATATGAAAGACACATGCACATCACACTTTATAGACATACATACATACATACATGTATTCATATGTTCAAAACTTCTCATTGTTTATTCTCTTTATCTATTACTATTGCTTTTGCTATTTTAAATATTTCCGTTATTTTTTAAATTTTATTTTTTTACTGCACTGTCAAGGAGCTGAAACCTTAGATTTTTACTCTCTTACAGCCTACTTGTGTAATGAGATGAAACAATAAAGGAATGTGAAACTTGAACTTGAACAGGAGGAACGATTACTACAAGAAAAAACTATATCACTGTATCATTTTGGCACCTGACTATTGTTTTAAGACAAACTTGAAAAATTGTGAACCCGACCTTTAAGGTCAATTTGTATTTAACAGCGAATTTGTGAATACAGTTAGACATCAAACAGGGAGATAAAACAACTACAGATGATAGTTGCTAATATATTCTTGACAACCCTAAACATTGTATAGCTTTCACCAGACGTGTTAATGATGGTTAATTACTGTAGGTGAGACTGAGTGGTTCAGGTGTAATAACCGTTCACCAAACTGTGTTGAACAAACAGAGGAGGCAGAACTTTGCTTTACCAGTTTATTGTCAGGTAGGTGAGTGTGTGGTCTACAGGAAACAAACATATGCAATATCCACACAGAACAATCAGGTTACACATTGTACGCAATCATAATGCTACATAATGTAACTGACCATGAAAATAAGCCAGCAAATTCAAGGTAAGTAATAGACTACACATGCTCTGTTAAAGCAGGACTGATATAAACAAAATTAATAAAATAATTAATAAACTAACCTTCAACATTCAATGTCATAGTCTCCATTGAAATATATTACATATTTTAGCTGTAAAGAAATACCACTCTAAGGTTGGAAAGTTTCTCATTCAAGTTACATATTAAAAAAACACAAAATAACACTAACTTGGAAGCATTATTATTATTTTATTGTTTGATTTCATACATAATAATATAGAAATAATTATGCCAGCAAAAAGCTACTTTAGGCAGCATTTAGCTTGCAGAGAAATAAGTTCAAATGTCACAATAACATTTATGTTTGACCTTTATGGCAATGTGGATTAATTGTGAAACAAAGCAACTAAATAGGTTTCTTCACAGGCAGAACGTAACCTCCAGACAAACTTAAGCTGCTTCTAAATAATCGACTAGCATGGCGATATAATTACTCATGAAACACAAAGGCAGGCAAAATATGCATTTTCTTCTGATCCAAAGGGGAATTAACTGCTCAATGAACTGGTAAATTTAGCTGTTAGAACTGTTTCCTGCTATAGTTTTCTTTTCACCTTCCGGGTTTTTCTTCACCTGCTGGTGTACAGCAGGACTAACACTAATTGGCTGTGGCCACTCAACGAGCACCTGAGGGGGAGGTGACACGCCCATGCACATCATCCAATCACACAAATCCACTCTCACCTCCAGAGTCTCTTGAACAATAACCTTTGGTAAGTTTAACTTTTATTAGTGGTTATTTCTCCCACGTCGCAGAAACGCAGCATTCGCCAGTTAATGGCGCCATTTTGGCTCCACAGCTTCTCTTCTTTGATGCAGTTCCTGTGTTTGGTCATGTGCCGACATCCAGCATCGCATCCTTTTTAGACATCTGCTGGGGACCAAAGTGCATCATGGTACTTGTAGTGATTGAGTCCAACTTTAATGTCAGTATTTATTGTCACCTGCCCGGTAGCTACTGTAAAAGAAGCTAATAATAAGCTTTGTTTTCAACAGGTCTGCAAGTAAAAGAGTTTTAAGAACCAAAACACCAGGTATTACATATGGAAACTAACCTGTAGGCCTAATTACCTGTAGTAATTAAAACACAGTACACTGTTGCCACGGATACATACAGTCTGTCTGTGTTAACCTGAGACTTAATGTAAGAAATTCTGTATTTTAATTAGTAGTTTGCATTAAAATGAGAAGCAATGTAAGCTATAAAAGCTTTTTTCACTATAATGAGTAAATTACGATATGTAAAAGTCATAAGCTACCTTTGGGGCATTATTACATACACACATACACACACACACACATACACACACACACACACACACACACACACACACACACACACACACACACACACACACACACACACACACTCACACTCACACACACTGTAGCCTGAAGCAATACAGTGAATTTACACTCACTGCAATATTATTATAATATTTTTTTTCTCCAAGAGGCAAGCGCAAAATGTAAAATACATAGACTAAAGGTAGGTTATAGATAGGCTATTGGGAAATGTGCGCGCCCACACACACACACACACACACACACACACATGCGCGCGCGTGCTCAGTCCTCCACCCCCTTCTCTCTCTCTCTCTCTCTCTCTCTCTCTCTCTCTCTCTCTCTCTCTCTCTCTCTCTCTCTCTCTCTCTCTTACTCACTCACTCACACACACTCACTCGTGTTTCACCCTCACACCTCAACAGCAGCGTGCAAATAAACACACACACATACACGCACGCATACACTCACACACACACTCACACACTCACACACAAACACACATACACTCACATTTCTGCATCCTGTATTTTTTTATGCACCGGGAACCGGGCGCTTTATAAGCGGTCGTGGATTATGATGCCAGTTTTTATATCAGCGGAATATTGGCCTCTTCCTCGGCTCCAGCTGTGAATAGCAGTGTGTCGCGTGTTTTTATTTTTTTTTTATTTTTTAATGTTTTAGATTAATTTCTTATTTGGTTCCTCGTTACTTCTGAGCGCCGAGAGACCGCCGAGACGCAAAGCCTACGTTCAATGCCGTTGGAACATGTCCTATGTTCCCTTTCAAGGTAAGACAGAGCAGATATTTCATATTTTTCTGTCATCGACTGCATGTTTCTTTTCTGTCCTCTTCCCCCGTTCCTCACCATCCTCTCTCTCTCTCTCTCTCTCTCGCTCTCTCTCTCAGTCTCTCTCTGTCAGTCTCTCTCTCTCTCTCTCTCTCTGTCAGTCTCTCTCTCTCTATCTCTCAGGCACTATCATATGCAATAGGCATATCTAAAAGCACCATAGCCGACAGGTGCATAGAGATAGCCCTAGAGTGCCTTCTAGATAGATGCCCACACACGCACACGAGCAATGCAAGCACAAAACACACACGGATCCATCCGGCTCAGCGTGTGTCCGTATCGACCTGTGCATGCGGCAATTATAGTATCGTAATAAGGTATGCATGTGCACTGGTGTCACAGTCTACTCCTGCAAGTGTATTCCTGCGTTTGAGAGCAGCTGCACAGCGCTGTTGGAAAACGTCATAATATTCCTAAAATATTCTTATAATAATCCTGTGGTGTCATAGAGTACATATAGTACTCACAAGGAGTTTACAGCTACAAGATAGTAGTTGTTTGATGTGTTATCTCTGCTGCTCATATATTATGGAGTTTATACTGCCCTTATATGGTTTTACTATATTTGTTGGTGTAATATGCCTATAATAGTATTATAGCCACTCTCAGCGTAGTATAGGGAGTTTAGAGTGTCCTTTTAATATTCAATTATATTTTTATAGCCTATGCTATTCATGAAATACTCCTTCAGGGACTTTTTCCTGACAGAGACGTTTTCTGTGGTGTAGTATCTTATGAAATATGTTTGGGATTCTGTCAATAGCTTGAATGGACTGTATCCTGCCTCCCGTATGCAAAAACTTTGGCCCACTAAAATATGTAGATGACCAGAATGAGAGGCTACTTCATTCTTGCTGGTCTTTTATTCCCCCCATACTCGAGTGTGAGTGGGTGAAAGGCGCTTCAGTGTACGGGAAAGGCAGATTTCCCTTGGTATCATTGCACTGCAACTGTGACTAATGCTATATGTGAGCAGGCGTGCTGCAGTGAGCTGCCTCACATCTATCCAGTCGAAACGTTCAATTTGCAATGTGTGTGCGTGTGTGTGTGTGCGTGTGTGTGTGTGTGTTTGATTTGAGGGTCTAATTTGGAAAAAAAAAAAAAAAAAAAGCGAGGTCCTCAAACATGATGGCCGGAGTCAGACCGGAGTGAGACAGAGTGAGATGAAACGCCCAGCGCAAAGTTTGGAGGCATCGTGAAGGATTTGAGGGTGTCGTGGTTTGTGTGAGTATCTGTTATCAGGGGAGGGTAGACGTAAAAAATTTGGGGATGGGGAGGAACTGGATGTGTGTGAGTAGATGTATGAACAGAGAGATAAGGAGAGCGGTGTGTGTAGCCAGTGTGTGGGTTCAGGAGAGAGTGGAGGTGTGCTGCATGTGACTGCTAGGGTGAGAAAGAGGGATGGTGTATGTGTGGCTACAAGCACACACTCACAGACCTGTAAGCCCTTGTAGAACAATATGTATGCCTCCAAAATGGAGACTAATCTCAACCTGAAAAACTCAACTCTCAGCTCTTGGACTTCACCATGACCCCGGAGTCATCATCTGAGCTGCACATGAAAAGAAAGACCAAATTTAACTGTGGTAACGTGCTCGGCTCCTTTTCAATCTGTTTTTTTTTTTTTTTTTTTTTTTTTTTTTTCACCTCTGAGCAAAGCAGATAATGACCAAAATGCCCTCTTGTGCAAGTGTAGCTGTAGAAGTTGGTTGCATAATGATGGTGAGATGCTTTACCACTGTGTTTGTGTGTGTGTATGAGTGTGTGTGTGTGTGTGTGTGTGTGTGTGTGTGTGTGTGTGTGTGTGTGTGTGTGTGCAAGCCTACTCTGGGAATCATTGCCAGGAAATTGTGAGCACAGTGCTGCACCTTCCAACCTGCCAGCGATGGCACTGAGTACTCCTTTTCTGTGATCATACAGTGGCGTTTCATTTTAGACATTGTTTTCAGAGCTAAGCAGTGTTTAGTCTTATCCAATTTGGTACAACTGCTGAAGGTTTAGCCGTAGCTGGATTGTGAGGCGTATCAGTATTGAAAATACACTAACATGTGGTGAGGTTATACAGTTTTAACTACCTTATGCAGCAGTTTTATAAAAAATTGTACCCTAAATGGAGATTTTACTTGTATACCTGTTTATTTTCTTGCATTATGCACTGTATATTCTTATTTATATCAGAATTTCCAAAAGTCCCCAGCTATTTATATATGTACATGTTTAAAATCAGATAAGCAAAATGCATTAACATGTATCAGTACCAAACCTATTGCTACTGGTGTCACTTAACAGAAAATGTGTAAATTGAGGAAAATCATTTATCAAGTTGTAGCAGTTCTGCTTTTCTCTGTTTTATATCATTGTTAATTGAATATCTTTTAGTTTAAGATTGTTCGTTGGGCAAAATAAGCAATCTCAAGACAACACCTAGGCTTTCAGAAATTTTGATGTGCACTTTTCACTCTTTACTGTTATTTTATCGACCAAATAATTAATATGAAAAATAATCAATAATGAAAATAACCATTAGTTAAAGACCCTTTTATGTTTTTGGCCAACCAGCTCAGTGCACTCTGAGATATACTCTTTCCATCTCCTCTGTCTACCTATACATTAGAAGCTCCATGGTTACTCAAAGTGATTATGTAACACTGTGTGATATTTATTGCTGCACAGTGACTCAACATCTAGAGATAAAATATGTGGTAAGACGGCTGATATTAGTGTGACATTGATTTGTGATGAGATATAGATCTACATAACGGGATTGGGGGGGGGGGACCCTTAAACGATCTTGCAGATGTATTGGAGCCCACGTTGACGAGTGTGTTAAGCTAATGTACCAGGCAAGCCATTTGCAGTCATGCCAAGTACTGGCTCACATGAACAGGCAGTTAGTGGGAGGCAGGCAGCAGCAACAGCAGCAGCAGAGATGGGCCTTCCTATCTTGGCTAAATCTTTTTCCTCCCTCATTCGCTCTCTTAAACTCACACCTCCTTTCAGTCTATCTCTTTTCTCCTTCTTTCTCTTGCTCTCTCCTCCGCTGTGGTCGACCCCCCCTCATGTTGAACCACCCACCCACACACACACGTATACTACACACACACATGCTCTTCTACCCCCTCACCGTCTCCTCTTTCTCCCTGTTTTCCCTCTTCTACAATGGCAGTATCCATGAGTACAGATGGACACTATGGAGGCAAGCAGCCGGCTGGCTGAGCTATCCCTGGCCTTGTCGATTTTACAGTAGTTTGATACAGCAGCTCCTGTCAAGCATGGCCATAGTTAAAGAGACAGCACACCACCAATGCACTGCAGCACTCCTCCTCTCCCTCCTTCTCTTTCCCTCTCTTTCTCCCATGTGACATAAGGGACTGTCTTACACCCCTCCACTACTCAGGCTGTGCCAAGAACCATCATCTGTTAGGCTATTACTGTACTGTATGCGCGAGATTCATCTAGCCCTGTGCACTAGATGATCTGTCAAAAGAGAGAGCCCATTCATTCTCCAGTGGGGCGCTGAGTGTGTTGGAGATGCATTTGCGGCGGCTTTTTCAAGTGTTGTTTCGAATTAGCGGCAGAGTCGACCAGTGATGAGCATTCAGGAGAAGTGATTTGCTTTTAATCACACATGTAGGGCTGAATTCTCCAGCTGGAGAGCTTCTCGGTTGGTGTTGACAGATCTTTAGAGATCTGATGTTTCACGAATCAAAGAACCCCCTGTCCAAGTTCAGGGACGTTTTAAATTTGCTGGCCGAATCCCCTCTAGATGTGGGAAGTCAGCACTTTTAAATGTCAACCCAGACTGTGCCTTCAGCTTTTTCAAGTATCCCCAAAGCTTTCCAGTCAAAAGGAGGCAATGATGTCAAGATATTGAGGAAATATCATTCATGTCATTATTCTGGCCCGCAGGTAAGAAGTCAATCATAGTTCAACAGGTCGTCATTTGAATGCAGTCACATAATATTTTACATATTCATCAGCGTGTACAGAGATCTAATCAATTAGCACACAGAGTAGTGCAGTCGCTTACTAAACTTGTTTAAATGCGTATTATCTGGCAGACACTTCAGGGTCTTTGATACTCTGGGGGTCAATCAATAGCAGACCTCAGCAGCATAAAATAGGGACTGTGACCATGTAGACCCATTGATAATCAAACAAGTGGAAGTACTGGTGCCATAAGTCGGATCTGCACATGATGTGACATTTTATGGGAGGTGTATCTTCGATCACCTTTGGGACCTTTTGTATTCTGGGACCCAAAAATATATTACGTCATCTGCATATTGTGTGAGGCAGGCAGATTTTATGGTCTTGCAAAGGCAAGAATTTCTTACTTCGTGGAGTATATGTGGATGGCTCCACATGGTTTATTTTTGGCAAAGAATAAATTAGCCTTCAGTCCAGATGTGTCGTCACTCTCTCTGTCTTTTTGTTCAGTATCAATAGATTAAGTCTTCCGCTGATCCTCTTTTCTCATTTTTCCTATCTGTCGCCCAACACTAAACTAGCTTTAGTAAAGAATGCCCAGACCCTTTTCCTCTAAGAGCTTTCAGTGCTTTAGTGATACTGGGGGAATCTACACGGGGGCTGCTGAACCGAGTCGCTGGGAGGAGTGGCTTTTTAGATTCAGCTACACTTTGGGTGGGTGGGTAATTCAATTCTACTGCAAAGCCAGAGTAGAATGACTCAATGGGTTTGTGTGGCGAGAATACCTCGGCTTTTGATTGATCTTGTCAGGATTCACTCACAGCAAAAAGGTCAGGATGAGCTGCCTCCTCTCTCCTGAGCCAATCAGAGTTCTGCCAATCTGGGATAATGATCTCCCTCTGGAAATGGTTGGCTCATAAGGTTTGCAGGGATGATGTCATCCAATCCCATGGATGCCTGTGATTCAGAACTGTGAATTTAGCCAAATACCCTAGGCAGTGTGAGAAGTTACTGTACATATGTCAGTAGTATGAGTCATGGGGTGACCAATGGAAGGAATATTTGTTTAAAGATGAATTTATGGCATGAAGGGATCTTATTAAGTCCTTCATATGCGTTGAGGTTTACTTAAGATTATACCTGCAGTTTCCTTTTCAAATGATTTAATTGTAAGATTTTGAGCTTTTGAGTCTCTTTTTTTCTACATTTGTATTGCCCACATTTTCATTTAAACCAATTCAGAGCTACAACGATTAGCTAATGGATTTGTCGATAGACAGAAAATTAATTGGTAACTATTTTAATAATTGATTCATTCTTTCTGTCATTTTTCAAGCAAAATGCCCAATATCTTTTGGTTCCGGCTTCTCATATGTGACAATTTGCTGTTTTTCTTCATCATACTATATGACAGTGAATGTAATTTGACTGAAATTTGGACTGTAAAGGTGGTTGTATACTCCTTCAGACATGCTTGTTGGACAGTGGAAATGCCCATTAAACTTCTTCCCCCCCGCACCATTTCAACAACAGATAAGGGGGAGCTGTGCACGACTATTCCTGTAACTTTCTGAAACGGACAAGCTGACTTTCACCCCCCCCACAGTGATTGGCTGGCAGTGTGGAGGTGAGAAAGGAGCCAGGGTTTGACCTTCTCCCACTTGCTCTCCTTTTTCATTCTTGACGCAAGTATTTATGACACCTGAAAGGCGACGCTTCCAGGAGACGCTGTCTGAAAAAATGCACCATTATTCCCGTATTTAAATGATATTGCGCGTCCACAGTCCACCTCCCCTCTCTGTGATGGTTGGCTTTTCTCCGCCTTTGAGCGCGGCCGTTCGGAACAACTATAAGCGCATTTGAGTCAACATGTGGCAAGAACTGGCACTGAGCAATCATATATCAACCTCAGGGCTTCTGAATGTGAATTCCATTGTGAACGCCATTTTTTTTAAACATTTCATAGACTAAGTGATTAATTGAGAAAATAATCAGCAGATTAATCACCAATTTCTCACATGAAAGTTTTCAAAGTGAAATGATTTCACAGAGTGTGCTTTTTGCTAAGTAATAAGTAATGTAATTAAGGTAACTTATTTCAGTGGAATATATACAGTTATATACAACTGACAAAGCCCATATCAATAACATAGTGCATAATTAATATGTACAGTACACGGGGCGGTCATTTCCTTTGACATGCATGCTCATGCTTCTCCTAGTAGCTCGAGGGCCAGTAAAATAAAGGCTGCTACCACAGGCTGTAAAATAATGGCCTCTGAAATTAATAGAAAAAAAAACATCTCTGTGCACTGAAGCCTGAAGCTGGATTAAACATCAGTGTCAGGCTATCAATCTCTGAATGAGGAATTGAGTGCTTTCTGCTCAGTCTAGTATTCAGCATGCTACACCACACTGAACAAGACTATACTGCACTTTTGGGGTGTTTAATCAGGCACCTGTAGAGCAATTCCTTTCAGACATTTTTCTATTTTTACCTCATCGTATTTGTGTGTGTGTGTTTGTCTGTATATACTTTTCTGAATTTTGTATTTGTGTGTTTTTACAATGCATGTTTGGTTGTGTGTCTGATGCTGAGATGCTGCTTCTCTCCGCTGAACTGAGAGAAACAGCCATATCAGTTCATGGAAATTATTGTACCAGCTCAACTGAACCAAGCCTCCATTCAACTCTGGAATAAGTGTGAAACATATGACCATCAACAATGGGCATGTTCATAGAACAGTACATTTTATGCCTCAAATTAGGACATTTTTGTATTTGCTCATGTTACAGCAAGTAAATAATTTCATATATCATGTTGTAAAAACACAATTAAAGTTATCAGCTCTCTGCAACATTTTCATTTTTTGTAATCAAATACATCAATGTGAAGAGCTCTGTTCTAAAATTACAGTATTTTTTTTTTAGAGAAGAGGCAATTTTGGGCACACTGCCATGGCAACACGTAAAAATTGTGGTATGACTGGTAAAATATCAATGAATATTTTATTTGTACTCAATAATTACACAGGATGTTAGAATGAAAGCATTTCCATGACAAAACTGTCAAATATATCTGAGAATAACTTGAAAATAAAGGGATTGCCATTTTCAGGAAATGTCACTGTTGTGTGTGCTAGCAGTTCCTGTTTGGTTTCAACTTTTTGTGAGATGCTGTAGATCTGTATGGCTCACAAGACAAAATTTATACTTGAGAGTGCACACAACAGGGAGTTCAATCAGACAATTAATCGATTAGTCGAGACAAAATCATTAAAATCTGCAATGATTTTGATAATAAATTGATAAATATGCCATCTTTTAAGCAAAAATGCCAAATAAGTCTCTTAAATGTGAGGCTTTGCTGCTTTTCTTTTATTCCATTGTAAATTGAGGTTTGGTAAATTTGGATGTTAGATTGTCCAACACGTTGGACATTGGACTTTTGAAGATGTCACCTTGGGTTCTGGGATATTGTGGAAGGGATTTTTCACTATTTCACTTTTTTTAAATTAAATGATTAATTAAGAAAAAAGAAAATTGATAAAAATCTGTTAGTTGCAGCTTTATTCACCACACAGAATTACTTTTACAGAGTTACTATGTGCATTTTCTGCACCCAAGTCTGTCCTGAGCCAACACATCCATAAATTTAAGTGGTGACTGTAAAGGCCTTCTCATTTCCAAAAACAGTATTCCACAGCATTTGATGTGGTCATGGAAAGAACCACAACAGGTTTGGTAGTTTAGTGGTTTACACTATCGCCTCACAGCAAGAAGACCCAGGTTTGATCCCTGGCTCTTCCTGTGCAGAGTTTGCACGTTTGTGTGGGTTTTCTGTGGTTTCCTCCCACATTGCAAAGATGTGCAAGTCAGGCAG
The DNA here is from genome assembly GCF_910596095.1 of Thunnus maccoyii. NCBI lineage: Eukaryota > Metazoa > Chordata > Actinopteri > Scombriformes > Scombridae > Thunnus > Thunnus maccoyii. Next base: position 7,804,399 of record NC_056542.1, read on the forward strand.
GATGGAGACTCCAAATTGCCTGTAGGTATGAATGTGAGTGTGAGTGGATGTCTGCCTATCTGTGTTCAACCTGTGAAGGACTGGCGACCTGCCCAGTGTCCTGCCATCCGCCCAGTGCATGCTGGGATAGGCTGTAGCCCCAGGTATGCCAGAAAAGGATTAGGTGGGAAGAGAAATGGAATGAATAAATGATTAACCTGATGCATCTTTATTTGCATTAAAATATCCAGTGAAGAAATAAAAAACCATTATGTGGATTTTTGAGATTATCTGCATCCATGCTAAAGTCCTTTGCCTGAAATTGACTTTAAAGACCAGTAAACCATGCCAGTGTGTGTTATAAGAGGCAGCCAACAGTAATCTGTGCATGCGATAAACAAAGTGCAGCAAAGCTAAAGGTGCACCTGATAAAAAAATGTAAACTAACTGCTTCTCTTCATCATCATTGCAGCTTTATGGATGCCAGTTGCTTCAGCATTAGACTAGATTCAATTTTATAGTACATTCAGGTCAATAAAATAACTGAAAAGTGTTGGGGTGAGAGCACTGATAGGAAGAAGGGGTCACCAACAGTACGGCTGCTCTGTAAAGGCAAAGCTGTATATTTTAGCTTTATTTGTAGCTGTATTCTACAGCGATTAAGTTGTTTCCCTCTGATATCCAGTATAATTATTGAAAAGTGGCGTGATTGCTAAATGAGACAAATTAATGCTATACTTGTTTTTTCTTTGGTAAAAGAAAGACATGACTATTTAAATATCATCAACATGAACAGAGAGTAACTATTATGTGTCAAACACGGACTTCAGTAACTCCCCGTCCTTTATAAAGTAACATACTTTGATTTATTTTCATCATTAATCATTTTCTAACTGAGATGTCATTTTGTTCAGCTTGTTGGATATCTGATTTGGGTATGAAACTCTTTTTATGCTTATGTTGTGCAGACCCCAACATCTCAAAGCACTGTATTACCATTTGAAAGGTTTTACAACCAGATGAGTTTTTTTCTCAAAGATTATGTAGGTTGTACCTCGATTTCAGATGTAGATTAGACCAATTTGTTATATGTGAGTTTCACAAAACCGGTTGTGTTCACTATATTTGTGTGCATGCTCATATGTGTGCCTGTGTGTTTGTGTCTGTGTGTGTGTGTATTCATGTGATTGTGTGTAATATTTGTGTAGTAGTGTTTTACCTCCACTCAAAGGACCTCATGAAGGTTAGCAGGCTCACTCAACAGCTGATGATAAATTTAGCCTCCTTTTCACACAGTCCCACACACAATTTGAGTATTTTTCTACTGTATCAGACCACATCCAGGCATGTTACTGCATTGGAGAGATGTGCCATTATTTGAAGGTATTAATTATCAGAATGAGGGGTGTTTGTAATGACATTATTTTTGTGAAATAATTCCAATTTTGTGTGCAAGGAAGAAATGTTAATTTTAATATTTGATGTCTTGTGTAGTGGTGAGTTTTCCTGGATGGTACTGAACAACAGAATAAAAAAGACTCTGTTGCTTTTGATTAACGGTGCTGTCAAACAGGTAGGAATGGATGGTGATGAGAAGAGCTTGCACGATGCCAAAACCACACTTTTAATTTTGTGTTCTCACTTCACTCTCACGTTTAAATTTGGAAGTTGCAAGCCCCAACTCAAGACCATCAAATATGTACGAGTGCCATTTAAGAACAGAAGAAAACAAACGTTATCATCCCAAAGAGCTCTGCGTGAAAGAGGCCATTTTTGGCAAAAGTAATGATTTTTATAATCTGGAGGAGAATGTTCTGAGCTGTTAAAATGGCTATTTTTATGGCCAGAAGTGATTCTCTCACAGATAGAAATGCAGCACCTCCTGCACCTCTTTTGCAAGAGGTCTGAAGTTACATCAAAATGAGCTCCTCTGATCATTTTTTTTTTCTTGCAGCATTTGCACATACAGCGAATGTGCAAACCACATTACTGAAATGTTCTAACTGCTCTCAGCTCTGACACATGCTGACATTATTTGTGGGTGAGAGGTTGCCCTACAGATGTTACAATCCGAGGAGTTTGCCACCACATCATGACCCCCAGGTCCTGGAGCCTGGCTTTATGTAACATGGGCAATGGGATGGAAAATCAACATATGACAGAACTGTGTGCTACTATGGGTTGTTTTCTTTCACAGGGTATAATGTGTTTGTACTCAAGATGGTCAAAGAATACTTGAAGTTGCAGATTTTGCACATCTGCTAGTATAAAGGTGGAAAATATAATTCTGGTATAAATAAAATATAGATGGTGTACAGTGTCAAATGGTGGTAATTTCCAAACGATGTACTGCAGCGCTAACATATTGTTCAGTCAGCATTTTACAGCTGGTGTAACATTGCTACAGCTGTGTTGTCGTGTGAAGTTTAATTAATTTACTTTTAGGTCTGGGGGAAACACATAAAGGTAGACATTTATCAGACTATGCAAAATTATGGCTGTAGTAGCCCTGTGGGAATTTAAAAAGGAATAATTTCAGAAAGAACTATGACAAAATATGGCTATATGAGATTCTGGATTTTGACCACAGACACCATAAAGAATGAAAAACAAAAGTTTGCATTGATCTGAGACAGAAAGTATTCTCGGGATGTCAGTTTGTGTCTAGCTCTTGTTCGCTTGTCTGTTTTCATCAGCAGTGTCTGCAGGCCACTGTCACTTTAGCTAGCCGAATATATCAGTAAAAAAAATCAGTGAAAAAAAATCATCTGATATGATAACAGGACTCTATTATCTGACTGGTTTGTGAGGAACGGGTTTGTGTCTGATCTTTCAAGTGATGTCATCACCTCACCTCTTGAGTAAAGTCACAGAGGCGAGAAGAAAGAGTTAATGGAGGATGGAGTTAATACACTGAAGGGAAACAAGAAGAGCTGACTTGCATAAACTGAATGCCAAGCTGTCCCCCAAAGACAGAGCATGCACTTTGTACAAATTCAGTAATCTTCCAGCATATGCTCATTCTTGGACTGTATTTCTGTTGTAATGCAAAAGAAAGCAGGAAATCACAAAACAATGTAAGCCAATGAATACATTTATGGAGTTCCTGATTATGCTGGGGTTTGGCTCGATAGTTTATATCTTGCAATTTATGAGTGAATTTTTTAAACCTTTATTTATCCAGGGAAAGTTTGCTGAGTGTGCCCCGCCTGCTCCTTTTAAGCAACCTCCTGCTTCTCATTCATATAGTTACACATTCAGGCATTCCTCAGGTGATTACTGAGCAGCTCTGCTGGAACTGCTCGGGTTTAGTTGCTTTGCCCAGTGGCAACTTGATGATTGTTGTGGAGGGACAGGAGAACATCTGTTATTTACGGTACTCACCAAGAATTTTCCCAGCAGGCTCACAGATTTGAACCGGAAAAACTTTTAGTCATAAGCTGACCCTCCAGGGAGGGGACATTGTTATATATTTACTTAACGTACAATGAATTTGGTGTAAAGATATGAACTGATGGCATCTGGCAGGAATGGCTGCCGCGCACTGGGAGCCTGCTGCTTATGTCTTGTTTATAGCGAAGGCGATCGTGCTTCCATTGGAGGTATATGTCCGTTCACATTAATGGCAGAGCAAAACGGTTGGAGAAGCCTGAGGTGAGCTCTCGGGGAGCTGGCGGTGACATAACTTCATAGTGTCTGACATCATTGGTAACAGTAATGGGACTGAGTGAATGGGTTCACGGTGACATGAGTCAACAACCAGGGGTAGCTGATGTCTCACACTCCTGTATGCTATATATTGCTGAATTAACAGTTATTTTATTAACAGTTTATTCAAGTTCACTTTAAAGAAATGTGTATCAACTTTAAATGAATTGTGTTGTATATTATTATGATAATATGGATCACTGATTAACCATTTAAGTAATTTTATTAAGCAAAAGGAAAGCAATAAACAAAAGAAGCAACGTGTAGATGTCATCTTGGAACTTGTAAATGGTGACGGTCATTTTCACCAGTTTCTTACATTTTATTGACCAAACAATTAATTGATTAATTGTGAAAACGGTTGACTCAATCAATAATGAATAATAAAAACAATCATTAGTCACAGCCCTACAGTAGATGATATCAATATATCAAATCAATTAAACTTTATTTGTGTAGCACCTTTAATACACGTCAGTGCAGTTTAAAGTGCTTTACAAGTGACTGACAAACTAATATGACTGCAGAGTGATAAATAGTACAGTAATGGAGATACTTATAAAAATATATAGATATAACATTAAAATGTGAAAAAATGATGAGCTAAGTAAATAAAAGCAATAAAATGGATGATAGACTATGAAAAAGTATTGAAGATAAAAGCAATAAAAGATGAAACCCAAATATTGTGTCACACCCTGTCGTACAAATTGATATTATGGAGCAAATTTTTATTTTGCCGAACAGATTTGCCATATTATGATAAACTGATATTGGAAGAGTATTCTTATTAACATCAATTTATTGATTTTTAACCGTATTTTATCTACTGTCACCTGGTATCAACTGAACACAAATACACAGATACACACACAAATACAAGAAACTCCTTAATCCCGGGGCTGCACACAAAAAGACTGCTGAGAGCAACAACCGGAAATAAATAATTTGTGAGTATGAAACAAACATGGGGCTCTTTTTGCATTTCATATTTCCTGAGATGATTCAAATACCCTCACACTGTTTCTCTAATTAAAAATGAAAGGTCATGAATTACAGTACTTATGTGAAGGTGGCTGCAGAGGACCTTCTTTTTTTTCCAGCTTCAGCATTTGTTGTTAAGCTCAACATTGTGTTCTGGCAACTGATCTGCTGCTCTTTACCCATTCATGTAATTGGTAGGTGTGTGTGTGTGTGTGTGTGTGTGAGAGAGAGAGAGAGAGAGAGAGAGAGAGAGACAGAAAGAGAGAGAGAGAGAGTCTACCTGAATATCTGCGTGTTTGTAAATGTCAGAGTATCTCATATAGTTTTTTGATTGTGCGCCTGTCAATGTGTGCTCATGTGTCTACTCCCCTGGGTGTACGTGAGTGAATGTTCATTTTGTGTAGAAAATGGGAACACCTGCTCTTTCCGTGAAGTAGACAGATGAATCATTAAACCTTATTAATTTCATCTGCTACAACAAATAATCTTCAACCATGACAGAGCGTAGATGTCAACTGAAGCAGAGGAGATAGGTTAAAGAGGTTGAGGCTCAGCATCAGCAAGAGGCTCCTGATAGTTTACATCTGTGTGTGTGTGTGTGTGCTTCATGCACCATGTACTTGCTGAAAAGTGAGCTGTGAAGAATGAACAAATGTGTTATCCCCGCTAGGAGATGTGTGTGAGAAAACATACTCCGACGGGTCTGAAGGCCCTGTAGTTAATGAGTGAAAGTACAGTGATGGTATGCCATGTAGTCATGAATATCTAAGAACTTTGGAGTGGAAGCTGTCTAAACAGTCTGGTTAATGTCTTAGAAGACATTAAAGTTCTCCAGGTCTGAGTAGACACGGATGCCTTTTGTTGTGGATGTGCACTCAACCTCTGCTGCACCTTAAACTTGCCTCTAGGGTCTTTTCAGATTACAACGAAAGCAGGAACACCAGAAGGATCCTAAATGGACAACCCAGATGGTTCCTCCATGAATGTCTTAACATATCCAAAATATTCAAAGAACCATATATGCATATTTTTTTTGTTAGGAAACTCTGATCTCAAAATGACCTTTGATGAATCCTTTGATTTATAGCCTACAAAATTACCATGATGGCTGGCTGATATTGACAAAATAATAAAATTTAACTATATCCTTGATTTTTGGTGATAAATCAAAATAAATAAAAGCTCTCTGGAGTGGCCGGCCAACATCCTTAAAGAGCAATTTTAACAGCAGCTGAAAATCTTGTTTTTGCTGACCTCCAGTGGTTTAATATCTCACCTTGCTGCAGTGATGTATAAGTGTACTCCAGGGTGTGTCGGTACACTGTGACATCCCCGTAGGGTGTGGTTACAGGTGCAACTGAGCCACAACCATCAGTGATGCTGAGTGTGGTGAGAGATGCAACACACTTTCAACTGCACTTCACAAGCAACAAACAAACAATCATCAGTTCTTTATCATTTAAGTGAAATCAGTCTAACAAAAATAATATTTATGTCCAGTTTGGGTTTATAGTTAAGTCTGACTTTAGCACCATTCATGTTCAATGTACATCTCACAATAATGTATTTGAATCTTCAAGAGACTACGGAATTGACATTATTACCATTTTAACAGTGGAAAGCTGGTCAAATTGATAAAAAAAAAAAGCACTCAGCAAGCACTCAGCACAGAAAGCCAGTCCACACATAATAATAAGTCCTGGCACACTTTATTCAGAATGCTCCCAATAGGTGAATTAAATCAAGTCCATCGACGTTTCAGCTCATGGGATCAAAATGTTAGCAGAATTAATGCAATGTACACTATCTGTCTATGAGGTGCATGCTGAACACAGTGTGCAGCTCTTATCTAAAGCATCCTGCCAGTGAAGAAATGCTGGCTGCTCACTCAGCTGAGAGAGGGGCCAGGTGGAACGAACGATGTTGGTCCTATGGTCTCTTCATCTCGCTGCTGCCAAACAAACGAGGGTTTGATAGAAATGGGCTTCTGAAAGATAATACTCATATTTTTATACTGAAGCTGCAGCAGATAGGTGATAGTTTGTAGCTGCAACAGATAGGTGATAGTTTGTACCGACATTCAGGGTTGTAACATTAGATTTTTATGCCAAACAAAAAAAGATAAGTTCTTAGAGCCAGATTTTCCTTTCATTCAATTTTTTTTTGCTCACAAGCCTGCGTCGATTTTATGTCTGATTTACTAAGACAGCAGCTAATTATGTAATCAGAGATTCAGACCGACTTATAGGCAGACTGTCAGAGTGAAGGAGAGCTTACAAAGTGCAGTTCAGACTAGATTCGAAATGTACTTTTGTTGTAATAAAAATACTTATCATTGATGAAGTGCATTTCAAAACACTGATTCAGGTTATATATAATTAAACTGAAAAGAGTATAGCACACTATGATTATAATAATTAAGTAAAATATATTTTTTAAAGCTTTGTAAAATTTAATTTTCAAGGAATTACCAACAAATCCCCTGCACAGCCACAACTCTGTCTGCACTTTGTTCAGTTTTGTAAAATGTAGTCAGATTTTGATCAGAAGGTCAGATCTTGTGTCCATTTAGACATTTATTTCTGCCCTCTTTTTTTATTTTTAACAAGCTGTTATTTTTTTGCTTTCGAACTAATTTAGTGCAGCCCTACTGAACACTTTTTGTATGTTCACCATTTGTGTGTGCTGTTACTGAGATTTCTACAGAGGTACAGGTTAAACTTCCAGACTGGTGCACCTGTTAAATAAATCACACGTATTTTTAGTTGCAGAATGTGTTATAAAGGAGATGCAAAAGATTTTGTAAATTAGGTCATCAGTGCAATTCTATTCTCGTCAGGTTTTTAACAGTATTTAGATTTGGGGTTAGTTAACTGTTGAATCCAGACTAATGATTTTTTTTTTTTTTTTTTTTTAGGTTGGCAGTTCCTTCAGGCAAAGCGACCCACCTAAATTTTTCAGTGAAAGTAAATACTTTGCTTACATATAATATCAGCTACGCAGAATTAAAATGAATTGAGTCATTTTACAAGACATACTGGTCAGTTAAATCAACAATTAAGATAAAAAATGTAATGTCTGTATTACACAATCTTTGGGTTGCTATAGTAAGGGAGGATCCTCAATCATAGAGGTTACTGTTATTACTTGTTGATGTATCAGCAGAACAATTTATTGTTGTGACCCTGAAAGGCACCCAATTAAATGAATGGAAGGTGGGTCAAGATACACAGCAGCACAACTGGTTCGCTAATAAATGTGACATGGACTTATGTTGACTTTAAATGAAAGTGGATGATGTATGTATTATCTTCTTTCCCTGGAGAGCTTAATCAGTGACAATCTAAGTCTGTTTTGATAACAAAATCTTTTTGGCCTCTTTAAACTTAATGAAACATGTAATAATGTACATTACTTCTTTAATAGGAAGTTTCACAAACAACTCCTATTATTATGAGTTTATTCGAACGCCCCCAGTTTCTCTGTCTGCCAGTCAGCTGTTTGTCAGACGGTGCTGAGACAACATGAGTTAAGGTGTGTTATGAGTGAGAAGTTTCAGCGACAACCCTTTGGGTAATAAGACAATGACACAGTTCCTAGTCTATCTCTGGATTGAGGACAGATGACTATAATTGTTCTTTATCTCTTAGGGACAGCTTGGCTCGACCCGCTTTCAATCACTGTGGTGACACCAAAGAGAGAAACAAAAACACACAGGGGTCAGGGCACAAAGAGCATGACTTGCAAGTGCAATAACAGTGTTATAATTCAGACTGCCTCATTGCTTGAACTGCAGAAGAAAATATAGTATCACACATGCAGAACAGAGATTGAACATCCAATATATACAATATAGTGTGTGGATAAAGGGGTCCAACAGGTGTGAAGCAGTACCACTCGTAGCATTTGAACACACAGGTACAATACAAAAAGATAAATGAGTGTGAGGGGTAACCTGGCTAAGTAGCAAAAAAAGTTTATTCTTTTATTAAATGAAAACACTAAAAATATGAGATTGATTGTGAATTAATCCACCATCCTAACATTTATCCGGTGAGGTCAGCGGGATAGCTATTCAGCTTCTTTTGATACCTTAAGTAGATACCATTGACTATGGCTTTGAATTTAGAAGTTCAGCTACAATAACGGCCAACTAGAGCACATCAGTATAAATAAATGGGGTCTGTTTTTCATGAATTAATGACACAAAGCATGTTGAGTGCATCAAAGTGCAGGGACACATGGCAACTTTTGTTGTTGCTACATCTGCACTGCAGTCAGTAAAACAGTGGGATTAGAAGGAAAATGTCATCACCAGTTGTGATAGGAGCTCAGTGCACCACAGCACTCTGACAATGTCATGATAGGAGGTTTAGAATATCTGGCACCATAAATTCAATTACCACGGGAGGAGATAACATATTGGCTTACTGCACCATGTTGGTCTTGTCCAAGGCGAACCCAGTGTATATAATGGCTCAATGATATTGGGTGAGAAGCCAAACAGAACCAGCGGCAGTTTGACTAGAGGACAGGGGCATCTATAAACCTCTCCCTGACATCAATAGTTATGCTCTCTCTATCTCTTCTCTGTGCTTTATGGCTCCTGCCGATTTCAGCAACAAGAAAATTGCTGCAAGTTATTTTGTCTTGCTTTAGGGACTTCTATCAAGTCAATTTATTATTTGTTGCAAACAAATCATGCATAGAAAGAGTTTGTAAGAGAGTTGGCAACCCTGGATTCGAAACAATATTTAACAGTTATATTGCCATAATAATGGCATTTCAAGGTTGGAATACGTTATGTGGTGAGTTAATGAGGTTTGGGAATGTGTCTTTGTTTCAGCACATAGTTTTCAATATGCAAATACACAAAAACACACATACCCAAGCACACACTGTCAAAAATTGTGGGTTCCCACAAGCAGAGTCCTGCCCAGGTCCAATTTATGGAACCGACACGTTACCCGGGATTATATCTAAATCAAATCCGGACCAGACCCAAGTTCCTCGTAAGTAAAAAGATAACCAACATAATCGTTCATTTAAGAGTGCTTTATTTTAAGTTGTGCAATTTGTCAGCAGCGTAAGGTTTAATGTCTGATGGCATTGCTTAAATTAGAATATAAAAACACACACATCAGCAAATTTCACCGGTGGAGATTTGTGTTCTTGGAAAGTATCTATCGATTGACGGAGCACCTGTGCTCCTGCAGCTGCTGAAGTGCTCCCTTAGCGACGATGTGCCTAGTTTGCGGCTATTAATAGCTAATACTTTTTGGCACTTGTTACAAGCAGCAAAACCACTCACCATATTATTCTCACAGTGTCTGATCACACCAAATTTCTCCCATACGTCCGACTTGACCTCTGATGATGTGTTGTTCGCAATTTTATATTTCAATACTGGCGTTTTGTTTTCAGCTTCTCCTTCTCTGATGTGCTAGCTGCTAGCCTACATCGCTGTTTCATCAGTGACTTTCTGTTACTTGACTGGATGTGAATTAATGGGTGAAAGGTTGTCTTTTGCACTTTCAAAAGAAAACAATTCATGCCAACTAATTGGGCTTGATAAGATTCAGCTGGTTTAGATTTAAAAAAAACAACCTGCTGCCTTATTTTCAATTCTGTTTTATTTGATTTTTTTCATTCTCCTGTCAGTTTCACATTTTGTTCATTTTTACCTGTAAGCATGAATTAATATAAATATTATTTTTACTTGTTACACATACTTTTTGAGGGTTACCTGTCGTGCAGGACTCTGCTCGCAGGTATTTTTCCCAAGAAATGGGAGCAGATTTTGGTGAGAAATTCAGGGATCTCAATTCCCAGCATTCAACACTAATGCATGTTGGCAAGGAAAAAAACTCAAGCATAACAGATCGTATTTTTTCTGTTAGCAGCAGCTATCCCGGGCTTCATAGTACAGTAGCTCTACTGGGTGTTGTGGCCTCCAGTGCAGCTCTGCCTCTTAGAAAAGCTAATATTACTAAAACGCATAATCGTGTGTATTTCTGAACTTTGGGGTGCCAAAAAGTAGCTTTATAATATGTGTATTGTCTTTTACAGTAGAAGCAGCAGCAGTATACAACTAGTTTAAATGAGCCATCAGACATTAGTACTCTTCAGTGGTTGCCGCTGAACATAAAATTGAAGAGAATTTAAAACATTATGCGGTGTTACTTGATATATTTCCATGTGAGCAGACACACACACACACACGCACACACACACTCCAAGCTCACTTTGTCCCCATTCATCTCTTTTTCCCCCCTCTCAGCACATTGAATATCACCTTCACAGCCAGGTGGAGAGGCAGTACTACACTTCTGAATGAAGCAGGTGCATGGAGAGATGTCCAGCATCTCATTTCCCCCCACAGTGTTTATTTATTCACACTCTGAGTGAAGAGGGCCTTAAAGAGCAACCTGGAGAGTTTCTTTTGTAGCCCGTTAGACTGTTTAGAGCAAAATGCAAGAGAGATCGAAAGTCGGAGAGAGATAAAAAGATGGTGGACTGGGGAGTTATGGGAGTGAGGGGGCGTAAGAGTAAAAATCACAGCTACTACTACTACTATGACATGCACAAATTAATCTCGGAAAAAAATGTTTTTACTTCTTCTTGAAGACTTTTTCATGAGGAAGTTATGCGATAAAAAGTGAATAATGACTTGATTACAACATGGACTTGGCATGAACAACCCACAATGTGTTGTTCGGTGTAGGCGTGTAACGGCACAAAAGCAGCCTGGACACTGAAGTCTTTACATACCTGCTCACCATGACCTCACAGAAATATCTCATGAATGGTTGCTTATTCTGTTTTTTATGACCATTAGCTTTTATATTATAGCGTTGTATGTCATGTTGTTTTTATTCTTTAGATGAATGCATTATATATATATAGGCAACATGGGCAGAGACAAACTTTTTTTTTCCTCATGGATGTGTTTATTGACAGGCAGGAAACGCTTCAACCTACATGCCTGATGGGAAATTCAAGGCTTTACTTTTGTCAAGATTTACGTGACATTTTGATGGAGACGTATCTAGAATAGGAGAGTTATAGTTAAAAGACGTCGGGTAAGTGAAAGAGAGATGCGAACAGAGAATGAGGGAGAGAGTGTGAGCGAAAGAGAGAAGCAAAGAGAGTTGTGGGAGTGAGTGTAAGCGAGTGGGAGACTGAGAGCGAGAGAGCGGTAGAGAGGGAGATCGTGTGAGAAGGCTACTGTGCAGCTAAAACAGGCAAACCCAACTTTGCTATTGGCCAAAGCCTGAATGGCCTCAAGCTGTTCCTGTCATTCATCTGTATTTATTTGCAACTTGAGTGTGACTCCGACCCATTCAGAATCTTAGGGGAAATCCTCTCCACATTGAAATGTAAAAGACAAACTCTCTTTTAACATAAGAGTTTTCAGTTCCTAAGACATTTTCATTGATTTTTACAATGAAATCCAACATTTTTGCCTTGTTTTTTTTTTTTTTTGCATAGTTTCAATTTAAGCCTTTGGCATGTTTTTGCTGCATGGAATATTGTCAAGGTTTGCTCAAAGGTTTTTCTGAGTTGCATTCAGATTCATTCAAGTATATGCAAATGAATGACCGGGACATCTTGAGGTCACAGTTGTCTTTCCACACAAGTGATGAACATGGATGAACAGCAAAGTACCAAAGTTGAACAGACGGAGCCGTTTATATTTATTGTTTATTGTGTAGTTATTATTAGATTATTAGTTAATCCTTACATGTGTGCCTACATGTGTTTGTCTTTGTTAATGCCAAATCGAGTTTGTCTGCTTATTTAAAGAGTTTGAATATGTATTTGGCATCGAGATCAAGGCGTGTTTAGAGAAAGAAGGTAAAGGCCGCATAGAAGAAGAGAGAGATTAAAAATCAGGTGGATGATTTTGAATTCGGAGAGACAGAGAAAACATCACAGAGATCTAGAAGTAAAAATAGAATAAGCGAGTGTGAGAGAAGATGGAGGAGTGAGAGGGGAACAGGAGAGAGGTGAATGGTAAAAATCTGATTGTAGAACAGATAAATTTGTGTTTTAATCCCAGATAGGGGAATATCGAGGATGAAAGGATTGAAGAGTGACAGTTTGCAATGCAAAGAGGAGGGGGGTGAAAGGCACAGAGGTAGAGATAAAAGGTTTTTTTGGGGGGGGGTAAGAGGAGTATGAATGAGAAGGCTACATCTAGGAAGAAGCAGAGAGAGGGAGCCAGAGAGCGAAGGGGTGGAGGGCAGAGAAACAGATGGGCAGAAGGAGGAGGGGAGAGATAGATGGGAAAGGGGAGGGGGGGGTTGAGAAGAGGCTGCCAGGAGTTAGTGCAGAAAGTTGGACTTCATTGGGATTCATGGCGGGATGATGGCCACATCGATCCCTCCCTCCCGCTGTAGACATATTGCATTTTGGTTTTTTGTATCTCCGAAGTCAGCTCATGTACAGAGCTGACACCTACAGTATATCTGTAGACCCCAGGTTTCCCATTATGATAGGTCCAGATTTTTTTCCCAGTCCATCATAATACAATGCGCACATGCCATGTGCATTGAACGAGTTATTGGCTGCTGTCCATACTGGCCATGAAGCAATCCCTTCGTAGTGCAACTTTAAAAGATTGGGCCCAAAATCCACTGTCCTCGTTCTGTGAAAAAAAGTTCACCTGACGCTGAAATGAGGGTGCAGCAGTCTGTGTTAGCCCAATGAATTTGGTATCCTCCAAAATGATCAAAAAGGTCTTTTTTGTGCCAAATCCCCTTCTTGTGTTTCCTCAGACAGTATTTCACATGTCCTGGTTGTTGCATATAGGATTGTTGCCTGGACAAAATACCAGACTGGCTATCTGAGACAGCTGAAATTACATATTAGCCTTGGTTGAACTTAAAGATCCCTTTGAGACGTGTACCCCCTCGAGACAAGGTTTTTCCACACACACAAAAACATCCAATTATCTAATTTAAATCCTGAAAATTACATCTCCTCCTTCTCCCTCACTGAAAAATGCAAATATGCAATTATTGTTTATTTCAAAAGATTAACTACTAGACATGTCTTTTACATTACTGAAAGTCCATTCTCATTGTGCGTACACTGCAGGCTTCAGGTTTCCACATCACGCTTGTGTAAGTTGCATACTGGAACATAATAAGCTTCCAAACTAGTGGTGTGAAGTCACAAATAATGCTCAAAGTCCCACCCCTTAAACTCAGATTTTTGATGAGCACAGACAAACTTTCCACCCTTCAGAAGATTAATATTTCTTGTGTCAAAGTCTGCACATACATCATTCTGCACAGTGAAGCTCAAACATCCAACTGATGTAACAATAAGCAAAACACATTTTTGAGTAGAGGGGGACTTTAAGACTTCATTTTTGCACAGAATGTGAACCGTGGATTTTGTTCCCCGTTTCGTAAGGTGTCGCTATGCTTGTTAGATTATTGAATGACACCTGAAACCCCCTCATCCTACACCTTCCTGTTGTCGTAATTGAAAGGGCTGTGTCTTACAATTTCTGTTACTTTCTGAAACTGACAATACATCGATCCATGCCCACGTCACACAGCGATTAGCCAGGTGTGCGGAGGTGAGGAAGCCTGCCGGAATCAAACTTCTCTCTCAAGCTCTCTTTTTTCCCATTCTTCCCAATCATACTGTACTATTTGGACCAGGTGTAAGCACTCCTGCTTTTAGATGTGTTTGGACTACACATTATATGAAGTAGTTGTTAACCCTTTCCAGCATACCCAGGACTTTACAGTGTAGTTGCGTTTGGGAGGCTTCATGGCCGATATGGAAGGAAGAATGATTACAGCAATCAACGGCCTTGTCAATGTACATATGGCACGTGAATATTGTATTAAAACAGACTTGAAAAAATCTGAACCTATCCAAGATATGGCTATTGTGAATGTAAAAACACAGATTAATTCCTGTGGCACGATACATTGATGGTATATTTGGTACCTTTTGATGTGTTTGACAATGTTGCAGAGCTTGGATTACTGCATACATACTCAGTGCCAACTTACGCTCACGGTATGTGTGTATATATAGTTAGAGATGGAAAGAGAAAAGGAGAGGGGGAGGGATGGAGAGACAGAAACAGAGAGAGTAAGAGAGTGAGAGGGAGGTTCAAGTCAGTATTTCATGGATGGCTGTGTTGCTATGGGAACAAGATGTGGGCTCCCTATTCCCAAAAAAGTGTCCTCCTTCCTTCCTCCCTTCCTTCCCTTTTTCCCTCTCTCTGTCTCTCATCACTTCATTTCTCTCTCTTCTTCTATCTCGGCATCCACAGCATCTACACCTCTCTCTCTCCTCTTCCCTTTCCCCCCCGATCACATCCCAACACATGCCTCCTCTCTCAATCTCTCGTCCTCCCCTCTGTCATCCATCCTTTCCCCGCCCACTCATTCACCTTTCTCTCTGTCCATACCCTTCCTCTCCTCCTCCTCACTCTTCCCCCCATTTTTCTTCTCTCTCTGTCTCTCTGTCCTCCCCTCTCTGTCTCTCTTTCCATCCCTGTTTTTCCCTGTCTCTCTGATCCCTCTGTCTCTTTAACACTCACTTATATTCTATTCTTTTCTCGGTTGTCATGGCAATAGGCTGGGGGCGTGAGGGAGCGAGCGCGAGCAAGCGAGCGGGAGTGGGTGTTTCGGAAGTGACATCTCTTGGGCAGTAACCTTGTTTCCTGTGTGGTGGAGTTGGGGGCGGATTCAAGGCGCTAGCAGTGCAGCAACAGTGACGCCGTGTGGACGCTTTGGGTGAGCAATGGGGAACCCGGGACGCGCTGTGCGAGGGCTGGGTGAATGATCTGATAGGTGAGAATACTCTCTCTCCATCTCTCCCACTCGCTCTGTCACACACATACATACACACATGTACCTACACGCACACACACACACACACCTTTATCCCCATCCTCCCCCCTTCTCATCTAACATTTCTCCTTCATGAGTGAAGAGGATTCATTATAGTAGGTGAAATTAAAAAGGGATCAAAGCTTTTGCCGGGATTCACACAGCAGGTTGAGTGTATGAGAAGAGCAGCTTTTTACATATCTTTTTGTCTTAGTCTAAACCGAGAACCACACACATTTCCTTACATTATAGTGGCAGCTGGTGAGTGTGCAAGACCTTTTTTGCTTAAAAGGTCATGACTAAAGTGATAAGGAACAACATTTTTATTTCAGAAGCCTGATGTTTTAGCTCTGCTGTAACCTAAAGAGAATTTAAAATACCTGGAAAAGTGGTATAGTATGGAGAGGAAGTACAGTTCTGCCTGCATCCAGCAGACATGAAGGAACACTATCATCAATTTTAAATTGTGTTTCTGTATACCTGACATATTTAAGTCTCATAAATCTCTCCTTTTAGCTCTATTTTGGTTTCCACCAACTCATGGGAAAAATATCTGGCTCTTTAGCTCACTACGTGTTTGACGTTCTTTACCTGCTATTGTAGTCACTAACTTTGTCTGTCTGCCATTTGGTGCTGGGCAGGTAACATACAGACTGCTTATTTGAGATTTTCTGCCACCTGCTGCTGCTGGAAATGGGGTTAAGGAGATCAGAATTTGCAAACCGTAAACAAAAATAATGAGGCTAAAACTCGCGGAGCTGCAGAATGATCATTCTCAGTGGGTTTGTCACTACAAGCATCCACTCTCGCATTACTCATTTGATCTATTGTTTATGTAAAAAACTATTGATTGGTGGTGCATTTAACTGAAATACTTTGGTACATCTTTGATTTTGTGACTGCCCTTCAACTTGAAGTTGACAAATACACACATACAGGCACATTCAGAGTGAGTATCGTGCAGGAAATTTTTAGCTCACACAAAACTGTTTCATACATGTACATAGTAAGACAATAGTTTCTATTTTTGCCAGTGTGCAGTTGCTTTGGTCTTGTGGTCATCAAAAGGTGAATTCAAGTCGGAACCAATTTCCGATAAGTTACTTGAGGTGACCAAAAGTTTATAAAAAATCTGCATATTAAGTACATTCTAATTTGTAGATAATTTGTAGTGCATTATTGCTTTCTGTCCCAACTTTGGAAAAGATGTGAAGAAATTATCCTTTGTTGCAAAAATGGCAAATAGCGGTGTATTTCTGTTTCTGCATAGTATAATTCTAATGTATAGCTGGGAGAGCAATGGTCTGCTGTTGGGGACGTGTACAATCTGAAGATGGACATCCACTGAGCATTACACACTATAGTAAATTACAGATGCTAAATACAGATAAACCAAACTAAAAATAAATGTGGAACAACTCAAACAACTCAAAGTGTGTTTTCATGTGTCCTTTTAATTTAGTTCATGGTGGTATTTTTGCTGCTGTGTCAGCTAAGCAGAATGCAAACTAGAAACTTCAAATACTTAAACGAAAATTTGTAGAAACAGGTGTTTAAACATCAACCGAACGTGTCAAAGTCCACATTATACCCAGTCTAATTACAAAAAACAAACTACCCTTTATAATGTGATCATTAAAATGACATTAAGTAGTCAGCTGTAACTGCAGCAACACAGATACAACTTATCTCCTACTCAAGTCTGACACCGCCTCCGACTCCACCAGTACCCTTGAGTGATGGTATCCTGTAATTGGCACAAATAAAGTCACATTTTCACAACAGAGGTACCTAATTAAAGCGGAGATCCAACAGAAATGTCTGGTGCAGAGGTATTTTCATGATGCAAAATGCTGTAATAGCACTGTTGCTGTCATTTTCATAGCTGAAAAATTGGTTGCTGGTTGATTGCTCGTAACACCATATAGTACTTCATCTTTGAGCTATTTGGGGAGAAGATGTGGTGGGGGGACGTGGTGAGATTGGAAGCGCCTTAAATTGCACAGGCTGGACAGTACATTTTTAAAGCCAGAGGTCTTGCCACCCTGTAAGGTAATCATTGAGTAATAGGTATTGATCAGCAGTCCTATCAAACTCCCACATATATTTTTAGGTAATTTTCTGCCATGAAGCAGAAAAATTATACTGAGTACATTTTAATGAAGTAAAGCCTGATTTCTGAATGCAGACTATCATTATTTATTGTGCTGCATGTTCAAGCCAGCCCGCTACCATAGCCAAAACTGATGTAAGTCTAATGAAGTAGAGTTTCTCCTTCGCAGCATATAGAAGAAGTTGAGGGCATGACCAATGTGCTTGTTCAGCTAGAAGACTCGTTCTTCTGGGCCTCTGTGACCCCTCTGCTGACACTTGACAGCCCCCCTTGACTCAGCACTGACAGCTGCCTACTGTACTGCACATATGCACCACTCTGACTCACGGCTTGTCAAAGTGCAGTGTTGCATCTATTCTAACTACCATCCATATATTAATTCTTGGCATCTGTATTCCATTGGTATATTTTCCAGTGATTTTTTTTTTTGGAAGGCAGTAATATGTGACAGTGGTGCAGCTGAGGTCACAGTAACGACATGTGCACTGTGTGATGCTCTCTTGCCTAGAAAGTAAGATGCTTTGGTTTGCCATGCTTGCAGGAGTACATTATCTGCCCCGGGCGGCCCAGGGATATTGCAAGCTTTATTTTTAGCGCTGTTTTGGAGCTCAGCGATGTGTATAAATCAACATTAGGCCTGTCGGGTTCCAGTAATGACAACGTTGACTAAGGCTGACCAGTCATCCGATTGGTGCATGGCACTCTTCTTTGTAAACTGCTAAGGTTGGCAGAAAATGGAAAAGAGCCCACAGAGAGGGAAGGAGAGAGAGGAACAGAAGGCAGAGTAAGGAAAATACAGAGATCAGACCGTAGAGAGCGAATGAAAGACAGAGTGAGATAGAGGAAGATGAGCGGAGAAAAGAGGCATCTCAGCATTTCTGCTTGTGCCAAATCATTACAGTATATTCATGCAACGTAGAGCTGTGCCTGTGCACTCTGTACGTACGAATGGACAGACAGAAGAATGAGTCTGCTCATTGAAATTCTGTCCACTGCGCTTCACAGGCCCTTAATAGGCAGCCTCGGGGGTGGAGAGGTAGGCCTACAGTAGAGTAGCGCAGATTGGGCTGTGGATGATTCATGCTGCTATCCCCCAGTGAATATCTCAGCATCATGACTTTGCTCTGCACAGTTGCAAAGTTTGGATTCAAGGGGCTTAGGTGCATTTCTGGAGAAAGAGAAAGCATGCCACAAAGTGCAGTGTTTCTGTAGATTCATATTGCACTCGCTCTGCATCTATCACATCTGCTTTTACAGTCGATCTGTTGACACTCCCATCCAGAATCAAGAACAATTCATAAAAAGAGTGGAATAAGTCAACAGTGACAGATCACCATATTTGCCTTTCCCCTCGTTATGTTAAAATATATGGGAGGTGCCAACAGCTAGAAAATGATTGTTTTGTTTGATGCAAGTCATAACATTTTATTGTTTCCCTTTGCAACAGAAATATTTTGCTATGAAGCCTTTGAAGATAAAATTTCCAGACAACCCACTGTGCAACATAACAGCTCAGAGCATATTAATCAAATATAAAACCTTGGAATACTTTTTTCAGCTGTTAATCCATGGTTGTGGAGATGTATTGATGACACATCCATTCCGGTCATAATCTTGTCAATATTTCACACAATATTTCATAGAAATAGTATTCTGAGTGTTCTGGATTGCTGTCAACAACTAGATGTAACCAACTTCGGAGAGCTACAATGGAATTGAGCCACTAAGCTTGTGTGTTTTAAACATCAAATACAATATCAATCAAATAGCTGCCAAAACCCCTAAATTAATGGTGTTATTTGGTGGCATAAAGACTGTTGTTTTACAACACTGTACAGTCTTTCTCACTCACCCACCTCCTCCCTTTATTTCTTCTCCTCATGTCGCTTGCATTTTTGAATATGAAACAGACACAAAAGTTCATCTGAAGCTATCTTACCCTTTAATGCAGCCCAATCACAGTGGCCCATTCATGGCTTTGAGTTTCTGTTCATATTCCACGCCGTCCATATTAATTAGCTGTGGTTGTTTAGGAGCTCATCTATATTTCAGCAGCTTGATTCATAATTCAAAAAGGAACCTGAAAGATCAACTGAGTTGTTATTTTGCAACAATGAGACGGTTGCCTGTTGTGCTTTTCCACTCCGGCTTGGTAGAGAAGCATCAAGAGAGGGGGAGAATCTGAGAAGTGATGATGCAGTAAAATAATCAGATATGACATGCTGTAGTGTTGCACTTCAGGCTGCAGGTGACTGTTTCTGGCTTACTTTTCAAGAGGAGAGAGTTCAGAGCTTCAGTCTATCACCTACATGATCTATTTCCTGTGTCAAATACTTGTATGTTTAAAAAAAATTAAGCAAAGGGTCAGTTGTCATTGGATTTTCAGTCAACTTTGTGTATTGGGTCAAACTAACAGCAGTTTTCTCTCTCCTTGTCTGTGAGTGTGTGTGATTGTGTGAAAATGTGTGTGTGTGTGTGTGTGTGTTCTGGTCTTGTAGTACAGCCTGCAGATGTTGGAAGTGTGAATTTGGCTTTTCCTTGGTGAAAGAGGTGTGAGCCACTGGGGGGATGTTACTTTGACTGACTCACAGACTGCTTTCTCTCTTTTTTCTACTGCTTTCTCAACTTGTTTACCTGAAGATTTTGATTAAAATCATACTTCGCCAATTCTTTAACTTGTTTTAAGTGCAAATTAGTTTACATCTCCCTGTCTAGTCCAGCACTGTAGATGTAATTTTGATGCTAGTGGAGTGGTGATCTGCCTCTGGGAGATATTGACACCTTTTCTTTTTAGCTTGGAATATCAAGCAAAGTTTTAAAACAAGTACAATTATCTCAGCCTGTTGGCAATATTTTTCCCGTTTGAAGATGGCCTATTGTAACTAACTTGTTCCCAGCGATGTTCCACTGGACCGTTTCTAAAAGAGAGGAGAGTCTTTGAATTCCAACATGAGGCGAGATAAAGTGAGAGAACTGCCTCGAGATGTTTGCTTTTGTATCCGTAGCTGAAAACTATAAAATACTCTGTGGCATAATCTCAAGCATGTGAGAGATGATGCTGTTGCCTTTTGCTTCATGGAAAAGAAATAAACACGTCCAAAGCTTAAACAGAGATAATAAATAAAGAGTCTAAGGAGGGAGAGGAAATGTAAGGTTAATATTAGAACAACAGATGCATCAAGAGAGGCCCTTCACATGCAGAAGAGAGAGTACGATGCATTGAATGAGAAAGAGAAGGGACAAAAGTATAAAAATGGAAATAAACATCAAAAAGTGTTTGAAGACCACAAAAATACAGTAAATATGAATTAAATTTGTTGGAAAAATGTAAAAAAAAACACAGTATTATGCTATGCCCATGGTGTATTGCCTTAAAGGGAATCTATTATGCTTATCCTGATTTTAAGTCATATATAGACTGTTAAAATGTCAGATGTTCATATTAAAAGTGGCCAA
Source organism: Thunnus maccoyii (assembly GCF_910596095.1). Lineage (NCBI taxonomy): Eukaryota > Metazoa > Chordata > Actinopteri > Scombriformes > Scombridae > Thunnus > Thunnus maccoyii. The sequence goes on from NC_056542.1 coordinate 7,825,504, forward strand.
AGTGTCAAATAATGAGTTAAACGTATGTTAGAAGTAATCCCTGTGAGCAAAAAGCACCAGCTTCAGACTGTTCTGAACACTCGGTTTCCAACGTTTTTTTTCTACTTTCAGCCCAAGCTGATGTCAGTTCATGACGGATTTCTTTATATGGTCATCTGCTCCACACACAGTGCATGAGTTTACTGCTCTGCTCCACTAACATTATGGCATTTCTCTATTGTTTTGGGGAAGTCACGCTGAGCCATGATTTGAGTCGAGCTGGCACGCTGTGAGTGTTTTTCCATTACACAACAGGCAAGTAAAAAGTAGTTTACTTGTTGGAGGTTGCTGGTCATCTGCAGCTCTTCATCAAATATCATCATCACTGCGGCTGTTTCAGCTTGTACTATTCCTCCCTGCATTATTTCTAACTGATCCACTGAACAAAGAGCTCCAAATATTTCCATATGCTGTTGTTGTGTCGACCGGTTTTTAACACCACTAACGAAGTTCTGCTAATTTGGTGAGGAACACGTTTCATTCCCTGTAAATTTTTCACAATAAAAGTCTCTGGTTATTTAGTCATTTAGAAGCTTTTAATATGAAGCAGCAAAAGTAGAAAATGTTGGGTTTTCATCAGCAGTAACTTAACATGACTCTGAGCCTCTGGAAAGCTGGCCAATCTTCATTTGGCACCTTCCGGAAAGCTGGCCAATCAGAACAGGGTGGGCTCATTGGGGCTCTTTATCCAGCCTCCTATGACTGGCTGCATAAAGAGCTAGTATAAGATAAATAAGAAGTTTTCTGAACTGTGAATCATGCAAAGATACTCTAGTGGAGTCCCAGAATAATGCTAGAAATGAGCATAATAGGTCCCCTTTAAGTTAAAGCATAAGCTAAAACACTGTAATAAGGCCAGAACATTTAGACAGCAGCAAAAGAAAATATAAAGCAAAAGAAAATACAAAGTGCCTCATTAACCAAAGGTCCTTAGCCACACATTTTTCACTTAAGATGAGGTCAAACAGCTACCTGGAAAAGATCCATTTTAATGTCTCCAATATCGTGTGATCAATTCCTTTAATTATCTGAGGCACAGAGCCTTCGGATATCATTTTAATTTTTTTCTATATCTTCATAAATGATCTTTGGAATCGAGGATAACATCAAAGATAATTCGTACCCCTGCCAAGGAGATTCTAGTTTAATTTTTCTGTCTGTCTGTCAGCAGGATATCTCAGAAACCTCAGAACAGATTTATGTTAATGTTGGTGGACAGGGCAGCCTCAGGCTAAGGAAGAGCTTATTAGATTTTGGTTGTGAGCTAGATCTAGGACTTCTTCAATTAGACAATTATCATTTTTAACAGTTTTAACAGTGATAGAGAATTTCCAATCCGAAGGGTGTGTTTGCAGAGTCACTATCGAGTGCCTTATAAATGAAACTCAATCAGTGAAGATTTTGTGTGATGGAAGCTGTACACTCTGTTTTATTTGCTTCCATACATGATTTTCTCATCCTAATACAGCTTTACATTTGTCTAAGGACTGAAATTCTTCCGATTTGTGTGAATGGGGTTGAGGTCAGGACGATTATTTCTGGATGAAGTATTTTGATGAAGTATTTTGAGGTGTTTAAGCATTATAGCTGTAGGTGATGGAAAAAATCATAATGGCTTTGAGCAGCACGAGAGTATGGCTGTAGGTCCAACCATACGTGACTCATGTCCAGTCCTTTTTGACTTGAACTGCTCCAACCAGTATTTTTTGTTTGTTTGTTTGTTTGTTTTTGAGCCGTCCATAATCAGCTGTGTAGAAATTTTATATTCTGTGAGCCTTAAGGTCCTCTCATCTGTGCCATATGTGTGTGTGGAACAAGCAAATATTGGTCAGTTTTGTCAATGCAAGACCTATTTGTATTATTGTTTAATCATTTTTATTGTGATTTTGTTTTAAAGGAATAGTTTTCTCACTTGTAATAGTGATACTAATCTCATATGTATCCATTAAATATAAAATTATAGTCAGGGGATGGTTAGTTTAGCTTACCATAAAGACTGGAAATAGCTAATTTGCTCTATCGAAAGGTAAAAAAGTTAAAGCTTATAGCAAGTTTGTTACAAAAACAGAAGTGTTAAAACAACAAGTTGTGGTTTTATGGGGGCTCAAGTGAGTGGACTACTACTACATTTGGAAAGAGCAAGGCTCACTGTTTCCCCTTGATGTCAGTGTTTATGCTAAACTAAGCTAACCATTTCCTGGCTGTAGCTTCATACTGAATGGACATAGAGTGTTATTAATCTTTTCATCTAATTTTCGGAAATGAGCGTATTTCCCAAAATGTCAAACTATTCCTGTAAACCAGAGAGCCTGTTTTTTTTAAATATCTTGTGTCATTACCAATGCTCATTGTTTTATTTATTTCATGCTGTAGTTTTTAAGGCCTCTAATATACTTTCATTGTGGTTGCCTGTGCATCTTGTTTGACAAGTGGTCTATAAATAAATGTATATTATTATCTAACACGCCAGAAGCAGGTTCTGTTTCTAGCATTCTCTGCTCGTTGTTTAAGTAACGTGTGATGACCTCATTAAGCAGACCTATCAAACACACTCTAATGACACCTGACACTGATGTTATGAGGACAGACATGTCACAGCATCACAGCCCTCCTACCGATGATCCTAACTGACCTTCTCTTTCCTCCCTCTCTCTCCTCTCCTCCCCTCCTCCCCCCTGACCCGTCTCTCCTCCTCCTCTGCCGTCCAGATGCAAGGTGTGCCGTCCCCCCCTCCTATCATCATCACCATCATCGCTCTCACGCCCACTCCTTCCACGCTCCCTCCTACGACCGCCCTGCTCCCGAACGTCCCTCCTACGACCGTCCTTCCTACGACCGTCCCTCCTACGACCGTCCTTCCTACGACCGTCCTTCCTACGACCGTCCTTCCTTCGACCATCCCTTGCACGAGCGCCCCATCTACGACCGCCCCTCACACGATCGCCCACCCCGTGACCACTGGAACCCCCGTCTTCGCGTGAGCACCGGAAATCAGCTCTACATGTTGGACCAGGAAGAGGTATTGTACTCCACACACCAGGAATACACAGATGCTGGTTTCACACAGAGGAGATGGAAGCCAAATTTGCTAAACTTTAAAACCAAGACACATCAGTCAAATACAAATCACTACCAGTGAGCTGTGAGCTGGTAAATTTAAAATTTAACATTTTTTATTGAAGGGGGTTGGTTTCCACCAAGTCACCAATTTGAATCCTTGGACCACTTGGTCTGGGTGGAGAGAGAGGGTGGTATCATAGATGCCTTCTTTGTCTGAGTTTACTGGGAAAATAAAGGTTAAATACCTTTATTTAAGCCTCCCATTATGCAGTGTAGTTTAGATTGTTAAAAAGTTCACAACATTATATAGTACATACTTACAGTACACATGCTAGCACATTTACACATTACATTTAATTACATATTGCAGGAGGGTTTACTCTCATTGCAATATGTCTTGCTTTTGTAAGTAATATTCATAGTAAAAAGAAATGTAACATGTTACTGTAAAAGTAAATCACTTTGAGCTGCATTTCATGTATGTAATAATTTGAGTTTTGATAGCTGATTTGATTTTGTATCCGATTCCAAGTTTGTAAGAAACCCAAATTTATTTATTTAAAGGTCCCCTCCAGACTTTTTTAAAGATAAAATGCTATAAAATGCTCTGTAAAGGCTCTGTAATCCTTAAAATGACATCTATTGCTTCTCACTCATTGAAAAATCCAATGATGTTTTTTAAAATTTCAAAATGATAAAAATTTCACCCACTTCACTGAAAAGTCCATTCTCAGTATATGTGAATTGGAGGCATCAAGTTTCCACATCATATTTCTGTAAGTTGCATACTGGATCACTAGTTGTGATGTCACAAATAATGCTTGTACAGTAAAGTACTGTGCTTGTCTTAAACTGAGATTTTCAATGAGCACACTCAGTAGATGAATGTGAAAACAGCTCATACATCATTCTGCACAGTGAAGCTCACGTAACAAGTAGCAATAAGAAAAGCACATTTTTAAGTTCTGAGTCTATAAAATCACTTAATTGATTTTTTTGGCCACTTGAGGGCAGCATAATAAGCTGTAAACACAACATTGACAGAGTATCTATCACCTTATAAACTTGGCAAACATTTTATCAAACAGTTTCTTTTTTCATCCAGCAGACACAAAGCAACATTATCATTCATTTTGAGTCAGGTCACCTGGCAAATGTAAGTTCCATTTTCAATTTCCTCCACCAAGTCCTGAGGGAAATATGTGGCTGCTTAGCTTCTAAATGCTCAGTACTGTTCACCAGCTAGTTGCTAACTTTGCCTGTCTGCTGTGTGGTGCTGGGCAGGTAGTGTACCTATTATTCATTTAAAAATATTGATTAGTTCAGCTTTAATTAATATTTGTTCTCTTTGGTCTTTTTTATTACCAGTGAACATGATACAAAACATTCACAGTCATTCAACTAAACAGCTAATATGTAATCTACCCGGCAAAACCTAAGGTTTAGTTCTTTGAATAAATTTCCTTGTTCATAAGTATCAAGTAATTTGTGACGTAATTCCTGGAAGGCAAACCTAAAGAGTTTGGAAAAGGGCTTTAAAGACTGTGATTTGATAAGCAGATTAAACTAAAATTTTAACTCTAGTTTCAAATATTACAGTAATTCTGAAACAGTTCTGTCTTGATCAGTATGTGATGTGAGAGAAATAATCCACAAAAAAATACTTCACTCAGACTCCTGTCTTTCTGGGTAAAACATAGGTTGACGTCATTGTCAGGATGGCCTATTAGCAGATAGTTTCACAGTCTTTGTGCTACTTAAAGAACCCTACTTTTCGGCTAATATCTGTTAAAAAGGAGGTCAGAAAGATAATATATCCAGAGTTTATCCCAGAAGCTTGAACTTCCTCGGATCGCTGTCGCCTCAGGCTCACTTTTGGGGGTTCAGTTTCAAGGGCAGTTGTTAATTCTGTGGGAACCTGACTATAACTGGAAACTTTTGGCCAGTGTTTGCATTGTTCAATTGGATCATAATTGTGTAACCAGTAACCTAAAAAAAAACAAAAAAAACCAAAAACATACCCTTCAACTGTGATGTGGAGTTATTTTGGACTTTTTTTGAGTTCTCACTTTATCGACCTGCCTGACCTAAAGTGACATGAACTTGGTTTTACACACAGATGATGTCATAACTTTACTAGAATAGTAAACGCAATGCAAAAGTGGAGAAACAAGAGTTGTGCCCGTATATAAAGTTTTAAATGCATACTACATTAACTGTTCTTTAAAGAATAAGACTAGTGATATTCTATATTTTTTTTATTATTTTCAACAAATCCCATGAAAGACCCAAACCAGCAATTGAATTGATCCTACTGAAAAGTATTCTGTTTGTAGCTAAAGCCTGATATAGCTTATTCCTGTGTGTCATGTTTCAAAACACATCAGTGAGCCACACAGATACACTGGCTTTCATTATTGCCATGAACACGGGTACTGTAGTTTATTTTGAATCAATCCCACTTACACCATCCTGCTGCCATAAGTACTCACTTCAGCACCAAACGTGTATTAATCTGAAGCCAAAAATAGAAATGTGCTATTTACTCCTGTTTGAGTAATATTTGATAAAGACTACAGCGCCCAGCATTTTAAGGAAATTACTTTTTATTTAAAAAATAAACCAATTATGTATTTGTGACCAATTTTTAAAAAGTTACATTTTCAATAGGAGTCAATAGGCTTGGGAGGCACGGACAGGTTATGGAAGTATGAAAGTATTGACAGAAGGACTTGGTTTTGTTCATTAAATGGGATTTGTTACAATTAGACAAACACAGAATAATGCCAAACTTATCCTTGGTTATTTGGATTCCTACTGTTTATTTGTTGAATCAGCCATTGCAACACTTGGTCCGTCTATAAAGTGTGATACTACAGGGTAGGAATGCCTAGTAAAGTCTATTTAAAAAGACGTCATTGGCATTGTCAGCCAGAACCAGTGCGGCCCACTTCTTAATAGCAGTGTACAGAAAGCATCTCCAAACAGGGTAAATATGTTGTTTCTATGCTTTATGATGACGGATATATTAATTAATTTAAAAAACAACCTTATGGATAACAAGTTTAAAGTGCTTAAGGATATATTTTTCCCTCAATAGTTTTATTTAAATATAACTTACTGCTTACTTGTTTACTTACTGGAAAGAAAATTAAAGTGCCAGTTTAAATCTGACATATGCAGTAAGTAGCTGGAAATATTTTTAATGAAAGCTCTACTCTTTGGGGGAATGATTTAGCAGGCCTTCTGTTTTCAGCTGTTTTAACACATGCACAGCTGGGAAGCTTCATAGTGACACTGCTATCTTCTGCTGTTAAACCAGCATTATATTCTGTAATCTCAGCTGACTTTCAGATTACTTAAAAAGGACACAGCAGTATATTAGTGTTGATGAACGTGACTGTTTTTGCTCCAAAGTTTGCATATTGATGTACCAAACACAGATGCACAGTGCATGACTGAACCTGCTGCTGATTGTGAGTAAAATCTCATCTTGCTCTTCAGGCCAGTAGAGGGTGCTGTCCCCCAGCTTTTTCTACCTCGGCTTTGCAACAAAACTATTTTTACACACAAATAACACAGTTTTATCAAAGACTGAATGACACCATTATAATTATAACACCATCATCAAATCTATAGGTCACCCCCCCCCCCCCCCCCCCCCCCCCCCAAATTTAGAAAGTCTGTAAATAGACCACAATATATGCTGACATAATTGTTAAATTAAGCTTTCAACTCTGACAAGTCAGCACTTTATAGAAGTTCATCTGAGTAGCTGCATGCCTGGACATCTGACAATACAGTTGCTCTGGTGTTTTAGTATTTTTATTGTGTTTCAAATTACTTTTATTGTATCTTATTGATATCTGCCTCGCTCTTTGTTATGATGTGTTCTACAGTATGTATTTGTGTATGGCGTTTGGCACTGAGGCGAATTCCTATGTTCAGCTATGTTGGCAAGGCGATAAAGTAATGAATCTTCATGTGGCCAGTCAAAGCGTACGGGTGGCGACTCTTGCTGTAGTGTGAGTGCACGGCTGCCAATAGTATTTCAAATTGTCATCACTCAGAGGAATAGAGCGCGCTGTGATCCCGATAAGAGATCTGTGCTGCTCTGGAGGGATTGAAAGGAGAGCCCAGTTCAATTAATCAGAGCCCTATCCCTGTCTAATTGTGCCAATAAGGCAGCAGCTGTGAATGGATCGGAGGCAGGACTGACGTGCTGATAGCCGTCACCTCGGCGACAACGAGAGGCGTTAAATATTCATGCCTGTCACTCACCTCATGCCGAGCTGGTGTCTCTCTCTTCCTCTCTCTTTTGGACACACATACACACACACACACTCACCCTTCAATTTATTTCTATTCGTTTTAGATGGCTTCAGTGGCTCGGCAAAAAAGCAATCATACTGTACGTTTCCATAGCAGAGATATGGAGGATCAGTGGACAACTTTGCTCTTTTTTTTTTTCCTTACCAGTGTTGCTGTTTCCTGCACATTTTGATATCAGCCCATCTTAAATATACAGCTTTCACCTCTCTGATTTTCTGTTTGCTTATATGCTTAGCATCTCAGCTCAGCATCACCCATCCAATCCCCTGCTCTGTCTCTTCTATCTCTACCGCCTTCAGGCTCAATTCTCGTTTTAATGCCATCCATCGATCCATCACTCTTACCTTTTCTCCTCTTCTCTCCATCTGTTCCCTCCTATCTCTCTCCTTACTTCATCTAATCCTTCTGTTGTTCCATCTCTTCTCTCTCCCCTCCTACTCTGCCCGATCTCTCACTCTCTGCTTTTCTCCCTCCCCCCTCCTTCTGTCTCCATATTCATTGGTACCATACTTTCTCTCCCTCTCCATCTTTCCTCCCCTCCATCTCTCCCTCTCTCTGGGGTGACTGGCAGGAGTCTTTGGCTCTCCCACAGGCCACCTGTCTCTGTGCTCCTTGTAGCGCCATTCAGTTGCCGCACTGTTTTTTTTATTTTTTTTTATTGTTGTTTGTTTTGTGAATGACGGCCATCAGAAAGACGCAGGAGGGGCGTCCCTTCCGGAGAGCTGAGGTGTCGCTTCGGGGAACAAGACTGCTCTGTTGTGTCTAAAATGTGTCACTTTGGAAATTTGTGTTAATCGTGTGCCCGTGTGTCTCCTGACACCTGGTGTGTTGAGTTCATTGAATTGTTTCCTCATGATGGAGTGCAGACACTTCATAGGGCTTGAATGGGATTACACCCTCGCTGAGATGTCAACACCCTTGGCTCACTTTAATTGCCAAAGATAATAGATATGCTGACAACATGTGTTGTCTGAGTGGCACATTTTGACACTGAGCATCAGAGTAGAATACCATCCAAAGTTTAAACAAGACTAAGTCAAAACCTAGTAGACCTAACCTGCCTAACCTAGAGTGCTATTAATCTGTACATCACTTGGTTACCATCTGACATGGACATTGTCAGCATTTTTAAGATGTTTGCTTTTGTGTTAAGTTTAAGTTTATTTGTATAGCAGTTTTCATACAGTAGTTGTAACTCAAGGTGCTTGAGTTACAACTACTCAATAAAAAACAAAACAAAACTGAAAATACATTGCTCCAGATCTTTGTGTAGATTATATGGTGCTGTTGTAAGAATGGTTGAGTTAAGATTTAGGCTATATTTTATATGTTTTATATATATCACTTACCCACAACCCGAAAATAGTTTTAATGCAGAAACTATCAAGTTGATCATAAACACTGAGTGTAAATGACCCCAATACAGTGTGTTTCATGAGTGGAAAGTTTGCATTTGTAAATGTATTTGTTATATTGCTTGGTTGGTACAAAATGCATCACGGGATACTTAGTTTCGGTTGACCGATTGTGTAACTTCATTACTCAGTCAGTGACAGACATTCGCGGCTGTAGGGCTGGCTCTGCTGTTGCAGTCTAGCCAAAAACTCTTGTGAAATAAAAAATAACATAAAACATGCTGCGTATAATTACAGTTCCCTCTTTTGCTATTTTTTTTTTAAACTGTCATTCAGTTGTCGCAACCAAATGGGACTTCTGTGCTGTCTCCCTCGGACTACTGTGTGTGATCGGTAGAAATTATTTCCAGTGCAGTCTGAGCAAGAAACATGGAGCTGTATTACCTAGAAAATAAGTGAGCATGGAGCCTGAAGCACCAAAAAAATGACACTTAGTGTATTGAATAGTCAACCAATTCTCTTCTGGATTAATCATAATGGTCCACAAAATGTCAGCAAGCTGTGGAAAATGCCCATCACAGCTTCCCAAACCCGAAGAAGTTTACTGTCATAAAAAAGTAAGAAAAACAGAAAGTATTTGTATTTCAGAAGCTGAAACCAGTGATTTATTCGCCATGTTTGCTTAAAAACTACCACTATTAATTGATTATCACAGTTGTTGCCGATTCATAGCTTGACTAATTGATTAATCGACCAATCGTCGCAGCTCTCATATCATTGCATATTTACATTTTGCAGTCAGCACTCTTTTGCTGTATGTGTTTGAGCACTAATGCATGCATTGTGGTTGCAGCAGAAACACGACAGAGAAGACTTAAGCATTGTGTGAGCAGCTGTGCGTTAACCCAGTCATCATGAGAATTTTAAACAGATTCATAGACTGATTGATGATTGATAATAGTTTGATTTTGGACCTCCAATGTAGTAACTGGATCATATTCCACTTATTTTGATATTGAACACATTTAAAGAGATTTACAGTTGTTTAAGAATTAGGATTTTGTTAATGAAGTAGACAGTTATAGACCACTCAGGAAAAACTGGGCTGGAAAATTCTATGCAGGCAATGATGAAAATAAGTAATGAATTTCTTTGACTTTTTTGATAATCTGTGAGATCTTGATCTGTGAGTTTTCATTCCCCTAACTCCCATTTTCCTCCATCTCTTGGTAGGCTGCTCTGCCTCTTTCTGTCCTGTAGGGGGAGTGAGAGGGCTGGCAGCGATGGCTGCTTGCCATCCTCCCCTCTTCCTCCTCCTCTCATCTAACATTAATCTGAGATGACAGAGTTTCATACTCCGCCGCCACGCACCAGTGCCCTGTCCCCCAAGTCATGTGTCCGGGCTGCACTCCCCCAACTGTGCCAGTGTCACGCAAGAAAAGATTACGGGCGGCACAAGCCTTGTTTAGCCTGCAAATGTTAGAAGGAGCTGTGAAATAACAGAGAAGTAGATGTTGTACTTCAGCAATTTGAGATAACTATGATTGTTGAGTACATTTTCCTCTCTGTTAAAAGTGTTCCTTTGTACTACGTTGGGGGTCCCATTTGCAGCTTTGATACTGAATTTGAAAGCATTAGTGCATGAGCCGGTCTGCAAACAAGCCAAAGCACCTCGGTGGCTTTAGCCTGTAGCTGTTGTCACAGTGCATGAAGAGTGGCTCGGAGGTGGATAGTGTGTTTGCTTATGACCCTGGAGAGCACATTTCGGTGGCTTTTGTGTGGGAGTTGGAAGGATTAATTATGTAATAAATGCAGGTGGGCAGTGACACTCAGAAGAAAAGGTTGATTGTTTTAGTAAAATGGCTGACCTGAACCCTTCAGGTGATTTTAACAAAAGAAGTCTTACTATTTGAGTAACTATTACATGCCATATAGGTAAAAATTGTCACTCATTCAGAAATAAACCCTTTTTCAAAAGGTCATCCTGTACATACAAGGGTTGAAATGGCTTTTATCTCAGCATTCTGATTAATTCGCCTCTCCCTGTGGATAGTGTACCGTTTTTTTTTCTTTAATACCTTGGAGGCACCTAGAGAAAGAGGAAAACTAGGCCTACAGTAATTTGTCTCCTGCCAACTTACCAAGAGCAACTGCCAGATCTCAATGACCTTAAAAGCAATCCTCTGCCATTTATCATTTTTATTAAGAAGAATTGTACTTTGCCAGGTCTGTCTCTGTGGGATGTGGACACTTAGGGGTAATATGAACTTTTTCTATGAACTTAACATGTACGAGTTAAGGCAATGAACCACTGTAACTATAATTTACATCCAAAGTATTATTATAGTTTTTTTCACTACATTTACAATTGTAGAAAAGCAAAAATACTTTACTTTGCAAGCAACTAGCTAGGCGGTTGTTTCTGTCGTTTTCCTCTCAGTCCTCACTATTATACTTTTTTCAAGCTATAACTGTAAGTGACACTTAATTTTGCTCACTACGCATTTTGTGCACACTGAGGCAGGTCACAGTTTATAATGTGAGTTCCCTGCTTATTTACATCAAATTATGGTGTTTGCATGTTACCTTTTACTCTGTTTTTTTAGCATTTTTACGTTTTCACATCAGTTGAAGACAATACAGTATTCCATGAGTTAAAAAAAAAAATAGATTAAATTCTTTTGGGGTTACACGGAACATAAAGTCAAATTTCCCTGCACTATAGCCAACATCCTACAGTATATATAGTATAGCCTACATCTGCAGTACTGTATATCACACCAACAATGAATAGATCTACTTACAAGTATTGTGTGTGTATCCAAAGCCTGATATATCTTATTCCTCTGTGCCGTAGACCTCTGTTGTTGTCAAAGTACTATTAAAAATATGTCAGTGAGCCACACTGTTGCACTGAGTGACATGTTCTTTCATCACAAAGATAATGGGCATGGTAGTTTGTTTAAAAATGGCTCCAAAGACTAATAACAGCAATCACATTTTTAGTCTCCAGAGAGTAGTTCCATGTAGATGACAGATGCTACTGTGCATACGTGGTTCACAATGTACAATGTAGTGCATTGTAAATAACTTTAATACAAAGTCAAGAGGTTGTGATATGTAGCACAACAAGCCAGCAAAGCTCTGTAAATAGGAAGTCAGGCTTTGGATACACACACAATCCTTGTAAGTACATTAATTTATTGTTGGTTTTGCTCTGCACATAAGATTAGTTCTGTGTCTGAAAGGCCGAACATGCTCAAAATGTCAGCCCTATTGGCTTTAGCATTGTATATTTGTTTGTGTATATATGTATTTCTGAGAGTAGGATCTGTGTGTTTTATGAACTCTGTAGCCAGTGCCTGAGGTCAGGAGGAGGAGGAACATCTGTCCGTGAAAGGATGTTACCAATGCCTGAAGGACAAATCGTGCTTTTGGCTAGCTCAGCTGCCTATCATTATGCACGGAGCTGTGTGTGCGTGTGTGATCTGCTGAGGTGAAATTTATTTCTGTCTGTGCAGGTGTGTGGCCAAATTTTTGTTATTGCCTGCATGCGTGTCCTAATGCAGGTTCATGTGTTTGTTTGTGTGTTTGTGTATGTGTGTGTATATGTGTGTTTTTTTGTGTTTGAGCCAGAGTTAGACAGCCAGCGGTGTTTGATTACTGCCCCGTTAAGAAATAATGGATTGCACAGTTTTCACACATTACACACTCTATTTCTTGCAGTCTCACACACACATACACACTCCCACACTTTTGTGTCTTTCTCGCAGAGACATGTAATCTCTCTCTCTCTCTCTTTCTCACATCCACACAACCATACACAGCGTCCCACCATATTCCCCTGCTCCTCACAGCTGGGCCTGAGGAAGCAGTAGTGACATATGGGCTAGCCAGCCTGCAGCATTGCTCAACTCAACCTGCCAAGCTGAACAAAAACACCCTCCTCCCTCTTCAGATCAATGGCAGTCCCTTCCCTCCTTCTCCTTTCTCCCTTTCTTCCTCCACCACCATCTCTGCCTCCCTCGTCCAACACTACCATCCTTTTATCCGTCCCTTTTTCTCCATGTAAGGCAGATATCTGTTTTATACAATGTGGTACAGTGTTTGCAGCTCCTGACTGAAATTTAATGAGTGTGTTCATTTTTAATTGTCTCATTGTTAAAATTCTAATAAAAAATGGATCGATTTCAATTCTGCCCATTACAATAGTCGTCACGGATGCTTAAGTCCATCAGGCATACAATTTACAATTCAAATTGGATGAAATTGATTGCTGCACCACTAGTGTCAACAGAACCCAAACATGGCCCAGCACCTTAAATGAAATATTAAAATATTCTTACATTTTAGTTTGATTCATTACAAGACTTATTTTGTGATGAAGCATTGTAATGTACTTTTATTGGGTGTACACACTCATCTACAGGTTACTTTAATTAGAGACAAACCCCAGATAAGTTGTGAGAACTGGTACAGTACTTGTACAATGTACTTTTGTACAGTGTGTTACCAAAAGTGTGATCATTTACTTAAAGACAGTGATAGTGTATGAACAGTGAGTAAACAAGATGTTTTGCCCATTCGCGATACAGTAAAGTGTCTCTCTGCAGCTTTGTGTTTGGCTAAAATCCAAACACGTCGTTTCTGGTCTGTTTCACTTGGTTTTTCTGCTCCTTTATGTTATAGTTTTTATAATGTAGATTAATTGAAGCCTTTACTCTTTGTTGACTGTTTCAGATTATGGCAACATCTTCTGCTGTCAAATTTTTTGCTTTTAATGGGTAGCTAATAGTAGACAAGCCGACAGGAAGCAAGGGAAGGGCATGACATGCAACAAGGGTCCCTAGCTGCAGTTGAACCACGGACTTTGCAGTCATGTGGCATGCACAGTAACCACTCAGCTACCAGGGTGCTCCGAGATTAACATTTTTTTGCCTTGTGAAGAGTCTGGCCCATCCAGAACAAGGTACCCTAATACTGGCCATACTTTGTAGGGATCATTGACTGTATAAAGATGGATAATGCAAGGGGTAACATTACGCATTGGTTTGCATTGGTTTGAAGCCCAGAGTTGCTACATATGGTTGGTGGCATCTTCTCCAATTGGAGCCAGGACCTTCCAAATAAGGAGTGCAGTGTGTTGCCGTTCACGCTCTGGAAACACGCAACCGACGCACACTTGGGCTAAGGTTAGCTACTTTATTTAGATTGTGCTAACAGGGCAGGTATTATAATCTAGTAACATATTGCAATAAGTAGTCCTACTCAGTATGAGTCCTGGAGCCAGGGAGAGCAGCAGATGAGTGAACTGTCATTCACAGCTGGCAATCAACGCCCACATCAAAACTGACATCAAAGCTACTATAAGTCTTCAAATCTTATTAACGGAGCAATCATTTCTAAAATGACCACAAGCAAACTTATTAGAGGGCCAAATTTATCAATTGAAACAGTAGTCAATTGTAGCCAGGGATTTTTTGGAACCAGCATCCAGCATCCATCAGTGGTATTGAACTTTGAAGTACTTAACGCATTTGCTTTAGCCTCAAGCTGCTGCTTGGTAGGGATATTTATGGCTCCCAGATAATGATTCCTGATTTAGTAAGCCCCTGACCTTCCGTCGAACCTTGTTCAACACATTAGTGCCTTTCAAGGTATCTTTAAAGCTATATTTCTGTATCTCTATGAAATTTGTTGGCGATATTAATGGTCCGCAGATGGTTTTCTAGAGGTGTTTCTAGTAACACTATGACCTTTCTTCTAGTGCCAACATCAGGCACAAGAATTATTCAAATCTAAAGGGCAGATTGCCATGAGATTTGCTGATTAGATGCATGCTTTTACAGAGAGTCATTTTTGATTTTTAATGACCGCATGGCTGTTCCTCCAGCACCTGTCTCAGGATAAACTTGACATTGTTAGTCCCACTACTGGTAAGGCTCTAAAGGCTTCAAAAATGAAAGGCTTCATCGCATAGTGCTGCAACCCCCTCCCCACCCTCACCTTTTTGATGTCAGAATGTCAGACAGATGCTTGGCAGGTGTGCAGAGGTGAGAAAGTATGCAGGATTTTAACTTCATCCTTCTCGCAACTACTTCCATCACTTTCCAGCAAGTGAAAGACCATGAAAGACCATAACTTTGAGAAGATACTGTCCAAAAGTGTGAGTCATTATTCCAGTTGTACCAATTATTGCATCTCACGTAGCTATCACAGCTGACTTTTTGTGCCACCTTCAAGTTTGGCAGTGGAATAAGTAAAAACTCCAGTTCATTTCATGTGTGCACTGGCTTTAAGAATTGTTAGTATGTCGTTTATTCTTTCTAGTAGAGTGTTATGGATATTGCGGCCTGTAGGGGACACCATACCAGGTCTTTCAACAGTAATTATTTTAGCAGTGGCATATTGTGTTTTAAATTAAATTGTTCCATTAGGTTTGTTTTTAAGGTGTACTATCTGATATGGTTAAAAGTCAGTGAGGTAGTCTAATGCTGCCTCTCTGTTCTCTGTTGATGCTGAGTGCAGGTCTGCCAGCTTCCTGTGCCCACTCATGGCAACCCCAGAGAGCCAGTGTTATGTCTTCAGCTGCAAACTCTGCGACATCTGACCAATCAAATTCTGCCACATGCAGAGTAAAAATAGTTTCCAGGTGTCCCCCCCCACTCTAAGTGGAGATGGGATGCTTACTGGTGGGCTGATGTGTCAGGGTGGGGGGTAAAAAGGTATTCTGGGTCTTTTCTGTGAGTCAAGTTGTCAGTGATGAATTGCACTGAGCAGGGCAACAGTAGGGGAGAGAATGAGTGGGCTTGTTCTTGTTCAAGCAGATGTGATTGAGGAAAATTACCATATTTAGCTCCTTGTAATTGGGTAGTGTTGACATCAAGATGGCTAGTCAAGAATTTAACTTTTTTAACAGTCATGGATTTAATTTAGCTCATGGATCATTCTAGACATTCGTGTACAGCTCATGTTGTGAAATACATGTTTGCACCCTCTTATTTAGATTCCAGTATGTAGAGAGACAGAGCTGATTTTGTTGATCTGTATGGAAAAAAGCAAAAAAGCTAAGCCTTAGCTTACCAAACATGTATTTTGTAACCCTCTCACAACTCATACAGTAGATAAAAGTAAATGCAGCCCATTTGTCTCCTCTGGATTCCATGGCAACAGCTGAAAATCTGGACAGAGAGAAACATCACTTTAACCCTGCTGAAAATCACTACTATCCCTTCAATAGCTGCAAAACCATTCAGCGAGATTACCTGGGATCTAAGTTTGCAACTCCTCCATACTCTCCTCCTGATTTCTCTGTCATGGAGTCAGGGCTGGCACAGTGCTCAGTCAGGCATTATGAAACTACTTTGCCGATTATATTATGTTTAGAAAGACTATAAAGCAACATGGTCGCAATAAAGCTACAGTATGCAACTGTGGCTTTCTTATTGCTCCTGATCAATGAAGAGCTGGTAGAATGTGAGGTTAATTCAGGTTTACTGTTATTCATTGGCACTAAAACATATTCAATTAGTCGAACAGAGTGCTCGGCCACTCTCTGCTGCGGTTTCCTACATTAATCTTGCAGAGAGAATTAAAAGAGGGTTAGAGAGAAGCTGTGTGCACTGACTAGACTTGGTTTCAAATTGAAGCAGGATGCACTAAGAAGACTTGGATTTAGATGGAAGCTGAGTGTCTTAGTTTTCTTTCTTGTCTAATAAATTCACCCTGGTAAGAGGGATATTCTTAATAGGGCTTGACAGTATGGTGATAGAAATAATGCGAGACCATGTCAATTTACTATACTGTTTTTACCCTGGTAGCTATTAATCTTATATCTCTTGGGGTATTATGCTATTGTAAACTGTGATAAATATGATTTTATCCATATTGCCCACTTCTAATTCTTACTAAATGATCAATAACACTACATCCAAATGGTGGTAATTTGTAATAGGAAAATAGGCAACTAAAGATTTTGGTTATTAGTTGTAGGTGTCTTGCATTGGACCAGTACTGATGGAGTAACAGAGCGCTAGTGAGACAAAAAAAAAAACCCCTGACAAATGCCAAAACCTCTCAACACAGAACTGCCTGAACAAAAGGGAGACTCAAGGCAAGGCAAGTTTATTTATAAAGCACAATTCATACACTTAAGGCAATGCCAAAGTGCTTTATGTTCATTTAAAAAATAAAAAAAGACTTTAAAATAGTGAAGAAAGAAAATGTAAAAGAAAATTTAAATGTGTACAGAATAAGAGGCAATCATGTAGAAGATAAATACTATATATAAATAAGTGAATATAGGCGATAAACACAACATTAGAAGGCAGCAGAGAATAAAAGGGTTTAAAGCCTGCTCTTAAAGGCAGTCGAAGTTGGGGCTATTCGTAGATCATCTGGTAATTTGTTCCATAAGCGTGTCCCACGGTAAATTCTCCGAGTAAATTAACATACATGCTCTGTGCAGTCTCATACTGGACTCATAAAGAATGGATGCTGCTTAATATATTTTTCATCAGGGAGGTTGTCCTGTAATTTCATCATAACAAGCAATATGTTGGTACCAAGAAAAGACTGCATTAAAATGTAGTTTTGTGCACTTTGCACAACCAGCTACATAGAGTAATCACATAAGCAGTTGATTTATGATGTTTGTCTGTGATTAAGTTGGATAAAGAGACTCATATAAACAAGATTTTTGATGCTGTGATGTGAAGCATCTTCTGCTTTGCTGGTCTAACTAGATTATTGCAGTAGAGATATGTGCATTTATGTGCGTTTGTGAGTGTGCGTTCATGTGTCCAATGTGCTACAGCTGTAGCGTGGTAGTGGAGAATATTAGTAGCTTGAAGTGGAGCAGTGTCTGCATTAAATTTTTATGTGCCCTCGCTTTGATGGACACACATCTGTAACTACCATATAGTAGTTTTTGTGCATACTCAGATGCAGGGGAGCACAAACACAAATCACTCAAAAGCATGCAAAAACACACACGAACACACACACACACACACACTCTTTCATCTTAACAGCACTCCTTTAGAGTGAGTGGCACTCTGCTGTCTTGTGGGACATATGGCTCAGTGTGACCTGCTAGTGTCCTTCACTGTTGTTGGCTTCTCCCCAAAACCCCCTAGGCTGCACTATCCTGCACTACTCTCTGCAGTTAGTACCACCTTCTGACACTAGCTCTCTGTGTTCACACCAGCTCTTTTATGTCCCGACGTTGCATTTCTGTTAGTCAGTAGTTTCAAAAGGACACAGTCAAAAGCACAGCAGTATCGTATGAGAACAAACAAGGCTGCTATCGTTTCCAGAGACTCCTTGACTTTATGTCAGTAAGGACAAACAGAGGACAGTGACTGCAGTTCACTTTTAAAGGGGACATATTATACACATTTACAGGTCTATATTTTATTCTGGGGCTCTACTGGAATATCTTTGCTTGATTTAGAGTTGGAAAAAAAAGCTCCTTATTAATCTTATACTGGCTCAGCCCCTCGGTTCAGCCTCTGTCTGAAACAGGCAGTTTTAGCTCCTGTCTCTTTAAGGCCCCCCTTCTAAGGAGCCCACTCTGTTCTGATTGGCCAGCTCTTGGACGCTTCTCCTCAGCAAACTAATCAACGAATCATAGTAGTAGGATTTCACTACTTTTTCTCGTTCTTTACTCGAAATGTCCACTCAGATACATTTGTACATGTTCGAGCCGAAATCCAATCTGAAAATATGAGAGTGGACAACGCAAATAACACATGGAACAACCTTAACACCAACCTTAGCAACCAAGGCTTCGGAACAGACGGCAGTTTATAGGCAACGATCTGACGTCAGGTAGAAAACAGGTAGAAAAATACGTTGCTAAGGGAACATTTCTACATACCGTAACCTCAAGTTTTGGAACTTTGACCATGTTTAGCATGGATATTCGACTTTATAAATAACAGAAAATCACAAAAAGCATAACATGCCCCCATTTAAAGGACTATACTTATATCCATGTTTGAAATCACTTTAAATTCATCATTTATTCAGCATTTATTAAAGCTGCAGTAATGGTTTTTTTGGTCGCTTGGGTGCACAACACAACAAGCTCAAATACACATCCATTACATACTGTAAATTATCACTCTATAAATATGTTGCAGCCAATATATCAACACACAACACTTTAATAATTTACTGTTTACACATCTGGCAGATGTATGCAACATTTTCACACATTTGGAGTTGTGTTTATGTTCACATTAGGAATTTAAGTCCGATATTAATCTCAGTCTACTGCAGTCGGAAATGGGATTGATTTAAACAATACTGACAAGCCGTAAAACCAGTACAATGAGCTGAATGAGGCTAAAAAGCTGTAGGGAGGTGAGCAGGAATGCAGAGTTGAGTGATAATTCTCTATGGGTTTGTCACATTTGATCCATTGTTTATTTATTCTTGATTAATAGCGCTGTAAATGTGCAGGAAGCTGTGGGAAATTTACAAATGTTGATATCTATGCATCACAGTATCATATTTTGAAATGAATTTCAGACATCATGTTTTATTATTATTTTGTGTATTTCTTGGTGTACTAGGGCTCAGCACCAACAACGTACTAGCATTGGTGTTGAGACAAGATTTATGGTTGTGTATTTTGTCTTGCACACTGTATATTCTGAGTGTAACTGATGTTTCAAAAGGACTAGTGTTTCTGATTAGTGTGGCACATTCTCCCATTTATTTTCCCTCAAGTCTCACTTTTATGAATTCAGGGACTGTGGGGCCAAAGTTGACAGAGCTGTGAAGTGTGGTTTATTTTTTCTTTATATTTTTAGTTTTCTTTTTTGCTTTCAGCTTTCAGTTCTTCCAGATCAGACATAATGTATCATGCTATGAACTGCTGTGGTGGATGATATCTTTAAAACGCATCTCAGCTTTGTCTATTTGCAGATAAGCCATTCTCTCAACTTTTACTTTTGTTGAATGATAACAATGTGCTAATACGTTTGAAAAACATGACGCAACTGGTGGCATGTGGATTGCATCTGTTCTTATGTTCATTATCTTTGGATGATTTTTTTTTTTTTTTTTCGGTTTCATTGCTGTTGAAAGTTGCTTTCACAGAAGTTTATCAGTTCATTCATCATTTTTGAAATATTATATGTGCTTATCATACATCTATTTTTCATGTGTTTTGTAATCTGTTTACTCTCGATCATTTTCATAATTCTCAGATAATCATTTCCTGTCCATAATTAACATCTAACATAATTTTTTGCCAAAGCTGTCCTCCACAGCTCTAACTCTAACTGTATTGCAGTAATTTTTTTTAAGCATAATGTGACACAGAATGATTTATCTCATGCAACAAAGAGAAGGACAGAGGGTGCACTTGTGTATTGATATTCTGTACAGTACTTCAGGATGCAGTTCTTCAGGAGGGTGTGTTTGTGTTTTGACCTTGTGCTCTCTCTGTGCAGGTACACCCTTTGCTGATGCGCGAGAGGCGCTCAGAGTCTCACAGGAACAAGCTACTGCGGCGGACAGTCAGCGTTCCTGTTGAGGGAAGGCACCATCCCGAGATGGGTGAGCTGACCAACTTTTAACATCAAGCTTTAATTTGAAAATATTCTTATCGAGATCTTAATGAAGGTACTTCCAGCGGTTGTTTTTTTGTCATTTGTCTCACAGGATCAAATCCAGTTAAATTTTTTAGTAGCATTTTTGTACATTCCAGCCCACTCAGTATGTGCCCAACTATGTGGAACATTTTGTGACAATGCCATGAATTCTTCTCAACTGTAATTCAGCTTCTCTACCTCTTGTTCATTATGATTTTCACAAACATTATCACCTGCATTACTTTAGGTTAACTTGCCTATAATAATAGGATAGTTGCATAGCAACAACAATGATGTAAAGCTCTTTGCATCCTTTGAGCCATTACTCTCTCTGTTACTAGCACTGTCACAGCAGAGATAAAAGCATCCCATCTGATGAGGGCTTAAGGCAGCTGTTTTCTGTCTGCCACAATTCGACTTGCTATTCTTTTGTCAGGCCTGGTGATTCATCAGTTATCTTGCTTTGGAATGAAATTCATGTATTGATAACTTCATAATCATGTACATCATTTGAGCTCTTTGTCTCTTTCTGTCTTTTATGTTGATAAGTCTTTATTTCCTCCTCAATCTATCTAGAGATTTAACTTCTTATTATATTTTTGCTGACATTTTTTCTTTCACATCTTTCTTTGTGCTTTTAAACATGCCATCTTTCCTCCTATCTGCTCTTAAGTTTAAGTTTATTTATCTGTATTGCACTTTTCATACAGTGGTTGTAACTCAAGGTGGTGTACACATAAGAGAAACATTAAAAATAACAAAACATTAAGATACATTAAGAATAAGAGGATGAAAAGACATTCAAAATGAGACATTAAAGTGCAATAAACATACATAGGTAGTCAATTGAAGGCAAGTTTGTATAGGTAAGTTTTTACTCAGCTTAAAGTTACTCAAACTTAAAAGTTTTATCTCTCTGTATTGTCTTCTCAATCTCTCCTTGGGCTCTGTGAAACTGACCATCTGATAGCTGTCTTCCTCTGTTTGTTTTTGCCTGACTCAGTCTCTCTGGGCCCTCTACAAATGTCCTGCTCAGTTTCTCCCTCTTCCTTCACCTTCCACCTCTCTGTCTCACTCAGCTATTTTAAGGGCCTCCCTTGCGTCTCCCTCCGTCTATGATTCTACCGTTGCTGCTGCCTCTTTCCTCCCAAACAGTTGTGCTGATTCAACTGGATAAATATTTCCCTCAGTTTTCATGGTGGCTGGCTGTCTGACCTCGAAGCGGTCAAGCACTGACACATCAGTTGACATGGTCACGACACGTTTTGACATATGCTGACATAGCAATGCCAGTTCATATTGCCCATGTGTACGCATATTATAAACACATTCACATATTTTATTATACTATGCTGCAGGCCATAATGCACTGACACCATTATGGACCATCTGTGGTGCCCATGCCCAAAAAGCCAAAAGACATTAATGGACCGCAAGCAATTAATTATTTAATTATCAGATTAATAAAAAAAGCAAATGGAGGTTGTCGTAAGTAAGTCTACCGGGAACCACGTGACCTTTTCTATAAAGTCTCTGAGCTGATGAAGTCATGTAAAGTCAGTTTTATTTGTACAGCGCCAAATCACAACACAAGTTATCTCAGGGCACTTTTCACATAGAGCAGATCTAGACCGTACTCTTTAATTTACAGAGACCCAACATTCCCCCATGAGCAAGTACTTGGCAAGAGCAGCAAGGAAAAACTCCTCTTTAATGGGAAGAAACCTTGAGCAGAACCAGGCTCTAGGTGGGCGGCCATCTGCCTTGACCGGTTGAGTTGAAAGAGAAAGAGGGAGGGGGAGAGAGGATAGAGAGACACAGAGAGAAGCACAGCAACAACAATAATAACAATAACGACAGTAAAAATAACAGAAATATGACTAATATAATAGTGGTGGCAGTGGGCAAATATGACTAATAATAATAGTACTAGCAGTGGGTGTCAAGCTGGACCAAAGGGACAGCTAGTGGTCCACAATCGAAGGTTACCTGCAAGATAAGAAAGCACAAAACTGATGGTTTTGAAGATTCAGTGACAAAACTAAATCAATGAGTTAATGATGATTGAACATCAAGATTGTTTAATGAGTCACTGTGTGAAAATATATTGTATATTGTGTTTATTTTGAACTGTAATGGTGTAAATGTTGTACTTTTTCATAGATTTAATGTGTAATCTGATAGAAGGTGTGTGCCATACTGGTGCTTTTAAGTGGCCAACGGATCAGATCTGTGGTCTTACTGGACAGTTTCTCTGAATCTTAGGAACCGTATGAGTGTAAGATCATTTGTTCTCATCAAACCTACCTTCAATAAATAAAGGTACAATAAGTAAATCAATCAATACTGTCAGTAAAGCTCACAGTCTTTATGGCTTGTGCAAGAGTAAAGTTCAGGCTAAAATATGTAGATCAGTATGCTTGCACCCAAAAGTCGAGCTTTTAATGAATATGTAACATCTCAGCACTAATAATATTAATCTAACAATGAGGAGGCATACATTACAGTATCATCCACTATCCATATCAATAGTAGCAGCAATATTTTATTGTCTCTAAGAGAAGCTTTTCGGGTGTAACCTCTGACTGTTGAAGCACATAATATGGTCTTATCTAAAGAACCCTACAATAGCAAAATTCTATACATTTCCTTCATGGATGGCCCTCTTTTGAAATAAACTCTGAATAATGTCAGCGATGGCAATTAGTATCAGAGCTATGTTCTCTCTACTGAGCAACACAGGACCACATTAGCTATTTATATCAGTTAAGGGGGTGTAACCAGGACCCAAACAATACCAAGGTCAAGTGAGTTGGAAGGGACAGTGTGAGTCTCAGGGTCATGCTGCTTTTTTGTCTGTCCATAAAGATAATTTATGCATTTCAAGGTTCTGTAAATATACCTCTAAACGAGGCTTACATTTAGCACACTTCAGAAACATTTAAGACCATTCATTCCCCTCCAAAATGATGAATGAAATGAAATTGAAAAAGCCATCATCAATGGATTCAAAAAGGACAGAATATTTCCATATGCTGAGAGAAGAAAAAAACTGGAGATACTGCAGCTGCTGCACCTGCTAAACTCCCATCCATGTGTTTGTGACAACACTAATACGTCAACTGTGATTCATTATTCATCACAGGGGTAAAAACCTGCATTTTTCACATGAAATTGATGAATGGAGACATTTGACAACAATCCCAGCTGGATGCCTTATGTAGTGACACTCTCAGATGGAAGATATTGGGCTCTACAGTCGATGTGCGATTAGTCAAACGTACAACGCCTCAATAGGTTTTTTTTTTTGATACCTCTACCACTGTCACAACAAATCAACTGATGCAGATGTTTTCATTTTCCCTTTTTCATTCACTTCCGCGTACCTTTAATGTTCCAGAAAACATTTTAAAGTTGAGGAGGTAATTAACGTATAATGAAGACATTAATTTTGCTGGATAATTATAGTGCAGCACAAGCATTTTATGCAAATATGGGGCTTAGTTAACATTTCATGATGGTGACAGGGGAAATTGACTTTTCTTAACTAGACAAAAAATGTTTCTTCCTCTTCTGTTTGTTTTATGTTTAGTTGCAAACTACTAATGAGTAAATCTATTATGAAACAAGTGTATGATGTGATTATGACTGATCATTTTGTAACACTGAATATTATAGAATTAAGATTTGACTCTAACCAATACAGACTTTTGAGGCTGACACCAAATTTAATATTACTCTGAGAATGATGAATGATATATACATGCATTTTTAGCATAAACACATAATATAAACAAAGCTTTTGGTAAGGATCTCTCAAATTTAGTTATTAAAGAGTTGTGCTAAAGACGTAATCTGCAGGATATTTTACAGTTCAACAATAAATATTATAATAAAAGTTCTCAGTAACACTCTCTCTTTTCCCTTAATGGGTAACATGGCCATCAGTATTGTAATGTAAGAGTCAGGACAGTAAGTTAGTTGAGGACACTTTGTTTAATTTCTGGCTAATTTCCTTAGCATTATAAGGTGATCAATTCTCCATGCTTCATTTCAAATGATGTTGTTGTAGTTAATACACAGTGGGCAAACAAAAAGAAAACATTCACTTTCTCCTCCTCTCTCCCTCATTAACCTCTGGAGAATGCGATATAATAATCCACATTAATGAATTTGGCCTTTAATGCTTTGTGTTCAAATTGTACATTGACTCCATCTAAGGCTGCTCGGTTATTGAGAGAATCCTTATTATCTGAATGATTTAACCACAGGGAGAAAAAAAAAAAAAATTGTAGCACTACAAAGCTGATTGGTTGTGAACTTCGGTTGAATAATTTTTCAGCCACAGCGGCTTAAACATACAGTGCCTTCTCCTCAGTTTGTCCTTGCAGATCTCTCTTATTCCTGTAGCCATCCCAGCTTAGCAGACAATTGTAATAAAGCAGGCTCAGCTGAGCAGTTGTTCTGCTGCCCTTTTCAACGTATGACCTTCACACAATATTTGAACAGTGAATTTCAACTCTGATGCGGCATTCTAGGGTCTTTTTTTTATGTCTGTTGATAGAATTTTTTCAAGATATAGATATAAATAATACAGCATCAACATCAGCAAGGATACCAGATATTGAACCTCTACCACATGGCCTTTGCCCAGTTCCATCTGTTCTCTACAGTCCTGACACCATCCTACTCCACTCACCCACTCAACAAAGCCCCGTAGGCTATGTACGCCTTCCCCAAAAAGAGTAGAATACAAAGATGACACAATAAATTAAAGACAATAAGGAAAAATATGAAAAGAAAAAAAAGTGTTCCTGTGACTTTCCACTGTTGTTAGAGTTGAGACAAGCATCATGAGTCATCTCAAGAAGATTAAGACAAAAGGATATGGATGAATTCCCTGCATTACTGAATTACTGCATTACTTTTTAGCTTCTGCGTTTGAGGGCAAACACATCTTTATACATCTCTTTGAAATAAACATAACATCTGCATGCTTTTCAGACACAGTTTTTGAGTGATTCCACTGAGAGATAATGAGATAGTTTGCAAGTTACAAGAAAAAGCTACCAAATAGTACTTGTAACATAACTGTATTCTCTGGGTTTACACGATTTTGCTTTTCTGCTTAGAATTAGCATACATGTAGACACGAGTTTGATCGCAACATGTGAACACACTGTACAGGGTTTGGGATTGATAAGATATTACACGTAGAGATGGCAGGTACCACTTCATGAGTTGCATCTTAAATCTGGTCATTGTTTTGCCAAAATACACCTAAAAGCACCATTTCTGTCTTCGTCTTATGGCTCAAGGAGTGCAGTAATGTTACACAAAACTAGTGTTATTTAGCCGTATTTTGCAGAGCTGCCTGTCTGTTTGGAATAATAAGCATATGGATGGACATTGGAAAAGTAGATTATGCTGCAGGAATGGGTCGAGAAGGTTACACGGCTGCATCTATTGACATTTTGATTCATTTTTTGAAAATAAATTACGATCCTGTTGCAGCCACTTGTGATGCTGAAAGAATGTGAATGTTTGAAACTCTAGTCACTAGTGACAAACTCAGTCACTTTAAGGAGATGCATGCATGTGGGAGGAGTGTGGAGAAAAAAATCATAATGAAGGGGTGCCACAATTTTTTATCTATGTTATTGTATATCTGTAACAGGCTACCCTCATAGGTACTGCTTCTTTTGTCATTTAAGTTAATGGCAAATATTAGCCTATAAAATCTAGATACTGGTGAATTTTGGCATTTTAACTTGACAATGGATACAAGAAGAGAGTTGTTCATCAATTTTATGCTGATCAAGTATTCAATTATCTTGACACATTACATTATATTGACTTATCGTTGCAGTTCTACTCAAATACTGCATCCCATCTCTCAGTACACCCAACTCCAGGCTGCTACCCT
The DNA here is from genome assembly GCF_910596095.1 of Thunnus maccoyii. NCBI lineage: Eukaryota > Metazoa > Chordata > Actinopteri > Scombriformes > Scombridae > Thunnus > Thunnus maccoyii. The sequence goes on from NC_056542.1 coordinate 7,851,822, forward strand.
TGCAGAAGTCACAATGCTGAATTACTTTCATATCTCTGCTTTTATATGATTACAGCACACCAATGAGCCTTACATACATGTACACCCAATATTGATTCGGAGCACTTTGCTGCAGTTGAAATATCGTACCTTAATGTACAGTAAAGTTACCCCAACCAGTAGCAATATGTCCCTTGATCCACTGACCTGCCAAGCTCACCTTAACCTGCTGCTGTGGTGTGTGAGGGTCTTAGAGGGCTGACAAGCTGTCAGGCTGTAAGTGCAGTTATTACATTTTCACTCAGATTTCAAACAGTCAAGGCAGATGGCCGCCCACCTAGAGCCCGGTTCCACTTGAGGTTTCTTTCCTTGCCGCTGTCGCCAAGTGCTTGCTCATGGGGGGAATGTTGGGTCTCTGTAAATTAAAGAGTACGGTCTAGACCTGCTCTATGTGAAAAGTGCCTTGAGATGACTTCTGTTGTGCTTTGGTGCTATATAAATAAAAAAAAATCTGACTTAATTTGAGCAGTCTGAAAAACCTGATTGGTTCATTAAGTGGGCCCAGGAAGAGTCACAGAAGTGCATTTTAAAAGATATTTAAGTGCTTAAATTGTCATTTTCAGTGTAGAAAAATTCAAGAATGAATTTAAAATCTAATGCAGTGATATATAGACCAGCATAATTAGCTGCTTCAGTGTTTTGGGATCAGTGACAAGAGTTCATTTAGAGGGTTATGACAATAGAACCATTTTACATCAATGTGAGCCAGAGTAGCAGTGTTGTGCAGGGGTGACAGTTTATAAACCCTGTGATTCAGTCTCTGAGCCCCCCCTCAAAAAAAAAAAGAAACCCAGGCTAGTGTTTGGAGAGATTTGCTGAATCATCTGGCTGTCTTGCCTTTGGAACTGCGAATGAATACAAATGGTTTTGCTACACGGCTTTTGATGGACGTTGGCACAGAAGCCTCCTGAAAACGAGTGCACCACTTTATGAAGCTGCATTTCTGCCGGGTTGGATCAATAGACTGTCTGATTAATGCTGCACTTTTGTAAAGTGTTTTGAATGCATTGAATATTTTACTGAATTGTATATTTGAGCGTATGCAAACAATTACTCATTATCATACTGGAAATCATACTTAGTTGGTTCTTGGAAGTTGGTGGAATTTATGTGTTTAACCAGGGTTAAACCAAAATAAAGGCTTGATGTAACTCGACTTAAATGAAAATGAGTTATCTGATAACTATGTCAAACAATGACATCTGCATACTTTTTTATTGTACGGTTTTTGGTCTTTCTCAGTTGTCAAACTCTCAAACTTTTCCCATCTTCGTCACCACAGACTTTCAAAGACAGTCAAACCAGAGTAAAAGTACCAAGCAGGCTGTTTTATAGAGGCTGAGTCTACACAAACAGTTAGCATCTATGTTTCTTATATCTGTGTGTGTGCAGTGGAGCCCTTGAAAATTAAGCCAAATAGACCCCAGTTATAGCATATTATGCATGTAATAAGTCTCTTCTGGCATCATTTTTAAACAAACTTAAAACTGTCTAAAGGTTTAATTTTGATACTGCAATAGAGCATGTTCAGGTACTTTTGATTATGGCTTAAATTAGGTTTTTGGTCGCCTGATTAGCCAAAAATCTTATCCTAGAATATCACTTTTCTGTGATGATTTTTGTGTGATTGTAACTGCTCCATAGGGTGCCAGATGAAGCACCACACTGATTATTATGGAAAAGAATTCCTCAGGATTGATTACACAAATGAAAAATAAGACCTGAGCTGACACTCAATCTCAACTGGTGCTAACTACAGCCGCTACAGCAGCTTTTTGAAAGATCTGTCTAACTAACTAAATGTAACCAGGAGTGACTTGTGTGTCTGTGATGCCACAGTTAGGAGAGTTGAAGTGAAAATTAAGCTGTGGATAACCTTTTCCAAGTCTGCAGAGATTAAAAACGATTTACTTTAGATATATTTCTTAGTTGTAGAGCATGACAGAACAATTTTATTTACTGGAGCATCAAAGCCTAAAACTCAGAATTGAAAAGAACTGAAAAGGATTAAAAGAGGGCAGGGCTTTAAATTCAAACGTCCAAGGTCTCTCCGAGTTTAGACGAGAGAGTCGAGTGGACAAGAGATCAGCCCTCCTCTGATGTTTGGGTGGGTGGTCACAGTCAGTCAGATATCAAGCCAGTCTGACATTATTAGAAAACAGCTAAAGAATACTGATGTTTCAGACTAAAACGGCTCACCACCTGGCTGACAATCAGATCTCCTTCACCCCTCTCTTGAATGTGTGTGCTCACAGCTGGCATTTTGCGATAATATGCCGTGGCACCCTTGACAACACCATGCATTAAGATTTCTATGCAAAACAATATGTAAATTGAATGATTATATAACATGAAATGTCTTTCTGAGTGATATACCCCGTGGGCTGGTGTGATATAACGGACAGCTATATTATCATACCTTAACAACATGAATAAAGGGGGAAAAAAAGCAAGAAAAAGCAAGCAAGCTCGGCCTCAGTTTGAGTGACAGCTGGTCACAAGCTCGGCGCACACAAGGGTCTTCAGCTCTCCAGCGCTGCAGTTCTTAGTCGGCTTCAGGTGCAGTAGTGAGCTTACACACACACACACACACAAGTATCCTGTTGGCTCGCTTGTCCATGGGGACTGCTTCTATCTGCCATGAGATGATGAGAAGATTTTTAAGCCTCTATGAAAGGTTCACTCGCCAAGCACTACTTCTCCTTAAGGTGTTTAAAACTGATGATTTCAAGCCAGTCAACTTGTCTTCTCTAAGTGTTTGATACGATGCATACACCATTAGTGTCAAGTATCTATATATTCATATAGTTCCCTATATAGTACGTGCATTCATTAGTATTCTAAAATGTTCCAGGAGTGTGTCTTGGTGGCTTTGGTGCAGAATGATGCTGTCAATTTTATCGCAAGACTTCACTCATTAATCTTTACAGTATATATCTGACCTGAAAGCTCAGTGATCAATGAAATCCTGATAATCTACACTATCTATGGTTCGCTGATAGATATATATCTGAAAATGCCCCTTCTGCACACTCACCTACGCACACTATGCAGTTCATTCTTGCGGAACAGATCAACAAAGCTGTTTTGTGCAGCGCCACATACTTGTGTTGCTGTTTAAGACATTTCACTCAGTGATGCAGCTCACACTTTGTATCTGTGTGTTTTATCCCTTACTGCTGCTGTGCGCCTCCACGGTATATTGGCACCCCTACCATGTGCGTATACAGTATTATCTGCTAGCAGCTGGCTCTGCAGTAAGTGCGCATATAAATACAGTAACAGGTGTAGTGGGAAGAAAATGTGTAAGACATTAACGTGGTGATAAATATAGATTTATATTGTGTTCATTTAACATTTTATTTGATTCAGCATTACAGTAGCATTTGTAATCTTGCATTAGTAGCATATTTAGGATTAGTAGCGTATGTAGCATTTAGTCTGCAGGTCTTGAAAAGGTCTTGAAATATTTTAATTGACAATTCAATGTACAGATACGTACATTTTACCTTCTCACCTTTCACCTGTCAGGTAAACCCAGCTGTCTTAAAGGTGCAGTGTGCAGAATTTGGTGGCATCTAGCGGAACAGACTTGGCAGAAATGGAATATAATATTGATAAGGATGTTTTAATTAGTGTATAATCACCTGAAAATAAAAATTGTTGTGTTTTCATTACCTTGGAATGAGCCCTTTACATCTATGGAGCAGGTATGCAGCCACCATAGGTTCTCCTATATGCTTGGAGGGGAAGGGGAAGGATATTCAGTTGGTTGTAGTCTTCACCCTCACTGTTAGATGCCACTAAATCCTACACACTGGTCCTTTAAACCTCTTATTATAAGTTATGAGGTCCAATATGAAAACACAATTTCCTGCCAAAGTTGAAACAGTTTTGGTTATTTCATATGAGAGATTTTGTGTATGTACTGCAGCGCACAAATCAGGAAATTGTGAAATTCAGTAATTTCAAATTAAGTAATAAAGTTATTAATCCCAGTGACGCTCTGTTACTTTTACACTTCGGGGTAGGCATGCTCTCTTACCAAGATTAATGTTGTTTTCTCCTGATTAGATCTTTGCTTGTGTTGTATCAGCTCTCAGATGTATGTCGCTTTGGATAAAAGTGTCTGCTAAATAAAATTGTAAATTGTAAATTGTAATTATAAATTAATGGAGGGTTGATATCAGTTTGGTCTTTGTGTACGGCTCACAGACTGTTCTGGAGGAGAAATGCGTCTCGTGGTAATTCCAAAGTTGTCTTATCACATGTTGTGTGTTCCTAGCTGGCTTGCTAACTTCAGCCACGTGTACGCCTACACTGAGGAGTCACCTGACGCTAGTTTTGTTCAGAATTCAAGTAAGACTGCCAATGATGCATTGTTATTACAGACATTTCTGTGCATGCATTTCGATTTTACCTACAAAGCAGCAATTTCACCATTTGGTTGGATAATTCTTTCCAGTTAACATTAAAAATGTCTCAGTGTCTCAATGACACTTGCTGTCATGTTGATGTAGACATACACACACCACATCAACTCCTTTGACATTTTCCCCTGGGGTGGTATTAGGGAGATTTGACACATGGACATATATCCTTCTGGGAAATAAACTGCTTCATACAGCTGTTTAATACATTTAAACTCCCTCAGGACTCAGCATCACTCACCAGTCTCCACACAAGATGGCAGTAATTTCCTCACTGCAGTTTCCTTCGTTTTAGGCTTTTAGTTTTCGCTGAGTATATGTGCTCATTGACACCCTGCTTCACACTCAGTTACACACATTCACACCTGGCAGATGCCCAGTACAACCACAATCTTTTACTATTGGGTGCTTCACAGCTCTTCAGGCAGAGTTTTGGGGTGAAGTGTTATGTTCAAGCTTATCTCAACAGTAGCTGCAGGTGAGAGTGTTTCACATCTACTGTCCTACATTTTAACCTATGTTTTCTAGTTTTTTCACACGTTAAGACCTACAGTGTGAACTTGTGTCATTTGTGAGCATGAGGGATCTGAGTGCATTGCATAAAAAGTATGTGAAGAGGTCTGAAATGTGTACAAGCAAAATTGTAAAGATTTGACTGACACCAAGTCACACTAGCCTTTGTATTACCAACATTAGAAACCATTAGTGTTCAATACATTTTTTTCTGTTGTACTGTAACATTTTGTATATCAACCGCTGTCAACTTGCAACTTGTTTGCTTCATTTTTAATCAGAATATCTCTTTAATGTCCCATATCAAAAGCTTCATTCAACTCTCATCTTCTTGCAGAATATAAGAACATTATTGAGATTTTGAGAAATCAGTTTGAAACTTGCTGAAGCAGCTAAAGAAATCACAATTTTAAAAATGTGCACATTTTCCTAATGTGTGGGAAAGGTGTTAACTGATTTGTTCACACAAGATATAAAATGTTTGCACCAAATGAAAATGGGAGCTTAAATTAAATATTGTACTACTTAACAAGGCCAAAGGGAATATTTATCAAGCCTGTGACAAATTTCCATTGGGGGTGTAAAAATTTGCATCACCACAATTTTTCAATTTAGCAGACTAGGACTGAAGATGTTGATTAGCCTGACTGCAGTTTGATTTGGCTAAATTGAAACAAAATAAGATTTGATGCTGGTCCGGTGATGCATATTGCACATCTGGAAAGCCATGGAGCGCCAAAGAAAGTGCTGACCGTGAAATATTGATTGAAGAGAAGAAACTTTTGGAGCTGTAAGCATGTTTTCATGAGTTTTGAAATAGCTAGCTGGGAACCATACATGTAAATTTCTTTTGCTAATCCGTGTAGTAGAAGCCTAGATATTTCACTGGATAAGTGAAAAACCTGACCTGTTGGTGGCGCTAGATGAAGAGCCAGGGGATCATCAGACTAAGGTTCATCCTCTGGACACCATGAATGCCTGTACAAAATTTCATGTCAATCCATTCAATAACTGTTGAGATATTGCAGTCTGAATCAAAGTGGTGAATCAACTGGCTGACAGACCAACATTGCCATCCCTAGAGCCATTGCTAGCATGGCTAACAATCAGGAAAGTCTGCCTTCTTGAGTGAGCAAAACCACCTTTTATTTTTGCTGTAGTTAGGGAGACACGCATTAACACACTTTAATGTATGTATCTCTGTCCTGTAGTCTCTCTGTACAAACCACCATCCCTGCAGATACAAGTCCAAAGCACTTCTGTAACCTCTGGCTTGCCGGCACTTCTCATCATCAACCACCCAGGTGTGGATCATGAATAGCTTGCTAACAGCTGCTGTGGTGGTCTAATGAAGTAGATATAGAGATGCACAAGCAAACCAAGGTGCTACAACCTTGACATCGCTGCTGGCGAGATGGCAATACGTCCGCCTTGACAAAAGAGTAAAAATAGACTAGAGGAAGTGGTGGAGAAATGGCAAGGACAAGGTGGTTGGCATGACGACAGTAGTTACAGTACCACTCACTTTAGAGACGTTGTGAACTGAGACGTCAGTGCCAACTCGGTGACAGAAAGATACTGTGCAGATATTAATTTACTAGAGCATTTTTGAAGAAAATTTACTTTTTGTGCTTTTTATGTCAAAATCTTTGAGAGCTTTGTGCAAGATATAAAGACATCAAAATAGAAAACACTCTTTAAGTTTGGAAGAATAATTACCTAAATGTCATAGTTAAACATCCCTGAAGTATAGAACATTACTAATATTTATGATCTAATATATCTAATACACATTGTAGTGTAGAACATCTGCAACATTTCTTTATACTGAAAAGCTAACTTTATTTTTGGTTGATGCTGAAATTGGGTATGTCTGTGTCACCAAGTGTTATTACAATGTAATGAAGTGATGTAGATTAAATAATTGCACAGCTCAAAGCTTCACTGATGAATTCTGATGTGGGAGTGTTTTAAATTTAGTAAGCTGTTGTTCAAAAGACAGACAATGATGGGGGAGGTTACTGGAATTCAGAGTAAAAGTACTTTCTCTCTCTCACACACACAAGACTTATCTGCAGATACTGTAGGTTACTTTAGTTTACTGTATTTTAGAGTAAATGTTGTGGCTGAAGCAGTCGGGTCATACTAAATCTTAATTGTTTTTGTCAGTCAAACTAAATGATAGTTTGACTCTGTAAAATATCCTCTTTTGTAACTGTCATACCAGTTTTACACTGAAGCATATTATCAACTGTCAGAGTAAAACACTAATCAGTAGCATCACAAATCATGCCCTACGGTGTTAGTAAATTTGGAAGTAATAATTTATCAATGAAAAAAGCGAAACAGGAAAAGATAGGGAAATTAAGGCATAAGTTGTTTTATGTACCAGCTCAACTTCATTTTATATTTTCCTTCCAGGCAAATCAACTTCCCAAATGAATTATTCTTTATCAAAGCAGATGATTGAAGCCTGCAGAGACAAAGATGAACAGCTGGACATAGTAAAGAAAAATGTACTCCTTTCAGAAAAGAGTTGTCTCCCTGACGATTAGCCATATATATGACTACACATTCAAAAAGACGATTAGCAAAATTCTGGTGGCTCGGTAGTCTGCTATACAAACTGTGTTGCAAAACCCTTCTTCATTATGCTCCAATTAGTTCTTCTCCCTTATCCCTCAATTTAGCTGAAAATATTTTGAGGACTAAAAATATACATAAGAGAGAAGAGCCTGAATTTGATCTATTTCAATGGACTTACTCAATGGACTTTTATGTATTCGCGCAGGTCTGCACCTCACTGTGAGTGTGCACTTTGAATTTAAAATGTATTGATCAGTTATCTCATCAAACCCCAGCAGGTGAATCATGATCATTCTGGGTCGGAAAAAGTGTCGCTTATTGCGCTTTTCGTTTTAGAATACACAAAAGGCTGCTGGTAGCACCTTCATGCTATTCACATAGGGCTTTTGTTAGCTAAATAACCCAGAGAAGTACTTTACCAAAGTTCTTGAGATCAGAAAAGAGACATCCTATAGACAGCTGCCTAACTCTGCATTATGAACTGACTGTTTGTGGGTCAATACCAGGGCAGTCTGCCAGAGAAATAAGTGAACTACTGACTCCAAAGCAAAGAAATGCATCTCCAGGACGGTAGTTAATGGGAGGCTGTAGGCTGTCCTGGAAAATAGGTCCTTAGACTTTTATGCTCTCATATCGTTTCAGCAAGCTTGTTTAGAGGAGTAGGCACTACTGCAAGGATCTGCATTTGCTGCTTTCTTCAAATTGTTGGGGGGAAAAAAGTCATGCATCCTAACAAGAGAAAAATCAGTAGGTTTTGCAAGATTACAGTAAATTCAATCAGTGATATTACACTTGCAAGCTCTCCTCCACATTTTTGAAAGAAGACAAATCGTCCCTGATTCCAGTTTATCTCAAAGAATATAATAAACACCAAATTACAATAACAGTATATCAATGCTGTTTATTCTTTGATCGATTTAAAAATAGATTTAAGCCTTTTGCTTTATTACAGACAATTCATCAGAGAGAAGTCAAAGTGAGAAAAAATAAAACAGACCTTTTGCAAGAAGCACTCTTTGTGTTCACCCCTGAACAAATTAAAAATGAGAAAACTCTGTGGGATGAGCTTGAGTACAGTTCTCCCATAAATCCAAATGTATCTCAATGACAAATATCTCAAGATCTGCCCATCTCTATGCACCTACTGGTATGTGATATTACTTGCATTTCCCTTTCACTCTCCTCCCTGGTGATCTGTGTGTTTGTGCATGTGTGGTACCATTAGGCTTTTCGGTTTGTACTCAACAGCTCTTTAATTGAATATCTGCACATAGCAATGTAATGCAGCCTGGGAAGAGACAGACAGGGGGGCTGGGAAAGGGAGGGAGGGGCCACAGGAAGAAGAAAAGGAAAAATTAAAAAGAGACTGAGACGGGGAGGGAGATAGAAAAAGAGGAATGAGGATTGTGAGACAGAAAGTGAGAGAGGCAAAGAGGAGGTTGGTGTTGTCAGGCCAACACTAGCTCTGTCTCTCGCTGTCACCTGAAGGCTCTCTGCTGTTCTATGCTGATGCACAGTCTTCTTCACCCTGGAGTAAGATGTGGCTCTTTGTGTGTGTGTGTGTGTGTGTGTGTGTGTGTGTGTATGTGTGTGCTCAGCCTGACTCCTCAACACAGGCACTACAGTGTAGTGCCTATTTCTGCAAGCATCTTTGCTTCTAGTATGTGAGCCGTATGCACCTGCCTGATATGAAACCTTTCCACATGCATCACCTGTTTATAAAAGAGGCATGTCTGAGCCATGTCTTGTGCAGTATATACAGCACAATACTCCTACAAGTGTGTCTAATGCCTATACTTGTGTAGGTGGATGTGACAAAGCCAGCAATATGTTCATGTTGTTGTGCAGGTTTAACATATGTTAGTGCTCAGACAGTTTATTTGGTGCCTCACACCTTGCGATGAACGTTCTTTGCAAGTCCTCTTGGAGAGAACAAACTTCATAAGGATCTTAGCTTCCTTAGACTTAAAAATTGATCAGTTAAGATGTTCAGGTCCTCATTTTGGCATCTGTTTGCTTAAAGAACAACAGACTTTAATGAAATTTAGATGTGATCCATTGAAGCCATAATGAATCTCTGGCTTTCCTATTAATTCTTGGTTTGGCTTAGTGCCTTGAAGTGATAGTTTGGTTGCACTCAGTCTAGTTTTTACTGCTTACTTTGAGGTTTTTTTGTCAAAAAACATTCTTGTGTCCTCCATGACCTCCTTGACTTACTATCTAACAACCAAAATGATTCTAGAAAAAAAGGGAAAATCAGTCAGACAAGTCATAGTTATTGTGAAAGCAGCACATAATGTCCCAACTGCTCTGCTGTGTATCTGAGTTGATTGCATCCATGATCTCTGCCCAACAATCCATTTCAGACTATAGAGTTGCATCACTTCCTTGAGGAAATCGTTCTCTCCAAGACAATTCAGGAAGATTGCTTCCCACAAGGACGAAACTAAGCATCGACTTGGCATTGTTGGATTTGATAGTCACCTCTTCAAATCCTTACACAACCCCCAGCAGCAGTTGGCGAGGTATTGATGATTCACAGATGACTTTGCAATAACTGGATAGCAGAAAACAAGAGCTGCAAAGATGTGGTTGTGTGGGTGGTTGGTGCACTGTTGGCAGGTGGCAGTATTTTAAAGGTTAAAAATGTAGGCTTTTATTTGGTTCTGATTTGAATCTACAGAAAAGCAAGGGAAAACATTTAAAATGATTTAAAAAAAACAATGGCTACTGTTGATGTGATCCTGAGGATGACATGTAAACCTAAAACAGTTTAAAAAATGCAGAAATTTGAAGCAGTGTGTTGCTAGAAAAGGCACATGACGTTCCCCTGGATAGTAGGAGGCCATTAACTGGAAGCAGCAATTCATTACATCATATATTTCATTATTCCTTTAAAAGTCAGCAAATGTGTCCTGGGCACCAATATTCTGGATGAGTTTCTTTCCCTTGCATGTCTGTCTGAATGATGACAGCAGCTCGAAAGATTGAAAGGTTCAATAATATTAAAAACAGCCATTTTAATATAAAGTGGAAAAACTTGAAATGATATTGCAGTTTCTGTTGACACCACTGGACTTTCTGGCCTTGAGAAAGTAACGTATCCCCACACTTGTTGAGTCTTTAGTTTTTTTTGGCATTTTAGCCTGTATTAAATAGTTGATAGTGTAGACGTAGAAATGAAATAATGGGAGAAAGAGAGAGAGAGAACATAACATGCAACAAAGGTCTCCGGCATGAATCGAATTTTGGAAGTTAAATGATGTGCTCCTTAATCATTTGGCCAAAGAGTCGCATGTGTTGAATCTTGAATCCCACTGCAGTGTCTTGCTTTTGCAGCCACAAAACTGAATAAGAAACTGAAGCCAACAATGAAAAAAGAATCTACTGCCATGCCGTAGTATTTCATCCGTGTGGCAACATGGATATCTGTTGAGATATTTCAGTCTGGACCAAAGTGGTGGATCCATGCCACTACCGTTACTACAGACAGTTCTTCAGTAGCTAGTCTTCATTTTGAAAAAGCACTAAAAATCTCTCTTAATGCCAAATATCATACACAAACTCCCAGTTTTAGCTTGGCAATTAAACCCTAAAAATAATGCCTCCATGACTACATCACGGGTCCCACTGTAGCCAGCAGCACCATCTGGAGTCCTGGTGAGGACAGCAAAAAGAAGTGCCCTTGACTTCAGTATGTTGGAGTTTGGGGCGACCATGATGGATTGCACAGTAAAACACTGCTGTTTGAATGATGTAGCTATTTTATGATCTTTTTTTCCTGATCAAATTTAAAACCATCTGAAATGAATTCCATCTATTTCTGATGTGCACATCCCTACTGGCCAGATAGAGGTTAAAAAGGAAAAGAAATACCCATGTGCACATGCAGCCCATCCCACTCTGGCATCCTCTGCCTCATCATCATCCTGCCTTGGCATGAGGCCCAGCCAGGTGGCAGTGTGCACATGTCCTGTCCTCCTTGTTCAACCATCCATCATCCTGTCACAAAATACTAAAAGACTTTTTGAGTGGCACTTCCTACAATGCACCATACCACTCCCATCTTTCCATTTTCTCCTCCAGCTCTTCAGGGGTCTGGCTGTCACAGTGTGTTTCCTGTTACAACTCTTCTGGTTCCTTCCTCTCCTGTCAGCCTTAACCTGCCGTTATCTATCGGGCTGAAACATGGAGGCTGACACAAGCTGGTGTCTGCTGTGCAGTGGTTCCACTGGAATTGGAGTTAATGGCACTTTGTCAAGTTTGGACTAACGGGGAACGAGGTGGGGGAGGTCTGGTAGACATGACAGTGTGAGTTTATGTCCATCACAAGCCATATGACCTGTGATGAAAGCACCGGTTCCCTGAGATTTATGAAAGGCTTGTGGTTGTTAATAAATTACTGAAATAAAGACTGTTTGCAGCCATAGTTTCTATAATAATCAAATGAGCCCAACAGGGAGAAGTAAAAATCAGCCTTTGGTATCATGGTAGTCATATGTGCATCAGAGATTCATGACATGAGTTAGCATCACGTTGTTCTTTAGGAGTAGAAAGCAAAAACTGATTGCATAAGAGCAGGAGACCTCAGCAATCTCTCACCAACACAAAATGACCATCCATTATAATGCAATACTTTTCTGCTATTTCCATTTAAATACACAAGAGACCACATGGTTTAAAAAAATGCTGATTTTGAGGCATTTATTAGTCTTCTATTGTCTCCTCTGGGTTTTAGACTGTTGCTCTGCATTTGACGACATCACTTTGGGCTCTACTAAGTTGTGAATTAAAGTTTTCACTATTCTCTTGAATTTCATAGACCAAATGAATAATCAATTAATCGATAAAATAATTGATGATTTCATGATGACTATAGTTGTTAAACCCATAACAATACTATAGGTTTTTAATGTCTCACTCCCAGGGAGTCGTCTGACTTTTATCCTTAAAGGAATGGCTCAACATTTTGAGAAAACATATTTGCTTTCTTGCCGAGAGTTGGGTGAGAAGGACTCTTGTGTGTGCGCTAAACATGAAAGTACACGCCAGTGCCAGGTTACCTTAGCGTAGCATAAATACTGGAAACAGGATAACAGGCTAACCTTGCTCTGTCTGAGGGTAGTGTAGTCTGGCACATAACCTCCCATAGGACCACAACTTGTCATTTTCACACATAGATTTTTGTACGGATTAAGCAAATTAGATGTAATGTGTTAATTAGTGAGCTTTAGAGGTGCTAAGTGAATTTATTTTACCATTGGACAGAGCCAGGCTAGCTGTTTCCACTTGTGTCCAGTCTTTGTGCTAAGTTAAAATAACCAGCTTCTATCTGTAGCCTCATATTTACCATAAAGACATTAGGGAGGTATGAATTTTCTTATCTAATTCTCAGCAAGAAAGCGAATAGGCATATTTCATAAAATGTCAGACTATTGTTTAAAGTTGTTTTTATGTACAGTGTAGTTCCTTTGACTTTTAGTAATTTTCTGACACAGTTATTCATCATTTGATGATTCATACTCTTGAAGTTCTCCAACTGCCAGTCCCCTCACATTGTCTATATGCAAAAAATGACTTATTTAGAGAATCCTGGATGTCTTGCTCAAGAACACTTCAGCAGGGTTTGAGAAACAGCCTTCCTACTTAATACTAAGTAATGAAATACAGCAGTATGAGCAAGATTTGAAGCCAGACCTTTACACTTACATGACATGTATATTTGGCTGCTGAGCTACAAGCTTCTTGCAGTGTCTTACCATGCAAATTGAGAACTAGAGCAGTACAACATGACACGATTAATGCCTATAGGACAGGTTGACTGCCTGACTTGCTTACATATGGATTACATTGGTAGGAATTTGTGCATGTACTGGAGCTGTATAAGCTTCCAAATTAAATGTTGGTTTTAAGCAGACTGCACATGTAGCGACTGAAAAAGTGCTAGAAAGCAGTATATTAGAGAAGGCTGCAGAGACTCACATAGCAACGCAGCATAAGAAGAAGAAGAAGGAGCGACGGATGAGAGGAGAGGACAGAGGGAACAGGCGGAGGAGAGGAAAAGATTACTACCATAGTACATCAGGCTTAGCTTCACATCCTTAATGGTAACCATGGAAATAATTATAGAGCAGACAGACAGACTGTGTGAGAGAGTGAGAGCCACAGAAAAAGGGAGGGAGAGAGAGAGAAAAAGACAACAGGAGTTGGGGAGAGAAAGAAATCAGTGGGGGGTAAAGTAGCTGAAATGTTTGCTGGAATCCTTAAACCCTGTCTCTGCAGTCTCTGGTGATTGGGAACTATTTGAAGATGGCATGAGCAGAGGATATGGTGGAGGTTAAATCCATGTAAAGTCAGTTTAACCACCTCCTCAGCTGCGGAATAGAGTTTGGCATCTTTTTTGCCTGATAGGTGTAGTTTCACATATTTCCTTTGATGTGAAACACAAAAAGACAGGGTAAGCATTAATATCCACCACCTGCATGGAGGTCATATTATTTTTATCCACCTTTATATCTCACTGCGGATAAGGGACCCTGGTGCGGTGAGTACAGCAACAAAACAGTGTCATACAACGATGGTTAAAAAAGTTGCTTCAAACCCACAGTTGTCATGGAAACAGATCTGAGATACCCTTTACCCCTCTGTAAGTGCTGATTGCTTATCATTGCTGAAAGCCCGATCAATGGTGATGTCTTTAAGGCTGAAATTAAAAACTACTTGATGTTGCTTACATCACTTGTAAAGTCAGATACAGCCTACACTGAGATGCAGAATTAAGTGTTTGGTTAATTTACATAATTGGATGTATTGGCTGGCTGCTTGTTGTATGGATTTCTGAGCAATATTTATGCATTTGTTACTATGGAGCAGCATGTGATGTCATGGGACATTAGCAGGGGTCGTGCAAGGCTTGGGTATAGAAATTGACGTTGTAATATTTAATTTTGATTGGTCATGATTTTATTTTGCCTGTGGGTGTGTGACAGTACGGATGGGCAGGTGCCACACTGGGCTTTGTGGATGTCTTGTGTGAGTAATAACATGCTTGCATGCTTCCCACACATTTGCCCCTGGCTCTGAACTTCACACAGCACTGTGCGTGCATGTGTGCATGTCAGCAGAAGGTGAAAGGGAAATAGAAAAGAGTGAGAGGCAAAGGGGAAAGGAAGAGAGGAATAAATAAATGAGGATGGAAGAGGAAAGAAAGTGAAGAGGGGTTCTTGCAGGGTTTATAATCACTCCAGGTCCCATAAGGATCCATCCAGCCCCACCCCTTCTAAACATCTCTCCCGCTCTCTCTCTCTCTCTTACACACTACTGGAAATACGGAGAGAGAGAGAGAGAGAGAGAGAGAGAGAGAGAGAGAGAGAGAGAGAGAGAGATTGAAAAACAAGGCATCAGTGCACTGCTGCGCCCTCCCTAAACTGTACTGCCGTCCACCTGTGCGGGATAATCTCCGTCCAGGCAGCAGACAGGAGACACTACAACGTACATCGCTTGCCAGGCGGATTACTTGAGGATGAGCCGCATTTTGGTGGGAAGGAAGACGAGGGACTAAGTTGCCATTACCGCCTCGTTTTTTTTCTGTGCAGCCTGACAGCTACTGGCACACGTTCAGTTTTTAGGCATTGCAGTTTTTAGACTACTTTATTCAGTGGCGACTGCTTGTTTCTTAGCCACTCACTTCATTTTTCCCCCCCTCCATCTATCCACAACGATCTGTGTTTGGTATTAGTCTATATTTTCTGGCTGCATTGGAAATTAAACCTTCCTTTTTTAATTTTCTACTTGCTCGCTGGCTGCTCTGTTGGAGGGGTCCGATGGGAAAATAGGCGCAGAGCGGAGCGCGTCTTCTCAGCCTGGCGCAGGCGGACCGACCTTATTGCGCACCGCACCGCTCCTTCACGCACTCATGGCCACTGACACGCACGCTCACACGCACGTGCACACACATGAATGCACATCCAGACACGCAGCTTCATTTTCTCTCTGCGTGCATACCTAGCTTTTGATTGCAATTGAACAGCAGAGTTTTCCCCCTGAGCCCAAAGCAGAAACGCGTTCACTTTTCACCCATTTGGCAAGTTCATTTTTGACATGCACAAGGCGGAGACCCACTAAGAAAACCATCGCAGAAACATTCCCATCTAAAAGATGAGAGAAATTGGCCTCAGCGGATCTTCCGTCGGTTACCGGAATTGCGAGTGCAGGCTCGGGGCGGAGGGCACCGGGGAGAGAGGACAGGGAGAGGCCGGGGAGGAGGAGCTCTCAGCCGGACTGCCCGCCGCGGAACAGCCGCTGCTGCCGGTGATAGAGAAGCAGGCTGCTGCTGCCGGGGGGAGGCGGGGGGAGGATGAACAGTGCCTCAGTGTGAAATTATAACACTCAGCTGGCTTTGGGAGTGTTTGTTTTTCTGTCATTTTACCTCTCACTAATTAGTCTGAAGATGCGACATAACGAACAGTGGCCTACTTAATAACTGCCATCCTGTACTCTTATCAATGTGGCACTTTTGGGTCAGCTTAAAGGTAAATTCAGCACTTTGAAGAAGTAAAGGCCTGCAGTTGCGAATTTACCTGTGCAGTATCCTCTGAAATGACATCCTCTCACCTACAGGTCAAACTTTATGTAATGATTGTTATTTCTTAAGAGCCTAACGTGTTTGTAGTTGAAGAGTCAGATCTACCCAAAAGAAAAATCATAACAGTATTCCTATAATCTTATAATAGAGGGACTTTACGTGTGTCTGTGGTGCTAAGTAGTGAGTTTATGGTCACCATATTGCACTTGATGGTATTTTTATCTCTTAAATATTAGGCTACTAGGCTATAATATTTCTTTAGAATATTCTATATAAATATATAGTTTTCTGTGATATTTGTATAGTATTGTACGTACATTTATTATAAGACCACTGTAGTTCTTTTTCTATTATACCTTAAGAGTTAGAGGATATATTCAGATACCTTGAAAAAGCCCTGTTTCCAGGTGCCTTGGTGGTGGAGGCGGGCAATTTATCATTTATTCATATACCTATTTGTCTATAAAATATTTAAGGGTCACAGATTGCTTTAAGATCCGCACTCATCCATTTGCAACATGGAAGCGATTTGCTGTATTGGGCTTTTCTAGTGGAATCGATTTCACTGGTTTTGCTTTGCGTTGTCATTTCAGTTGGAGTCCTCTTGAATCCTGTTTTTTTTTTTTTTCCAGGCTAATTGAGCGCTGACTATTTAAGCAATATTTCTCTGTCTGGAACTTTAATCACAGCCTTAAAACCCACCAGAGGATGGTCACCTGCTTATTAGACAGTCAGACAAAAGCACGTGTGTCATGACACTTGTTGGCAGGTGCCGTTTGCAGATACATGAACACACTCGGTTATTTATAGACGTTAATATCACTGTGTGCTTTTGGAGTATTGATTCAGAACAAGTGTCGGGGCTCAGCGGAATGTAACACAAACTTCGGAGCTGCTGCAGTTTCAAACAGACACCAAGACTCAGTGGAATACAGGCTGAAGTCAGTGAACGCATCACCAGTCGTAGCTGGCATCAGCTTACTGTGGGGCCACAAAGACTGGAAACCCAGAGACACTGTCTTTACAAGTCTGGACACAAAGTACAACAAGCCCCACCTGATCTAGGTAGGACATGTTTGTCTTCTTATTTGACTTCTGTTTCCCTAAAATCATTACATCATCTGATGCAGGTATATGTTTTATTCCAAAAAAAAAAAAAAAATCTAACAGATGTTGCTTTTCATTAGGAAAAACTTATGACTATGTCCTCTGAAACTACTGTTTCAAGACTGAAAATAGGTGAGATTGATGTAATTTTTAACAGTAAGTGTGACTTTAATACCAGCAGTCATTTGGTAGTCAGTGGGCGTATCCATTTTTACCAGAGCCTGATATCTACTTTTGTGATAAAAATTGAATTAAAACTTTAAATGACATATAAAACAGATGTAAAGAGCAGCGTCCTCGTAAATGTATGCTGTAAATTGTACCGCCAATCTTCACCTCACATGAACCCATCTCTTGTACAATGACATCACTCATCTGTATGTGTCTGTGGGTTTGTCATCAAGCTTAAGAGCACAGATAGTCCGCCGCCTCCCACCTGCTGTTTCCTCACATGCGGTGTGATATTCAAGCAAAAACTCTGCTTTAAACTGTTTTCATGTTGCTCTTTTAATGCCGGACAGTGCAGTCAATACTTCTGAGTGTAAACAACTCTTTTCCGCAACTAAAAGCCCAATAAAATACTAAAAGACTCCATAAATTCCACACCTATTATGTGACACCTGGTGAGAGAGCACTGTTTTGTTATCGGGATTGGTGACTTCTGATGTCCTTGTTTTGCACTGTCGGGAAAAGCACGTGTGCTGTACAATAAATAATGTGCTATGACAAGCATTAGCCTGGTGAATCAGATCAGACTGTACTCTCTTCTCTTTGCTCTAAATATCAAATAATTCCCACCCAGAAACACAAGCTCGATCCAAAATTAGACCTTTCATTTCTTTGCGTTAAAGCTGCAGTAGGTGTATATTTGCAGAGAAGCAGACAGACACTCACTCACTCCCCCCCTCCTCCCCCTGCATTCCTCACTGAGGCAAAAGCAATCATCAGGCAGTTGATTGACAGCTCAGAATGAAGCTCTCCTGCTCAAAAGTTTGCCTCAGATGCCCAAGACACAACTTTAAAAATGACAGCAAATAGCAGAGAAACGGCATTATCAATATTACCAAGAGCCTGATATTATCTTCTTATTCATTTCGCATGAGAATTTGCTTCAAACAAAATGTCAAGTTAAAAAAAATCTAACATAGGAGCATCTCAGTAATGTAATATGTTGAGTTGCAGCTTCATACAAATACTCCAAAGACACAGTAAAGGCTGAAAAAAACAACTGAAATTCAAATACCATTTTGCCAGGCAGATCGACTCTGAGAATACAAAGGATTGTCCAGAATTTTGGTGGTCAGCCAACTTGGCTCATACCGTTCATGTAGAGTAGAGAAACTTGTGATCAGAAGTCAAAATGTATCATGATTGGACTGGTGGCTTGTGCTTCTTTCCCACTCTGTTTAATTTTCAGTTCTCAGTTACATTTACTGATGTTTGCAAAATCCCATCATTTAACTTTACATTTATATATTATGTTTTGAAATTTCAACTGTTGCGTAACAATCATACTGAAGATTATTTGACTGATTTTGTTTATGTGACACGGAGTTTATCTCTATTTTAATGTTTATTTCATAGCATTTTGCATATTTACATTTACTGCTTAAATGCTTGGTTGATCAACAGACAGTTAATCATTAGTAACACCTGATGAATTATTTAAAGCGATACTCAAGCAGTTTAGTATTACACTTCCATAAAGTTGGAAAGCTTATGAGAAACAAATTTTCAAAAGGCAAAATCAAAGCAGCAGAGCCAGAGATATTATGACTTTTAGTCCTTAGCATGACTCACACTTCCCTTGGATCCTACATCTCCCATAATCCAACAGTTACGCAGCTTTCATGTCATGTCAGTGGGAATAAACATTCACGTCAGCTTACTACATGTAACTCCAGGACGGAGATATTGGGAATTTCGGATAGCTACAGAAGAACTACAGATGTGTCAACAAACTGATGGCAACAAGGCTACAATGTCACTGTCACTGGCAGTTATATCTAAATAAAATCCAAAATTAACACTGATCAAACCAATTCAGTTTATTTAAATGGAGCGATACACTGTTTGTATCTGGTTTCACTTGTTAAGGGATTGTTACAAATAAATAATACAACAAAATAATCTAATTTAGGATATTTATCTGGTGTGACTACAAGGTTAGCAGTGGGGTAACAATCTTAGAATAATGCGTGAAGACTACCGGGTCAGAATAACAAGCAGTTTTCCTGTTATTCCCAATTTGTTGATATTACATTACTGCAGCATTAGTCTCACATAGTCAGATTTATCTCCACAGCGCTGGAGAAAAGTCTTGCTGCACCCACTATCAATTCTGCTATAGAGGAAAAAAGACACTTTGGCTTGTTTGTACATCTTTAAACCAGTCATAATCGTCTTGGGCAGTGCTAAGCCCAGGATGCAGTGACGATGCCCTTGTTTGAGCGCTGGCATTAAAATGGCTAAATCCCTGCAAAAGAACACACCACATAAAAGAGTAAAAGACGTATGTCGACTATTTGATAAGACTTTTACTGATAAAAAAGACAAACATAACTTGCTATTTCCAGCTTGTAGGTTGCTGGCTCGGAGGTTGTTGTTGTTGTTGTTTCCCGTAGCAACGGGGACTTTGAAAACAGTAACACGCACATAGCGGAAGGGGAGGAGAATTGCGCTTGAAATAGCCGGCCAATGGCAGGCTTATACCCACAGTGTACATCCGGTGAGTCAGACTACTGCAGCATTAGACTCTCCCTACCTGATAAATTCCTGCATCTTTCAAACTCCACATCTCCAGTTTAAAACACAGGCTCTCCGTTTTGACTCTCAAGCCAAACCTATGGACTTAGATTCATTCACACTGGTGCACCCAATTAAATGTTCAAAACTACACTTTCTTCCATAGATGCAAGAAAAAAATGCTCACACTGTAGAGTCTGGTTGTTGTAAAGGAGATGAGCTTTGCAACACTTGCAGGCTCGGCATCTCAAATGATTGTCACTTCCACCTGTATTTATAAGAATCACCATGAATATCTGCTTATGTACTGTGGCAGTTCAGCAAATGGATCATGGCACAGCTAACTTGTAAACTGTATGAATCACATGTATCATTCATGGAAACATGCTGCAACTGTTTGCGCTCTGTCCATTAGTAATTTGTTCAGAAAGCAGAACGGACTTTGACAGAGAGGTCAAGCTTTAAAGAGAAACGCTGCAGCACTACTGCTGCTATTTGAAGGACTTACATGTCTGTATTTCTCAAACACTCCCATACACATTCACTGTAACTCTTTTAGACTGGTTTGAACAGCCACTGCAGAGCTTTATCTGCTCAGCAAGGGACCAATACTTGTCCAGATAAATGTTACCAAAAAATGTTCACTGAAAAATGTTCTATGCATGTTGGAAATGAAACCTAAAACCCCCGAGAGCGCCGGTGCCTTGCGTTACCTGCTGAGCTCTAGATGACAGCATTTATACATTAAATTATGTAATGAGAGTCCCAGATGTATCGTAGCCGCTGCATTGTACTTCAAACACAGGAGAGACTGCCTTGCATTTGTAGTCACAGTTCATGGATCAAAAGCAAACAGGGAGCCAACCAGCATTCTATCATAACAAAGGCAAACATACAAAAAGCCCTGAGCGTTTCAGCGCTATTAAGACACCCACTCCCTCTCCAGCCTCCATCTCTGCCTCTTGTGTTCCCTCCCTCTCTCCATCCCACTCCCCCTTCCTCTGTGCAACTCCCCCCCCCCTCTCCCTCCCTCTCTTGTTAACGCTCTCTCAGATGCATTTCCTTCATTTCACTCTCTTCCTTTTTTTTCATTTTTTCTGTCTTCCTGTCTTCACTCCATATAGTCTACCTCATGCGCTGTCCCTGCTACTCCTACACGAACCACGAACAACCCCCCCCACCATCCATACACACACATACACACACACCATGTTCCTTTTCTGTTTTTTTTTTTTGTTTTTTTTTTTTACCAACCTCTTACTCATGTGTGTCTACATCCCTCCCTCCCACTCTTTTAACTCTGTCTCTCTCTCAGTTCTCTCAGAGGGTCTAAGCTGGAAGCGATTGCCACCCACACATTCCCTCTTCAGCTTTCAGCTTGACATCAGATTTACATTCACAATGAACAAGCGCAGCATTTCACATGTTGCCTAGCACACAGCTATACACACAAACATGTGAACGCATGAACTGGTTGTTAGCACACGTGAGCACACATGCTTGTCTGTACTGTCTGTCTGTACTGTACGAGAGATGTAAGATTTTGTTCTCTGTATACAGACTGATCTAGTGCTGAAATGATTAGCCAGTAAACCAATAATCAATCATTTATCAAACAAAAATGCAAAACATTCACTGTTTTCTACCTCTCAATTGGTAAAATTTGTTGGAAATGCAATAATTTGGATTTTTGGACTGCTGGTTGAACAAAACAGACAATTAAAGGATGGCATCTAGTGCTCTGCAAAAAATACGACAAGCATTTATTACAATTTTCTGATATTTTATGGACAAAACAGTAAAAACAATATGTCAATATATAATGTATAGTATAGTACACAAGTAATAATCGAAAAAAGATATTAAGAGGTTAATCAAAAATGAAAATAATTGTCAGTTGCAGCCCCACATTGATGCTGTGGGTATTTCTGATCTGACTTTAAGACCCCATTTATACCTGGTATTAAAGAATTAGTTTGAGCATTTCACTCAATCACTTAATCTCTTTCTTGCAGAAAGTTACATGAAGAGATACCACTCTCATGTCTGTCTGTTAAGTATGGAGTTTTAGCTAGAAGGAAATTAGCCAAGCTTAGCATAAAGAATGGAAGCAGGGAGAAACAGCTAGCCCGGCTCTGTGTAATGTTCAGTAATATTGTAACACAGTGTATGTCACTTGTTTGTTCTGTGCACAAACAGAAATGTCTGTAAAATTGTGGTCTTTGAAAGATATTACATGCTGTAACTATGTCTTGATGAACCACAGATAATCTATCTGCCCTTAACTTCTGTGCAGCACTTTTGCTGTTTGCCCCTAACGTCAAAGTGACGAGAAGACTCCAGAAAGTCACTGTGTTCCCAAGAAATAACTGCAGCACATAAAAACCACAAATTGTCTTTTTTATGTTTCTGTTTGTGTGTGGATTAAAGAAATGATGTACAAAATGTTATAAGTATTAGTTGATAATATTTTTGAAATAGAAGTCTCCTACTGCTTGCATTGTTTATGTGAAGCTAAGCTAATCGCTACATCACTGTAGCTCCATAGATAACACACAGCCACAAGGGTGGTATCAATCATCTCAGCTATCTCTCAGCAGAAAAGCAAAGAAGTGCATTTCCCAAAATGTACTATTCTTTTAAACGTAATCTGGTTCCGGATCAAGGTTCAGTGCACCCAGAACACATTGCAATCAGATGGCTCATCTACAGGTGGTCTGGTTTTCATTGTGATTGGATTTCACCCATTTCAGCCTCCTCCTGCTATTTTGAAACCATTGCTTTGACCTGGAATGTTCCATGTTTATTGACAAGTCCTCCAGCTCCATCAACCAAATTTGCATATTGATATCCACTAACAATGAGGAGGCCAGAAACAAAATGACAAGAACCCTTTGTAAAATTATGTGCAAATGCAAAAGCCCATTATTAACTGTGTCTGAAATCACTCCCTCCCCTATGTAATAGACATTCAGTAGCTCATTCTATGGTGAGCAGTTCATTGAGATTTGCGACCCTCGTGGAACATCATTTTGCATCGTCTCTGACAGGTTTGGTGTCACATATATAAAATGTGACACTTCATTGTGCCATTATTAGCAGAAAGACGTGTATATGCAAGGGACATTCTTACAGTACTTTACCATGCACTGTGTGCTGTGTACTGGATCCCCTGCATATTTTGAGTGGTCCTAAGTCCCCCTCCTCACCCCCACCAATGATCTAGATACACATCACACATAGACACATCACATCACGTCTCATTTGTGATGATCATCTCAGTGTAGTCTCAGTGATCTGACCAGAGTGGTTTATTCCACAAGATTTGCCAAGGCATTTTCTTTTTTTATTAATCGTGGATAAAATCTTCATTGGCATGCACCTGGCCATCCTTCCAAAAGTCAAGATGTCAAATATTTCAACACAGTGACAGTAAGAATGAGCAACTTGAACAATGTTATTTCAGCACATGGATGATTTATTAAACAGCTAAATAAAAGAGACAAGCACATCTACCTTCAGTGTGACCCCGGTAAGGCTGAATCACAACCTCCCATGACATGATGATGCCTCAGCCACACTGTCTGCTTTTCATGCCTTTACATCATCTCTAAACAATAGTTACATAATCGCATTTTAAAATAGGTACAACAGGCGAATCAAAGCAGGTCTCCAGATGTCCTCACACCTTCCGTTTCAATGCTGCTCATAATCAAACTCATTAGCACATCGTGTCAGTCATCAGCAGTGATCCCAGGACTAATGACGCTTTTAAATGATTTACTGTGATCTATCAAGTGTCTCTGTGGCTGCTTAACACATTCCACCACTGTGTGTGTGTTTGTGTGTTTGCGAGGAAGCCTATACGGATGCGTGACTGTCCATACAATAGACCAATGTGTGCGTACATGCCTGAGCACCTTCTCTATTCAGAGCTTTGTTGTATAGTATGTTTGAAACTAAAATGTAAAGTACTTCAGGAAAAAAAAAAAAAAATGTTGCCATGGCAACGAAACACAGAGCCTGGTTTGGGATCAAAAAAAGAGTGAGTGAGAAATAGCTTTAAATGGACCTATTCAGACTTTTTTTTCTTCTTTTTTGTTCCAGACTGATGCTTTTGTTGGCGTTTTAATAGAAGGAATGCTTAATGGCTTCGATTAATTTAAGACAATCATTAAAGTGAGAATGCAGGTGTTAAAAAAAAAAAATGACAAAAAAGGCAATGACCACGCCACCTCTTTCGTTTTAATTTGTCTTTGCTCAGTACGCACGCTAACCGCACCCATCTCACATCCTTCCAGTTCCATAAAGACCGTGGATCAGATGATTTATACACTGATTCTGAATGAGTCTTTGCACACACTGCCGCCCACATTTCTCCACTCTGTGCATGTTAAATGTGAAAAAGGGGCAGGTACAGAGTATCATGTTTGAGAAGTGAATTTTGGTCTGTATTCAAGTTGAAGAGTGCCTTTTTTCCAAAATCTGCTCTTGGCGCCTACTCTTACCAAATGATAGATAATGCAGCCTGCGGAGGAAATCGAAGTGCATGTTTAAAGCAAAGGAGGTATCCAAACCGTGTAGCTGCTGCATTCTTGGTTCAAATCTTATCGAAGGGCTTTATTGCACGTAATTGTTTCGTCTGCTTCCAACAATCTTATAAGAGCAAAAGGTGCCAGAGTTCTTTAAAATGAACAGGAGAAAACTTAACGGCTGGGTCCTAGACACTTTGTTGGATATAACCTAAAGCAATACCCTTAATGATGTTGTTGTGATTGAAGCCATTTTCTTTCTTGTCGTTGAAGAGGAGAAAATGTCAGCGAGTGTAGCCATCAGGCGTTGGTAGCTGGTCCACCTGTGAAGAAAAGAGTGATTATAGTGTTGTGGCTAATGGCTACATAGCCATGTAAATACAGCACAAAGCATGACATTGACATAAATACAGGGTGAAAGTAACAGAAGCTTAATTGCAAGCAGAAAGCTGGCTTTTTCCCAGACTGTATTTGCTGTATTTTTATCATTAAAGGGAACAAAAATCACAGTTAAAGCAGTGGAATATGTATATACTGTTTTACGTGTGAAGCCACATTCTTATTGGAATACAGGAGGTCTGTCTCAGGTTTCTAGATCATCATCCACCAGCTACAGGTAGATTGGCAGTCAAGGTGATTCAGCTGTTAGGTAAAGTGGCATTTCGAGAACTCTGTGCTTCCTTAAAGTCTTAATTTGATGTCTTTCTTTCTGAACCTGTAGGTTTATTTTGGAGAAAATGGAGGGGGACATCAATCACAAATGTGAACAAACAGGATATCAGTTTGTTAAAGTTTTATTGGGCGAAGAGAAGCAGAGGGAAATGTTTTTCAGAAATCTATAGGTGGGTTTCCATTCACCCTTTTTTATGAGTTTTTCCAATTTTCGCGTAAAAAATGTGATTGGACGATAGTCAAAATATCGCAAAAAAACTTTTTATTACGCTCGGATGAGGTGGAAAAGTTGATGTATTGATAAAAGCAAAATATAATAAAGTGTGAAGGAAAACAGATTTAGTGAATAAATGATGACGTACAGGAGGCATGTGACTTGAACGTCCCTGAAGCTTCCATCCCACTGGGTAGCATTCAGTACATCTCTATATACAATAACTGACATATGTCTGTTATCGAAATGCTTCCGAAAGCAAGAAGCTGTGATGTTAGCTGTTCAAGATTCTCCATTTCCACTGTCCGCTATGCTCTCCATCAACAGTATTTGTGTCACGGTTTCCATAGCTTCAGCTTTGACTGTTGCTCTATTAATTACGTCATCGCGTTGCGCCATCTCTGTCTTTTTGTGGTTTACTGCACTTGATAGGAGAATCAGCAACACCAACTGTTTATTTTGATGCACTCAATTATACAGTAAAACACACAGTACTTCGCATTTTCTTTTACTGATCTTATAAAATTGCGGTTAAATATCTAATATCGCATAGACTGCATACCGCGCTGTTGAGCCACCCTGAATCACTGCAGGGGAAATTCCTTCACTGCAACAGCCCTAGTTGTCACTTGACAAGTGAAACACTGAATTTTTTATTTTGTCAAAAGAATTTTAACTCAAGGTACACTTTCTAGCTTTCAGCCATATCTCACTGTCTTCATTAGCAGAATAATCCTTTCTAGTTTAATGATTTTGAATCAACTGCATATACTGATAGATTATTTTGCAAACTGAATAGTTATTTGCAATCATCAATCATATTAAATTCATGTATATCTTTACTAACAGTAATATCCTCTTTTTATTATTGTTCTGAATGCTTATAAACAGTTTCAACAACTGCTCTCATTTTAATCTTTATATTTAATTATAGATTTGACTTCTGTATGTAACATCTGTTGAGGAACTACAGATGAAAAATGAAAAACCTATTGGCTAATTGTGGCGCACTTACCGCAATGGTAATTATCATGTTTTTTTTCCCTATTAAATAAACAAACAAATAAATAAAGAATATACAGATTACTTTAATTCATTATGAATGGCAAGCACAGCTACAGATGGAGTCACTGCCGGTTGTGACAGCAGGCAGTCAAACATGCATGTTGTTATTGCATTTTTGCACTTCAAGCAAATAATTACCTGCAGTATTAGAGCAGTATGATTGCATGATGGAGCAGGAATTTTGCACTGGATACTGCTGCAGCTGTGCATAGCACATAAGAGCATCTTTTGCTCTCAGTAAGGCATTGTTTTGCAGACAATGTGCTTTATGTATGTGCTGTATACTGTAAATCAACATTAATCTGCCCTTTGTGACCAAAGAGAAATTATTATTATTCTCCATTCAGATTTTTCCCATGTAGAAGAAGAGGAATCAGAACAAAAGCAGGCAATGTGTCTGAACTGGGGAAGTTTAGAGATATGATATTTTGGAGGTCAAACTGCATTTAAATTCCACCTCTGCTTCAGAGTCTCTTCGGAGATTAAGAAAGTAAATGCTTACATGGCGCATGGGATTCTTGCTCAGCAATTTCTAAATGAAATATAATGTGAACACAAACTGCTGCAAGTGTTGGCTTTGTATAAACATAATGCTTAGTAAGACAGTTTATCATTTGTGAATAATTATCATTATCGTTTTGTTTTGCTGGTTACAGATCACTTAAGAACGTACTGCAACTTTTTCTCCACAAAAAGGCTCAAATTAATCGATCTATCTTTCATTTCTCTGATGCAAAAATATGCTGTAGTTAGTCATATTACAACCATAAACTTCCAAACATAGACAAGTAGATGTTTTTGTACACACTTTGTATACTTTTTAGAGGAAAACAATAACAGCTGCAACTACCTAAAGCAGACAAAGACTTGGTTGGTCTCCCACCCCAATGAAACCCTCCACTGGAGGATGTAATAAAGCACGTGCTCTCTCTGAATCTTAAAACTCCAAATTGGCACCAAAGGGAAGTGTTTTTTTTTTCATTGTTGTTGTTTTTTTTAATATCACCCTAAGGGTTAGGATAGTACACCAACTCACAGACGGCTTGTTTTTTTTCTGATCTCACTGTCTATAGCTAAACCCACAAAAACTGCCTCAACTTTGGTTTTGTTACCATAAGACTGATGCCAGTTGAATCTTAAATCACTTTTCTCTCCTTGGCACAATCTGCTCCTCCAGGGGAAACTAATTAGGTTGGGAAACAATAAATTCTGAAGAGGATCTCAGTATTACTGTTATGAGGCCTTTTAATTGAGATGGTTGCAGTTATGATGCATACATAATGATCGCATAACCTCCATCGGTAGAGGGCATCACCCTTGGTAATTGCTGTTAATTAACATTGCTTGCAGAGTAACAAACACCTAAGAAGCTATGAGTACTACTGTGAGCGAGTAAGGCAGCTACATGAGATGAATATTTAAAGAAAGTTCATGAACCAGAACTCTTTCAATATCTCCAAAGTAAAGAGAATCAATTCCTAGAACGTTTTAGTCTATCAATTACGTAAAATGTACCAGGTACCAAACTGTATAATTTTGTGTCAGTCATCCTGTAAGTGTAGGTTTAAATTCATTCTAAAGAAAAGGTTTCCTATTATGCAATCATGTTATAAAACGCAGTTTTGACAAGATCAAAATTAACTTTTCATACAATTACAGTCAGCCGTCAAAAGCGCTCTTGACACCTTTTAAATGGTGCTAGATGTTGAGTTTTTCCCCCTTTCCCTGTGATTTTTCAGTAACCTTTTAATATCTGCTTTCTCAGATATGATTTAGAAGACTCCTTCGACAGTCAGTCATCCAGCCTACAGAGTTTCATCTGGTAGTTTTGAAGCTGTTGATTTGGGCAAAGAGACATTGGCATAGTTTGATGTCTTGGTTGGGTGACAAACACCTTTGTGGTCGTGTTTTTCCCTCCTCGCGTGGGTTGGAGAAAATGTTAGGATTGCAGACAGAAAGATGGGCAGGCTCGAAGTGAAAAGATTGCCATTTGGACAGGTAAATGGAAGAGAGCGAAAGGAGAGGGACGATGAGGATAAAAGAGGAATAGAGATAAATACAGATAGAGGTGAGTATGGAGAAAATGGAGGGTTCTAGATGCCACACATACAAGGGGAGGGAAGGAGAGGAAAACAAGAAGAAGGTGCAAGGAGGAGAAAGAAAATGAGAGAGAGAGAGAGAGAGGAGAGAGATCAGGGGCTGAAGAGAGGTAGAGGGATAAATGCACTATTTGAATTATGTAAAATAGCTGCGTGGGAGAGAGGAGGTGTGTGTCTGTGTGCGTGTGTGTCTGAATAGTGTGACTGTGTGACAGAAGAGGCTGAGAGAGGGAGAGCACAAGGAAAGAGCACAGATATACAACATGATCAACATGAAGAGGCTGAAATGCAGGAAAAATATCAAGAGATCAGAACAAACAGAAATGTAACCACCTTATATTTGAATCAGCTGGGTTATCATGCTGTAGTTGTTTCTTTGAGAGGGCCATAAAGCGGAAGAAAGGGAATAAACTAAGAAAGGAAGACCGTGCAGAGATGTAAAGTAGCCTTTGATATGATCCTGCTGTAGTTTGGAGACAATAAAAAATATTGTCTAAGCAGGGCTTCTACATAGGTGGTCACCCTGGCTTTATTAGACAAGTGGTTGTTTCGTTCTCATCCAGTGGAAATGTGCAACACGCTGCTGGCTTTTTAGAATCTTACATACATTCACTGTGGGTGAGGAAGTGAAAAGCCTAAATTATGTTTTTAGAGTTTATTTTCAGCTGTACTGTGCACACATACTCTCCCTCATGAGATCCCAGCTCATAGCCAACATTCTCTGCTGATAATCAATATCTTTATATCTGGCTGTTGTTGTGGTGAGAGGTTACAATGTTTCTGTATTTCTCACAGAACTTGGGAAGAAAACGGAAAGAAAAGCAGAAGCTACAGTCTTTAGACCATGATGTGATGTGAAATTTTACACCCCCTCCCTGCTAACATTCAATGACATACTGCTATTAAGGTGAAGAATAGATTGACGAAACATATTTGAGAAATTAAACAAATAAATAAAATGTGTGAAGACAATTTGATTGGTTAACAAAGATTACGATATTGTAACCCTAGTTCTATAAGCACAGGTGGAGCCCTCTACTGGCCTCTAGGGGTAATACTCTTTCAATCGCACACACGCAATCGCCCACTGAAATATGCATTGTAGATGCTTAAGTGGATGGCGTAGGAGCAGCAGGGTCCATAGGTAGAGGGCTCTGCCTTTGCTTATAGAACTAGGGTTACAATATCTCACTCAGCCCTCTACTGGACTCTATGGGTCAATCACCCTGCTGCAACGAGTCGTCAGACTGCCTCACTGAACCTGACCAGCTATAGGTTAGTCGCTGCGGCCCTCCTATTACTTAATAATACCAGCCGCTTAAGTAGACCAGTAGAGGGCCCAACCAAGTCCAGTGGACCTGAGCTGGGTGAAAACATGGCCTAACCAGGCAGGGGTCATAGGTCATACACCAAACACCCCATTTCCCAAGTTATCTTGGATTACAGGGGAAATGCAGCTGTATAATTGCCCAGGGGGGGTCAGGTGTACCACAGCTGACACTAACGCTGCCCTTTCCACAAGTCCTGAGTCACACCTGCTAGCACGGATCTTGCCCAACAGCCGCTCTTGTCTCACCCTCTCCAGCAGCGGGGGAAAGAGATGAACAGGGGGAAAGGCATAAAGCAGCCTCCTTGGCCAAGGCACGTGCACAAATGCGTCCATCCCCAAGGGTGGATCATCTTGTGGCGTCAGGGAAAACCAGAGCAGGCAGTGGGTGTTGATTCAAATTGATGAACAGGTCCACTTCTTCTCTCTTGAACCAGTTCCATATCTGCTGCACCACCTTGGGATGCAGCACCCACTTGTCTGGCAGAGGGCTGCCTCTCAACATGAGGTCGGCCTGTTCTCCAGACCCGGAATGTGGAAGGCCTTAAGAGACAGGAGGTGTTCTGAAGCTCACACAAACAGGTCCTCCGCCATCTTCAGCAGGGCTGCGGATTAGACTCCACCCTGCCTGTTGATGTAGGCAACCATGGTGTGGTTGTCTGTTCTTACCAACATGTGTGTCCCCTGAACCAGAGTGAGGAAGTGTTGGAGAACCAGGAGCACCGCCTTAAGTTTGAGGAGGTTAATGTGTTGGTTTTCCCCTGAAGGCCACACACCACCTATCGCTTTCCCCAGACAGGTGTCCCACCACCCCGTTGGGCACGCATCTGTGAACATCGCTATATAGGAGGTCACTCGACCCTGCAGTGTTCCTGCCAACAGATGCTGTTGGGACGTTGGGGGAACATTCACCAAGCAGTGCTTGTGCCTCTTGGGATCCTAGCACAGGCTGGCAAACCAGCGTTGTAGGCGGCACATGTGCAGGAGCCCCAGTGGAACGACTGGAAGGCCCCAATGCCTGCCTGACAGTCAAAACTGCCACTGCCACTCCCTGCAGCAGCCTGAGGACTACCTGCTGCCAGGCCGTCCATCTGGGTTCCAACAGAACAGCCCGCAGTCTGACTGAGTCGAGCATGACTCCCAGATACTCCACCTGCTGGCATGGCTTGGGGGGCACTCTTCTTCCAGTTGATGGGAAAACATAACCAGGTTAGATGCAGCACCAACCTGGCTGTGTGGAAAATGACTCATTCTCTGGACATGGCCATGACACTGAGGTTGTTTAAGTAGAAGAAGACCCTCATACCCCGGTGGTACAGCAGTTGCAGCACCGTGTCCACACATCTGCTGCGGGGAGCCAGGGAGTAGCCAAATGGTAGCCTGTTGTATTCGTAGGCTACCCCTACATGTTCGTCTTGTGTTTCTGCGCCACCTCAACATGAAAATAAGCATCTTTCAGGTCAATGGTGGTGAACCAGTCAGCTGGTTGAACCAAGTTTCAGACAAAATGGGTCTGAAATCTCCTGTCTTTTTGGGAACCAGGAAGTACGTGGAGTAAAACCCCTTCTGTCTGTCGTGAGCGGGAACAATCAAGACAGCCTGTTTCAATAACAGGTCCTGGATCTCTTCAGAGAGAAAATTGATCTCCATCCATGGAGAAGTAAGATTAGTGATCTGATTTTGCCGTCGCTGAAGAAAAGAGGATAGTGCGCAGCAGTGAGACGCTGCTTACATAGTGTGTGAGACACACATAATTGGTTGGCGCGTTCTGATTGGTGGGCTACATACATGCAAGTTTCTGGGGCAATTGCATGCATGTGATTGGAAGAGAGTATTACCAATAGAGTCCAGTAGAGTCCAGTAGAGGGCGGAGCCTGTGTGAAACAGAACATCTGTCATCATTATGTGACCTAGCTTGTGGATATGTGACAGAAAGTCAATATCTATCCAATACACAATATTCCCACAAGAAACACTAAATAATTTGTCTTGAAGGCAGCGCTGCAGAAACAATGATAACGTCAGTTTTATACATACTAACACACACTACAAACAAGAAACGAGACTTAATGTCAGAGCACTCAAGACACTGTAAATTTATATATTCCACAAATAAACATGCAACATTATCGGCTAGATTAAAGATCACATATTTAGCAAAATTCACTTTCAAAAATGTTCTAAATATGTGTCCCAGTGGGTCTACGGACCCACAAGTATAAGGAAAGACCCTCCCCTCCCTTTTTCTCTTTCTCCGTGTATCAGGAAGAGACTATTCTCCCAAGAAATTCGTCATTCGCCCAAAAATGACATATAGTTATGTTTGAGTGACAGATGCCATCTAGTGGCTGTAGTAATTATGACCCAGAGCAGAGCTGCAGGTGAGATAACGTATATTTATGTTGACAAATTTCCTCATTTGGAAGTGGCAGGTGGTTGGAGGTTATAATCCAACAGTGGAATTTGCTACAGGAGACCACTGATTGTTTCCTGTTTCCAACCGCGAATCGGAACAGTTTTAAAAAAAACATAACTATGATCGTCTTCCAACCTTAACCACACGGTTATTATTGTAGCCATGATGACATGGGTTGCCTAACTTTAAGGAAGTAATAACTTTAATTCACACCACATATTTCTCTAACATTGACAAAGTGATCCTTTTAACCCAAACTATGATCTTTCCCCAAACCTAACCAAGTGGTTTTTGTGCCTAAACCTAACTGGACCTTAACCACAGTGTTATCACATCATAAAACATCATTATTTTTTAACAATGATTTGTAACATTTTTGGAAAGCGCAGACAAATTATGTTGAAAACGCTCCTATGTGTCGTTCTGGTGTGCATGGACAAACATTGTATTTGGTCATTTAATGTGGAAGATTTGCTACATGATCACAAGTAGGTTTTTCTTTCTTTTTTTTTCAACATAAAAGTCCTCCCATCGTCCCAGCATTTGAATATGTGGTGGAGGGGTTAAAATTTAATTTTAGGAAAGCTGCAACAGTTGGCAAAAACTTTTACTTCACGATGGACTGCTTCACCATCCAGGGCGAGTAAAAGACAGGATTCACTAGTAGACCCCAAAATACAATTGGAAAATGTGCATAACAAGCATGTCACCTTTAAAACAAAACTGTGAAGCAGTTTCAAAGTGCTCTGAATACTAGAAATTAAAGTATTAAAGATTTAGTGTACGAAAATACAGTCGAAACTATAAGTATTTGGACAGGTACACATGTTTTGTTCTCCAGGCTCTTTGCTTCAGCACATTAAATTTGAAATAAAATAATGGATACTGCATTAAAGTGCCAAGTCTCAGCTTTAATTTGAGTAGGTTTATGTCAATATAGAAAGAACTGTGTGTTATGTATAGCCCTTTTAACACATAGTGCCCACATTGCAAGGGTTCAAAAGTATTTGAACACTAGTACTAAGCTACTATGTTTCTCGGGCAGCTGTGTGTCGTTTCAACGTTAGTTCACACACAAAAGAGTTCATACGTGGCTCAGAGTTGATTGAGAGTTGCCATTTAGATAGAGGTGGAGTTGTCTGTCAATATGAGGAGTAAAGAGTTGACCATGCAAGTGAAGATGATAGTGATGAGGCCGAAGAGATATCAAAGGTAGTTGGTTGGCAGATACTTACGGTCTGGACTGTAATTTCAAAGTGCTTCACATAAAAGAAATGATTGATCAAAATATACT
The DNA here is from genome assembly GCF_910596095.1 of Thunnus maccoyii. Taxonomy (NCBI): domain Eukaryota; kingdom Metazoa; phylum Chordata; class Actinopteri; order Scombriformes; family Scombridae; genus Thunnus; species Thunnus maccoyii. The sequence goes on from NC_056542.1 coordinate 7,885,445, forward strand.
GTATATACAAATTCTTTCAATTAAAACACATAAAACAACTTTAATTTAATAGGCTGCTTCACAAATGAGTCGCATAGTAACTTAATAAATGACATGAGTAAAAATAAATGAAGCCTCAGTAATCTATGGTTTTAGTCTAGGAACCTCACACAAGCAGAGAGATTTGTAATTCTGTTCTGTGAGACACAAAGGACTTTTTCTGGTCTTTTTTTTTACTGGCTGTCTCAGAAGTCACTGTCATCATACAGTGGCATGTATAGGAATTTGCCTTGACAACACTGGTGCAGAGACAGACATTGATATTTATTGAGTTTGGTGGAAGGACAATAGGGACGAGGAAGTAGAAGACATACTGACAGACAGCAGGCAATACTTTTATGTACACATTCAGTCTGGTTTCTGATGTAATTTGTTGGTGCTTTGTTTGGGTAAACAGGCCGAGCAGGTCAACTGGGCCTCCTGTGATTTGTTTCCTGTGTTCTCTAACTGTACATTCACACTCTTTCCATCATCCATCAAGCGTAGGACAGGAGTTTATTCGCTCACTGACCAATTCAGTGCATTAGGCACCGACTCGCAGACGGAAGTCAATAAGTGCTTTGTTTGTTTAATGCTCGCTCCTCTCTATCCGTGCATCTCCCGGCTCCTCCCCTCAACATGCAGACTGTTAACATTCGCCTCATCTGATGTCCAGACAGAAAATCTATCTCTCCAATAGTCTGTCGCTCACTTTATCAACCCCTTTCCCTTCACAGATGAAAGTGTGTTTGTGTGCAACAGTAGAGGCAGCGGCGGCTTCGGTGGATGGGTGTGACCCCGCATGGATTTATTTCTGCCTCTCCCACCTTTGACCTCTATCTGTATTCTTTCACTCTCCGGTTTCATTCCTTTAGGCAGACTATCAATAAAAGGTTTCCCGTAGCTGTTTATTTCAGCAATGCCCCATCTTTCTCTCTCCATATCCTCTCACTCTACCTGTGTGTCGGCACCACAAGTTTTGTCCTGTCCTCATTTTGCCTTTGATGTCTCCTATCCGCTGATGTGTATTACTGTCTCACCTGTCGACCTCTCTTTCTCTCTCTCTCAGATCATCGCGCCCGGCGGAAGAGCATAGCCACAGGGAAGCAGCCCAGCATGGAGGTCCCTCCCACTGCCCCCCTTCAACCCTTCCGACAATCCGTGAGTAACTTCCCCTGTTCCCGGCCTCGCTCGCTGCCTCCGTCCCTCTCGCTCTCCCTTCTTCCTCCTCCCGCCCTGGGCCCGCCGCACACCTGCGGCCGCCGGGCCAGCGGCACCCCGCCTCACCCTTTCCCCCTCTCCCTGGCCGTCTCCCCTTCCCTCACCTTTTGCCAGCAGCAGCAGCTCCAAAAGGGCTCCAAGAAGGGGCCCGGCACACCCCCTTTGCCCCGCTCGCTGCCCCTCTCCCCCACCCTGTCCTTCACCCTGCCTCACTCGCCTGCCGCCTACTCCTCCTCCCCCCCCTTATCGTACTGGGGCGGAGACTGGAGGGCTGCCGGTACGAGTCCAGTGGCGGGAGGACCGTTAATTGCATCACTGCCCCCTGTTGAGGTATGTGACACAAACATGGCTGACGCAGAGACACTGGCGACATTTACATACAGTATTTTGTGTAAATGTGGGTTTTGGTCTTTCATTTTTGGTTTCTTAAGTCTGAGTGAACTCACAGCACTATCAGCACATCTTAACTGAGCAGTGTGTTTGCAAGTTTTAGTTCCCTTAGTACAAACTGACTATGAATTTGCAGATTTTATTTTTTTTGTACCGTTCCAAGCAGCCATTGGTTTCCATTCATTTCTCAACGATGTGAAAATCAATTACCATACTCTTGAAACATACTTAAGTTGTGTAATGGAACAAACATTAATCTGTGTTCGTGCTTATCAAAGTGACTTCATCATTCTGTCGTAATGCAGTTTAAGTGCAGATGGATTTAAACGGTCTGCACAATGAAAACATAATAATGATGGACATAAAACACAAAATTTATACTGGAGGGCGGAAAGCCAAGCCTCCTCGATACAGAGAACTCTTTTTCAATTCATAAACATGATGCAGACAAGACGAAACGAGAAGCAAGAGCAGGTAAAAGAAACATGAGCAAAGAACATACAATCAAAGACAAACAGAAAAAAAAAAAATGAATTAATTGAATGTGAAATGAAAGGTCAAAAATGACTAATGTTGCCTATTATGGAATGTAAAATAACTTGACGTTCACTGTGATGAAATGCACAATCAGTTTCAAGAGTCTGTTAATGGATTTCCATATTATACAGAAATGAGAGCAAAACCACTGGATGCCTGGAATGGAGGGAAAAAAATATGTCCAGGTTTGTAAAACCCAGCAGCCCAGTTTACAGTGATGTAAAGTCACTTGTGGTAAATGGGCTAAAACACACAAAATGACTTATATGATTTTTTAATGACTACAAAAGACAAGCAATATAAAAAAAAATTGTGCTGTCACTGTTTCTCCTGGGATCATCATTTCTCTCTTTTATACTAGAGGCAACCTCAGTCAAAAAGGGAGAGAAGAGCCGGCAGCGAAATATATTCTGTCTATGGACAGAAATACTGTAATCTGTTTATTGTTTTATTCATGGTGAGAGAAACTCAATCACAAGGTATTAAACGTGCACATAAAAGGGCTTAAAAGATAGATTGGTGTCTTATTACATTTTTGCCAACCATCAATGTTGCCCGTCTCCATTATTTCTGCTAGTGTTTGCACACTGTCACTGGTAGCTGGAAATAGCAGGACTTATTTACCTCCCTTCAGAGATCTGCTGCCCATTCACTGTTAGCAGTACATTAAAACAACTTCCACAGATTTAAAAATTGCAGGAGCCAGATAATCCATTAGACTAATGTGAAACTTCAATTTGGCTCGGTCAAAGTTTGTGTGTTTTCATCATTATTTCATTGTGGCTGAGATGAGTGTTTTCATATCAATATTTCAGGTTCTCTGATTGGATGAGCGAGCCTGAAGGGCGGGAGGAGAGCCACAGTGTAAACTTAGGATGCAGACTAAACTTTTCTGCCTTTGCTATTATCTTTCTCTCTGCACACTGTCGATAATTTTATGCTCACAGGAGGAAAAACAAATATTGGCTTATAAATAATCTCTTTAAAAAACACATTGTCTTGCAGTATTTTGAGCATCTTTGTTAGACCAGACAGCAGTTCATTTGAAGCAATGTTTGACAATTAAAAAAAATCACATTACATACAGCTGCTGAATGTGGATAGAAGCAAATGGGCTGAAATACTTAATCTCCTTCAACCTAAAATGAACCCTAAACCGACTAGTACCAGAGCAAATTTGTGCATGCAAACGTAGCCTGTGAAAATGTTGCCTCACTTTATTGTGGCTTATTGTGATTCAGGTTTTTCTTTCTCTCCATTGAATACTTTGACTTTTTGAGACTTAAAGTGTCAGACGGAGCGGCTAATAAAATCAGATTTAGTCATGCAGGCTATTAGCTTGGAACCAGCAGATGGAGCCAAGTCTTTAGTCATATCCTCAAGACAGGCTTCAAAGCCATTTGACTCTTGCCAGATGACGAGGTGTCATTTCCCTCCAGTCATTCTCCCACTGAATAATGCTGCCATGCTATAGGTATATAAATGATATTATTGTGAATCCTCAGAAGGCACCTGAAAGCTGAATGGTTGAAGCTTCTTTACGGCACAGAGGCAGATAAAGAAAAAGTGATATTTCATGCATGTTTTGAGACATTTGAGCTTCTAAGTTATTTTCACGGTGAACAGTTTAATGATTAAAGTGTGAAAACAGCTTTGAATTATTTTTTTTTTGTACCGTTCCAAGCAGCCATTGGTTTCCATTCATTTCTCAACGGTGTGAAAATCAGTTAGCATACTCTTGAAACATACTTCAGTTGTGTAATGGAACAAATATTAATCTCCATTCATATTTATCAAAGTTACTTCATCATTGTGTGGTAAGGCAGTTTAAGTGCAGATGGATTTAAAAGGTCTGCACAATGAAAATATAATAATAATGGACATAAAATACAAAATTTATACATGAAGGATGAAAGCAAGGGCAGGAAAACAAGAAGCAAGGGCAGGAAAAAGAAGGATAAACAAAGAACATACAACCAAAGACAAAAAGTGGTACAGAAAATAATAAATAATTAATTGAATAAATGGTCAAAAATGAATAATGTTGCCTATTGAATGTAAAATAACTTGATGTTCACTGCGATGACAAAATGCACAACTGTTTTTAACAGTCTGTTAATGGATTTTCATATTATACAGAAATTAGTGGAAACCATTTTTTGACATTTATGGTCAACAAACATAAATTGTAACAATCTAGTTTTAAAAATGTTATTAGCGAGCTGAAAACCTGTTTAATTTGGTGGGAAATGTCACGTCTTTTTTATGTAGTTCCACTTTTTTCAAAGAACTGACACAGTATATTGAAATATTAGTGACAGATCATGACACAAAGTCGAGGTTATTTATTTTAACAAGTGAACAAGTGATCCACAGACTTTAAAATTTTGTGACCATTGGCTGTTTGTGCACAATAAATACAAATGTCTTGTTTCACTTGGTCCCATTCGAATGGTTTGTAGGACACTATAATAACAAATGGTTCTCTTTCAAACCTTACTCAGTATCTCACTATTGGGATGTGCCTTCTGGTGTGACCAATCATGGTTAATTTCATCTTTTAAGTCTGTCCATTCAGTTTCTTATGAGCAGAACGGTCCTGCAAATCAATCAATCAATCAGACTTTATTTGTATAGCGTTTTTCATACAAACAAAATGTAACACAAAGTGCTTCACAAGACAAAACAATAACTCCCCCACATCCGCACACAAAGCAATAAATGGCTTTGTAATTAATAAAGCACTCTATAATAACAGGAACAAACACCTCCGTCGTAAGGACAAACATTTTCACTCACTGTTGTCTTATGAATCGATAAATTCCTATCACTGTATCTCAGATTGTGCGATTGTGTAAGGAAGCTCATGTAGGACAAAACGGCGCCCCTGTATGAGACATGTTGTTGGATTGTATGGCACACCACTGCCCACCACAGGTTCTGTTACAACACTACAGCTCTCTGTAGCAAGTGGACATGTGTGGGTGTATGATTTCATGTTGATAATAAATGTACCTTGTGCTTTCCCCCATCACGCATCCTGTGTTTCATTTGTGTGCGTCTCCATCTGATTTTGGTGTTACTTACATACATCTGACACAAACCGCACTGACTTCATACAAATCATATTTTATTTCATCGATCTTTCTCCTCCAAACCATACCCGACTCTTCTATCCTCCTCTTCACCACTCAACCGCTCACATTTGCCGACTCACCAACCACTTAACCGTCTCCGTCGCTCCACGCCATGCACTCCGTCCCTCTCCTTCTCCATCTGTTTGCCCCTTGTTGTTGCTCTCCTCCACCCGCACCAGAGTTTCCTCAGTAGAAGGTTGAAGGGCTCCATCAAGAGGGCTAAAAGTCAGCCCAAACTGGACCGAACCAGCAGTTTCCGCCACATGATCCTCCCCCGCTTCCGCAGTGCCGACCAAGACAGGTCAGTGAGTGAGTGTGTGTGTGTGTGTGTGTGTGTGTGTGTGTAGGCATGAGTGTATGTGTGTGTGAGGAATTTTGAGCGTTCACATGTGCATTCATCTGCTGTGTCTGGCTGTGTTTGGCAATGTCGGTCTGTGATCAGTGTGTGGCTGCATTTATGTATGAAATCTGTTTTTTGTCTGCTTCTTCCCAGCCCGGTTGGTATAAATGTTATGACATCACAAACAACTTCCTTTCTCATCCATCCCAAAGTATCTTTCTGTTTGAAAGAGGATGTTGGGATGAAGCGTGACATAGTTAGTAGTCATTCAAAGTGTAAAGTAATCAGGAGTCAGTTTCAGTTAGGGGAAAAAGGTGATTTTTATTCCATGAATAATGTTGTAGTCTGCTCAGACATTTGCTATTTTATTATAGAAATTATATTATATATTATATTATAAAAATTATTATTTTACTGTGTGGACCAGTATGTTTACTGGCACATGAAAGTGTGCTGTATTCCAGTGAAATTTTGACCTATAAATGCAAAAATATAGCATCTATCAATCTATAAAAATGTCTATATATATATATTGCTGTTTATTTTACTCCTCCATGTCCCGGCGCAGTGTCACTTACAATTAAAACACTCAACACTGTCGCTGTTTCTCTGCCGGGGCGATGAAAAAACATCTCTCTCTCTCCATGGCAACCAGCAGACAGCCATATGGTGGCTGCACAGAAGATAATGAGTCATTGGGAGATTTGCTTAATTATACCTCCTCTGTATCATGTAGATAGTTGTAGCAGTACTGGCATTCTTCAGCCACAGCAGCACAAGAGGTACATGGCTACATTTTGAGGGAAATATTCTTCAGAGGCAGCAGATTTTGGCTTGGCAGAAGTACATAGAGGAGAGTTTCTATTTTGGAGTTGTTCTACTTTGGTTTTTGTTTCCAGAGGAAGTGGAATTATTTGGACTGTATAAAATTTGAAGTTTGCAGTTTGCAAATAATATTGTCAAGCTGTGTTTGTGATTTGTGTATATGAACATTTTGCATCGAGTTTCAGCCTCTTAGGTGCAAACATACAGTACATCTTAGTCATCTTAAAAGCAAAAACCCCAAAATCTACAGCTCCACTCTGATGAATGGTATAGGTTTTATGAGGAAAATTAATGAGGGATCATGTTTTTCACCTAACTTTGCATAATTAGTAGTACATCATTAAAAAAAAGAGGTGTCCTTAGTATTTTTCCCCTTAAGTTTATCTAAAATCTCCTACTTAACAACTACAGCAAAGACAAACTTGAACTTCAAATGTGAACAAGGTCATCTTGATAATATAAACACAGGGCAAAAGTACGCTAAGGAGAGGGCTATGCCAAGGTGCATTTCCCCATGATTTATTCACTCGGGAAGGTTGTGGATGTCTATTATGCACGGTTGGTCCAAAGAGACACAGAACGGACAAAAAAGTCAAGAGCCTTGTGGAGTCCAGGTTGTTTGCCAAGGCTCTCGTGGCTGATATCCATTTTCACAGCTCCTGGTTTACTCAGGATGTTTTCTGTCAGGGATGTTGGCGAACATCTGCAACTTTGTTTATTTATATTCGGCTTTTTTATCTTTATTTATCCAGGGAGGATTTGCAGAGAACACATGCCCTTTCTCACCAAGGATTGAAAGTCATGCAGCCATGAATATTTTTCTGAGCTCCCAAACAAGCTGTAAAATCCTTGGTGATATACATGTATTTTTGCACGTAGTTATTTTTTCAATAATAACTTTTAATTGATTGATAGTACAAATGTTGAACAGATCTGTATGTGCCCTGTCATATAGCTGCTACCCCTTACATAAATATATTAAGAGTTTGTGCCCTGTGATGACCTACATGTACTTTTAGCGTTTTCTGTCTTGCAAAGTATAACATTTATCAATTTATCTGTTGGTTATGTTTTCAATTAACAAATTAATTGTTTAGCCTGTAGCCACAGGACATGCAATTTAAGATATAAAACAAAGAGAAACAGAGAAGGTAGAACCTACAAATGTTTGGTATTTTTGCTCTATAAATGACTAAAATGAACAGTCAACTATTGAAATGGTTGCAATTAATTTTAGCCTTTAGCCCTCTCATTAATATCAGTCGAACCTTATTGAATAAGAAAGCTTTTGTTATCCTTTTTTTGCTCTGCTCAGGTTTGACTCTTGCATGTACAGTAGATGCTTCAACTAACTATTTTTAATCTGAGTTACTTTTTCAATTAATCACTGAATTGTGTGGTCTATAAAATGTCAGAAAACAGTGAAAAATGCCAGTGACAGTTTCCCAGAGCCCAACGTGTATGTTGAGTTGTGCAAAGATATTCAGTTTACAATGATATAAAACAAAGAAAAGCAGGAAATCTTCACATTGGAGGAGCTGGAACCAGAAAATGTTTGACATTTCTGCTTGAAAAATGACTTTTAACAACGAAACAATTATCATTATAGTTGCAGATTATTTGTTGATTGACTGAACAGTAGATTTACTGCACTTATTAAATGTATTTATGTGGTGTTTTGAGGTGAGATAGTTTACTGCAAAGAAGCACAACATATTTTCAACTGATTGAATGCTCGTTAGTCTGTCAACCCTGGCGGTGAGGTTATTTTCTTTGATTTGTTGTGACTTGTTAAGATTAATCAGATTTCCAAAGTGTGTGTGTTTGTGTGTTGTCTTTTCATGTCTCCCCACTGAGACCTTGCATAGACCTTCTTCTACCCCCAGGCACTCTTGCTCTCTTCCCCAATCTCTTTATCCATTCTGACCTTCTCACATCCTCTCTTCCCTCTTATCCATGCTCTCACTTTCTTCATCTCCGAAGAATCCACTGTTTACATAATCAACGCGATGAGAGGTCTTCTCCCTCACCTCTTCCTCTCAGCCTTCTCTCACATCCTCTTATGACCTCCCCCACTCCTTCTCTTTTCTCTTCTGTATTCCCTACAATCTGACTCATTCCTTTGGGTCTATTTTTATCTCTCTCTCTCTCTCTGTCTCTCTCTCTCCCTCTCTCTGTTTCTCTCCCCCCCTCTCAGTCCTGTACATGTAATCAGTGCTCTGTTGATGAACGTTATGATTGAACGTAGGCAAAAGCAATGCAAGAGCAGGGGAGAAGCTGAGAGTCAGACGCAGCACGGGGGATATACAATCTCTTTTTTTAATCTTTTTCCTCGCTTCCATCGCCCTCTTTCTTCTTCTTTGAGTGCGTCTTCACACCTGAGCGTCCTTCCTCGTTGTCTGGTTAGACTCACTGTGTCATCATACATCCGTCTAACTGACTTGGTGGTTGTCTGCTGAGCTGGTCTTCTGCTTCTGTGCATGCGTGGGAGGGAGTGTATAGGTGAGCATGATGGATGGGCTTTAGAGGAAACCTTGTTCACTTGTTAGTGTGAGCCACGTGCATATGTCTGTCAGGATTAATGACATTATTAAGAATCACTGATATGAAAGGTTTTACCATGCTGTGTGTTGAGTTTACTGTTTTCCTGGAGGAATAGACTGGATATATCTGTAAGAACAGCTTCTTAAATATGAGTTAGACTTAACTAAAAACAAAAATTAAGACATCAGATAAATATGTGCTGTTTTTCGTCCTTTAGATTACCAGTCCTCTTACTTTTTCTTTCTTTTATCGAACCGCTAAAAATAGACAAATCTTTAACACATGGTGAAAAGTATTTCCTTTTAATTGTGTGTAATTGCTGTCAGGATACAAGCAGTCATTGAGATTTTTTTTTAGGTTATAATGAGCATTTCAGAATAAGTGTCCAGGATCAGAGCCACTTTGCTGTCTGCATGGTCTGCTGGATTTTCTTTAAAAGTCAACTAATGAACCTTGTAACATTAGATCAGTCTGTCCACTTCACAGCTGCCCGTTGAATAATTTAGGGTGCAGATTTTCAAAATGTTCATTATTTTTTATCACGTTAAGTGTTGGGTCTACTCTCTCTTTCTCTTTGCCTCTTAGCAATACAAGGTTAATAGCTTGGACGCATTAATACGTACTTGCTGTTGTTGGCGAATACAGCTAAAATGTTGAAAAGTCAGAAAGTAGTCAGTGTGGGCAGCATCTTAGCAGGACCAAATGAAATGTATGTTAGGATTTATCTTAAAATGTTTCCTCCCTGGCTAAAGAATATGTTGTTTCCATATTTTGTGCAATTTACTGATACTGAACTTCATAAACGTCTTGAAAGACACAAACCAGTGTGTTACAAGTTGAATGTTTTTGTCTTGGCACTAGATACTCATAACATAGATATTAGCATTGTTAATAGCCCCTTTATTACTGCAGTTCAACATATTTTGCAGCACTTATATGGATGTTTGTCAAGACACAAAGATACAGAAATGAAGCGCAATGCCACCTTCAATAAGAGAGCGCCTTCTGCCCTCTCCACATCTAACCACAACTATCACTCCTCCCAGGACCCGTTTGATGCAGAGCTTCAAAGAGTCCCACTCCCATGAGTCCTTGCTGTCTCCCAGCAGTGCTGCCGAGGCGCTGGACCTCACTCTGGATGAGGACGCCATCATCAAACCTGTCCACTCGAGCATCCTGGGACAGGAGTACTGCTTTGAGGTGAGAACTGGGCTGCACAATAGGGACAAACAAAGAGTACACACACACACAAAGTAGAGTGTACAGAGCATATAGCACCAAAAATGTTCCATCCTGTCAAGTGACAGTGATGTGAAATGACTGTCAATTGAAAATATATATATATATTTCTTTTTACATGTGACAAAATGAAAGAAACAAGGACACTGAAATGAACCCCAGTCCCTACATAACTTGCTGCAGGATTCTGTCAGCTTTTCATCACATTTCCATTAGTGGAACATGACAGAGGTTGAGAGTGAATACAAGACATTGTTTTTGCGCCTTAGTTGCAGTCTCCATAGTTACTAATGGCTGTGGTTGTTGAATTTACCATTGGCTATAACCTCAGGTGACTACGGCATCAGGAACCAAGTGCTTTGCGTGTCGCTCAGCTGCAGAGAGAGACAAATGGATCGAGAACCTGCAGAGAGCTGTCAAGCCCAACAAGGTGAGGGGAGAGAAAGGGATGCGGTAGAGGAAAAAAAAAAAAAAAGAATGATCCCTCTGTCTGTGTGTCTCTCTCTCTCCTCCCCGTCTCCCGTTGTTGTCTGTTGTCAACAGAAGCGCACCACTTCATTTCTCTGTGTGAACTCCATCCTCGTGTCTGTGTGTGTCTGTGTTGAACAATTTAGTCGCTTCTCCAAGCAAATATTAAAGCTGCACGAGGTAATGTTGCAGGGCGGAGGAACCAAATTGTTGTTTTGAAAAACTTTGATATCCATAAATCAGGTGATGTGATGTCAGTAAATGGCACAAAGCAAGGTCATGGTGACTAACCCAGCATGTCTGTGATACTGAAGGGACAAGAGACAAAAGATCAAACACTGGTGAGTCCAGGTCCTTTCTCACTGCTCTTTAGGAGACAGTCTTAATGTGTCCACCTGACATCAAATTATAGTTAATTAGAGCAGATGGGATTTCTGTTTGATTTAAGCAGAGAAGATGGTGTATTTCCATGTAAAAATCTTTCCTAGTGCAGCTTTAAAGCACTGTGATTTTCCATCCTCACAGCTTAAAAAAACAACAAATCTCAGCTCTTCATATTAGCTCCGAGTAAAACCAATATCCTAATTTTCACCCAGATTTCATAGTTCTGTAAAATTGTCCCACATCTCCCTTCTCTGTTATTAAAAAGTGAACAGGCATGCAAGATACGCAGCTTTGATGACAACCAGGGTTTAGGAGTTATTAAGCCAGACTGAGATGAAACATCACCCGAGCTGAATGCCTCGTCCAGATGCTCAGGCCGCAGGGGTCCTGGCTGAGTCATGGAGCTCCAAGGACTCCACACGGGGGCTCTCTCCAAAATCCCATCCCCACACCCCCCCACTCCTAAACAACACACACATCCCAGACCAGATGCATCGACAGAGATAAGACTCACTGCAGAGACAAAGATTATCATTACATTTCTTAACTTTCTGCAGCCTTTTAATTCCTGCTTTGAACTATGATTGTTTTTTTTTAAACAGAGAGGAGCCACTTCACCCTGCTTTAGTATAGTTTTTTGATAATGAGCAAGATATCACAGAAACTAGGGAAGATGTAACATGATACAAAGATGGAGGACTCGAGCACATGCTGGTGCTGCTACACTGTATGTGCACTAGCAAACTGAGCCACCAGATGCCCAGCGCATTCAAACTCAGAGGTGTAGAATTAATTATGCCTTGTGCTCGGCACTGGTTATCAAAGAGCATGCAAATGGAGAGCTTAAGAATGTTGGATCTCGCTGATGCTCATGTATTGAGCTGTCTAAATTAGGACCTAAATGATCTGAACCAAACAGGGGGCTCAAAACAATGGCATTTCAGCCCAACTGAAATGACTCAGCCCTCATTCTCTGAAACATCACTCTGCAATCAACACGGCTCTCTCTCCTCCCATGGGGGATGTCAAATATAGCTTGTGCTTTGTGATCATGATTAGGAAGTGTAGCTGTCTACAGAAACATTACCACCATTGTTTGTCCCTCGTCTTTGCAGCATACGTGCATTGTGTCATTTGTCTCTTTTTTTCAGCCAGTTAGACTACTCTGCTACTCTTATCCTTCATAGTTTCTGTTGTTATTCTTCTTTTGTGTGTCTCTGTCATGCTGTCTTATGTCTGTGTATTCAAATCCAGAGCTGACAGCACAGCCTACAATGCACCGTAGCTCATGCGCCATGTCACCAGCCATTCCTTTCTTGTCATTTACTCTGTTCTCCTGCAGGCTGACCTGCTGTCGCCTGTTATTCACACACACCGTCTCTGCTTCCGTATCTTGGAACTGTTTTCTTTGCTGTTTGTCATGTTTTTCCCCTGCATTGTATCATCTTCTTTTGCAAAGCTTTTTAGTTGCTCTATTATTAGATGCACTTGACCTTATTTGACCTGATTTCATCTACACGCAGGACAACAGCCGAAGGGTGGATAATGTGCTCAAACTGTGGATCATCGAGGCCCGCGAGCTTCCAGCCAAGAAGCGCTACTACTGCGAACTTTGTCTGGACGACATGTTGTATGCACGCACCACCAGCAAGCCCCGCACTGACACCGTTTTCTGGGGCGAGCACTTTGAATTCAACAACCTGCCAGCCGTCCGCAACCTACGCCTTCATCTATACAAGGAGACCGACAAGAAAAGACGCAAGGTGAAAAAGAGATCTGTAGGATAACATGGAGGTCTGAGAATTGCTAGTTTCTTACAGCAAAATGAAGACAGAAGAACTGGTTTATTTTAAATGTACCTAAAAGTGAATTATAAAGTTGGAGGCTAGTAGAAAACTGTTATCAAATCTTGGCACAACTCCCCCTGGTCCTCTTACGCTTTTACAACAGAAATTAGCAGTTTGGTATATTGGAACATCAGTTCAACAGAAACAATGAAGAGATGAAGAAATAACTTACTGTTTTTTTTATTATTACTATTTAGGTCATTGGCTTTACAATACAGTAGCCAATGAAGCAAATAATAAAATGGCATTTCAAAGTGGTGGCACTGCTTTTGTCTTTGTCATTTGCTTTACTGGCTTAATAACAAACCATTTTGTAACACTGTCTGTGTTTGTAGCACAGTTATGCAATGTCCATAGTTTAGGTTGGAGGAAAAAACCTGTAGTGTGTCTGCCCCAAAAACAGAGTGGAGGCTCAAAGAGAGAAAAGACAGAAACAATCGGAATAATTGATTAAGTAATCATTGAGTCATTGCCATGGATCAACAACCCTATCAACCCCCTGCAGATACAGTACACAGTGTTATGGCCATTTTGTGTAATCTTGCAGTAAAAATGTTATTCTTTGCCTCTTTAGTTTTTTCCAGTTTTGAAAAATAATACATTTTTTGAACACAAGAATGAATATTCAGTCACAAATATTATCATTTTTATTCTCAATTTAATGCAAGAGTAGCACCACCATAGCAAAACAACTCATTTCTAGCTTCAAATGACACTCCAGGGATCCAGTGTTAGTCTTGCTGCTCATTATTTATTCAGTGGTAAAGCTTTAAATTATTATTTTTTTGACATTTCAAACTTTCAAATCATTTTTACACAGTAAAATACATATCATTTTCACCATCGAATGCTTATCACAACTAATACCTACTTTTTGTCCTTGAAGGAAAAGAGCACATACTTAGGACTTGTAAGCATCCCCATCTCAAGCATCACTGGACGTCAGTTTGTGGAGCAGTGGTACCCGGTCATCCAGCCCAGCGTCCTCACCAAGGGAGCTGGTGTCGGAGGGGGGAAGATCATCAATGCATCCCTACGTCTCAAATCCCGCTTCCAGACCATGAACATACTGCCAATGGAGCTGTACAAGGAGTTTGCAGAGTATGTCACCAATAACTACCGCACCCTGTGCGCTGTGCTGGAGCCTGTGCTAAGTGTCAAGAGCAAAGAGGAAGTTGCCTGTGCACTGGTGCATATACTGCAGAGCACTGGGAAAGCTAAGGTACTTCTATTTGATTAATTGGTATGTGTAAATATGTGAAACAGATCTGAAGCTTTTTCAGTCCTTTTGAACAGACAGTCAAGCTTTTGTTTCTGCTGTAATCTTAATGTATATAATAGAAGAGCAATCATTTTGTTCCCTCTTTCTCCAGGACTTCCTGTCAGACATGGCAATGTGTGAGGTAGACAGATTCATCGACCGAGAACACCTTATCTTCAGAGAGAACACTCTGGCCACCAAAGCCATAGAAGAGTACCTCAAATTGATTGGACATAAGTACCTCAAGGATGCTATAGGTGAGCCAGAACTTTGGGGTTCTTGAGTTTGTCACTGTATAAATTTAAGCAACTTTGCAATATTCAAATCTTACTAATTTTAAATTTATTTTAAATCCAAGGGAAGAAGTTTTGAAATGACAAAACTTTTAATTAAAGGAAAAATCCTCCCCAAGATATTCTCTCTCAGCCTGCTTCATTGTTATTGCTCGAAGAGATAGTTTAATTTGTGTTGGAATTTATTATTAAATTTATTAAAATTATTATTTTCCAACTTGTGTCAAGCTTCTGGTCTTTTTCTATATTTCTGTGTGGAGTTTGATGATATATCGAATTACGTGATTATCCTAGCTCAGCAAAAGTACGTTTATGGAATCAAGAAGCTGTTCTCAAAACTAGAGAAATACAGTTTCGTTAATGAATGTTTTCACAAGTACGTACAAAACCCTAAAAAATACATTGTAATTTAGAGCCACTATGTTAAACACAAGCATATTCAACCACCATTACTGTGGATAATTGTAAACAGGAAGTGGAATGGAAGCTCATTCTGCAGTATGATCGAAATAATTGACCAAATACAGAAACTATTCTTTTATTTCTGAGAATGAGTGAGGTGAGAGGTGTTGAGAGGTGTTTTGGCTATGAATAAAGCTAACTACAGTTGTTAGAAGGTTTGTGTTCTAGCTAGTTAGCTTATAAGTAACATGCCACCATGATTTGTCTTGGTTTTGCTGCCATACCTATTTATTTGAAGCTGCAGCTTGTCTTGTGGCAACACTGCATGTGGGTTGTTGTATAATTTGCTGTTGACGGCGAAATCTATTCTACCATAATGGATTTCTTTTTTTAAGACCGTTGGTTGCTACATTCTGCATTAACAGCACTGAGCTGATCTTGTGATACTTTCTACACTTTTGCTGTTACTAATGAAATGTCATTTGTAGGGGAGTTCATAAGGGCCTTGTATGAGTCAGAGGAAAATTGCGAAGTGGACCCCATGAGAACACCACCCTCTGTACTCCCAGACCACCAAGCCAATCTCCGAATGTGCTGTGAACTGGCACTCTGCAAGATCGTTAACTCTCATTGGTGAGTAGTTAACAAATGTATTGAGTGACTTTATTCCTGTATTTTAAAGATACATGAGACTTCAGTTTCTTTCATAGGGAACTAAAGAAACTGATCCTGACATGTAGTAAATATCCCCTCACAGTGTGTTCCCACGAGAGCTTAAAGAAGTATTTGCCTCCTGGAGAGTGCGTTGTGCTGAGAGGGGTCGGGAAGACATTGCTGACCGTCTCATCAGTGGTTCCCTCTTCCTGCGCTTCCTGTGTCCTGCCATCATGTCCCCATCGCTCTTCAACCTCACCCAGGAGTATCCCGACGAGCAAACGTCACGCACGCTCACCCTCATCGCAAAAGTAGTGCAAAACCTGGCTAACTTCTCCAAGTCAGTTTTATTCTATTCAATATACAGCCCTTACACTAACCAGTCACTATCCAGTGCATGACAGTAGACAGTCAATCCCAATAATCAATCAAAAATAAAAACAGAAGCAACTGATCTCTTCTGGGATTCACAAGAAAACAGATCTCATTTCTTAATTAAAATGTTTATTTGGTGTTCCTTTATGAAGTGAAGAAAGTAAAGCTGGCCTTCAATCACATAATATAGCCAAATATTTTTACATCTGAATATGTTCAGTTGTCTTATCCTGCAGTCAAAATGTATATAGTAATATATGGAGTCATCTAGGAATATCATCACAACATAAGCTTAGTTTATCTGCATTCAAGAGGGACACAATAGTAAATGACAGTGTCATCAGCATAGAGGTGGAATTAAACATCTGGATCATTTTTATCCAGGTATATTGGTGAAAATGGTAGATATTAGTGGATGAAAAACTCAATCCTAGGTTACACCTCTAGACACATTCTTTACTTTGTAACAGCCCTCTGAAAAGGTTCAGAATGAAAGATTTGTTGGCTTTGAATCAAACATTTTTCTATTTTTTCTCCATATTGTACTAGAAACACAAACATGCTTAGTATTCTGTCGACAAAAAAAATAGAAGTTTACCAATAAGTTCAATAATGCTAAAACAACACAGTGTCATCAAACCACAAATACTTTTTTTCTTTAGAAAACGCTGTGCTAAAATTCAAGTTTGTCTCAGTTTGTTTATATTTATGGATTCACACCAAAATGTATTAGAATTTTTTTAGCTCTTGACAACATGGCAGTGGAAATGTAGGACAGATGTGGAAGAAACAGAACTTCCCTTTAAGAGTTAAACACAGTGACTGTAGGTGACATTTAGTATCACTGTCAGGTATTGCTCACTTGTATTCTTTACTTTTTCTGTGTCACTTCCTCTTTCTCTCTTCTCTTTCTCTCCTATCCATCTTATTCTTGGTCTTCCTTCCTCTCCAACTTCTAGGTTTGGCAGTAAAGAGGAGTACATGTGTTTCATGAATGAGTTTTTAGAAATGGAGTGGGGCTCCATGCAGCAATTCCTGTATGAGATCTCCAACCTGGACAGCGTCAGCAATGCAGGCGGCTTTGAGGGATACATCGACCTGGGCAGGGAGCTGTCTATACTGCACAGTCTCCTTTGGGAGGTCATGGCTCAGCTCAGCAAGGTGAATCCAAACATGATACATAATTTATTATAAACTGCAATTTTATCAGAAAACCAAATATTAGATATATTGTACACTGCAGTTCTTTCTGAAATAAGATATTTTACCGGGACATTTTTTTAAGATAATAGTACTTTTAACAGCTATTATATAACATTACAGAATATCTCTTGTGTTTTTATCACAACTGTTCAATCATTAATTTTTCTTATTTGGTAATACTGCTGTATTTTAGTCACTTCATTATACAAGGACTGGACACCTACATTTGTACCCTCTCATGTATAGGGAGAATACATTAGCTACACCTGACAATATAATGTATTACAGTTAAAAAACACCAATAATTATGGCTTAAATTAAATTTTCCAGGGTTGAGTCAACACCTTTCTGACAACAAAAGTCATATTTATTTCAGAGCTGTTGCACTGAATAGCATTGTGCAGGTTTTCGTGTTATTGTGTCCACCCTTTGTACATCTCTTTGGGGTTTTATTACTATGCAGCCAAACTAAATCAAACTCAGACTGGATATGTCATTTCAGGACTGAATTTCAACATATGGTCTCAAAAATGTTGCGCTGATCTCTCACCTGACAGTTTTTGCTAAATGTGGCTATAAGTCATTAATCAAGTTTAAGCTGTCATTAACTTACAAGCGTCAGGTGAGTGGAGGTAGATATATGGCATTTTAATGAAACCTTTAAATTATATATATATAATATTTTATAAATCTGCAGCAAAGCTCAGTTTCTTTTTCCTTTAATTGCAGGATGCCATCATCAAACTGGGTCCTTTGCCTCGCCTCCTGAATGACATTAGTATGGCCTTGCGTAACCCACACCTCCAGAGGCAGCCCAGCCATCAGACAGACAGGGTCCAGGAGAGGCAGACAGACAGGTTGCTGTCACGGCCGAGCTTCAACAGGGGCATTTCATCCGAGTTCCAAAATCTTATGATGAGGGATCTTAATAGGTAAGCAACATGCTGTGATCATAACAGCTCAACTCAGCATTTTACTATCATTTTATCATCAGCTTTCTTCTGCTTCAAATAACTTAATGCTGCATTTATGTTTTGTTGTTTATTATGTATTTTGGAACTGCTGTCATTTGAAATATTATGAAATTGTTCTTGTGAAGAACAATCCTATGGGGCACTGATGTAGGAACACATTACTTCAAATGGTTGTTCTTACTCACTGCTGTTCTCCAGCTCTATAGATATCACTCGCTTGCCTTCCCCTACCTCCACCGGTGGGGTCATGCCATCCCGCACCCAGATGAGTTTTCAGGACCGTGACCACCCCCATCGAGCGTCCTCCAAAGACATGTTTTACGTATCCCGCCCTCCCCTGGCCAGATCCAGCCCGGCCTACTGCACAAGCAGCTCGGACATCACAGAACCTGACCCTAAGGTGAGTTTTATCACACTGACTAGGGGAATTATCATCCCATCCGCTAGGTTTACCTTTATCAAAGTGAGGTTAGTATGGCGTGCATGTTAGTCATACTTAATAGAATCTGCCATCGTATGATCGAGGCTGTAGTTTATCATGACATCTGCTTTTTTTCCACTGATTCACCACGCAACTCATCCTAGCGGTATTTCCTGGGAAATACTTTGAGGCATTCCGATATCCAGGCCTCGCGGTAAAAACACCCGCACCACCCTCACCCATATCATCCGTGGCCACCTAACATATCAAAATAACAGGGGGCACACTAGCCTCTCATATCCCTTATTACTTAGGTGCTCAGTGTCAATAAAAGCGTATCTATGATGGACCTCCAGGATTCCCGAATGAACAGCGTGTCTAACCTGCAGTCGGTGGACATGCTCAACTCCTCCCAGGCCTCCATCGCCGGCATGGGCAGCTTCGGAGGGCTGAGCAGCGGAGGCGGTGGCGGCCTGGGGTCGGGCCTGAGCAGCCAGCTGCGGGCCGGTGGGAGGTTGTCAGCTGGCTCTGGCGGCTCCAGCATGTCCGGCGGCCTTCGGCTGAGCCAGCTGAGCCAGATGGGCACCACCACCGACTCGCTATCCCAGCAGCAGCAACAGCAGGCCGCCGCCATGCGCTACCCGCTTTCCTTCCAGAATCCCCTCTTTCATCTGGCGACTGCTGATGGGCCTCAACAGCAACAGCTCCACCACCAGCACAGCCGGGCTCAACCCCCAGCACCCCTGCTCCTGGCTCCAGAGCCTGAGCCCTCACACCAGACCTACATCCCACAGTTCGCCCATGGGGGGTTCTCTCGCAGTGAGGACCTGTCTACCCTCAGGACCAGGGACGGTCACCTGGGCCAACCCAGCATCATCCACTCACACAGCTACAGTGACGACTACAGCAGGGCTGACTATGGACGCAGGCAGATGTCCATGCATATGCAGGTACTTGTGTGTTTATTGTGTTCTCATGTCGTCTTAATGCCATTTTGTGTATGTTTTTATGTGATTATTACATCTTTTATATTATTCTGACTGCATGAGTTAGACGTTCCTGGTGAAAATAGGTGCAATGTATATGTTGCTTTGAGCCCAATTATCTCATTGTTCCCATGCTGGATCTGTTTGGTGGGGTGGAGCAATGCTTACCTTTCTGATACTGAGGGGAGCAAAAGTCAAATATTTTCTCTTTTTTGGCATTTTGACTTAATTGACAGTCAACAGACAGGAAACATGCAGTTAAAATGAGGTAGTAGACATGCAACGGAGATCCCCAGCTTTAACCAAACCAAGGCCATTGTGGTTACATGGTATGTGTTTTAGACTGCTCTGCCACAAGGATGCAATAGTCGGGAAAATTTCAGATCCTATGCATAGTGAGAACTTGTTTTCATACAACCAATCAAATATCTTAATTTTAGAGCATATACACATACCTGCAAATGTCACTTTGGCTTGAAAAGGCTGTTGTGGTCCTTACTCTTCAACACCACCGCTAACAAAAGACTGTCTTCCGATGAAATGTAGGCTGCAAGTTTGTTTACTTTTTCCTGTTCCCCTGCTGGGACTCAATCAAACACAGACAGCGACACAGTGGCTGAGAAGAGCATTTGTGATATTTCCCCACAGACCTTTTTTTCTTCATTTCAATAATAAAAAAACTATTGACAATAAATAAATAAAACTCTTCCAAAAGGGATAATCACTAAATGTGATTTCAGTCAGACTTAAAAGTTGTCTCAAAAAGATTGAATCAAGGAATGAAAATGCTTATTTATTATTTACTTGTGTCCTTTTTAAGGATAACCTTCAACAGCAACAAATGATGGGCATGACCTCCCAGACAGGAACATCCCACTCCTCCCTGGCCACCACACCTCCCACCACAGTCCAACCCGTGCGCCAGAGTTCTGTTGCCCCGCCTCCCACCCAGCGTGTCAAATCCCAGACCTCCCATCAGTTGTCGGTCAGTGCAGCTGCTGCACCTGCTGCTCCGGCTAAAACACGACCACAAAGTGGGAATCTCCTCCAGTCACCAGAGTCAGGCTACGGTGGCAGGCAGCACGGGTCCCGGCAGCTGTCCGTCAAAGACAACACTGCCCCGGGCCTGCCCCACCAGCAGAGCTCTGTCAGGGAAAGCCAGAGTCCACAGGGAACCACCAGTCAGAGCACTCAACAGTCACCACAGCAACAGTCTCAACAACAGCAACAGCACCTGCTCAAACCCACCATGAGCAAACAGGTAATATCTGCACGCTCTGAATTCATTTTCTTCTCTTTCTTCTCTTTTCTTCTCTTTGGCGCTCCAGTTCTTCAATCACCACCTGTATCCAAGGCTATTTCTCAACAATGGCTTTTAATTGAGTGTGTGTCTGTGCGTGTTTTTGCATGTGTGTAGCTCAATGAGCAGAGCATGGCACTAACACTATTAGGATTAAGGGCTTGAGTCCCACCAGGGGCCAGCCATGCTCAAAATGTATGAACTTATGCAATTCTGAGGCACTTTGGATAAAAGCCTGCACAGAATTGCTTGTTATGAAACTTACTTTCATCCACTTAAGAACTCATGTTCTCATATTCAGTGTGATGGCCTTTCTTCCTAGGGCTCCCAGTCTCCATCCACCCTCAATCCCCCAACCCCAGCCAATGAGCGAACGGTGGCCTGGGTCTCCAACATGCCCCATCTGTCGGCTGACATTGAAAGTTCGCGGATTGACCGTGAAGATTTCAAACTGAAGGAGTACTCAAAGAGCATGGATGAGTCACGCATGGACAGGGTAGGTTTCACTTATAAGCTCCATTATTTCTTTTTAAATGAAAAACCTTGAATTCATGCACAGTATAGCTAAGGAACATTGAGTCATGACTATCATTGCTGAGCAGATGAGCCTCAGATCTGGTCTTATCACACATGTCCAGAGGTCTCAAACAATGTGGGAAACAACAGCCATCTGCCAAATGTTCATAATTCTGTAGCAGTGTGTGGTAAATGCACTGTACCTCAGCCTTCATAGAAGGCAGTCACCCTAATTTGGAATATTTGGAGGTGGTTTTCTGCTTTCCAGTATGTCTGGCAAATTCATGAATGTGCATAATGAACTCTCCAATCCACCAGCCACTGTAGCTGCAAATCCCACTGAGAAATTATGGCTTGTAAACACTAACCACATATAAACCTCTCTAATTTTTTCAGGTACGGGAGTACGAGGAGGAGATCAACTCCCTGAAGGACCGTCTGATGATGTCCCACAAAAAGCTGGAGGAGTACGAGAGGAGGCTCCTCACACAGGAGCAGCAGACCAATAAGATCCTCCTACAGTACCAGAATCGACTCGAGGACAGTGAGCGGAGGCTACGGCAACAGCAAGTGGAGAAAGACTCCCAAATTAAAGGAATAATTAGCAGGTAAATGGAGGCTGTTGTTGGGATTGAGGGCAAAAGACAGCTAAGACATCATGTGGTCTTTTATAGGGAGGCCATGGGCGGGCCACATTGACTTTATTTTTGTTTATTATGACGCCTTGGTGAATAGACTATATGTGTTTTCTTCCAAAACATGTGGAAAAAGTGACATATTCTCACAGATAAAGATTGCTAGTAATTAAAATGAATTATAGTACTTTTGAGGAGTAAGTCCTTGGTTGACACAGTGCAACTTTAGCGTATTGGATTCTGCTTAACAAGCTTGAAACATGAACTTGAAGCAGTGATGTTCTTTCCTAAAATACATATATTGCATGTTGGAATAGGACTCTATTTACCAAGGGTTGTTATCTTGCAAAGAATATTGGAGGGTAGGAGGCTGGTTTCAGTTTCATTAAGCACTACAGCCCTGGGAGCAAGACAGGGAGCTGTATATTGAAAGCCAAAGCTGCAGTCATGTAATGAGTGGCAAATTAAATGAGAGAATATAATAAGGAGGACAGAGATCTATATCTTTCTTTGATAAGCGTATAGGGCATGCTCCCTTGGCGGTTGGTTCTTTTCAACTGAGTTAAGCTGGACAAAGGAGACTGTGATTGTCCTCTAAGCTCTTCTTGTAGAAAATCTGCCGTCATAATTTCACAACATGGTTTACTTGCTATTCAAGAGCATCATATTCGGGTGACTGTGGAGAGCTGAGTCCTAACTTATTGAGTGCTTGTGTGAAAATGTAATGGAGCAGTTTTAGAGTGCAGTCATTAGTTTTTATCGATCGACCGAAAAATTAAGTAGTTGATGGGAAAAGAGTGAAATATTAATCATATCTCAGTTGTATTCAGGCATGAAAACCAAATATTTGCTGTGTTTTAAGGATTCCTTGGACATTTTAAGTGTGACTACACATTAGCAATGCTGCCCAAATTTATTCATTTCTTTTTTTTTTATTTTGGGGAGAGTTGAGTTAAAAAGCTTTGCAAGGAAAAGAATACAATATTTTCTTGTTCACATCTTATAATAATAGTCTGTGGTCTGCAACTGAAGGGTGGATAACTGTGACAGAGAATATTGCCACTTCTAATCCACTCCAGGAAAGAAGACATGGAATGAAGACAGAGACAGTCCTGCTCATCCTTAATGGGAGAACATCTTTAACGCCCTATCCTTGTATATAAAACCATCATTAAAACACCCTCCCATATCCTTGAGCTGTTGCACTTATCATCAGCCATTTTTTTATGAACACAGTGCTTGCTTCTAACTGGATCTTGGGATCATTTGATATGATTCCACATAACTTAATTTTCATGACTCTCCCAAGAGATTGCATTGTAAAAGCACAAGAGGATTGAAAATTTGATACAACGTAACTTCTGAAACATGTCTGCACTTTTTAAAGCAACGCGACACATTGTTCTGGACCTTCAGGCACAGGACTTTGGAAGGCTATGGTTTAATATTAGCTCTTCCATTTTAAATCAAGGTGAACCATGTTCACTGAAGGACTGCTGATGTATCTTTCTACAGAGTGAACATGGGGATCGATACCTCTCCTTTTTTTTTTTTGCATTGATACAATGCTATGGTGAAACATGACGAGGGGAGACCATCACAGACAAAACTTGAATCAGTCAGTGAACGATGAAGATTCAAGCATAAAGGCATAAAGGAAATATGCCACATAAGAGAAAAACAGAGCACTTAATGAAAAACCATTGATTATTGCTCCCCTGGAGTACACGTTTAAAGTGAACACAGCAAATCTGCTGCAAGAGACTGATATTTCGAAGGCTAACTCTTGTAACTCGTGTGACTTTTATCATCTGACCACACAAGGATGAATTAAGTAGCAGATCTGGATGCTTCCGTGTCAGATTTTTACTCACAGTTCAGTGAGCCAGACGATGTCATGCAATGCATCGCAACACTTGAGCATCGTCTGGACACATTTGAATTTTAATGCACATATGAGCAAGGCAAAGAGCGCAGAGAGTGTGGATGCCAAGAAATATGGTCTCAGGCCATTCTATTGGATTGATTAGATATACAAAATTTTGTGTAAACATAGCCTTATGTTGTGTTTTTTATCTTAAATTGACTTTCAACTTTATGTTAAACTTTAACATTCAAATACACTACGTTGATGCAAATGCAAGCTCAGGTTCTGCAAAAGGAGCGTATGTGATCTTGAGTTCACGACTCCTACGTAGGCTTGAAAAAATCTCTCTTATAAGCAGAACTAAAACACTTAGCGTTGTGTTTGGAGTTTCAGAGATTTTCTTTCAGAGAAGCCTTAATGTTCTGTGCAAAAACTTTTCTTTAAGCTCAGAGCAAATCCAATATCTGTCATGAGACCAGGTACACTTTTTGTTCTCAACAATCTAATTTAAACCAAAGCCAAATGTTGAGTTTTAGGTCATGCTAGGTTAAATCCACTGAAACACTGAATCCACTTTACCTGTAGCACTCATATCTATATATTTTTTCTTTAGGGTAATGATCCCATTAGTTGGCTACAGGCTCTCTTATTTTTTTTTGTCAAAATATTTTCATGCATTTTGGTGAATATGAATGAAACTATTTATCTTCCCCAAGCTGTTTGCTGTGAGCTGAACAATAGATTTACTTTGGTTTCTGGAGAGATACAGTAGGGGGAAAAAAATCAATGGTCTTAATTGTACCTGTCATAGTAATAATCTATTTTTAACTATAATCCATAGCATATTAAAGTCTGTGATGCAAGAGCCATAATAATAATAATATATAAAATATATATATGAATTCTATTGAGAGTGAGATTATAAAATGTAACTATTTTAACCTTGCGCAATAATAGATACAATATGTCTACATGTGCTGTTTGTGCAAATGCACATGCAGGATCCTGATGAGGTATATTGTATGCATTTTGTGTACATACATAAAGAAACGGTAACTTCCTTCCAAAATCTTTGACCAGGTGCCATCCACAGTATCTAAACATAAAAAAAATAAAGACCTGGAATACTGTAAAGTGCAAAATACCACAGAGACGATATGACAACATGACGTGACTCTTTGACAACAGTATGTTCTGCAAAGTGTGTTCTTCAGTTCTCAACTTGTTTTTGGCTTATCTGTAAGGTGTTTGTGAATTTCTCTGCATTTTAAATGAAAGACTGCAATGGATATTATTTATTAAAGCGCAAAATATTTCTTATATCTGTATGATTTTTGCTGTATATGCTTGGTATGACTTTTGACCTGCAGTCCGTCATTGGTGGTGTCCAGTGACATGGTGATCAGAATAGTTGTTTAAGAAAGTTAGACAGTACTGTCATTTAACTTATGCAGTTACAGTATGAATTAAATATTATTATTAAAAGGGCAACCATATTATTATTTTTTCCCTCTCCAGAGATATAGATAATATTCTGGTGTCAGTATATCCGCCTCTCTTTTGTAGCAAGAATATATTGATAGGCTGTATAGATTGTACTACAGCAAAACTTATGTTTAAATCTTGCAAATGAAATCATAGTGGTGATGAGTTTTGGCTTGATGTGTGTGTGATCAATATTGGTCTGATTGACATGGCTTGTAGCAACAGCCAAGGGTTTATATTCACTTTTTTTACAGACCTGTGTCAAATGGTTGCAAATAATTCTTGGGTTTGTTTCAACCAGATGGGTGGGTGTCTGCTGCATCAACACCAATCAGATGTTGAGAGGTAAGTTTTCAATCGATGATATGTTGCACTTGCTGGCAAAAATAAATAAATAAATAAATAAATAAAAAATAAAGTATTTGCAGCTGCTTTTTGATTCAGGTCTGTTGTTTCTTTCAGTTGACTTTACATTAACATTAACATCCTATTTGACACCTTTGTCTCTTGCCTTTTTTCTCTGTAGCAAAATATTCAGACATTGTGACCTCATGTTGGTAGATTCACACATTGTTTTTGACTACATGTACGACTTGACCTCAAAAGCACACTACTTGAAGTACAACTGGATATAAAAGCTTAACTTTTTTTTTTTTTTTTTTTTTTGTAACATATCACCCCACATGAATCATTGTCTGCCTTTTGAAGTCATGTCAAAATCTTAATGCTGTATCCCCATGTTACATTCCATTGTTTTTTGAGACAGTGCTAATATTTCTGTCTGTGCTTATGATTGATTCTTTTCTTTTCCTATTCTCTTCTTTTGTAAAATAACTCTCAACACTGTACATTATTTATGGAATAAAACATCCAAACACTTATGTTTGAAACTTCACCTGTGGATTTTCGTTCTTTATTGTCAAACATGTGCCTCTCTGTGTTCTGAATAAAATGATATGAATGTGCAAAAAAAAAAAAAAAACAGCCTTTAATAACACAATATGCCAAAGAGCCCACTGGTTGATTGGTGATATATTTACACTGCATTGATTCATGGTGGCAATTAAATGTTCCTGTCAACAATTTAACTGGCTTAGCGCCATAATGAACACACATCTTTCTGGTTATTTTACGCAGTCAATTAGATATTATAAATGGATCATATTCTAGTAAGCATATTTCATGTCAACAAATTGCAAGGATGTTTATTCTGCTTGTTTTGAACCATACAGTGTCTGTAAGATGTCAACTAAAACCTTGTAAAACAAATGGGAAGTCATGAATCAGATGCAATGATATCTATGACGGCCAAGACAGTGGGGGTCTTTTTCTATTCACAGCAACTTCTATTTGGCATTGATCACCACCATAACAATATTCACAGCTTAGCCAGTTGGCTGTGTGACTGCGAGATAACCCTGTGTGAGAAATATCCTTGAATGACCCTATCTGGAGTAAATCCCTGGCACTTGGATAATCATGAGAGCTGGGAAACCTGCACTGTCCACTGGCTCATGAAAACTGCAGCAGTAAGCTCGCTCGTATCTGCGAGCGGAGTCTTTGAAATGATTAGTCAAAGGATTTTCCACCAGTGCCTTGGTCAGTCCATGTTACATAACATGGGCAATTCCCTGGGGATGATTGGGATCTGTTACTGAACTACTCAGTTCACAAGCATAATTGTCCACAGTTGGCCGTAATTATACTTTGAAAACACCTTAAATCAGGCAAAAATGCTTTGATGAATCCCAAGGGTGTCAGAAGAAAAAAAGGCTCCACCAGTGAAAATTGGCAGTGCCTGAGAAAGCATGGCTTGGGTTACTGCTGCTCAACATTTGCAAGGGCTTAAAAGATTGATCCGCCCATCAAATTTGGGATTGAGATTTGAGATACAGGTAAACAGCATCTTATCACTGTGCTGTGGTTGAGACAGATGTTGGAGTTGCTGCTCAATTTCTTATTAAGTATCATCTTGAATTCACAACGCTCCCTTTCTTTCTGTCCCCCACCCCCCCCCCCTTCCCATCCCCCCACCCCCCACCCCCTCTTTCTCTCTATCTCTCTCTTTCTCTGCTTCCAAGACTCATGGCTGTGGAGGATGAGTTAAGGGGAGGACCCATGATTGAGCCAAAAACCAGGATTTTCGCTGATCAGGTCTGTGAGACTGCTTCTTCTCTCGTCGAGTCGGTGGCCCGTGCTATCTTCTATCCCCCCTCTAGCTCTCTTTTTTCCCCCGCTACTCTTTATTATTTTGTCTGCTGTGTGTATGTGGTCCCTCTGATTGTCTTGCCCTGTCCCTGACCCGTCCCCGTGTTTGGGTTTGATTGCCATCTGTCTGCCAGTATACCTGGGAGCCTTGATGATCAAAGAGTTTTGCTGTTTGCATTCCTCAGCTCAAGCTATCAAGAAGTCTGACTCTAGCTGGGTTTTGTGAGCATATCTGGGTCTGTGATGCTGTTGATGGTTTTGTAGTTGTTTCTGTCAATTGTCTCTGCCGAGCATGTCGGGGGTCACACACATGATGTAGAACCAGACTCACACTCATGTTATTGAATAACTGAACCCCAAAGCTATAAAGTTCAGTATGCTGCGTGGTGGTGGTGCTGTGTGTTCAGGAGCTTTCTTCCCTCAGTGCTTTTCATTTCATGCTCTCTACCCGCCCCCTTTCTTATCCTGTCAAGTTGAACTAGCCCACCTTCAAGCATGAGTCATGATATAGTGACTGCGTGCAAACACACATGTGTATATATATATATATATATGCATTTGTGTTTGAGGAAAAATGGAAGAGATAATGAGAGAAAAGGAATATAGAAACCTCTAACTACTCTGTACACTCATACACAGCTGCAGGACTTTTGTTCAGATCAGAAATTCTCAAATCAAATGCGTCATCTAATTTAGGCTGAATTTATAAGATTAATCTTATTTTGGTTTTTGTTTTGTTGTTGTGTTTTTTTCTTAATGATAGTCACATTTTTGCATGAGAGTGATCTATTTGCATTTGTTTTAGGACAAATGCAGCACAAACATCATAAAAATGTTGCCTGTGCTAATACTACATAAATAGAACTAAGCCATACGTTGCATTTTCAGCTTCTCCGCAGATTAATTAAAGTCAAATCTATTCTGAGTACTGAATGAAACATACAGACCTCTGATGCCATGTGTGGGGTTTTATCATAAATTCAAACAGTTGCCCCACTTACAGTATATGTTCCTTACTTCATTTGGCCATGTTTGTGAGTTTTCCTCAGTTAATTGCAAGAAAAAATCAAAGGAATGCCTCACAGTAGATTTCTAGTTTCCCATAAAAAGCAGCATAGAGGGAAAAATAATGAAACATGCCAATACAGAACAGCTGACAGAAGCTTCAGAGCAGCACATTGATGGTCATTATTACTACTAATGTGACAATGATGTCTTTTGAGAAATCCCACAAGGCCATACATTTAGAAAAATATATATATATATTTAGCATTAATAATACGAACACAAGTCTTCACTATAACAGAAAGTAGTTTAATGCAATGCCTCTCAATGTTCCAGGTTAAAAAAGAATAGTAAACGGTTTTGCGCTCTTGAATCCAGGCTTTTCAAAAGATCATGTTAGGTGCGTGTGGCCAAAATTAACGGTCCCATTTTATAAAAAGATCACCTGAACACTGACAAAAAAGTAAAAGAGGCTCTTAAGATGCAAAAGGAATCATTTATTTCATGTGCCCAAAGTGAACATCTTAGTCAAAGGACCATCATCAGCACAACTTACAGCGCAAATGATTCTAGAGAATCAAATTAACAGCAATAACCAGACAAGAGAGGAGTGGCCAGAGGCAAAAGGTGTTTCACATGAGCTAATCAGCTACCAAGGTGTGAATGTTCATTTTTGTTTCATGAAATAAATTGATTCTGTCTGCATCATTAGAGCCTCTTCTACTTTTCAGGCGAGATTGCCCATGTAACCTGCGACCCATCTTACTTTATGTAAACTTTATGTGGCAGGACTTTTTTCTTCTTTCCTATACCCGGCTGATTTAATGTGTCTGTCACAGGGGCAGATTTTCTGCAAAATGAGTACTTTTTCTTTTAATACTTTAAGTAAATTTAACTTATAATACTTCTATACTATTATTTAAGCATGATCTTAAATGCAGGAATTTTACTTGTAATGGAGTAATGTCACATTGTGGTAATGCTACCTTTATGTAAGTAAAGGATCCGAGTACTTCTTCCACCACTGCCGACTGACTGATCAACATGCTGACGTTGCCACGCCACCAGTGTAGCTACAAAAACTACTGCCTCTCTCTGACTCAGCCTGGAAAATTAAACATTGTAAACTTCACAAAGTATTTGATTGGATTCTACTGTACTGTACAGGTGTTTGTTTTAATTCCATACAGTATAAATGGGTATAAACAGTACTAGTTGATACACAGGAACAAAAACAATGAAATAGGGAAAATTCTGTGCTGAAATGCTCTTTTAATCTACAAGCAGCTCATGGTGATTGTTGCCAAATTAGGCAGTGCCTTCAGTGAGAATTATGTGAGGCAGTTTTGACAGAAATTACTGGTTAGTTTTGTGTTTCTGCTTTAGGGCCTTAAGACAAGCCGACAGTTAAGTCCAGTGTGATGACACTCTACTCTAATAGGTGAGACGGGTGCACACACCACTACTGAGAGGGGGAGAAGTAAATTAATAGGGAGTGAGAGGGGAGAGGCATGATGCCATTGTTTCCTCAGGTCACTGCTAGCAACTTCCAAAACAACACTCCACACTTAATTAGACTTCACACAATAACACAGGTGCAGGACGCCATAATCCTTCACACCACAGTAGGTTGATGCGCACAAAATGAGAATACACTGCAAAAAGTTGACTTCTATCCAGACATTTTGAGATTTTAGCAGAGTTATTAGGAGGACGTGAAAGGATGAGTGCCTACTAAACTATATAAGTGAATAAAATCACGCTTAAGCAACTGATAATGTAATAACTGCCGGTTTTTAATGTAAAAATTGGGTTGCAAAAGTGTCCCGCAAAATTGGATGAAGCGACATTGAACAGCCATTTATAGGAATCAATTTATAAAAACATATTAATGTAGTATCTGGCAGTTACTGCTCATTATCAATTATCAGTTCCAGTATAAACTGAAACGTTTATCAGTTTATTACCATTTAACTATTAAATTGATCATTTGTAGGGCTTTTTGTTTGGCCAGCAGCTATCAGTGAGATGTATTTAAAAAGCTTTCATAGCTTTGTAGTTACATTAATCATATCAGTGTTTCATTCATATAAGATTCTTTGAATGTTTTTGAGTGTGTGCGGCAGGGTGTCTGTTACAGTGAAATACAAAAATTCTGTTCTTTCTCTGTGTATTGTGGATATAGTGTGAAGTGTATATATGATTCTGGGTCCTCCAAGTGTGTATATATTACATTTTATAGAGTAGATAACTGCATGTTTGATATAAGCATGTCCTTTTACTGTCGTTTTACCTTCCTGAACCAGGAAACACATAAGATTGAGCTTTCCAAAAATGTATTGGATTAATCAGCTACTTTCAGATGCAGATGTCGTTTGGAGTGCACGATTTAACGCCTTTTTTCTTTCTCGTATTAAGCATGATTTATGTTCTTGATACACTGCATGGCACGCTGCTCTAATGCTTTCAGGCTGTTGGGTTGTCTGATAATGTTGTGCGTGTATGGTTGTCATTATGTATGTGCGTTAGTACGCATTTTCATGTATATTCATGTTTTTGTTTTCGGTTCATTTTGTGTTGTGCATTGTGTATGTATCTTTTTTTTTGGGTGGCTGTTGTTTTCCTCAACCCTCACTGCCCTTCTGAATCCTCCCTGGTGCACACAAGCCCTCCCTCCCTCTTTTGATGTCAGCTTCCTCCTCCTGCATCCTGTTGTCAACCCTCCTCTCCTCTCCTCTCCTCCTTTGTTGATGAGATACGGTGATTTCTCTTAGGGGAGGCGTCAGTCCATCCTAGTGCAGCCCCGTCTCGCACCTGTCCCACCCCGAGTAACCAGGTAATAAACAAACCGGCAAACTCTCACTCTCCATCCATAACCTCTCTCCACTTCTGCTGTTCTCTATGTGCGTCCCTGTCCATACACAGCACCTTGTGAACTCACTGCAAGCCAACACACTGACAGCCCCACTTTACTCTTCCATTTACCTTTCAGAAAAAAAAAGAGGCCGGTCACTGAATGTTTGGACAGAGGTTATTGATGGTTCCAAGGGGTACGCCTCTCTGTTGAAAGAGTGACAACAAAACCAAATATCACAAGATT
This sequence comes from Thunnus maccoyii, assembly GCF_910596095.1. NCBI lineage: Eukaryota > Metazoa > Chordata > Actinopteri > Scombriformes > Scombridae > Thunnus > Thunnus maccoyii. The sequence continues at coordinate 7,917,080 of NC_056542.1, forward strand.
TAAAGCTGCACTATCTAAACAACTTGGCAGTGAGAGGTGTTTTGTGTGAAATATGTCTCAACTATGGTACCTTTTTACCCAAGATACCAAAGGCAGCTTACTAGAGAGACAGAAAATGTAATGTTGGTTGCCGCAATTTAGAATAAACTGTTCCAAACAGAGGGCATCATTACCTCCCAGAAAAAATAAGATTTTTCAACACACTGTTGTCTTACAAACTGAGAGACAGATTTGTTTTACGCAGTCTCTCCTTGACACACTGTAGCTAGAATGGTGTCCTTTAAGCAGACAGAGTAGATGGCTAGCTACTGTAACTCAGTTAGCTTTGTTTATCTGGTTCTTTGATAGTTGATAGGTACATGCTTGTGAACATAAAAATTTCAAAGGTGAAGTCAGTAGTGGCTTCCAAGGTACATTTAGGCAAAGATCACTGAGCTTAAAATTCAGTTACGTACACCGCTAACAGTTGGTTTAAGCTAAAAATTACACTGAAAACTGCGGCTTAAATTAATTTAGTTTTGAATTTTGAATTGGATTCAGCAACTATCGCAATGTTTTCACAAATTCAACTATGAAGTGTTTTGAATGCACTACAGCTACAGCTCTGATTCGCACTTTTGACTTCTCCATGGCAACGGCAGCAGTTCTTTGTAAAGAAGACACCACTGCACTTGTGGGAATGTGGTTCCATTTACAGAGCTTCGTTAGCTTCTTGTGCCACATATCACAACCTCTTGACTTTGTACAACATTGTAAATTTCTCAAAGAACTCAGTACAAAGTTAAGAGATCATGATATGTAGCACAACAAGCTAACGAAGCTCTGTAAATGGAACCGCAGTCCTGCACATGCACAGTGGAGTCTGCTGTACAAGGAACTGCTCTCCTGAGACTGAAGATGTGATCACTGTTATTAGTCTTTGGAGATGTTTCTGAACAAACTACAGTAACCATTGTCTTTGGGGTGAAGGAACATGTCACCCAGTGCAACGGTGTGGTTCATTGACATGTTTTTAATAGTTTTTGGACAACAACAGTGCTCTATGGCACAGCGGAATGAGATATATCAGACTTTGGATACACACACAATACTTATAAGTAGATCTATTCATTTTTGGTTTGACTCAGCATTTGAGATTTGCTGACAATAAGAAAAAGAGAAAACCACCAGCCATATCCTTTAAAGTTTCATTCTCTCTAACAAATGATAAAAATGCAGGAAGAGGTGGTAACCTGCTGGTTTTATTGTCACCCTCTCAACATAATAGCATGTCTTCTTGAAATATTCTGTGGCAGACCTCGAATAGGGAGTTTATTTGAATTATTTCAGATGAATTAGACTGCTTTTTCACTTTCTGTTGACCAATGGCCTTATTACATTCCTTGGCAAAAACATATAAAAGTACTTAGAATAGCTTATGCTAATTCAAAATTTCAAACATCAAATGTTTTTTTGTGTGACTGTTTCAGCCTGCTACAAATGAAAATGACATTGCTTGTTCACACACAGTTCAGTCATAACCAGCAATCCACAGACATATATGCCAACATTATTATTTGCAAATGATTTTCAAGTCATATACGGAGACATTCCTGTAACTCTTTGCATTGGATAATCGTTAAAATGCAGAGAAATACAAAAAAATAATCAATGAATACCATTGATTCTTAAGCTCCGATATTTTCAGATGTTGGCATTGGCAAAATTCTACCCAACTTTTCATTGCATTTAATCGTCACTTCATCTTTTCACTTGCTCTTGATTAACTTTTAATATGCTAAACATTATTTTGATAAACAATAGTGAACTATATGTCAATTTAAATGAAAAATATACAGCATTAATGTTACATGTACAGTAAACTGATTACAGTTACATTAATTACACAGTTTTCTACACTCACACAGTCATTATAATCTCATGATTTCTTTCTTTTGTAGATGTTTATATAGTAATTCAAGAAAAGTCAGGTTTGCAAATTAATAAGCAGATACTAGAAATATTTTTTTAAAGAATTTTGAGAGCAAAGCAACTATGGAAAGAAGTCCACATTAAAAAACAAGAATAGACAGAATCACATTTTATGTTTCCATAGACTTCAGTCCAGATTTTTGAACACAAAATAAGACATGAAATGCTGCAATATGGGCTTGAACTGGTTGAAAACAGGCCCAAACATGGATGTTTTTAGATTACCGTTCTTGGTGATAAATTGGACTGTCCAAAAGTCACAAAAGTCACTGTCCAAAGGAATATTGTGTGAATATTGATTGTTTTTCCACCACTGTGTTTTCCTACACACATAAACATACATTTCCATTCAGTTTTTCATCCCTCCCAGCTCACCCTCAGATAAACAACGGGAATTATGGGAAATCTCCGTATCTGACCCAATCCTTCCCTGAAGAACACTGATTAATGTTTTTTGTATATTTTTGTGTGTTTTCTTGTGTCTCTCAGTGAGTCCGTGTTTCTGATATTTATGTGTTTGTGTATGTGTTTGGAACCTGGGCACATTATTTGGTTGAATGGTGGTGGAGGCCAGTTGTTTATGTGCGTCTGATGATGTGTGACATGCATACTATTTTTATTTATTTATTTATTTTATTTTATTTTTATTTTGCTTCAGAGGTAGAGATATTCACCAGTCATCTTAAATCTTACAGGAGTTAAAGTTAATTTCACATTGCCATATATATATATATGTATGTATATATATATGTATATATATATGTATATATATACTGATTAAGCCAACACTTACAGCAGGTTTTTATTTCAAATGTGGAGGTGAGAAAGATTTTACAGTTTGCTCTAGACATCCACGATTCAAATTGATTGGAGATTGGAGGAGATGGGTAAGAACCTGTGTGTACGATACTCTGCATCATTTACGAACACCTAACATTTCAATACTCCACTAAGTGTTTTGTGTTTCTGTGTCCAGTACTGCAATTTTCATTAGCGTAAAAAAACACTCTCACACTAAGCTGTAATTGAATGCACGAAATAATCATAAACTACAGCCTACAGAGAGTGAAGCAAGTTTGGTAAGTTAAAAAGGATGTCAGTAAACATCTTGCCATTTTGTCTTTGTTCAGCTGATTGAATTTCTGAGTTTAATAGACATGTGTATTGGTCTACACATGGATATTAAATGATACTGTTGGTTGTGTTTCAGAGTAAAGAAAAAAGTGTCAGTGGATTCATGTTACTGGCATCCTGTAACTGTCTGTGCCATAGTTTGATAGCTGTTCATAGCACCAGTTAGCAACTGAAAATGTTTTCATTCATTTTGGTTCTGATTGAGAAGAGAAAAGGCCTGCTAATTCACATCAAACTTTGGGGTAATTTTTGTCTTTTCACTTTTTTTTTTTTTTTTAAGTGGAAACACCTTCCACTCACAACGGACACACTCATCAGATACAGTTTATCCAGGGATAATTTGCTTTTTATCCTTTTCATTTTCTCTACTGTATGCAGACCAAACTATCCCTCCTCCTTCCTGTCTTTCCCCTCTACAGCACTTCATCCCATACATGTTACAGTATTTCATACTTCTTGTATGTAAGCATTACAGTGATATTTGATATTATATTTTCCGATGTTTGATAAGGATGTTAAATTCCTGCACATATTTCCAAGTTATTTTCGAAGGCTCTGCACTTGTTTTACATTTTCAGTGAAACAGAGTCTCTGTAATTATGTCTAGACACCACACAGAAAATGTGCCAGGCAAGATAAATCAAGTGCAATTATTTCAAGAGGTTTCCACCCAGATCATCATGGTAGAACTGTGAATTCCAGCTTTCAAAATGCTGCAGTATTCAAATCATCTTTTGGTAGCTCTTGGTAACATTAAGCACCATTATGAATAGAGTCCTCATAGTTGTCTATTTGGCACAATAACCCAATTGTTTTCTCTTCCCACTGCTCCCACACAGACTCCAGTGAACAAGACTGGGAGTGAAGGCTCGCAAACAGACCTTGATAAAAACTAATAATGACACTAACATTTGCATTGCTGTTATTCTGCGCCAATGTAGGTAAGAAAAAATGGCAAAACCAAACTTTGACTTAATCACTAATCAAAAAGCTTCAACCCAGGATGAGCACCCATGCAGCAACTCATTGCTATGTGATCAATGGGTTTGGGTTAGACATTTTGGTTGGTGAATTTGAAAGAGGTTTGGATTTCCTGCCAGGCAAATAGGATGCACCTTTATCTTGCTTTTTTAAATTTGGCGCTGAGCTCTTGTGTGGCTTGACGTTTTTTTGCATGTGTTAAGCAACAGCTAAGTTGTGTGCTGTTAAGATGTTTTTGGAAGCCATAATCGTAGAGTTTTATAACCTTTAAGACATTTTTTCAGCTACTGAAGCACACACGTTTACATAGAAAATTATTGAACTTGAATTGTACTCATTGGCAAAGAATAACTCACTTGACTTCCTTGCACCCGACAAACACCCCATGCTACTCCCGAGAGGATCAGGACCCTTTGACCTCAAGTTTTAATCCCCCTTCATCCCTTCTTTTCCTGTGTCCCCTTTCTTGTGCTGCCATTTCTATTGGTGTACGTCATGCATCAACTTCGTAACTCATTTGGCTCTTTCTCTCCTCTCTCTGTCTCTCTCTTTCTTTCTTTCTGTGTGGTTCTTTCAATCCCTTATCACTTGTCTTTTGTTTTCGACTTCCTCCTTACTTTGCTTCTGCCATGGCTTTTACATGTCCTCATTCCAACCTGTTCTTTCTATTTTTCCAATGTTGATGTTTTCCACTTCCACACAATTCAATCACACCCCTTTTCCGGTGCTTTTTTTCCCCTCCTCCTTGCCCTCTTCTCATCTTTATCTTCACTATTCTTACTTCCTCCCACACTCTCACACTCTTCAACATGCGATTGTTTCCCTTCTACATGTCACATTATCTGCCTTGATTGAACATCTCCTTTACAACTCTCACATCCCTCATCGTTCATTGAATGGCCTCTCTCCCTACGACCATCTTCTCCCTGCTCCCACTCCTCTTTCCCCTCCCCTCTCTCTCTATCTCGCTAGGAGGACCAGCTTTCCTCCCTGGGTTCTGCAGACCCCGGTGTGAAAACTGAAGGTGGAGGGGGAGGTGGTGGAGGCGGAGGAGGAGGAGGAGGAGGAGGAGGAGGAGAAGGAGGAGGAGGAGGAGGAGGAGGAGGAGGAGGAGGAGGAGGAGCGGTAACCAACGATCAAGTCCTCAGAGTCTCTTCCTCGGGCATTTCCTCTGACAGCTCTCCCCACAATGGAGTCCTCCCCCAAACCGTAGACCCTCCCTCTCTACCCACTCCTCATCAACATCCTAGTCAGAATGGAGAGCTCCGTGGCAACCAAACATCCTCCCCCATGACAACCTCACAGGCAACCGGAACCACGGCAACAGCAACTACAGGCATAGCAGAAGAAGGGGGAGTAGGTCAAACACAACACTGAGCCAAATCAGAGAGAGATGACACAAACGAAAAAGAAAAACACTGTCCCTGTCTTTTTCCATTCAGCAAGGCGATGCTTTGAAAAGAATTCGCCATAGATATTCGTGTTCCCCCCCGGCAAGAGAGAGAGAAGAAGAGTGTGCAGGAGACAAGTAGTGATCATTCAGCTACTGTACAGTGCATAACACAAAAACACACAACACAAAGGGCTCTTCAACGGATACTTGTTCTCTTGATGCTCACATGGAGCTTCAGTCAGTATCAGTCTTGCAGGACAAGATAATGATACACTATCACACACTGTAAGCTGTTTGAACCAGTCAAACAAAGCATTTGACGTACATACCAAGCCAATATGTGAACATCTGCTCTGTGTACTCATTGCCTGTCATGAGAAACAATAAATACACATAAGCACTATTGAATGTCTTGCACCCCAAAGACTTCATAGTAGCCATTAGCAAAGACTCCCATGGATGTAGGTGCATTAATTATACCTATCCAGAACACGCCAGGCTGCAAATTGTTGAGGTAGAGATGTGGCGATGTAGTCTGGCTTTTTTAGTGCCTTTGAGAGTTTTTCAACAGGGTTTTCCAATAGAGATCTGATACAGAGGTAACAGGTGGAGATCCAAGTTAGCTTTGCTAGTAAGAGAAACGATCTGTGGGCTGAAAAAAATAGAGGTTCAAAGACACAAGATCAAGCGTCGTAGAGGTTTGAGTGACGAATCAATGGAAGATGAGCTTTGGGAACTTTTTTTTTTCAATCCAAGGGACCTCTTGTTTTTGGACTGAGCTTGTGCAATTTTTCTCTTCTCAATCTCAGAACCGATATGTGATAAACTGGTGCTAAACAGAAACAAATGGTGCCATTTTCCAAGTCAAAATGTCTGTGTCTGCCATAGCACTGCCTCTTTCATGATTCACCCACTGTCTTTTCTCTCTCTCTTCTGCAATGTGCCCCCCCCCCACCCCCCCACCCTTCCCAATATGTTTTGTGTCTTTGTCTTTGTTATTTGTGCATCCTGTTGTGTTCTTATGTCTGATGGGGTTGTTGGGGTTCCATATATGTGTTTCAGAAGCGCCCTCCTCCAATCTCTGGTTTTATTTACAGTTAATAAACGGCAGCTCCCTGGCTCGAAATTGATGGGTTATTTCAAATTTATGGAAAACAAACTCCAAAGTGCTGTTTTCAATGATCACTACAATTTTAAAGATAGAATGAAGCAACTTTGAATGAAGAATTAATTCCTAGTTTTCAAGTTGTTGTTTTTTTTTTTTCATTTAAAAAGTGTTTGTTCATTGTTTTCAGATACAGAGGATGAATGATCCCATTACTAATATTTCTTTTTTATTCAGAAAAAAACATTTTCAATCTGTTGTCACCTACAAACTGCAGGTATAACTATGAGTACATATAAATAATAATGACAGATTATTGATTTTCCCCTTGTGTTTTCAGTTTTGGGCACTTACTGCCTAATTAAAATTGTATTAACTATTTATTAACATATTATTAACTTGTTCTCTCTCAAATATGAGTGAAAAGACCATTATAACCATTTAGGTTTGCTAAGCCCACCACCAAGTGCCTGGGATAAACATATTAAGCATCCTTTGGCCAGTAGACTAGCTAGTCACCAACTAATTGCACCTTACACAGCCTTGCTTAAGACAATATGAATTTATTACACCCCTGATGCTTATAAAAAAAAAAGAATTATAATGACATGACACGTCTGTGTGTATTTACCATTATTCGAAGTTTCATTTCAAAACGAAATATTCACGACGTGAAAAAAAGTTCTATTCCTGAAAATATTTGATAACAGCATTAAACCAAATTAAAAGAGAAAAACATTTAATGTACAGTAAACTTCAGGAATCTACGATGTATTTTTGAAATGAATTCTTCAGTTTCTCATGTGTCAAATGCTGAAAACACGAGTCTTTGAAATGTTTGTAATGCGTATCCATATTCCTTCATTTTGTGTATAAACTGTCTGTTGTAAGGTTTGTCTGGGTGTGAATTTGTTTCTGTCTCTGTAGCCTCACACACTGGTGTCGCTCCACAAGAACTCAGCTTGTTTAATCGCGCAGGAGGAACCAAGAGGAGTTGAAGAGTTTCACATCAGTTTTGTGTCAGCCATTTAAATCTCTTACTTTGCAGTGTCAAAGGTCAACATGGCCAGTGCTAGTACCTTGTAGGCCAGTGCTAGCGGATTAGTTTAGATTATATTCATCATTACAGTGAATGTTTAACTGTTGAACCACCAAATGTTAATAATGCTCGCAGTCTTACGCAGGGAAAGATTGTCTTCTACTTAGACAGCTTGTAGGGCTACTTTTTTCTTGTGAAATTACTTGTATGTGATGAATGTTGGAATCAAAGTGGGCTAGGCTTGAACATCAGTGTCTTTTCAGAGATGTGAAATGATCCGTGACTGAGAAATTAACATTGCTGTGAAAATACCTCAGTGACTCAGGTAAACAAGCAGTTGCCTCAGAGCTGAACACAAAAAAAAAAAAAAAAAAAAACTATAGAAGAGATGAGTCCAGCTTTGGAAAGACTGCCACCCGATACTCGGTCTCTAGCTATGCTTCAATAGCACCTGATCAAGCACCCTCCCCCGTTTCTTCTCTCTCTCTGTCTTCCCTTTTTTTCTCCCCTTAGCCACTCTCAAAGCTTCATGGAGGACAATGTGGAACCTAATTGGCTGATGCACCATCGGCAGTCCACAGGGTGGCATGGCCAAATGTCCAGAGCCCTCTCTCGTGACGCGATTGGCTGACAAAGGGAGAACTTGGGGCATTGGTCCCATTCTCTTTGCTCAAAGGATGGTGCAGAGCCCCAGCGGACCATGTAAGGAAATGCTGGCTTTTTTTTTACCATACTTTACTTGGGCCCTCTCTCTCTGATTTGATGACAGGATTTTTTTTTTTTAAAAATGTGTTTGACGCCTCATGGTTTGGAGCTACATTTTACTTTTAAAAGGAAGGCTGGACATGCGTTGTTGGCCTGCAGAGCATGCAAAGAACAGCTATGCAGTCTGATCAATCAGCAGAACGGAGGAACACAAAGGCCAAGGGAGGCATGATGCTCAAAATGAGAGAGAGGGGAGATGTATTGTGGGGTAAGATGTATTTCAAAGGTGCTTGACTTCTCTTAAAATTTCAGTCAAAGCTGAGTTTCTTTCAAAGCATTTATTTCCCTCTCTTTCTCTCTATCTCTTCTCTTCTCTTCTCTCTCTTATAGTCTTTTCAAATTACCCTTTGATTCCTCCTCATCTATTCATTCTTTATCTATCTAGGATTCTCCAAGCATTATTTAACCGCTTCATTTTTACTCCATTTTAGACACTTGATCTCTGCAACATTTTCAACATTAGTTTTTAGCTCTTCCGTTCGAATCTCTTTCTCAGACTTTGATTTAAAGGAAACTAAATATGCACAGCCTAATACGACTAAGTGAAACTGCTCAGAGCAAACAACTCTTGCTTCAATGAAGACTTTGAAAAACCGGACTGAATGTTATTATTTATATTTCTATGACACTGCTTATTCTTACAATAGTACGAAAGAAAAAAAAAACTCTTCATCAGAAATCTTCCGGAGCAGATATTTATTTCTTGATATAGATAGATGCCTCTCTATCTAATGGAAGTTCATAAATAATCCATTTTATAAGCTTTCTTATACTAAGACAATCTTGTGGAGAGAATAATTGCCCTGCAGGACTGTGATGACTGTGAAAGGGCCAAACTTGTGTTTTACCTACTCCCCTTACAATAGTTTGCACGTTGCTGAGACCTGTGCCCTCCTTCCTCTTGGTTATAATCATTCAAAAAAAGAAAAAAAAAAAAAAAAAAAAGAAAGTGGACGGATGTTTCTCTCACCCAACAATCGCCATGGAGCTCTCCATTTACGGACGATGTGAAAGCCGTTGGATAAGGACATTCTTACAGCTGTTGTTTTGTACTCCACTTCGACTATCTGTCTGTAGAGTTTGAACCGAGCAGAGGATGAACTCTTGGTGTCAGTGTGACCACATTTTTTCTGCAGTCAGATTGCTGTAAAACTCCCCTATTTCTTTCTATGGATGGACTCCACTGATACCAATCTGAGTTGAAATCCTTGCCTTTTCCACCTGTGACTGAAACGAGGACAGAGAGAGATATGTTAGAGGTCCCGCTGAAACGAGTGAATGTGTTTGTATATAAGTGTGTGTACTGGGTAAATCTTTGTGTATATACTGGATAAATGTGTATATATGGTATGTCTATGTGTATATACAGTTTGTTTGTATATGCAGAGTGTACAGTTATTTTTTCCTCTAATGTTTCTCTCTCTTTCTATGAATAGGTCTTCTCAAGTTACCAATACTGAGGCATGGAAAGGTTTTTACTGACAGCTATCAGAAGCACTTTCTGTGCAGACTTAGAATATCAGCGAGGTCTGTCACTTAGCTGCATTCTTGAAGCTCTCATACAAGAAGTAATTCACATAATCTTAAGCTTGCACTCATTTTCTGACCAACTAAAAAGCTTTTCTAAGTAGATTTGGGTGACCAAGCAATGTTTGTACATATATAGACTAAGACAATTTTTTTTTTTTTTTTCCAGAAACCTCCATCTGCATTTCTTTGAAACTCTCAACCTGTTTTGAGTTCTTGCTTATCTGACTTTCACTTTAGGTTCCTATGGTATATGTTTGCAACGGTTGTCATTCAGAGTTATATATTTATTCAGACAACCCTTATATATTTCTTGAAATTTTGTTCCCCAAACTCTGCCTTTCATGGAGCCTTCTAACCTTTTATTAAGATTCAGGTTAGACTGGCAGATCCTTCCATGAAAGTATACTGTCATTACTTAACATTGCTTGTTTTTGTATAGGTCCTTACTAAATAAGTGTGCCTCCCCCCCTTATACTCTTACTAACCTTAGATCCATTAACTCCGCTGGTCACTCATCTTCATCCCCCTTGACAAGCCATAGCCCCCCAACCCCCACCCCTACCCCCCTAAACTCCTCTATTGTTGTTTTGACAGGACAGACATTTGGGGATTTTGTGTATATTAATGGAAGAGTGGTGTTGAAGAGTGTATTGCAGTTGTATATGGATTTGTTATGAATGTGGATATTCTGATCATTTAATTATTATTGTAATAATGATAATAATTATTGCCACTTTGAATTTTTTTGTTGATTAATTCCTTTGATGCGGTTGATGAAGATGCCATTGTCCCTTCCTTTTTTTTTGTTTGTTTCTCTTTTTTTTTTTTTGGAATACACCGGAATTTATATTTTTCGGGTGGGTGAATCTGGAGATAGAAATACGTAAATAAATTACTAAATAAACAAATAATTAAATTCTTAACTTAGTGTGGAAATGTGTGTTCTCTCTTTTAAAGGACCAGTGTGTAAGATTTAGGGGGATCTATTGGCAGAAATGGAATATAATATTCATAAGTATGTTTTCATCGTGTGTGTATATATATATATATATATATATATATATATATATATATATATATATATTATGTATAATCACCTGAAAATAAGGATTGTTGTTTTTTTGTTGTTACCTTAGACGGAGCCCTTTTTACCTACATGGGGAGTGGGTCCCATGGATGTATAAAGAGAACTGGATACAGCATTGGAGGCAGGGTTCCTTTCATTTCTATGAAAGTTGCTCAGTGGCGCATGAAGCCAAAAAATTTCGACTACTTCCACATAGCTTCCACATCTGTGGGGCCCGTAGTGCACTGGCGACTTCCGTGGGCTGAATGGGGATAATGCAATTCAATCTAGACTTTCCAAATGTTATCGAACTGAATGGATCAAATTCTGATAGTGAAACCTATCATTTTGTGACGCTCAAAAAAATGTATCCACTGATTTACAGACGTCTCTTTCACAATGTAAGTCTATGGGGAAAAGTGTTTTTGGGCCCAACAGCATCACATGACTTTTTAATTACACGGTTTGGCCACTATGTCAAATTGGCTTCAAAGCCCACTGCTGTTCCTGGGGGCTTGGTGGATCCTCTTTCAAGGAACATGCCATGTTGCACTGCCCCATGTTTGCTACAGCAGCCCAGAACAGACAAACCAAACACTGGCTCTAGATAGAGCTTTTCGCATTCCTCACGAGTTTCGCGGCCACCGCAGATTCTCCGTAGGAAGGGGAGGGAGGTGGGGGTATTCAGTTTGTTGCAATCTGCAACCTCACTGCTAGATGCCGCTAAATCCTACACACTGGACCTTTAAAGCACTAACTTGGGCTTTTCTCAATCTCTCAAAGTATCCATTCATTTCAGATTAAACGATAAGTCTAGTGATTGTCTTATGTTTTTCTTATTGTCCACAAATCTCATGAAAACTCCAAAGAAGCAACAATTAATGGATCATACTATCAAGTACTGCCTATTTTGCCAGACCTCATATACCGTAAGTACTCACTAGAGCACTAAATATGTATTAATCCGCATGTGGAAATAATACAAATGCACTATTTACCCCTGTGTAGGGTAACACACATTTGCTAAAAACTACAGTGCTCAGCTGCTTTAGGAAATTACTCAGTCTTTTTATATTCATGATCTGCTTTTAAATACCTCTTCAGTAGGAACCAATGGGCTTGGGACCAAGAGACACAGACAGAGTAGGGAAGTCAAAGACGTATTAAGAGATGGACTAACTCATTATTGGTTTTGGCCCTGTCATGGGATTTATTGACAATAACAAAAATAATACTGCCAGCCTTATTTTTTAAAGTGTAGGAAATATAGCTTATTTTTTTCTCTGGAAGCAGTGTTTGGTCACTTCCACCAGAAAAGTGACATCTTCAAATTGCTGGTTTTGTGCAACAGTCCAAAACTCAAGAGATTCAATTAACGATCAAATAAAACGGAGAGAAACAGAAAATATTCACATCTTAGAAGCTGGTACCAGCAAATGTTTGGCATTTTTGCTTGATAAATGACTCAAATGACTGATTGACTATCAAAATTGTTACGGATTAGTTTTCTGTCAACCAAGTAATTACTTAATCAACTATGTGCTTCAGCATATCCTACATGTATAGGCTTAAATCCTCTTATAGGATTATGAATTGTAAAGAAACAAAATCATCTATCAAGTCAAAAATCCCTAAACGTAACTGAAAATGAATGCAGTATCCTATATGGATGGAAAATTATTATGGCTATTGATCTGCTTTGATGGTTGCTCCTTTCTTCCGACATTTGCACAAGAAGGGTTCAACATGCTCATATATTTTGTTCTGGATCACAGGTAAGTTTTCGCGGCTTGTGGTTGCATCACAGTGCTTGCCCATTGAGGTCATCTACACATTTTTTCTGCATCTCAAGACTGTGATTCCTCTCTTGGTGAGCAGAGCAGATCATTTCCTCACTCTCTTTCCAGCTGAGGTGGTGAAAGCAATGATGGCAGGCAGGATCTGGGAACCAGGGACTCTACTGAATATAGCAAGCTTGTAATTATCCTCATCCTCCTACACTTAATCGCCTGCAGTTCCTTAGTGGGTTGGCAACTTCTGAGTTTGGACAGAGCAGAAAAAAAAAAATTGCACAGTGGAGGAGCAATAGATGGTTCATGCTGTGTACACAGAACAGCCAGACCTGCTCCAGACCCGAGCATCAAATACACACAGGTTTTTATTCTGCCAGGTTACAGTGGGCAGAATATTTATGTCAAAAGGAGATTAACAATAATGTTTTTGTCTTCCATATCGAAGTACGTATCAAACGATTTAATTATATATATAAAAACATGCATTTTCTTGTGTATTTATGTAAAAATTCTCACCACTTTTACTTCCTGGAAAACATCATCACAGGCTTACATAATTCCAACCAATAAAACCATTACAGATTTAATAATCGTGCACCTTCCATCAAATAAAACTGATTTTCTCTTGCAGCGATACTCTCCATAACTATCTGTCATACCAATATCCTGTTTCCACAGTCAGGAATATTCATTAAATTAAGGAAGGAAGGTTCTTTCAAAATGCAATTTCACTGTTACTTTAACTTTGCATTTAAATGGACCTTAAGTAATCTGTGATCTTCATGGACATCTAATGGCAACCAGGGGGAATTACAACAACAGAGTCCATTGGCTATGGGGAAAATAAGAATTACTGTATTAGCAAATTATGGTATAATTTAAAGCACAGGTTTAGCAATTAGGTCCAACAATGGGTCTGTTTTCTCAGCACTGGTTGTCATATTTACCATAAGTGAGTGACTTCAACTTATGTTAATATTCATCTGGCAAAAAATTATTCATAAACATGTGTTACACTATGAGAAAAGAAATATAATTGATAACTTATCCACACAATAAACAGTGAGCCGCTTCATCACTTCAAAGTGCTGTTACTGACACAAATCTGTTCTGCTCAGATCAGCCAAATTAGTCACACTATTGTTCTTCAGAGCTTTATTAGTGCGAATTCTGACAAGCATTCACACTATTGTTCTTCAAAGCTTTATTGTTCTTCAAATCTTTATTAATGTAAATTCTGACAAGCATTCACACTATTGTTCTTCAAAGTTTTATTTATTCTTCTTTGGTAGATTTTTCGATCGCTAATTACTTCTGCATACTTTCAGCTGCAAAAACCATCAAAATGTCCAGCTCTTTAAGGACATTTATGCTTTAACTTTTCTTCTCTCTAGCATATTCCAGTGATTTTAAATATATACTTTTTCAGTATATTAATATTTATAATGCAAAGTCTATGGGAGGAATGGTTGAAAGTTGATATCTCAATGACTAAAAGTGCTGAAGTATTCACAGTATATGCTTCATGGACAGGTGTCCCATGTGGAAATGCTTAACATATTAAACATGATACCATGATAATGGTAATAAATGACCACAATTCTGTTGTCTTTGTCTTTTGTCTTTAATAAATTAAACTTAGTATGCAAGTTCTCCATGACTGACCACCATGTGGTCAGTTATTATGATTACAATTATTTCTGTTTGGCTAATAACTCATGAATTGTGATGTGTAGCCATTTGCGCCTTGAAAAATTTTCGCCATTTTGGATGTTTTTTTGCTTCTGTTGGTAAATATTTCATATAATCTTCACCAAACTTGGTACCTACCATATTTAGATGATCCTGAATAAGACATGTGACTTCGTTTTGGGGTATAACTTACCATTTGTCTGCAATTGGTTACCAAACTTTTGAAGATGTGGCCTCATGCACTTAACGGACCATAACTCTTCAATGTTAAATTCAACTGCAACCAAATTTGGGAATGTTGTACATACAGCCACACTGCTTAAGTGTGTAACGTTTGATACAACTCTAGCCACAGGGAGTGCCACTGTAATGTTATAACGTGATATTTCTCCAATTCTGTTATCTTTGATAAACTGAAATTTGGTACACAAGTTCCTCATGAGTGCATGACATATTGAAGCATGGCTCCAATAGACCCACCTTGTGGCTGTTAGTGAAACACCACCATACTACTTATAATAAATGCCTTATCTCTTAAAAGTGCTATTTCATGATAACAAAATTCAGCAAAGTTGACAGATGGGGATGTTGATCAAGTCTTCAGCATTAGATACAATTTCACCTGTAGATGGCACTACAAGATTTTAAGCAACTGCTGCAGATTTCTGTTTTCAGTAATGCTTTGTGATTTATTTCAGCCATCAGTATTCACACACATTTTCCACAGGAAATTAATTTTCTAGTTACCTTTGTTATTCATCTGGTAAGTTTATAAGGTGTTACAAGGTTAAATCTATGGGGATTTACATGAGCTTTATGTTTATGTTGTTATCTACTTTAGGTTTATGAAGAGTCATGTAAAAGATTTGATTATCTAAAAGAGGGAAAACTTCAGCTTGCGTTACAGGGCCAAATATTTTTGTTGGAGGGCCAGATTTGGCCCACAGGCCACTATTTGTCTACCACCGATTTAAAGCAAAGCTGGAGTGTGTGTGCGTGGGGGCAAACAAGCAGGCAATGTGATGAATGAACACTTGTGTGCACATGCAAACATGAGAGTAGGAAAAAGGTGTTGCACATTCTGTCTCCATATGCATTTCTCTTTTATTCAGACGACATTTCGGCCCTCAGGCCTTCTTCAAGATGAACAATCATAGTAGAACACAAGCACTGGTATGTTACATAGGCCGCACCCTAGTAACACATCTGATGGTGATTAGATAATCATGCTCCACCATTAGGGTGAGAAAAAAAAAAAAAACGATCAAGAGGCCTTCAGAAAATTAAAACTCTTAACAGTGACAGGAACTACAGCCAATCAAAAAAAAAAGAGGAAAATTTAAATCTCTATGTGATATGAAACATATTGGTTTTTGTCACTTTATCTGAAGATAATTGATTGGCTGTCATCTGTAAAAATTTCCCTCATTTGATTTATAACAGTTTGGGGGATGAGAAGCAAATCCAGATTACATGCTACAATACATAGTTATTCATGAACTGAAACAGATATACATTGTTTAAATGGACATGAACTGATGCATAAAGATTTATTTCATTAAGATTTTGTTTTTGTTTTGGGTTATGTTGGTTTTAATTAGTATATTATGTTTACACTTATGAGGCTGTCTGTTTATATATATATTTAATTTCCATTTTTGGCCATTTTTGGATATTTCCTGGGGCAGGCTATGTAGGCTGTTTGTATGAGGTCAATATATTGTGCTGTTAGATACTGACAAACAGTTACATGCACAAAGTAAAAGCCCAAGGCTTATCTCACTGTGATGAGCTACAGAGACTGTTTGTTTGTTTTAGAGCAATTGATTAGTCGATCGACAGAAAATTAAAGGCCAACTATTTTGATAATTGACAAATCATTTTGAGTTGTTTTTTTTAGAAAATAAATGAGAAATTCTCAGATTCCAGCTACTAAAATGTGAATATTTTCTGGTTTCTTTCATCTTCTATGACAGTAAACTGAATATCTTTGAATTATGAACTGTTAGTCGGGATAGAAGAAGACATTTTAGGACCTCACCTCGGGCTTTGGGAAACAGTGATAGACATTTTCCATCATTTTATGGATCAAACAAGTAATTGATTAATCGAGAAAATATTCAACAGATTAATCAACAATGAAAATAATCGTTAGTTGCGACCCTACTTTGTTATATTAATGTGTCTGAATAATTCCATAAGGGATGGGTCATGTAAATTACCAGACAGAAAAATGAAACTAGTAATTTATATTCATTCAAATGTACAGTTAGTGGTAAAAGATCATAATATTCGGAGGGAACATAATATGCATAGACTACTGAAAGTACATGATTGAAGATTTTACAGAAACAAATCCACATTTGACTGATTTCTCCTGGTATGAATGAGCTAAAAGTGCTTTTAAAGGTACAGTGGCTCTGAGGTGCAAAACACAACAACATTTCAGAAAACACATTTCAAAACACACAACGACATTTCAGCATGTGGTGTTTGTGTATAGTTTATTTCTACATTGCACATTATTTTGTCCCAATAGTATTTTTTGCAAATTACGGATTTTGCAGACTACCTGGCAACCCCCCGATGTAATCTCATGAGTGTGCTCCGTAATCTCGCGTTATTCAGGCGGTCACTGCCTGATAGGAATAATGGCCGCCTTCGTAGCAATGGCTGGAACAGGGAACAACACAAGAAGCATATCAGAGCGTTTTAGCTGACCGGGAAGAGCGTAAATTTCCGGGCAGCCCCTCCTACCCGGTGTTCAGAGCGAATGGGTAGAGGGGGTCTCGCCAAAGGACACAAGAAACGAAAGAGACTCGGGAGGGAAGGGGAGGAAAGCTAACGTTACCTCGACAGCTAGCGCTAGCTGCCTATCAACACGGGTGTCACTGCCGGGGAACAAACCCGAGTATCCGTGACAACTGCGGGGCGAGTGGTGTGGAGGAAACGGCGAGAAGACGCTGGAGCGTGACATCAGACAACCGGCGAGTCGCTAAACATGAGTGGACCGGGGCAGGACAGCGAGCCAGAGGCAAAAGTCCTTCTCATCAAGCGGCTTTACAGGTAAGTTGGCGAGGCCGTTTAACCGAGCTAACCGTGGTGCTAATTGAACGTTATTGTGCTGGCTAGTTCAGCGCTAACCCAGTGGTTCTCAATGTGGGTGCCGTGAGATTAATCATATCATTGTTCATTTATTCTCTCTCCACCTCAGCAGCTTACATGTTCACATTAAGCAGCCTTTTTTGGGGAGGGGACGCGGGGGGTTGTTTCTTTGTTTGTTTTTCCTTGTACATCTTAAGTATTGTTTTAGCAAAATTATTTATCAGTAAATCTGTACAGCACCTGTTGGCTTTTATTCTAAATGATTTAGAATGAGCCTATATTATTCAACTTTACATTGATATAATATAGCATAGTAATATACTTCACATTTATATAATATAGCAAAATAATATAATATGGTGTAAAAATGATAAGCTATGCAAGTTATATCGGGGGTTGGGTGGCTCAGGGTGCTATGACAAAAAATTTCCTTTGAAGGGGAGCCATGGTCTAAAATAACTTTGGGAACCACTTCTTCCCTTCAGCAACCTGTCACGAGAATGGGTTAACCCAACATGCCAGTGTAACATTAGCTAAATTGTCTCGTCACTCATCATCATGCTCTGGGTGAGGTAGCTTCCTTCGTGACAGAGAAGTGAAACAGAAAGGATTTTGGTTGCTAACATAATGGCGTGCAGCATTTTTCTGTGTCAGCCTGACATCTATTGTTAAATGTTTCGTTAAAAGCATTAAAGGAAGGGTTCACACTATTTCATGTATTTGTTAAAACAACAGTGAGGAGCCCAACTGAACATTGAAATATCTTTTTTTTTTTTTTTTTTTTTTTTGCCATAATTATTTCTGCTGTTTATACTGGCCATTAGAAGATCCCTTATAATGTAAGTGATGGGGGCCAAACTCACACAAAATGTATTTAAAAGATTATTTGAAGCTAATATGAAACTTAAACCATCAAAATGAGTCAAATAAAGTAGATGTCTTTTGATGTCACACTCTATTTACTGCAAAGTCCCTCTTTTTGTGAATATATTTCCACTGCAGCTGAACAGGAAAACACCTTCTGAGGAAACACAAAGAGGTAATTTGATGCTAAAAAGACTAAGTGTGGCAGATATCTACATGATATGAATAACTCAGACTGCTGAAGCCTCATATAAGCTTCAGATAAGCTTTTAAATACATTTTAGCTCAAAGTGAATGTGTGGACACATTGATTTTGGCCCTCATCGCTTATATTAAAACTCTACTTGAAGGGGATCTTTTAACAGCCAGTATGAACAGGAGGAACGACTACAGCGAGGAAAACCTCTTTCTGTGTTCATATGGGCACCTGACTGTTGCTTTAAAACACATTTGAAACATTGTGAACCTATCCTTTAACCTTGTCAATATTCTAATGCTTTCTATTGCCCAATGTTACCCAGGGCTGTGGTGGAATCTGTGCACAAGCTGGATGTCATCATCGGCAGCAAAGCTTCCTACAGAGAGGTCTTCAAGCCGGAGAATATCAGCCTTCGCAACAAGTACGTCCAGCTGTCTCAGAACAACTGTGTGTGAAAGGAATCAGGGGCCTGTTTCACCTCATTTGCAACATGAAAGCTGCGACATGAGAAAATTTCCTCTAGTGTTAATTTCGACTAATCAAAAGAAACACCATACTTACCACTCATGCATGGGTAAGCAGTGCTTGCAAATCTCTTTTGTGATCTGGGCCCCAGTAGTATAACATGCAGATCAAAGGCTACATGCAGTCGAAGCATCATCTATACAGCTGTCATGAACATAATTATGATTTCACATGTGTATAAATGTAGACTATCAACAAGTCGCCATCGCTTTCACCTCCTGTCCATTCAGTTGAAATGATGGCTCTTTGTTAAGCTGTCTGATATGCCCCAGAGCATCTCCATGAGCTTATACTCCCTGGTCAGACTTGTCCAGATCGTATCAACATCCAGGGCTTTCCACAAGGATATGGAGTAGCCAGCCAGGGTGGAAAAGTAGGCAGCTAGGGGGGTCATAAAAGCCCAAATTTGGTGGCTTCTGGCACATTTTAATGCCACTATTCTGTCATGTACACTGATCTTAATTATTGCTTATTTTAATGAGCTTGCCTACCTGATTGTAAACATATAGTGAATTATTGTAAAGGAGAATTAGGCTTTTAGTGTGTTTTAGCCCACACAGTCTATCACAGTCTCTTATTTATTTATTGACACCTTCACTTTAAGGTTAACAAGACATGCCACAATGATGATTAATCTATGGTTTTATTAGAAATAAACAAGTGCACACTTATTCACTGAAAATAAACAAGATTATTCTAAGGAGGGGGGGGGCATATTTTTAATGCCATGTCTTATCTAGCCTATGTATTGGTTTTAAATTCAATTATTTCTAAAATAAACTTATGCCAAAAATAACCCTAAAATAACAAACATGTGAATCACTTGACTCAAATCATGTGAATCTACTGAATCAACTCAACTTCTAGTCATCTTCATCTTCATCTTCACTGTCATCCTGAGTGTGATGCTGAGGCATAGTCTACGTCTTCCTCATATGACTGTTACTTTGCCAACATTGCCTGTTTTACATGTGTTTGCAATGCGGCTTAGAGATGGCTCTGTTGTAAAAAAGGGCAATATAAATAAAGATAGTTCATTCATTCTTTCACTCATTAAGCCCATAAACATCTATGTGGCGTTTATGGAAAACGTAGCGCTTTCAGTGGACTTTAACACTTACTGTGCAATCGTCAAGTTGCTGCTACCGGTGTTTTCCAGTGTTTTCTGAAGTATTCCGTCTAATCAGGATGTCCCCTGTCAAACATTCATATAGAGCATGTGGGGGCAGGACTAATACAAACAGATGTGCATGTTTCTCTATCATCATGCTCGCATTGTTTTGAAGCAGAGACTAGTGGTTGTAAATGTACATGCATAGCGAATTGCAACTTGTTAATCAAAACTGTTTTATTAGAATCAAAAATGAATATTATAAAGTGGCCAGCTGGACTACTGATGAGTAGTCGGCTGTTTGGCCTGGAGCCAGCGCTTATGGAAAGCTCTGAAGATCCAGTTCATATTTAGCTGTAGAAGAAGCGTGTCAGATTTGAGTCCACACCTGCGATTGATATCACCATTTGATTTTATGTGTGAGAAACTGTAACCTCTGTCAGATTAAACAAAACAAAAACTAACTAATCTGTCTGCTCTCAGTCGTACAGCTAGAGAACAGGATCGCAGTGCTTATTTGCATACTGGACACAGTGAACAAAAAGCTCAAAATGAGAAAAGGGAAGTTGGAAATAACTGTGAGAGAGAGGCATGACACGTGCCTACAGAGCCAGAGAGAAAGAGGAGGTGGTATCTCATCCTGGTGGTCTCGTCAGTGACTAGTTTGGGAGTTTTGTCAGCCTTTATGCGGACTGAAAAGTTGACTAAACATGCCTTCAGTGTGGTCAGGCTGCATGTGTGTTCAAACTACAATACAAAAGTGGGCTTTCCTGACCACCTCTGAGAACAGCGACCAGATTCCACCGCAACCTCCGTGCATTTCAGGAGGATTTCACTCCTGTATTTTGAGGTTCCACTAATGATCAGATCCCCCCAAGACATAATTTAGTGTCAGCAGAGCAAATGGGATAATTTGGCACCTCAGCGCAAGATGAGGCTGATAATATTGTTGGCTATGACATTATCCTCTCTGGCACTGAAGCATTGAGAAGCATCTCTTCAAAGGAGAGACGATGAGATATGCTGCATGTAAAGGATTGCAGTGTTTATTTGCTTACTGGATACAACAAACAAATGGCTCAAAATGAGAAAGAGGAAGTTGGAAGATGCACATCTGACAGAATATACTGGCCCTATTTCCAAAGCTGTAGATATTTAGTCTACTGTCACAAAGGAAGGTAGCAAATCTTCACACTTGAGAGGCTGGAACCAGAGAGTATGTTCATCTGGAAGGGCTTTCTGACTAGACAAAATAATCAGTTTGTGTTCCTGTGTGGCCCACCTTTTCATGTGAAACTTGACTCATTCGTCCACTTGTCAAATCTAATCTAATCTTGTCAAAGCTACCTCCTGAATGTCTGTTGTCTTTCTGCGTGTTTCCAGGTTGAGGGAACTTTGCGTGAAACTGATGTTTCTGCATCCCGTCGACTATGGCCGTAAGGCTGAGGAGCTGCTCTGGAGGAAAGTTTACTACGAGGTCATCCAGGTTATCAAGACCAACAAGAAGGTAACTGGCCTTGTAGCAGTGGAAAACCAGCCTCTCTACATGTATTAGCCAACCCGTTCTTCTGTTGTTGGCTAGCTTTGACATCCTGGCTGCCACATAAAGGTTAACTCTGCTCTGACATCTAGCATTTCATGGTCACTTGCACGCAACATGCTTCATAGAGTACCGAGAGTTGTTTATATTATGCACAGCTAAAAATGGCACTTGGCACTTTTCTCTGCTACTGGACCAGCATAGAAAAACCACCAAACATCCTTGCTGTTATCAAATGTAGCCAGATCATTTCTGGGCTGAACTGGTTTATAAAAATGTACAAAGCTTGAGTTGCACACATCAAACTGTGATTCAGATACTTGTGAATTTTAAATCAGTGAAATTGTGAATGGTGTTAGAACTTTTTTTTAAGCATTTGTTGCTTATTTGTTGTCTTAATCATGTGTGTAATTTAAGAAGTCTCTTCTTTAAACTCAACTTCTTAGATTCCCACATAATATTCACAAGTTTGCCAGTTTTAATCTTATATATTTTTTAATGGTTCTATTTGCGAGCCACTTTTCTTTTGCTTTAAATGTCTCTGAATTGCCATTTTTATGCATGTTGGGTATATTTTAGTATTCCATGCTTTTGTGCCTTTTTTGGTGCACATTGTAGACTAAAATATATATGCCTAAGTGCTACATAGATCATGTTTATCATTGTTGTTCTGGTAATATCTTTAATGCCTTGGTTCCTCTCTTTCCTTCACTGTAGCACATCCACAGTCGCAGCGCTTTGGAGTGTGCCTACCGAACACACCTGATCGCCGGTGTGGGTTTCTACCAGCACTTGCTGCTCTACATCCAGTCACACTACCAGCTGGAGCTGCAGGACTGCATCGACTGGACCCACGTCACAGACCCGCTGATCGGTCAGATGCAAAAAAAAAAAAACACAAATTCACACACATGCACAGAACATTCAAACACATCAGTACAGTCAAATGTTTGTGACGAGGATGCGTAACGTTCACACATAAAAACAGGTTGTCTGCTCGTCCGAAGGCTTCATTTTAATGTCTAAGAATAAAATGGTTGTGGAATATGGCGGTTAAATATTATACAGGGATTTTAGAGGTCTTGAAAATCATGACGTCACTTATTTAGAATTACAGTATAGATTGTTTTAGTTTCTAATGCACGCTATTCTAGTGAGAAATTAACTTCAATCCACAGACCCGTGTAGAGTAAACATTTTTTCCCCATTTTAGTGTGAAATGAAAAGGGTTATACATTCCATTCAGCATGGGTATTATGAGTGTTTAGAAACTTGTGGTCTTGATACAGTTGCACAAAATCTAAAATTATCCAATGAATGGTTTGACCTCATTTACAGCTGGTATTGAAATGCATAGAGGTGGGTACCGAACTTGGTGCTTTTGAGGGTACAGACTGAATTACATCAGTACTATCGAGTACCTAGTAACGTTAGATCAGTCTGTGCCAAATTTCAGTACTCTGAGAGCGGGTTGTGTTGTGAATTCAAATAAATAATGATGTGATTCCTTATGGGCCTTTTGAAAAATCCCTTCTAGTTAACAAACACGTGCACGTGAAATTTCTTTCCTTTGTTCGTGTTTGTATTTTCGAATATCAGCCATATTTTACTGTTTGTTGACTTTCAGTCGTATCAGCGTTGTGTTAAGTTACTGCTGATGAAAACATTTCCTGTTGCTGCTTCATATTAAAAGCCTTCCACTGACAAACAAGCAGAAGGCTTTTATTGTGAAGAACTTATAGGAAATTAAATGTATTTATCGCAGTTAGTGGAGCTTCATTAGAGATCTGGAGATATTTGTTCAACGGATCAGTTAGACATATTGCAGAAAGGAACAGTGCAAGTAGAAACAGCCACAGTGAGATGTTAGATGAAGAGTTGCAGACTTTCCGTGCATTTTTGGCAAACAGCACATGTCCAACAGGAAGCCTAAACACCTTTTTTACCTTGTTTATTTTTGTTTTATTATTTGTTATTGTTTATTTTACCTTATGCAACAAAACTTTCTAAGTAAATAACAATGTTGAAATTGAGAAGCTTGAACTTATTTTTTACAACTGAAATGACATTTTTGTTACAGAGAAAGGAAAGTACTGAAAAAAGGAACCATTGGGTACCGATATCAGTTCAAATGTGAACGGTACCCCACCTAGAAATGCACTCCCGCTCTCCGGATGATGAACAATGCGATCACACATTTGCATATACACTCACCGGCCACTTCATTATGTACACCTGTTCAGCTGCTCGTTAATGCAAATGTCTAATCAGCCAATCACGAGGCAGTAACTCAATGTATTTAGGCATATGGACATGGGCAAGACTATCTGCTGAAGTTCAAACAAAGCATCAGAATGGGGATGAAAGGTGATTTAAGTGACTTTGAACATGGCATGGTGGTTGGTGCCAGACGGGCTGATCTGGGTATTTCAGAAACTGCTGATCGACTGGGATTTTCACGCTCAACCATTGCTAGGCTTTACAGAGAATTGTCTGAAAAAGAGAAAATATCCAGTGAGTTGCAGTTCTCTGGGTGAAAATGCCTTGTTGATGGCAGAGGTCAGAGGAGAGTGGACAGACTGGTTCAAGCTGATAGAAAGGCAACAGTAACTGAAATAACCACTTGTTACAACCAAGGTATGCAGAAGAGCATCTCTGAATGCAAAACACGTTGAAGCAGATGGACAACAGCAACAGAAAACCACACCAGGCGCCACTCCTGTCAGCTAAGAACAGGGAACTGAATCTATAATTCACACAGGCTCACCAAAATTGGACAATGGAAGATTGGAAAAACGTTGCCTGGTCTGATGAGTCTAGATATTTGCTGCGACATACAGATGGTAGGGTCAGAGTTTGGCATAAACAACATGAAAGCACGGATCCATCCTGCTTTATAACAACAGTTCAAGCTGGTGATGGTGTAATGGTGTCTGGGATATTTTCTTGACACACTTAGGGGCCCCTTAGTACCAATGAGCGTTGTTTAAATGCAACAGCCTACCTGAGTATTGTTGCTGACCATGTCCTTCCCTTTATGACCACAGTGTACCCATCTACTAATGGCTACTTCCAGCTAGGATAACATGCCATGTCACAAAGCTCAAATCATCTCAATCTGGTTTCTTGAACATGACAACGAGTTCACTGTACTCAAATGGCATCAACAGTCACCAGATCTCAATCAAATACAGCACCTTTGGGATGTGATGGAACAGGAGATTCTCATCATTGTTGTGCAGCTGACAAATCTGTAGCAAGTGCGTGACGCTATCATGTCAATATGGACCAAAATCCCTGAGGAAAGTTTCCAGAATTAAGGCAGTTCTGAAGTCAAAAGAGGGTCCAACCTGGTGCTAGGAAGGTGTACCTAATAAAGTGGCTGGTGAGTGTACACAGAGTGTGCATGTGTCCATTGTCTGAATTCAGTCCGTATCAGATGTCAGTGTTCCCCTTTACTATGTAAAGCAGACAAATAGGTGGAGAGATGCCAAATCCGTCTAGTGTTGGCAAAGGCAAACAGGCAGGTGCAGGGTCACATTGTGGTTGTGGTACTGTACAGTCTGTACTCACTCTTTACCTCAGAGCTTGTCTTCCTCTATGTGGTCCATTACTTACTCGTTTTTGAAAAAAACACTGTACAGATTTTATTTGCACAGACGTTAGATTGTATCGGAGCCACAACACCACTTGATACCCAGATACATATAACAATATCAGGGATAAATGGGGTCTATAATCCTGCATAATCCTATCTTCCTGCATGAAGTGACGATTTATCATCTCAAGAAATGTAAGAAATGCATAGTTCTTGGCCAACTAAAACAAAAGCACTTTTGCACATTAAGACCTTAGAGACAGAGAAATGGTGTTTCACATGATCTAGGTGCTGTCTCACATTTGGACACTCTGTTGCTTTGCTGGAATTTAAGCTCGTTCTTTCGTTATATAACTCCCAAGTCATTTTGGAGAAGTACATCAGCTAAATGCCTGAATTTAAATTAAAAAAAAAAAAAAGCATCGTGTGATGTTCCCGACAGGCCGAAAGAAACCAGTGTCAGCCACCCCCAAGGAGATGGAGTGGGCACAGATGGCCTGTCATCGCTGTCTGGTCTACCTTGGAGATCTAGGTAATAACAGGATAATAGAGTATGCAATTAATTCATCTTTCTGCCTAGCCTGTAGAGGTGTGAGACAGAATGTGTGTGTCATTCAGCGTGGGAAATTTTGGCATTAGCAGTAGACTTTAATTGGCTGCGAGCTGTTTGGTCGGTTTGGACTTACGTGATAAAGAGATATTGGTATTTTGATTGATCTGACATTATTTAACTGAACATTGCAAGCAAATGAAATTATGTCTGTGCCATTTTAGGTTTTTGCCTTTTGATAGATAAACAAAAATTTGAATTAATTAGTGAAAATGTCACTACTTTAGCCTGAGGCATTTGTGTCCCAGAACATTTCATAAATAATTGAGTCTCTGTGGGTATATTGATTTTTTGTAAGCAAAGGAAGTGTTTTTGCCTGTTGTGAACATTTTTATTTTAACTTTTTACTGTTTTTTAATGTTGTTTGTTTCCTCTGCAGCCCGTTATCAGAATGAACTGGCCGGAGTGGAGGCTGAGCAGCTAGCAGAGAGGTTTTACCATCAGGCCCTGTCTGTCATGCCACACGTAGGTGAGTGACTGTCATATAAAGCTACTTAACACGTCACTCTGCTTTTCCTGTGGTCACGGAGGTAAAGTTTGTGTTTTCTGGACTGAGAGATTAGGGGGAAATAATGTTTGTTTCTAAAAAAAAAAAGTTGCGGAAAGGCTTTTATTCAGGTGTGATTGTTTTAGTAGCCAGAACAAAAATGTTAAATTCAGTTGTCATTAGATAAAGCTAACAAATATTGATAAAGTGATGTTTAGATTGCAAACACAGTCTGTGTTCAAATACGACTTAAGGAATAGCTCGACATTTGGAAAATAACGCTTTATTTGCTCTTTGGTCAAGAGTTAGATCAGAAGACTTACCACTTGTTTGTATGGTAAATATGTATTTGGACCCAGCAGCCGTTCAGCTTAGCTCAGCATAAAGACTTGAAACAGGGCACAACAGCCAGTTTTGCTCTGTCCAAAGGTAACAAAATCTACCTGTCATCACCTCCTGAAGCATATTAATTAACATGTTATATTACTTGTTTGTTTAATCCATTTAAAAAGTTTATGAGGTTATGCGCCTGAATATGTTTTGACCAGGAGCAGTAACTTGTAACCAGAGTGACTGCTGGTTGCCTGGCAACTGCTCCTGGCTAAGAAATAGTTCAGCACATAACCTCTTGTAAAACGGCAAATTGTCATTTTTACACTTGGGATTTTGTACACATGAAGCAAACAAGATGTAACTTGTTAATTAGTGAGATTTGGAGGTGCTGACAGTAATTACAAATATATATTTGTGTGTTTGTGTGGCTTCAGTGGGTTTACTACTTTTTTGGTTTTTTTACCCCTTGCTGCTATTATCCTTGAAAGAACA
Source organism: Thunnus maccoyii (assembly GCF_910596095.1). Lineage (NCBI taxonomy): Eukaryota > Metazoa > Chordata > Actinopteri > Scombriformes > Scombridae > Thunnus > Thunnus maccoyii. The sequence goes on from NC_056542.1 coordinate 7,944,413, forward strand.
CACAAGGTCAACTAAATATCAGATATCATTACAGGTTTTTCCTGTTAGTTATAAAATATCTCTGTTGTGTAAATGCAAAAAAACTGACCCAACCAGGGGCTGAGGTCACATATTTGATATCAGTAGTTTATGTATGATAGTTTCTTGCCTCTAAATACTGTGAACATGTACCTCCACGCTGTCCTATTATTATTATAATAAGCCTGCACAAAGGTCATACATGCAAACGTGCAGATTAATTCCAACAGGATTATTGCTCCCTACTGTTCAAGAGACTTGCAATATAGTCTGAAATATTGATTGGAAATTTTAAAAGAAGGGAACATTACTACAAATCTACTGAAGTTATTTGTGGTCTCAGTATCTTCTCAGGCATCATCTGTATGTTTTCAGTTTAAGCAGTGCACATTACATAATGACTGAGTCCAAATGAGGTTAATCTGGAAATAAACGTTAACCTGTTCGCTCAATTTTTCACCGGCCTGTCTACAGGAATGCCTTTTAACCAACTGGGAACACTGGCAGGGAGCAAGTTCTACAATGTTGAAGCAACCTACTACTACCTGCGCTGGTGAGTAATACTTGTGTTAATTGTCTTGTTAGAAATTGAACCAGATCTGGATAATTTACAGGTCTTAACATAGTATTTCATCTGTGCTAGCATCCAGTCAGAGACCCCCTTTGAGGGTGCCTACGGCAACCTGAAGCGCCTCTTTGACAAAGCCGCCAAGATGTACCACCAAGTGAAGAAGCAGGAAATGAAGAAGCTGTCTCCATCTCGACAAAGGTGAGGAGGATTCTCAGAAATTCTGTGGATACTATAAATAATAAATAACCAGATTGAGTCCAAAGAAAAGCTGTGAAAAGGTGCTTACAGGTCATCTAGTCACTGGAGTTTACTCTTAATGTTATGCTTTGCAGTTTTTCTTCTGGACTTTATTATTTGTAGAAGAACTTGGTATAAATTTGCATAATTTAGTTCACAGTAGACCAGAGCAGCCAAAGTCTTTTTGATGTGTATTTCCTCTTAGATCATTAACCCTCTCAGGACGGCAATGGTACCAGTGTTACCAGTGTTTTTACTGGCTATCCAGTCTGAAGTATTATTTTGACTTCACTTTGCTGACGTCCAAGAGTGATTTTAATCTAGTCCCAATTGACATCTGGGGCTTCATGTAATTACCAACTTGCATGCTCTCCATTTGAATCACAAAGGCAATCTCTCCAGCAGTGGGATAAAGCAGCATCTCCCTGCAGATGGGATTAGATAATTGATGATCCTTGTGGGGGAAATGAGATTGTTGAAGCAACAAAACTAACAGGATTCAGTAGGAAAAAGACAAATATGCACACAAATGATAGTAGCATCTTAGCAGATGCAGATATTGCCCGGGGCTTAGAAGAAAAGAATAACTTTTGGAACAAAGTATTGATGAATTACATGTTATTTGGCATGTCCATGATGGTGTCCAAAACATTCAAAAGACACATGATTAGCTTCATCTGTTAAGCTGCACTCTGATTAGTATTTGATGGCTCTTTTGCACAATTTATTTACCATCATCACTATTTGAATTACAACTCGGCACGGAGCAAATAAGATTACAGAATGCTTTGCCACCGGGACACAGAACAATGCTGCTTTTGTTTCATTTGCACAAATAACACAATAGCTGTGGTGTGTTCAATGTAAAAACATTTTTACCTTTGTTTGCTCCCGCTTCCTGTCTTTATACTAAGCTAACTGTCTGCTGGCTCCAATTTAAGAGCAAAGCTAAATTTGATTCGAACAACTTTAATACAGAATCATAATCTCTGTAATCATTTTCATGATTTTCCTTTGCCTTTTTTTTTACTGCAGATCAAAAGACATAAAGCGTCTCCTGGTGAGCTTCATGTACCTCCAGAGCTTGTTGCAGCCCAAGAACAGGTGAGCGCTTGTGCTGTCTTACATTAAACTGTCCCTACACTTATGTAGAACCACGGTGAAAATAAACATCTAATCCTCAATGATTGTATTGGTATGTCAAGACTGAATGAACAGCCTTTTATGTATATTTTATTTATCATCAATTAAATCTGTCAAGTCAAATATTCTGTTTTGTAAAGTGTTAAAAGAGGTTAACTTAACAATATCCAGGGGACACAACAATGTGAACGCAGGCAAAGTCTTATGCCTCCTTTTTTATACACTACAGTGTTGTTGTTTGTATTATTCATTGTGAAATTATACGTATTTTGTCCCCTCTCTCTCTCTCTATGTATGAAGCCTGATGGAGACGGAGCTGACTTCACTCTGCCAGTCGGTACTGGAGGACTTCAACCTGGTGCTGTTCTATCTGCCGCCACCAACACATGGCGGTGCTCACCACTCCCCTAGCGAGGAAGAAGAGGAGCAGCAGCAGCAGCTTGCCGACAGCTCCTGCCCTGTGTTGCCTGACACCCTGGTCTTCAAGATGGTGGTCACATGTCTGATGGTGGTGCACAGCCTGAAGAGGGGAGGTCGGTGTTTGTGTGATGTTATGTGAAAATTATAGTTGTTGTGTTCTTAGGTTTGACATTCTTTTTTTCCCAAGTTGAAATTTGGACACAAACTTGAAATTTAAAAATAGAATCTGATAATTAAACTAGGTATTTCTATCCGCTATGGGAGAAATTTGTTTACCCTAGGAAGTGCTATCTTGTGAAAATGGTTATCATCAGGAGCTTTGTTGGTATAAAACAGTCGTATGCATTTCAAATTGTAACAGTTTTTGTGCTACATTTTGGCCTTAGGATCCAAGCAGTACAGCGCATCCATAGCTTTTACTCTGGCCCTGTTCTCCCATCTGGTGAACCACGTGAACATCCGGCTGCAGGCTGAACTGGAGGAAGCGGAGAGCCAGGTGCCTCCACTAAACACTGACGCCACAGGTGAGAGGAAATTCCTGTCTCCGTATATCGAGACGAAAAGGCACTTAAATGCAACCAGAAGTAATTTTATGCCTCATAAGTCAATATAGTACAGGAAGTCAGTCCCAATTTATCCTTATCAGCAACACCTCTTAGCTTTTAAAGTGCCGGTCTTTGTGTTTTAAAATGAACATCTTGTGTGAGAACTACAGCGGTATGTGAAGTTTCTACCTTATACAATGTGTTTCTACACTTAGAACTTGGCTTACTGTCAAGAGAAATTTAAAGATAAACACTTACTCTTTCTGACATGGTAGTAAAAGCGTAGTATGTAGTTAGTTCCTTTGCAAGTAAAAGATTTCAGGGAAACGTCTTGAGAACACAAAAGGCAGTGAATTATTTTTCCTCTCATCTAGATGACCTAGAGATGAGGGATTTGTCCGCTCCGCCCGCAGATCGCACCGATGAGAAACCTCTTCAGAATGGCTCCCTGGAGCAAGAAGATGAGGAGGAAGAGAAGGATGAAGATGGCTGCGAGAGGGTTGGCGCTAAAAAGCATGTCAGCGTGGACGAACAGTGCAAGTTGGAAATTGACAAACAGAGGCAGAAGAAGAAGTATACCCGCCTCTCTAGACTCCGCAGACGCCGCTGTGCTCGCAAGGACGGTCGAGGAGAGGATGAAAGCGACCTGAGCGAAGGCTTTGAGAGCGAAGATGATGAAGATGACGATGACCACAGAAGGAGCCACACCGATTCAACGGGTGGCACCTCGACCGGATCTCTTCCCAATCCTTCCTCTCTCCGGAAGGAGACAAAGAGAGACCACTTGGGGGAGGAGGGCAGCTGGGGGAGTGGCTCCGAAGAAGAGGAGGAGGAAGGAGGAACGGCGTTTGATGTAGAGACTGACTCAGACATGAACAGCCAGGAGTCTCGCTCAGACCTGGAAGACATGGAGGACACAGAAAACTCAGACAACTTGGAGGGTCAGGCCCGGGAGCACCAGGACGAAGAGGAAGACGAAGACCAACCTAAGGAAGAAGGAGGGTACAGAGACGGTGACACGCCTCCAACCACCAACGGGCCCCTGACACCCAGTGACCCCAGCATCAGCAGTAACCTTCAGGCCATGTCCTCACAACTCTTCCAGGCAAAGCGCTGCTTCCGCCTGGCGCCAACCTTCAGCAACATGCTGCTGAGGCCTCAAGCCTCATCTTCCTCGGGGATTCCCACCCCTACTGACACTTCTGCTCCCCCTTCCCAAGAGACACCCCCTCCCCCCGGGGATTCTCCCTGCGACATAAACCCCGGTACTGCCAACGGAACCAATGAAAATGGTAACGTGCTATTTGCCTCACTGTTTTCTATTTTCGTGTGCATTTTTAGTACCTTATTTAGGATTTCTTGTTCTCCTGTTAAGGGATTCACAAATAACTTAAACTCTTTTTGCTTGATTGTTGTCACCTCCTACTCCTAATAGAATTGGACTCTGACTCAGAAGGCAGCCAACACAGTACTCAATCAGTCCACAGCGAGAAAACGCTCTTAGAGAAGCTCGAGATCTTGACCAATCAAGGGTTGATCCAGGTGGTGAAGGTCTTTGTGGACTGGCTAAGGACAAACACTGACATTATCCTCATGTGTGCGCAGGTAAAGTGACATAATCTCCCGCTTTGTGAAACATTGACCTCGTACGAGTATGTTTAACAAATTATTATCTTCTCTTCCGTCCAGAGTTCTCAAAGCCTGTGGAACCGACTGTCTGTGCTGCTCAACCTGCTACCAGATGGCAGCAAAATGCTTGAGGCTGGTGAGTTACTTATTGACTGCGTTGTATAGAGATTTCTATTTGTCACTGGCCTGTATAGCTCAATGGTTACATGATGCCACTACAGCTTTCAGAGGTTTTTATTCCTCACTGGGTTCACTTCTAATCCCACAGACACTGGAAGAAAGCATGGCCTAAACGGCAAATGTGAAAATAAAGCATAGCAATTAAACAAGTAGTCAATTTCCTATATTTATCATTTGGTCTATTTTAGTTGTACCATTGCTGTATTAAAACATGATACACATTTGCGTATAATAATGATAAAAAGCAAGTTATAATCTGTTATTTGAGGGTTTTTTTTGTTCATGCAGTTGAATTTCTCTCCTTGTTTTTACCCGTTTATGACTGTTTCTCTGAGTCAGCAGCTTATTTTATGAATCCGTGTGTGTGTATTGCAGAGCTTGGTCTCAACACAGAGGTGACAGAGCTGTTAAATGAGTGTGAGCAGCCCGGTTTGGTCCAGAGTCTGCTGCTGCCCGAGGATTTGGCTCTGCGACATCTGCCTGCTCTCAACGTAGCTCACCGCCGCCTTGACTTCACTCGTCGCAACCCGTCCCTCAGCCCCCTGCAGGAGGTACACAGATACACACACACACACACACAGGATTCAGATTTTAAAGATGTTCAGTGTGGATTAAGAACACTGTAATACACAAAAAAAGCATTAGCTCCACCATGAGACTTAGACTTTTGCTAGTTGTGTGTCTTTTTTTAATGGTCCAGCATTTTCCAAACCCATAAAACACAATGGAATAGACTCCATCTTTGTGCTAATATAAAACAGTGCCAATAACTGTCGATGAGACAAAACAAGAAACACCATAGGCATCGTTAAAATGTGTACTAACCAACATGTCACCACGTCCAGTCCATGTAAAAGTCCTGTGAAGTTGATTTATCCACCACAGTATAAAACAGGCGTAATTATATAAGTCTTCTTTCTCTTTTCTTTCAGTGTGTGGTGCGAGTGTGTTGTATTCGCAGTTTTGGGCACTTCCTAACTAATCTCCAGGGCAACGTGCTGCACTTCAACCCGGAGGCGGGCATCTTCACCAGCATCAGCCAATCCGAACAGGATAATCTGGTGCAGCAGGCCAAGGCCCAGTTCCGAATGGTGAGAAACATCTGAACAGAACGACCAGAAGAATTGCAGGAGACCTGAATTCAAGTGTCCCTCTTTGGCGTTGTGTAACTGTTGACCTCAAAAAATGGGACAAATGTTTAATGAAAGACATGGAGTCAAAATATTTGTATATAAAGCAGCTGCCTTAGAGTTTAACTCCCCTTTCTTTTATCTTTTCATGTCCAGGCTGAAGAGGAGGCTCGTCGAAATCGCTTAATGAGAGACATGGCCCAGCTTCGACTACAGGTTTGAAGATTACCACTCTGTCTACTGACTGTTTGACCTCGCTGTGTTTACCATTCATCACTGCAAAAACACCAAGTTTCTAGTGTGCATTTTATGGAGTTTTAGATACAGTTTCATGTAATTTAGTGTGAGGAATAATGTTTGCTAGGAGTGATATGGTTTAGTTAACATTAACATGAACGAGCCAGTCTAACTCACTGAATACTCAGCACATTCCTTTGATGGAGGCAGTGAGTGAACACTGAGATAATTATAATATATTCCTGTGACCATAAAACCATATACATATATACATTCTACATTAATTGCACATCATCAGCTGTTGGGTCTCTTCCTTGCAGTTGGAGGTATCGCAGCTAGAGGGCAGCCTTCAGCAGCCTAAGGCCCAGTCATCCATGTCTCCCTACCTGGTGCCAGACACAGCTGCTCTCTGCCAGCATCTGAACCTCATCCGGCAGCTGGCAGGCAGCGGCTGCTTCATCATCATCATCCCACGAACAGGTCGGTGCTCTGCCTCTTCTTCTATCTGTCCTGAGCAGCGAGACGGTGAGGTGTGTTGGGTTCAGGCCCCTGGAGAACAGGAGTAATGACGGGGATTCAGTGACTTGCAGGGTGGTTTTTCTGATTTAACTGTAGAGAGGGACAATTGTGCAAAATATATTATAGATTATTTCTTTATTTCATGACTAAAATTTTGGTTCAGTGATTTCACGTAATGTTACCTATCAGGCAACACAGTGTCACTAACAGCAACATTATCCAAAACAATATATACACATTGTTATTCTCAAGTCTAAGGGTAGTTAAAACCCAATGTTTACTCTCACCTTTTTTAAGATATTTTGTCTTTCCATGTCTGGTTGTTGATTTCAATGCATGAAATTACAAAAATGTTAATGTATGTATGGTGAAACAGTCAGTTAATTAAGTGACAGCTTAACTCAACTGACACAACATTCATCATCAATCATTTTGAACATCAATTAATTGTTTAAATAGTTCAATCAAGCAAAGCAAAATATCAAATATTTGTTGGTTTCAGCTTCTCCAATGTGAGGATTTGCTGATTTTTTTCATCTTTTTTTAGTAGTTGGTCAGATATAACAAGCATTTTAGGTCAGTTTGGGCTCTTAGAATTTTTTATAGACTTAATTATTTGATTAATAGGAAAAAAAGTAGATTAACTGATAATTGATTAGTTGCAGCCCTAAACTTGTCACTGGTGGTGCGACAGCTCTGGTTTGAACAATACTTAATTTCACATTATCACACAGAAATGTAGCGAGCTGCTACCCAGAGCAATAACACTGAGTAGCAGCATATAGACATTGTGCCAGTGTGAACACTAGCCCACGGCAATGACATAAAATCTTGATATTTTAACCAAAATAAGTTTGATTTCAGCTTTAATAGTGATGTTTTCTCAGTTAACAAATTGGATCTCTGATTCAGATTCATACTCAATCTGAGTCAGCCTATTTCCTGAAATAACTGTTGCTCAGGTACTTAACCCAGACTGCTTCTGTGTTGTAGTGATTGATGGTCTTGACAGACTGAAGAAGGAAAATGCTGGTGCGAGGGATGGCATCCGCTTCCTGGAGTCTGAATTTCGCAAAGGCAACAGGTGGGTGTTTGTAGTAAAGGTATGGTTATTGATGATTGTTAGGGATTTCTTAAATGTTCTTAACGTTCTTTATCACATCCTTCTATAGGTACATACGCTGCCAGAAGGAGTCGGGTCGAAGTTTTGAAAGAGATAAACTGAAAAGGCAGGACATAGAAGCCTGGTAAGCCTTGCTGCCCTTCTATTGTTACCTCTATTTGTTTTCTAACATGCTCACTGGATGAAAATGACTTCTGTTTTGATCGCTCTTCTTCATTATTTCTAGGCATTTATACAGGATGGTGGATAGCTGTCGTCAGCTAACGGTCTCCCAGAGCAACGGAGATGAAGATACAGCCGGCATGGTGACCATTCTTACTGGCCATCAAGTGGAAGAGCTTTGCACTCGGTCAGCAGCGATGAAGGTCAGTCACTCACTTGTTACATTACAGGCCCGAACACTCAAGTTGACATTTCCTTTCAAGACTAGCAAAGCTTAATGGACTTCAGATTCTGCTGTTTTTTACTACAGATCTGTCTTAACGGGACTCTTTTCATCACTGCTCTGTTCCTGTTCAGAATCAACTTTTGTTGTGTTTATTGTGCAGCAAGAAATCTTCTTAAATTTTTTAAAAATTACTTTCAGAGTGTTTGTTGACATTAAAATAGGCGACACTAGAGCTGAAACAATTAGGTGATCTATAAGTCGATTGACAGAAAATTACTTTGTTTTCATTTCATTTACACTTGTTGGTTCCAGCTTCTCAAATGTAAGAATCACTTGCTTTTCTTTCTCTTAAATTATAGTAAGTTAAATATATTTGGGGTTTGGAGTGTTGGTCTGACAAAACAGGGCAGTTAAACTCATTACTTTGGGCTCTGAGAAATTGTGATGGGTACTTTTTTCCAAAAAATTTTTACACTTCATAGACTACAAGATCAATCGCTTAATTGAGAAAACAATTGTACAATAACTTTCACATTTTCACATCAATTAATTACGTGTTTAAAAATCATGTAACTAGAGCTGCAAGGATTAATCGTTCAGATGATCAACATAAAATTAATTGTAAGCTGTTTTGATAAAAGAAAAAATCATTTGTCATTTTTCAAGCAAAAATACCAAACATTTTCTGGTTCCCGCTTTTCGTACGTGATGCTGTTTTTCTTTGTCATAAATGATTGTCAATTGAATATGAGAGTCGGACAAAACAAGCAAACTGAAGACATCAACGTGAATTTTTGAATTTTCACTATTTTTTGTTTTTTAACATTCCAGAGATTAAACTATTCATCAATAATATAAATAGTTGCTTCTTTTAAGTTTGTTTCTCAACTCTTAAGTATCCCGCTCACTACATATTTTTCTCATAATTCTTTATAACAAAATTCAAAGTATCCTTATCAAATACGTTTTATGTAGTAACAGTGAGGCAATAGCAGAAATACAACCATTAAAGTGTTCGAGGGTTCTGAGAACCATTAAGGTTTCAGCACAATTCAAACAACCTAGTTAGTGTCATTCATACAAGTCTAAAAGGTGTTTACACCACACATGAAAGCAGGATGAAAAGCCTGCTGTCAAAGAGAGAGGCGAGACGCGCCGAACAGTACAAACGGGGATAACGGCGCACGCTTGGTGGACACACTCTCCTTGAAAGCATTCATAGTGTTGTGCTTGGTTGTACACATGAAAAGTGACAGAAAGAGAGAAAAAAGAGGGTTTAAGAGAAGTTCACACACCTGGCCAGTTACTGCATATAGGAGGTGAGCTAGTTGGACCATCTGTTTCACAAATTTACAGGTTTCAGACGCTGTTCAACGACCCAACAAGCACCTCATTTGAAGTATACTTGACCCCCTTTATGGTTTGTAGGTTGTAACCATTAGGTATTACAGGTGTTCTTAATCCTCCTCCTCTCTTGTGTTGGGAAAATGTTGTTTTTAATGGCTTTTTTTCCCCCCTGCCAGTCGGCAATCCAGGTGGCGGGCTCAGCGGGAATGGAGCTGAAGAACATCGTGGAGTTCTACCGGCAGTGGAAGGAGATTGGCTGAGAGGTCAAAGGGGGGCAGCTGTTGGTGCTGCGAAACAGCTGATCGATCACAACACTCGCTCCCTCTCTCTCTCTCCCACTCTTTTGCTCTGTGTGTATCTGCGTCTTCAAAAGGCAAAAAAACAACTCAAAAGAAAGATGGATCAAAGGAAAGAGTTAAAGCTTAGAGGGATGGAAAAGTAAATACAGTGGAGGAAAAAAAAAAAAGAGAAAAGTGGGCGAAAAAACGGCGCTATAAGAAACAGCAGATCTCCCACCTCCCACTCCCAAACCTAAACATAAAGAGTGACCCATAGCGGTCGGGGGGGTGAGGAAACGGTGGGGGAACGCAACACAACTTTTTAAGTGCCCCTGGTTCACACCCTAACCAGGAATACACTGTATATGTTAGCAAATGAGTACAATACATGTCGAGAGAGAAAAACCGCACACACACACACACACACGCATATAAACACATTCACGCGCTCAGATGAATCCATATAGATATTTAGAGCAGTGGTTTGGATTTCCGTTCCCTCCTCCCCTTTCCCTTCAGTCTGTATTTGAGAAACAGGGTCAAGGATGTGTGAGTCTGGTAGGGGCTGCATTTTTTATAAAGTCGAGGGTGTATGAAGACAACTTTGAGATAGAGAAAACGCACTCTGTCTACCTGACACCCAAAGCTTTCCAGCCTTCCAAAAACAACCAGGGTCTCGTAGCTCTTAGCCCTCTAGGAAGGGTTGAGGAAGACAGATGTACACTTCTCCGGGATTGGTTTCTTTCCTATGTGGCTTTTTTTTATTTTATTTGGTTTTGTTTTTTTTGTTTGTTTGTTTGTTTTTTTGCGGTGTACTTTTGTGACCAGTGACTTATGTATTGTGCTATCTCTGTTATGAGAAGAGAAAAGGAAAAAAAAACACACAACAGGTGTTACCCTGTTAAAGGTTTTAATTTGGATTTTATTTTTGTACCCAAATGATGTTGTTTATTTTGCTTTTTGTAAGCTCAAGCTGAATGAAATATGCAAGAATGTTTAAGGGAAAGGGTTGTTGTCGTGCGTTGATCCACTGAACAAGTCCTTCAGTTCTGAAAAAGGAAAAAAAAAAACAACAAAAAACAAACTATAATCCAGAATTTATTTATCAAGGTGTTATGTTAGAGGGAGGAGGGAGTTAGGAGCCGATTAGCTTCATGTTGTAGCTAGTCATCAAGGAGACTCAGAAGAGAGGGGGCCGCCTGACTTTCCCTGAGGAATGTGGATCGTGTTTGGACCCCTTTAAAACTCCTAAAATGTATCCCATCTACATCACCATTTCCATAGTGACTGTCCCATCATGCACAGTGCAAAAGAAATCCAGTATATGTGTGTGGTCATGCATTGAACAATAAAAAGAGACTCATTTAAGATTATGACTTCTGTTTTATCATTCTTGTGTGACCTCTCTAGTTGTGTGTGTGTGTGTGTGTGTGTGTGTGTGTGTGTGTGTGTGTGTGTGTGTGTGTGTGTGTACTATTTTAGTACTGAAATTAAAGGAGCAAGCCACCAATTTTACACATGAAGCGGAGTTTGAAAGATGTGGGTGTTCACCTGGCAGGGAAAGATGCAGCGTTTTTGCAGCACAGCCCATGACGAGGATTAAAAGTCAGGATGTTTTGACCTTTTTTGACCTTTTGACTTGTCTCTCACAAGTCTCCCTACTTAGTTGGAAGTTCAATAATACAGTAAATTACTTAAGTACCCCTCAGGTCTGATTTCAGCATCTCTAATGTTTGAAAAAAAAAAAAAGTCCCTGCCAACTCAATATGTGACAGGTGCGTGGGAGGAAAGCACAACTGGAATAAAAATGAGGGAAAACTCCAGCATATTGTCTCGCTTACTGCTGGAATCTTCTCTCAGTAAGTTTTTCAAATTTTTTATTCAAGCAAATCAAATGTGTAGATCTGCTTTTCTCTGTTGTATGATTGTAAATTGAATATCTTTGAGTATCAGGACTGTTGATTGGACAAAACAAGCTAATTGGACACCTCAGCTTAGAGAAACCGTGGAGGGAATTCTTCACTATCGTCTGACAGACGAAACAACTAATTGAAAGAATAATTGATAATGAAAATAGTTGTCAGATGCAGCCTCGGTACAAATCTAAACTTACAGTCAACCTGTCTGACCTGAACCCTCACAAGTCTAGATGTTAAAGTCTTTCCAGGGACCCCCGCTTCTAGCTCTTCTCTAGAACTAGGCCTCCATGTGCCATTCTTTGTCTTTTTTTTTGCTTCAGTCTCTTGTTTCTCTCTCTGTCCCGGGCCCCATGCCCACCACTGACCGAGCACACAGAATAACCAATCCCCTGGCAGCAGGGTCAGTGCCACCCCAATAGAAGATGGCTGGCACTGGTGTTGGCCCATTTTTTGCTGGGTAAGGGGGTTGGGAAACCTCACTGACCCAAAGCAATCCTCTTTCTGTGAGCTCATGAAGCTGTGTGACTGCGGGGATTCAGAGTGGACGCACTGGGCTGCAGGGACAGGATGAAGAGTTTAAACAAGCAAAAAACCCATTAGTTAGATTTATAACTTAGTTAAAAGCGCTTGTGATCTTGTCTGAGAAATGTCCATGCAGGGGTCTGTACTTGCAGTGGGGAAATGTCTTGCCTGCCTGGAATTTATGTGTAAGTAACTTCTTATTTGTCTTTGGGGATTGTTTGGACTTTTGTTCACCTTATTAATCATTTTCTTGCATACAAGTAGGTAGAAATGGCAATGTATTTAGTTCTTAATCAATGCTATCCATGTTTGCTGATATGTTAATGATGCCTGAGCTCTTGTCCTCTCTGCCTTGTCTCCTGATCGTGAAACACAAGGTTTCTTTCTTTGGCACATCCAATGGAAAAAGAGTCTCTGCCCTGAAGGTGGGATTTCGACATTGGGGGATCCAGTAGTGTTTTTATTCGGTTACTGCAGGAATGTGCAGAGGGAGAGGAAGAGAGAGGGGGGTTGGTTGGTGCGATAGGGACGGGCTGGATTGGGGAACCACGATGGAATTATGATTTTTCAGTTCCCCCCCAAAAATAATTTATTCATTTATTTTTCCCCTCTCCACGCTCCGGAATCCCTCCCCTTCATCTGAGACTGCAATGATCCCATCGGAGACACAAAGCTGAAAGGTCAGACCGGGTTTATGTGTCCTGTTGTAACCTGCGTTAGTTTGGCAGCAGTTTTTCCATCATACCAGCGCAGTTACACACGCCGATACTGGGTGTTTCTCTCTCAAAGAAGCGCCAGTACACTTACTAACCGTCCCCATTTAAAGACACCCTCGGGGTATTTTATTTGTAAGTTACTCCCATTTATGAGAACTGAACATTTTTGGCAAAAAAATCACTTACGAAATAGCTCATATGTGGAATTTACTGCCAAGTTTTACTTACTACAGGCTAGTAAACACCTTCACATAACAGGATATTTAACTCCTCGTGTGGTATGGCGCAGTTTATGTGCGCATGCTCGATGTTTTCGGAGTATCTCACTTTGTTTATAATCGATTCCTGCGTGTCCATAACAATTTAAATATAATAATACATATATATGATTTTTATCCCCGAAATTAATTTTTTCTTGCTTGTGTTATTTTTGCTTGGTTGGCTCCATATTCATTATAATGACCTTCAAAAATGTTAATTCATGTGATGATAATCTAATAACAGTCTGAAAGGGGAACACTCCGCATTATACACAGGCTACTGTTGATACTTTGATACTTAAAGTACATTTTGCTGATAATATTTCTGTACATTTGCTGAAGTTTAATTTTAAGTGCAGGACTTTTACTTGTGATATATATTTTGTGGTATTTACATGAGTGAGGTATCTGACCACCAATGATTACTGATATTAGTAAGTGCTTCATAAGATTATTATCATTATTATTAACTTTATTTTTATATCACTTTTCAAAACACAGTAATGGTAAAAAGGCAAGTAATTCCAGTGTCTAGGAGCTCTAACAGAAAATGCTCAGTCATGTTGTGTGTTTTAATCTTAATCTTGGAACAATTAGATGACAAACATGATGATCTCAAGGAGGGAAGGGGGAACATGTGCAGTAGGAGGTCCAATAACGGAGAGCAAAGACTCTTCCTGGCTTCAAAAATAATCACTTAAACTTGAACATTAAGATGAGTGAAATATCGTCTTGTTTCTTAATTCTAGGAAGGCAGTGGAATTTTTCACAAGCTGTGAACAAGAGAGTTTTTTTTTGTTTGTTTGTTGTTGTTTTTTTTGAGGGTTTTTTGTTTTTTTTCTTCATTTTTTACTGATGTCACACAAACGGAGGGCGGTACCAATCCCCTGGAATTTTCCCACTGAGACAATAAAGTTTTTTTTCTATTGTGATACTCCCAGCTATTTTAAGAATCCAGAGTAATATACTGTTGTGAGAGATATGATCTGGAGGTTATTAGGGTGTGTTAGTTGTTAGTTGTTTTTGACACACATACACTTTTGATCTCACAATTTTGATCTTCTTAGCAAATTATGATCAACTAAATATTCTGAAAATGTATTAAGTAAGAGGGGGGTCATATAGCTGAGTTTGAATAATTTTTTGTGATACTCACTAGTTTAGTTTCACACTCATCTGGGTTTGTTGAACTCAAACAAGACAATATGATGAGATAGAAATATGTGTGCAGACACAAACTGGATGTTTATCCTGTGCAGAATGAAAACAGGATGTCCTCCCTGGTCAGAGTTTGGACAGAGGAGACTCCCAGACTCCCACAGGTTCTTGTGTTAAGGATCTCATTTATCATCAGTATCATGTGATAGAGAAGAAGTAAAAGTCAAAACTTCCTGTAGCCTGCAGTGCTGAGGACATTTTATCATCCAGTAGGCTTCATCAGTTCTGCTGAGTGATGTGGAGAAACTTCCTCATTTATTAACCGTTGGGTGTGGGTAACTGACATCAGCGAGTCTGGATCACAGGTCATCACTGTCATGAGACAGGACAGTCATTCATTGTAGTACAGATGTTTTTCATAGATTTAATGCGGAGAGTGGTACAGATAGACAAGCACTACATCATTCTCAGCTTTTGTAACCAAGAGGACTCATAGTGCAGATAATATCCTTACAATCAGTCCTAATTTTCTACATTTTAGTGACACTAAGGGCTATTTAAGACATGGGAGTTTGAATTAGATGCAGCTGGGCTAGCAGCTCTGTGAGGCTGTAACACTCATAAAATTAAGCCAAGCAAATAGGCAGATAAAAGTTGAGTTCCAAATTTTGTTTTTGATGTTTACCAGTAATGGTGAAGTAAGTGTAAGAATTGGCCAGAAGGTGGTGTTGCAATAAAGATCTTTGGCAACCTATTGAAGGGTTTATCATGTTGTGAGCATGAAAATGTTAAGATGTTTGTGCATAGTGTGAGTTGATTGTGTAAAAGTTGACATGTTAAGTTAGTTGTGAGATTTTACAGTATTATATGTAATGTTGGTTGAGCAATGGTTTGAGAAATAAGCTAGAAAGATGTAAGAAATACAAACTACACATTTCTGTTTAAAAACATCATCAGTGTTGATCATTTATTATAAATGTTTGTAGTCATAAATCAAAGTATTGGACACATTTAAATGTTGACTTGATAATTGTGTTAAATTGTAAAGTCAGTATGAGTCATCCTCTGGGACACATAAATATCTGTAAGAAAGTTCATGGCAATCAATGCAATAGCTCAAACACAGCCTATTACATATTTGGTAAAAATTTTTGTTTTTCTATATGAAATATTATTTTTCCATAGAAATGTATAATTTCAGACAGCAAGGTAGTAAAACTATAACGGAAAGCTAGAAATTACACTTTTAATATGCTAGCCTGTGAGATAGCTACAGTTAGCCTTCATTAAAGCTATTTTCCCACGCTTCCCTCTGTGTTTCTGAAAAATACATTGTTATAATCAACATTTTAGAGCTTTGGTTTGGCTTGGTAACAGTACTGTTGTTACGGATCAACTGGTTTTCCTGTTAGCTGTTTACCTTTGTCTTTAAAGGTAAATGCGAGGTTGGATCAACTGGAGGGACAAACTCTCGTGAGTGTAGTTAGGATTAAGTTATGGTAAAGGTTAAGGTTAAGGTTAGGGTTACATGCACAGTGAAGAAACACAACGCATACAAATCTTGCAAGTTTCAACCCTCTGGATGATCCATCTAGCAGCCCAACCACATGGGGGTTTCTCATGGCGACAGCAGAAGTTCCAACCACAGAGAGGAAACGTAGCCGACCTTGCGAATGCCTTAATGATTATAATTCTATATCACCCATAATTTCATAGACTATCCATCTGATTTATTTTAACTTATTGATGTTTTATGCAGTTTAGTGAAACTGTGGGATCAGAAATATTCTGAACCATATGATGTTTTATTGTCTTCAACAGTTTCACTTAACTCCATAAACCATCAACAAGCTAAATGAATTAGGCTAGATGAATCACCTGGTCTACGAAATTATGAGTGACATAGAATAATAATCATTAAGACATTCGCGAGGTCAGTGGTTGGAACTTCTGTCGCCATGAGAAACCCCCGACGTTTACAAACAACAAGGTAACCAGTGAACACGAAAACCAGTTGATTAGTGTCCACATCTTGTTTCCATCCATCTAGGTCTACTCCCTCCTATCACAGTAGCGCGCGCGCAGTCTTAGGACACACATGGCTCGTGTTGTTGTTTCTCCAGCGATCCACGTGAGCACCGAGCAGCGCTTCTTACTGGCTCGCGCGGGACAAGAGAAAGAGACTGCAGACCTGAAACACAATTACAAAACCGATAGGGGAGGAAGAGAAGCTGCTCAACAGAGGTTGTGAAATACCTTTCACGTTACAGCGTTTTCCTGAAGACAGGACGGGAGGAATCCTTGTAACCCCCGAATGCCCGAGAGTCGCGGTAAGACGACAAACCATAAATCTTTTTGTGACAAAGACGCGAAGATGTTTTTCTTCAGGCTTACAGTTCCGTAGTTGTTGCATTGTCCAGGCAAAGTTTTGCTGCTTTGACTCCTTTTTACTTTAAGCTGGTTTCTTCTCTATCTTGTGCGGTTGTATCATGATTTTTTCAAGCTGGTGTTGATGCAGTTATTCCTAGAAAGTTGTGTTTAATGAGTAACGGGGTGAAAGGAAAGAAGAGGACATAGAAAAAAAAAAAACACAACACACACACATGGGCTTGGAGGACTGAAGTCACTCTGAGAATTAGCTGCATGTGACTAGCGTGTTTTCCTAAATGGTTGTTCTGGAGATGTGTCCAGGCGAGATTCTCTTGCAGGGTTTAGCTGTTTTTTCCAGCCTGGAGATGTTTGGATTTTCCATATTTTAAGCAGCTGCCACATGGATTTGAACTCCTCTTTACCAGCTTACAGCACTTTTTTTTTTTGACGCTTTCCAGGGTTGCACCCTTAAAGTTCTTCTTTAAACTATTAGGCTATATGTAGTATATAGCTCATTTTCAGAAGTGTAATTATTTAGAAAATTAATGATTTAAGTGATTTTTCAAGCAAAAATGCCCCCAAAACTCCTGAGTACCAGCTTCTCCAATGTGAAGATTTTCTGCTTTTCTGTTTGATATAATCATAACAGAATATCTTTGGGTTTTGGACTGTTGGTCGGATAAAACAAGACATTTGATGATGTTACCTTGGGAAACTTGGATTGACATTTTTCACAGTTTTCTGATGTTTTAAAGACTTAACGATTAATTGAGAAATTGATCAGCAGGTCAGTCGATAATGAAAATAATCATAGTTGCTGCCCTACACTAGTCAAATGACAGAAAAGTACTACAATTTTACGACTACTACTTTGACGTTTGATATTCCTAGCCCAATGTCAGTTTGGAGCCAAACCTCTCATATGTTGTTGTTTCATCCCATTGCAGGTGAGAGAGTATAATACTGAGCTTACAGAAAGAGGAAAAACAGGAAATTCATGTGTATGTACTGTATTAACTATGTTGATACTGATATAGGTTTAGGTACAAACATAGAGGAATGATGGAGGTTGAAGAGAACAAGCATGGGGGGGGGGGGGGGGCCGACATGCCTCTGCAACACACCCAACTGGTTGAGGCTTGTGTCTCGTGTTAAAATATATGACCTCATACTCAATTACCAGTGACTTGAAACTGGTTTCTATCTGACAGCATGTTCCCTTTATTCTTCACACGGTACTAAAAGTCACATGCAAGCCAAAGAACATGCTGATTCTGCAACCGGACTCCAGTTTTGAGACTTGGGTTTTTCTTAAAACATACTTAGATCCAGGTCTTAATTGATGACCAAGCTGAATGGTAGAATAAACAACTAAGATACTGGCAAAGTAAGTAACCCTTTTGATCTTACAGGGGAAGTTACTGTGAATACGTTTTTCTCTGAGGTGTCCTTTTTGGTCTGTAAGAACACATAGGCACATGTTACATAACCCTGTGCAGAGATTTCATGTGAGATGGAGACATTTACCAGAAATGAGGTGACCCAAGGAGGAACACCTTTTTAGAAAAACACTCCAGTATGACATCAGAGTTTAACCAAAAAGAGAGAAGTTAAACGTGTCTCATGACAAGGTTTAGCGTCTGTATGCAGAGATGTCCTGCAAAACACTCGGTCAGAAGGCAGTAGTTCATTTATGCTGTAAGAGAGAACATGAAAGATGCAGATGCAAGGATTATTTTTCTTACTAAGTGATGGATAATTTAGTTCAGAGCTGCAGTGATTAGGTGATTAGTTGATAAGCAGAAAATTAATCAGCAACATGTTTTATTATTTCATTTGATTATTCATTTTTCAAGACAAAACACCCAATATTCCAGCTTCTCAGATCGGCACATGGGGATATTTTAATGAACTGGCTACAAACGTCAGGTTTTGTTACCTGAATTTGAAGATCATGAGTTTCTCTCTAGACTCAACATCCAGCACTAATGTTCAAGGATAAGGAAAGATGCCTTGTAGATACAAGTTTCCCCACTAACAGAAACCTCAATGGACCATAATGCAGTGCAACCAGAGGCATCTTGAGCAATACTTGTGTTTTTTTAACTTGAAAAACTGGCTCTCTCTTTATTGCATTATTCTTATTCCTTTGTTCGCCAATATGAAATGCAAACAGGTGGATGCAGTACGTTGGAGCATGTTTTCTGTGTGGTTGCTGAAAGGGATTCTGAGAAAAAAGCAGATGAAAGTTGGTATATATAGAGGCTAAAAAAAATCCCTGTTAGTGACATGCTGTCTGCCCATGACTTGTACTTACAGCAGTTTATAATGTACTGTATGTATATAGGCTTTTCTGCTGTATCCTACAAAAATGAGCTGCATTCAACCTCCAAACCAGTGGCCGCTGGTAACTCAAAAAATTGGGGAGGACAGGAGGAAAACCAACATGGACAAACCGCATCAAACTATATCATTGTCCTCCACCTGATGATATTGTATTGTAAAAGTACTGGAGGAAGATTAGGTGCATCAACTAAAGCAGCATTGTGTAGTGAACCCACCGGTCAAAATTGCACGTGTGAGTGTTTTTTGTTTTTTTGGGGCTGTCATCTGCTAGGCTGAGCATGTTTCAGCAGGACAGTGGTATGCTCTATGGCTTGAGCTGCAGAAAGAGACAAGGCTGTTGTACATGTACAGACGATGCGTGTCCATCTGTGTGGGTAACATGCTCTGCATAGCCTTCTTATTGTCAGGCTCCGGCCAATAAAGACGTCCATTGAGAGGGGTCATGTGACGACATCACGCGCAAGGGGAAAGAATTTCAGATGTAGAATAAATAAGGAGGAATGAAGTGTTGTTTTGGGTAAATTCAGAATCACTGCAGAACTTACAGGTAATGATGGTAGTCTGGAGGTGAAAGGGAGGCACAGATGTTTTTATGCTATCTGTTGACTACTTATTACTTACTTACTTACTAGAAAAAAACATCTTGCAAGTCATTAGACTCTTGTTTCTTCCCACGTTTGCTGAGTAAACACCCTTTCGTTGATCAGTGCCTTTACCTGTGTACACAATGAAACTCATCTCAGTCAGAAAGACAATATGTTTTTTGGCTCTACTCCAGCACATTGGATTTAAAATGAAAAATGACTATGAGGTTTAATTGCCTATTTTTAGCTTTAAGAGTGTTAGTTTTAGGGTATTCAATGTAGGACACATTGCATTACCTAGTCCCCCAACTTTAGGCAAGTGTAGGGCTGCAACCAACAATTACTTTCATTATCGAGTAATTTGTTGATTATTTTCTCAAGTAATCAATTAGTTGTTTGGTCTGTAAAATGCCAGAAAATGCTAAAAAATGTCCATCACTTTTTTTTGCCAAAGCCCTAGATGACGTCCTCAAATGTCATGTTTTGCCCCGACTAACAGTCCACAACTGAAAGATAATTAGTTTATTATCATAGAAAACTTAAGAAACCACAAAATACTTACATTTGAGAAGCCTGAGCCAGATTTTTTTTAATTAAAAAATTACTCAAAATGATTAATTGATTATCAGAATAGTTGTCGATTAATTTTCAGTCAAAACACTACTTGTTTCGGTTACAACAATGATCTGTAACATACAGTAAAGGCAACTTTGGAGGTTTTTTAAAGGGCTGTTGGTTTCTTTATAAGCCAAGTCTGTCACTTGACCTCAAGCCAGTGTAGCATGTGGTTGGCCTGCTGCAGACCAGACTGATGGCAAAAAGCCCCTGAAACAAGGAAAAAAAGTGCAAATGGCTGCAGTACATCCCAGTATCACCAGATTGGTGAGAAATAAAATAAACATAAATAAATAAATAAACTAATGAATAAATAAACTGTCTTAGTAAGGCCACCATGAGTGTCCAGAATAGCTTCAGCTTCAGTTTCTGTAACTTTAAAGTTAGGGACGAACGCCATTCTTCCAAAAGACACTCTCTCATGTGGTGTTCTGACAGCGGTGGTGGTGGGGAGCGCTGTTTACCATGTGGTCCAAAATCTCTCACAGATGTTCAGTATGGTTGAGATCTGATGAGTGAAAGCCATATGATTCCTATTACTTATTCATACTCATTAAACCATTCAGTGTCCCCCCGTGCCCTGTATGGGAAGCATCTACAGTTATAATATGTCACCTGTCTGTAGCTGATGTCTGTGGATCAAATACTTCAACTGGTCATTCACTGCAAAGGACTGGCAACCAAATATGAAAGACAACAGTCATATGTGGATTTTTTTTAAGGTTGTGTTTTCCAAAAATGGTCTGTCTCCTGGAATTTGGGGAATATGTTTTTAACGAGTTACAGTTCCTACAGTGTTCATGATGTTGATGAAAACACTGCCAAATAAAATGAAGAGAGTCAGCTTACAACTCATAGTCGTTGTTTCCTTTCAAGTCGGTCTTCCTCAGGGTCGGTCAGACGATTACAGGCTAATTTTCACAGCCACATCCGGCTCCCTCATTACACCTGTACTCAACGGATAAATACTGAATCACATGTTTTGTGTCACATCATCGACACATCCAAGAAACACATCCGCATTTATTTTTTACAATAAAAGATGATATCATTATTTTAGAGCTGTAACGAAGAGTCAATCGATAGAAAATTAATCTGCAATTTTATTTTTCAAGCCAGAATGTCACAAATTCACTGGTTCCAAGTTCTTAAATGTGAGACTTTGCTGCTTCTTCTTGACTGTATGTGATTGAAAACTGAATATCTTTTGGTTTTGGACTGTTGGTTGGACAGTAAGATATTTATTGATGTCACTTTGGTCATTAGTTGCAGCCCTACATTAGTTGTGAGCGGTGAGGTTGCAGATTGCAACCAATTGAATACCCCTCCCCTCACCCTCCCCTTCCAAGCCTGTAGTAGCACCTATGGTGGCCACAAAACTCGAACGCAAGAGGCCCTCTCTAGAGCCAGTTTTTGGTTTGTCCGTTCTGGGCTACTATAGAGACATGGTGGTGCAACATGGCAGGCTCCATGGAAGGGGACCCGCTCCCTATGTAGATCATGGATGTATTATCAGCCTTGCAGCCAAATTTTCCCAGTGGTCACTCACAGTATTGCAGTGAAAAATCCCCCCTGCAGCCCACGAAACATTTTTCCCATAGACCACCATTGTAAAAGAGATGTCTGTAAAAGTCTGTCAATTATGTCTCTTTCTATTATGACATATCTATTATTTGTAAAACTTCCCTCAAGCCAAGAAAAGGGACTTTAAAAATCCATGATGTCATCACAATGTTCAGTCTATGGGAACTGGCGGGCGAGGCCAGCAAGGGAAACACTATTGCTACCAGCCAAGCGATTCTTATTGGACTGAATGGGCACCATTTTTAGTCTGGTATCCAGCTCCTATGATACATCCATGATGTAGAAATAAAGGGCTCATTCTAAGGTAACAAATACACAGCGATTCTTATTTTCAGGTGCTTATCCTCTAATTAAAACATACTTATGGATATTATATTTAATTTCTGCCTAGTCCGTTTTGCTAGATGCTACTAATTCTACACACTGGACCTGTACATGTGAATATTTTTTGGTTTCTTTGATCCTCTATGGTAGTAAACTGAATATCTTTGGGTCATGGACTGTTGGTTAAGGCAAAACAAGACACTTATGGTTGCATCTCAGGCTTTGGGAAACAGCATTTTCCGACAATTTATAGACTAAACGCTCAATACTTTCTGACTGCACCGCATTAACTCCTGTGTCCTGACTGTGGCTTAGTTATTGTGGGAGAAATAAGTGTCAAAGAGAGTATGTTGAAATTGATGATGAACCATGTCAGTTTTGGGTGCACTTGGAATTTTCTTATCTTATCTGAGAGCTGACAAGCTGCTTTGCAAAGCCACAGATTATAGAAAACTTGGAATAATGTCAAGAGTCAACAATGCCTGTCTGGTGTATCTGTGTTGCGTGACTGCTTTTTTCAAAAAGGAATTATTTGCAAAAATGTTACTGCGAGCTAAACTTCTCTGACAAACAGTTAATCATCTCTGCAAACATTCTCAGAAGTGTTGGACGGGAGGCCAATGTTTTTTTTTTCAACATCTCCAGGAAACCACAGTCAGCTTCTAATGGTGGATGTTATCTTTAGAGGGAGGATGCATCGAGATTTAATAAACAACTTACACAAGCAGAGGGCTCGCTGGCTATCTCAGTTATTCCAGCAAAAGAGCAGAGTGACCTTAGACAGAAGGGTGAGGTGAAGATGTTTTTGGCCTATGTGTGCATCTCTTACGCTACACATCACCACTGTTTACATCTCGGTTTTTCGTGAATTTCTTGGGAACTGATTTGGAAAAGTCGAAAGTGTTTATTACATTACATTATGTGTGACTCGTCTTGTGATCTTGTACAGTTGAGAATGTAAATGTAAATTAACTGAGTGTGAGTGTTTGTCCTTTCATTTGGTTTCATGCTCTGGTTCAGAGCTGTAAAGTAAACAGCACTCACTCATCGGTTCTTCAGTCTCTTCTTGTTTATTGAAGGATCGGCTTCAGACCTGAAACCATCGGTCGATCAACAGAAAAAGATCTGCAGCTGTTTTGATATTTGATTAATTGTTTAATAGTCATTTCAGCCACAAAAATACCAAACATTTCAGCTTCCAGCACCTCGGTTGTGAGGATTTGCTGCCTTTTCTCTGTGTTATGAGATAACATTTAGAATATTGGTCAGACAAAACAAGATGATGTCACTTTGGGCTTTTAAATTCTGGATGGCATTTTTAATCCACATGTTGTGCTGATGTTTCAGAACTGGCCCTTAGCTTTAAGCTCTGAGTGAGTGCTGTTTCTGCCTTGCATCTTGTGTTTGTTGTTGTTGTTGAGCACACCATTTTCATCCTCTCAGTCTTCTGCTGTGCTGTAAACACGTCTGTTTGTGTGTTTGTGCATGTGGGGAAACAGGATTGCATTTGAATGTGTTATCATGTGATTCTTACATATGTCGGGCAGCATGACGGGACACACTGACGCACTCGGGTCAACAAGCTCTCTGTAGCAACAGGACATTGATGTATTAAGGGGAACAGAAGTGTCTCCTGATGTCATTGCTTAGAACAGTCCTTGTCCTCAAGAGTATGTTTTTCATGTCCACAAACAAGTCAACTGTCCAAATTTATTGACTGTAACAATAACATCTTGAGTTGTTTGGCTCCTCGAAGGCTGCGTGCAGCTTCCTGAAGTCCTCTTTCATATACTATCTCTCATAGCCAGTTATAATCTAATCAGTATAGATTTTACATGCATAGACTTTACCTTTCAAATCAGCCACACAAAAAGGCCATCTACATGTCAGACTGACTATTCAAATCATGAGCGCCACATGATGCTAATGATCTGAATTCAAATGAGTTTTTTATTTTTTCACTCTGTCGTGAACCCAGTGACTTTCAGTAGCTATTGTCATCAACACAAGCAGTGGGCTTGTGTGTGTGTTGTTGTTTGTGTGCTGCCATGTTTTCCAGGCGTGATGAATGCAGGTTTTATACCAGTGTGCATGCTTGTTGTGCATGTTTGACTATTTGCGCCTGTGCTCCACGGCAGGATACTGTGTGTGTGTGTGTGTGCGTGCATGTGTGTGTGTGACTGAGAGAGAGAGAGAGAGAGAGAGAGAGAGAGAGAGTGTGAGATGCCTCATTTCCATCCAGTGCAGAGTGTAACAGTCATCCTTTGGGCCCTGTACTCTCAAGGCTTAGCCGCCACAAAGCTCACTTTGTCACAGTTAACAGGCGGGGGCCTGCAGCTGGGTAGAAGTGAGCAGCGATCCCCTCTCGTTGCTTCCACACTGCTAGAGAGGAGCCCCTCTAGGTATGAGCTGTAATGACAGGAGAGATGCCAGGAAACACTCTATCCTGTCAGGTCTGGGTAGAGATGCCCAAACTCCGATGAGACACAGGTCAATAAAATGGCCCCAGTTATGGTTTGAACACAGCTTTGGCATTTCATTTGAAATATTTATTTAAATAAGGAAGGTAAAAGTATGTGTATTTGTATGTATGTATGTGTGTGTGTGTATATATATATATATATATATATATATATATATATATATTATATTGGCCTAGTTTCCATCACAACCGTATCAGCAGAACAGTTTATGCTGATATTCATGGTGTGTTAATGACATGAAGGCAGAGCGTGTGTGTGTGTGTGTGTGTGTGCGTGCGTGTGTGTGTGTAAGTGTGTGTGTGTGTGTGTGTGTGTGTGTGGAGCCTGACCTCATAGGACATTTTTAAAAGACAGGTGGGGTGAGTATATGAATTTAAAAAATAATAAATAAAATAAAATAAAATTATTACACCAATTAGAGCTGATGCTGATATCAATATTTGAGAGTTAAAAAAAATGTTTTTAAAATATATCGGCCAATATTTGTTTTTAAACATAAAGGATCCTTTTAAATCTGGTCATTTAAGAACTGTGATCAAAATATGTACTTAAACAGTTGATGCATAAGTTTGGCAGTGATCTCTAG
This sequence comes from Thunnus maccoyii, assembly GCF_910596095.1. Taxonomy (NCBI): domain Eukaryota; kingdom Metazoa; phylum Chordata; class Actinopteri; order Scombriformes; family Scombridae; genus Thunnus; species Thunnus maccoyii. Next base: position 7,969,645 of record NC_056542.1, read on the forward strand.
TGGACGAACTACATCCACCATCTAAATTACCTATGGCGTTTCTTCTTCTTCTTTTCTTTTTTTTAGTTTCATACTTTATTTCCGCCACATTCTTCCCGGTACACTGTCTTTGTTATTTAAGAATTTATAATATAAGAGAGACTGATACAGGCGATATAAAGAGATCAATACATATAAAATTAGATGACATTGACATTAATAATAAAGCTGGTATAGCTTGAGTTCTGTCGTATCATGTAAACAAACATCTCCTTCATATCTTTGGAATTTCTGTGCTGCAATTTCTTTCTTTTTTTTTTTTTATATCTTTCTTTATACCGATATCTGTGACAAACTAAAATCAGCTGTCAGGCCTCAGTGCAGAGCTTTATCTCACTGTCACAAGTTTTGTGTATTTAAATTATATTTAAAGCAATACCAAAGAAGTAATTAATTGAAACCCCAGTGTGAGCTGACAGCTTGCTACTTGAGTCCGTCAGAAAATTAATTTAGTACTATTTGGTAGCTAAAATATTGTCAAAGTTAAAGCTTGTCTGTAAAGTCAAAAAGATGTTGTGGTATAAGAAACGGGTTATCTTACTGATGTTCCCCTCCTGTTTACAGAGAAGGAATGCTCTGTGTTATATTGGCTCTCACGAACATGTTTTTATTACATGCTTGCTTTCCGTCACAGGCTGCTGCAATGTGACAATGCCGGGCATTCTTTAAATCGATGTCTGGGAACGTCTCGAGAGCAGCTACAATAGGAGATTGTTCTTAATGTCGGCTGCAGTCAAGACATTACTCGCGAGGACTCCGTCAAACGAGCTTGAAGGGTGATTTAACATTTGTTATGATCATCCCGGAGATTAAGCTGGAATGCAATATCCAGAAATTCAGTATGTTGCAACAGTGTCAGTGGACTTATTCGATGACTCAAATGTGTTTTTTAAAGCATTTTCTGAAAAATAAAGAACACAGATGGTGTTCAGTTCCAAGAGAGCAGGCTTATTAGTGTGTGGCTTTCATCAGTGTAAATAAGGGGGTATTTCTACTACACCAGTAAATTCTTCTAATTACACGCTCTATAAATTGATTTTATTCAACCAACATCGTAAAAGTCAATTGTAAACAGTCAAAGAATTGCAGAATACTGTATATGGAGCATAAAACTGGCTATTTTCTGGTATCAAGATAAATATCAAGAATTATACAAATGCAGGATGCCGTTTTCTTTTATCTCATTACTCAAACCTCCTCCAGGAAAAAATCCCTTTAACAATTTTGAAATTATACTTTTCTTCAAACAATTGCACAGTGTGTAAAAATGCAAAGCAAATACAAACAGGAGATTGCATTTTAACGTTGTGTTCAGTAAACTTTTCTGGCCAAACAAAGAGTGAATAAATATTGGCTTTTAGTAAACATTATGTACTTTCTGTTATTTCGGTGTCTGATTGTTTGTGTTTGTTGTGTGTCCCTGCAGTGTTTCCCGTGTGGCGGGGGATTGGGGCCAGTGGTGGCGTCGGAGGTGGGTGGAGCGAGGGCTGGGGACGGTGCTTACGATGGGAGTCAGCCGGCCCAGGAGAAGGGGCCCGGATCCCTGTATTTGACTACCCTGTCTGGTTAGTCCTCTGTCGTGGGGGACGTGCCAGACTCAGGGAGGTTTGCCAGAGAGGGAGAGGTGCCATCAGACTGCCCACAGACATGCTCAGCATCAAGCTTCCTCAGCTTTTTGACATCCACCAGGTCCCCAAGGTAAGAAAGGACAGAGACCTTGTCTGAAAGGATTACAAGATATCTGGAAGTTTGTTTTACAGTTTGTTTTTTCTTGCTGTAAAGACCAAATGCCCTGTGGTGATTCTCAGTTCAGGGAGTCCCCACCTGTCACTACTTTAGAAGGTTAAACAACTTCTGTATGGGACAGATTCTCCTCTCAGGCTGGGTGATACGGACAAAATCAAATATCATAGTATTTTTGACCGGATACCACTATCAATATTGCGACAATATTGTAGGGAATAGGGATTACTATTGGTGCTTTCACAAAATATTTACACTATGAGATTTATTAGTAATGTGGATATAATGACTAAGTGGTCAAATGATATATGACTATATTATCCAGCTTGTAGCTAACTTTGTCTGTTGTTTTACGTGATGAGCAGGTAATGTACAGTGGATTTATCAGAGCTTTGGTGTGGCTGAAAACAAGGTTGACAAGATCAGTGAAAGGGGAAACAGAATGTTAAAGTTTTGGGCTGTTAAACAGAAACAGTGAACTAAAAAACATGAAAATGTTCCATAGTGCTGAAGGGCAATGCAGGGTGATTTTGCTCTGTGGAGTCATTATGAGCGACATCCTTCACATTAAACATCATTATTTTTTCCATTGTTAATATAAGAATAACAGTTGGTGCAGCTTTAATTGAAGTCTACATGTGCACTGGATGGGTGTAGTCAGTGTGTAAATCTTGCATACATTACAATCATTCATTCTACAATAACTTGATTCTGCGCAGCTGCTATGAAGTTACTTCCCTTCTTCTTTGTTTTTTATTTTCATTGTTGTCATTATCTTATGTAATGCGTGTCTTTAAAATACCTGAATTCCTTACAAAGTATTCTTACATAATGCCAGGAATCTAGCAGATTTATCTGTCATGACAAGAGCAGGTGTGAGGTTTGACGCAATGCTGAAAACATGTGAACATGTACAGTAGACAGAGCAACTTATTAATGGTATGCCATTTATTGTCAATAATACGCATTTCATAAACAAAAGTAGTTTTTGTTGCTTTAGTTTTGCAAAATCAAACTAACCTCATGTTAAAAATAACTAAATGACAAAGCAGTAGGTTATAGGTGCTATGAGAGATATTTTAATCCAGGTAACCTTTTGTGTAGTCATTAGTGGTTTTTCATGTAAATTAACTAAAGTTAGTCGTCTGAAGCTGGCAGTCGCTCCTGCTAATGAGTTTATGACATACATTAGATCACTTTGCAGCCTATTTTATTCTCATCATATTTTGTTTGAGCTATTACCTCGACAACTTGTTTTGCCTCATTTTTTAAATTGCACAAATAACAACACATTTACCGATATACACTGGTGGCTCAGGTGTCTTGTAGAGGGGCTGCACCCCCAGCAGCAGAATACAGTTAGAGTTTGAATATCTCTTGGATTAAATGCGCTATTTTCTGGAATATAAATAGAAAAACAACATATAGATTAAAATATTGAGACAGAAATGTGTCTTTTTGGAAAATTCAGTGAATTACATACCTGATAATGATTTTTAAAAATCATATAAATTCTATAAAAATCCCAAATTGCCATAAAGCAGTCCTGCTCATGATTTGCATCATTGTTTGTTCTTTGGCTTAATGCAACTAGAGATATTAAAGGGACTGTTACCACTGTATAAATTGTAAGGTAAAATCACTTACAATTCACTGGTGGACAAATTTATTGTAAATTGTCTCCCGATATACATCGTCTTCTCGCCCAACTCCATAGTAGCTTTGTTTTTTAAATCTTGAGGCCTCTATGAACTTTGCCAAGTCCATTAGTAATGCATTGGTACACTTACAACTTTGATGCAAATAAAGATAAGGCCAGCATTTTTACACAACATATTCTTGGCAGGATATATCTTTATATCATCACACTCAATTAATTACTTCTTGAAACTGAGATACTGTAAATAATGTCCTGTTCCTGAAAGCCCAACCCGTATATATGTACACAGCAGACATTCATGCTTCCATAGGAAAGATAAGTCACAACATAGCACCTGTAGTTCAAGCACCTGCTGTAGGGACATTATTTTAGGTGTTTTACCGCAGAACTTCTAGTCAACACTTTCTGAATCAACTTAAACAATATTTGCCCTTCATTCTCTGTTAGTAGAGTTTAAAGGGTTGACTTTGTGTAGATTAGTTAGCTTTTTGTCTTTGCGTCCTTGTTCCTGTTAATGATCCATCTGTTTATTTCAAACAAACTGCTGTCGCTGCTGTCAGAAATGAAAAACACAGAGTTAGGTTTTTTTTTTTCCCCGAAGAGACCAGTTGTACCATCAGGTTTTTAAAACAGCAAAAGTGGAAGCTTATCTAAAGTCATTGCAGGTTGAATAACACATTGTAGGTATCAGTCAGTGATTAAGTAGGAACACGTATATATTTTAGGACGCTTCAAGGAGCATGTGGTGAAAACTTGATTTATCCCTATTTTTGATACATGGTGCATGATCTCAGGGTAATGCACTTAAATCATGTAGAAAAACTTACTGAAATGTTCGTCTACAGCCTTTTCAAACTGGCAAGTTGATGTAAGACGTCTACCGTTTGAGAGAAGATTTACATAGTTGTCATCTTTGTTTGTCTTCGTGTCTTCTTCTTAGCACATCCAATTAGATCCAGCTGGAAACATTTTGGCTCAAGGAAACAGGATTTCACCACTTCAACCAAAATAAATGTCAGTATATGACATTTATCAAGGAAGACTGAAATCCACTGAAGCAGTTGATCCCACTCTGGGTGTTGGGATCCTTCCAAAGAGTCAACAAATAAATTTCAGTGGTTACAAGTTGATTAATGGGACAGGAGAGGAGAAAAATTCAAAGTTCTGCTGCGCAATTTATTTCATGTGAAATGTTGGTTAGTTTTGTCTCTTCTGGCCTCTTAGAATTATTCATATGAATCGACAAACATGCATACATACAGCTCTCACAAGTAGACATTGTTTCATTTTAACACTAGAATTACACAAAATTTGCTTCAGACAGGAACAATCTCCTAGCACTCTTCAGGCTCCAGGGGTTCGAACCTCTGACCTCTCTTTAGGAGCAGGTGAAAAGTGAATTTCTCTGCAGGGATTTTTTGCACACAGTGTCATCGCTCACCTGGACTGTTTTGTTGTTCCTCAGGTGTTCAGGGAGGATAGTATCATCTCCGGATATCGTCACCCGCGGAGCTCCGCGCTAGACTGCGTCCTCAGCAGCTTCCAGATGAACAACGAGACCATCAACATCTGGACACACTTCCTGCCAACATGGTGTGTGCATCATCATGGAAATTATTGAAATTTTCCACATGTTGGGTTAATGTGTCTACTTTGTTTGGTGCACTTTCACAATGTGTTACCATTGCCTCGTTGCACCAAAACATTATATGAGGCAACGACCACGAGATCAACATTTATTCAGCTTTTGTTCAGCTGAGTTCCAATATCATTTTTTAATTAAATTAGCAGTTTAAAAAATGTACAATAACGTACAAAAGTTTAGGGCTGTGTCATCGATTAATCAGATTATTTTTTCTTTTAATCAATAAATAATTTTGTCTATAAAATGGTGACATGTTTAACTGTCTTGTTTTATCTGATCATCCGTCCAAAATCTCAAAGATATTCAGTTAACTATGATGTATGATACAGAAAAGAAGCTGCAATTAGCAAATTTTTATCATTTCTGCTGATTAATTTTCTATTAAGCAATTAATCAACTAATCATTGCAGCTCTACAAACATTACATACACATACATAGGAGACGTTCAACCACTGTTTGAATGATTTTTAACAAAGCACAGGTTATGACTGAGACCAGAGTTAATCTATCTGTAATCAACACCAAGACCAAAACAAACAGCAAAATGAACATACACATGATCTTTCCAGCTGTAAAAACAGGATAGAGTTTCAAAGGATCACTGGATGTCGGAGGAACTTTGTTTAGTATCTAAGATGTAATGCCATAAATCCTTTGTAGAGCTGCGGAGAAAATACACAAGAGGATGAAACATATTTTTAAGATTTTTAGATAAAAGAGTTGAGGCAGGATCCAGTAAGATAAGCCTGAATTAAAACAGACACAAGACGAGCCCAGGATGTCAGAAAAGTCCAAGTACAACATCTTTGGAGACCATGGGACAGTAGAAGTCAGAGAGAAGCGGGTTAAATTCTGAACGGAGTTGATATTTTAAATGCGATAAGTTACTCTGGAATAAGAGACCAAGCTGTTTGTTTGTTCCAGGTACTTCCTGTGGCATTTAGGCGTTCTCTGCTCCAATATGAACTTCCTGACCGACAGCTACACCTGGCCCCTGCTGGTGTACATGCTGCTCATCTGTATTTACCCCTTCACCTCCAGCTGTGCACATACCTTCAGCACCATGTCCCCAGAGTCCCGCCACATCTGCTACTTCTTTGACTACGGAGCGCTTAGCCTCTACAGCCTGGGTAAGACTTCAGACACGGTGGTAGAATCCTAAATATATGAGGTTCGGTGCAGAAACGTTTGTTTCCCTGCTGGGAACAGGAACATCTTGAAGCTACAGAGGTGAATGAGGGAGTGTCTTGGCTCCCTCAACCGTAAAAATAATAATAATAAACTTACTAAAGTTACAAAGTGCTTTACATGGTTAAACCAGGAAACATTTCAGGACTACAATGAGACAAATAAAAACAAAACAATTAAAACAAAATAAAATGGAATACAATACAACTGTTGTGGATTGTGCAAGGCACATAATACAACAAACGCTTCATGTTACTTGGTGCATATTTTAATTCAGCAGTATATATATTATACTGCTGCTACAATATTAGAATTTTAAAATGATATTTTTCAGGTGATATACTCTGTAGTTTAATCATTTCCTATTTTTTTTTTGTTAATTTTGAGTGAGTTGGAGCATGACAAGCAGCTAATTTGAATTTTCTCCCCGTTTTTCTTTTCACATTGTAATCCCAGGAGATTTTTTTACTGTAGTGGTCAGCTTCTGCTTGCAGCAAGAGCGTGGAACATGTGTTTATTGCAGTCTCTTTACTGCGGTGTAAAGGAGGGGATGTTTTCTTTGTTGGTTTTGTTTTGTGAAATTAAAACACCACATAATTATGGATTTTACCCAAATGTTAAAAAAGAGAAAAAGGTTTATCAATGAAAGTCTCGTCCCTCATTGGTCAGACTACAAAGGTGGGAAAATAAACATCAAGATCAGCCGTCCTTACTGTTTGTGGGTAGATTGTTGCAAATGAGAGTCAGATTACCTTTTTTCTACAAATGAAGGGTTTAAATCCAAATGCTTAGAGACCTCAGTCAGTCTTCTGTGTATATTTTGTTCCACACCTAACCGCGAGTTTGTGGTACTCAGTTTGCCAAATGATGTAAACTAAAGAAACAATGATTTAAAATAACCTCCATATATAGAATTACCACACTGCACCAACCACTGTATGATGTGAAGAGTGTTGTTGTTCTCAGTCAGCAGACCCCACGTAGGTCCTGTTTACGACTGAGTCTTGTTTAACCTGACAAGTGAAAAGCTCCAAACACATCTGGATTTCATAATGTTTGTTAAATCACAAGGTGTCTGTATAGTAAACCATCTCAAGAATGGAAGATTTTATCACAATAAAAGCACCTGACATCACCGGATAATTAACACATGTAAGAGAGGAGCCTTAAAACACTTGTAAACCATAGTGAAGTGGTGCTGGTAGTACATCAAATGTGGTCGTACAGTTGAAACTTTGAATCTTTGTTTTACATGAAACACTACTGACATATTGATCAACCAGCAAATCCAGTGTCTTATTTGCATTTTCATCACTACTATGTTTACTTTGTAGTAATGATCAATTTCCAAGAATGCTGAGGCTGTGACGAGAACCCAAGAGACAAAATCTTTGTTTTTCTTCCCCTTATACTATGTTGTTTGCCTAGCAAATGACATAGCAGAACATTCAAAGCATTGTTGCATCTATTTGCCTTTTTATCACAGCTGTGAGTGTGAGCTGGATGTGATCAGGGCATGTCTGATTTCCATATCTCAAACCACATGTAATAACATCTCTCTTGTTCTGCCTCTCTCCTGAGAAATTAGTTGTTTCATGACTTATCTGCACCCCAGACACTGTTTGTTTGGCCTCGCAACCATTTTTCCAGTGAATAATATTTCTCTTCTACTGTGAACCAGCCTTTTTCAGAGGAATTTCGACAAAGACCGAACAAAAAAAAACTGTCTTGTAAGAATTCAGGACTTGTTGCACAAGTGGTCCTTTGAAAGTTTGTTCTCTCTCAGCATCTGCTGTCACGTCTGCCTATTTGCAGGCTTGTTCATACATGTACGACATATTCTATCTTTCCACAAATGTGTGTGCATTTTAGATGAAAATTATGGGACAAATTTTTACAGTGAAAGGCTGAGCTTTGATGGTTTCTTTTTGAGACATACAGTACAGGAGATGCTCTTTTAAGAAAAAGATAACATCTACACTGTTCTTTTGATGGCAAGTCCTCAAATTGTTCCAGTGCACTGTATATAACATTCATACTGCATGTAAACATTGTTTTACATTATTTAAATTGGACTTGACTTGATTTTTTAATGTTGTTGATTGCTTTAGTCTATTTTAAAAGAGCTTTCAGGTGAGCAGCTCCATCTGCTTCGAATAAAAAAGATGTTTTGAACAATAATGCATGGGGATTGAAAAGTAACAATGTATAGAACTACACTTTTTCTCCTACTTTGGCGACTCCCAGTGGTAAAATCAGAGAAGACAGACTGCACCATGTTTCATGTCACCACCATCAGAATAATTTGAAAGATTCTCTAATCACAAAAAATCTATACAACGTGGCTTTAAATACTGAAATTGGCAAGTGCAGTTATTTTAATGCATAACTTAATGTAAAAAAAATCAGTCAGTTTTGTATGTGCTTCGATGCTTTCTCTTATTCCTTCAGTCATTGTTTGCTCTGTGTTGCTTTTTGTAACATATTTAGATTTTTAGATGTCAAGACGATATTCTGAATGGATTTAAACAGCTATTAGTTACCTCTCAAGTCAAACCACTAACCTTTTTTTTAATGTTCTGTTTGTGTTCAGGATGTGCTATAAGCTATGGATACTACGTCATGCCCGACTGCTGGGTGAACACTTGGCTCCATCGTCATTTTGTTCCCATTGCCATCGGAAACACATTGTTCTGTACCAGCCTGTCCTGCTATTCCAGGTAAGAGGCTGCTCCCTCAACCCCTCTGCCACAGGGCTGGCATAGAAATTTGCAGTTTGAGTATTTTCCCTCTGGACTTGTTGACTTCTTAGTTAAAGTAAGTTAAAATCAAGTAAATTGTTTTGAGTATAAATAAATTCTCTTTAGAACATAAAGTCTATTGCAGGTACAAAAGTTTGACCTTTTTAAAAGCAGATATTTGATTTATATAAATTTGACTTTGCCAGGAACATACATAACAGGTTTTAGTTCTAACCAGAGATTTGTGTTCTCGCCAGGACGGTAAAACCTCTGAAACAGCATTTACGCATATTGTCATGTGACACTTAAACTCTGCATTGAAACCGAGACAAAAGAAATTCTTTTAGGCTCAGCAGCTCTTAAAGACACGGTGACCTACTGTAACTATTCAGCCGAAAGAGAGAAACTGGAGTTTGTTACTGACTGTAAATGAGGGCAATATTGACTTATATGCCGCCAAATCGATTTATCAGTCTGACTTCAGTTGGTGCACTTGAAAGCATCCAATTTATACTTTTTATAACATCCTTACAGTAGATATATCTGTGAAAAAATATTGCATTGCCCTTAAAACAATATGTATTGGAAGGTAAATCAATTAATTATACAAGTAGCATTGCTTAATACTGTGATCTACTCCTGTTTTGTGATGGTGAGGAGTCAGTGGCCGTATGTATTTCCTTTGTATCAGAATAAATGCTGGTTTTGCTAATGTGCAGTTCTGCCAATATTCACTGAAATGTCCAACACCAAGGTCAAAGACTAATATGATTAAAGGGTCTTAAGTGATTACATAATATCCACTGCAGGTTGCACTGAGACAGAGAAACTAACTGGAAAAGTTTGAGAAGAAAAAGAAAAATGAGTGAACACTGCTCTCTGTCTCCACAGGTTTCTGGAGGTACAGTTCCCACAGCGAAGTAAAGCTCTACGGACAGGAGCGTTTGTCCTCCCGTTTATATTTGACACTGTCCCTCTGTTTTACAGGGTGAGTGTCTGTTTAGTACATTTATATCCACATATTTAAACAGCATGCATATATGCACCCTAACCCATTCTTTATGGGTGACGTTTTACTCTCCACAATGAACTGTTTTGCAAAATCCACAAAATATGTTTTATGTGTTTATGTAAGAGCTCGGGAGCTGATTAGTGCAAGGCTTTAATACTTTGAGCTTTGAGACTTTGGCTCACTAACCCAGAAGCTGATTTCCTCTTTTGATCTGATAAAAATGTATTGCTGCCATTAATTAATTCCACTAATCACTGTGATGATTAGTTTGTGCAATACTCAAGTCATTTGTCTGTTTTTTTCCCCCTCTGAACTAGGTCAGTAATTACAACAATGATGTTAACAATGCTGTAGAAATCAATGCTGATACTCCTCATATCTTAAATTTGTGACATTTTGGCATTTATCTTCTATGTTACTTTTAAGGGCTTCAAGCTAAACCTGTTGGTCTGTCTTGTTTTTTTTTTGTTTTTTTTTTTGTGTAGATCCTTCTGTGCTGTGGGGGAAACTGCAGCCCAAGTGAGGCATTGTCTAGTCACTGTTACCACCTCCTCTTCGCCTTCCTCACCTGTTTCCTGTTTACCGCCCACCTCCCGGAGAGGTTGGCCCCAGGGCGCTTCGACTACTTCGGTACGTCCTCCACGGTTGTCGTTATACTTTAAGTTGTAACTGGCTTGTTTGGCTCTGTGCAGCATACACTGATTACTGCTTCAAATCTTAATGCTATCAAGGAAAATAAACACATTGTGACTATGAATGTCACACTTTCCTCTCACTGAGGAAACGATAATGGAGATACATGAAAGAAAGATACTTCATACCCAAGTTGAACTATCTTTCTTACGTTGGGCAGCTCCCAGATGTGATCGATTGTAACTTTAGAAATTAGAAGTTTTAAAAAGTGAACACATGTACAGCTTTTTAGCAATTAAAATTGCAAGGTTTTACCCAGATCCAAGTCTGTAACTTTTATATTTAGAGTCTTTTGTTGTCGCCAGTTCTTCATTGTTTTCCTCGCTGGAACTATTGGAACATAACAATGCCTCTGGAACAAACAGTCTTTTATTTCACTATCTCTATAAAATGAAATGACGTGTAAACTTGTGTAAACTTTTCTGCCTGTTTCTTTGCTCAATGGATTGCTTTGTTTATTCTGTAGACAATTAACAAGCCCTGTGTGAAACCTCACCACCACAGGTTCACCTCACACACTTCTAAATTCAGAGGAAGAGCTGCTGTTTGATAATGATTGTGCGAAAGATGAGGAAAAAAAGAGATGGTTTGCCAATGACCTTAAAAACTGTTTTAGTCGTGTCAATAGACAGCCAACGCAGTTCCTCTTAAAGGTTTTGAAGAATGCTGCTGTCTCCAGATTTAATTTTTCTTCCACAGATCTGTCTCATACACAAACACAAGTATTCACTGTTTGATTGTTCTTGTGGCTTTTTGAGAAGAATCAATGTCTGTCTATGTTTGTGGTCTTCAATGATAAGTTAAAAAAACAAGTTGTGTGGCTGTGTATAGGAGTATGTGTGTGATATGTGCTTAATTGTGAATAAAAAAAAAACAGAAACAAGTCACATTCAAATTTATGAACAAAACCTGACATTAACAAATAAATTAATTATGAATTAAATGTATTTTAAATGATCTTTCAGATTATTAAATGGATTAACCAGTGAATTATATTTTAATGCTGTTGGTGTTCTGGCTACTCTTTGTTCCTGCTGTTCCCTTATTAAAGCTCTAATAATTTGTCATACTTTATTAGCTTATCATGCATTTTGCAAGTAAAACATCATTGTGTAAATTTACAAATAGCCCCAGTCATCAGATAAATATCCTGGAGTAAAGTACAATATTTGAAATGAGCAAATAATAGTCCAAGGTGACGTCTTAAAATTGCCTGTTTTGTCCGACCAACACATAGTTACATTTGAGAAGCAGGAACTAGAGAGTATCCGGCTATGTTGCAGAATTAATCTCTCTAACAATTAATCAATAATCAAAATTGTTGCCACTTGATTTTCTGTCTGTGAACCTATTGATTAATCAAGTAATCATTTCAGCTCTAGAAAACACTGCTCTCTAGTTTTGTGCGTAACAATCAAAAAATAGAAGGTAAGAGAAAAAAGACAATATACAAAGTGAGAAAAATACAACTACCACAAAAGACAGGTGGTATAAATATATAAATAAAATTTTACAATAAAGAAGTAGAAGTAGAAATATATTCTATGTGAAGAGAGCTGTTGAGTTGAGCTGAGCTGTTGAGTTTTAAAAATAATGTACAGGATATTGATTGGGAATGTACAAATGTTCACAGTATAAATAGTATATATGTAATAATACAAAGAATACAAATAGTTTCATTAATGTAACGTGCCATGTTGGATGTGATGAGTTCACAGATGTGCAATATGAGATTATAGATTTCACATTAATATAATGTGTAGTGTCTATGAGTGGGGTAGAGTCTGTGTCAGTGGGGGTCCCAGGCCTTGTTGATGAGGCCGGCTGCAGTTTGGAAGAAACTGTTCTTGTGGCGTGAGGATTTGGTCGGGTTCGTGTTGGAGGGGAGTGTTCGAAAAAGTTTATGTCTGGGGTGAGAGGCTGCGGCCATCACCTTTCCTGCCCGCCTCAGTGTCCTGGAAGTGTGCAGATCTGGAGGGACAGCAGGTTGCAGCCAAGCACCCTCTCACCATAGCGACTGATTCGCTGCAGTCTGCCCTTGTCCTTGGCAGTGTCACCAGATGGTGATGGTGGAGGTGAAGATGGACTCAGTGATCATGGTGTAGAAGTGCACCATCATTGGCTTTGGCAGGGTGAATTTCTTCATTCAGTTGCCGCAGGAAGTACTTCTCTGCTGAGCCTTTTTGGTGAAGGAGCTGATGTTCAGCTACCTCTGGAGGTCCTGGGGAAGTAGAAGGACTCCACCCACCCCCATCACACAGGGTGAAGGGGGTGGGTGGGGCTGGGTTCTTTCTGAAGTCCACAACCATCTCCACTGACTTTAGAGCGTTGAGCTCCAACTTGTTTGGCGGCACCAGGACACCAGATCTCAGTCAATCTCCCACCTGTAGGCGGACACATCCCCACCAGAGATGAGCCTAATGAGGGTGGTGTTGTCTGCAAACTTCAGGAGCTTGACAGACTGATGATTGGAAGTACAGATACAGGGAGAAGAGCAGAGGGGAAAGGACAAACTCTGAGGGGAACCAGTGCTGATGGTCCAGGAGTCAGAGATGTGTTTCCCCAGCTTCACGTGCTGCTTCCTATCAGACAGGAAGTCAGTGATCCACCTGCAGGTGGAGTCAGGCATATGCAGCTGGGAGAGCCTGTTCTGCAGAAGAGCTAGGATGATAGTGTTGAAGGCGGAGCTGAAATCCACAAACAGGATGCTCGTGTACATTCCTGCAGAGTCTAGGTGCTGGAGGATGAAGTGGAGGGCAAAGTTAACTGCATCGTCCACAGACCTGTTGGCTCTGTAAGCGAACTGCAGGGGGTCCAGGAGTGGGTCTGTGATGGTTTTAAAGTGGGACAGTAGGTGCTCAAAAGACTTCATTACCTCAGAGGTCAGGGCAATGGGTCTATAGTCATTGAGTCTTGTGGTCTTTGTTTTTTAGGAGACAGGGATGATGGTGGAGGTCTTGAAGCAGGCTGGTATGTGGCATGTCTCTAGTGAGGTGTGAAAATGTCTGTGAACACCAGAGACAGCTGATCGGCACAGTGCTTCAGGGTGGAGAGAGAGACAGAGTCTGGTCCAGCTGCTTTGCAGGGGTTCTGTCTCTTGTTAACATCCCGCTCTAGGATGGGACGTTGTGGTAGGAGAGAAGGGGGCCTGTCGGGACTGTCCCATTGTCTGTCAAATTGACAGTAGAACTCATTTAGGTCGTTGGCCAGGCGCAAGTCATTAGTGGAGTGGGGGGCTTTCAGTTTATAGTTGGTGATCTGTCTGAGGCCCTCCCAGACAGAGGCCGAGTTGTTTTCTGAGAAATGCTGTTGAAGTTTCTCAGAGTACAGTCAGTGCTAAACCTGTATTTAGACTCTTTAAACCGGTCCTTGACCCTGCTAAATACTTCCTCCTTTTCCAACCTTAGCTGTCTGAGCTTAGCTGTAAACCAGGGTTTGTTGTTGTTGTTGTTACTAACCCTGGTGCGTGATGGTACACAGCTGTCCTCACAGAAGCTGATGTGTGACGTAACAGCATCTGTGTACTCATCCAGACTGTTGGTAGCAGTCCTGAAAACATCCCAGTCAGTACATGTGCGAAAATCCTCCGTAGCTTCACTGGTCCACTTCTTACATGTCCTCACACTTTGAGAGTTTCTGCTCGTATGCAGGAATCAGGTGGTCTATGACGTGGTCGGAGTTTCCCAGTGCAGCAAAGGGGACAGTGTGATAAGCACTGTTGATTGTAGTACAACAGAGTGATCTAAAGCGTCTTCCTCTCTGGTCGGGCATTTAATCAGCTGACGGTATTTAGAACAATAATGAAAGAGTCCGGGTTTGTCCACTCTTCACACATGAGGGCTTCATGCTTGAGGGCCTGCGGTAGAATGTAAACACCGACCAGAATGAATGAAGTGAACTCAAGGGGGGAGTAGAAGGGTTTACAATTGACTTAAAAAAAAAAAAAAAAAGTTTCCAGAACAGGAGAACAGCGCTGCAGAAACACTGTCACATCTTTAGACCAGCCACTGTTAGTATAAAAACAAATATGTGGTGAATGATTCAGCCATGTGCAGATTCTGAAAATAATTTGAAATCCCTGTCTTTATGCTTCGTTTACTGAATCTTGTCATGTCTTCCCTCACACAGGCCACAGCCACCAGCTCTTCCACGTCAGCGCTGTGGTGGGGACCCACTTCCAGATGGAGGGGGTGTTAGCAGACATGGTATCACGGAGGGCATGGCTTGTGGACCACGGAGCAATGCCATCCCTCCTAGGGACCATCGGGGCGCTGGTCGTCAGCCTCGTCCTCAACCTGGGCATCATTGGCATTTTCAGCGCTCCGCTGTTGTGGAAATCCTGTCACAGCTCCAACCAGCCACACACATTGCCATGCGAGCGAAAGGAGCAGTGAGGCAGCGTTTTCCACCAACAGCCACAAAACGGCTGATTCACTTTCCAAAGGAAAGGTTTGGGCTGTGTGTCTGTCTCAGCAGTGTCTGTTTGAGCTGACTATTAACAGTTCATGGTAGTTCTTGTTTAACACCAACAGTTTTATCATTCAGAGATAAACATTCTGTTTAGTGCTAAAGCATTTTTCTAACAGCGTTACACACCTGAAGTATTTGCTCATGTGTTTACTCAGAAGCTGAGGACCCAGTTGCATTTATTGAAGCCTTTTTCTGATGTTACATTAAGCAGGAGTATCGGAGAAGCTGAAAACATGTCTACCATGTACAAATGTCTGTTTAATTTATTTTTAATGTTCCTCAGTGAGCATTTTAAAAAGGCTCTGGGTTGAAGGAAGCATGCTGTTGTAACACGACACGAGTGCCTTATTGTAGACCTACACTTCATTAACAGTGTTTACAGTAGATCACTACGAGTGCAAATCTCCAACTGGAAACATTTAATGTCGCTGTTTGCAGGCATTTTTTTTATGGTTAATGCTTTTTGCATATACAAGGCCAGAATCTCCTTTACGTAAGGATTTATTGAAAATATTCTTTCAAACTGGACTACTTGGTTAGTGTGGTTGTTCTATGAAGCAGTCCTCCGCGTAGACAACCCTCATTCAACTCTACATAATATAATGCAGATTGGATTGCCAGCTCTTATATATCCACCTATTGATTCCACTCTGCACTGACTGGAATTGATTTGCAGGCCAGTGTGGTTCTTTTCTGATTGCCTGCCTTATTATGAACCCCACAATTTGCCCTCAACAGAAAAAAAAAAAAGTTACAGCGCACCAGTGATTAAAAGAAAGGTACCATTTTTATAACTATGTTTCCACGGCAACGCTATAGTGGTCTCATGCCCCCTGAAGGTCTTCAGCAATTTTTATGTTCCGAGCAAATTGCACCATTTTCTCTTATTCTGTCATGCATCATAAGATCTATTTTGAACATCAATCATGTACGGCAGCACCTATAATCACAGCCAGTTTTGGGCCCCAGGGCCTCTTCCCAACCCAAAAAAAAAGAAAATCAATGGTTGTAATTTGACTTTATAAGCGTTTTGAATATTCCAGTACAGTAAAATTTCCAACACTTGTGGTTTATAAGAACTATCAGTGGAATTAAGAGAAGTGGAGAGAGAAAAAGTGCATTTAGTCATAGTCTGGGGTCATAATAATGTGGGAGTCTCGGCTTTGTGGTGTTTCATTATTTTGGTGCAGTTGATATAACAAAGCAGTACACTCCTTATATATACTGTGGTTACTTTGTCCCATGAGACTGTTGTTTACATTTACCACTGAAATAATACTGTATTTATAGAATGTCATGGTATTTATTGCTAGTTTTGGTGCATAAAAAGGAATGAAGAGGATGTTTTTCTTTTACTACTACAGAGAGGTAACTAGAATTCTTGACAAATTAAAAAATTACCCTCTTTTCTGGTCATTTTTAACCATTTCTAAGCCTTTTGTTAAAACAAGTGATGAATGTGCAAAGAGCTAATTGTAATTGGTTTCAAACACTTCAAACAATTTATTGCAACTATTTTGATATTTGATTGATAGAGTCACCTTTCAGGCAAAAATGTCAAACATGCCTCTTCAAAGTGCAGATTTTTATATAACTGCAAATGGATTATCTTTTGGTTTTGGCATGTTGGTTGGACAAATTTAGCAATTTGAAAAAGTCATCTTGGACTCTTAGAAATTTTTGAGATTTTATAGACTAAATGATAAATCGATTGACAAATTAATTGATAATGAAAATATTAGTTAGCTGCAGCTACAGTTTGTAATCTGAATGAAGACAGATTGCTGCACTAGAATAAAAAAATATGACACTTTATTCCAGAAAATTCTGTCAGTGCCAAATTTGACACTTGTTTTAAGAAAATAACTCTCTAAGTGCTTTAATAATGGACAAAAATGACTGAATAAGATGGAGATTTTTGCAGTGTTTAAATGAGATAATTCATTAACATTGTCATATCAGCCATAGCAATTCTGTATATACAACCTATGGTTGAGAGACTGACAGAGAAGTATTGTTTGATGGGGAACTGGGTCACACATTACTAAACATCTCTGTTGTAGTGCTAACGTGCACTACTGTAGATACAGATTTCAACAATGCTCATTTTACTTGACAAACAGCTTGGAAGGCTCGTCTGTATAAAACAATGTTTTAAAGCATTTAAGGCACAAATTCACACTTAACTACACCAGTAACACAAGTAGCTTGTACACACAACCCACAGAAAACATGTGGATGTGGAACACTTACACTCACACAAACAAATGTCTTTTAACTCAGAATTTGGAGGGTTTTAATAAGAGGGGAAATGTATGTGATATTATGGCCATGAGGTGTGTTACAGATCATGTTGGATGCTGAGGTGGAAATGTCAGTGTAGAATCACAAAGAGCACACACACACACACACACACACACACAGGCGCACACACTTTTGTATTAGAACAATGTAATTGTTTAAGATGTTTTCAAGGCTAGTGTGCAGAGTATAAAAGTCACGTCGCCTTTTATGCCACAGACAAAACGGAGCAGTATTTGCCCTCAGTGTGGATTCTGTTTTATCTCCACCCCTGCTGAGCGTTGATCGATTTTTATTTTCTCTACAGTCATCATCTTACAGCATTCCTCTGTTTGACCCTGTTGATTCTTGGAATTGCATCATTACTGGCTTCTGATGTGGTTCTTTGCTATCGACCCAAACTTGTTTGGAACTCATTTATTTCTAAGCTGCTGGTGTGTTTTGTTTTTTTTTTTTTGTCATCTCACTCATTCTCAGTCGTTTGGTGCCTACTGTTTTCTGCAAAGCCTCAGTTTGACAGTTATAAAACTCACAGATGCTTAGTGTCGAGGCTTTTCAACATTAAATATATTGATGCTGATATTGCCTTTCTGAATTGCAGTTTTGTATTATTTTGACCAAATTATCAAAACTGACTTCATAATTCCAAATGGACTCATTTTCCAGAGCAGATCACTGTTACTTCAAAGGGTATTTGTTGTATAAACCTTGTTGGTTTACTCCTCAGTGGACAAGCTGATGCAGGTTGTAATTATCAGGATAACTGGGCACTCTCTTTGTGACGAATTTTTAAAAAAATACAGTATATTGAAGGATGTTTGATAACGTGAAACAGAGAGAAAATGCGAGGGTAGGATAAACCTTTGATACAACCAGAATTTTTCTGTCAAAAAAAAGAAAAAAAACTTGGTTTGAAAGAGTTATTGGTGCCTTTTTAAAACGTTTTATACAACTTTTCTTTTGATATAATGCTCCGTTTGTTCCTTGTCCATAAAAAAAGAAATGACAACAAACTACTCTTTAAATGTATAAATACTTATTTGTTATTTGCTGTGTATACTTTGTAATTTGATACTTTGTTCCACTAGATTTGTGTAATAAATTAAGCCTTTTATAAATGTAACAATTGTCAATGGAGTTATTTAAAGTGTCATTTATACATCACAAATTCAACACCTTAAGGGTAACCGGGTATATATCATGAAAAGAGGGCTGGAAATTAAGCACTGATTTATAAAGATACAGATTAAGATTACAGTCAGCCTAATTTTAGATCAAATACTAGTCCAAATCATTAGAAGTATGAGCAACTGTATACTGTATAAAACATGAAGATATTTATGACCGTGCACAATTCTCCAATATATCTTCTTTGAATAAGGAAATTTGAAATGTGAACAAAAAATCTGAGCAGTGTGTGTGAGTGACCAGCAGAGGGCAGAACAGTACAACAAGAACATGCCCTGGGGCTAAGCAGCCTTTATATCTTTTTTTTTTTTTTTTTTTTTTGTGAAAAATTGGCTGCGGTACGGTGTTGCAACAGTGTGTGAGTCCCCAGAGATTTATCTATGGGAAAACTAACTCTTGGTTGACTTCAGGTGAAAAAGCACACTGCAATAATTAGATAAATAACACAATTGTAATCTAACAAATAATTCAATCCAATATTGAAGATAATTTTTTCACCACTGGTATGAGATTATTCCACTTGTTTGCCCAGTTTCAGGCAGCCTTGAAATTAGGTTTAAATGTAATAAACCGCATGTAACACCGCATCACTGCAGATAAATAAAAGAAAGTTTTTCTTGAAACAAACTGATGTGTAATTATCTTATCTTCTTTTGGTCACTTAAAAATTTTGGAAGCAGGAAACCTGTAGATGAAACAGCTTGTAAAATGTGGATTTTTTCCAGTGCGGTTCATAAGAATGAGCTATTTTAAGTGCTAATTATGAAAACATATTTTGATTGGAAAGCTACAGGCTGCACACAGTCTAAAAGTTTTGCTAAACTAGATTAGATAACAGTGACCTCCAATTTAATCTGAATCACTCCTCTATTCTCTATCAGGTTTTTGTCTTCTTTGGTTTGACTCAGTTTCAACATTTTGTGCAAGAGTTGTCCTACTCCTACTCATTCATCATCTTAATGCCTTACAGGATGGATAGTAAAGCATATAGAGCGGCTTATTACTATTAGCAGTGGACAGTAGACACACACCAAAATGATGATTACCATGAGAAATCAATATCCTGTAGCGTTATATGACGAGATGGAAGATTAAAAAGGAAAGTTTCCCGCTGCACTGCTCTAATAGGAGTTCCATTTAAAAAATCTGCCTTCATTATAGTCATATTCCATATATGACTGGAGGCTCGAGTGCATATTAAAAAGGTTCATTCTACAACCAAAAATGGGAACCCTTAAGGATAACAAGGACAAACACTACAGTGTACTAATCCTATCTGGCTAGAATCTGCTTGTAGACACTAGAAGAAACAATAAGCCAGACACGAGTCCTCCAAGTGTTTTCATCCCCCAGCACACCAGAGGAGGTAGACAGAGAGAGAAAGAGAAAGGGATGATAGCATTAATCACAATCCATTACCACTCCCTGGAGATGCTCTGCATTCAGAGTGGTGGACGGGTGAGGATGAGGAGGGGGTTGGTAGTGTGAGGTATAGAGAGAGAGGGGTTTGGTTTTGGAGGGTGTTTGTTTGCTGGAGGACCTGGCAGTAAGGCAATATGAAACTTGATTATTCCTTTTCAATAACCGTCTGCTGAGCATCCCGTGGAGACGTTGCAGGTTGCTGATTAGTTCGTCAAAATAATAGAAGGCTCTTGAATAGCCTTGTTAAGATGTCTAACTTTAAGAACAGACGGCAGCCCAAATCATTGTTCACTCTGAAGCATACGATAATGATGGATTGACTGATGCAGAGGGATGTTCCTGCGGAGGCTGCAACAATTTTTTTAATCAAGTTTGTTTATTTTTTCAGGGCAGACAATATACAAAGTGCTGGAGCAACAATACTTGAAGATATATATTTGTAGACATTAATACAGAGTATTAATGTATGTACATACAGTATTTACACTTAAAGGCATCACAGTGGTTTGTACACTCAGTCTTTCACCCCCTTTGGTTGAATTTAAACATTTTGACATCTTTTTTTTTTCCATGGTGGTCGCCTCACCTCCAGTCTCTGTTTCAGTGCCATCTGTCCCTCTCCTCCTGGAGTTTCACTCACTTTAATCCATCTGTTACCTCTAAACCCATCTCAGTGTGTCACCAACCCACCATCTTGCCCCTTACCGAATTTCACTGCAGTGCTTTGAATTTTGAAGGTCGTTACAGTAGCACGTTAAACATCACTAATTTGTACAAAAGCCACTCCTGAGTCTTGCAGGCAGACCACAGGTCAAACCTTAAGTCTTTGAAGGTTTTTTTTTTCATATATGACAGCAAAACTGACAGAATTAAACGTAAACACAGTCGTTAATGGACCAGGTAACACATTCACTGCTAATATATGACCATTTTAGTTCTTGTTTTTGAAAAATATTCATATCATACACTGGATTTGACACATGAAGAACAAGAACAATTGTTAGCTTTCACAGGTTTCGATTGTACAACTTGGATATCTTATTTAAAGGTTCACTAAAAACCTTTAAATGACACTCCATATCAAAACTTATCCAAAATCAGTGACTATACAAATGACTGTCTGCTGTGCCCAAATCTGTAAAATTGGTTCTCACTTTTGACTCATGAAGTGAAGTGCCCTCTCTTGTAATCATCTGTGTCATTTTCTAATTGCCTTTCCACACAAGTGTCGGTTGTAGAGTCATATAAAATGCACCACAGCTCAGCTCACGAGCCTCTCATGATAACACTGCGGAGCAAAACTCCCTGACAAGCCATCACATTCCTAGCAACGTAAAGGCCCATATACTGTTATTTCCAACACCTATCCATGCATGTCTGTCCATCAGGCTGATCCCACTTCAGATAAACATTTAACACTTTAGTAAACATTTGACAGGTTTCCAGAGAATGACAGGGCAGTAAACAGGGTTCAGGGTCGAGCCGGGATGAGGCAAAACTGAAGCAGAAAAGTCACTGCAGACTTTTCAAAAGGTCCATCAAGCATCTTGGGAGCAAAACTGGGAAATAACCTTCATACTGGTCTTTTAAGTGGTAAAAGAAAAAGTGGGAACCTCTTTAAGCAATTACCCCTGATTAGAGTGAAATAATTAAACAAGTTTTCGGTCCCAAATCAAAACCAACCTCCCCAGCCTCTGAACTTCACTCTCTGCTGGCCTCTTGGCCCCTCTAACCCAGGATATCCAGGTAAACTGGTGGGTTCTTGACCAGGGCCAGCAGGCGGCTGTGGATGTCCTTGATGACCATCCTCTGCTGGGGCTCTCTCTGCCAGCAGCCCTGCATCAGCAGGTACACCTCCTTGGGACAAGTGCGTGGCCTTTCCAGTTCCCGTCCCTGCGTGATGCATTCGATGGCCTGTTGGGGTGGGAATTTCAAATAACAGTATATTAACAGCCAGGATACATTATGAAGCATAGCAGTCTGTCCTCAATGCTTCAATGGGGAAAGGACAGAGTCAGCTGATAAAGACCAACAGACGTCTCTGTATTTAAAGGGCCAGGTCATCCAAATTTAAAGAAAAATTATGTCTCACTTACTATGCGGATAAAGTATTCTATTCATAACATGTTTTGGGGAGGAGGGGAAGGGGTGGCAATTCTGGCACACAGGTTAGTAAACTTCACAGCTACCTCGAAGCATAGAGATACAGAGAGAGGAGATATCTTAGTAAATGGGACCATAGAAGGAGTAGATATATCGCTGCTAAATGTGTATGCCTTAAATGGGGATGACCCGGAAAGTGTGGGGCGTCTGCTAATGGGGGGAGATTTTAATTGCAAAAAGGACAAAAATCAACATCTAAGCAATGGTGATTAAATGCATCCCTCCTCAATGATAGTGAATTAAGTATTGAATTAAGTATTATTATAATATTAGAGCCAAATTAAAAATGTATCTTGAATTAAATGCAACTGCAGAGGTGTCACCACTCATTGTATGTGAGGGTTTTATGTCTCAGGAGTTGTATTATTTCATTTGCAAGTGCAAAAAAAAAAAAAAAAAAAAGAGAGAGAGAAATAAAAACGACTAGAATTGGAAAATACAATAACCAATCAGGAGCAACAATATAAACACAATTCATGCCCCAGTCTCATGACTGCTTCAAGTGGAGCGCATATACTTTGATAGATTATTGACAGAAAAAACTGAGGGACAATAGAGATTTGCTGAACAAAAGTATTACGAACAGAGCAAGTAGACTATTGGC
Organism: Thunnus maccoyii; assembly: GCF_910596095.1. Taxonomy (NCBI): domain Eukaryota; kingdom Metazoa; phylum Chordata; class Actinopteri; order Scombriformes; family Scombridae; genus Thunnus; species Thunnus maccoyii. Next base: position 7,992,515 of record NC_056542.1, read on the forward strand.
ATTCCAAATAAGAAAACAACAAATGACTCACTCTTTCCTTACAAAACCAAACAAGACTGCTTAATCTTTTGCACATTTTTATAAAACCTTATACAAGAATTCAGGCACATGCACTGATGATAAAGAGTTGAAATCCATCTTACAATAAATAAAACTAACAAACTTAACGGATAGAATGGCTGAAGAATTAGACAACCTAATCGAAATAAGGGGAATTGAAGAATGATATTGACACTTAATAATAAAAGATATTGAACTATTCACAGATAACAGGAGAGGAGGCTATGCTTTTACCTCTAGACACCCAGAAAGTGTTTGATCGCATATCTTGGCAATTTTTATTTGAGACACTACTATGTTTAAATTGTGGGCCCAGCTTTCACAAATGGATTAAAACACTTTATTCAAACCCACAGCTCTCAGTTAGACTTAATATGTCTAGATCAGAAGCCTTTACTCTGGAAAGGGGCTGTAGACAGGGGTGCCTACTATCACCCCTATTGTTTGCAATTTGCATCAAACCTTTAGCTCAGCTAATCAGAGATGATAAAATATATCGTGATCGGAGAAGAGCATAAATTATCTTTATATGCAGATGATGTCCTGCTATATTTGTCTGATCCCATGACAACAGTACCTCATCTAAAAAAGATTATAGATCAGTTTGGCTTTTATTCAGGGTATTCAATAAATGTAGACAAAATGGAAGCCATGGACATAGGTTGTGGAAGTTCCCACTCAGTCAAATTATTTAGTGCTAAGTATGAAAAATAATAAAATGTACTAAGAACGACCTGGAGCGCTCAGCTAAAACCAATGATGACATGGATTAGTGTACAGAGATGCAATGGCTGAACATTGAGAAATATGTATGCCAAGAGACACAAAATCTCAAATTTCAAATCTCAAAATTACCATTCTTATATATAGCCAGGTTTTTTAGAACACCACATACAGTATAACAGCTAAGATAAACCCCTCAGCTTCCAGCAATTGCTGGAGGAATTGAGGGGCACAGGTGGGCAACTATATGCATACGTTCTGGCTAAAAATTATTGGAATGAAATATTCCAAACTGTTGGGGAAATGATGCACATTGACATCCCACAAGACCCAAGATTCTCCCTGTTGGGAATGACACCTGAAGGGATAGAAGGAAGGAGTATTTACTCCAAATTCGATTTATAGCAGCGGTGAAATGTATTATGCTTAATTAGTTAAAGCCCAACACCCCCACCTAGAGTTTATGGATACAAAAATTATGGGACATATATGAGATGGAACAAATAACACACTCATTGAGGCTTTAAAACCCAAATTCATTAAGAGATGGAGTCCAGTCATGATGTTACTAATGCAATAAAATTAGCTTTTATCTTTATAACTTCACCTGTTTTTCTGATTTGTCTGTTTGTTTTTTTGTTTTTTTGTTTTTTTTTGCTTATTCTCCATACTATCTTAACAAAACTGAACGGAGTACCTTGGTCTATAATGAGTACTCTGATAATATGGTCTGTAATGAGTACTTTTATAATATAATCTGTACCACAGTACCAAAGATGGAGGTTTTATTATTATTTTATTTTATTTCTATAGCCTGTACTGTGCCAAAAAATTGAAATTAAAAAAGGATAACATAAATCTGTTGATTAAATAATTAAATAAATAAAGATATATTGTGAGTGGGACATTTTACAATAGAACAATAAACACTGTTAAACTACCACAAGCATATCTTTAAGTTTATCTGTCTAGCCCTTATATCAGACCATATCATGCCAATAGTTTTGTTTTCATTTGTCAATGTTTTGAGATCTCTGTTGCTGAGATTCCTGCCTCCACCCTAATATAAAGGAGGTGGCCAGAATTTACTTTGTGGTGCTCACAGCATTGAAAATTGACATTTAAATTCACATTTAATTCAACAGCTATGTGTCTTTACAGTAACAATGCTCCTGTTGCTCTTGATAATCCACAGATTTTGGAAAAGCTTTAAACCAAAGAAATAGTAAAAACTGTGGATGGTGTGTTTTGTGCATTATCTAGAGCAGTTGTTCCCAGCCTGAGGTCGAGATCCACCCAAGGGGTTCCAAGATTAGTCTGACAGGTCATAAGATGAATAAAAGGCAAAGTAAGAAAAACGTGTGCGTATATTTTTGTGACACGAAATTAGCTTTTTTTCTTGTGAAATACTGGTGACACTCAAAACCTTAGGGCCTCCAAAAGTCCTTCAAATTAAAGAATCTGAGAAGGGAAAATCACTGTTTGGTTGAACTGCTCACAGCTCATGTCCACATGAGCCACAACCAGTAAAAAAGGTTGGGAACTCATCAACCAGTTACCCCTAAAAATGAAGTGTTTCGGCACAGGTTATGGCTAGGGTGGGATTGATTTGAAACTCAACGTTATTTGACACTGTTATTTATATAAAAGTGGATATTGTTACAATTATTATGTCATGCAGACATAGTGATGCTATAATAGTTGATGTTTAAGTTTAGTCTCCTTTTTCAGTGTGTTTGTTCAACTTTTCATCCACACCACTACTACTTGCAGATGCAGAAGTTCCGCCTGAGGTTGAAAGAGATGCATCTAGTATTTTTTTTCCCATTGTTCCATTCACTTAAATTGTAATAAGGTGGCGGCAGAAGTGGCAAAGACAGATTAAAACCTGATTAAGTAAAACCAAAACTATCTGCATGGCTAGATACCATTAAATTCTCACATTGTGCTAAAATTCAGTTCAAATCAGTTCACTTCAGAGAGACTTTGTGAATCAATGGATGCTACACCAAGGACACACATTTTTTAATTTGTTTTTTTTTAAAAGATGGTTTTTTGGCACAACAACCTTAGTGTCTACAGATTTACAGACGTGTCCATTAGCTGAGACCTCAGGGACAAATGAGAGCAGCCAAAATATGAATAACCTCCAGCACAGACACTAATGGCTTGAATGACTGATTGAGTTCACACGCTCTTGCTGCTCAGTGAATAAATCACTGTCGAGGATGTGAGAGAGGATTTCACTACGCCCTGCATTTGAAGGGTTACTGACTCAATCTCTTCCCCATTGTTAACCTTGGTCCTGATCCGATGAACAGAAGAGGCCTGTCAGTGCTCAGCCACTTCATACCAAAATGGCCTGTCAGTCAGCCTCACAGCTGAACAAAAAGACTCATAACGGTTGCCCAAAATGGCCGCTGTCGGTCAGTATTTTGGGATGATTTATCTCAGCCACTGCGTGTTTAGGCAACATGATAATTGCACCTGTCCCTCATTGGCCGAGACAGATTAGGTTAACGAGGTTAAAGCTCATTGGCCCTGGGCAAAAATGAAAGCCAATGAGATTAGAATTGAGTGCAAAGGAAAAGTGATCTACCCTTCTCTTGAAAGGAGAGAGGGTTTCGGCCTGTAATAGCACCGCTGTGGTCGCAATGGAGTCCCACTTCTTACTGCTCAAGCTGAAAAGGCTAGACTGGACTGCCCTTAATTACTATGAGCTTATTGATTAGTTAAAGAGTACTGAGCACCATAAAACTTAAGCAACATATGCTCTGAGATATACATGACTACAATGAAAACAAGTTATGCTTTTAAATGCGTTTTGGCACAAAATGTGTGGACACACTGTGGATTTTGGCCCTTGTCACTTACATCGAAAGCACATTTGAAGGGGATCTTTTGACAGCCAGTATGAACAGGAGGAATGTTTACAGCGTTTACTCTTTCAGTGTTCATACGGATACCTGACTGTTGTTTTAAGACAGACTTGAAAAAGTGTGAACCGATCCTTTAAAGGGACAGTTCATCCACTTATCCGCTAGCCACTCAGATGGTTTTAGTTTCATTTGTTGAGGTTTTGAGATCAAATTCAGTTACTTCATGCCAAAATAAATTCTGATGTCTGACAGGAAATCTGAGCACACAGTGTCAGGTTAAAACATAAGAGTGAAATACTAAACTCTGTCGACCACAGCAGAGAGCACTCTGTCAAGAGAAATTTGGACTTACTCTAGCACCTTTCTCTGGCTGGAGCCTTTTCCATCCCTACCAGCCACACAATTATGAAATGTTTACTAATGTCCTGTTGTTTATGCTCTGGATTTTAGTACCATGAGGGGGCCACCAACTGCATACAAAAGTGCCCTGCTGAGTTTTCTTCTTAACAAATATGTTACTGTTCCTCACCAAAACGCCTTCTGTGTATCCTTCCTACATTTCTTGGCATTTTACTGCTGCCAACTGCAGATCAGTGAATTAATGTGAAACCATTGGCAGGACTGTGTATTATGTCACCCAATAATAAAATCAGGGACCCGCGCTTAAAAACATGGCACTACTAGTGGTCTAAAACTCCATAGGTTACGTTCAATGTGGCTAACAGTAATACTTAAACATTTTGGGAAATATGCTTATTTGCTTTCTTGCCAAACATTAGATGAGAAGATTAATATCATATGGCTGGACCGTGTATGAAACGCTAGAGGACTTTTAATTTGGCTGACCAATGGTGTAACTTCATCACTCAGTCATGCAACATTCAGCTGACCAATGTTTGTTTGTTTGTTTGTTTGTTTAATCCCTACAAAAACCACAGTGTAAAAATGACATGTTGTGGTTTTAAGGTTAGTTATGTGCCAGACTATTTCTTTGTGGTTGCTGGGCAACCACCAGAGCTAAGCTTATAGGCTGCTGGATTTAGCTTCATACAGTATTTAGCATACAGATGTGAGAGTGGTATCATCAATCTTCTCATCTAACTCTGGTCAAGAATGCGAACAAGCTCTAGTTCAAGTTCAATTGACAAAATAGAAATCCCAATGAAAAAAGTTAACAGTTCATGTCCCTGTATGTCATCTAGAGTAAATATTTTTCACTGTTTTGAGCAGTGCAGATGAAGTTTCATCCACCTTCACTGCACTGGGTTGACAGCAGCAATCTCAGACGTAGATATCTCAAAGCCTGGTCATATCAAACCAAAACTATCTGCATACCTACATACCATTATTAAGTGAGAAAATATGTCTTTTTGTAATTTGCATGAACTGACCCTTTAAATGGAGAGATGGAGGCTACAAATACATGTGACAGGTGTTTCCTCTGACTAGTGATAAAAAAATAAGTAGCAATACCTCTACTAAAATGAATTATGAGCCAACAACCAATAACATCTTGGCCATCAAAGTTGTCCATTAACTTGCCGTCTCAACCCACCTCACTGTTGGACAGCTGATACCAGGGTTGCTTGCCATAGGTGAAAATCTCCCAGAGGACCACGCCGAAGCTCCAGATGTCGCTCTCTGTAGTGAACTTCCTGTACATGATGCTCTCTGGAGGCATCCAACGGATTGGCAGCATTGTGCGTCCACCCACCTGAGCAGGAAAACAAGGTAATGTATGCTAACATTACATCCAATATATCTAAATATGTAAGGGAATGTAAAGCATTTTATGTGTCAGGGTGAATATCTAAGCATTGTCTTTGTTGATAGAATTAAGCATAAATACCATAATTTAGTAACAAAGACATTTCTTAACTACATTTTTTAACCTCGAATTTTCTATAATAAAGTAGGAAAGCATCTTGAAACCAATGTGAAGCAAATATTCTGGACAAAAAAAAGAGAAAAAAAGAGCTTTAACATTAAAAAGACCTTTATTTCATAGTCATTTGATTCAATTTGAAATAGAAAATTGACTCTGCCACCAAAATCAACTCAGGGAATCTTTTTGGCTTGTAATTTTGGCTAAATTTTTGATTCTCAAGGCTGTGCAAACTCAACAAGTGTGTGAATTAAAGGATGCTGTAACAGAGATGACCTCTGCAAAATAGAATTAGGCGATTAGGCCTCTTCAATGACTCAAATCCCACAAAGGCTTTTCAAACTGAAACATATGAGCAACCACAGTACTATTCATCAGTTTGGAACATAGACACATACTGTAGTACACCACAGTCTCATAGGTTACTGCAGTAGTTACAGTTCAGACATTACTGATCTAATAATAAAGTCTACTCATTCTGATTTCCATTAAACAATAGATTCACATTTTTTCTCATGCCCATTGTTGTAATCATTCCTCATGTTCATACTGGACAATAAAAAAAATCCCTTCCAAACATTCTTCCAGTGGAAGTGACTCCAAAGTTTATCTGCAGATAATGTTAGGCTTTAGCAGTCTGAATTAATCAAATTAAGTAGGTATCTTCCAATATGATAGTCTATTCTCTCTTTTTGTTCCCGCAGACATTGTTTAATTTTTAATGTAATGATAAAATTGTTTTAATTTTGTCTGTTACAATTACTTTTCTATTTATTTTTGTTTCAGTTATTTAACTGTATTTAAATGCACACAGATGATTTGTAGAAATTCCAGAAATTTCCATTTCTATAAATAAATTTGACTTGACTTGTTTCCATGCTTAGCTGGGGTGGAGGGATGGTAACACAAACAGGGAATTTGGAATTTCAGATAAACTTTGGGCTGTATTTTTGCACAGAACGAGGACAGTGGATTTTGTCCTCCATCACTTACATTGGAAGCGCATTATGAAGGGATCTCTTTACAGCCAATATAGACATGATGTATGATGACAGCAAGCAAAAACTGACTATTGTTTTAAGGCAGACTTGAAAAAATTGAGAATCTCTCCTTTAAGTTCGTAAAAAGTGAACAACTGCCTTTATATATCAGAATTAGCTGATAGCTTTAACTCAAAACTAAACTGGGTGTTTTGTAAATTAAGGTCATCTTAGGGTTTGACTCTGGTTGACAGTTTGATACAACTTGAACATAAAACAACTACGATTGCAAATCCTGGTCCTCCCAGAAGCGAGAACATAATCCACAAATTAAAGGAAAAAGACCTAAAACACAAGGTTTATTGGGGATAATAATAATAATAATAATAATAGTTAGATGGTTGAAAAGCTTGGCTTTGAATGAATGAATGAAGGGTAAACTGCAGTTTCTCACACTTCCCAGCTTTTTCTTTGTATGATCTTTACTGATACTGCATGACCGCCAAACAAGATGAATTACAGTAAGAGAGCAGTTACAGGTAAGGGAATCAAATCATTATCATTAAAATACCCTTAATTCCAGCTGACTTTTGTTCATCATTCCTGTAATTAGGCATTATGAGCCAAAACCAACCAAACACTTTCAACAGGACTAATGTTTCAGTAGAGAGTAATCCTCAAAGAAAACTGTTCACAGCAACGTCTGTGGAACATCCAGACAGCTTTTTGGAAAAACATGTGTTTTTCATTGTTTTGAGCACCACCTCCACTGTATTAGGATGGAAGCAGAAATTTCAGAGAACAATGTTTTAAAGTCTAGGCAAATAGGACCAAAACTATCAACAAATTGAAAAATGTGTCCTTTGTAATTTGGGTGAAACCGCCTTTCAAACCACAATCAAGTTTTCCTCTCAAATCCAAAGAAAACAAAACACTTAACCCTTAACCCTTTTCATTCTTTACTCCTCTCAAACTACTTACCCGATAGTAATCTGTACTGTAGATGTCTCTTGACATGCCAAAATCTCCGATTTTGACCACCAGGCCCTCTCCAACCAAACAGTTGCGGGTCGCCAGGTCACGGTGGACAAAGTGCAGTGATGCCAGGTAGACCATACCCGAAGCGATCTGGGCAGCGATGTGCAGCATTTGGGGCAGAGTGAGCTCACCCAGCGGGGGCATCTTCGACTCCTCCAGGATACGAGCATCAGGGCCGTGAGCCCTACAGGTAACACACAGGAACGTGTGAGTGTTTCTTGATTAAGGCTTCTATTTCTGCTTTATTAGACAGTTGATAGTGAAGAAATAAGAGATGAGAAGAAGACAACTGAACCCCAGTCATTGCAGTTACACCCTGGCAGTTTTATTTTCGCCACTAAACTGCCATCAAGGTGGTGAGCTCTGCAGGTGAGACACAGGGAACATTTCAGTGTTTCTGGATTAAGGTAGCTTGATTCTACATCTATATTTTACTGGTATTTGTATTTCTGTGAAGTGAAGAAAGGCATAATTGGTTTTATTTCCACCAATAAACTGTCATCAGGGCAGTGAGTGGCACTTCTGGGTGACACAGGATGTCATAGTTGTGTCAGAGCTGCTATGGTTGAAATAATAAAACACACAGCAAAAAGGGCAAGTCAAGTAATCATCTTTTTTTTAATTATCCAAGTGAAATAATCTCATCAAGGACTATTTGCATTAGATTATTAAACTTGTTTCAGAGTAACTGGTTTGGATTTTCCTAAGTATATTATGAAGTCTATTGCAATGGCAATATCTTTGTTTTCTTTTTTATTTAGTTGAATTGGTTGTGGGCACAATCTTTGCTGCAAAAACTGTATATTCAAGTAAGCAGAATAATCTTAAATTTAGATTTAAAATTAAGGTGGACCTACAGAAAGGTGGATCACTGCAGGAGTACTTCAAACACTTTTGTGGGGAATTGTTGAAAACAAGTTGAGTGAGGCTTTTTTTAAAGAAGGCTCAGCTTGTATATAATCATATAGACTGAATTGGTTTGTCCTCTGTAGGAGCTAAATTCCTAACCACTATGATGTGTAAAGGGGGTTATATGAAAAGAAATATTTCCATTTGTAAAGAACAGAACATGCTGGCCTCTGCTATTCTTCTCTGTTTCTATTGGCTGTTCAGATGAATCAAACACTGGGATTGGTCTCCCAGTATGTTGGTAACTATGGCATCAACCTTGGGTAACCTGAAGGACAATGACCTCAGCATGCAATCTGCAGATTGAACATTTCTAAATCATATGAGATCTTGAGAGCATTACAGACATGGTCAGTGTGACCACGCCATAATAAAGCCATTTAACAATGATGGTTAATAGAAAACATAAGGCTTGTAATACGCCTACAATTGATTTGCAATAATGCAATTCAGAGATGCAGAGCACACTGACTCCCCTAACGTTCCACAGTTGTTCTTGTGGATCATAAACACCCACTCTCACGTCTAACTCTAGCCTAAATGAGCAGATCACTGATGATGTGTCTTCATCCATCCTAATATCTCTCCTCTCCACTTTGTCCCCTCCTTACAAAGGAAGTTGTCTATACAATCACTATTAGTTTAAAAGGCAGGTGGCAGGGTGGGAAAGCAGCTGCATTGTGGGGGCTCTCAGACATTTCACCCTTTCTGTCTGCTGGAAATGCGATTTCCATCCATTCGTGAACATATATCCCAGGCAAAGTCTGTGCACATGGATACCCAATCTGTCTCCTGCAGAGGACACCTGGCAGACAGCATCCACTGTGTCTGCTCTAATAGTTTTTTTTTTCAGATGGTTTCCCAGGTGCCAAGTGATCTCTAATGGGTCAACACTGTCTCAGTCCTCAGTGACTCCTCTAGCTCCCTGATGATGTTTTTAAATTACAATTTAAACAATCAAAAGAACATATTTTAAATCTATTCCGCCACCATTTTACACAACTATTCATGATTTATTATGGACTAATTTGCACCATTACACTCTTGAGAAATCGCATCAGTTCATTATACAGTTCATGGAAATGTCTGCTCAAGTGCTGGATCTGATTTTTTACTGTGTTCCTCAGTATTCAAATAAAATCTTGTCACATTTGAAATTCACTGCTTGCTATTATTTTATAAGGACATCCTGTGAATAATATATCTGCCCTGTGCCTTGACACGCTGTAAATCACATTTGCACAGAATATGAAACCTGCTACAAGACTTTTTTTCATTTCTAGCTTAGCAAGCAGAGTTTTCTTCCATACACATACTAGGATGATGCAAAATGTAGAAAAGGCAAGATAAATTATGGGGTAAAAACAAATAATTGCTGACATTTTAGTAAGAGACAGTGGGCAATTTATCCTGGAATTTTGACTTGAAATCAGACATAAATAATTTTCCTGAATTACTGACTATCTCTAGGTCACTAGATCATTTAAACTCTATGCAAAAAGGACCTAAGAGACCTTAAAGTGCAGAGACGGTGGAAGAGCTGCAGCATCAGAAATGAGTTTATTACTGTCAAGAACAAACACTTCCATAGATGCTCTCAAACAAATACTGCTTGCATGACTCCCTCATGCATTTCTACTTAAACACACAGCTATACTAAGTAACCACTGGAACCACATGGTCCAGTAATGTTAGCTGAGTGGGTTTAACTTTTAAGCACACATCAGACATTGACTGATGGTACCACTGCGGCTCAATCTGGCTTCAAGTCACTTATCCATGTGTCCAGGATTATTTTTCTGTTGAAGTATTAGCAGTTAAAAAGAAAGGAAAGCCACAGTGTCTCACTGCTGGTCACTGAACAAATTCACATTGTTAACTGTTGGTGGTTTAGCGCCTTGCTCAAAGACACTGATGGTGGAAGATGTGAAGGGTATAATAGCCCTGAGAGCTTTGTGGCAATAAAAGATTGCTACAAATATAGAAAACACGACAAAATACAGAAACCAACTTAGTATAGAAATGCTGCAAATACATGAAGTTTCCGTGGGACACTAACACACTACAGATATTCGTTTCACACTACAGTAGGCGTATAACATATGTCTGCAATCTCACAATGTCTGAATCATGGAATCATACTGTTAAAACTCAGATAAACACAAATTGTTTGCTTAATTTCTAACACATTTATCTGGCAGTCAACTTCAGTTCTTTTCTGTATTTAGTTGTGTTTGTCTGTATTTGCAGCATGTTTCGTGTTGCATATGTGTTACCAGATTGGTAACTGTGTTACTCAATTTTGTCGTGTTTTATTTCTAATAAAATAAAACAATATGCTGATTATGTGTTGTTGAGTTTGTTGTCATTTGCTATGTGAACGTGTTTTCTGAAATTGCAGTGTGTTGAACTCTCCACCGTAAAAGGGGCCTAACTGAGATGACTGGAAGGGCAAAAAGAGTGAATTCAGACAATGAAGCCATAATTGTTTGGGATGTTGTGATACTGGGACTTAAAAATAATAATGATAGAAGATGCTCCTTTTGATGCACAGTTCAGAATCCTCTACATCTTTTACTGAGTTATTGAGATGAGGAACAAATTCAAAGGCTGATATCTGCAGCATGTAATGAAGTTGGTTATGGACAGGCACAACATTGATGACATTGGGACGGACGGTTTGGCTGCATTGAACTTGTGACCCTCAGTTCATCATGAGCAGGTCTGCTACATACCGAAGAAAGCGATTGAGGTCTCCGTGTCTCATGTATTCAAACACCATGGCCAGAGGCTCTCCGTCCGTACAGACGCCGTAGAATCGCACAATGTGCTGGTGTTGAAGCACCGTCAGCAGCTCCGCCTCCCTCTGGAAGTCCAGCCGAGTCGATTCGTTGGCGTCCTTCAGAGTCTGTGCCGCACAAGGGGCGTACATTTACATGACCACTATGGTTACTGGCCTTACAGATAAAGCAAACACCTTTAATTAACAAAATTACAAGTAACTAACAGTGAAGAGTGTAATAATAGGCAATTCTGTGATTTCTGTGAATAAAAAACAGTGAAGAAGCTGTCATAGAGGCCCACAATGCCTTGCAATGCTCCTGCTTATGAGTAAGGATATTTTGTAATCAAAGCATATGTATGCTTGTTTTCATTCACTGTGGTTTGCATTAAACTGTTGTAACGTGAGCCCTGTATGAAATAACCTGACTGACCTAAACAGAGACATCTTACTCTGAAACCGCAGGATGTAATGTCAGTATATGAAATATTTAAGTTCAGTCTAATTCCTTTTACTCTTATCACCGTGATACTGCAATATGTTTTTTGTAGTCCGTAGTTTTGATAGTCTTTATTAAAGTACTGAAAATGCAAATATCATTTTGTAGGCATTCAATTAAAGAAGCTTTAGGTTGAACTTCTGTGCTCACCTGTTTATAGAATTTCATACAAAATGAAATGTAAATTTGTTTATTAAAAGCTAACCGTAACTTTCTCTCCATGCATTTTTAATAATAAAGTTGTACTTCTATTTCATTTAGAATTTCACAGTGGTATTTTTACCCCTACTTGAGCAAAACTCAGCACCATTCATTTATTATTCCAGCACTCTTTCCCCCCTGCATAGACCTCACACTGACAGCTGACATGGTCTCACTAATGAAGCCTAAAAGGAATAAAAAAACACATTAACAGTGAAAGTGCTTTGGACAGGAACTGCGAAAATCCACTCACCTTGATGGCGACAAGCATCTTGTCGCTGTCGGGGCTGAGGTTGGCACACTCTGCCAGGTAGACTTTCCCAAACGCTCCTTCACCCAGCTCCCACTTCAACACAATATCCTGCCGTTTGATATGCTGGACACCTAATGACAAGAAAAGGAACATATGGATGAAAACATCTATTGAATATTGATCACCCGATGTCTTGTAGCACCAAAGTTAATTGGATTTGTTCATCACTTAAATTTTTACATATGAATTAATAACCAACAATGACTACAACAAGAAAGGCAAAAGAATGTGGATGGTAACAAACCATCAAACATCAGCAGAGAGGAAACAAACTCACACATGTCTTTGTCCTTGATGATGCCGCAGAAGTACTGTGGATTCTCTACAAAGCTGGATAAACCAGAATCTTCATCTGAGGAAGGCGGGCTGTTTCCAAAGTTCATGAAACGAAGCGATACAGCCAGGTCGTCCTCAGTGCCCAAAACTGATGAACCTTATGAAATGAGGAGGGGCATAAACAAGCAAAACTGAGAAATATGTAACATCTAATCAGTCTCCAACTATTTGTAATTGCACTGGAGAAAGAAACAATTTAGGATCCATTTCTCCCCTTCGAGGAATCGACATTCTCCACTACCAACTTGGTTGCACATTTGTTGGTACCATGGTGACAGATGATGACAAGCTCTAATAATCACCATCATCAACCATGCAGCAATCAGGCCACATTGAACTAAAAAAATGACCATATAGGAAGCCTGAATGGTTAGCAACCCTGACTACAGTGTGTATTAAAAGCCAAACAAGTGGGGCCCAAATTGTAAAAACCCACTCAGCAAGGCAAACCACAGAACCCCCAGAGTCCAACACGGTAGAAAATGGAACAACAAAGAGAGAGCACAGAGGCGATGGAGGGAAGGAAAGAGGGAGCAGGGTCCACTTAGGCAATCAGGCCCACTTAGGTACTTTGAGAGTGAGAAGGGTAGATGTGTGTATGTATATGTGTGTGTGTGTGTGTGTGTGTGTGTGTTGGGGGGTGGGGTCCGAGTGGAGCTATATCACGTCTAGCTGTTCCTCCATCCATCCATTCATCCATTCATCCATTCACCCATCCATCCATCCATCCATCCATCCATCCATCCATCCATCTTCTTTAATGGCCCAAACCACGTGGCGGTGGCCAAGGGAGGTTTCTGCCGCCATTCTCTTGCAGTAATTAAGGCACTTTAGCCTGGCCGACACAGCGGCTGCCTGTGTGCAAAGTTACAGCTCAGTGGAAATACTATGTTCTCTCTTGTGCATTACCTTCTGAGAGCCTGACAGAACCATCTGTGATTTGAAACAATAATTTGGCAGAACATTTGATTCCAGTTTGCATATGTTTTCAGATGTGGTTCTGGGCTGAGTTAATGTCATCTAATGGGTTAGAAGTCTTTTATCAGACTAACACTGCAAGGATATAACAGACAGATATGGAAATTTAATTATAATATAGGAGCGGAAAGCCACGTCACATCAATCGTTTGCTGCAATAATATCTTTCTCAAAAAAATCATTTTAACTTCGAACCAGTTGTTGTTTAAAAATTGTTTCAGCGCTAACTCCCCAGAAAAGCACAACTTGTTATTTCCACTTTCATGCCCTTTTAAACATTAACATCCTTTGTATACAGATTAAACAAATTAGATATAAAGTGTTAATTAGTGAGCTTTAGACTTAAAGGTAGGCAGAAATTTTAACACAGCCAGGCTAGCTGTTTACTGGCTTTGTTATAGATACGAAAACATTGATACCACTGCCATACAGGTATCTGTCTAATAAATAAAATGATAGACAGAAGCTGGCTAGCTTAGTTTAGCATAAAGACTGGAAATGGGGAAAAAGCTAATCTGGATCTATCCAAACTTCGAAAGTTTAAAAAAAAAATCAAAAATTGTTTCAGCACAGAACACCTCGGAAAACCACAATTATTTTACATTTCTGTTTGTTTAGAAATTAAACAAATTAGATGTAAAGTCTTAATCAGTGAGCTTCAGACTTGCAGATAGGCTGATTTTTAAAGTTTTGACAGAGCCAGACTAGCTGTTTACCGCTGTTTCCAGCTAAGCTAAACACCTCCTGGCTCTAGCTTCACATTAACACACAGAAAGTGGTATCAATCTCCTCATCTATCCCTTTTATCAATTAGCAGCTATATGCATGCAGTAAATTGTGAAAACTTACGGTGAATACCAAACTTGGAATGCTGGCCGCACTTGTTAATAACCAAAACCATGATGAGAAGAAAAGTGCAGGCAAACAGAGCAAGACCCACGGCCACAGACACCTGTTCAAACAAAGACACAGCGGTTTACACCTACAGTACAGTGTTCACACTGACATTATCGATAGCCATTACTGTACTGGGAATGATGACGCACAGACGTACCACAAACACCCGACTCTCCAGGTTCTCTGTGACGTCCATGTCTGATTTGTCTGTAGGAACTGAGGGGCATGAATGAGATTTGTTAAAAGAAAATAACTCAAGAAAGGTGTCACATCAAGTTCATGCAGTGCTGACAAGACATGCTGAGATTTTTAGGAAAGGGAAAATCGATCAAAGACTTACTTGGATCCGGGTCAGGGACTGGCACGTGGGAAGAGAGAGCACAAACATATTTCTGAATACACAGTAAATAGATCAAAAGACTGCAATTCAAGGGTGTGCTGAGATATTTATCAACTTATCAAACATCCATACAGCTGTTTCAATATGAAACCAAGCCTGTTGATCTTCTGTATAAACATTTTTGTATACATAATGTAAATTATTCTTAAATACCACTTATTTTTATTATTTCTTATTGTAGTATGCTACCTTACAGAACATACAGTACATCTGTGTACAATGTAGAGTTGATTCAGGTTGATTCAGGTTAAAATTCAAGGACTATAATGGTCCTTGTAAAGCCAATAGCAATATTTACAGTATGTACAGTACATCACTGGGCACACTGGAACTTTAGTTCTGTATAATCTGTTTTATTTTGATTTTGATTTTTAGTTAGTCTACTTCAATAATTGTATATAATTTGGCTTGAAAATTGCATTTGTTTCTTAACTACCTCATTTCTTCAAAAACTTTTAGTTTTTGAACTGTAAATCATGCAAAGATATACCAGCAGAGCCCCAGAATATAACTATAGACCTGGAAATGTGCATAATACATGGCCTTTAAAGAACAAATGGTGTTGTTGTTAACTTGAATATGAATGATGCCTCATATTACTTAAGTGGGCACAAATATAGTAACTAAAGTTATTTCGTGTTACTTATTGTGAAGTGTCTCATTAGGAAAATCCAAGCAAAATGATAAAATATTCAAATTCTCATTTAAGTTCTCCACACTGCCCAAATGGCCTCCTATGATCACTATGGCATACTGCTTGGAAAAAACATACAGCAGCTACAAAACAATTTCAGGAACTGACCTGGGATTATCCCCTCAGGATCGAATGGGTCGAAGGGATTATCCATAAACATCCCAGTGGCAGTGGCCTCATCCTTTCCCAGTTTGTTCTGCACAATCAGAGTGTAGTGGCCATTGTTGATGTGGGTGGGTTTGTTGAGGAAGAGACAGCCATGCTTTTCTGATCCATCAGCTGAGTCAGGAATAAGCTGGGTGTACGTGTAACGGTTCTCCTTGAGCTCCTGACGATTGTACAGCCAGGTGATGCTCGGTTCAGGATTGCCGTCCACAGCAAAGGGGAAACACCAGTGGTGCTGCGGCACTGCGTTTCTCAGGAACAGGATTTTGGCTGGAACTGTTGGGAGATGACAGATTTGTAAGTTCACAGGTGGTCAGAAGAGAGATGTAGTAGTTAGGGAAAGTGAATGAGCCCCAACAAGTGCTTAGACGCAAGCTGGTAAACTGCTCCTGACTTGGTATATTAAAAGAAAGTCAGCTAAGAAAATGAAGGAAGACATGGAGACAAGGAGAAACAGCTAGCCTGGTTCTGTCCAAAGGTAACTAGGTGCCTACATCTCTACAGCCCCTCTAGAATTTTTTTTAACTCTCAGCAAGAAAGCAATTGAGTGGATTTCCCAAAATGTCAAACTATTGCTTTAAAAGTGAGACATCATATCTTGCTAATGATATGATGTCTCACTAAATAATGATTATGGAGAAATATTTGAATGCACAGGTCTGTATGCCATGATTTTATGTTGAATGTGCATCTTGATCGTGTATTGAATAAAATCAACGGTTGGTCAAAGGCCCTATAGGTTCTTGTGGAGTTTCCATGAATCAATGTTCTCCATCCGCACTGCAAACCTGTGCTGACCTACTATGAATAATGAATCCTGGTCATCGTGTGCCCCTGACCACAAAAGCTACTTGGAAGCTCCACTGGACATGAAGTTACAGGAAATGGCATCGTTTAGATCGAACATGACTCGCAAGTGCAAAGGCCCTTCATTTTGCATGGGCCATTCTGCTGCTCTTAACCCATGACCCAGCCTCAGAAAGTGCTGTGCTAAGGGGATACTGAGGCATTTTGTCTCTTCGGTTGGAGGATCTTGACTCAGGGCTCGTTGAAGTCTGTTACACTAAGTGAAAATTAGCACTCTTTATCACATCTAAGTAATCATCTATTAGTGACCTCTACTAATCTTACATGAGCCATTTCACTGCAGCGGTTAAAAGGAAGGCTAGAATTATGTTTAATGAACCTGCCAGTTCTCAGACCTTATTGCAGAATTAGACAACAGACAATGTGGCAAATACATAAAATGATTTCTGGTATTATTCCAGGCAGATTTGCATCCAAAATATGCATTTTACTCCCTGTGGATATTGATAAAACTTTTTTTTTAATTTTCTGAATTCACCTTTTAACTTGAAAAATAACATTCGCAAAAAACGTGAATTAGAAAAGCATGTTGTTACTCTTTTATGAAAGGAAAGCTACACAAGTACTATGAATCAATGGCACGGAGGGCCACTCAGCAGTAAACACCCACTGTTCTGGGAGGTAATTAAAAGTAATTAAAGGACTAGTGGTTAACGAGTGTCCGTCCACCAAGGGGGCTGATGTTGATAGATTAGCTGCACTAACGCATTTACAGACTGCCAATCACTGCGGATGAAGCGGTTTTCCGGAGTAGGAGGGAAAAGTCCATTAGCACAGGCCTAAATCAGATCTTAGCACGGTTATCAGCCCCATTTTCCTGATGCTCATTATCTGTCCCTTGATGCTTGTGCATTTGGCCTCAGCTGATTGGCGCCCCCGCTCTTTTTTGCTTTATTTTCTAATGAGTGTCACTGAGTTGGTGATATATGATATTGTTTGGGCAGTATTTTCAGTAATGTATCACTAATGCATCTGACTCTGCTTTCTGTGGGACCACTGGGTGCTGTCATTCCTTGGCGTTCTTCAACTTTTAGATGCACTAATGTGTGTGAAAGGAGAAAACAACAGTAAGCCTCCTGGGTCAAACTGCAACTGTAATTTAAAAGTACAGTGTATATGAGGTGAAGGAGTTCTTTAAGAGCGAGGCGAGGTAAGTTCACTTTCCTTTGTCCTCTCATTTCTCATTGTATCCCTGCATTAAATGGCAAGCCATACCTGCTGCACTTCACTTCTCACCAGTTGCCAGAGTGAGTGGCAGATGACAGAGAGCTCCATTAGAAGCATAGTGGGAACAGACTCGTATTTGTAGAAGGGGCATTTAGAAAGAATCAGCGCAGTGCATTTTTCTTTTCTGTGGCTGTCCACCCTGCCTGCACTAGAAAAATGGCCCCAGTGTGCTCTGGCCCTAACTTCCATTAAGCTCGACGACTTGCATTGAGCCTGTGAGCATTCAAGAGTGTGGTTTTATTGTGCAGGCACTTACACTCAATGTCCAATTGCACCATCTCCTCCCCGGGCCCAGCTTGGTTCTCGGCCTCACACGTCAGGTTGTGCAGGTTGTCACTGGAGGAAACGTTGGTGAGGTAAAGGACCACCTCTAATGTGGAGCCCCACATTCTCTCCTGCAGTAGCCGACAGCGCACACAAAGAGCAGAGGAGGTTAATGCAGCCTGTCCAGAACCATGTATGGATCACTTAGAGGTATAATGGTTAGAGGGATGAAATGGGAACCAATTTACTCTACTCTTGATCAATAGATTACTGAACCCAACTGAACTTTATTTATGTCACTTTAAGCACTGCACAGTTGATCTAAAGAGCTTTACAGCACAGAAAAGAGAGAAAAGTGGAAGAAAACAGAGAGAAAATGGTAAATTGAAAAAAAGTTAAAAGTCAGCGAGTGAAAGTGCATTTTTAAGTTGAATCTTGAAAGCATCAATAAAGTGAGACCACTAAGAAAACCAAGACCACTTGTAGACAAACAAGAATTACCACTAAATCTACAATCAACAAGAAGCATGAAGAGGGAGGTAAGAATAAGACGAATAATATGGTCTCTCTTTTTTTAAAATCTCATTAGCCTTGCTACATCATTCTTGACTGCAGTAGTTGGAGACAGGATAAGGAAGTCTTAAAGGATATTCTATTTTTTTTACTGTTGTCAACAAATTCCATGAAAAGACAAAAAACAATAATGTGTATTGTGTTACTTTCGGACTTCTCTATCACTCTCAGCCCAAACACGTTCCTACTGAAGATGTCAATCTTTAAAAAAAAAAGGTTACAGTAGTAGTTTATTAGCAAACCTTAAACAAACAGGAGTAAATATTGCATTTTTGGGGACTATTTTCAGCTACAGATTTGGTTCGCAGTATTAAGAGCGCAAGGACGTGTAAATGGGACTGAATCAGAATAAGCGTCAGTGGCCGTGATTATGGAAATGAAGGAACATGTCACCCAGTGCAACGGTGTGACTCAGTTGGTTACACATGCAATAATTGATGATACAGAAGGATGAAGAGGTTTTGGTATTTTCATTGGGTTTTTTGATAATAAGAAAAATATAGAATATCACCACACTAACCCTTTATTAATACCAAAATATGTAGGATATGAGGGTGTGGATGTTTTATTTTCTAGGTCAGAGAAACAGAATAGTCCTGAGTTGGTTGAAGATGGATTTCACTAGCTAGCTTATCATTGGACAAATTTCTGAATTAAATATGACCATTATTTTTTGCATTTGCTTTGACACAAGGAGAATAAGTGAGGAAATATTTGAAAACGGGTTAAGTGATGTGGCAATTTGATGAAGCTTCAATGACATGATTACATGGATATTTTTTTGCTTCCCTATATGTCATGCTGCCCTATATACCTACATATCATTATTTTGAAATTTAGGTTTATATCTGAATGTTTTGTACATAATACTAAACAGTCTCCACTACCTTGGTGAAGAAGTGAGAGTAGAGCTTATCCGTTCGCCATCTCACATCAGGTTTGGGATTTCCTGTCACATGACACTCAAAAGTCAGATTGCCTCCTTCTTGAATCTTGTTGTTGGAGGGGAGAATAGTCACCTCAGGCAGGCCTGTGCAAAGCAGAGGAGACAGCTTGAGCACATAGCAATAAGCACAGGTCGCCAATGTGATGGTGATGATGGTGATGAGTGAAGAAGCCAAGCTTTTTTTTTTTAGCAGCTCAGAGAAAAAGCACAGAGCCAAAAACTCTCTCATATGTTTCCTGGCAACAAGATGTTCCCAGTGCATGAAATTAAAGCAACAATTCTGACCCAATTTCTTTGGCTCATCATAGTCGCCTGGAAAAATTACCTGCATTCAACAATGACCATTTATTTTAGCAACATCCCAGTGATGGTTCATTAGTGATAGTTGACCTACTCAGCTCATTGCACCTGCTTGTTCCAGCATTTATATGCAGACAAGGAGCAACAAATGTTTTTTTATTTTTCTATTTCAGGCCAATTTTCCACAAAATGCATTCATTTATCTAGTTCTTAAAATTACATCTACTCCCTCTACCTCATTGAAAAATACAGAATCTATAAAAGATGTCTCCTACTTGACTGGAAAAAGTCTGTTTTCAGATTATGTGTGCTAGAGGTTTCAAGTTTCCACATCACACTTGTGTAGGCTCCAAACTATTTGTAAGGTACTACTATTACACTTCACACTGTGAACTTTTGACAATATTTTGCTCAAACTGAACAGCATCATTATTTTTCAAAAACAGACTTATTCTCATAACACTTTTTCATATCCTCTATTGTTAATCTGTCGCTTATGTTTCTTGTATTTTAGTTTTTGTCCTTGCACTATGTTTATTGTTATGCATCATCAGACCAAAGCCAATTCCCTGTAAACCTACTTCGCAATAAACCTGTTTCCGATTCTGATTCTGATTCGTGATGTCACAAATCATGCTCGTAGGTACACGCATTTAACTCAGATTTAAGGTGAGCACTGAGAAACTTTCCCCCTTCAGCAGATGCATTTGAAAAGAGCCCTCTAGTGTCAAACTCTGCCCCTAAATCATTCAGCACATTGAAGAAGTAACAATAAGCAAACTGGAGTGGGGCTTTTAACACATTTAAAAATATATTTTCATCAGATTTGACAAATCATCTTTTTATCCCTAATGACAAGTTTTGCAGATCTTTCTGTAAACATACATGACTAATAAATTCACAATATCAAAATTAAAGTCAAACTCACTGCAGTTATCAATCACCAAAGAGTTGAGGGGTACTTCCTGGTCATTGGAAATACAAAACAACATTTGGTTGTCCAGGTCACCACGCTCATTACGCTGCCACTGCTGCAGCCAGTGGAGGTCACATGAGCAAGCAAGAGGGTTGTCCCGCAAAACCCTGAAGAAAAAGAAGGAGTAAAATAAGACAAAAGACAAGAGCTGCAATTATCAAACATCGTAAATACGATTTCACAGAAAAACAAATTAATTTTCTTCATCTTTCAAAACCCAAATGAGCCACAACTAGTGAAAAAGTGATGCTGCCGTGCGATGAAAAGAGTGTTGTCAATCAATTTGCAAAATGCAGCAGTACTTTCTTTTACAATACCTTACTAAGTATGTTCACCTGTGAATTAACCTCTGCAAGAGTAGAAAGCACAATGATATAAAACAACGAGAACACAGAAAGGCCTACAAATACATAGTTAAATATACTTAGACTTTTATTTAGTGTCTTTGTTATTTTTTTTACCTGCTATCTTTGTACTTTGAAGTAGGTGCATATAATAACGTCAGCTTAGAGCACAAAAGCTCCTTTCTCTCTGCAAAAATCTGCCAGGTTTGTCTTAAATTAAATTAAATAACACCTTTGCCCTCTGTGAAAAAACAGTAGTATCTGGTGATCAAATATGGATATCAAAGTGTGTTTTCTATCTTCAGTTCAGCTATATTGTAATTTAGCTTAGATACTAGACCTAGACTGTCCAAATTCAAACCAACCATATGTCTCTATAGCTTTATAGGGACAGACTAGCATGCTAAGCCTGCAGGAACAGTGCTGGGCTGTGGGGAAATTTGCTTTGCCATTTAAATCCGAACCTGACAACAAACAAAACTTAACCCTAAACACTGGTGTCTGTAAGGAGGTTTGTCTTGAACATCTGTGTGTTTGCATGTCTTGCACTGATGGACGTGTTTTCTAAGGAGTCAACAAGCTGCAGACCTACTTGCTAAAGTTTGTCACTTACAGTATTTTAAAACCTATAGTTTGTTTGCTCCGATCTGAGTCAGTGAATGAGTGAACTTGTTGTGTTTTCCCATTGTTGCCATTTCTTTTCACACAGAAAAAAACTTCAGTGAACCAAAATGCATCACTAAAAGCCACGTGAGAACATGTGTCTGGAGCAGGAGAGAGAACGTAAACACTGGAAGAAGGTTCTGAAGAAGATCCTCTGACCAAATATCAAGGCAACGTACTTCATTGTTAATCCAGGTTGGACCTCAATTCATTCTCTAGCTAGCTGCTAGCAACTGTTTGATTTCGCTCATCCATATCCCAGTATGCAAAGCAAAAATGGCTACAAGAATCATCCAGCTCAAACTTGTACAGTACGTCTAGTAATTGGGTCTGATAAAGGTCGGGTCACCTTCCCACCACAAACTAAATCCACTAACTGACCAGACTGAGACAACTTCCTCAAAAGGGTTTTGATGCGGTTGTTTTGGTCCGCACCCGAGTATGACTGCTGTGTTCAGATCTGCCCAATCTAATCGTACCGAAAACGAACAAGAGACCGATTCAACCAGACTAAACAATGCAGGTTTGAAAATGCCCTTAGATTAACTAAACATTTTTTAAAAAGTTTAAAGTTCTTCTGACCCTTTCTTTGACTTAGAAAAGAAAATGTGTAACTCCCTCCTCCATAAACTCAAAATAATATATTAATGTCGAACAGGTACAACTTCCTTAACCTTTATGTTTCCCAATTTACATATTTAATATCTTAATGTATAATGTATGTGGTCAATGTATGTTAGAAGTAAAATTAGCAATAGCTAAAACTGGCAAACAAATGACACCGTAGGGCCATATGGCTACACTTTTCATGGGGCCTTACCAATTCATATTACCAAAAGAAGAGAGGATCGAGTCATTCAGTGACATGTTCGGACTACTGTGATTTTCTTGGCTCCTCCTGTTGATGTGCAGCCAAATCAGTAAGTAATTATTTATTCCCTTACAGCCAGCCTGACCTCATGGAAATTTATGCTTTTTGAATGAATGAGGTTAACATCATCCTGAATTTAGAAGAACTCACAGGTTCAGCAGAGGCAGAAAATGAAACACCCTCCAGGAGATGTGTTCCAGATAGTTTGATGCCAGGTTCCTATGACACAAAGAGAGAAAACACAAGATATCATCAACAAGGTTTGCTTTGCAATATGCAACACAATAGTAACGTAACCTGTGTTGTACCTAGCTCAGGAAAGCTTTTACATGTGGTACCTTTGCTTTGCCAATATTTTACTTTTCTAGTGGCACAAACAGCAGTTTTTTAGAGGAAGGAACCACTTGAACGGACAAAGAGATTTGTAGAAACTTGTTGATTTACCACCTTACATACACAATAAGGCTACGGTGCCCTGGCAGTGTATTTGAAGTCTTGCCATCCAGCCATCTGCTCAAGTGTTGATTTGATAAAAAACTACCACACTTTCAGAGAAAATTCAACTATTTTCAGCCTAAATAAATAAAAGATTCAAGTAAAAATGTTCTTTTCATTGTTCCAATCTAGTCCTGTTCTGTAGTTGAGTCACGCTGTGATTTGATTGCTCACTTTCAGAATAATGCGTACCTGCTTTGAATCACTCTCTGTGGAAAACGTTAATGCATCCAAATGGGTTCTGATCAATTACCTTGGCAAGTATTTCACACAGCTAGGAGCCACATTCACAAACACCTTCAGCACACCTCTCAGTGTTTACTTAGTGTTCAGTACATTAGGTGATTAGTCCAGAGTGACAAACACTTCTTGGAGGAAGGACACTGCAAAGACGACCACACAAACTAAAATACTCCACAGAATTGCATTCGGAAGAAAAGTTTGTCATTTACCATATAAACTTTTACAATTTTTATATAGTGTACTGGTCAAACCTAATAAACTATATATAATAATCCATTAAAAATAGCTTAATTTATTTCAATCCATTAATTAATTGATTAATTAAAATTGATTAATTAATTAAGATGAGCATAATAGGTCCCCTTTAATTCCATCTTTATTAATGGGTAAATTATTGGATAGATTGCCATGAAATCCCATCAGCCTCATTTGAACTTTGTGGGTTTTTTTTTTTTTTTACCATCCTAACATCCTCAATTAAGATGACTCAACTACATTACATTACACTTGCTTATTAACAGCATGTTAGCATTGTCACTGTGAGTGTGTTAGTATGCTCGTGTTGCTCAAAGCAACCTCGTATCATATTTTACAAAAATTGAAATGCAAACATGTGAATAATGTTATCCTACTTACAAATTATGTATGTCAGGCTATCATTATAATCCTGCGACAGATAAATGCTACATATCCTATTGTTAATCCTCTCGAGCCACTAAAATATCATCACAGTCGTTCTTAAACGATCCTCGGACAGCCAAGGAACCAGGCTGTAAATAAAACTCCCTCAGAAGATGACATAAAGCCACACAGGGGAGCGCACACATGGAAGCCAATACATATTCACTCTGCTAGGGCCAAGGGTTCAAATATTTGTTTTCCTTGCTCCCAAAAGTTCATGTCAGATGGGTTAGTCATTGGGGCTTATCCATTACCAGCTCGATTCCTCCTCGGGCCCACAGGGGGGGAGAGCAGAGCCGAGAATAGTATCTCATTCGTCTTTAGCTGTTCTTAAGACCTGAATGTATTTTTTTACATATAAGGCAGTTGAGCTCCAGGTTTGTGGATGAAGGCGAGAGCAGAAGGAGAGAAAAGGAAAGCTGTCTTTGCCTTCCTGTTCACTGCTTAGTTTGGTTATAGTCAGTCCCTCTTAATCTCAGAAATACATCTGTCACATAGAAGCCCCTATACTCCACCCAACCCCAGCCCAACCTCTCCCTCCACAGTGAAATATTGATTAAGTGATAATGGACCCTTAGTGGAGTGTATTTATTATGCATCAGTTGTCGATAATCCGCCAAAGTGAGCGAGTAAAAGGTGACTGGTGGATGTCTTCTCCAATTTCTCGAGCTCACAGTGCCTACCTCTTCACCCACCCACCCACGCCCCCCCCCATCTCTGATCCACGAGACCCGCCTGTCTTTCAGATAAACAACATCGGACATGTGGCACACGCTCAGTAAAACGATGAGGACAAGATGGTGGCGATAAGGGTCAGCTGCTGATGAATAGACTGATTTGATGGTTCCAGTCGATAAGTCTTCATAGTATTATTTATTTTCGGGCCTGGACTGTAAGACCAAACTGTTCATAAATGTTTAGACTGAAGAGAAGACATGATGTAACTTTCAAAAACAGAAAATAGTGAAAAGGTTGAAATTTGAGGCTCCCTTGAATTTTGCTACCTGTTTTGTAGATGACTATTTAAAAAAGGAGGTGTTTACTACTGGATATTTTTTTTACTATTATAAAAATATGTTTCTATGATACAATATGTTGCAGACTTACAAAAACTAGCAAAAAACTGTGATTTTTTGTCAGTGACCACAGAATTAATTGATTCAAGCCTGCAACTAAAGAGTATTTTCACTGTAAGTTAGTTTTTGTATTAAACAATGATTGTTTAGTCTTTGTCAAAAAAGTGAAAAATGGCTACTACAATTTCCAAGAGCCCAAGGTGATGTCTTCAAATTGCCTGTTTTATCTGACTAGCAACCTAAAACCCAAAGATATTCAATTTATAGTGATATAAAATAGAGAAAAGCTGCAAATCCTCATATAAGAAAAGCTGTAACCAATTACTGTAGATTCATTTTCTAATTGAAACTAATTGTTTTTATCACAAACTGACTTAAAGTATATTAATTTGTCCAAACTTGCTTGCATTTATTATGGCTGGACAACTGGATATAAGAATGTTTATTATAAATAAAAAACTATAACATGATCACAAGTGACACTCAAAACCCTTTGACAGCTAACCCATCTAGGAAGAGTACTTGTAGTTTTAATAGTGTAAGTGACAAATGTATGATATCTGTGGATGACTAATACATCTAGTTGAACAAGCAACCGAGTCACTGTGATTTTGAGAAACGAAGCTCTCGTTTCATGTGACGTGCAATACGAGCACTGAGTGACAGCGACAGATAAGTTGACCCGCACGCAGGTCAAAACACGACATGGAGACGACAATCCTTATGTAACCACAAAGACACTTACACATACTGCAGCTTGAGGTTGTATTTGAAGGCGTTGGTAGAGATCAGCCTCAGTTTACACGATGTGACGGTGCTGGAGAGAGAGAGGAGAAAGCACAATAAAACACTGTTTGTGTTGTGAGAAATAATGCCTTGAAACATTTTGCAGGTTTAAAGTTTGAACATATAAATAAAACAGTTGTAACTTTTCTCCAATGGAATATAACAGATGTCATGAGAAATTAGTAAAATCTCTAATCTCTTGGTGCTTTTGTTCTGAGGCTGTTTTTCATGGTTTCGGCCAGGCTCCTCAGTTCCAGTTAAAGGAACTCTTAATGCTCGACATGCAATGATGTTTTAGACAATAGCATTCCTCCAACTTTGTGGCAACAGTTTGGAGAAGGCCCTGTGCCATTTAAACTTGTTGCTCCCCAATTTAAGTGAGTTAGGATGACGGGTTGGGATAATCTAGACTCCCTGATTCCTTTTCTCCTTTTCCTTCTTTATTTCCTTCTCAGTTTATTTTAGTGTTGTTACTGTTCAATTCTTCCTTTTTAAATGTTTCATTTAGTTATTTGTACTGATTGAATGTCAAATAGATACCTGTATGACACATCCTTTGGCTTTATAGTTGTCAAACTGAGCAAAACTGACTCATTGTCATCTGTACATGAACCAAAGGATTCACATCATTTCAAGTCTGTCCTAAAACACATGTTTTTCTTGCTGTAATCATTCCTCTTGTTCATACTGGCCATTAAGAGATCCCTTCATAATCCCTTCTTCTGTGCAAAAATGTATTTAAAAGTTTATTTAAAGCTAATATGAAGCTTCAGCCGTCCAATTTATTCTAATAGATATCTTTCAAAGTTACTGTCTTTTTACTGCCAAATCCCCCCATTTTGTCACTGTCATTCCATTGCAGCTGAACACAAAAACAAAAAGACAAAAATAGGTTTGTTTTTTGCTAAAAAGACTGTAACTGTGGAAGACTTTATTTGACTTACTCAGATGGATGAGGCCTCACATTTTCTTCAGATAAACTTTTAAATACATTTTTGCTAAATACAAGGACTGTGGATTTTGTCCCGCAACACTCAGACTGAAAAGACATTTGGAAGGGATCTTCTAATGGTCATGCTCTTGTGGCTGAATGGGAATAAATCCCTGAACTCAGGTTCTATAATGTTATGTCAAACCTTCCCAGAAGAGTGGAGGCTGTTGTAACAGCATAATAATGTTGGGATGAATGGGATATTCAGCAATCATATACGGGTGTCAGGCGTTAAAAAACATTTGGCCATGTATGAATAGTTTGAATAATGAAAAAATACGTACAATAGAACTATGTTCAAATGTACATCTAAAATTGAGAGAACCATAAAGTTAACTGAATGTAGTGTTCATGAGTGGGAGACAGTATGGACAACTCCAACAAGGCTGTATAGAGCAATAGTACATTATGAAGCAGAAGGCCGCAGTACTGTTTAGAATGACATATTGTATCGAGAATTGCACTTACAGAACAACTAGTACAGTACATTACAGTACAAGAAAACTAGTGTATATGCCAGACGCATGAACTGTTGAACATATGCAGTGTCTTTGTCTTACTGTAAGTTGTCCAAGTTGTTAGAAAACCATTACTTACAGGTTCTTCAGCTCTCTGTAGTGAACCAGATCAATTTCTGTTATGTTTTCCAGGCCTGCTTGGTTTTCTATGTAACTGGTTAGAAAAAAAAAAGAGGAGTGAGAGAGAGAAAGAGACATAGAGATACAAGGTAAATACATACATTGTGTTGTGACCTTCAGCATTTTGTTGTGTTGATGTTCAGTCAGCCCATGCTGAATGAAAATAATAGAAAACAAACTTCAGAAAATTACACACACACACACAAAAAAGAAAAGTGAATGACATTGACCAGGGACATACAAAGTAGAGGAGGTATGTGTTTAGCATCTAGGGCATTCCAACTTTGGACAGTTAAAGGGAATGAAAATACCAAAGTGCCATTTTAAAAAAGGACAATACCACACCAATGAAGAAAAAACAGAAGAGAAAAGGTTCTCTAGTTTTTTTACTCAAAATATAGCAGAGCAGTCAGAATCAGAAACAAGATCAACAATCAAAATGTATAAAAAATAAGAGAAAATACAAGTACCATAAAAGTCAAGTAATCATAAATAATATAGAATTAAAATAAAAAGATAACATCTGTAAAGTATATTCTAAAGCTGTTACAAGATATTGAAGGGAATGTCCAAGTTTTCATAGTATAAAGAGTATAAATATGCAAATGTTTAATTAATAATAAAACTGAATTTGTGTTATATAAAGCAAATGCCAGTCTATCGACAACGGCGTTCCACATCCACACTTAACACTGAAAGCAATAGAAGAGACTTGAGTTACAGTCACCTGTGTAACCTTTATCTCAATATTCAGCAGGTAATTACTCAAACCATTAACCCCTTTTTTTAACGGGCGTCTTTATTCAGACTCGGGAGAAATGACAGGAGAGAGGACGGTGAAGAAACGCACGCAACTGTGGGAGTGAATGGGATTCGAAACCATAGTGGTGTGAGTTGAATTACAAAATAAGAAACAAAAAGGAATGGAATAAAAAAAAAAGGAGGGCAGCATCAAAATTCAACCCCAAATCTTTGTCTGACCTCCCTGACATCCACCGAACAAACTAACAACTGATAACAAAAACCGGCCAAGATGTCCAGAGACCATCAAACCGCAAAGCTCATATCAAGACTTAATCTACTGCTCGTGGAAAAAAAAGAATGCCTCAAGAGATGCCGGGCAGATGAGGCTGATGGGAAATTCTTCTCAATGAGTAATTTTCCACTTTTCCAGATACAGGCTACCTCCGAATAAGTAGCGAGTTATCAATTCAGCACTCAGTGCAAGGACAGCTAGGTCTTTTTATGTGAATAGATGGCTGGATCAGACCAACCAAGGATCTCGCTGGAGCGAACTGTCCACCCCATTCTCTGCACTCCTCCAACTCCATTCCACCCCTTTCAGTTCTATATATGAATGTTGTCCATTTATCTCAGAGGACACTTCTTTGATGAGCTTTTCTGAAAAGACAACTAGATTAAGAAAGGTTTTTATTTATGTGATTGTCTTCAGCCCTCTCCTGAATGCATTGTAATATCCTTGGGAGAGCTTTTCTATCCACTAAAATGAACAAAATAATAATAATAATGATAATAAATAGAAATTATGAAGATAACATTTTCAGTAGATTGCCTTGAAGCAACCACAATGGAAGAAGATGGAAAAATAGATGTGTATGTGCATCAACTAAGAACTTTGTCTTCAGCAAGAGAGCATGAAGTACTTTCAGGTTAGTTTGTTAGTTTGTTAGGTAGTTTCAGTCGGTAAAAATTCTCAAAAATACATCTACTCCTTCAACCTCACTGTAAAATCCAGAAATTATGAATATGCAAATATTTTTCATTACAAAAGTTTAACTGCTGGACACAAGATGTCTCATCCTTCACTGAAAGGTCTCAATGTATCTGCACTGGAGGCTTCAAGTTTTCACATCACACTTGTTTAAGTCGCATACTGGACCACGATTGACTCTAAACTGGTTGTGATGTCACAAAATCATGCTCGTACTAATATGTTTTAAACTCACAATTCTTTACAATTTTTCAAGTCTGTCATAAAACAACAGTCAGGTGCTCGTATGAACAGTGAAAGAGATTTTCCTCGCTGTAATCATTCCTCCTGTTCATACTGGCTATTAAAAGATCCCCTTCAATGTAAGTGATGGAGGCCAAAATCCACAGTGTGTCCACACGATGCATTTAAAATTTTATCTGAAGCTTATATGAGGCATCAGCAGTCTGAGTTAGTCATATCAACTGGATATCTGCCATATTTACAATCTTTTTACCATCAAATTCCTCAGACAGTGTTTCCCGTCTTCATGTTACAAACTTTCAAATACATTTTTGCACAGAAGAAGGACTGTTTTTCCTTGATCACTTACATTGTAAGTGCATCATGAAGGGATCTTCTAATGGCCAGTATGAACAGGAGGGATGACTGTTTCAATGTACATTTGGACACCTGACTGTTGTTTTAAGACAGACTTGAAAAATTGTGAACCCATCCTTTAAAGGTATACTATGCAGGATTTGTCAGTTGGTGTTTCTAAACACACAGCGTTCAAAGGTGGCCCCTCCTCCTCGGCTAAATGAGTGAACTGAGAGAGAGAGAGAGAGAGAGAGAGAGAGAGAGCAGTGGTGGTCAAGTGATCTTGAGAGTGAATGAAAAGGTTGAGCAGCACTGGCAAGAACAAAGCCATGAATCAGATAAATAAAAGGTCATTTTCTGATTGTTTCATGGCGGTTACATTCTAAAGCACAAATAAACACACCCACACCCTCACACACCTCCACACAACCTTGCAGGAAGGTGCCGCATTGCCAGATTTTGTGTGAATGCAGCTCAGTTCCACCCCCCTGGTCACAGACACACAGACCCGCAGCTCTTTATACATCCATGACACAGACAGACAGAGAGCAGAGCGGAGCAGAGGAGAGAGACGGAGACAGTGATGTAAATCGGTCACTATGCTACGAGTCCAGACCTTATACCTGCATGCTGTTATTGACTGAGGGCTACACACTCACTGCCCAAAGGTTGATGCCCAGAAACTTCCCAAAAACAGCAAAATAATAAGAAAATACAGTCAGAGGGCAGAGTCTCTGCAGATAAATACACTGCCACACACACTCATAAGTGATGATTTAGAGGGATTACTTTTTGCATGAGTCTATATATTGGTTTTTTTAGGGAAATCTTGCATAGTATGCCTTTAAGATCAGCTTCTTACTCTGAGCAACGGGACTTACATGACCATAAAATGGTACAGTACAGTAACAGTTTGGGGTTTCAAATGAGACATTTCTATATTTGTGTTTTGTGCTCTTCTCACTGGTTTAAAGTGGTTGGGAAATATGTAATGTCATGTATTTCCGGGCACCAATCAGGATTTAGCAACATTTGAATAAAAATTGGACGACAGTTGGTGGGTTGTTAGGTAACAGTCAATAATTTATCGAGAATAAAGATATCTTCCAGGAAATTTACCGTTGTGGATTTGAAAACTGAAGAACGAGGGAATAATTCAGATAACTTCAAGTCCCCCTTCAGTCAAAAATGTGTTTTTCTTCTTGTTTCTAAAGTTAGATGTTTGACTTTCACTGTGCAGAATGATGTAATGCAGTCTGTGTGCAGAGTTTCACACTAGAAGGCTGTTTCCATATTCATCTGCTTAAGGGGGGAAAGTTCCTTTGTGTTCACCTCAAATCTGAGTTTAAGGCACGTACCTACATGCATGATTTGTGATATCACAACTAGTTTGGAGCAAACCATGCTCCACTATGCAACTTAAACAAGTGTTTATTAATCAGCAAATAAATAATGATTAAAATAACCGTTAGTTGCAGCCCTAGTGTAATGTTAGCAGTTAATGTTGCAGCTGCTCAAGCTGGAGCTCATTTTAACTACATATATACTGTTGGGTAGTTTAATCTGTAAGAATATATCATGTTTTATAAATGCATCACAGGAATTCTGTGTAAAATCTTAATCAAAAAGTAACTTGTAGAGGAGTAAAAATCTTGAAATTAAACGTAAATATTTAAGTACAAGTACCTCAAAAGTGTACATCACCACTTCTTCAGTGGTGTGTTGAGCATATGCCAAAAAATACCTGCAGTAATTTCTCGTTGATGACAGCCAATTTCAGCATGTGGCATTGTTTCAACCTTCCACTTCTCTGTTTGTCAACTGCAACACACAAACCTTTTTTATTCATGTCTGATTGACCCACGCAGCAATAATGTGATTACAGGGCAGGTGGGCCCAGGATCACCCATCGCCCTTACTTATTGGATTGAGCCAAGTGGGTTGTATATCATCTATTGTTCCCGACTGGGGGCATTGACTGGCAATTCACAAAATTGAATTTATAACTCAGCGTATGATGAATCTCGGCCGCTGTTCCACAGTTAATGGCCCCTTGTTTGTTCTGTGTATCGGCTGTATTCCCTTGCACTGCCAATACAGTGAAGTGTTGTTGTTTGCTGGCATGTAGAGCACCGCGGTAAACAGAAGCCAAGAAAGGCCTGCTCACTTATTGATTGAACGGTTCAGAGAATGTCAAGCCTCACCCTGAGCTCTACGAAACATGTTTAGCTGCAGGTACAAGGAAATACCTATAAGGTATGAGAGAGAGAGAGAGAGAGAGGGGGGGAAAGAGAGAAAAAAGAGAGAGAAGAGAGAGTGGGGTATAGGTGAATAGAGGCAGAAAGTGGCAGTAAATTGACTTGCTCCACCGAAACAGCTTTCACAAATGTAGTTCCCTCTTAACAAGTGCTAATTGCTCAGATCCGTGGACAGGAACAAAGAGAGAACAGCGTGGTGGTGCAGAGAGTGACATTTAGTTTTCCATGCTGGAGTTGATGGTGGGTTGTATAATAATACAGCAGACTGCTTTCAATCACAGGTGGTCAGTTTCTACTTCTTTTTCCATGCAAAGTTTTAAAAAGCCAATGTAAATACCAGTCAGCTACTGCAGGCGAGCTGTAGCTGACTGAAAGTCTTGATTCATTTGAACAATAACTTAGATGAGTGCTATTCAGACACATTCCTCCTCCTCCTGTTGATTTTCTCTCCACAAGCCATGTGATGATAAAAAAAAAATTTGATGTGTATGGCTGTAAAGAGCGACCTACATCAAACTAAACCAGCCTCCAAACCGCAGCACCAAGTGAACATCAGCCATCTATTTCATCTTTTGAGCTCCAGTTGAACCACATCGAAGAAACATAAATTAGGTCAGAACAACCTCAGTGTTACAGGCGGGTCAACAGATCGTTCATCAGGAATGGAATTTACATTTGAGTCTCAAAAATGAAAAATACCTTTTACAGCCTCGTGTATCGCAGATCAAAGCATGTGGGTCTCAATCAGCAATAAAAGCATGGCACACAAAGTAATGATTTGTTAACTAAAAGAGCAGAGTAAACGTATATCTTGTCATTTTACCTGCAGTAAATATCTTAGACATGCTAAAAGCTTATTGGTTTATTACAGTGGCACCAGATAGAAAGTCACACCTTGAGAGTGCGTCATCTTTGCCACAGTTGCCATAAGTAGTGGACCTTTAAGTCTCCGAGTTTATGGAACTGTTCCTTGATGATAATGTTGTATCTCCAGACAAAAAAAAAAATTTCCAAAATTTCAGGACACATTATTTCCATCTCAATGGACAACACCAGTGTTATTATGTTTTTTGAGTTTCAATTGGTTTTAATTAAAAGATGAGTCAGATTTTGCACTTAGCAAAATGCGAACAGATAAACTTTAATAGATTAAAAAATGTTTTTAGAAAAAGAAACAACAAAACTGTTTTCTTTGAGAGAGCTCAAAGAAAACAGAGCTTTTGAAGACACTAAGTGTCATAGTCTGGCTTCAGACTAAATGGAGAAGTTAAGAAGTTGGGTTTCATCATACATGATACGTGATACATTATAATCATACATGATGATCATTAAATGACACATTGCTCATCTTTTTCTGCTTGACTATGATTGTTGTTTGAGGTTTATTCATGTTACAACAATATGTTCTTCCTAGGGTCCTAGGTGTGTACTGACAGTTGCAGGTTACTTTACACACAAGCGCTGTTGCTTGTGTGATTTGGCTTTAATCAGTTTTATGTTTTGAAAGAGAGCGTATGTTTAAAGGTATAGTTAACAGTAAA
The DNA here is from genome assembly GCF_910596095.1 of Thunnus maccoyii. Lineage (NCBI taxonomy): Eukaryota > Metazoa > Chordata > Actinopteri > Scombriformes > Scombridae > Thunnus > Thunnus maccoyii. Next base: position 8,026,305 of record NC_056542.1, read on the forward strand.
ATGAAACCTGAGACATCACTGCATTTACTTAGTCTCATGTCAGCTGTAACTATATTTATTTTTTTAGGATCATCATCTGTCTTATTGTGTTTTCTGAGTTTTTCTGTTTTCTCTTTTTTACTCCTGTGTTCTCCTCAACCTGCAGTTTCCCTCCACACTTGCCCTGCATCCAGCCTCATTAGTCCTGCCCTTTTCTCAGGCTACATCCTAAAAAAAAACGGTATTTTAAAACAAAAACGATATCCGTCCACACGAATGTTTTAGCACCGTTTCAGAATTAATCTCCGTCCATACGAACACACCTGAAAGCGCATATCACTTGACCACTCATGTACACTGGGCATGTGCGTGCTGGTATAAACATCGCAGGTCAGTAAGTCAGTCTGCATTGATCTATAAATGAATGTGGGTGATTCTTACAGTATCTGCTGTCCACAACTGCTTTATACTGTGTTAGGAGCTTCTCCTTCAGTTCATTAAATCCCTGTAGCATGAAGGCAGCAGGACTGATATGTTGATAAATCCGCAGCCTCTGAGAAGGGCCGCGACAGAGCGCAGTGCCGTTACGCACGGCCGCTCGCTGTGTTGACCTTTATTAAATCACCTGATGACACCAGGTACAGTATGACCACACACACCTCTACACACATCAGACTGATCGGTTATAACTCGATATTCTGCTTTTTATGAAAAATGTCGGGTTAGCAGGGCTCATCAGCCTCTTTTCCAACTTTCTTTTTAGAAAAAGCTGCGCTTACAGTTTTATCCTTGAAACAGATTGCAGTGCAAACACTGTTGTGTAACAATAATTATTAAACTATGTGACTGTGTACGAGGTGAGATATTAGAGTTATTGCTGAAATAGCGTCGGTCCGATATAATCATATAAATGGCTTCACCAAATCAATGTATTTATTTTTTTTTTATTTCTATCGTTATTATAGTAACTAACTACTCCATCTGTCTTTGGGTGCAGATTTGTGGTGATGTGTGTTCATGTCGTAACAGTTTGAGTCATCCAGACATTTTCTGAAGAAAAGCTTTCCGTTTGTTGAGCTGTCCTTATCACATTTAACTGTGATTGGCACAGCTGTTTCAGAGCTATGAGAGCAGTGATGTGACTGGCTGAGAGACTATTTAATAATCACCACACCCACTCATCTATATTCACCTTCATCCAGCCCTTTCCCACGTTGCGCTGCTGCACATACATGAACCAGAATAGCAGGTGCGCATTGAGACCTGCGCCAGACCTACCACGCTGCCCTTGGCATTTATTATTGAAATTTCATATTCAATATTCAATATTCAATATTAAACTGAGGGTGCAGTGCATGCTTTTGCACCCTAGCAGAACCGGGCCTGCATCATCATTTTCAAGTCTCCATTTCCGCCCGTCCAGACTAAAACACAATCCTGGAGTTTTCAAACTAAAACAGGGTCAGCAGTGTTTTCAAAACTCTCCTGTGTACACACCTCAGTGTAAATGTAGCAAAAAATATGTGTTCTAAAAGGAAAACGTATCAGTGTGGACAGGGCCTCAGTGTTTCCTCCAGCCAATCAGCTCCTCACCTCACTCCCCTCACCTGAGCTTCTACGCCCATCTCCCCACCTGCACTTCATCTCCTCCTTAGTTCAATTAGTATTTAAGTCCAGTTTTCACATCAGTCTTTGTCTAGTCGTCTGCTCAGTTTGCCTGTTCCTGTGTTACAGTTTCTGTCGATTTTCAAAAATTCTTTTGATCCTGTCACTTGTCGTCTCCTGAATCTGGGTCCACCTGTTCTGCTCTCTGTGACACAGAGGCCACACTGAGACACGCTGCATGATAAGATTTGGTTGCCATCACTCTCTGCCAGTTATTTTCAGTACCGTTCTATAGTTGATTTCCAATAACCAAAGTGACTGAATTACTGCCAAGCTAATGTATCTCAAATAGCGGTGGATACAGTTTACATCAAAACAAATAAAGGCTATAAAGCAGCACCTTGATTTGGCTAACGAACAAATGCTCTACGTGCTATGAAAACAGATCACAGATTTCATTATAACATGAATCTGACCGTACTAAATAATAATAAACAAATGCATGGCTGCAATCCAACTTCAGACAAAAAGAAAAGGAAACTTGGAATACAAAGAAGCACGCAATGGAAAGCAACTTTGTAGTAGCACAATTTTGGACAATATGGTCAATGTATCTGCTCCATCATTGTCCATCAGACACTTCTACTTTTACTCACTTAATCACTAATTCAGGAAACCTTACCAATGATTGTAGAGTAATTTCTATGATTGTTGCTTCAACAATTGGACTAGATAAACATGCTCTCCTCAACAACTGGACCAAACCCCAAATCATCAGAAAATATTTTCCGAAGATGAATCTCCAGATCAGATATGAAACCAGTTGCAAAACTCTGCCACTGAGACATTTTTAACATATTCAACACAAACCCAGCGTGATAAGCTGAATACAAAGAATCAAGCGTGGCAAACAACAAGGCATCTGACACACTCATGCTCATTTAGAGGCACATGCAGAGCAGGTAACACAGAGGGAATCATACTCACATCTCTGTCACATTCTCGCTCTCTTGTTGCGCCAATGCTGGGATGCTAGTGATACCATCAAGCTCCAGGCACTGCAGCATGGCAAAAGAGCACCGGCAAGCTGACGGGCATCCTCCCAAGGCGGGTTCCGGTGCCAGGCTGAACAGGGTGAGCACAAGGGGCAGTGCCAGGGTCAGGGGTGCCGCCAACGAAGCTGTGCCCTCTGCCATGCTCAAAAGAGGATCTTCTCAGCACCAGCAGAGAGGTTTGGCAGCTTTAGTTGGAGTTAGTGTCTCTATGGTTCACCTAATGAAGAGCAAGTGAAAAGAGGTGAGGAGCTTTCTCACACAGTGGCTCTTCTCTTGGCTCTCTGGCAGGCTTGAGATCCCAGCTGGCCAGGGTCTGGTGCTGAGCCACAGCTGTACTGAGCAGCAGGAGGGGCAGGCAGGCAGGCAGGCAGGCAGGCAAGGGGCCTCTGGGGACATGATGGTGGTAGGCTGCAGCCTCTCTCTTTCTCCCTCTCTCTTCCTCTCTTCTACGATAAAGGGAGGGGCAAGATAACAGGGGCCAGAGTCACCAGACACCTCAGAAAGCGAGAGGGGGAAGAGGGAGGGGTTGGGGTGAAGGGTGTGTGCTGATGATGATGAGAGGAGGAGATGGGATATGGTGATGGAGATCTCATCTGCCCCCCGGGTGAGAGGTCTGTTGTCCCGCTAGCAGCTCGAGGTGCAAGCAGAGCCAAGAAGTCAGGGCTCTTGGGTCCCTGGATGCATGCAGTAGCGCTCTCACACTCATATTAACACATACTGCTGCATGGAGATATAGATGGATCTTTCTGGTCCTGGGAGAATTGATTGTTGGAAGGTTCATGATTGTTGAGACTTAGGAGGTTAGTGATGAATTCAATGGTTGTGAGGAGGAGGGAGGGGGTACACTATTGGTAATAAGCTTTTTTTTCAACAGTGTGAACTCCTAGCAGGATTTAATGATTGGAAATGAAAGCAAGACTATAGGTCCCTGAGTTTGTTGTGTTTCACCACTGGAACATAAATAGTGTTGTTAGTCTCACAAAGCTAACTTTGACTTTTGACTTTGACCAGACAAACACACTCTGCTAGCATCAGACCTCTGATTTACCCTCTGATTTAAATAAACATGAAAAACTCAACAGGATATGACACCTAAATGTCTTACTAAAATTTGTTTGAGTGAATTTGATTTACAAAATAGAGTATGCAGTGGCAGAGTCATGGTTCACTTAGTTAAAAGTTTGTTGATTTTGTTCAAGAATTTTGTTTAAGAGGCAGAGATGTAATCACCTCTGAGACTCTTGAGGGACCGATATGACCCGCAAGGCAAGGACCATATGACGTGCCAAAAGTGTAAGTAAGTGTAGTTGTTGGTAACCAACTGTCCCAGAAAAATTAGTAAAATTCTCGACAACAAAGTTGAAAACTTAATCAATCTGCAGTGTTTCTTTATTGTTTCATCTCTATTTAAAATGTGACATTATACCCATCATGAAAATATACGCAAACATTACTTTGTGTTAATCAGGCTTTGAAAACTATTACAGTTCAATCACAGAAATTTCCCTTAAATAAAAAAATGTGTGGGTGTATCACCCAGCTCTGTTCAAAATGTCCAAATGGAGAAATATCAGAAAATGAAGAGGGCACAGCTCAATGCTATTGTAGTAGAAAGACAAAAAACATCATCTCAATATCAATTCCTACTTAAAAATACAATTAAGATTGTAATAATAGCTTGTGGTGACAGATTAGCTTGCTAGCAATAGTGCTACCTCGGTTCTCCCATCAGTCACCTTGCAGGTCAAAGCCATCTCTTGAGTCTTCCATCACCACCCCCATCTCGACATGGAGGCGGTGGGTACAATCCCAGATACTACAGCTAAAGTCTGTACTGTTTGTACATTGGCTGTTAATAAACTCAAACCCCTCTCACCTTGTTGTTGTATTTTCTCCTTTATGGGTCCACCAAACCCTTTCTTATCGAGTCTGAACGGTTGTCATCCCCTACACATTGTGAAATTCTCAATAAAAGGTGAGTCCAAAGTTCACAAGTCACAAGACAAACACAGAACAGAGTCGCAGAGTCATTATATCTGCTGGACATAGAACTACTAAACTTTCCCCAGATAAAAAATGCTGAAAACTGTGAATGTTTGGCATTTTTCCTTTTTGTTTCAGTATAAACTGAAACATTTCCAAGCCATCTACCACTTCATAGAACAATATGAGCTTATAAGCAAAGTGAAACCATGCTAGCAGGTGAACTCCACTAACGGAGCCTCTAATCCTATAACTGTTAGCATTAACCTGCTGCAGAGACCTGGGGCTGTCCATCACACACATGTTCTTTACATGAGTGGAGCCGTTTTTTTACCCATGGGACAAATACTGTGCCCCACCCCCATTCCTCTCAGTCATTCTGCACATGAGTAAGGTCATAGAGCAGAATGACTGACCGCAATTACTGGCCATAAGCTGAATAGCCATTTTTGCTGCTGTCGTCAGGATTATCTGGTGGCTTAATTACTCTTCCTTTTACGCCCCTTTTTCTTGGTCTTAGCTCAGCACATTGTGTGGGGGGACAAGGCGCTTATTCACAGGAAAAGTGTTCGAGAGCTCAGGCAGCAGTTAAGAGATGAAACACTAAATGAGGGGGTGCATTTCCTGGGAGGGGTAATTGACAGCATACAGCATAATCATGCAAAACAAACATATGCAAACGAGATCATGTAAACAGGTTGCAATGTACATTATCCGAACAAATTTATGTACAACCGCTTCCTTGAATTTCCCAGCTGTATTTGGAAGTTTACTGTACATACCTACAGATCATGTGAAGTGGTTTCATTTCAAATTTCAAGTTTCTGTGAGATTCTCCCCACACTCTGTATTTGGAAGGAAAAGAAAAGATGTCCCCAACCATAGGCAGCAGCTGTGGCCTTCAAACAGACTCCAGCGCAAACCAGTGGGTGATGTCACACCCCGCTGTGACCATGTACAGTCTATGAAAGTGACAAGATAGTGTTGCGCACTTGCTCATACAGTATAAGCATAATGTGGAGAGTCAACAATTTCACAGTCCATCAGTATATCCTATAAAATTCAACTGCTATAACCTGCTAAAAGCTCAACAAGGATGCTTCTTTCTCTAAATTATTAACTGACCAATTGTTGCAGCTCTACTAATTAGCAAATGTTAGCATGCTGGTGACCATAGTAAACATTATACCTGCCAAACATTAGCATTGTCACAGTACACATGCAAGCAGCAGAGCTTGATCGGCTTCCCCCCATCAGTCAGGTGACCCTCACCAACCACGTTGTAGCGTTCCGTCAAGTGTCCCCCATCCGAGTACAGCCTCGCAGAGCTGCTAGCATGGCCATAGTCTTCTTCATGTTTTCAAATTGTTTTGCTAGTGGTTAAATTTTCATCGAGAGATAAATCACAACAAGAAAGAATTAATTACTTTCTGTTCATGTTTCATTCATTTATAATCGTTTTGTTGAAAACTTTGAAAACTGCAGTTCAGTCATTTGTTTTAAGGAGTCTCCATAAATCATCAGTTAGCTGGGACACAATGAGTCTTGATAAAACAATAATCAATCAAGTAATTTACATTTACCACCCACACATATCATCAGCTTCCTCCACAGGTCCTTGTTAACTTTATAAAGTTGACGAGTAGAATAAAAGATCCATTGAAATATGCTTGTTCTTTAAACAATAGATGAATATGAGACACAATATGAAGAGTTTTATTCAATGAGATATCCACCAGCTGAAAAATATGTTACATATTCTTACATGATTATAAATAACATTTCACTAAAATGCTTTTCACAACATACCATGGCTGGTATTCTTCCATCCTTTTATTTGTTTTAGCTATATCTTCATGCGAAGACTATTGTATGTAGCATGATTGCATCCTGTCTTTTGTCTCCTGATTTCCAAAGATGCAGCCTATTGTAACGTGACTGCCATTTAACCAAATAATGCTCATTTTTGTCTCTCCTTCTCCTTATTTGAATTCGCACAATTCATTTACAGACAATGTAATTTCCTACGAGCCATATGACAGTTTTCTACCTCACATCATTTGGAAATAGTGGGCATTTGACAGATAATAATGGCCTCATTTCTCTCTGGGTATTTAATTAGATTACTGTTTTTATGCATTATGTTGATTGATGGTCATAGAAGGGGTTAATTGCAACACTTGGCTTTTGAATCAATCTCCTGCTGTCACGTCACAGATACATACACTGGTCAGGATTCCACTGACAGGGAACAGACACAGTCACTGTTGCATCCTGTTTTATACACTTGACCATATTACCAGCCGTATCTCCCCCACGTGTCCGTAACTTCCTCTCTTTATCTCTCTAGCCCACAAATACAAACATGCAAGTGCACGGAGCATAGCCTCATTAAATCAATCCATACACTAAGATTAAATGAGAAGGCTGGCCCATGAAAAGACCAAAACTGACATTGAATTGATTCTACTAAGTATTGCTCGTGTAGCCAAAGTCTGATATATCTTATTCCTCTCTGCCATATTTGCCATTTGTTGTCCAAAGACATATTGAAAACAAATCTATCAGCCACACCGTTGTTACACTGTTATTTTGAGTCAAACTCACATTGCCCGAGACTGTCCTGCCAAGAAAAATGACAGGATCAGTCATTAATGCAAGCGCCCCAAAACAACATATTTATGTTCACGTGACAGACGCCCTCTAGTGGCTGTAGTAAATATGACTGAAGGCAAAGGAGGAAATCACATGATGTAGATATTTAGCGTCAAAGTACGAAGGAGGTTGGGGTGGTTGGTTGGGTCAAAAAACAACAGATTTTCACATGGGAGACCGCTGTTTGTTTCCCATTTCCAACCATGAGTCAACACTAATTTTTTTCGTTATGACATCAATCGTTCCCTAATCTTAACCACATGGTGATAGCCATAACAACAACGTTTGCGTAACCATAAGGAAGTAGTCATTTTAACCCAAACCACGATGTTTACCTAACCTTAACAAAGTGCTTATCTTAACCAAAACCATGACCTTTTCCTGAACCTACATCACAAAACATTTATTTTTCAATAGTGATTTGTAACAGTTTAGGAAAGCACAGACAAATGATCGTCCTGCTGGTTACTGCCCATAGAGGCGTCAGATCAGAAAACACTTCTATGTGTTGCCCTGGAGTGCTTGGAATAACAACGTATTTTATCATTTAATTTGGAGGACTTGTTGACTGTCCTGCTGTCATAAATACTGACTGGAGTGCACAAAATGTATATTAGTCCACAACTAAAAATAGTCCCAACAAACACCCTATTTCCTCCTGTTTGAATAACACTTGTTAAAAACTACAGTGCCCAGCTGTAGCCTCTTTTAAAAATAAAAAGAAATATCTGTGACCTGATTTACATCTTCAGTAGGAAGGACTGGGCTTGCACACATTGGCGCACACAAGGTAGGGAAGCTGGAAAAGTATAAAAGACACACTAATAAATAGTCAGTGTTTTAATATGATTTGTTGACAGTAAGAAAGATATAGAATAAGGAAATATAGAATAATGTCAGTCCATGTTGCATTTAATATTTGTTATTAGCCTGGGGCACTCCTTTTTTTAAATTGTTTTTGTTTGTTTGTTTTTTGCACCAGTATTAATGTAGTGTTGAAGCCGCTTTGCCCTGATTGTGTTATGCTTTTAAACCAAAACACTGTACAGAAGCTTAAATCGAATTTAATACTTGAATATAAGTTGAATAAATGTATTTAAACCTGATCGGATCAAGGAGGAGCTCACAAAAGATGAGTTCTTTGGATAAGGTAATTAAAAATATTTTAAAATGAGTATCTTTTGTTACAGTTATGTTACAAAAGTATAAAAAGAAAAGATCAATTGTATCTTTGTTGTCGGGAATGCCAGCCTTTCATCCTGTCATGATAAAAAAAAAAAATTGAAAAGATTTTCAAGGTTATCAAAACCAATGGGTGCATTTGTGCTAGTTAGTATGGAATATTCCATAAGTATAGTATATCTGTGCAGAAAGGGCTCACATAGGGATTAAGCACATGCTGAGAGGAAGAGTCTGCACTTGTCAGACCCTTAAACAATAATCAATCAATTTCATATTTATGCCCAGCATCAGAGAGAGAGAGAGAGAAATAGTGGGGGACAGAGAGAACGCGTAACAAGAGAATGAGCGAGTGAGTAAAAGCTCTTTTGGACCAAGTACAAGGAAAGGCTTTTACACTTTAAGTGGTAAATGCACGTAGCTGCCATGTTTGTATGTAGGCTGTGTTGATTCTGGCTGCCATTCACCTCCATTTGCTGTACGTTGCTCATGTGTACAGAACACTGATATGATGGATTATGTTACATATGTATGTCAATCTAGTACAGTCTTTTAAAATGATTTCAATATCTTTGTGGGAAATTAAACTAAGCAGTTTGTGTCACTGGATATATAAGCCTCTATACTTATGAGAAATTATTAAAGATAATAGAAAATAATGTCAGTTGAAGGTGCAAAATTTATGCTCAACCTTTGAGAGCAGTTGAGAAAACATCTCATCAAAAAGGTCCGTTTCGTAGCTGTTCTGGAGCTTTCACTCATATCACATGACCTACATCAGCAGATGAAGTTTGTCCAGTTGTCCAATCGATATTCAAATTTGCGTTTTTTTTCCCCTGAGTATTTTATTTACAATTTTTCAAGTGGTCCTTAAAGTGCTCAGACAAATATGGAAATCTGAAAACAGTTCCATGACAACTTGGAAAACTCTATCCTCTGATGAAGACCATTCATATTATTGAAATCTCTAGAACAACTATTAAGTGGACCTTGAGATGAGATTGTTTGTTAAATGATAGAAGAAATTTGGAAATAAATATTTCACTGTAGTTTGCAGTTTAAACAACATCTATTAAAGTTGTATCTCACAACGTGACATGCAATAAACTTACACAGTCATTGTTGTCACACAGTCTAAAGGCGCTCATACAAGCGTATTTATCAAAAGGTGTACTTAGCCTGTTGTAAAAAGGCTTGAAAGTTTGAAAAATAACCCTGATGATGCCAGTATTTTTGGAGCTTGACCAATACTAGGGACTAAAAGTCAGGATAGTTTGACCTTTGCTGCTACAATTTTAATCATTCTTTTTTTTAATTTGTCTCTTGTGAGTCCACAAACTTTATGGATGTACCATACTCAATGACTGGAGTACCTCTGTTCTCATTCAGCCGGTTTTAAAGCCTGTCCATTCTGTTTTTCTTATGTGCAGTGGAAACCTTGGTTGGATCAACAGGAGGTTGAGGAGTTTGCTAGTTCTAAAAATTCATAAGAACATTTTTCCAAAGTAATAACCCTGTTGTTAGTTGGACTAGAAGTTTTCTTTATTGTAGCTGCACTGAAAAGGCCTGTGGCCCTGCTAAAAATGTGCACCTACATCTTGAGTATGATGAATTGTCCTAAGAGTTCTTTTGTAAAACAGTTTTACCATCACAAAAGTACTCACCATACTCAAGTTTCATTTGGAATTATAATGCTATGGGTCGATAACCTCCTAAACCTATTTGCACCAGGGATAAGGCATCTCATGCTAAATTAACTCATTGAAATATGAAAAAGAAAAAATCCTCTGTTCATACTGCATTTTATGAAAATGTGTATGAAGATTGAATTGTATGTGTGTGTGTTGTATGTGTTTTGATAAAAAAGGAAAGTTTTCTGTCAGTCAATTTTATAGAGTGACATAAGCATTTCTTGCAATTGTATGACATCTTGGCTTAGGCCCTTGCACTTTTTACTTCATGTTGATTGTTAGGTATGTAATCAATGAACTGAGCTTATTCAGCAGAAGAGCAAGTGTGTCTGTAATGAAGTGCTTTGTGCCTGAAACTCTTTAACTTACTACAAATAATATTTACCTAAGTTTTGACATATTATACTTAACTTGTTATTATGCTTAAACAGTTTTTAATAACATAGTTCTGTTTCTCCATGTTGTAATTCTGCTACTGCTACATATTATCATCAGTAATGTGACGGCTATTACATGTATGTATTACATGTATGTCTTTTATGAAAAGGAATTCCTGTTTGTTTCTGACTTTTCAGTGGAGTTTTTCCTCATCCGAACCAAATCTAAGTGTGTTGTATGTTGCACAGATTGTAAAGCCCCAGGGGACTGCCAAGGATCATCTATGCCTAAAAATACCAACATCAACATGCCAATGTGCTCACTATCACAATATTATGATAGTTTACCATGTTCACCATCTTAGTTTAGCATGTTAGCATGCTAACATTTGCTATTTAGCACTAAATACAATGTACAGTTGAAAATTCCTATTTATTAGTTTTGTAGGTATTTGTAGAAATGCTGCTAGATGGAAACTTAAGGAATCACAAACATGAACGTCTGTACCAAATTGGCAATCCATCCAATAGTTATATAGGCAATTTATTTACGTTACCACAACCTCAAGGCACTACAGGAAAAGTCAGCTGATCATCAAAGTCAGTATTCTTCATTCACTGGGGACCATGAATGTGTGTACAATATTTTACGGAAATCTATCCAACAGTTGTTGAGATATTTCAATCTGAACCAAAGTGGTGGACTGTTTGATGTACATCGCCATCCACACCGCTAGCATGGCTAAAAATGTAACTCAGGCAGCATTACATTTCTCTCAAAACTTTGCTGTTGCAAATTAGTAGCATATAAACATAATTTATAGGGAACTGGGTCAATGCTGGTGTAGCTATCAGTAGCATCCATGCTGCAACCTGACCAGTGGCTGACAAACAACACACATTTTCTGTTGTGTTTCAGTCTTTAAAGGGGACCTATTATGCTCTTTTCCAGCCCTATATTTTTTATTCTGGGACTCCACTAGATAAGCTTTGCATGAGTCACAGTTAAAAAAAAAACTCCTTAATTATCTTATACTGACCCTTTACGCAGCCCCTTAGTTTGGCCTCTGTCTCTAACAGGTAGTCTTAGCCCTTTTCTCTTTAAGGCCCCCCTCCCGATAAGTCCACTCTGTTCTGATTGGCCAGCTTTCCGGAAGCCTGTCGAGGGGCTGCCGTATCAGAGTCATATTAAGTTACTGCTGATGAAAACCAAACATTTCCTGCTTTACAGCTTCATTTTATGAGCTTTTAAATGATTAAATAACAGAAAATTTTATTGCGCAGAATTTACAGGAAATTAAACGTGTGCCTCACCAAATTAGCAGAGTTCCGTTAGCGGCGCTTTAAACGGGTTGACAAAACAACATATGGAGATATTTGGAGCTCTTTGTTCAGCGGATCAGTTAGAAATAATGCAGGCAGGAATAGTACAAGCAGAAACAGCCATGATGTGATGATGATGATGTTTGATGAAGAGCTGTAGAAAACCAGCACACCTCCAACAGGTAAACAACTTATTTTACTTTGCCGTTCTGTGTAATGGAAAAACACTCACAGCGTGCCAGCTCGACTCGAGTCATGGCTAGACGTGACAACCCCCAAAAAACGGAAAAATGGTATAATGTTAGCTGAGTGGAGCAATGAACTTGCACACTGTGTGTGGAGCAGATGACCATATAAAGAAATCACGTCACGAGTTGACATCTGCTCGGTTTGAAAGTTAAAAAAAAACTCGGAAACTGAGGTTTCAGAGCAGTCTGCAGCCAGTGCTTTTTGCTCACAGGGATGACTTCTACATACTTTTACCTCATTATTTGACACTTTGGCCACGTTTAATATGAACATCAGACATTGTAACATTATATATAGAAAATAAGGAAAAGCATACTAGATCCCCTTTAAAACCACTCAGACTTTCTTTCATTGTAGATGTCCCACAAATACAGGAAAAGTACAGAGGTGACTAATGGTACCTGAGCATCTTCACACAATAAACAAGCCATTGGGTCCATTTATTCCTGAATAGCTGAGCAACTGGGAGTACTGGCAATGATGTGTGGACACTCAACATGCTTGTGAACCAAAAAAACATGTTTGAAAGACCACATGGATAAACATCTTTCCAACCTGTACATGAAGAACAGTCTCATCTACCACTATTGTCACTGATAAATAATGTTATTGATTTTTTCACATTAATGCAACCTAATTACTGTTTTCTATCTTTTAATTTAAAATCAAAACAAGGTAATACCAAAACAACGCAAAATACATTTTTAGCATGTGTAATAGTTAATAATAATTAATAATAATAAATAATTTAGTAATAATTATTTAGTTTGAGAACATTGCTTCTAAAAAAATCTGTCATAAAGAGTGTCAAGATGTTCGGATGGCCTGAAAAAAGGGGAAATCAGAGCTCTAGCCCAGGTCATGTTAACGCCATATGCTATCCGATGAGCTCTACAAGAGCACATGTCAGCTGTCTCTTATCAGATGAGGTGCAGTTCAGTACAAGCTGATGGAACAAGATACAGAGAAGGGACTCTGTGTAGGCCGTCACATGCTACACTGTCTTTATCTACAGATCTGGACTCGAAGTCCCCAACCCCTCAACAAAATCCTCTCCTCCCTGATCGATACACCACCAAGCAAAACATCGGTGTTGGGTGTAGCTGTCTCAAATCCTTCATCACATCTCCACTCGTCTTTTTTACATCATTACCTACCCATATCTTATTTTCCATTTGCATCTGTGGCTGGATCAACACCCAGCCAGTAATGCCCAGACCAGAGTGTGTGTGTGTGTGTGTGTGTGGTCCCTGGGTGTGTGTGTTTGTGGATTTGTTTTTGGGTGAGCACGCACATATTCAGCCATGTCTGTGTGCGTAGATGTATTATTATGTATATTTTCAGGCAATAACGTGCAAGTGTTTATGTGTCTGGATGCGTGCATGTGTGTGTGTGTGTGTGTGTGAGCAGATCACAGGGGTAAACCTAGAATCAATGGGCTGAAGTAAGCTAGAGGAGAAGTTTTATGTGTGTGTGTGTAACCAGATCAGCCCATCTCAGCCCCTCATTAGTAGCCCAGGCTGTGGACACCAGAGTCCTCCGAGAGGCTCATGCAGATGAGCAGAAACCTGAGGAGCTGTGGTGGGAGCTGGGGGGCGAGACAACAGCAGTTAGTTCAGGAGCTAATGAACGACAAAGTCTCTGCTGTCTTTCTCCCTGTCCTCATGCCATCTACTGTCTCTGTTACAGTTGTCCCTCTTTGCTTGGTGTCTCGTGCCCTCCTCTCTTCATCTGCCTCTACTTTTGTCTTTTGTCCACGTTCAGTTGAGTGAGGACACAATTATTTAATCATGCAGTTATTTTAAGACTTTCCAAATGTTATTAGATAATAAATGGATCTGATAATAAAATGAGTCATTTCGGGGGGGTGTGATTCTCAGAAAAATGTATTCACTGTTTTACAGCCCAACCTTTTCCAGTGATTGTGAATGGAAAAAAATGCTTTTTGGGCCAGTGCGCATCACGTGACAGACCCAGAAGTTGTAATTACACGGTTTGGCCACTATGTCAAATTGGTCTCAGAGCCTGGCGCTGTTCCCTGGGGTTTGTGTAGAACACATGGAAAAAACATGTTCCTGTATTGCACGGCACAGAGTTATATCTCGTACTAGCTAAGGTACAGTCCTATGAATAGTTTATCTGTTCCAGTATAACCTTGTTTGGATGCCTATTACAGAAGTCCACATACTTAGACAAGCAACACAAGTTAGATGTATGCTTTATTGTTTGTATTTACAAACTGTTTCACCTTTACAAGAGAATAGTATAATAAAAAGATATGAGACAACAACAAACAGATGAATTTGGCAAACGTATGCTATCTTGGGTGATGAGTTTGCGTGGAGTAGCTGAAGTGTAAATCCAGAGACAGAGCCACTAATGTTACCCTAAACTCTGATAGTGAAGCACACAGGAATGGCTCCAATGCAGTGAATGTTCCTCTTTAACTGAGATTTTTCTAATTTAACCTGTAATCCCACAAAGTAATGTAGTTAGCTGATGATATGCTCCTCGGCTTTGGAAGCGACACTAGGTTACTAGTGCAGGTAATAATCTAGATATCCAGGCATGCTAATGACTGCAGTTTGTTTTAAAGCAGAAACACTGTTATTTCATTCCTGATGCTTCTGGTCTTGTGTTTTTGGTTTTAGAACGGTATTAAAAAAAGATGCCACCCTCCAATCTCTTTCTATAATTGATCGCTCCTCCTAAAGTGCAGGTACAACACTTCAATATGTGGAGAGATCCAAAGGTTGCTAAGCTGAGATAGGACATTGGCTGTATCCTTCAGAAAATTAAATTTTGCTCCTTCATAAAAGAAAACAATTGGGAGAAAAAATAAAGAAAGAAAATAAGCACCAGTTGTGTTGCCGTGTTGAAAACCATCTCCGTTTCCTTGGGTGGAGGGTTAGTTAATGAACATTTCGATGACAGGAAAAGGGAGAGAGGAGGTTGCAGTTCATGTTTGGTGCTTTAACCCCTAAGCCACAGAGGCCGTGATCACAAACCATGATCTTTCCTTTACCCGTACCAAGTCATTTTTGTGCCTGGAGCTAACCAAACTTTAACCATAGCTGTGTAAGATCAGAAAACTGTTTTATTTTTGCAACAGTGATTTGTAAAGTAATGATTTTGCAAATTATGCATGATAAGGGCATCAGATCCGAAAACATGCAGTTACAAATTACGTATTTTTTTAATTTAATTTGCAGGACTTATTAAAAGGATGTAACTCTTTTCATTTTTCTCTTTTGCCACCCTTTCTCTTTGTCTCTCTATCAGCCTCTCTGACTCCATTAGTGTTTCCAAAGCACTTGAACACGTTCAGCATTAGGTGCATGCCAAGGTTGAGTGACAGCAGTTCATAAGCTACGGCTTCCTTATAATAGGAAGTGGACAGAAAAAAGAATGACACCCTGTCTGTGTCTATACCTTTCCTCAGCAACACCCTGCTTTCTTCCTTTTCTTGCTTTCATACTTGATACAGTAGGTTTACATTCACTACAGTCAGCCTTCACTGTCATTTTTTCCTCTCTAACCACAGTGTCAGAAATAGTTTCCATAACAGTTCAAGAGTAGAAGACCTGGCAGGCAATGATACATCAACTCAATGGATGGATAGTAAAAGAGAATTCAATGAGCATATAGTGTGTTTTCTCTGAATTAAAAAACAATATCTTGCACTCTGTGTCTCTGTGATGCAGATATTAAACATAAAGCTCAGTATTGTCTGTTTTCACTGATTTTTTTACCTTAAAAGAACTTTTGTTTTTTAATAGCAAATAATTATCACCAAGATTTTATGTCCTCATGCATCCAGAAGTTATGTTATCTGTTGCAAGATGATGTTGATCACAATAGTTTACAGTAAACAAGGTCTTCTTGTAATGTTAACAGCTACAAAAATGCCTCTGGTAATTGAGAGTGAAGAGAAAAATAGGAAAAAAGCACAAATGTACAGCAATGTATTGCTGCCATCATGACAAAAAAACCCATATTTGCTAATTTTCTTGATATAACTAGAAATTACATTACAACTAAAAGGTTTTGTCGTTATAATGAGAGTCTACTTCTTATGAGTTCATTATTCTCATTATAAAAACAAAAACAACTCATTATAATGATGCTTATTCATATTAAATCGAATATGTTTTCTTGTTATAATGAGAATAGTTACTCTTTATAACGAGGAAGGTGAAAACATTAGACTGTATCTGTATCTCATAAAAACAGCAGTGTTGCTGCTGCTGAAATGGTGAGTGAAAACATAAAATAGTTTCTTATAATAAAAAAAGAAAAAGCTGTACAAATGAAACTGTTATAAAAGTTTTTTGAAAAAGAAAGATTTACCAATACTGACCATAACTAAATTAAATTAACACAACTCAAGGAGGGCTGGGACATTTTTCTCTGTTGCTGCCCCAAGGTTGGTTTATTCCCAGACAAAAATCTTGTCTAACAGTAGAAACCTAATATGTTAGAATAAAAGATAACAGATTGTAGAAGTTCTTCCTTTTTCTTCTCTCTCTTTGTTTGACTGTCTCGCTCTGTCTCCCTCCCTCCCTCCTAGCAGCCACATCTCCAGCTCATATCCATGTTTATAAAGCTGCTCTCCATTATCCTAATTGAAAAATGAGAGCAAAGTGCCACTTTATTCACAATACACAGCCATAACCCCTCTATTCATCTCGTGTACTACAGTTCAACCTGAGGTGACAGAGCTTCAGTATCACTGCAAAGAGATGACAAAGTAATACAGAGAACTCTTCAAGTGTTTTACTTAGTATTTTACATTGATTACTATATGTTGTAATATTTTTTCTCAGTTTTATTTTAAAATTGAGCCAGAATCTGACACTCACACACACATGCAAAACGCACCAGAAAACACATGCAGAGCAACAAAAAGTGAGGTCGTCAAGATGATTCATGTGGTTACAATCATTTTTATGACCACCCTCTCAATACACACACACACACACACACACACAAACTTCCCAGAACTGTCTTTGTCCGTAATGTTAACATTGGAAGCATTTTGTCACTGATGCATCATCTACATCTAGGTCCACTAATGATAAAGAGGTTTATGGAATATGCTTTCTGCAGCTCTGGGAAAAGTCAATAATGCAATGAAATACACAGCGGGAACATTATAATTGTGTACCACTCTCATTCTGTGATAAAGTACAAATACAGCATAACATCTAGCACAGCGGATCTAACTGATGGAGAAAAACAACAGCCAACAGAGATGATTGAGAATATCTGAGTTATCGTTGAAACGTCCACATTATATATGCAATGTTACCGTTAGAATACGTCTCTTCGGAGTTACCGTATGTTCCTTCAAAAATAAGTGATTTGTCGGGCTGTAAGTGTAATGTGTATTTCTGAGAAACAATGTGCAGCATTTTCATCTCAACGTTATCAAAGTTTTCACTGTTTACACAATGTTCACAAATTACAACCACACACAAAAAGCCTCTGCTGTTGACTCCGGTTAGACTTTCCTTGTGTACAGGAAGTGATGCACCAGGAAAACCAATAATCATTAACCACAGTGCTATGATCACAGGCTTTTCCAGTCAGGCTGTGTGAACCGGAAAAGCAGTTACTTTTGCACAGAAGAATTGGGTAGTTAGGAGGGATGTCCGGAGCTGACCCTGTCTCCGAGAAATTTGTTTTTTTATATACTACAAACCCATTAAACCCAATTATGTTGTGTTGACAAACGTAATCGCTGCCTGGATTATGTTCACAGGCAATGTTTTTTTCAAATGAATCACATTTAAATATCTCGCTGAGGTCATAGGGAGGTGGTTGGGGTGGACAGTGGGCGTAAAAGATGCATCTACAGTTTGGTTTTAGGAAACAAAATCACTTTGGTTAAGGTTAGTGAAAGATTGTGGTTTCAGTTAGTTATCATCACTGAACATTTCACTCACACTTTCAGTATCAGTTTCAGTAATGTTTACAACTTGTTTAGATGGTAACAGATGCTTTCTGGCTGTACTTGAATATAACAGCCCTTTTTTTATATATACTTTCTTTAATACAGCCCTTTTTTTGCCGCTACCTTTCTCTGTAATCCCTCATTTTAAATGTCAGTATAGCCGACCTCACAGCACACCTGCAGTCATTAACCTGTGTTTTTGGTCATTTTGATCAAATTTCACACTACTTCTGATCTCTGACAAAAAAATATATACATGAGAACAACTATATCATAGATTCAGAGACTATTTTTGCTGTATATGTGTTAAGACAAAGTCAGTAACAAATGAAATGCATAATACAAATTTATTTTTAGTCAGCTGTCAATAAATTCATATACATTCATGAGTGAATTTCACAACACAGAGATGTGAGTCGATCAGAAAAGAATGGACCATAACCATACCACTGGTGCATAAATGTAACAGAAAGGAGAAGAGCTCCACTAAGAATAAGTAAGATCCAGTGTTGAGTTACTTTAAGAGTTCATATCAGCTACATGACATCTATTTCCAATCCTCTGTTAGCTTCAAAGGCTCCATCTGTCAAAAAGGCTCCATTTAGGTTCGTTTAAAATATTGGAACATCTCTTAATGTACAGCATCGAGAGTGAATGAAACGGGAGTGCACAGCAGCCAGCAGTTTTAGTTAGCGAGCAAAGCAACAGGAGCTGCATTGAGTTAAAAAAAAGAAATATTGTCAGTTTGCCTCTATTTCAGCAACATTTCTCAAGTGCACTCAAGTGCACTTTGCCTCCAAAGTCTTAGTTTGCAGCTCTTAGTTGAAAAGCTGCATTTGAACTTAAGTATTTTGTTCATACTGAAGAAACTTTATCTTCGAACCTTTTTACAACAGATCCACACCACTCCTCTCTCCAGACATACAGAACACTATAGGAAACTATAAAATGAAAGCTGTGATCCAGGCAGTTTTTTTCTTAATGCAGCTGTCGCTCTAATTTCCGTCTGCATGGTCTGTTTTTGGAGAAGTTGAAAAAATAATAAACACTCATTAAAACAGCCTTTCGATATGTTTTAAAGGTATTGTCAATTTTGAATAAAAACACACAATTAGTCCAATAGAATCACATTTGAAAATTAAGTTATTTAGCCTAATAGTAAATAAAATATAGTAAAAACTAAGGTGTTCTTTTATTTTGTTTTTCAGTATATTGAAATGTTTGTGTAATGTTTCACAATAAAAGTCAGGAAATGAAGGCTTTTGAAAACAGGGAGGCTTTGCACTAAAATATGAGCAAATATACTTATCATACAGAGGGAATTAGGAATAAAGGCCTCTTTCTAATATAAGCCTGCTTCCAATAAAGGCCTGGTTCCCTCTGCAGTTGAGGTAAATGAAGGCCCCGGCCACTATTAGAGAAAATACGGTAATAACCTTACATTTCTTCCAAAGTCACATTATCTGCCTTGTCATACTGTGGACTGGGGATGACTACTTATGACTCCATTGCATCAACCATCCACCCGGCAAATGTTTTAATGATTGCTGGCTTGGAAAAACAACACTGTGGTCTCATTGATGCTCAGACCTGTCTGATTGTCTGTCTGATGTGTTTACATATGCTAACATATACTCAGACATAAAAGATGTGCACATACAGATATGCAGGTATGCTTTTTCACACACAGACACATGTGGGTTGCTGGTCCCTGGAGATTCACTCTGCAGGGTTTTGCGTGACTTGGAAAGAGCTGCACTGACTCCTCCTGGTGCCACTAACAGCTGATCTGTCATTCTGATCACAGAGCATAGATTCAACACTCAGTGGTCTCCCAGCAGCTTCTTGTTCACATGGCAGCTCAACCAATAAGTGAAATGAATGAAATGCAGGAAGTCTGCTTAGACACATTAGTTATTTAATTCAGTACAAATGAACAGGCTTTGATTGTAAATTGCTGTTAGTCACAAAATGATGACTTGCACAAATGCAAATCATCATTTGATTCATGGAATTCTTCTAAGTGATAGCAGCTCTGCCATTGCCATCACAATAATGATACAGCATTTTTATATCCTATGATCTATCACACAGGACATGCATTTATTGGTTAATGAATAAACTACAGCTTTTTGTCATTTCCCTCAGCTACAGTCGCATGCTTTCATCCACAGGTGAGGCAGAAAGGACACCCCCAAATAGCAATTATCCAATCGTAGCTTAGCAACTGTAACCAGGCACAGCAGGCCTGTCAAGCTTTGGATTTCTCCACATGTTGAAGTGGTGTGCTTGGAGCACTCAGGGGAGCAATGCTTGATATACAAGAGTTGGAGGTTTGTGTCTTTTATCACCTCTCCTAAAATACAAAATCAGAGGTGTAGAGAAACTGCTTGTTTATCTGCTCTGATGTCAGCTGTAAATGTTAACCGGCTAACTAACCTACCAACAGTAGTAACCTAGCATTTCCTCTGAAGGCAAGAGGCATGTCATTAGGTAACTACATTAGTTTATGGTGTTGCAGATTACACCAAGTTGCTACTTTATCAGAGTTAAAGATAGCAGCTCTGCTCTTACTCACCAGCAAATCCAGCCAAACTTGTGTTAGATAGTGTTACATTTGCCAAACTCATTGTTGTTCCTCAACTTCAAATCATTTTCTTTTGTATAAGTAGAGCATACTATTAAAATAGCAACATTAAGGCGTAAATCTAACCCATGTGTTGCCTGTCCTAAGTATATTTTTCAGTGAGTGGAGCTTAGTGAATGGTCGACTAAGCACTTCAGAAGCTTGGTTGTTGTTGTTTAATGTCACCTTCCAGTCAAAAATGTCTTTCTCCTCTTGTTCGTACAGTTGGGTGTTTGAGGTTCACTGTGCAGAGTGATGTATGTGCAGAGTTTGACAATAGAAACCCGTTTTCATATTCATCTTCTGAAAGTTGAAAGTTTCTCTGTGCTCACCTTAAATCTGAGTTTACAATTTTTATGCATGATTTGTGACATCACAACTAGTTTGGAGCCATTTTTGGTGAGGAAACTTGAAGCCTCCAGTGCACATAGATTGAGAATGGACTTTTCAGTGAGAAACATCTTGTGTCCAGCTTTTAAAATGATTTGCATATTTATATATTCTGGTTTGTCAATGAGGGAGAAGAAGAATATGTAATTTTAAGAATTTCCAACAATGTAATTGAACTTTTTTTTGGGGGGGGGCATATAAGACACAAATTATTATTCAAAGCAGGGTATTTTTATATATCTTAAAACATATCTGGAGGGGATCTTTAAACTTTCCTGGCTGAATCATCAGTACACAAAACTTAAATGATCTGAAGTCTTTTAAACAGAACTCAATTTTTACAAATCCTTATCATCACAGTAATTAGCAATATCCTGACCAGGGTAAGAGGGGAGAGACAGACCCTGAGCAGCATAAATGACTGCTGGATAATGATTTAATTGGTGAGTGTGCTGACCAAGAACACAACCAACAACCCTTGGGCAACATCTCAATTTATGGACCAGATGAATCCCGCTGTTTAGGTGAACACTTGCCCCATCCCATTGGCCGACTGAGGATAGTCCTGGAAGGAGGCTATAAAGCTGCCATTTTGGCAGGATGGATGGGGATTGTACACCGTGCTGGGAGAGGTGGCCCACCAGAGGCCTGGCAGTAATTACAGTAAATTGATGGTGGATGGTTTGTGTGTGGTGTGTCCACATCGACCTTGTAACATGGGTATGGGTTAAAGAGCACACACACAGAACGAAGATAAATATACAAGCCCACACTCACAAACTTGGCACGAATAGCAGTATGAAATGTAAGGTTCAGCGGATGTCAGGCTGTGTCATGTGACTAGAGATACTGAAGATATAGGCTCACTTCCAAACCAGCTGGACATTGATCATCGGAGTCCTCCAAGGTGCTGTTGAGTGGTTTGGACCAAGGCCAATCACAAGATCCTGGCCATAACCTGGAGAGTCACTGTCCCCTGTCTGTCACACATCATATCTCAGCTTCTTATAGTTCATTCTGTGTATTTTGCATCGTGTATTCATGTTTGAAAACACCAGACATTATATCGTTTTCACAAAACATTTTGAAAATAATGATTTTTACATACTGTATAAACGGTATTTATATCACAGACAAGATCTTGGATGCCACTAACCAGATTCACATGTCTTGTTACTGTTTTCTATATCTTTTCAAAAACGCCCTGGCTGGTTTATGGAGGTTATGGACATTTTACTTATTGGTTGGTGCAAAAGGGCCTGACTATAATAATAGGAATCACATGTTTACTTGCTTTACAATGCCAGTTGTGAAGACTTTTTTAGGCCACATGTTGGACTACTGGTGTGATATTAGTGAAATTTGGACGGATTATACATACATTTTTGCACTTAGTTCTGGTATTATAAAAATTACACTGATTGGAAATTAGTGTTAGTGGTATTATTTTACAAAACAAGTGAATTTCTTCCTGCTGTTTGCTCTGAATGGGTTAAAATAGAGGCAGATGCACATGACCTGTCAAAACACCTTAATGATTTTTTTCTCTTTTTTAAACATTTTAAAAAAGAACAGGAAATTAATTTAATGAACACCTTAATGACTGATAATTGTGATGCTCAATGAGAGTTTTCACGGCTCTATTTACCACATCCCTCTCCATTGTGGTTCTCAGCCTTTTAGTTTGTGACTCCTTAAAGGAGTAGGTCAACTGTGGGAAATATGCTAATTTGCTTTCCAACAAAACTCTCTTCTTTTTTTTTATTCTCAAATTGTTTCATTTGGAAAATTTTGTAGAAAAAAAATATCCAAGCAAAAAGCTACTATTCATTCAGAGTATTCATAAAAGATAAAAATGTGTAACATAAATATATATAAATATAAATATACTTTTCATCCCTTGTATTATCTTGTGACCCCTCAGAGGTTGATTATATAAATGAGAAGTCAAGATTTTCAAGACTTTTAAAGCTCAAATCAACCATTTGTCCACTTATGATCATACTTGAAGAGACATTGCATCATGTTAATGTTTGGCTTAGTGCTGCCTGCATCTTTTTACTGTGAGATGATTATATAAATCATATTGAGATGACATGTTGAGGGCAAATTTAATGACCAAATCTGTAAACGAAAATGACATTTTATAATTTCTCTGATTCCACAGATAATTTTATTAGTATTCATTTCTCATAAACCACAACTTTTAGTTAAAAAAAATTGGATGTAAGTATGTATGTATAGCTGATGCTTTGGCTTCCTATCCTTCATTTTTCCAGACCGTCACTATCTAATCCACCTGGCAGCTTGATATCTAAGTGGGCACTCAGGATCACACTTGAGGAACAGAGATGAGATTTAGTTACACACCCAGGAAGTGGAGCAAGGAGAAATTACGCTCTGCACGAGGATGAAATTATTACCTATTGGCAGGAGCTCACTAGTGTAAACATATCCTTCAGCTTATTGATCAAGACAACAAAATCACTTGATTGATGCTGATCGTGTTTGTATAAAAATCTGAATTCTGCCATTTTGCAGACATTACAAGGGAAGAATCCAGGAGTTGAGTAATGATTTGATATTATAATAAACATTTTTGCTGTACCTAATTAGTTTTCAATCAAGTGACAGAAGAAATATTTGCAAAATGACCAAAATGACAGTGAGAAAACCCTCCAACTCTGCTTCCGAGCCATCGGGCAGTGACATGCCCAACATTATCTCTCCTGGTGTCATATATTCATGTTTACATGGTACATATTAACCTTTGGTGGTATCAGTCCAAACTGTGGCCATGACCTGCGTGACCTGGCTGGCCTCTGTGGGTCAGAACAGAACAGGCCGAGTCCCAGAGCTTCAGCCAGACGGATCAATGACAGACTCAGGCCATCATTGATCAAGAGACGAAGATAGCTTTTTCACTCAACATGGAGCAGCTACAGTAAAGATGTTATTTGTGTGAAGGCTAGAATAAGATGGCATCCACATCAAGATGGCATCCACCTCCATCACCTATAAGTCTTCATAATGCTTAAATGTACAGCAAGTAAGACTTTCAGTGCCCTAATTGATGATAAGATGTGTACACAGGGTTTGTAAGGTTGTCAATCAATACCAGTGACTCACTGGCTTCTTTTTCAAAACCTCTTCAGCCTCACCTACATGTACTATTTCAGCTCAGTCTGAAGTTTTTCAAAAGAGCATGCTGTCAAATGCATTTCACCAAAGAGTAGTGTGGGGTAAACAGCACAACACAAACAGTTGTGGTCTGTTGAGCTGATGGATGATCAAATAAATTTTCTTTCTATTGAAATGTGACTCAGACTGTACATGTACTTGTTATCTACATTTACAGCAATTTAGAAATTATCATTTTGGGGCGAAAGACTAAATTTTTTGCCTTAAGGAAAGTCTGCAGATCAAAAGCACAACTTTATTATTAAAGACTTTAGGGCTGCACCCGAATCAGAATTTTGTCAGTCATATTGGATTTGACTGTTCAATATGAGGATTAGATTATTTGTTCCATTTTCATATAGACTATCTGGCAATCAGAAAATTCATTGTGCTGATTTCGACCACATTAACAAAATCAAATGCGGACAGAGTCATGGGAACATATTTTTGAACACTTAAAATCATTAAAAGACAATTGCATATAATGCAAGATTTGAGCCTATTTGAATTGCTGACATATAATGTCGGTCTACCATATGGATTTGTTGGAATAATGAGACAGGCAGCACACATGTATTTCTGTTTAAATCAAGCTCTCATAGGCTAACTTTTTATTTATTTCACTTTAAACATTAAAAACAATGTGTATAAATAATAAACAAATTAAACACTATGAAACAATCTCTATTTCAACAAGATAGGCCTTCTTCTTTATGTTCTTTTTAAATATAAAAACTAATACATAAATCTAAACAAGAATAAATTAACAAATTAAATTATTTAAGATTGGAATTATTTTTGGATAAAAAACAATAAAACAGTAGGCTTGAAAATTTTAAATAAACGGCATTGTCCGCTTTAAAATAACTTCTCATCTTCAACAGGATAGGCTTATTAGGCTACTGTATTTCTCTTTAAAAATAAAATAAATCAATCTTAAGTGTAAACAAATAATTAAACAAATTAAACACTTGCAATTTAAGATTTGGAGTGACAATTAAACATCTTCAAATCTTCTTGAATCATGATTTGACGGACACAAAAACCCAACCTTCAATCTAAATCTGCACAGCCTTGTTTTCAATTTTTTGTTTCTTTTGCAACTTTACATTTGGTCATGAAAGTGATGATCATCTTTAATTGGGACGTATCATGCACATTTCCTGGTCTGTATTTATATTCTGGGGCTCTACTGGAATATCTTTGCATGATTTACAGTTAAAAAAAACTACTTATTTATCTTGTACTGGCCTTTTTTGCAGCCCCTCAGTTCAGCCTCTGTCTGAAACAGGTATTATAGCTCCTGTCTCTTTAAGGCCCCCCTTCCTGATGAGCCCACTCTTTTCTGATTGGCCAACTTCAGGAAGCTTCCACCAGCTCCGGAGGCTACATAAACAAACAGTAGTAGTAGGATTTCACGTTTTTTCTCATTCTTTTCTCAAAATGGAAACAAATACACCCGTATATGTTCGATTCCAAATCTGATCCAGAATATGAGAGTGGATGATGTGAACAACCTGAGCAACACCAAAAGTCATGGAACGACGCAAAGACTGATGTCATCATGAGGAGGAAGTAGAGGTAACATTGCAAACAGAGCGTTCAGAGCAGACTGAAGCCCTGACTTTTGACTTTCAGGGAGCATTTTTACATAGGTTCACCTCAAGTTTTGGAACTCTGTCCGTGTTTAACATAGACATTCAACATCATAAATCAATCATAAAAACAGCAGCATAAAAATCACGATATGTCCCCTTTAAAGGACCATACCTTGCAAGTTTTAGTCCCTTAACAACAAATCTTGTATCCTATACTTAACATTTTTGTTGTCAACACAGCAGGAATTCTGACACTGACCTTCCCCTTTCCAAAAACAATATATTGTTGCCATCTTTTGTATATCTTTAACCTGAATATATGAATGTTTCCCCAATGCCGTGGGCCTCTCTTGCCATAGCAACTCTGAATGAGGCCTCATTGCCTTCAGGTTCTTGCTAACTGTTTTTCCTTGAAACGCCTCCAGTCTCTGAAAATCAAGAGGCTTATTTACTAACTCAACATAAGTGGTGCAGGTTGTATGCTATCATTAGCTAACACTTCTTTACAAAACATAAACTGCGACTACGGTGAGTCACTTGACTCAGTCTCAGCTCAAGGTACTGTTCATCATATTTCCAACATCTGGGTTTAGCCCCTGTTTTAGGTTGCGATGCTCTTGGTGTCAAAAATCACTTTGTTTTTCTATTTCAAGCACCTTAATTGTATCAATGAGATGTGCATCACAGCCACTGCTGCAGCTGCTACTGCTGTCAATACTGATGAGCCTGTTGTTTTCAGAGCACCAGCATGATTAATTGATTGAGAGAAAATTAATCAGCAACGATTCGTTAATCAAATAATCATTTCTGTATTTTTCAAGCAAAAAGGCCAAATACTCTCTTGTTTCAGTTTCTCAAATGTGATGATTTGCTGCTTTTCTTTGTCATATGTAACAGTAAATTAAACCCTTTAGGTTTTAGACTGTTGGTCAGACAAAACTAAACATCACTGCAGGCTCTGAGAAACTGTGAATGCCATTTTTTTCACATTTTATAAACTAAACGATCAATCTCTTAATCAAGAAAATAATTGGCAGATTAATCAATGATGACAATAATTGTTAGTTGCAGCCCTAGTTAGTTGTGATGTAAAATATATGTGATTTATTGTAAAAGGGCACAAACATGCAAAGCTTTTAAAACATTAACGTCTATAGTCTTAAAATGTGACTTTAATAATTATGTAATCTATGGCACACTGTTTTGCGTGGTACTGACATGTTAGATCATTTGCTGCTACATTCCCATATAACTTTTCCATGTAGCATGTTTGTAATGATTGAATGATTGTTTGGTGTGACGTGTATTACTGTTAACTCATATTCTTTTTTTTTTTTAAAGGATTTTTGTGCATTTTATGTCTTTATTATCAAGTGGACAGATAAGCGATGACAGGAAATGAGGGAGAGAGTGAGAACAGAACGAATGACATGCAACAAAGGTCCACTGTCAGACTCAGCAGAAGTATCTTGCTTTTAAAAAAAATAAAAAAGTAAAAAAAATGATAGCCCCTGATGTGCTGAAATCACCAAATGCTGAGAGCAAAAGATGAATTGAAGAGGGTGAAATACAGAGATGGGTAGAAGAAACCCATTTTGAGCTCGGTGCTCTTTCTAAGGCAGCATTGAACCTAGTGTAGTTTTGCAAATATAAAATGTTGATATGCAGTTTTCTGACACAGAAGTGATCTTAGAGTGACATAGTGTTTGAGATCTTCATTAATGTAGTAGAAAGCATCACTCTGGTCATTTTATTGTGGCAGGGGCTTCTCTAAAGAGTGTTTGGGAGCTGTGAAGAACCAAGAGTAGGGGTGAGAATATATAGACACAGCTGTGGGAGAGCAGAGAGCATGAGGAGGTTATGATGAAGAGTATTAAGAAGAAAAGGAAGGTGCTAAAAAAGAGGGAAGGCTGAGGAGGAAAAAGGAACAGAGGAATGGAGGACAGTGGTGTTTTTGTGTATGTGTGAGTGAAAGAGAGAGATAGATAAAGGGAGGAGAGAAAGAAAGAAAGACCACAGTCCAAGAGGAGGAGGGACACCAGGAGGAGACTTGTGCGACAGAGGGAGGGAGAGCATAGGAGAGATGATGATTTGTGGCTCTCTCCAGTGTGCTAGCGTTACAGGAATGGCCCTCCAGGGCAGCATGAAAAGCCTCTTGATTGTTAGGAGTGGTAACCGGAGCCCGCAGCTCCTTGCCCTGATAGATTTATTTACATTTCAGCGCCTGGACCCCACTCAGAAAAAAATGATACGAGGCAGCCAGGGCATCAATATTTTGTAGTAGTGATGATCCTCCTTTACCCAACCCCCGGCTCTTTGTTTCATGACGATGACTTAATGCTGCTGGTGATGCTGCATGTTGCTCTGGTCAGTCATTGGATTATTCTTGGCCATTATAGTGTATCTGTAGTCTACGTTTGGATACCTAATATAAAACAATGCCTCTAGAGATAATTTTCGATGGCCGAGCAGATTTCATGGGGAGTTGTTCTGTCTGTAATTAACTTTAACTAACATAGACTGACTTTAACTAACACTTAATCAATGGCTATTTAATGAACATGATTGCATTATCACATCTGATTGTGCACACTACGGCACTTCTCAGTTGTTGTACCACTATGATTACTTTCAAGTCACTCCAAATGCCCAGGCTGTCACTTCATTTTGAAAGGCTTAAAGACATTTGTGCAGAACCCCCGCTGTGTCAAATATTACACCAACTGTGTAATCTAAAATTATAAATGCTCCTCAAAGTTTTAATATGTGCCTACTATGTAATTACTACAAATCAGACAAAGAATGCCACATTCTCTCTCAGCTTTTTAAGTCTGTATCTCTGTCTGTATAGTGTTAACTTACTGCTTATTTTTTATTTAACCTGAGAAGACACATTTTTTTCAGTATTATCTGTTAGATTTCCACCACAACAAATATTCTCCACTGTTGGCCAGTAACTCTTAAGTGGGAAGAGATCAATTCTCACTCACATTTTCCAGCCAGTCAGAGGAAACACTGCACACAGTCCCACCTCTGAAACCTCTGGGCTCCTGCCCCGTCGGAGGTTAGCGGCAGGCATCGACTGAGTGTTTCTTTGCAAGTGGAGAATGAAAAATGAGAGAAGAGCTTGCAGAGTGATGACAGGAAGACGGGTGTTAGCATTAGGTTGTTGATTTTGAATAAAATAAAACTTAAAGATCCCTTCCAGACATATTGTAAGACATATATAAAGAATCATCTTTGAATTATAATTTGTGTCTACTATTGTTTTACCACAAAAAAAGCACAAATCCTTAATATGACATCTGCTCCTTCTACTTTATTAAAAAAAATCCAGAATCTATGAATATGCAAATACTTTTCATTTCAAAAGTTTAACTGCTGGATATAAGATGTCTCCTACTTCATTGAAAGTCCATTCTCAGTGTATGTGCACTGGAGGTTTCAAGTTTTCACATCACACATTTGTAAGGTGAGTACTGAACCGCAACTGGCTCCAAACTATTTGTGATATCACAAATCATGTTCCTAGGTACACACCTTTAAATCAGATTATCAGTGAGCACAGAGAAACTTTCCACTTTCATCAGATCAATGTGATGAAACTGCCAAAATCTGCGCATACATCTAGAGCTACAACGATTGTCAATCAATTGATTAGTCAATCGACAGAAAATTAATTGCCAAATATTTTGATAATCATTAATCATTGAGAAAAAAAATGCTAAAAATTCTCTTGTTCCAACTTCTTGAAATGTGAATATGTACTTCTATGATAGTAAACTGATTATCTTTGGGTTGTGGACTGTTGGTCCAGACAGATCGACAGATTGATCGATAATGAAAATAATCTGTAGCGGCAGCCCTACATACAACATCCTGCACATTGATGCTTAAACATCCAACTGAAAGAACAAGAAGAAAAACACATTTTTGAACAGAGGAGGACTTTAAAAAAAATGAATAAATGAATAAAAACTTTTTCAGTTGTCTGTTTGGAAAGACTGAATTTTGCCACAGGTTGAAAAAAAATATCATATAAAACTATGTAAAACTGTGTAGCTATCTGTTAATGAACAAAACTGGAAAAATGTGGACTGTGCAATTTGGTGGGTTGAAAATTAGGAAAACACAGTAATTCAGCTTCTATAGAGATGAATTTGACTGTTAGAGAAAGGTACAAGCAGTGAGGTGGAAAATAAGAGCAAATCATTTTCTTGAAGAGAAAATACAGAAGACGGTAAATGAAGACACACTAAAGTTCAGACTGAGCAGCCGGGCATCCTGCTGAATTATGGTACCAAACAACTACCTGCTAATGTCCTGTTAGTCCATTAGAGCAGCTACTAAATGCCAATGTGATGACTGTTATTATAGTTAGTTGGTCTTGGTAATGCCACATGATAATTGCATTTGATTTTGAGAAAACATAAACAAAAAAAAATCACAGAGTGGTTTTAAAGTAGAGGTCAAAGTTGGTTTCTTTCCCCCTGACTGGTTTTTTGGAACCATTTCTTGAGTGAAACAGCACAATCCTCATAACCGAACTGTCACATTACTTCTCATAATGTGTGATTTTGATGAGAATAAACTTCTTTTATCTTCTGTAAGATAATCCATGCTTAAGCTTCACAGTGCCATCACAGTGACAGTGACATTCACCATCAGCTTGTGCCTTGTTGTTACACATAGGGTGAGGGTCGGCAGTGGCCGTAACACTTGTATTGAGTGATTTTTCCAAGAGAACAAACAGAAGGGACCAGCAGCAGTAGCAGAAGCTCTGGACAGCCAGCAGATTTCCACAAGCAGACGGCTCTCAATCTTAAGTGGAAGAGCAGCAGCCTCTCCCATTTAGGATAGTGAGCTATTTAGCCTGACAGCCATTAAATATGAATTAAAAACCACACAGGCCTCTTTGCCTTCGAAAATGTCATTACATATCTTTATGGCAGCCGATTGTTGAATAAGCAGTTTGCAGGGCTCCCCTGAGGGCAAGACTGGGGATGTGGAGTGGAGTGAAGTGGATGGAGGGAGGGGAGGGAGGAAGAAACAGGGGTGGTCAGATGAGTGCTGGAGTGGAGAGATGGTAGGATGGGATAGGGGACAGATGGGTAGAAGAGCGAGGAGGAATGAGAGGATGAGTGAAGGGATGGCAGAACAAAAACACAAAGGGGGGGAGAGGGAGGTAGGGGTGGATGGCCACGTGTGGAAGAGAGGCATGGAGGATGGAAAGAGCACAGTGGAGGAATAACGAAAAGGCAGGTCTGCCATAACGGATGAGGCCTAATAGCAGCTGAAATGGAATCTACATTACAGGTCCTAACTGAGTGCAGTACTTCAGGGGCCGGGCCCCGAAAGGAGCAAATAATAGCGCTGGCTTGAAGTGGTGCTTCAGGTTCTCTCCAGCAGATGAGGGAGATGTGTAGGGGGTAAATGAGATTGAAGGGGAAGGGGAGTACTTCAGAGAGATACTGTCCTTCTTAATATTTTCAGGGTTGTTAAAAATGTCTCAAAAGGTCAGCGTGTGCCTGGCCACTCGTTTTATTGTGCAGTGTTTATGGCGCGGCCAGGAAGCCCCAACCGCTGGGCTGTAATTATCCAAGCTTCACCTCGAAATCGTGACGGCTATTGTTAAAGAAATAAAGACGTTACAGTTGGTCTTGTTATGTTCTTGAATACACCCTTTGTTGCGCTAATACAGCTAATTTCATTTAAATATATTTGATATACCCTCCCGACAAATGACATTCAATAAGGTTATTTTCACTAATGCACTTAAGTTTATGATACACAATAATGAATCAGGCTGTCAAGAGGACCACCAAATGAGAGAAAAAATACATTTGCTGTAATGTATTCTATTTCATATTATTATTTTCCATCAGTCAAAACCTCCTTGTCTGATGTAGCTGCAACAAAAGAACAGTGCAAAAGTACTTGCCATTGTCATCCCTCAATGACAGAGTACTAATGCTGTTTTCAAGAATCTGTAATTTGGCTTCATTTTGCCGCTGAACCTTGAATGTTTTGACATAAAAAGTCACGGAAGAACATCAGTCAACAAATCTTTCCCTGTATTTTCAGCATCATCATAAGGATTGGTGATTCAATTGATTGCAAAGACAAAAATTACATACATTTCATATCCAAATGACATTTTTACTGCTATAATTTGCTCTTACCTGCAGACCCTTTTCACTCTCTGATTACACGCCTGGATATAAAATGCAGACATGTAACATAGCGGTCACACTGGTTACAATGTTGTTTCATTAGCCAGCTGATTGGATGGATTGACAGCTGGATGAATATACGATGAACAGATAGATGGTTACATGTAATAACGGAGGGATGGATGAAGAAATGAACAGACAGATGGAGAGGCAGACAGCCTGCCAGACGTGAGCAGCCAGTGATTGTTGTTCTATTGACCATGTGATTGGTCAATACATTGCTCCGTCTGAAACATTATCTACCACTATCAGGTTGTCCCAAGCTGTCTACAAAAACAGAAAAGGTCTACAAGTTATTTATTCAATAAAAGCATGTAGCAGCAGTCAACACAGGCATAGCTATCCACATATTCAGGACTAGCCTGCTCACTTTTGCTAGTTTCTTGTATGTGCTGCACCAGATTCACGCCTATTCAGTCCAATTCCTACTCCTGTTCCAAACGACGACGGCAATATTTCGGTCGAGCTTCTACAAACAGAGGTTCACGGCTTCACTTGCACTCTCCTTCTCCCTGCATCGCTCTATTTTGCGAGTGTGTGCGTGTGTGTGTGTGTGTGTGTGTATGTGTGTGCTTTCACTCCTGTCAGTCCACTTAAGGGCCTTTGGTTTCAGAGGAGGCCATTGTGTTTCCTCCATCGCCTAGCAACCATCATCAAGGCCAGCACTCCATTGTTGCGGAGGCTGAGCACCTGAATTGCCTGCTGCCTGTTTCTACTTTTCAAAATTGTACTGTAATTTCACAAAGTGGCGTTTCAGCATTAGAGAGAGAGAGATGGCCGTGCTCCAAATTGGAGGGCTATGAAAATTGGGGGAAGCTTCATTTGGTGGTTTCACATCAGGAGCTGCGTGCATTTGCAAAAGCCACACAAACAGAGAAACGAAGACGTTCGGCACATTGTGTGTTCAGCTGGCGACGGCAAAATGAAAACAAACACTGAACGATTTATATTTCAACCTATAATGTATGTGTGCGTGTGTGCGTGTGTGTGTGTGAGAGAGAGGAAGATGGAGTAGAGAGAGAGTGCTAAAGACAGGAACAGAAACTGAGATAAAGAGATGCCTGCAAGGGTTTTTGTGAATTTACAGCAGATCTGTGTTTATAGATTCATCGTCTGTTGAAATGTACTTTATAAACTGACAGATTGATACAGAGAGATAGAAAGCCACAAACAGAAACAGACAAAGACTGAAGAAAGAGAGAGAGAGATAGAGAGAGAGGAGAGAGAGAGAGAAGGAGAGAGAGAGGTAGGGAGAGGGAGGGAGAGAGAAGTGGAGATACAGAGAGGGGAAAAAAAAGGGAGAAAATGGGAAAAAATATGAACAGAGCAACATGTAGTGGGCAGGACTTCAGTGCTGAAAAGGTTTGTGGGCTAGATTTTTCTCAGTGACGTCATTTTTACTCAGTTTCCTTGAATAGCACCTGTGTGCATGGGGGCTGTCTGTCTGTCAGTTCTGAGTAAAAACATAACCCATGCCAGCAAAAACATATCTATCAGTGTTCTCCACTGGCCAACAGAGGCCAACATCGACTCTGTCGACTTGAACGCTAGGTGTTAGAGATCGGCCCCCTCAAGCCCTGTATTGTCTTAGCCCCAAAAGCAATTTAGGTTTTAGCATATTTTCTGTGAGCCTACAAACATTTTTTTCACACATCTTTTTTGTGAATTCAAGTGAGTTTAATTTTTTTGACAAAGACTGCGCTTTCTCTTTGTGCAGTGAAAATTGCTCTTTTTTTTGTGTGCGTGCAATCAACGCCCTTGTGGATGACCCCAGGTGCCTAATTCAGTAATGGTAAGTGCCAATAATTTTACCATCAGATAAATCTGTGTCTCTCATTATAGTTGTTATCTTTGTATTGTTTTGCCTGACACATACCGAGAATATTTGTACCGCCTTTTGAATATTTACTGTCTTTTTTTCTGTTCATTGCGACAGTTTACCAGTGAAATGTTTTTCCCCATTATTTGTGACTGTCTTGCCATTGTCTGTCAATGTCACCCACTTTCTCTTATTGATTTTCAATTGTACAACTGGTCCATTCTGTCTCTGAATCCCTGTATTTAACATCAAACTGCTGCACACTGATGTGACATCCACACAAATCTGGTTGCTCTTAATCATTCCCATAAAAAAGCGATTAAAATACACAAGAACACACACAAACAGGCAGTTATATTCCAACATGCACACACCAGACTGACATACTGTAGTTATATGCACACACAAATACATGCAATGCAAAAGCACACACACACACACACACACACACACACACACATGCAGATCAGGTTTCATTGTGTCTGTGCAGTCCACACGCACACATACACACAGGGTTGTCTGTGTAGAGGGTCCGGTGAGATAGCAGCACTGTTGGCCGACGTGCTATCAAGTTTCAGTAAATATTCACATAATTCTGTGCTTTTACGTTCAGTAGGAATCAATTTCACACAATAAAATTGTACACAAAGCATAAGTGCAGAGCGATGAATGCAGAACTAATTAGATACATTTTCTTAGTGAAGATTGAAGAATAGATTTATAAAAAAATGTTAAAAGAAAGATGCGATTTTATCTATTCGAAATGAAGAATAAGTTTGCTCATGATGTCAAGACAATCCTACTGCCAATAGCTATATCTTACTCTTAATTCCTTGAATATGAGTTCACTACATAAGTATGTGATAATTTAAATATATAGAGTGACGTGGTGGTATAACACCTAAAATTAAAGTGCTTTTTCTAATATAAATCATGCATCTAGTGTGTTGGTATAAATTGTTCACTGCAATATGTGTCAATCACTGTAAAATGTGTCCATCACTGTAATATGTGTCCACCTAAAGCATTAACAAAATGGCAAAGTGCCAGTGAGAAACGACTGGCTTTAAGTCTTCCCTCAAAGGCTGACTCCAGACGTCGAAAACGTTATTATTAATGTTAAATTATTGATCATTATTGATGACATAAAAACCTTACCTGGAACCTATAAACTTAATTCACTTGAGTACAGTACATGCATGTAGAAGAAATGGTGAATTAATGCAGCAGTTTTCAGCCGGGGGGGGGGTTGGGGCAGCACAGGGATTTCACTGGAGATGATTAGAACTGATGAATTCATAGATAAGAAAATGCAAAACTTAAATACTTTTGTATGTAAAATAATTAATTTTTTTGCAGCCTCCTATAGGTTCTGTCAATAAGTAATCAATTAAAACTGCTGGAAAATGAGAGAAAAATCAATATCTGATGGAAAAATCCACCAATCTGCTTCAAAAATATATGATACAGTTTCAGTAGAGGTTTTAAATTTTTCCCTCATTGCTGCATGAAGTGTAAAGGGAATTAATGTGCTCACAGCATCTTTTTTCTTCACCGTTCACCTAATTTATTTCAGCAGCATCACTGATTGACACTGAACTGATTAACACTGACGTCAGCATATAAAAAACACAGTGCAGTGACTGAAAGACAACTCGTCAGTGGCTGCTCTCTCTGTTCAAGCGTGCAGGGTTGTACTGAGCCTTGGATCACATAGTTTGTCCTGGCAGATAACCCTGATGCTGATCCCTGGCCCTGCTTCAAACCTCTCTGCCTGTACTCATCCCTCGGCCTTGGCCCTCCTCAAGAACATCAGGCTCTCAGAAACTGAACCCTCCACAGGTTCATACAAAAGTGTTTGTTCCATATTTCAAGTGCAGTACATAGATGACAGTTTATGCTGTTTACACCACGTGGTGGCAAAAGCAAACAAAACATTCAAATGTGATGCACATACACAGATGATAACTTTATGACTCCTGTTTTCAAATATGAAAAATAGTAGATGACAGATAATGAAGCAGTCACATAGAGATAATTGAGGTATTTAAGTGTGTTTCTTTCAAGCATGTCTTCAAGCGCATTTACAGATTGTTTCTTGACAGGCTGCCAACTCTTGTTTCATTTTATCTGTGAGCACAAACAGAAGGCCGCTCAGGACTGCCAGTTCTGCTATGAAAAACATACTCCGGCCTTTAACTGAGAGGTTTGAGGGTATAAAAGTTTGGTTTGAAGGGGAACTGTGGGGGGTTTTGTTAGAACGCTCCTTCAGTCCTCCCTCGTCTCCACAGGAGGATTTGTATCATACATTAGCTCAAGGAGGCCACCTTGAGTATGGCTTGTGTGCTTGGCAACAGAACAGGAAGGAGTATGCAGTGACACATTTTTTTATTTTAGAAAAAGCTCAATTATTTGACAAAAACAGATAAATCTTACATGGCCTTCACTGTCTGGATGAGAGTCCATGGCAGCATGGAAGACTAGTGATTTTGTTGTTTTGTGTTTAAACTGACAACAATTCATTGTCTCCCTCACTGCTTTGAGACACAGCTCTGATTTCCTAGTTGCATATTAAAATGATCCTTTAAAAAAATCCAGTTGCCTTCCAAGAAAAGTAAAACACCCTGATGCCTTACTCCTCTGCACAACAGACATACTGGACTAAACTGGACCAAATAAAGATGTATCCCCATGGAGACAATTTTGGGTGAAAAACAAATGTTAAAGGCATGGTAACTGTTCTTTGAAATACAAATAATGTATTTTAAATATTTGAACTTGCTTGAAATGCAGTTTCTTAATAGAATGGGGAAAAAAATACTTCTATCAATCAATATAGCTGCATTTAGCTGACTTATCGATAGAAAAGTAATTGGGTATTTTTAACTATGTGTATAAAAGTAATTGCAGATTTTCAGCTGATCATTTTGTTTGACTTCAGAGTGATTTACTTGTTTTAATTGACTTTTCTTACAGGAATCCAGGCTGATATCTGCAGGGTCTTTGGTAAGTGATGTTTTTTTTTTTTCTTTCCCTCCTGTCTGGATGAGACGACAGCATACAGAAAGAAGTCGAATTTGACTGGTAAGAAACACAAATTTGTTGTGAGGTAATTTCTTAAAATTGCAGAGCATTTTGGATCAAATTACTGTTAGAATTCTAAACATTCTGTGTTTGAATAGATATTATAATGATCTATATATAATGATCTGAAACTGTAGCTGCAGTGTCTCAGAGGTATTGATTGATTTAGCAAGCTGTGTCCACATACAAATGCATCTGTTGTTAATCTGCTTATTTTCACACGCTTGTGGAGGTAATTTTCTTTTCTTTTATCTTGTCATTCTCCTGAGCTGAAGGGTGGCTGTGATAAAAAAAAAACAGATGAAGCAAGACTTGTTCAGCTTTTCCACAGTCAGATCATTCTGATTGTGCATTAGGTTAATTATTGGTTTAAAGTCAATACATCCATGAATTTGGGTTAATCCCATCACCCTGATCGTATCTATACTTAACTGGACTCCAACCTATTTAACAGCCTACTTCAGAATATTGAACTATGAATGATGGAAAACCCCGAGGGCCCAGGTTATGGGTAATGTTTATATTGACTTTCCCTTCAATTTATTTCATTTCAACCTTATTACTTGCCCTTTTGCTTTCCATAAATTAATCCCTGTACTCAGAATGCAAATCAAATATAGAAATACTCATACAAGCCAAAATAAAGAACAAATCAAGTCAAACTGATGACTTTAAACCCCTTTAATGATGGCATTTTAAACATCACATCACAGATGACTTAAAGACAGAGGAGTATAACAGACAAACACCAGTGAAGCATCCTGAGCATTAGCCCATGGATGTTATTGCAGCTGGAACAAACCAACAATAAGCTCTACTGGGGGGGGAGCAGGGCCTTGGTCTGGTCCATCACCTGCTTGAAGAACTTCTCCATGATGTCGGTCAGAGGCTTGACCTGGGCGTGGAAGTTGTCGGTCAGTGGCTTGACCTGGGCATTGAAGTTGTCGGTCAGTGGCTTGATCTGATCCTCAATGTTGGCGATGAATGGCTTGACCTGCTCCTGCAGCTTGGCGGCCTCAGCCTGGACCTTCTCAACCAGAGGCTGGATCTGGGCCCTGCTGTCTTCCATGTAAGTCCTATGATTATAGAAGGTGAAAAAAGTGAAAAAAACAAACAAAAAAAACAATCACTGCTACTGATTATGACTTGCATTCTAATAAAGAAAAATGAACTAAAACTGTCTGACCATTTATTATTTTGTGTGAAAATTTTCCATTAAAAACTGTTGTGGCTGACAACTGATTACATTTGGTTCTACATCAGATCAATCACGGTATATGCTGTTTGGTTTTACAGTACAAAAACAACCTTCTTACTATCCAAAGCCCATAATGGTGACTGTGCTTTAGCCTTATGTTTTACATATAATTTGCATCATAAATACGATTTGTTTATCTTGAAAATTGACTTAAAAGTGACACATTTATTGCTCCTAAAGCCACTTTTTGTCAGTGGTGGGATTTATCAATTACATGAGATTTTCAGTATTTTTTAATTTCAAATAATTATTAAAGTGTATAACCAGTAAAAGTAAGTAAAAAATAAAGGAATAAAGTAAAAATTTCTGTCATACATTCTCAGTGACACATCTTAACACACTGCCCATTTATGTTTAGAGTTTATGATTGAATAATTTCACCAGTGTCTTATTCAACTTGCAGCTTACATTGAGAGGAGTTTAGATTCAATTACTAGTTCATAAAACAATGATGGAAGACTGAACATAGTGTAGTTAGTGTAGATTGGAGGTCAAGCAGTAGATAATGAAGACAGAGCAAGAGAGTAAAGGTAGATGTTTCTGTTGGTTGTTACTTACTGGGCAGTGTTGGTCACCTCAAGAGCCTTCACCTTCTCCACCATTTCCTGGGTTGCGCTGGTGATGCTGGTTGACATGTCATTGATGAGCTTAGTAATTTTGTCCACCTCAGCCTGGACATCACGCTTCACCAGTGACACGGACTCAGTGCCTGCAAACACACATTTTAAGCTTTTTATTAAAATTCACTAAGTTAAATTAAAATGTACATACTGCATTGTTTG
This sequence comes from Thunnus maccoyii, assembly GCF_910596095.1. Lineage (NCBI taxonomy): Eukaryota > Metazoa > Chordata > Actinopteri > Scombriformes > Scombridae > Thunnus > Thunnus maccoyii. Next base: position 8,065,327 of record NC_056542.1, read on the forward strand.
AAGACAGTGAAGAGGATGTGCAGTAATGCCTTCGGTCACACAGTCTTAAGGGTACAGGCCTGCACATTTACACTATTTGATGAGCACTAGTTTTCTGAATTTGGTTGATTTTTAGGTGTTCATTGAATTCAGAATTTAAATGGTCCTCTGTGGATTCAGAGAAGTCTTCAAAATGTATAACATACTTTAAAATGCTTACTGCACGGTGGTGAAGTTAAAATAAAAGCAGTTTTTAGCTATTGAAAAGTACGATAGAAAAGGTTTTCATGTGCAGAAAATGACTTTAAATTAAATGACATTAAATACTATTTTTCTGTAATCAGTGGAAACAAGTCTTACCATGGGCAACAGCCAGCACAACAACAAGAGCGGCAACAAGGGAGAATTTCATGGCTGCAGCTGAGCAAGATCAACCTAGAAAAAGTTAGGAAAGAGGATTAGTCCGACAATATGCATGTGGTAAAGCAGTAACAGTACATACTCATTTACAGTGGTTTCTGATAATGTAAGCAATTTAAGTCATAGTAAAGGTGTTTTTCTCTATGTGAACAGTACATTCCTGTCTACAGCCATTCAAAGAATGAGAAACACCAAAGCACAGCAGCAAGAGACATACCTTAACTCCTGGGGTTCTTGGACCTAACGGTGCCTTCTGTCAGGTAGCCAAAGGCTTTTATAGCTCCAGGGGATGAGTAAGTCATGGCTAATCAGAATTTAATCACTTCCAACGTTAAGACGTGACCTCACAAGAGGAGAATAATCATTGTGTTGGCTGAACCTTGATGCTTGATAGCTGTCACAAAGTAGACACAAAGTCCACTCTGAGTGTTTGTGTGTGTGTGAGTTGAAGAGAAACAGTGATTAATCAAGAACTGTTGTCTGCTGAGACCTGATGAATCTTTACTTTATTATTAATTCAGTGCATTCATTCACAAAGATATAACTAAATATACATCATCTGAAAAAAAAGTTTATTCGTATTTAATTTTGTATCTGTTTTGTATTGTATTTTTATCTGATTTTGTATTTCTATTTTTAGCTTGTAAAGTTTTTATACACTGTATATTGTGTTTATAGTTTAAATTCTCATAGTTTTGTATTTTAATCTTGTTAAAATTTGTATATACTGTGCTTATAGTTTACATTTTCATAGTTTTATATTTAATTCTCAACTCTGGTTATCTACAGCAGCCGTAAGTGAGCACAAAGTAAGAATTTCATTACACAATACAATTGACTGTTCTCTGTGCATATGACAATAAAGATTTCATTCGATCTGAGAAAAAGAAAAACTAAGTGGTGTACTATTGAGGTGCAAAATAACCATGAAAGAGCAGGCAACACACATTTGAAAAACAACTTTATAAAGATTTAATGTTCAACTCATGATTTTCGGTCATTCTGAGCAAAATAATGTTTGTGTGTGTGAGTTTTTTTCCTTTTTACTAATATGCATTATACAGTATGTAATGTATGAGAGTTTATTTTTAGGTGATAGCAGCGGTTAATCCTTGATTGTTTGTCTACTTATCACAGGGTCAGCTGATGAAACAGATTTACTCACTTGTGCTGACAGAGCCTTGGACCCATATGTACTCTGTCCTATCAGCAGTTGCTCCATACTGTATCTACAATCTACAGCAGGCTGTGAGATGAGCATCTGATAAACTCATCACAAACAATAGAGTAGTAGGTACTGTAGTTCTCATGTGTGTCATCATGTGTTTTACTGTATGTTGCTTCATATTTTTAAAACCACCACACTTAATGTCACCGAACAATGTTTCTACACATTAAATGGTTAAAATTCTTTTGTATTTATGTGTATTTTATTTATTATCCTTTTAGTTTTTAAGCACATATTGGTTTCTGTAGACAGGCAGTAGACAAGGTTGGACATTTTGTGTCAGCAATGTCACTCTGGCAACCTACTTAGCCATCTGTTTTTGTACCTCTTGATATTGTACTCCTTGCTCTGGAACAACAAGTATAATAAACTGATTACAGGAAATTCTCATATCTTTAACAGACGTCGTGCAAAGTTTAAGTGTCATTAACAAAAATGTTCTTGCATGAAATACTTTTCAGTGTTTACATGGCAGACGTGTTGGACCTTCTTGAAGCAGGAGGCGACTTTCCTATGGATGAGGATGGTGATGGTAATAATTATACTTGTGAACTTTAGTGGATGAATTATGTGTAAATATTGAGGTTTGTAGCAAACTGGCCATGGCTGAAAATGCACCAAACGTCAGACTGCGTGGTTCAGGCCTTTGAGATGCTAACATGCTAATGTTAAGCTAACAACACTGGTATTTCATTCAAACGCTCTCGCTCATGGTTATTAAAAACCCTAAAGGTCACTTTTATAAAACATTTCCACCTTTCATCGGTTAAGATGTATTTCTTAAAGGGTGCTGTTATTTTTAGTAGTTATTCCTTTGAACGACATCTTGAATTCTGCCTTTCAAATCATATTTGAACAGTGAAAGCTGTCTGTTCAGTTTCAAATAGCTAAAGTCAGTGGGCTTTGTTTGGGCTTCATTATAGCTCCTGATAAGTCAGGAACAGACTTATTGTAATTTAAAACTGCATGAATACAACTGAGAGTCCATTCAGGATGAATGTTGATTTAGAAAGACTTTAAGAAAAATATTTTGCCGCAACTGAATGAAGTAGAATTAAGTAACAAGTTTTCATTGTTTGGTAGATTCATGTCAGATTATAGATGTGACTATTGACCTTTACGTGACCACATATTGATACAGAGGTGATGTGCACATTTACATGCTTGCATGCTAGTTAAACATCCATAAGATTAAAGTTCAGGTCAACTCTTATCTTTCCTTAGCATGCTGTAAACTGACATTAGGCCTAAATAGCATACTTTTGTGTTAAATAATGGGGATAGTCTTCACACATACATCTAAACAAATTAAAGATTTATGACATTTGGGGGAATTACAAGAAATATTTTTTAATGTTGTCAGATCATCTTCAAGTAATTGTGGTTATCTATAGTTCACTTGAAATGAACTTTAATGAACCCACCAGATGACATACCTTGCATACCTCTAGCCTACTCATTCTACTGTGCATGCCCTACTGTGATATATGCTCAAAGTCAACTCAACTCAAGATATCTCTCTCTGACAATGGAAACATTTTTCTTTTATTCATATATCAATGTACAGTATGTTTCTGCATATATTGTGGTTTTGGATTGTAATGGGATGAGCAGCCTACAGCACCTTCTTCCATATAAATTCTAAGGATTCCTCTGCTTAGCCCTGAGATGTAGTCCTACTTGAATCAGCCACTAGGTGCCACATTGTCACACACCATAAAGAGATTCACTGAAATAGCTGAGTGAAAAATGTCCCGCCACCCTGCGGTGAAAAGAAATTTTTCCCATTTAAATATGTGATTTCAAGCTGTTGTTCACTGCCTTGAAGGACAGATTCACAATTTTTCACATTTTTCCTGTTCATACTTGTTCATACTGACCATTAGAAGATGCCCCCAAAATGTGCTTACAATGTAAGTAATGGGGGACAAAGTCCACTGTCCTTGTTTTGAGAAAAAATATATTTAAAAGTTTATCTGAAGATAATATGAGGCTTTTAAGTTAGTCAAATAAAATGGATGAGTGATCCATATCACCACCAGATGGTGATCAAATCACAGTTATTCTCGTCACCTGAGTGTCCAGAACATGCAGCCCCAGGCCTCATGAGTTGGCCAAGAACCTGTGTAGATGCATGAGTGCCCTCTGCTGGACTTGTGATTTATTTTAACAAACTTTTAACCGTGAGAATTTGTGGTCGGTGTAGAAATTTACAAAAAACAATTACAGCAACATCAGCAACAAAACATAGTACTTCCTGTTCCCCAACCCTCTGCTGAGTGATGCATTCTTAAAACAATGAGCAACACAAATTCAATCATCTTCTCACTTCATGGGAGTTACACACCCTCAAACAAGCTAAAATAAAGCAGAATGATGCTTATTGAAGAATGCCTGCAGACATCTTATATTTTGATTTGTACAGGGAACAATTATTCATTCAACCCAAATAATATAGATTATGCACATATAAAATGAGAGGTTATTACTGCTCTGAGAAACTGAATTATACCAATAGTATTATGTTATAGCTTGAAGAGATATTAAGCTTGACTGTTGACTGTGTAGCTATAACCTTAAAGATCCCACCCAAACAAGTTTTAGGACATATAAAAACACTTTGCTTGGAATAATAATTTGTGTGTGAAATGATTTTTCCACAAGAAAGCTCAGTTAACTAGATGTCTCCTACTGCACTGTAAAGTTGATTCCCAGTGTATGTGCACTGGAGGCTTCAAGTTTTCACATCATACTTGTGAAAGTTGCATACTGTAAGTTGCAAACTGGACCGCAATTAGCTTCTGAACTAGTGATGTCACAAATCATGCTAACGGGTACACATCTAAAACTCAGATTTTCTATGAGCACTGACGAACTTTCCACTTTCAGCAGATGAATGTGGAAACAGCCTTCTGCACATAAGTGAGGTAGAACAAAAAGAATACATTTTTGAGTGGAGGTAAGTACCTTACTGTGTCAGGTAACTGTTATCACCTTACTTAAGTGGCTGTAGTGCAATATTATCACGTTAAAATATTGATGGAAGATGAAAATGGGTGCAACATGACAGGTCAGTCAGGTACCCAGATAAACACAGAAATAGGTTTTCCTCACTGTAATCATTCCTCCTGTTCATAGTGGCCATTAAAAGATCCCCTTCAAATGCACTTTCAATGTAAGTGATGAGGGCCAAAATCCATAGTGTTATTTTGTGCAAAAATGCATTTAAAAGTTTATCTGAAGCTTTTATGAGGCTTCAGCAGTCTGAGTTAGTCATATGAAGTGGATATCTGCCACATTTACACATTTACTTTTTTAGCATCAAATTCCCTCTTTGCTTTTCATCGGACAGTGTTTCCCTCTCGAGCTGTGGTGGAAGTATAGTTACAAAAAGAGGGACTTTGGCACTAAAAAGATAGAAAGATATCTACTAGATATGACTAATTTGGACAGCTTCATATCAAACTTTTAAATACATTTTTGCACAGAAAGAGGCTTGTGGATTTTGTCCCCCATCATTAACATTGGAAGTGCATTATGAAGGGATCTTCTGATAAGACCTCTCTCTGGCCTTATCAGCCAACACCTTTTTCATAAGACTTTTTCTTCTTGCTGATTTGTGTTTATTGGGTAGCATTTTTTGATTTTTGCTATGAAGTCAAACACCGGACTGGACGGGTGTACCAAATTTTACCACTAGTTGTCGCGCTTGACTCAGCAGCTGCTCCCAAGTGGAACATGTAGAGTGAAGCAACTCCAGTCCACTTTCTGGCGGTAATGCACCTATAAGCTGGTTTGCCAACCATAAATAAACACTAATTAAGAAGAAGCAGAGCATGAAGGGGGATCACAATCAGCAGGATAACTGAGTGACACATTGTGTTTTTATTTCTCACAACAACCAATCAACTTAACTTTTCTTCTTCTAAACATCAAAATAATAAATAAAACATTTAGATATCATATGTTTCCAATGAGTAAAATAATGATTATGGAGGAAATTTCTGAATGCACAGGTCTACATGACATGATTTTATGCTGAATGTGCACCTTGATCATGTATTACGTAAAGTCAACAGTTGGTCAAGTGCCCTATATATTCTTGTGGAGTTTCCATGAATCAATGTTCTCCATCTGCACTGCAAACCTGTGCTGACCTACTATGAATAATGAATCCTGATCATCATGTGCCCATGACCGCAAAAGCTACCTGGAAGCTCCACTGGACATGAAGTTAAAGGAAATGGCCTCGTTTAGATCGAACATGACTCACAAGTGCAAAGGCCCCTCGTTCTGCTCTTAACCCATGACCCAGCCTCAGAAAGTACTGTGATAAGTTGATACTGAGGCATTTTGTCTCCTTGGTTGGAGAATTCTTGACTCAGAGCTTGCTGAAGTCTGTTACACTCAGTGAAAATTAGTGCTCTTTATCACATTTAAATAATAATCTATCAGCTATATCTGCTAATCTTTCATGAGCCATTTCACTGCAAGGGTTAAAAGTCAAGTCATTTTTATTTGTATATCCCAATACCACAAATCACAAATTTGCCTCAGGGGGCTTCACAGTCTGTACAGAAGTACAACATCCCCTGTCCTTAGACCATCGATTCAAATAAGGAAAAACTCCCTAAAATATCCCTTTACTGGGGAAAAAAATGGAAGAAACCTCAGGAAGAGCAACAGAGGAGGGATCCCTCTCCCAGGACAGACAGATGTGCAATATATAGAACACAAATTACAGAATACAGCATTGAACAGGACAACAAAATTATAATGGATTTATAATATATACTAAGAATGTGATGAAGAGGATGCCAAGCAGCTTCCAAGTGCCACCAGAACATAATAGGACCTGAGCCACGTGACCTCCATCCAGATCTCCATGGAGACCTGGCAGGAGGACAGACTACACATGCACACAGGGGAGACTCACATCGTGCCATGCACATACACGGAAGAAGAGATAAGAAAAGACATTATTCACAGAGGAGAGAGAGGGAAGGATAAAGACATCATTCAGAGAGAGAGACATGAGGTGAGGATGAACTCCTGCAGGATGGAGAACCATCCAAACCTTAGGAAATGGCACTGACAGCCAGGGAAGGAAAGCAATTCCAGGATGGGTGCTGGTCCAGCAAGAGATACCTGAAAGACAAGAGAGGACAGGAGAAGAAAATAGGGAGAGAGAGGGAGAAAAGAGACAGGGGCACACAGCTCGTACACTCATGTGCTTGTGGAACAAACAAACAGAGGGTCAGAGAGATGTAATGCTTATCAGAACAGTTGAAATAATCAATAATCTCATCTGCAGGACAGCGCTTAGTAAATTCAAAGGAAGCCTAGAATTATGTTTATAAGCCTGCCAGTTCTCAGACCTCATTGCAGAATTAGACAACAAACAATGTGGCAAATACACAAAATTATTCCTGGTATTATGCCAGGCAGGTTGTCCGGGATGGGAGGTAATTAAGAGTAATTAAAGGGCTAGCAGTTAAAGAGTGTCCGTCCACCAAGGGGGCTGATGTTGATAGATTAGCTGCACTAACACATTTACAGACTGCCAATCACTACGGATGAAGCAGTTTTCCGGAGTAGGAGGGAAAAGTCCATTAGCACAGGCCTAAATCAGATCTTAGCACGGTTATCAGCCCCATTTTCCTGATGCTCATTATCTGTCCCTTGATGCTTGTGCATTTGGCCTCAGCTGATTGGCACCACCACTCTTTTTGGCTTTATTTTCTAATGACTGTCACTGAATTGGTGATATGTGATATTGTTTGGGCGGTATTTTCAGTAACGTATCACTAATGCATCTGATTGCTTTCTGTGGGACCACTGGGTGCTGTCATTCCTCAGTGTTCTTCAGCTTTTAGATGCACTAATGTGTCTGAAAGGGGAAAACAACAGTAAGCCTCCTGGGTCAAACTGCAACTGTAATTTAAAAGTACAGTGTATATGAGGTGAAGGAGTTCTTTAAGAGCAAGGCGAGGTAAGTTCACTTTCCTTTGTCCTCTCATTTCTCATTGTATCCCTGCATTAAATGGCAAGCCATACCTCCTGCACTTAACTCATATTATTTTAACACTTCTCACCAGTTGCCAGACTGAGTGGCAGATGACAGAGAGCTAGAAGCACAGTGAGAACATACTAATATTTGTAGAAGGGACATTTAGAAGGAATCAGCGCAGTGCATTTTTCCTTTCTGTGGCTGTCCACCCTGCCTGCACTAGAAAAATGCCCCAGTGTGCTTTGGCCCTAATCTCCAGTGACCCCGATGACTTCTATTTAGCCTATGAGCATTCAAAAGTGTGGTTTTATTGTGCAGGAACTTACACTCAATGTCCAATTGCACCATCACCTTCCAGTGCCCAGCTTGGTTCTTGGCTAAACACCAGGTTGTGCAGGTTGTCGTTGGAGGAAACGTTGTTGAGATAAAGGACCAGCTCTAATGTGGAGCCCCAGATTCTCTCCTGCAGCAGCCGACAGTGCACACAAAGAGCAGAGGAGGTTAATGCAGCTTGTTCAGAACCATGTATGGATCACTTAGAGATATAAGGGTTAGAAGGATGAAAAGGGATCCAAGCCACATAGCAGGCTAAACATACTGTAAGGTTGTGTGATTTAGACTTGATGTCACATCCTGCCTGGACTCTTTGTGTTCTTTGGGGGTTCCTGTGTTACACTTCTGTTGTCCAGTCCTTTTGGTCATATGGTTTCGCTTGTTAATATGATTTGGGTGGTGGGTTTAGAGCACTGCCTTTGTTGGTTAGGGTGTTGTGTACTTGGGTTCGTGATCATGGTTATTTTTGGACAGTTTAGGGTAGGTTGTATTGAGTTTGTGTTTTCTGGGTTTTGGTTTTCAGTTTGCTCTGTGTTTCCCTGCTGTGTTCCAGAGGGGGTATTCCATCAATGCAGCTAAAGAAAGCTGCGCTTATTTGAAAAAGCCTGGCTAGAATTAACGTCAACTTTCACTTGAGGCTCAAGCTGTTCCGTTAACACAGCTTAGCCGTGTCTAGTCAACGCTAAGTCTAGCCAGGCTGGAATAAGCTTGCAGTGTGTGCGTGCACGGAGTACATAAGCAGCCCAGAACAATACAAGCACTTGTCCTTGTTCATAGTTTTATCTTTATTTGTTAATAAATGAGCATTCAGATCAGTGACTGTGGCTATCTTACCACCAGGCTAGATAATATCAGATGTATATTTAAAATGATGGTGTAGGCAACTTAAGAGAACCAACTTACCAACATTTGACACATTTTCCCTTTCGCAGGTTGTCCATTTACAAGCATCAATGAAAGTTAAACATTAGGAAATTACAGTTAGAGATGAAGAAACTGGAGAAGGATATAAGTACAGTGGAAACCACTTATAGTGATCACATCTGTCTGGGTCAAATATCACTATAAGCAGATGATTATTATAACCTTTTCTTTTTCTTTATTTCTCATGCAGAATACCATCTAATTGACATTTGTATACTTATTAGCCTACATGAATATAAAGTAATGAAACGGACAGCTTTGCTATTTACTGAACTTTGACTGTTTTAAACTACAGTACAGCTGTTTCAAATGCACATATTTCAAGCAGCTGGTTCTGACTTTTGCCAATGACAAGTTCCTTCTTTTCCCCGGCGGCAGAACAGGCGAAGATAGCGGTGAAATTTACTTAATTGGAACCGTCTTTTGAGAGTCTGTTTCCGTCCATCGGACATTCTTTGACATGCAGCTAAGTTAAGCTTGACGGTTACCCTGCCACAGAGCAGGCTAGTTCTGCTGACTAAGTTACCATGGTTACTGAGCTGGGACTCATAAGCTGTAGTGATGGAACGGAACTCTCACTTAAATTAGCGAGGCTTATCGAAATAAGCCAGGCTATCCCGTTAGCCAGCTTGATGGAACACCCCTTTGCACTCCTCCCCGGCCTGTTTTTCTCTCCACACCTGCCCTGCATCTAGACTCGTTAGCCCTGCTTTGCTCCCTGTTTTTCCCCAGCCAATCAGCTCTCTGTCTGTTCCCCCGTTTCATCACCTCACTCCCCTCTCCTGAGTTCTCTACCCATCTCCCCACCTGCACCTCATCTCTTCGTTAGTTCAGTTAGTTTTTAAGTCCGGGTTTTCTATTCAGTCTGTTGGATCATTTGTTCTGTTCAGATGTCTACCTGCACTCCTGTTTGCAGTTCTGTCAGCTTTTGTTTATGCTGCTCATGCCAAATAAAGAGTTTTCTTCAGATCTGCTTTGGTCTGCATGGAGCTCTTAGAAAAGTCTTTGAAAAGTTTAACTACATGATACGAGATTACAAAAATACTCACATGGCATGGCTTGTCTGGTGACTTGGGCATCTTTGCAGTCTTTCACTTCTTAGTTGAGTCTCTTTCTGGGGCTTTCAGCCCTCAGAGGAAAAATGAAAGGACAATGCCTGAAATGCAACACAGACCATAATGGCTGGCAAGGCCAAGAGGAAAAAGAAAACACAGACACTGCAGTAGCGGTCAGCAAGCAAGCTAAAAAGCAGAAGAGTTGTACAACTTTTTATAGCCTAGGAGGCATGTCTTGAAAGAAAAAGGATCCTTGGCTATCTCTTGAGGAGCTGCATTGATTACTAATAAATTCCTTTTTGTGTGGGGAGAAAAACTGACCTTCAAATAAAAGGGAGATAATTTTATTCCTATAGAATCTGAAAATTATGTGCTTGCAAATTCAATGCTCACTCATTGCTGTCATCAACACATCATGAACCAGTGAGAAAACATTTATAGAATAAAATCAAACCTTAATTTTTCTAATCTGTAATCAAATCTATTAAAGTCAGGATGAAATGATAAAATGCCTTTTTTAACCCTTTTTTTTTTTTTTTTTAAGATCACATCCCCAGTTATATTGTGCACCTGTTTAACAATATGACAATACAAAAATCAATTTCTTTCAATTCGTATATCAAAATCCAATCGTGTTTTCTTCCTGTAAAACATCACCCATCAATCAATCTTCAACTTTTAGTGACACAGAGCTAAGATTCATTGTCATACCCACTTTTCAATGTTTTAATTCAAATTCCTCCCAACATTATGTCCCGCCTGTCCAACCTGTTTAGGCAGATGGCTGCCCACCCAGAGCCCGGTTCTGCTTTAGGTTTCTTCCTCTTAAAGGAGTTTTTCTGTGCCAGTGTCATTAAGTGCTTGTTCAAGGAGGGAATTGTTGGGTCTCTCTAAATTGGAGTACGGTCTTGACCTGCTCTGTGGGAAAAGTGCCCTGAGATAACTTCTGTTTATGATTTGGCACTATACTAATAAAATTGAATTAAACTGGTTTTATTAAATTCCTTCAAAGCTTTCTACAAATATTATGAGTCTGGACAGACATGGATGTAAACTGCAACTTGACTGGTTGGTGGAGTCATACAACTGTATTTCTAGTTCTTGTTTCTTTAGTTGGAAGTTTGACTTTACCTAATAGCTGCAGTAATTTCTAGTTGATGGCAGCCGATTTCAGCATGTGGCATTGTTTCAACCTTCCACTTCTGTTTGTCAACTGCAACGCACAAATCTCTTATTCATGTTTGATATCATGGCCCCTTCTTTGTCCCTATATCGGCTATATTCCTTTGCACTGAAAATTAAAGCAAAGTGTTGTTTGCTGGCATGTATGATAAATAGAAGCCGAGTAAGGCCCGCTCACTTATTGATTGATCGGTTCAGAGAATGTCAAGCCTCACCCTGAACTCTACAAAACATATTTAGCTGCAAGTACAAGGAAATACTTATAAGGTATGAGAGGGAGAGGAGAGAGTGGGGTATAGGTGAATAGAGGCAGAAAGTGGCAGTAAATTGACTTGCTCCGCCGAAACAGCTTTCACAAATGTAGTTCCCTCTTAACAAGTGCTAATTGCTCAGATCCGTGGACAGGAACAAAGAGAGAACAGCGTGGTGGTGCAGAGAGTGACATTTAGTTTTCCATGCTGGAGTTGATGGTGGGTTGTATAATAATACAGCAGACTGCTTTCAATCACAGGTGGTCAGTTTCTACTTCTTTTTCCATGCAAAGTTTTAAAAAGCCAATGTAAATACCAGTCAGCTACTGCAGGCGAGCTGTAGCTGACTGAAAGTCTTAGATGAGTGTTATTCAAATACATACCTCCTGTTGGTTTTCTCTCCACAAGCTGTGGTGATAAACTTTGTATGGCTGCAAAGAGCAACCTACATCAAACCAAACTAGCCTCCAAACCACAGCACCAAGTGAACATAGCCATCTAATTCATCTTTTGAGTTCCAGTTGAACCACATCGAAGAAACATAAATTAGGTCAGAACAACCTCAGTGTTACAGGCAGGTCAACAGATCATTCATCAGGAATGGAATTTACATTTGAGTCTCAAATGAAAAGTCTCAGAGTTTATGGAACTGTGACAATATATCTCCAGTCAAAGAAAATGAATTCTGAAATTTCAAGCCACTTTTTAAAAAATGTTTTCCCCCTCTCAATGGACAGCAACAGTGTTGTGTATTTCAATTCAGAAAACCTTATCAGTGATTGTAATTTCTATGATTGTTGCTTCAACAACTGGACCAAACCCCAAATTATCAGAAAATATTTCCCTTGGATGAAACTTCAGATCAGATATGAAACCAGTTGCAAAACTCTGCCACTTTAAACATATTCAACAAAAACCCAGAGTGATAAGCTGAATACAAAGAATCAAGCGTGACAAACAAGGCATCTGATACACTCATGCTCATTTAGAGGCACATGCAGAGCAGGTGACACAGAAGGAATCATACTCACATCTGTCACATTCTCGCTCTCGTGGTGCTAGTGCCGGAATGCTAGTGATACCATCAGTGTCTCTATGGTTCACCTAATGAAGAGCAAGGGAAAAGAGGTGAGGAGCTTTCTCACACAGTGGCTCTTCTCTTGGCTCTCTGGCAGGCTTGAGATCCCAGCTGGCCAGGGTCTGGTGCTGAGCCACAGCTGTACTGAGCAGCAGGAGGGGCCTCTGGGGGCATGGTGGTGGTGGGCTACAGCCTCTTTCTCTCTCTCTCTTCCACAATGAAGGGAGGAGAAAAATAACAGGGGCTAGAGTCACGAGACACCTCGGAAAGCAAGAGAGGGAAGAAGGAGGGGTTGGGGTGAAGTGTGTTAATAATGAGTAGAGATGGGATATGGTGATGGAGATTTCATCTGCCCCCCCCCGGTGCGATGTCTGCTGCCAGCAGCTCCAGGTGCAAACAGAGCCGGGGAGTTGGGTCCCTTGACGCATGCATGCTCTCACTCATACTAACACAACTGTAGCAACATCCTGCTGCATGGAGATATAGATGGATCTTTCTGGTCCTGGGAGAATTGATTGGAAGGTTCATGATTATTGAGACTTAGGAGGTTAGTGATGAATTTAATGGTTATAGGGAGGAGGAGGGAGGGGGTACACTATTGGTAATAAGCTTCTTTTTTTTCTCTCAACAGAGTGAACTCCCAGCAGGACTTAATGATAGGAAATGAAAGCAAGACTATAGGTCCCTGAGTTTGTTGTGTTTCACCACTGGAACATAAATAGTGTTAGTCTCACAAAGCTAACTTCACTGACAACATTATCTCTTGCTACAGGTGACCAGAAAAACGTACTGGGCTAGCATGAGACCTCTGATTTCACTGCTGATGGTCAGGAACCGGCTTGTCGGGTCGTCCCAATGGACTATAGGGGCATGATTCTGGCCCATGCTCATGACTCCCCCATTGGAGGTCACTGGAGCTATAGGGCCACCGTCAGGACCCTTCAACGGGTCACCTACTGGCCGTCCATGGCCTGTGACATGCAACTAGTCTGTTTGCTGTCAATTTCAGCCATCGGGACCACTGAACTGCATTCTGAGGATATCAGTTGTAGTGGCAAAGATTGGGATGGGTAACTCCCCCTAGTGCTGATGGCCATCTGGTCCACTCTGCACCACTCCACAGGAGTGACTCCCTTAAAGATGACTGGGAGGGAAATGACTCTGTCGCTGCATTTTCTGTATTGCCCAGAAGATGTGAGCATGGCGACTGCCTACACAGCAGCCCATTATGTCGCAGACCTGTGCAACCATCTTCAGGTCACGTTTGCTTGGGCCCAGAAGAACTTGGAAACCAGTATTGAAGAAGCAAAAGCCTACTATGACAGGAAAGTGTCCCATCGCGAGTACCACGTAGGTGACAAAGTACTCTACTTCTGGTTTACCAACCCAGTAGGACAGTCGAAGTTCTTACCCAGCTGGTCTCAACCCTACAAGGTTGACTTCCATTCTGCCCTAAACAATAACACTTTGCATGCCTTAGGGACACTGTTAGAGGTATATAGGGATGACCTCATGTATGTACATGTATTAAGGGATCTGATGCAGGAACTCCTTAGGAAAGAAAGGGAGAACAAGCTCTGATCTAGAACATAGGAAATAGCAGTTTGTTGGTGAGTGTTTTTGTTTTGGAGTTTGATTGGGATTGTGTAGCTGTAGTCAAGCTTCGTTGGAACAGAGCACTTCCTGCTTTCACTCTCAATAGGTGGGTCGCTGATATATCAGCATGGATGAAAGAGTGCCAACTTCAACTCAACCTCTAAGACCGAGCTCGTCAGTCATAATGTTTGATTTTGAGACTCGTTATCATAACGGCAAGCATGAGGCAAATTGTGTGTGCAATGGACATTCATGGAAACAAGTTCTGTTTCAACACCTCCAAATGTGTAGATGCTCTTGTGAAACATTACAGGCAGCCAAGATACAACGGGTACACATTCATAGCCCCATAATGCATCCAGATTTGATAACTACATTCTGCTAGAATACTTTGTTGAGCAAGTGATCACCCCTATGGTGATGAGGGGTAGCAGGGTCATTTTGATGTATGACAGCTCATACCGGCAGTGATGATCATTTCTGACATGCTACGGTAAGCGTATTGTGTCATTTCCGGTTGCCGACTGTGTCTACTGATAGCGTTGTTGTTGCTGCTCTCAACTCAGTTGATTTTGCTATATCACATTACTGTGGATTAATACCTTCTGGATATTTAAACTTTCGCTAGTTCTACACAAGCACTCAGCACTTTTAGCGACTTTTCTTGCCAATCGCACAGTTGTTAGTTATTTTAGCTCTGCAGCTAGCGATGGCTTCTCTCTCCCTCGCGTTCTCCTGCTCTCTTGCTCGGTGTGTCAAATGTTTAGTTATTCCTCTGCCTCCTTTAGTGATAGTGGTACGTGTAATAAGTGTAGTTTATTTGCAGTGCTGGAGGCGAGGCTCAGTGAATTGGAAGCGCAGCTCCGCAACATGGAAAAACAATCAGTAGCTAATGTAGTTAGCTAGCCCCCAGTAGCCGGTGCGGACCGACCTAGTGTAGCTCCCACTCCCCCAGTAGTTCCTGAGCATCTGGGAAGCCAGGGTGGCTGGGTGACTGTCCGAAGGCAGCATAGCCCTAAGCAGAAGCCCACGGTTCACCACCAACCAGTTCGCGTTTCAAACAGGTTCTCCCCCCTCAGTAACACACCTATTGAGAAACCTACTCTGATTATTGGCAGCTCCATAGTCAGAAACGTGAAGTTAGCGACACAAGCAGTCATAGTTAAATGTATTCCTGGGGCCAGAGCTGGCGACAGTTAGTCAAATTTAAAACTGCTGGCTAAGAATAAACGTAAATATGGTATGATTGTCATCCATGTCGGCGGCAACGACTCCCGATTATGCCAATCGGAGGTCACCAAAATTAATGTTGAGTCGGTGTGTACATTTGCAAAAACAATGTCGGACTCTGTAATTTTCTCTGGACCGCTGCCTAATCTGACCAGTGATGACATGTATAGCTGCATGTCACAATTCAACCGCTGGCTGTCGAGGTGGTGCCCGGCAAACGATGTGGGCTTCATAGATAATTGGCAGACTTTCTGGGGAAGACCTGGTCTGATTAGGAGAGACGGCATACATCCCACTTTGGATGGAGCTGCTCTCATATCTACAAATATGGCTGAGTTTATTAGTAGACCAAAACCATGACAACCCAGAGTTGAGACCAGGAAGCAGAGCTGCAGTCCCACATGCTTCTCTGCGCTTCCATTAGAGCAGTTACCCACCCAAAACCACAAATCAATTAAATCCAAAGTAAATAAAAGAAGAGTCATTCATAAAAATCTAATAAAAATAAAACCACTACTGCAATAGTACAACAAAATAAGATAATTAAATGTGGACTCTTGAACATTAGATCTGTCATCTAAAGCTGTATTAAACGATTTAATCTCAGATCATCATATTGATTTATTTTGTCTTACTGAAACCTGGCTATGTCATGAAGAACGTCAGCCTAAATGAATCCACTCCCCCCAGTCATATTAATACTCACATTCCTCGAGACACTGGCCGAGGAAGAAGAGTTGCAGCCATTTTCAACTCAAGCCTAATCATCAACCCTAGACCTAAATTTCATTATAACTCATTCGAAAGCCTTGTTCTTAGTCTCTCTCAGCCAACCTGGAAAACTTTACAGCCAGTTCTATTTGTTATAGTGTACCGTCCTCCTGGCCCATACTCTGAATTCTCAGTTTTTATCAAACTTAGTCCTTAGTACAGATAGTAATTATAGTAGGTGATTTTAATATTCATGTGGACGTCGATAATAATAGTCTCAGTACTGCCTTTATCTCATTAGACTCAATTGGCTTCTCTCTGTGTAAATAATCCCACTCACTGTTTTAACCACACCCTAGCTCTTGTTCTGATTTATGGGATTGAAATTGAACATTTAATAATTTTTCCACAAAATCCTATTATCAGATCATTTTTTAATAACTTGAATTCCTATTACTGGATTACACACCATTAGACAAATGTCTTCACTAGATGTCTGATAGTGTTGTAGATAAATTTAAGGAAGCAATTCCATCAGTACTGAATTCAATGCCATGTCTCAATACTACAGAGGACTCTTATGTTAACTTTAGTCCCTCCCAAATTGATAATCTTGTTGATAGTGGTGCAGGCTCATTACGAATAACACTCAACTCCATCGCCCCCTTAAAAAAGATAATAAAACAAGAGGTTAGCTCCATGGTATAACTCCCAAACCTGCAAATTAAAGAAAATTGGAAAGGATTTGGCGTTCCACCAAAGTGGAAGAATCTCGCTTAGTCTGGCAATATAGTCAGTCTTAAAACATATAGGAATGCCAGAGCTGCCTATTACTCAGCATTAATAGAAGTGAATAAAAAACAGCCCTAGGTTCCTTTTCAGCACTTTGGCCAGGCTGACAAAGAGTCATAACTCTATTGATCCATGTATTCCTATAGCTCAGTAATGACTTTGAGCTTCTCTAATGATAAAATTCTAACTATTAGAGGCACCGATTTCTCCCCAAACACAGGCACCTTAGAAACAGCTGTAAATCCTGACATATTTGGACTGTTTTTCTTCAGTCGACTTTTCTGAACTAGCCTAACTTCAATGATTTGTTCAGCTAAACCCATCAACCTGTCTCTTAGACCCCATCCCAAATAGGTTGCTTAAGGAAGCCTTACCCTTAGTTAGCGCTTCTTTACTAGATATGATCAATCTGTCTTTGGTAACAGGCTATGTACCACAGTCCTTTTTAAAGTAGCTGAAATTGAACCTCTTCTTAAGAAGCCTACTCTTGATTCAGGCATTTTAGCCAATTATAGACCTATATCTAACCTTCCATTTCTCTAAGATCCTTGAGAAAGCAGTCTCTAATCAGTTATGTGACTTTCTACATAACAATTTGAGGATTTTCAGTCAGGATTTAGAGTGCATCATAGCACAGACACAGCACTGGTGAAAGTCACAAATGACCTAACTGCATCGGACAAAGGATTTGTCTCTATACTTGTCCTGTTAGATCTTAGTGCCGCATTCGACACAATTGACCATCAAATCCTTTTGCAGAGACTGGAACATTTAATTGGCATTAAAGGAACTGCATTAAGCTGATTTCAGTTTGTACATGTTAATAATGAATCCTCCATGAAGGTAAAAGTTAGACACGGAGTTCCACAAGGTACTGTACTTGGACCAATTCTGTTCACCTTGTGTATATATGCTTCCTTTAGGTATTATTAGGAAACACTCAAATTTTCATTGTTATGCAGATGATACCCAATTATATTTATCAATGAAGCCTGATGAAACCAATCAGTTCCAACAAACTCCAAGCATGCCTTAAGGACAAAGACCTGGATGACCTGTAATTTTTTACTACTAAACTCAGATAAAACTGAAGTTATTGTGCTTGGCCCTAAACACCTTAGAAACACATTATCTAATGATATAGCTACTCTGGATGGCATCACCCTGGCCTCCAGCACCATCGTAAGGAATCTGGGAGTTATCTTTGATTAGGATATGTCCTTTTAACTCCACATATCTCAAATCTCAAGGACTGCCTTTTTCACTTACATAATATCACAAATCAGGCACATCCTGTCCCAAAAAGTTGCAGACAAACTAGTCCACACATTTGTTACTTCTAGACTGGATTATTGCAATTCCTTATTATCAGGCTGCCCTAACAAGTCTCTAAAGACTCTCCAGCTGGTCCAGAATGCAGCTGCACGTGTACTCACTAAAACTAGAAAAAGAGATCACATTTCTCCCATTTTAGCTTCACTACACTGGCTTCTTGTAAAATCTAGAATAGAATTTAAAATCCTTCTCCTAACTTACAAAGCCCTTAATGGTCAGGCACCATCATATCTTGAAGAGCTCATAGTACCATATTATCCCACTAGATACAACACTGCGCTCCCAGAATGCAGGCTTACTGGTGATTCCTACAGTCTTTAAAAGAAGAATGGGAGGCAGAGCCTTCAGCTATCAGGCCGCCCACCAAGAGCCGGGTTCTGCTTGAGGTTTCTACCCGTTAAAGGGGAGTTTTTCCTTACCGCTGTCGCCAAGTGCTTGCTCATGGGGGAATTGTTGGGTCTCTAAATTAAAGAGTATGGTCTTGACCTGCTCTGTGAAAAGTGCCTTGAGATGACTTATGTTGTGATTTGGCACTGTATTAGTAAACGATTTAATCTCAGATCATCATATTGATTTATTTTGTCTTACTGAAACCTGGCTGTGTCACCTGACTCATGGTTGGTATGACATGACCCAGACCATCCAATAGGTAAAAAATCATAAGCTTTCATGCCACAAATCCAGTATACACCCTTTGGTAGTGGTATAGAACAATGACTGATCATTGTTGCAAAGTGATTATAATCATCAATGGGGTCTGATGATGGCTGTTGTTTTAGAGGCACATTCTTTTTTTTTTGACGTGTAAGTTGTGTCACATTTGGATATTCCTAAGTGAATGGTTTCTTTACCTTCAACACACCATTTTAATGTCTTTGGAGCCATTATGAGGGTGAGAGGGTCAGGACTGTTGCAGGAATATAAAGCTGGTGACAGTATAATTGTCTGATTTGAGGTGGGTTAGGACAGGCACAGTGTTCAGTGTATTATGTGGCAAGTGTCACAGAAAGTAATGGGCGTTCGTCTGTTGTGCTGTGTGGGATGAATCCGCATACATAACAATTCTTAGTGTTTGGGCTTTTATCAGCTACCATTTTCGCCAGTTGGAGATATGTGTTTGTTGAGGGCTGTGGTTCATATATATTGGGTGTTTTCCTTTCTTGGTATATCGAAAGGTCATCACGTTTGTGATGTTTGTAGGATTCTGATCTGCTCCTTTTGATGGCTGTGAGTGTGTTGGGGTTTGTTGTGCATCTTTTCTCGGGTCTCTGGTGCCTGTCGTGCTCCTAGGTGGGTGCTGCACATCATCTTCTGGGGCTCCAGGCCCTGTGATGCTCCTCTGCTCCTCCAGTGGCTGCGGTGGATGTTCTGCATCTTCCTCTGGGTTTCTGGTGTTCCTCTTCTCCTTTGGTGGCGGTAGGCGTTCTGGAGGGCGTTGTGCATCTTCTTCTGGGCCTCCAGTGCCTGACAACACGGCCGTTATTGTGAACCCACAAACATTTATATATTTACATCCATGAGAAAGCCACAACCTATGCTCCTTCACATCAGTAGTCTCCTGTTTGAGGGCTACATCACTAGAAAGGCGAGATTGTTGGCAGGTATGGGAGGACAAGATTTGACAGACAGAAATGTTAATTAACTGCATGGTCAGCCAAAACATTGCATCATGAAATAAGATCATAGATGGGTACTTGGCATGCAATTAACAAGTCACCAAACAAGTTGCAATGTTGAAGGGGTGTCCCCAAAGATGTAAAGAATCCTTGGTTTTCCCACAGTATACCAAAATAATGCCATCATTGAAAAGCATCTCTGGAGTCTGTGTAAACGGTAACAGTTACCTTTGTTAGGTGACAAGCTGTCATCAATGTGTGTAACTCAGGTACTTGGGTGGAGCTTGAGTTTGGCAGGGCAGCGCTTTCAATAACTGAAAATTTTCACAAATTACATACCCTGCGTATGGCACTCCATGTTTATAGAAGCAGAGTTGTCAGGAGTTTCTGAAGGGTCAGGACAAAGTTTAGATGAACATGAAATAACATAGGCAGATTTGTTAATTGCAAGTGCAGCTATAGTTTCAGACAAGGGGAAATCCTCTCGTTACAGGATCTAGTCTGAGGGAAACATGTCTGCAAGAAGAGTTATAGCACTGGGTGAGAACAGATTACACAAATCCACATTTCTCTTGTTCAAAGATTGATTCTAGTTAGGAGGTCCTAGTGCAGAAGCTGACAGCAATGTCGGCTTCAACTTGTTAAATGACTCATCGGCTTGTTGTGACCAGGTAAGAGACTGAGTAGGCTGAAGGTTTTGGATATGTCTTGGAGTGGTGCTTCAAGAGATGCCTAATCCAGAGGCCATTGGCTACAGTAACCCGTCATTCCTAAAAATGTCTTCATCTGTGACATTTGTGGGTTTGGACACTTCTAATATGGCTTTTACTCTGGAGGAAATAAGGTTCCTTGTAGAACATTGTAATGTGTGTCCCAGGTACTGGACCACATCTTGTCACAACTGAGCCTTCTTTTGTGAGGTTTTGTGACCCTTTTAAGCCAAAGCCTTGAGAAGGACAACAGTGTCAATCTTGCAAGCCGAGGCAGAGGGAAAGGCTAAAAGTAGATCTACATATTGTCTCAGAGTTGAACCTCATGGAAAGAATTGTAGGTGACTCAGTGTACCCTTGAGGTAGTCTGATGAATGTATATTGTTGTCCGTCACAGGTAAATGCAAACAGATACTGGCTGTCTGTATGTAAGGGAACAGAAAAGAATGCAATACAGAAGTCAAGTACAGTATAGTGACTTGAGGACAATACAGTAGTTGGCTTTTTCACAAGGAGTATAGGTGTGTTACATGGACTGTTGCATGGCACTATTATTCCTTGGTTAAGCAAAGACTAAATGACAGGACGAATGCCTTCTCTTTTTTCCTGAGAAAGAGGATATTGTGGAATCCTTGGCAGAGAGACATTTTGTTTTAGTAATATCTGTACTGGCTCAGCAGTTAATCAAACCATCATCATTAGAAGAAGAAGCCCATACTGACGGGGGCACACTGGACACTATTCTATCAGACTCCCTTTCTCTTCACAAATGGGGTGATTTTTTTTTAATCTATCAGGGCTGCAAGCACAGCTGTTTTATGTTGGTTAGTCTCTAAAAAGATGCCATCTGGTGAACAATAGATGGTACAGTTTAGTTTACATAACAAATCTCTCCCTAGTAGATTTACAGGTGTGGTGTCAGACAGGAGAAAGGAGTGTGAAGTTGTGAATGTTGACATGCCTTCAGTGAAAGGACATAGATACCATAGTAGGCTCAGATACAGGTATACACATTGGAATGCCTCCAACCCCCACAGCACTGACTGTCTCTTTGGATGCTTTCAAATTAATGGATTTTGCTGGTTGTAAAGTTGAAAGAGAAGCTCCTGTGTCTACCAGGAATGATGTTGATTTTCCACTTACATCTACCATTGAATGGAGGTTCTTCGTTTGTTCCTGCCAACTTAATTAGTGGAGCCTGGGTTACAATTTTTCCTGTTTCAATTTGGTCAATATCCTGACAGCTCTATTGGTTGTGCTGTGGGGTTTGTTGGTCTCCCATGTGTCTATTCAATGGAGGCGCCGTAGGCAGGGTATTAGGGTGGGATGCTCTGTATGGACAGTTTTTTATCCAGTGATTTGGCTCACCACAATAGAAGCAATTCCCTTGATCTTTGTTTGAGAAGGGTGACGTGTGGCTTTGTTCACGGTGTGTGTGATCTCTTGGCCCACGTCTTTGGCCCCAACTCTGTCTTTTGGAGTTTCCTCTGCCACTGTGTCCTCCTCTGGTTGCCCTGCCTGTATAGTGAGACACTTGAGCAAACATTAGCGTTTCATGCATTTTATAATCTCTCTGTTCTGTGTTATCATAATGGAAGTTGGGCTATCTCTACCAGTTCAGTCATTGTTTTTCCTGACCATCCAACAGTCAGTTGCACTTTTGTTTTAATCTTTGGTTGAACACTGTTCATGTACAGATTTTGCATGTAGTCAGGTGGAAGTCCATCAGATTTGAGACAGACCACAATTTTCTTTTGCTGTCATCATTTTTTCATAAAGCTCTCGAGGGTTGTCATCTTTTCCTTGTCTAATTTTGGTGAGAGGGGTAAATCAATTTGCTGTACTACCTCCTGTTGAACTGCTAAGGCTATGATGCTGTAAAATGTCTGTGCTTTCTCGGTGAGATTCTGGCAAACTCTGTGGGATTGCAGGGAATTTCACATGTATCAATTACTTTGTCTTTCAAGTCAGATGGCAGTTAGTTTTAACAGTTGCATCATGTCAGGCATATGGGGACTGTATAGTGCACACTGATTCCCATTCTTCTAGCCATTTCTGCTTATTTTTTCTGATATCTTTGGGAAAATCTCCCACTATAGTTTTTAGTTCCCTTCGGCTCCAAGGTTTATAAACTAGATCTCTTCCCATTGTAATTAGTGGCGCCAATTTTTTGAACCCGCTCTTCCTCACTATCCTTCTGATTATTCGCTTCAGATCTTTGGTATGCTAAAGTCCAATTGTCATCAGTGGTGTCATCAGATTCTTTTCTCTTTCACAGGATAAAGATTTTGGATTTTATCCTTTTGGTTTGGCTTAGTGGGTTTAGAAGATCCACTCAACTGTGTCCCTAATTTTTCTTTTCTTCCAATTGGGCTAATAACTTTTTATTTTGATCTGTAAGTGAAGCTATTTGGGATTCTGCATGGCGACGCCTACTTTCATCCCTCCAAAGTCTGAGGGAGGAGAAGTGCTCATGTTTATCTGCGCAAGAACTGAATTTCTCTTTCAAATTTTCTAATCTGGTCCGGTCAAATGTCCCATTTTGGGGAAATTTGAGAAGATCATCTGCCGTTATCTTACTCCATGTTGCAACAAATTTAATGTTATTGGCACCATAATTATCATACATGTACTTAACAGGACCAGTTAACTCTTTCTCTGCCCCTCTGCTAAAATAACTTCCCATTCTCCTTCTGTAAAAATCCCTTCAAAAACTTACATTTACACTTACTTTTGCCCACAACTTACTTACAAATCCTTCCAATCAACATTCTACTCAGAAGATACAAGTCATTTTCGTTTGTGTAAGGAGAGTAAATCAGATCCCTACAAAATGAAATATATCCTAAGTATTGGGAGAACTAATCATCCTACTTCTTTCTACCGGAACCTGTATAGGCCTATTTCTCAGTATTTCCATACACTGGACCAACCCTCAGCCCTATCCTCTCTAGGATCTATTTCACAATGGCCATTTTATCTGTGTCTGGATGTTACTGGAGATATGAAACCTTAAGTAGAGCGAGTCAGATTCTAAGGCAAGGAAGAAGCAAGCAACCTCACAACAAAGTCAAGATTCCTAGGTTATGAATCTACAAGCGTTCCTAAACATCTACAGAGAAGCCTTCTCATTAACCCCATACACAACCACACAGCAAACTTACTTAAAATCAGGATGGTGTCACCCTTCTCTGGGACTCCAATTCCACAGACCTCCAACAATACACAGCAACAGTAATTAGGTTTTCAAAAGGACCCGTATCTCTGAAATTTGGATCTGGTCACTGGCGTGTTTTTGATCTGGAAAAGGAGTCTATTGACGGTCTGTTGCCATCCGGGTCACGGCACCATTTGTTGAAGAAAATTCACTCAAGTCCTTGTTCAAAGTTTGCTGTGGTGGAAGTGGTTTAATAGCACTCCGGAAATGCGGTGAGCTTACTGACCCAGAGCAGAAGAAATGGAAAGATTTTATAGAGTAAGGATCAAAGCAGTGACCAACAAATTTAAAACTGCTGGCTAAGAATAAACGTAAATATGGTATGATTGTCATCCATGTCGGCGGCAACGACTCCCGATTACGCCAATCGGAGGTCACCAAAATTAATGTTGAGTTGGTGTGTACATTTGCAAAAACAATGTCGGACTCTGTAATTTTCTCTGGACCGCTGCCTAATCTGACCAGTGATGACATGTATAGCTGCATGTCACAATTCAACTGCTGGCTGTTGAGGTGGTGTCCAGCAAACGATGTGGGCTTCATAGATAATTGGCAAGACCTGGTCTGATTAGGCATACATCCCTCTTTGGATGGAGCTGCTCTCATATCTAGAAATATGGCTGAGTTTATTAGTAGACCAAAACCATGATAACCCAGAGCTGCAGTCCTACACGCTTCCATTAGAGCAGTTACCCACCCAAAACCACAGAGACTGTCCATCCCCCGACCATTTAAATCCAAAGTAAACAAAAAATATTCATAAAAATCTAATAAAAATTAAAACCACTACTGCAATAGTACAACAAAAGAGAATTAAATGTGGACTCTAGATCTGTCATCTAAAGCTGTATTAGTAAACGATTTAATCTCAGATCATCATATCGATTTATTTTGTCTTACTGAAACCTGGCTATGTCATGAAGAATGTCAGCCTAAATGAATCCACTCCCCCCAGTCATATTAATACTCACATTCCTCGATACACTGGCCGAGGAGGAAGAGTTGCAGCCATTTTCAACTCAAGCCTAATCAACCCTAGACCTAAATTTCATTATAACTCATTCGAAAGCCTTGTTCTTAGTCTCTCTCAGCCAACCTGGAAAACTTTACAGCCAGTTCTATTTATTATAGTGTACCGTCCTCCTGGCCCGTACGCTGAATTCTCAGTTTTTAAATCAAACTTAGTCCTTAGTACAGATAAAGTAATTATAGTAGGTGATTTTAATATTCATGTGGACGTCGATGATAGTCTCAGTACTGCTTTTCTCTCATTATTAAACTCAATTGGCTCCTCTCAGTGTATAAATAATCCCACTCACTGTCTTAACCAGACCCTAGATCTTGTTCTGACTTATGGGATTGAAATTGAACATTTAATAATTTTTCCACAAAATCCTATTTTGAATTCCTATTCCTGGATTACACACCATTAGACAAAAATGTCCTCACTAGATGTCTGATAGCTGTAGCTAAATTTAAGGAAGCAATTCCATCAGTACTGAATTCAATGTCATGTCTCAATACTACAGAGGGCTCTTATGTTAACTTTAGTCCCTCACAAATTGATAATCTTGTTGATAGTGGTGCAGGCTCATTACAAACACTTGACTCCATCGCCCCCTTAAAGATAATAAAACATAAGGGGTTAGCGCCATGGTATAACTCCCAAATTAAAGAAAATTGAAAGGATTTGGCGTTCCACCAAAGTAGAGGAATCTTGCTTAGTCTGGCAAGATGGTCTTAAAACATATAGGAAGGCCCTCTGTAATGCCAGAGCCGCCTATTACTCAGCATGAATAGAAGTGAATAAAAACAGCCCTAGGTTCCTTTTCAGCACTTTGGCCAGGCTGACAAAGAGTCATAACAATTGATCCATGTATTCCTATAGCTCTCAGTAGTAATGACTTAGAATTTTATCATCAAAGAAGCTCAAACTATTAGAGACAAAATTAACCACCTCCTGCCCTCAACAGGCACCTTGGAAACGGCTGTAAATCCTGACATATTGGGACTGTTTTTCTTCAGTCGACTTTTCTGAACTAACTTCAATGATTTGTTCAGCTAAACCATCAACCTGTCTCTTAGACCCCATCCCAAATAGGAGGAAGCCTTACCCTTAGTTAGCACTTCTTTACTGGATATGATCAATCTGTCTTTAGTTACAGGCTATGTACCACAGTCCTTTTTAAAGTAGCTGTAATTGAACCTCTTCTTAAGAAGCCTACTCTTGATTCAGGCATTTTAGCCAATTATAGACCTATATCTAACCTTCCATGGATGCAAACTAAAATAGGATTTTACTACGTTGAACCATTCTGGTAATCCTTCTGGTCCTTTTTAGAGGACCAGAAGGATTACCTTCGTTATGTACACTAGCATATATGTACGTAGTTCAAAACCACCAAGACAGGAACACATGTGTTAACAACCTCGTCTCCGAGACCAATAATTGAAACAAATAGAATGTATTTTGGTAAGATACTTAATCTAGTGATGCAAGAGAATATCATGTACAAAGTAACACAATATGCAATTTATTCCAATATCTCAGTCAACCAAATGGACAGGATCTCGTGAACATTCATGTGACTAAATTTCACGCACCAGGAGATCACCCATCTCTTGTGGGATGTGCTAGTTTCTATGAGAAACACATTTGTGATGTGCCATATGATTTATCGGCGATGCCGACGAAGTCATCAGCAATAGTTAATGACACTGACATTTTTGACCTATGTCTCGAAGGAAAACAAGAAAATGACACAGGAGGAGGTCAAGATATGGGATTTGTGCAGGTTGATAAATGTAGATACATCATTGACAAAGGGAACGATTATGCGCAGTTGGCATTGAAGAAGAATACCATTTTGGGAGCAGACTTAATAATTAAAGGAGAACACACATTTGGTTTGGAGACTTGATCATCAAGTGACGTCTGAGACAACTCTTTGATCAAACATATGCCAATTGTCCTTTCCACCTCCTGACCCCTGCTGATTTGACCCTTCCTGTCTTGCCCCTGGATTTGCCTCGATCTTGTATGTAAATGCCCCCCCCCCTCCTATCTTTTGTTTACCATTTGTTGGTCACTACTTTGATCCTCACTGTATAAAGTCTTGCCATTTCTTCTGCTCTGGGTCAGTCTACTGTATCAGACCAGCTCTGTGTCAGTATGCTCACCGCATTTCCGGAATGCTATTAAACCACTTCCACCACAGCAAACTTTGAACAAGGACTTGAGTGAAATTTCTTCAACAAATGGTGCCGTGACCCGGATGGCAAGAGACCTTCAACGGAGACTCCTTTCCCAGACCAAAAACACACCAGTGACCAAATCCAAATTTCAGAGGTAAGGTCCTTTTGAAAACCTAATTACTGTTGCTGTGTATTGTTGGAGGTCTGTGGAATTGGAATCCCGGAGAAGGGTGAAGCCATCCTGATTTTAAGTAAGTTTGCTGTGTGGTTGTGTATGGGGGTTAATGAGATGTGTTCTCTGTAAGATGTTTCTGTAGATGTTTAGGAACGCTTGTAGTTTCATAACTGAGGTTACTTGCTTCTTCCTTGCCTTAGAATCTGACTCGCTCTTCTTAAGGTTTTATATCTCCAGTAACATCCAGTGACAGATAAATAGATCCTGACGAGGATAAGACCAAGGGTTGGTCCACAGTGTTTGGGAAACACTGAGAAATAGTCCAAAAGGGGACTAGTGAGTAGGCCTACGCAGGTTCCAGTGAAGAAGTAGGGTGATTTGTTCTCCCAGGGATTGACTAGTTCTCCCAATACTCAGAAACAGGTATATTTCATTTGTAAGAATCTGACTCGCTCTCCTTACACAAAAAAGTGATTTGTATCTTCTGAGTAGAATGTTGATTTGAAAGATTTGGTAAGTGAATTGTGGGCAAAAGTAGGTGTATATGAAAGTTGTTTTTTTGAAGGGATTTTACAGAAGGAAAATGTAAGTTATTTTAGCAGAGGGTTTGGGAAAGTGTTGACTGGTCCTGTTAAATACATGTATGGTAAATGGTACCAAAAGCTTAAAATTTGTTGCAACATAAAAATAAAAAGAAAAAGAAAACGTGATAAAGAAAATAAAAATTGAAGTACGGAAAATAAATGTTGAAGGAAAAACATTTACAACAAATAAGAGAAAAATGTGGTAAAGAAAGAAATTAGCCACAAATGTAAAATCCTACGCAACTAAGAGTCTAAAAAAAAATAAAATAAATAACACAACGCAGAAATTAAACTAGTGCAACTAGTGTAATGACTAGAAAGAAATAACACAACGCAGAGTTAAAACTAATGAAACAATACAACCCAAAGCATAAAACAATGCAGTATAACTAGAAAAAACTAGAACCAAATGACCAACACAAAATCTAAAACAAAATAACACTTTTAAAAAAAAAAAAAATTGGATAAGTCTTCCGGAAGCACCACAACAAATATGAATGATTAAATCAAAAGATTTAATCTCATATTGCAAAGTTTTTGTTGATGTTTGTCACTTCACGTGTCTTTGTCTGTAACTGTTGAGGAACGCGTTTTGTTTTATTTTCCTTTTCCAAATCTTAGAAAATGACTGTTGTAGGAATGATATGGTGATCTGAGACTAAACAAAATTGTTTGTAGATCAAATTATAACAGTTTTTCTAAGTATCTCACTACACAGGCGGAGCAGAGAAAATGGCAGAGAATCCCTGTAGGACTTCACAATTTGGACAAAGTCGACCTCCTGGAAAAGAGGCATTGAGAATTCCTTCATTTGGGGTGAGAAATTGCTCATTTGCAGCAACCCAATCCACATCAACCCTGTCTATGGCACCTCCAGCAGAAGACCTGTATCTGAAGGTCCTTTCACTGAGAGCATGTGAAGTTTCACAACTTCACACTCCTTTCTTCTGTCAGACACCACACCTGTAAAGCTATTAGGGAGAGATTTGTTATGGAAACTAAACTGCACCATCTATTACACACCAGATGGCATCTTTTTAGACTAACCAACATAACATAATAGCTGTGCTTGCAGCCCTGATAGATCAAAATCTAGACACACACTATTTGGTTCAACAAGAGTCATAATTGCCTCCAGAATAAAAGCCATATAGAGATAGAAGTACCCAAACCCACTACTATGTCACAAATGAAAACATTTTTGGGAATGACAGGATACTGCAGACAATGGATAATTGGTTATGCATCACTTACAACACCACTCCAAGATATTTCCAAACCCTAAACATGTTCCCAGCCACTCACCTGGTCACAACAAGCCGAGGAATCTTTTAATAAGCTCAAACAGGCACTGTTGTCAACTCCTGCACTAGGAGTTCCTGACTACAATCAATCCTTTAACCTCTTTGTACATGAGAAATGTGGATTTGCACAATCTGTTCTCATGACTCTGCTTACAGACCTGTTGCTTATTTTTTCCTCCAAATTAGACCCAGTAGAGAGAGGACTTCCACCTTGTCAAAAAACTGTAGCTGCAGCTGCACTTACAATTAACAATTCTGCTGATATTGTTCTAGGTTTGCCACTCAGTCATGGTCCCGCATGAGGCACACAGACACGTGACAGGGACCAGAGAGGCAAAATATGTACTAACACTCACTGCTCTACACATTACACTCAAAAGATGTATCATCCTTAACCCTGCTACACTTCTGCCTACAGAAGAGGATGGTGATCCTCATAACTGCATGAATGTCATCTCATGTCCATCTAAAGCTCGTCCTGACCTTTCAAAACCTCCTATCCCTAACTCTGATTTTGGTTTTCTATACTGATGGCTCTGCTTATAGAGAAAATGGAGTGCCATACGCAGGGTATGCAATTTGTGATAATTTTTCAATTATTGAAAGCATCGCCCTGCCACCCTCAAGCTCCGCCCAAGTAGCTGAGTTGTATGCACTGATGAGAGCCTGCTACCTGGCCAAAGGTAAAACTGTTACCATTTACACCGTCTCCAGGTATGCTTTTGGATGTTTATATGACTTTGGCATGTTATGGGCGAACCGAGGATTCATTACATCCTCGGGGACACCCGTTAAACATGGCAAATTAATCGGTGAACTGTTAAATGCATGTCAACTACCTTCATCTATTGCAGTTGTTAAGTGTGAAGCCCACACCAAATCCAACGATCCTGTTTCAAACGGCAATGCTTTGGCTGACCATGCGGCCAAAACAGCTGCCAAAATTGGTAATCCTGTCCATGTAAAGCTCTGTCCTTCCATACCTGCTAACAACCTTGTTTCTCTTAATGATGTGGTCCTCTTACAGGAGACTGCTGATGTGAAGGAGCATAGGTTGTGTTTTTCCCATGGATGTAAATATGTAAATAACTTGTGGGTCCACAATGACGGCTGCATTGTGGCACGCATGTCACATGGCTTGTCGCATGTAAAGGAGGAATGTGTCAGTGTTGAAAAACTGGTATGCTCCAGGATTTACATCCTATGCCCAAAAGTACTGTGAGAAATATTTGATCTGTCAACAGCACAATCCCGGGAAAACAGTAAAAACAACAATGTCGACACATCCCCCCTCAGGGACCCTTTGAAGCTCTACAGCTACATCTTATTCATATGCTGAAGTGTGATGGATATGATAATGTTCTTGTATGTATAGATATGTTTTCAAACTGGCCTGAAGCCTGGCTGACTCTGCTTCTGTAGTGAAATGCTTGCTGAAAGACATTGTTCCAAGATTCGATATCCCACAGAGCATCAACTCAGACAGAGGAACTCATTTCACTGGACAAATAATGACTGAACTCGGTAACTCACTGGCAATTAAACAAAGATTACATTGTCCATACCATCCTCAGTCTGCAGGGCTAGTTGAACGACAGAATGGTGTTCTGGAAAACAAACTAGCCAAACTGTGTGCTGAAACAGGTCTAAAATGGACATCACTATTGCCAATTGCCCTCATGTCGATGAGGTCCACACCCATCAGGAAACACAAACTTACACCTCATGAAATTATTACGGGTAGACCAATGACGGTACCAAGTAATTCAATGCTATGCATGAAGAAAATGGATCTTCATGCTACGGATGAATCAATGATATCATTCTGCTCTGCTCTAACCTCTGCTGTTCAGTCAATTCCCAGGCAAGTAAAAGCTGTCCAGTCTCCTCCTAGTGACCAGTCGTGCCATAACATCCAACCAGGGGACTGGGTCTGCATCAGAGAGTTCCGCTGGAAAAACCCCGCTGGTCCAAACCACAACATGTCCTGCTTACCACCATCACAGCAATCAAGTGTGAGGGTCGCCCCACGTGGGTCTACGCATCCCACTGTAAGAAGAAGCCTCCCCCACCATGCACCTGAAAACGGCAGGATCCATCCTCATCCTGTGGACTTGCTTCTTCATCACCTGTGGGCCCGTAGAGGGGTGGCTGCAGCTCTGGGAAGAAACTCCTTCCCCGAAGGACAACGCAGGGCTGACAGCCCCAGAAGAAAAGGTACAGCACCCGCAGCCACCGGAGGAGAAGAGGAGCACCACAGGGCCCAGAGCCCCAGAAGAAGAGGTACAGCACCCGCAGCCACCAGAGGACAAGAGGAGCACCGCAGGGCCCAGAGCCCTAGAAGGAGGTACAACGCCCGCAACCGCCGGAGGAGAAGAGGAGCACCGCAGGGCCCAGAGCCCCAGAAGAAGAGGTACAGTGCCCGCAGCCGCTGGAGGAGAAGAGGAACACCGCAGGGCCCAGAGCCCCAGAAGAACATGTACAACACCCACCGAGAGTCATAACAGGCACCACAGACCCAGGAAAAGATACACAACAAACCCCAACACGCTCACAACCATCAAAGGAGCAAATCAAACAATCCTACAAACATCACAAACGAGACCTTTCGATACGACAAAAGGGGAACACACCCAAAATATATGAACCACAGCCCTCAACAAACACATACCTCCAACTGGTGAAAATGCTAGCTGATAACAGCCCCAACCCCAAAAAACTGTTATGTATGTGGATTCATCCCACACAGCACAACAGACGGACTCCCATTGATGGCCTTGCCCATCACTTCCTGTGACACCTGCCACATAATACACTTTATCTCAACCCACGAACACTGTGCCTGTCCCAACCCACCTCCAATCAGACAATTAAACTGCCACCAACTATATACCAACTGTCACTCTTGCAACACTCCTGACCCTCTCACCCTCACAATGGTCCCAAAGACATTAACATGGTGTGTTGAAGGTAAAGGAACCATTCACATAACATTCAAATGTGACACAATTTACACCCCAACAGAAAACTCAATGATAAGACAAAAAGGAATGAACTTCTAAAACAACAACCACCATCAGACCCTATTGATGATTATGATCACCTGGCTACAATGATCGGACATTATTCTATACCACTACCAAAGGGTGTATATTGGATTTGTGGCATGAAAGCGTATGAATTTTACCCATTGGATGGTCTGGAAGACGCGGCTTGGGTCATGCGATACCAGCCATGAGAGTCCTTACCGTGCCACCTAAAGCACATATTGTTAAAAGAGACTTATACACACACACACAAACACCATGGACAAGATTTTTCAGTGCTCTCATTCCAAGTTACAGAGCCATGGCAGCTTTAGATCAAATAAGGGACCTTTCTCATGCAGTTGAAGATCTTGCAAACACTACCGCAAGAGGCATGTCCATGTTCTCACAAGAAATGACTGCGGTGAGAATGATGACTTTACAAAATCGTGCTGCACTGGATTATTTACTGGCCTCTCAAGGAGGAACCTGTGCAGTAATTGGAGCTGAATGTTGTACTTTCATACCTGACCACAATGCCACCATACAAGAAATAACTAACCATTTGAATAATATTGCCAAAACATTACATAACCCTGTCACCACTGGTCTGTTTGATTGGTTTAAACAGAAATTAGGAACATTAGGTTATGTAGTCCTTGAATTTGTCTTGTTTGGTTTTGGAATCTTAACTGTTATAAGCTTTTTGATCACCTGTCTTAAATCTATCTGTAACTCATTTATCACTCAAACAACCACTAAAATCATGTACACCACTGCAACTCCACCTATCCTACCAATAGAGTTGGAAAATGCAGACTTTGTTTAAAATTGAAGTAGATTTAGATTAAGTAGACCATAGCCATAAAAAAAAAAAAAAAAGTGTGGATTGAAGAATAATACCATTTTGGGAGCAGACTTAATAATTAAAGGAGAACACACATTTGGTTTGGAGACTTGATCATCAAGTGACGTCTGAGACAACTCTTTGATCAAACATATGCCAATTGTCCTTTCCACCTCCTGACCCCTGCTGATTTGACCCTTCCTGTCTTGCCCCTGGATTTGCCTCGATCTTGTATGTAAATGCCCCCCCCCCCCCCCCTCCTATCTTTTGTTTACCATTTGTTGGTCACTACTTTGATCCTCACTGTATAAAGTCTTGCCATTTCTTCTGCTCTGGGTCAGTCTACTGTATCAGACCAGCTCTGTGTCAGTATGCTCACCGCATTTCCGGAATGCTATTAAACCACTTCCACCACAGCAAACTTTGAACAAGGACTTGAGTGAAATTTCTTCAACAGCATTTATTGGCGTATCAGTGATTGAAGGATTTTATTGGTGCTGTAGAGAACATGTTTGGGATAGTCTTTCACCGCGATTCAAAGGAAGATGTGGAATTTGCATACTACATGATGTAACTTATGTAGTGGAGCATATTAGAAATAATGTGACTTCGTCTAGAGCCAAAAGAGAAGCCAGAAGTAAAAGGATACATACATCTGAGGAACACTGATCCTCAACGTTTGACAGAACAATTATGCATTGGATGATGGGTACCAAATTTACATTCTCAAATGGTGTTCACATCTATATTTTGGAATACTGAATTGCAGTACAATAACCATTATCTTATAGCATTGACACAACATGATTTGGCATTAGTGGCTAATTCTACATCCTTAGCGCTTAAGTCTATCAGTAGTGAATTGGACTTGATTAAGCGATTTGCTAATGACAATCATAGCATTAGACGCCTTAACCGCAGTCAACAGCGGCGTCTGTGCTATTGTGGGTGAAGGATGCTGCACGTATTTGCCCTCGGATTCGGAAGGAAGTGGCAATTTGTCGATTGTGATTAAGAATTTGAGAGATA
Source organism: Thunnus maccoyii (assembly GCF_910596095.1). Classification (NCBI taxonomy): domain Eukaryota; kingdom Metazoa; phylum Chordata; class Actinopteri; order Scombriformes; family Scombridae; genus Thunnus; species Thunnus maccoyii. The sequence goes on from NC_056542.1 coordinate 8,099,154, forward strand.
TCCAGTAAAGCATTGTTACAGTTAATGGGAATGCGCGAGTGGAAATGGGTTACAGAGGCAACAAGTTATGGAAAATCATTAAGGTATTTTGGGGGAAATTCTGTTTTAACTTGGCTGGTAGGATTATGTGCCCCTATTATAGGCATTGTGGTGATAATAGCCATAATAATGGGTTGTTGTTTCCCAATTTTCCGTGCCCTTATCATGAAATCTGTTTCCAAGACTATACTGGTCCAGAATCCAATCAGAAACACCTACATCTACACTCCACCGGAGATGAATGAAGACGACGACTCGACGTCTGTTTCATCTGAATCGTCTGAAGATCCAATGAACAACGTGGACTAAGGACTGAGAGACATATTGTAATAGTCAGAAAATGTGGAGAAGATGGGGATAATGAGATGATGGGAACTCTGTATGAAGAGACGCACATGGGAGCATTCTCACTTGCTTGTCAGTGATTTGGTGAAGTCTGGTTAAAGGGGGGGGGGGGGGGGGGTCGGAGAACCAATAGGGGCCTCGTCCCTGATGCCAGTGAAATGTTGTAGTCTAACATAACAGAGGATAATAAATACTGATGTATTCTGCAAATAGCATTGTAACATTAAGATTTGAGGACAAGATGGAAGGGAAGATTTTACATGTACTATGTATTTTCTAGCATGTGTAAGATGCTACATTTATGGTTATATGTTAATTTCATAATACCCTTATGCGAAAAAAAAGAGGGAATTGTTAGTATGACTTTTATCTGACCCTGTATACTTTACTGATTTTGGGTGTTGGACATGTGACAAACATTCCATAGTCTGCATGTCACCTTAGGTAATATGATATAGTCCTTCGGGGGGGGCGGGGGCTTTTAGATACAAATAATGGGTCCATGGTCAAGCTTGGAGCTGTTCCAGATGTGGTATGTTATGATACATAATATGTTGTGAGGTAGCTGTCAATCACTTGATGGATGGCCCCTAATTGAATTAATGACCATGGAAAACATATGGTATTCATGTGATGAGATACAGATGTGTAACCCTATATAAGTTATGCACCGACAGTGGTACGGTGCCCAGACCATCTTTGTACATGGAATGGACCCGATGGCCATCGTCTAATAAACGTCTTCAAAATAACTTCGCCAGCTCTTCCTTTGAATGATACATCACACATCCTTCCTTTTACCATTGTAATTAGTGGCGCCAATTTTTTGTAACCCGCTCTTCCTCACTATCCTTCTGATTATTCACTTCAGATCTTTGGTATGCTAAAGTCCAATTGTCATCAGTGGTGTCATCAGATTCTTTTATCTCTTTCACAGGATAAAGATTTTGGATTTTATCCTTTTGTTTTGGCTTAGTGGGTTTCGAAGATCCACTCAAATGTGTCCCTAATTTTTCTTTTGACTGCGTTGTGTTTTTCTTTTCTTCCAATTGGGCTTATAACTTTATTTTGATCTGTAAGTGAAGCTATTTGGGATTCTGCATGGCGACGCCTACTTTCATCCCTCCAAAGTCTGAGGGAGGAGAAGTGCTCATGTTTATCTGCGCAAGAACTCAATTTCTCTTTCAAATTTTCTAATCTGGTCCGGTCAAATGTCCCATTTTGGGGAAATTTGAGAAGATCATCTGCCGTTATCTTACTCCATGTTGCAACAAATTTAATGTTATTGGCACCATAATTATCATACATGTACTTAACAGGACCAGTTAACTCTTTCTCTGCCCCTCTGCTAAAATAACTTCCCGTTCTCCTTCTGTAACATCTTCAAAAACTTACATTTACACTTACTTTTGCCCACAACTTACTTACAAATCCTTCCAATCAACATTCTACTCAGAAGATACAAGTCATTTTCGTTTGTGTAAGGAGTGTAAATCAGATCCCTACAAAATGAAATATATCCTAAGTATTGGGAGAACTAATCATCCTACTTCTTTCTACCGGAACCTGTATAGGCCTATTTCTCACTAGTCCCAACTGGACCTCATTAGTCCCCTTTTGGACTATTTCTCAGTGTTTCCATACACTGTGGACCAACCCTCGGCCCTATCCTCTCTAGGATCTATCTGTGTCTGGATGTTACTGGAGATATAAAACCTTAAGAAGAGCGAGTCAGATTCTAAGGCAAGGAAGAAGCAAGCAACCTCACAACAAAGTCAAGATTCCTAGGTTATGAATCTACAAGCGTTCCTAAACATCTACAGAGAAGCCTTCTCATTAACCCCATACACAACCACACAGCAAACTTACTTAAAATCAGGATGGCGTCACCCTTCTCTGGGACAGTAATTAGGTTTTCAAAAGGACCTGTACCTCTGAAATTTGGATCTGGTCACTGGCGTGTTTTTGGTCTGGAAAAAGGAGTCTCCGTTGAAGGTCTGTTGCCGTCCGGGTCACGGCACCATTTGTTGAAGAAAATTCACTCAAGTCCTTGTTCAAAGTTTGCTGTGGTGGAAGTGGTTTAATAGCATTCCAGAAATGCAGTGAGCTTACTGACAGAGCTGGTCTGATACAGTAGACTGACCCAGAGCAGAAGAAATGGAACGATTTTATACAGTAAGGATCAAAGCAGTGACCAACAAATGGCGAACCAAAGACAGGAAGAGAGGGCATTTGCATACAAGATCAAGGCAAATCAAGCGGGCAAATCAGCAGAGGTCAGGAGGCAGGATAGAGGATTGTCCCAGATGTCACTTGATTATCAAGTCTACCAAAATGTGTATTCTTCTTCAATGGTAACAATGATAGTCATATGGACATCATGTGGAAGGGAGAGCTCTGTAAAGCTTTGTCTAGGTCTGTTAGACGGAATCTATAAACAACCAAAGGGCCTCCAAGGGTGTCAATATATACCAGTGATTTTCTTTTGTTTCTTCAGAATTCTCCACGGAGACTCTCCGTGTCTGTTGCTTGTGTTTGAATTAGAGACATTTGACTTCAACCAACCTCAGTCTATTTGATAATTTCATCAATCAGAGGAACACGTGGATCCATGCATCCCAGTGCAAAGCCTTCCCCAACGATGGACTTCCCAACAAAAACAGTGGCTTGACAAGATAGTTGCTGCTGTTTCCAGGTCATCATATACAGGGAGAGATGCCACAGCTGTTCTTTCACCAAGGAATGATGAAGATCAGGGGAAGAGGCGCATGTTACCAACGCAGATTCAGGGCACTCCAGAAGATGGCGACGACATAATTGCCACACATTTGATTAGAAAGAATTAAATTTAAACTACTGATGTGCTACGGTAAGCATATTGTGTCATTTCCAGTTGCCATCTGTGTTTACTGATAACGTTGCTGCTCTCAACTCAGTTGATTTAGCCATTTCACATTACTGTGGATTAATACCTGCTGTATATTTAAACTTTCGCTAGTTCTACACAAGTACACTCAGCACTTTCTCTTAGCGACTTCTCGCTAATTGCACAGTTAGTTATTTTAGCTCTGCAGCTAGCATTAGCAGCTAACTTAAACTAAGCAGTTAGTGATGGCTTCTCTCTCTCCTGCTCTCTGTTGCTTGGTGTGTCAAATGTTTAGTTATTCCTCTGCCTCCTTTAGTGATAATGGTACGTGTAATAAGTGTAGTTTATTTGCAGTGCTGGAGGCGAGGCTCAGTGAATTGGAAGCACGGCTAGAATCAAATTTAAAACTGCTGGCTAAGGATAAACTTAAATATGGTATGATTGTCATCCATGTCGGTGGTAACGACTCCCGATTACACCAATCGGAGGTCACCGAAATTAATGTTGAGTCGGTGTGTACATATGCAAAAACAATGTCGGACTCTGTAGTTTTCTCTGTACCGCTGCCTAATCTGACCAGTGATGACATGTATAGCTGCATGTCTCAATTCAACCGCTGGCTACATGCTTCTCTGCGCTTCCATTAGAGCAGTTACCCACCCTGCCATATCACTCACTGGACCAATTTACTCTCAGAACACATCTCAATAGAAAAAACAGCTTGCAAAAACAATATATCAGCCTTTGAGGAAACATGGACCATATTCATTAATCACCTAAAACTCCACCCAGAATCCAATCCAAATCAATAACCAAAACCAGAGCCACGTACATGACCACATACCCAACCAATAGACTTTTTAAAAAATTTTTTTAAATTTAATTCACTTTTCCGTCCTTTTTTTTGTTTGTTTTATTTCTTCCCTCCCTCTCATTCCAGTTATACATAACATGTGTCATGATAGGCTAATTGTTTAGAAACTAAATCTTTGCTATCACTACTATTGTCATTTATGCCAGATATCATCATCATCATCATCATCATCATCATCATCACTTTCACTCACCCCCCTTCCCTTTTCCCCACAATCCATATTGCTTAGTTGCTTTCTACATTTACTATCTTTTTCATTGTAATGATATCATTGCTGTTGTTTGTCATTATTTTTATTTTTTTCCCTTTCCACTATGTCTTGTTAACAGTATCACCAATAAAAAGCAGTTACCATCCCAAAACCACAGAGACTGTCTGTCCCAACCACTTAAATCAATTAAATCCAAAGTAAGCAAAAGAGTCATCCATAAAAATTAAAACCACTACTGCAATAGTACAACAAAAGATAATTAAATGTGGACTCTTGATCATTAGATTTCTGTCATCTAAAGCTGTATTAGTAAACGATTTAATCTCAGATTATCATATTTATTTTGTCTGACTGAAACCTGGCTGTGTCATGAAGAATATGTCGGCCTAAGTGAATCCACTCCCCCCAGTCATTAATACTCACATTCCTTGAGACACTGGCTGAGGAGGAGGAGTTACAGCCATTTTCAACTCAAGCCTAATCAACCCTAGACCTAAATTTAATTATAACGAATTCGAAAGCCTTGTTCTTAGTCTCTCTCAGCCAACCTGGAAAACTTTACAGCCAGTTCTATTTGTTATAGTGTACCGTCCTCTGAATTCCTATCTGAATTCTCAGTTTTTAATCAAACTTAGTCCTTAGTACAGATAGTAATTATTATAGTAGGTGATTTTAATATTCATGTGGACGTCGATAATGATAGTCTCAGTACTGCCTTTATCTCATTAGACTCAATTGGCTTCTCTCTGTGTAAATAATCCCACTCACTGTCTTAACCACACCCTAGCTCTTGTTCTGATTTATGGGATTGAAATTGAACATTTAATAATTTTTCCACAAAATCCTATTATCAGATCATTTTTTAATAACTTGAATTCCTATTACTGGATTGAATTTGAACATTTAACTTTTGAATTCCTATTACTGGATTACACACCATTAGACAAAAATATCTTCACTAGATGTCTGATAGCTGTAGCTAAATTTAAGGAAGCAAATCCATCAGTACTGAATTCAATGTCATGTCTCAATACTACAGAGGGCTCTTATGTTAACTTTAGTCCCTCCAAAATTGATAATCTTGTTGATAGTGGTGCAGGCTCATTACGAATAACACTCAACCCCATCGCCCCCTTTAAAGAAGGAAGATAATAAAACATGAGGTTAGCTCCATGGTATAACTCCCAAACCTGCAAATTAAAGAAAAAAAAATTGGAAAGGATTTGGCGTTCCAAAGTGGAAGAATCTCGCTTAGTCTGGCAATATAGTCAGTCTTAAAACATATAGGAATGCCAGAGCCGCCTATTACTCAGCATTAATAGAAGTGAATAAAAAAAAAAAAAAAAAAAAAAAAAAAAAAACAGCCCTAGGTTCCTTTTCAGCACTTTGGCCAGGCTGACAAAGAGTCATAACTATTGATCCATGTATTCCTATAGCTCTCAGTAGTAATGACTTTGAGCTTCTTTGATGATAAAATTCTAACTATTAGAGACAAAATTAACCACCTCCTGCCCTCAACAGGGACCGATTTCTCCCAAACACAGGCACCTTAGAAACAGCTGTAAATCCTGACATATATTGGGACTGTTTTTCTAAACCATCAACCTGTCTCTTAGACCCCATCCCAACTAGGTTGCTTAAGGAAGCCTTACCCTTAGTTAGCACTTCTTTAGATATGATCAATCTGTCTTTAGTAACAGGCTATGTACCACAGTCCTTTTAAAGTAGCTGTAATTGAACCTCTTCTTAAGAAGCCTACTCTTGATTCAGGCATTTTAGCCAATTATAGACCTATATCTAACCTTCAATTTCTCTAAGATCCTTGAGAAAGCAGTCTCTAATCAGTTATGTGACTTTCTACATAACAATGAGGATTTTCAGTCAGGATTTAGAGCACATCATAGCACAGACACAGCACTGGTGAAAGTCACAAATGACCTAACTGCATCGGACAAAGGATTTGTCTCTATACTTGTCCTGTTAGATCTTAGTGCTGCATTCGACACAATTGACCATAAAATCCTTTTGCAGAGACTGGAACATTAAGCTGGTTTCAATCCTATTTATCAGACCGATTTCAGTTTGTACATGTTAATGATGAATCCTCCATGAAGGCAAAAGTTAGACACGGAGTTCCACAAGATACTGTACTTGGACCAATACTTTTCACCTTGTATGCTTCCTTTAGGTATTATTAGGAAACACTCAAATTCTCATTGTTATGCAGATGATACCCAATTATATTTATCAATGAAGCCTGATGAAACCAATCAGTTCAACAAACTCCAAGCATGTCTTAAGGACAAAGACCTGGATGACCTGCAATTTTTTACTACTAAACTCAGATAAAACTGAAGTTATTGTGCTTGGCCCTAAACACCTTAGAAACACATTATCTAATGATATAGCTATTCTGGATGGCATTACCCTGGCCTCCAGCACCACCGTAAGGAATCTGGGAGTTATCTTTGATCAGGATATGTCCTTTTAACGCCCACATAAATCAAATTTCAAAGACTCAGGCACACCCTGTCCGAAAGAGATGCAGAAAAACTAGTCCACGCATTTGTTCCTTGTTTGGATTATTGCAATTCCTTATCAGGCTGCCCTAACAAGTCTCTAAAGACTCTCCAGCTGGTCCAGAATGCAGCTGCACGTGTACTGACTAAAACTAGAAAAAGAGATCACATTTCTCCCATTTTAGCTTCGCTACATTGGCTTCCTGTAAAATCTAGAATAGAATTTAAAATCCTTCTCCTAACTTACAAAGCCCTCAATGGTCAGGCACCATCATATCTTGAAGAGCTCATAGTACCGTATTATCCCACTAGAACACTGCGCTCCCAGAATGCAGGCTCACTGGTGGTTCTGACAGTCTTTAAAAGTAGAATGGGAGGCAGAGCCTTCAGCTATCAGGCTCCTCTCTTGTGGAACCATCTTCCAGATTCAGTCCAGGTGCAGACACCATCTCTGTTTAAGAGTAGGCTTAAAACTTTCCTTTTTGATAAAGCTTATATTTAGGGCCGAACAGGCTCACCTTGGATCAGCCCTTAGTTATGCTGCTACAATGACAATATTAACACTTTTGTTTAGCAGGTATAATGTTTACCATGTTCACCATCTTAGTTTAGTGTGTTAGCATGCTAATATTTGCTATGTAGCACTAAATACAATGTGAAGTTGAAAATTCCTATTTATACGTTTTTTTTTGGTATTTGGGAGAAATTAAAATGTTGACGCTAGGTGTAAACTTGAGGAATCACAAACATATGCATGCATGTTCCAATGTCAGTAGCCTTCATCCTTAGGACCATGAATGTACGTGCATTTTAGGGAAATCCATCCAACAGTTGTCGATATTTCAGTGTGGACCAAAGTGGCAGACTGACCGACGTACATTGCCATCCACACCACTAGCATGTGGATAGCAGTGCAATTCGGGCAGCATTACATTTCTCTTGAAACTTTGCTGTTGCAATTTAGTAGCATATAAAACATAATTTATAGGGAACAGGGTCGATGCTGGTGTCACTATCAGTAGCATCCATGCTGTAACCTGACCAGTGGCTGCCAAACACCACATGTTCTGTTGTGTTAGTCTTTAAAACTGGATGGCTGTGCCATCAGTGTGTGAATGATTAGATTTCCTCTGATGGGCAGGTTGGGACCTTGCATGGTAGCCCCTGTACCCATTCAGCATATGAATGTGATTTGTATTGTGAAAGTGCTTTGAGTGGTTGGAAGACCAGAAAGGCACTATACAAGTACAGTCCATTTAAAAACCACAAGGACTTCCTTTCATTATAGAAGTTACACAAATACAGGAAAAGTACAGAGGTGACAAATGGTACCTGATCATTTTCACACAACAAACAAGCTACTTGGGTCCATTTATTCCTGAATAGCTGAGCAACTAGGAGTACTGGCAATGATGTGTGGACATGCTTGTGAACCAAAAAAGTTGGTGACAGCAAAACCTTTCATATGCCATTTCTCAAACTTGTTTGAAAGATCACAGGGATAAACATCTTCCAACCTGTGCATGAAGAACAGTTTCAGCTACCACTATTATCAATGGTAAGTATTGTTATTGATTTTTTCAAATTAAAGCTAGGGGAGGCAAGCTCTTGAAAGCAACCTAGCTGTAGCATTAGACCCCTATGGAAGCAGCTCTGCCACCCAGGGACTGAGAGTAACAGAGGTCTTCTGTTGGGTTTTACATCAATAGTGTTCATGCAAAACACCATCTTCACAGCACAGGTCAGAACTGCATACATTTTAGAAACAGTTGCCATAATATGAAATAATAGCTTGAAGTGGAGTCTACATTTTGAAAAAACTAGTTGGCATTAGTTTAGTTAGACAGCAGGAACTGAAACACTTTAGTAGAGGTTAAGTGCAGGCAAAGCAAAACTGAGCTTCTCAGAACAAAGGCACCAACATGACTGAACTGAAAACCAGGACTTAAATACAAACTGAACTAATGAAACAACAAGGAACAGGTGACAAGACACCAGGGCAGGCTGGGAGCTGATTGGTTGGGGAAGACACAGAGAGTAGGGCAGGGCTAACGAGACTGATGCAGGGCAGGTGTGGAGCCCAGGAACGCAGAAGGGAAACAGCGTAAACAGAAAACCTAGAAAAACATAATATAACCATGTACAAACCATCCCAGAACTCACATGAACACAACTTAAATAAGTGCACAAGTCACAAGTACACAAAGCAAAATAAACTTGAGCATACATTGCTGTTAACAAAAACATGAATGAATCAGTCTGTCAAGCGGGGTGGCTTGCATATTGAGGCTGCATGTCACAACATAAATGGACCAAAAGACAACTGTAGCTCTGAATAACAACATAACTAGTGTTTCAGTTCACTTTAGCACTTAGTTCTTAAAAGAGCAACAGTATCTCAAGTGGTCATTAAATATAATCTGCAACCTCTCATATCTGTTATTCACAGAAAACCAAAAACCCCAAAACACAAAAGAAATACACGACAGAAAGTCCAGAAATACAGAGTCCATGACACAATTAGAGTTTACACAAGCAAAGTCCAGTGCCAGTGTTAGCGATGTACGATAATATCGGCATGTCATCGGGAATGGCCCGCAATGAAAAGTTCTGCCGATATGACAGGCCGATTCGTCGCCTTCTCTTCCACCACCTGGCTGTGCTTCCCTCCGCGGACTGTTTTACCTTGACAGTCCTGGTGCTTCCTCCACAGGCTCCACTTCACTCAGCTGCCCGACAGACCCACTGCTTCTTCCTACTTTAACCTGAATAATAAACTTGGGTTCGGTGCTCCGGTTGGATCCTCATGGAGAGCTGGGGCTAGCTGGGAGGCTAGGGGAGGCTAGCTGCTTCCCTCTGGCCATGCTGCAGCTAACGCTCACCTGCTGCACATCATCTTAAATTGAGGTAAACACCACTGGTTAACGGTTAGCTCGCCTGTTAACTGGTTGCACCAGCTTCTGTAATGCTGCAAGCTAGCGTGATGTCAGCTCAGATGTACTGTGTTGGTGCCTTTTTTAAATGGTACACATCCTGCTAGTTATCCGAAATGACACATTAACGCTTCTACACAACATCAACTGTTTCCTTTTCAGCTGTGAAATTAGTTTGGTTGTACTGTTAGTTTGGTTTCCCACTGCAATATCCATTTTAAACTACTACTACTTTTTAATGCAACTTTACACACTTGCTCTTATTTATTCATGGAATTGTTTGTGTTTTACTGTAATTTTATGTCTTTCATGAGTGTATGTTTTTATGTTTGTGAGCCCCTAACCAAAGACAAATTTCTATCATGTGATAGACAAAACATTTTTTTCTAAATCCTGTATAGTTCAGTCACTTGCAAAATAGTCAACCAACATGACAAAAAATCATAAGATTGTGGATCATGATCCTGCCTGAAGAAAATCATGATATAAGATTTTTGCCATATCACCCACCCCTAAGTACACAAACAGTGTAGTTTATAGCATATACTGAAACTCATTATATTGTATACATCAATACAAGGCCTGACATCTTGTCTACACTAGAGATAACACAACTGTATAGCAAACACCACCTAACAGGCTAGCAGGACACTTTTCACAGCTGATATGGCAAGAACAGTTTGTAAACATAGGCTGGGAAATAATATGCACAGACATGCTATGATTTGCTATTACAAACACTGCATATCTTCCAATTAAACGGCTGGTCTGTTTTTACTTTCAATCTGTGTGTGTTCTCTGTGACTAGCAGTGTGTCCAGGTATATGTGTCATTTTTATGGAGGTTTTTGAGATGCAGGCGTACTGGAAATACCTTAGTTTAGCTAGCCTGCTGCTGCCACAAACAAACTGCGAGTGTTACTGCACACAGCCCTGCATGAGCCCACTGAAGTTTTCTGAAGTTTCCGCTGTGTGACAGTCTTTATCAGGGGTAAATAACACAAATACAAGCAGGCTTTCACCATCTGAAGCGACATGTACGGGCATCTGCTTTCGTAGAACAGCCAATAGGAATGCCTACTCTCTGAAATAATCTGTGATTGGCTTAAATCTCCTGTTACAGGTTAGATTTTCTAAAACCTGAATACAGAGCCAAGAGGAGGTGCAGAAGTCTAGTGTTCTCTCAGACCACTTGAATTACAATATGCTGTCTGCCTGCTAGCTTCAGCATGGAGGGTTCGTTTGTAGCATGGGTGGGCGGTGGTTTGTTGGTCCGTGTTAACAGTAACAGCTGTCTCCCTGTCTCATACCAGGGTACAGTGTTCAAACGGAAAACAAGCGCTCCTAGAGGCTACAACAGAAACTGTGGTAGGAAGCCAGCCTGAATTAACAGCTGTAAAGTGATGAAAGTCTGCGTAAGTTACACTTTTTCTGAATTTGAGAGGTGTGTAAACGGCGTCACACACACTGTTTTTTGTCAAGCTTCAAATACATTTAAAATTATATTCAGGGCTACACTCAAAATGTTCGGGGCTTAAGCCCTGGCAAAATGACGGCGACGCCGATGGGAGATAGGGAGTCAAGTACTACAGACGGCTCTACATGTGCTGCATTGTTAGCGATATCTTCCCCCTCTCCTCACTGCAGTGGGGTGCTGTTAGTGCTAGTTTCCTCCTCTCCTCTGGCTTGTTAAATGTAAGCGACCCGCTACTGGCAAAGAGTTTGCCGAAGTACTTGAGCTATCATTGTGTGTGCTGCAGGTGCTGCTGTCAGTTGTTGATTCTGATCCGCTATGTTCTTTGTGGTTCTCTATAGCGTGCTATAGTATTACAGGAATGACCCTCCAGGGCAGCATGAAAAGCCTCTTGATTGTTAGGAATGGTAACTGGAGCCCTCAGCTCCTTGCCCTTATAGATTTATTTACATTTCAGCGCCTGGACCTCACTCAGAACTAAATGATACGAGGCAGCCAGGGCATCAATATTTTGTAGTAGTGATGATCCTCCTTTACCCAACCCCCAGCTCTTTGTTTCATTACAATGACTTAATACTGCTGGTGATGCTGCATGTTGCTCTGGTCAGTCATTGGATTATTCTTGGCCATTATAGTGTATCTGTAGTTTATGCCACTATAGATAATTTTTGATGGCTGGACAGATTTCATGGGGATTCATTCTGTCTATAATATCACTTAACCGATGCCTATTTCATGAACATGATCGCAATATCACATCTGATTGTGCACATCACAGCACTTCTCAGTTGTTGTACACTATGATTACTTTCAAGTCACTCCAAATGCCCAGGCTGTCACTTCATTTTGAAAGGCTTAAAGACGTGTGCAGAACCCCCGCTGTGCCAAATATTAGACCAAATGTGCAATCTAAAATTATAGTAAATGGCACTCAAGGTTTTAATTTATGCCTACTATGTAATTACTACAAATCACGGCAATGAATGCCACATACTCTTTCAGATTTTAGACTGCATCTCTGTCTGTATAGTGTTAACTTACTGCTTATTTTTTATTTATCCTGAGAAGATTTACACATTTTTTTCAGTATTATCAGTTAGATTTCCACCACAACAAAACTTCTCCACTGTTGGCCAGTAACTCTTAAGTGGGAAGAGATCAATTCTCACTCACATTTTCCAGCCAGTCAGAGGAAACACTGCACACAGTCCCACCTCTGAAACCTCTGGGCTCCTGCCCCGTCGGAGGTTAGCGGCAGGCATCGACTGAGTGTTTCTTTGCATGTGGAGAATGAAAGAGCCTGCAGAGTGACGACAGGAAAACAGGTGTTAGCATTAGGTTGTTGATCTTGAATAAAATAAAACTTAAAGATCCCCTCCAGACATTTTGTAAGACATATATAAAGAATCATCTTTGGATTTTTATTTGTGTCTAAAATGGTTTTCCCACAAAAAAGCACAAATCCCTTGTTAAAATCCTCAAAATAACATCATCTTTATTAAAAAATCCAGAATCTAGGCCTATCTATCATGTGTAGTTGTCCGGCAGATGAAGATATCAGCAGCGAAAAATGTCAGTTGGGAAATATGTTGATTGCCAAATAAATAAATTAATTAATAGCATATTAAAAAAGCCTAATATTGTGTGACCTAGAGTATGTTGCCAAGACAACTTAAATATATACTTATATAAAAGTTTGTTTTGCCTCCACTGTCAAGATATTAAAAGATTCACTGAGTGTTTGGTCATGTGACTAAGCGTGGCATGAATGCCGGTGCACACTCCAGCAACAGCCCTGAACCTTGGCTCGACAGCAGTTAACATGGCTTGGAAAAGTCTTACCATTTTCTCTCAGGTAACATTACATCTAGCATTGGCACAGTGAAACAAATGGATCAGCCCAGAGCTCCATGGTTAAATAACGTGAAATTGATCAGTAAGAGGTTTAAAGTGGGCTCGGGGAGACTGCAACAGGTGGAGGTGGTGGCAGAGCTGCAGGCTGCCTGTGTGGCTGCATTAAATTAACAAGGCTATTTGTTTTACTTTATTGTTGTAACCTATATGCTCAGTTCGCAAAGTTTGTGAAGAGTTCATTGTGCTGACCACTTTTAATAAAATACATTTGTTGGCTCATAGTGTTTGTGCTTTTTGTGTTTCATTGCTGTTTAAATGTAGGCTATCATATGTCCAGTAGATGTTCTGTATGGCTGAAATTCTGGGATATTAATGGCCATATTGGCCGCAAAAGTCTAGCGTAAACCTTGTTTGGGACAAAATAAGACATTTTAGTTTGCATCTTGGCTTTCAGAAATTTCAACATTTTTCACCATTTTCAGAAATTTTATGGACCAAATAATTTATTGATTAAATAATCAAAAGACTAATCGGTAATAATAAAAAAAAGTTCCAGTCCTACATACATCTTTATGCACAGTGAAGCTCAAACATCCAACTGAAGGAACATGAAGAAAAGCACATTTTTGAGTGGAGGAGGACTTTAAAAAATGAATTGAATAAAAACTTTTTCAGTTGTCTATATGGACAGACTAAATTTTTCTGCAAGTTTAAAATAACTATATATAACTATATATAAAACTGTATAGCTCTATAAATGAACAAAACTGATAATTAATGCTCAAGCTTCACTGTGCTGCACCATCAGCTTGTGCCTTGTTGTTACACATAGGGTGAGGGTCAGCGGTGGCCGTAACACTTGTATTGAGTGATTTTTCCAAAAGGAGAACAAACAGAAGGGACCAGCAGCAGTAGCAGAAGCTCTGGACAGCCAGCAGATTTCCACAAGCAGACGGCTCTCAGTCATAAGTGGAAGAGCAGCAGCCTCTTCTATTTAGGATAGTGAGCTATTTAGCCTGACAGCCATTAAATATGAATTAAAAACCACACAGGCCTCTTTGCCTTCGAAAATGTCATTACATATCTTTATGGCAGCTGATTGTTGAATAAGCAGTTTGCAGGGCTCCCCTGAGGGCAAGACTGGGGATGTGGAGTGGAGTGAAGTGGATGGAGGGAGGGGAGGGAGGAAGAAACAGGGGTGGTCAGATGAGTGCTGGAGTGGAGAGATGGATGGAGGAGCAAGGGGGAAAGAGAGGATGAGTGAAGGGATGACACAACGAAAACAAAAGGGGGGAGAGGGAGGTGGGGGTGGATGGCCACGTGTGGAAGAGAGGCATGGAGGATGGAAAGAGCACAGTGAGGGAATAATGAAAAGGCAGGTCTGCTATAACGGATGAGGCCTAATTGCAGCTGAAATGGAATCTACATTACAGGTCCTAACTGAGTGCAGTACTTCAGGGGCCGGGCCCTGAAAGGAGCAAATAATAGCGCTGGCTTGAAGTGGTGCTTCAGGTTCTCTCCAGCAGATGAGGGAGATGTGTAGGGGGTAAATGAGATTGAAGGGGAAGGGGAGTACTTCAGAGAGATACTGTCCTTCTTAATATTTTCAGGGTTGTTAAAAATGTCTCAAAAGGTCAGCGTGTGCCTGGCCACTCATTTTATTGTGCAGTGTTTATGGCGCGGCCAGGAAGCTCCCCAACCGCTGGGCTGTAATTATACAAGCTTCACCTTGAAATTGAGACGGCTATTGTTAAAGAAATAAAGAAATTACAGTTGGTCTTGTTGTGTTCTTGAATACGCCTTTTGTCTTTGTTGCGCTAATACAGCTAATTTCATTTTTCACTCTTGACAAAGGACATTCAATGAGGTTATTTTCACTAATGCACTCAAGTTTGAATCAGGTAATGAATCAGGCTGTCAAGAGGACCACAACATGAGAGAAAAAATACATTTACTGTAAATGATTCTTTATATTTTACATCATTATTTTCAGTCAGTCAAAACCTCCTTGTCCGATGTAGCTGCAACAAAAAAACTGCAAAACTACTTGCCATTATTGTCCCCCAAGAATCTGTAATTTGGCCTCATTTTGCAGCTGAACTTTCATTGTTTCACATAAAATGTGGCAGAAGAAGATCAGTCAACAAACCTCTCTCAATATTTTCAGCATCGTCACAAGGATTGGGGATTTAATTGATTGCTAAGACAGAAATTACATACATTTCCTATTCAAATTATACTTTTACTGCTATAATTGTGGGTTGTGCACAGAGTATGTGGTGTGCAAGTGTCAGGTTGTAGCCTAGGGTTAGTGTATGTGTAGGGGGGGCAATATGTTTGTGAAGTGTGTGTGGAGGGGGATATTTAATGTCAATGAAGGATGACAAATGCTAAAAGAGGATTTAATGTTACCGCTTTGTGCACGATGAATACTGCAGGGCAGTTTGTTCCTCCGATGTTTATCTTTCCAAGATAGAAAATGACCGAGATCCTGATGAGAGGGACACTTCCTGAATCTGTGGGAAGAGTTTCAGATTCGGGTTGGATTGACGGCAGCCTGTTTGTGGAGTGGCTCACCCACTTTGCAAAGAATGTAAATGTCAGAAAGAATGATCCACGCATCCTCATCCTTGATGGGCGCCACTTATATAAAACCTAAGAGGCTGTTAATCTGGCAAGAGATTTTGGCATCATCATGATTTCACTACCGCCCAACTGCAGCCATAAAATGCAGCCACTCGACAGGACCTTTTTCAGAAGCCTAAAAATGAGCTACAACAAAGGGGCCGACCAATGGATGACCAAAAACCCTGGGAAGAGTATGGTTGGGTACAACTGGTCTGGTTTGGTCTGGTCTGGACTGAATAACACTGCAGATTTTGGTGCTACTTAAATGCCTGAGCTGTGCTGAGCTGAACTGACACTAATCAGCCAGACATTTCTCCATTCTCTGTTAAAGAGCAGCTGTGACTGATAATAAATTGACTCATTGTTCCATTTTAGCAACAGCTTAAATTATTTGTCAAAAAATATTTGCTGAACGGTACACTGGAGGGAGGCTTAAAGAACTTGGTTTCAGAAGAGGCAGTTGTGTTTCCTCCATTGCCTAGCAACTATCACCAAGGCCAGGACTCCATTGTTGCTGAGGCTGAGCACCTGAATTGTCTGTTGCCTGTTTTTACTTTTCAAAATTGTAGTGGAATTTCAAGTGGTGTTTCAGCATTAGAGAGAGAGAGAGAGAGATGGCCTTACTCCCAATTGGAGGGCTATGAAAATTGGGGGAAGCTTCATTTAGTGGTTTCACATCAGGAGCTACGTGCATTTGCAAAAGCCACGCAAACAGCGGAGAAGCGAAGACGATCAGCGCAGTGGCATAGGCAGAAAATGTATTTTTTGGTGGGCCAATACAAAAGTGGGTGTGGCTGTCTTTTCCCATAAAAACTGACTTAGTTAGAAGAAAAAAACAAACATAGACAAACTGAAAAACCAGCAACCAATTGACTTGAAACTGATGGCCTTAACATCATACTGTTGAGTTATTAAGGACACTTTCATGTTTTTGTGTTGAGAATTGTTAAAGATATTATTAAAATAAAACCTTAACACAGTGACAGTGAGGAATATAGTTCTGGGCAGTGGGTCCTCCAGTCAGCCAATCACAAAGCTTCAAATTTTGGATTTCAAATTCAGTTCATCCCTCGGGCGCTCTAAAATCTGTTTTTTATTGAAAGAACATCATCAAACAGTTACATAAAATAACATGAATAACAACAGTTCAGATAACTACAGAACGCAAAGACAATCGTTCAAACAACATACAACTATGTGGTTTCAGCAATGCGATGTTATATGTAAAAATAAATAAGTCAGTTGTTTGAGTTCAATTTCAAATGCAAATGGAAAGCTTGTGTTTGTGCAATATGTAGTTTGTAGTGTTAACGTTACAGAAGCCAGCTAGTTGGTGGCAGACAGCTCAGGAAGGTCTGAGTGTCAGAACCAGAGCAACCAATTACATTATGGAGACTTTGTCAACAGTTCAGTTTTAATCAGAAGACATATTCAACACATACATCAAATATTGTTACAAAATGTATTTTGATCAAACTTTGCTGGGTCGGCCACTGAGTAATGTAGGTGGGCCAATGCCACCCAGGCCCATTACTGGCTTTGCACCTGGTTCGGCACATTGTGTGTTCAACTGGCGATGGCAAACACTGAACAATTTATATTTCAACCTATACCATATGTGTGTGTGCATATTTGTGTGTGAGAGAAAGTTGGAGTAGAGAGAGAGTGCTAAAGACAGGAACAGAAACTGAGATAAAGAGATGCCTGCAAGGGTTTTTGTGAATTTACAGCAGATCTGATTTTTAGCTTCAGAGTCTGTTGAAATGTACTTTATAAACTGACAGATCGATACAGAGAGATAGAAAGCCACAAACAGAAACAGACAAAGACTGAAGAAAGAGAGAGAGGGAGAGAGAAGTGGAGATACAGAGAGGGGGAAAATGGAGAAAATGTGAATAATATAAACAGAGCAACATGTAGTGGGCAGGACTTCAGTGCTAAAAAGGTTTGTGGGCTAGATTTTTCTCAGTGATGTCACTTTTACACAGTTTCCTTGAATAGCACCTGTGTGCATGGGGGCTGTCTGTCTGTCAGTTCTGAGTAAAAACATAACCCATGCCAGCAAAAACATTTCTATCAGTGTTCTCCACTGGCCAACAGAGGCCAACATCGACTCTGTCGACTTGAACGCTAGGTGTTAGAGATCGGCCCCCTCAAGCCCTGTATTGTCTTAGCCCCAAAAGCAATTTAGGTTTTAGCATATTTTCTGTGAGCCTACCTTTTTTTTCAAACACTCTTTTTGTGAATTCAAGTGAGTTTATTTTTTTTTTTTTTACAAAGACTGCACTTTCTCTTTGTGCAGTGAAAATTTATCTTTTTTGTGCGTGTGCAATCAACGCCCTTGTGGATGACCCCAGGTGCCTAATTCAGTAATGGTAAGTGCCAATAATTTTACCATCAGATAAATCTGTGTCTCTCATACTGGTTATCTTCGTATTGTTTTGCCTGACACATATTGAGGATATTTGTACCGCCTTTTGAATATTTACTGGGTTTTTTTTCTGTTTATTGCGACAATTTACCTGTAAAACATTTTTCCCCATTATTTTTGACTGTCTTGCCATTGTCTGTCAATGTCACCGACTTTCTCTTATTGATTTTCAATTGTACAACTGGTCCATTCTGTCTCTGAATCCCTGTATTTAACATCAAACTGCTGCACATTGATGTGACATCCACACAAATCTGGTTGCTCTTGATCATTCCCATAAAAAGCAATTAAAATACATCAGACTGACACACTGTAGGTCTCTGCACACACAAATACATGCAAAAGCATACACACACACATGCAGATCAGGTTTCATTGTGTCTGCGCAGTCCATACACACACACACACACAGGGTTGCCTGTGTAGAGGGTCCGGTGAGATAGCAGCACTTTTGGCCGAAGTGCTATCAAGTTTCAGTAAATATTCACATCATTCTGTGCATTTATGTTCAGTAGGAATCAATTTCACACAATGAAATAGTACACAAAGCATAGGTGCAGAGTGGAAAATGCAGAACTAATTGGACACTTTTTTAGGGCAAAAATTGAAAAATAGATTTATTTTATGACAATACAATCCCACTGCTAATAGCTTTTTCTTACTCTTAATTCCTTGAATATGAGTTATTATCACATACTTATGTACTGAATGAGTTCAGTACATAAGTATGTGATAATTCAAATATATAGGGTGACTTGGTGGTATAACACCTAAAATTAAAGTGTCTCATCTTATATAAATCATGCATTTAATGTGTTGGTATAATTTGTTCATTGCAATTTGTCCTTCACTGTAATATATGTCCCTCACTGCAATATGTCTCCAGCTAAGCATTAAGTTAAGATAAGATGGAAGATAGCGCACAGATAAGACACTTTCTCATTGTAGTCATACAACAAAATTATGTTTGGTAACTCTCAGATACCAGCAGCAATAGAAAACAAGATTAAAACAAGATAATAAAAAGGTACTGCACAACAACTTGGTAATATTTACAGTCTTCAGTCCTCATTCCTCAACAGCTATGGATGGGAGGGTAGGTGGTGATGGAGACTACAGCTCTGGGGAAGAAGCTGTTCTTCATTCTATTAATTTGGGCTTTGCCACCTGGACCAAGTCCTTCCGGTTCTCGACAGTGCAGCTGGCATACCACACCATGGCACAGTAGCAGAAGATACTCTCTATGGTGCTTTTGTAAAAGCTTAGGAGCTGAGAGGGAAGTTTGGCCTGTTTGAGTTTTCTTAGGAAGAAAAGCTTCTGTTGAGCGTTCTTCACCAGGTGGGAGGTGTTAAGGGACCATGAGACCAGGGACCATCTTTTGTCATATGGATTCCTTGGAATTTGATGTTGTTGACATTCAAATTCCACAATGATCTCCTTGGTTTTGTGGTGCTCAGAACCAGAGTATTGTCCGAACACCATTTGACCAGATGTTGGACCTCCTCTCTGTAGTGTGTTCTCTTATTGTCAGATATAAGTCCCACTATAGGGGTGTCATCAGCAAACTTCACTGTAGTGTTAGAAGAGTGGATGGTGGTGCAATCATGGTTGAAGAGAGTTAAGAGGGCTGGACTAAGCACACAGCCCTGCAGTGCACCCATGTCCAAGATTAGAGTCGAGGATTTGTGGTTGCCCATTCTGACATTTTGTGGTCTGTTAATGAGGAAGTCCATAATCCATAAACAGGGTGAAGTGACTAATTCCAGGTTGTTGAGTTTGTCTACCAGTTTATGTGGGATTATAGCATTGAGAGCAGAGCCTAAGTCGACGAATAGCATCCTTACATATGTGTTTGGATGCTCCAGGTGGGACAGGTCTGTATGTAGTGCAATTGAGACTGCATCTGTCGTAGATCTGTTTCCTTGATAAGAAAACTGGTGGCTGTCCAGATCAGTGAGGGTGATGGCCTTAATATGAGATAGTATAAGCCTCTCAAAGCACTTAATAATAACTGGTGTTATGGCAACTAGGTGATAGTCATTAAAGCTTTTAACTGCTGCCTTTTTGGGCACAGGGACGATGGTGGTGGATTTAAGAGGTAGGGAATACAGCCTGTTGTAGGGAGAGCTTAAAGATGCTGGTGAACACCCCTGCTAATTGGTCAGCATATGACTTCAGTGTGGCCTGACACCCTGTCTGGTCCTACTGCTTTGGTGATGTCTGTTTTCATCAGAATGTATCTCACCTGGTGTGACTGTTGGACGAGTACATGCTCCTCCTTGGGTGGGTCTTTTGAGCTCTCATTCTGCTGTTTTGATTGTTCTGTCATTAACAAAATGGCAAAGTGCCAGTGGGAAACAACTGGCTTTAAGTCTTCCCTCAAAAGCTGACTTGAGATGTCCAAAACGCTACTATTAATGTTAGATTATTGATCATTATTGACAACATAAAAACCGTACCTGGAACCTATAAATTTAATTCACTTTCTTTGCATGTGGAAGAAATGGTGAATTAATGCAGCAATTTTCAGCTAGGGGGGTTGAGGCACCACAGGGATTTCACTGGAGACGATTGGAGGTGATGAATTCATAGATAAAAAATGCAAAACTTAAATACTTTTATATGTAAAATAATTAGTTTTTGAAGCCCCCTATAGGTTCTTTCCATAAGTAATCAATTAAAACTGCTGGGAAATGAGAGAAAAATCAATATTTGATGAAAAAAATCCACCAATCTGCTTCAAAAATATATGATACAGTTTCAGTAGAGGTTTTAAATTTTTTCCTCATTGCTGCATGAAGTGTAAAGGGAATTAATGTGCTCACAGCACCTTCACCTTCACCTGATTTATTTCAGCAGCATCACTGATTGACACTGAACTGATTAACACTGACGTCAGCATATAAAAAACACAGTGCAGTGACTGAAAGACAACTCGTCAGTGGCTGCTCTCTCTGTTCAAGCGTGCAGGGTTGTACTGAGCCTTGGATCATATAGTTTGTCCTGGCAGATAACCCTGATGCTGATCCTTGGCCCTGATTCAAGCCTCTCTGCCTTTTCTCAGTCCTTCAGCCTCAGACTTCCTCGAACCCTCCAAAGGTTCACACAAAAATGTTTGTTCCATTTGTCAAGTATAGTACATAGATGACAGTTTATGCTGTTTACACCATGTGGTGGCAAAAGCAAACAAAACATTCAAATGTGATGCACATACACAGATGAAACAGATGATAATTTTATGTTTTATGTTTTATGTCCTGTTTTTAAATATGAAAAATGGTAGATGACAGATAATGAAGCAGTCACATAGAGATAATTGAGGTATTTAAGTGTGTTTCTTTCAAGCATGTCTTCAAGCGCATTTACAGATTGTTTCTTGACAGGCTGCCAACTCTTGTTTCATTTTATCTGTGAGCACAAACAGAAGGCCGCTCAGGACTGCCAGTTCTGCTATGAAAAACATACTCCGGCCTTTAACTGAGAGGTTTGAGGGTATAGAAGTTTGGTTTGAACTATGGGGGTTTTGTTAGAACGCTCCTTCAGTCCTCCCTCGGCTCCACAGGAGGATTTATATCATACATTAGCTCAAGGAGGCCACCTTGAGTATGGCTTGTGTGCTTGGCAACAGAACAGGAAGGAGTATGCAGTGATAAATTAACACTGGAGAAAATAATAATGCATTTATTGAGAGAGTTTATATATATATATGTTCACCTGCCTGAAGAATTTTTTATTTATTTATTTATTTTTAGAAAAAGCTCAGTTATTTGACAAAACAGATAAATCTTACATGGCCTTCACTGTCTGGATGAGAGTCCATGGCAGCATGGGAGACAAGTGATTTTGTTGTTTTGTGTTTAAACTGACAAGTCATTGTCTCCCTCACTGCTTTGAGATACAGCCTTGAACTCAATCATTTTTGTAAAATTTCTCTCAAAATCTGACACTGAGCTCTGATTTCCTAGTTGCATATTAAAATAATCCTTTTGAAAAATCAAGTGCTCCAGCTGCCTTCCAAGAAGAGTAAAACACCCTGATGCCTTACTCCTCTGCACAACAGACATACTGGACTAAACTGGACCAAATAAAGATGTATCCCCATGGAGACAATTTTGGGTGAAAATCAAATGTTAAAGGCATGGAAACTGTTCTTTGAAATACAAGATACATTTTTTAAATATTTTAACTAACAGTCATCTCAGATAGGATAGCATGCAAAAATACTACCAATCAATATAGCTGAATTTTAGCTGATTTACTGATAGAAAAGTAATAGGTTATTTTTAACTACGTGTATAAAAGATTTTCAACTGGCAGGGTCTGTAGTTAGTGATGTTTTTTTCTTTCCCTCCTGTCTGGATGAGACGACAGCATACAGAAAGAAGTCGAATTTGACTGGTAAGAAACACAAATTTGTTGTGAGGTAATTTCTTAAAATTACAGAGCATTTTGGAGCAAATCCCAATAACCCAATGGCCCAGGTAAGAGGTGATGAAATAAATACAATTTATTTCATTTCAACCTTATTACTTGCCCTTTTGCTTTCCATAAATGGATCCCTGTACTCAGAATGCAAATAAAATATAGAAATACTCATACAAGCCAAAATAAAGAACAAGTCAACTCAAACTGATGACTTTCAACCCCTTTAATGATGGCATTTTAAGCATCACATCTCAGATGACTTAAAGACTTGGGCATTGAAGTTGTCGGTCAGTGGCTTGATCTGATCCTCAATGTTGGCGATGAAGGGCTTGACCTGCTCCTGCAGCTTGGCAGCCTCAGTCTGGACCCTTTCAACCAGAGGCTGGATCTGGGCCCTGCTGTCTTCCATGTAAGTCCTATGATTGTGGAAGGTGGAAAAAGTGAAAAAACAAACAAAAAAAACAATCACTGCTACTGACTCCGACTTGCATTTTAATAAAGAAAGATGAACTAAAACTGTCTGACCATTTATTATTTTGTGTAAAGAAAATTCCTCCATAAAAAACTGTTGTTGGTGACGACTAATTACATGTGGTACTACATCAGACCAATCAGGGTATATGCCGTATGTTTTTATAGTACAAAAACAACCCTCTTACTATCCTAAGCCCATAATGGTGATTGAACTTTAGCCTTATGTTTTACATGTAATTTATCATCGTAATTATGACTCGTTTATCTTGAAAATTGACTTAAAAGTGACACATTTATTGCTTCTGAAGCCACTTTTGTCAGTGGTGGGATTTATCAATTACCTGAGATTTTCTGTATTTTTTAATTTCAAATAATATATGTATTTATATGTGTATAGCCAGTAAACATAAGTAAAAAAATAAAGGAATAAAGTCAAATTTTCTGTCACTCTCTGCAATTCATCTTAACACATTGTCCATTTATGTTTTGAGTTTATGATTGAATAATTTCACAAGTGTCTTATTGAACTTGCAGCTTTCATTGAGAGGAGTTTAGATTCAATTACTAGTTCATAAAACAATGATGGAAGACTAACGGAGTGCAGTTAGTGTAGGGTGGAGGTCAAGCAGTAGATAATGAAGACAGAGCAAGAGAGTAAAGGTAGATGTTTCTGTTGGTTGTTACTTACTGGGCAGTCTTGGTCACCTCAAGAACCTTTTCCACCGTGTCCTGGGTTGCACTGGTGATGCTGGTTGACATGTCATTGATGAGCTTAGTAATCCTGTCCACCTCAGCCTGGACATCATGCTTCACCAGTGTCACAATTCCTGCCTCAGTCCTATGTCTCCATACCCATTGTCACTTCCCCAGTGGCTCTCTCCCTCTCTCTCCCTGTGTGTGTGATTGTATGAATGGAGACCAAGCCTCAGCCCCAGGTTTCCAATCTACCAGTACTAGTTTCCCCAGGCCTGCTTTCATAAATTGTTCTACTGTCTCCTTACCTCTGTGTGTCTGCACCTGGGTTCACCTGCTCTATCCCCACGTATCTGGCCAGAGACATGAACTTAACAGACATTCACCTGCTTAGCGGGCCGAATATTTGGGAGGCTTTTGGTGTGCCCAAAGACATTCTCCTCGATGGAGAGCCAGAATTTTTTAAGCCCCTCACTGCCATCTGGAAGAAGGATCCTGAGTTTGCCTTAGAATTGGTTTCTTTCAGGTGGAAAATCCATTTAAAGCCTGTTTCTCCCAGACTCACCATTCCAGCCTCCCATGTTTCCCTGGAGTTGCAGCTCACCAGCCAGCTCCAAGCCTGTGTCCCGTATGGCTAGTCTCCAGCTTGGAGGTATCCAGTCTTTAGGCCTACCAGCAATCAGCCTGTCTCCCATTCCACTAGCTTTGGGCCTTCTAGCCAACACTTTACTACCTAGTCTGTTAGGTTTGGCCCTGCTAGTCTCCAGACTGTCAAGTCTGCTAACCTCCAGTCAACCTCTGCTCCCAAGATGGCTAGCCTCCTGCCTGATCCTGCCCCTGAAAACCCCAAGCAGTCCCCTTTCTATGGGTCTCGCCTTGCCTTTCACCCTTGTTTAGGAGCCCCCAGAGGAAAGCATGGTTCCCGAGGCCGTTGGCTTTGTTCGCTGCCCGGCGCCACAGAGTCTCCGCTACCCAGCGCACTACTGAGGTCCACCCAGCCTGTTCCAGTTCCCGAGCCATAGGCTGCCATTGCTGACATTGAAATCCATCAGCTGCCTTTGCCCAGCTGGATCCCCGGCCATTGGCCAATCGAGTCAACATACAGCCTGTTCCAAAGCCGACACCCAGCCAGTTCCCAGGCAGTCGGCCTTCTCCGCCAGCATCCTCCAAGATCTCCAGCAGCTGACTTTCTCTGCCAACATCCTGCCAGACCTCCAATAGTCAGCCTTCTCCACTGACCTCCAGCCTCTAGGCCGTCCGCCTGAGGGTCTTTGCTCTGCCCCTGTTCTGTCCTCAGGCTGTCCACCTGAGCTCCCCTGCCCTGCTCATCTCCAGTGTCAAAGTCATCCATCACCTTCGTTCTGCTCCTTGGAACTGTTGGCTGCTGTGACCTGCTGAGTGCATCCATTCACACATATATAACTGACTAAAGTATATATCATCTGAAAGAAAAAAAAATTTTTACATTCGGATTTAATTTTGTATTTGTATCTGTTTATATTGTTTGTTTGTTTTTTAATTTGTATTTATATTTTGTATTTTTAGCTTGTAAAGTTTGCATATACTGTATATTGTGCTTATAGTTTCAATTCTAATAGTTTTGTATTTTAGTATTATAAAATTTGTATAAACTGTGCTTATAACTTAAATTTCCATAGTTTTATATTTAATTGTTTAATTCTATTTAACAGCTTTATAAAGATTGAATGTTCAACTCGTGTTTTTCGGTCATTCTCAGCAAAATAATGTGTACATACATACAGTATGTAATGTATGAGCCCTGAGTTTATTTTTATTTGCCTTATTTTCTTTTGGTGATGTCAGTGGTTAGGCTGTGAGATGAATATCTGATAAACTCATCACAAACAATAGAATAGTAGGTACTGTAGTTCTTAATGTCTTAATGTCACCGAACAATGGTTCTACACATTTTTAAGTGGTTTAAATTCTTGTATTTTATTTGTAATCCTTCTAGTTTTTAAGCACATATTGGTTTCTGTAGACAAGGTTGGATATTTTGTGTCAGTAATGTCACTCTGGCAACCTACTTAGCCATCTGTTTTTGTACCTCTTGATATTGTACTCCTTGTTCTGGAACAAGGAGTATAATAAACTGATTACAGGAAATTCTCATATCTTTAACAGACGTCATGCAAAGTTTAAGTGTCATTAACAAAAATGGCATGATATACTTTTCAGTGTTTAGAATTCTGCTGTGCTGTTATTTTTAGTAGTAATTCCTTTAAAACGACATCTTGAATTCTGCCTTTCAAAACATATTTGAACAGTGAAAGTTGTCTGTACAACAGCTTCAAATAGCTAAAGTCGGTGTGCTTTGTCTGGGCTTCATTATAGCTCCTGTTAAGTCATGATCTTTCTCTAAACCTAACCAGACTTTAAGCACAGTGTTGTCACACCATAAAAGAAAGTTATTTTTAACAGTGATTTGTAACGGTTTTGGAAAGCAACATATTAATGTTACATGCCTATGGGTCATTCTGAAAACACCATCCATCCTATAGGGGGCACTGAAAACACTCATATCATTTTGGGAGTCATTGTAAATAGACCTGTTGTTTTGGTATGAGGATGTGTTGGCTTGCATGCTAGTTCAACATCCATAAGATTAAAGTTCAGGTCAACTCTTATCTTTCCTTAGCGTGCTTTACACTGACTTCAGGCCTAAATAGCATACTTTTGTGTTTAAAAATGGGGATAGTCTTCACACATACATCTAAACAAACTATTTGAGATTTATGACATATGTGGGAATTACAACAAAGATTTTTTTTATGTTGTCATCATCTTCATATGACAAATCGTGCATACCTACTGATTCTACAGCGTGTGCCCCACTGTGATAAAGGCTCAAAGCCTCAAGATAAACCAAACCACTGTCTCTCTCTCTGGAAATGGAAGGATGGACATCTTTCTTTCTTTTCAATCTATGTTTCTGCATATATTGTAGTTTTTTATTTCAATGGCAATGGGACAAGCAGAGCAGCCTTCTTCCCCAGAAGTTCTGAGGGTTCCTCTGCTCAGCTCTGAGATGCAGTCCTACTCGCACCACTAGGCGCCAACGTTGTCACGCACCACTAAAAGATTCTCAGAAATAGTTGAGTGGAAAGTGAGCCCTGCCATCCAGTGGTGAAACCATTTAAATGTGTGATTTCAAACTGTTGTTCACTGCCTTGAAGGATAGGTTCACAATTTTTTTTTACATTTTTCCTCCTGTTAATACTGACCATTCGAGGATCCCCTCTAAAACCTCTTACAATGTTAGTGATGGGGGACAAAATCCACAGCCTTCATTTTGAGCAAAAGTGTATTTAACAGTTTATCTGAAGATAATATGTGGCTTCAGCTGTCTGAGTTAGTCAAATAAAGTGGATATCTTCAACGGTCACACCACTCTGGATTTTGTTTGCCCTATCATTGAAAGTGCATTATGAGGGGATCTCTTACTGGCCCATATGAACAAGAGGATTGATTACAGCCGGAAAAACATGTGTCAGTGTTCATTTGGGTACCTGACTACTGTTTTAGGACAGACTTGAAAAATTGTGAACCTGTCCTTTGATGACAAACAAATCATAATGTGGTGACAAGTATAGTAACAAAAAGACTTTGGCACTAAAAACACTGTAATGTTGAAAGATATCTAATTGATCTGGCTAATTTTAATGCTAATTTGAAGCTTCATTTCAACTCCATATTAAACTTTTTACATTTTCATACGTTGTTTCACAGAAAGAGGATTTATAGAGGATATTTTTGAGGATTTTGTCCCCCATCACTTACATTGTAAGTGCATTATAAAAGGATCTTCTGATGGCCAGTATGAACAGGAGGAATGATTATGGCAAGAAAAAACAATTTCAATGTTTATTTTGGGCACCTGACTTTTGTTTTAAGACAGACTTGAAAAATTGTGAACCCATCTTTTGATATTGAAATCATCCTTTGATAATGAGTGACAAGAAAATAAAACACCTAAATGACTAACAGGAGCCTATTTAACATCATAAAAACAGAGTGAAACTATTTGAAACAATCTACAAATCTAAACTGGTTCGTACATAAATGTGATTTATTGTAGTTACTTAATTTTACGCAACCTGGCAACATCCGCCAACCCGGGGCTCTTTTTGCGTACGCACGTTGCGTCGGTCAGCACAGACACACACAGAGACATCATGGCGGACGTGTTGGATCTTCATGAAGCGGGAGGCGAGGACTTTCCTATGGATGAGGATGGTGATGGTAATAATATTACTTGTGCACATTAGTGGAATATGATTCCTAACCCCGGCTTTCAATTATGTTTAAATATTGAGATTTACAGCAAACTGGCATTGGCTGAAAATACACCAAACGCCGGACTGCGTGGAACAGGCCTTCGAGATGCTAACATGCTAATGTTAAGCTAACAAACGCTAGCGATTCATTCAAACGCTCTCTCGCTCATGGTTATTAAAAACCTTAAAACTTACTTAAATAAAACATTTCCAGCTTTCATCGGTTAAGGGTTTTCGGCTTTATAGTTAAGAACGCTAACGTAATCTGTCAACACAAACAATTAGCGTGTGATTAGCCGCCGTTAGCGCGTTAGTTGAGTGTCCGTAGCTAGTTGTAAGATGCCTTAATGTAATTGCAGAGGACTAATAACTTGTAACTTAGCCATTTCAACATCTATATAGTGTGTTTTAGTGTCGGTTTCATGTCAGCGGCATGGCATGAAATTTATCCATCGAGTTTTAATTGGAGAACAGCAATGCTGGAAGAAATACTCAGATGCTTTACTTAGGAAAAAGTGCCAATAATTTAAAAATACTTCATCGCAGGTAAAAGTCCTGCATGCAAATTTCTATTTAAGTAAAATACATACGTATCAGTAGCTAAATATACTTAAACTATTACAGTGAAAGTATTGGTTTGGTCCCTCTGACTGATATATTATTATTATATATGACATCATTAGATTATTAATACTGAAGCATCAGTGTTAGAGCAGCATGTTACTGTTTTAGCTGCTGGAGGTGGAGCTAGTTTCAACCACTTTATATACAGTTAGGTAGTTTAGTCCAGTGGTTCCCAACCTAGGGTTCGGGTCCCTCCAAAGGGTCACCAGATAAATCTGAGGGGTCGTGAGATGATTAATGGGAGAGGAATGAAGAAAAAGCTAAATTCTGATACACAAATCTGTTTTTGGACTTTTTCTCTAATCTTTGGTTTTATGTGAAATATTTGATCATTTGAACATTGATTGAAATGAAAGCATGTGAGCTGTTAACAACTCATAGACATCTGAAATGTGACCCCGTCTACACACTGCTTTTTGTAAGACATCAAAAGCCAAAAAGGTTGGTAACCACTGGTTTCATCTTCAATAATGTGTTGAATTTTAAAAGCTTGTTATATTATCCATTGTGTCAAATTGTCATCTGAAAAGTAACTAAAGCTGTAAAATAGATGTAGTCGAGTAGAAATTACAGTATTTCTCTCAGAAATGTCGTGGAACTATAAAGTAGTATAAAATGGAAATACTCAAGTAAAGTACAAGTACCTCAAAACTGCACTTCAGTACAGTACTTGAGTTAAATTTACTTAGTTACTTTTCACCACTGGACTGGAAGTTTGCTGACTAGAATAATGTCAGCGACAGCAACCTCTTGGAGCGCAGAGAAGGATGTAGTGGTATGTATAGATTCTGACTTCTTCAACTTTCTTTCCCCAGAGAGCATCCACAAGTTGAAAGAGAAAGCAAAGAAGAGGAAAGGACGAGGCTTTGGCTCAGGTGAGTTACCGATCTTGTGATATTTACTTAGACAATAATTGTTGGTCAATCAGAATTTTTCAGCAGTGCTGAGTATTCTTCTGTTTTGCTGTTTCCAGAGGAAGGAGCCAGATCCAGAATCAAAGAGGACTATGACACTGTGGAACAGGATGGGGATGAGCCAGGACCTCAGAGATGTAAGTGCTGCTGTTCGTGTTAAAGATGGGATTAAGTTCAATTGGAAACTTATACAATAAAGTTTAAAGGATGTGTTCACAATTTTTCAAGTCTGTATTAAAACAATAATCTGGTGCCCAAGTGAACATTGAAATTGTTTTTTCTTGCCATAATCATTCCTCCTGCTCATAGTGAAGGAGGCCAAAATCCACACGCATCCTTCTGTGCAAACATGTATTTGTATCTGAAGCTAATATGAAGCTTCAGTCATCCAAATTAGTCAAACCAGATATCTTTCAATGTGCCAAAGTCCCTCTTTTTGTTACTATACTTCTACCGCAGCTGTACAGGGAAACACAAAGAGGGAATTTGATGCTAAATAGACTGTAAATGTAGCAGATATCCACTTGAGGGATCTTTTAGTAGCCAGTATGAACAGGAGGAATGGATTACAGCGAGGAAAACCTCTCAGTGTTCATATGGGCACCTGACTGTTGTTTTAAGACAGACTGGAAAAATTGTGAACATGTCCTTGCTTTTTCTGAGCCTCATCTTCTGTATTATTAATTAGTTGACTCATTACAGTAATGTATCTATCTTGTCACCATTTATTGTTTTTTACCACCATTACTTTCGCAACAATGTTTTAAACCTGGTGTACACAT
The DNA here is from genome assembly GCF_910596095.1 of Thunnus maccoyii. Lineage (NCBI taxonomy): Eukaryota > Metazoa > Chordata > Actinopteri > Scombriformes > Scombridae > Thunnus > Thunnus maccoyii. The sequence continues at coordinate 8,129,537 of NC_056542.1, forward strand.
ATAGGGCTCCAACTAACCATTATTGTCATTATCAATTAATCTGTCAGTTATTTTCTTGATTAATCCATTAGCTGTTTGGTCCAGAAAATGTCAGAAAATGGTGAAAAATGTCGACCACTGTTTCCCAGGATGACTTCCTCAAATTTTAAATTTTGTCCCAACCAACAGTTCACAACCCAAAGACATTTAGTTTACTAACATACAGGACTAGACATTTGAGAATTTGGTGGTGGGGGGGATTCTTAAAAAATGGCTCAAAACAATTAATCAATTATCAAAATCATTGGTAATTAATGTAAAAGTTGGCAACTAATCGATTGATCAACTGATCGTTGCAGCTCTATACATGAACAACCAATTCAATGTTGTTATGAATGATAATGAGGTGTGTATCCTACCATATTGGCACTATGTCAACACAGCTGCACTAATTCAAAAATTAAATTATATCTGGATAATACAGTTGCTTGAGATTTGCCAGTGATTACTTTTCCATCTGCCGCGCAACAGGGTACAACCCAAATAACTTTTGGAACAAGCATTTATGTATCGTCACAAAATAATGTGCTTTGTATATAAATGATAAAAGGAGAGGATAAGAAATATCCCTAGCAATCAATATAGCGATGCGCTGCTGCCACAGAATGTAAGCATCTGTATCCGTGTCAGTGCAGCTCTGAAGCACCAGCAATCTTTGATATTGGCTAATTATTAATGTGTGTCAGATACCATGAAGGCTTTGTTCTTTTGTTTAGTGTTGCTTGTCAGTTGGCTCAGTAACAGTGCTATGATTATGATATTCTTCTGTATGAATAAATGTAATTGACTTGTATATCAGTGTAACAGTTTGATTTCAAGGTATATTACTGACAGCATAAATCGCTATGAATTGCTTGTGTTGGTTCTGAAAATGCGTACTGTTGCACTTTTACCAAAGAGGAGGCTGTATCTTACTTATCATAATTCTGCTTGGGCTCATTAGATGACGTAGTTGAAATTTCTGCTTGTTTATTATGTATTTGACACCCTGGTGCCTTTCCTTGTAGCTGTGGAGGGCTGGATCCTGTTTGTGACAGGTGTACATGAAGAGGCCACAGAGGAAGACATCCATGACAAGTTCTCAGAGTTTGGAGAAATCAAGAACCTGCATCTCAACCTTGACCGCAGAACAGGCTACCTCAAGGTGAGACAAATAACCATGTGCCAGTTAACATGTCTGTGAGTTTCACTGTGTCCTTAAGTTCATGGAAGTCACTGTTTCTTAACATTTTTTACTGACTCAGCCTCTGGTTCACTTACTTGCTCTAATAGGTTACTTATGAGGGTTTTTTTTAAATACATAAAATAGATATAACCAGTCAAAGTACACCTCGTTTTTCAAATAATCCAATGGATGACCCCTTGTATGTTAAAATGTGTGTGCAGCTCTTGTGCCAATGAAAGGTCCAGGTCAAAGAGCCTTTTGATTGAATATCAAATTGCTCTAATCACAAACAACTAGCTTTCTTTTAGGGCTGAACCATATATTTCAGCATCAACATTGCAATGTAGCTGATAAATGATAAACTGGAACACCATTTGTACATTTGATTGAAAATTAACTTAATTTATGCATATAATTGTTAAACAAATGAAGTAGAAAGAAGCAATTATTTAGTTTTATAGAAAGATGGTTTGAAACCCGAATGGTTACTCTGTTACTAAGTGTGCCCTGCAATTGTTTGTACAACACTTGGCAGCTAGACTAATTTATTTGACCATTTATGGCGACACCACAAAGCCATGTACGAGTTCAAAGCCAGAGAAAAACGCCGTTAATGAGCCAAATGTCTTTTTTTTTTTTTTTAATGCTTTGGCTGAAACTATGCTGAGACAAGCTCCCAACATCATGTTGTCTCAACCAGAAAATTAAACTGCCCTAGTTTCTCTGAATCACTCTAATTGTTTCTTGAATGATAAATTATTTCCAAATAGAGAAGCAAAATCTCCACATACCCAGTTGAATAATGGAACTTATGTAAGAAGGATAAATATAAAGAATTACATTACAAAAACAGTATTGTTTCATTCTCATCCTTCCTGTCTGGTGGAACGAGTCATTTGTTGATGTGTGCAAAGCCAGACTGCTTCTAAATTGTGAAAAAGGTCTTTGCTTTGTCATCACGAGTAAACCTTGCTGTTGTTCCTACTTGCTAATGGCTGTTAAACCATAATAAGATGTCTTCATATTTGAACTGCAGTCTCATTGTAACAGACTGTGTTGAAAGTGGAAGAGATGGTTACATGCCAAGAGAGACAGAATGAAAGTAATCTGATGTTTTGCAAACATTTGCAGTGTTCAGAATGTATCAGATTTTTTTTAACCCCCCCTATGCTTCGGGCAAGTTGACATTTACATTGACCCATTTTTTTTTGTTGTAGTTTTTTGCCGCCCAAACATTTGCCTCCACTTTGTTTTAGCCACAAGGTGGCAGCATTGTTTTGATTATGAAGTAAGAACAAAGCCTCTTCAACCCTGAAACTCTTTCTCCAGTCATTTCAGCCACACACACACATTGATTTTCATCACAGACTGTTTGAAGATTAACGTGATGCAGCAACAATCTCATACATTTAATTGATCGTCTTTTTAACATCTCACATTCACAGACATAAAATGTATTTTGTTGGTTAAGCTTTTAAGCTATGGTTCAAAATATGTTTGCCCAGTAATCTCACACTGTGGTTTCAGAGGGCACATTTATACCAGTCAGCCTAAAGACTATTATTAGGTTATTGAGTGATCACTAGCTATGTTTTGTGTGCTGTGTTTGTTTTTTTAAATTGTGAAATACTGCCAAACTTCCAATGCAGTGTTGCCATAGATGTGTAATAACTCACACGGTGTCCTGATAACTGTCCCCAGGGGTATGCTCTTGTGGAGTATGAGACATACAAAGAGGCCCAGGCAGCCATGGAAGGGCTCAACGGTCAGGACATGATGGGCCAGCCTATCAGTGTCGACTGGGGATTTGTCAGAGGCCCCCCCAAGAACAAGAGGAGGTGAGGGTGATGTGTTATCTGTGGAGACAGTGACTCGCTGGTAAAACAGTGTTAATATTTTACATGTCGCACTTTGTCAAACTGCATTTTGACTGGACGGACTGTATATTCTGTCAATACTCCTAGTTAGATACTATTATAATACAGATTGGTGCAGCAATTTGCAGTTTGAGTGTAAGTAAGTAAGTGATATATATTTTTCTCAACAACCAAAACAGTATTTTTTTTTGGTTAATCCGATGGGTGGTTTTTCACAGGACTGGCGGACGGAGACGCAGCAGAAGTCCAGACAGGAGGCGGCGTTGAGTTTGGCGGTTGCCATTGGACGGAGGTGTCAGTCACTTTGACAGGCGCTTTATAATCTTATCTTCTCATACAAAGATAAATTCAGATTTTTTTTTTTTGTACAATATTTTTCAGTAACAGTTGTATGGCATCTAGTTGTACAATTTCAAATATTGAGATGAGGAATAACAAAATAATAAATTAGCTGAACACCAGCTTTAGAATTTTTTTTTTCTAGTCGTGCCTAAATGGTAACCCTAGATCTGCAAAACACTCGTGAGATTGGTTCTGACCCTGATATTTTACAAGTAGGTCTATCTGCGGACTCACAGTACTCTTCACGACACGGTTGCCGTGTAGTGAAGTGGGTGTGTCTTGTAGTGAAGTGGATGTGTCGTCTGAGTCTGCAAGACTGCAATTAGACCCCTCTCATATTTTTTTACTGTAACCCTAACCATCTCACTTCTCATGCCTAAACCTAACCAACCGAAGGCAAACGAGTTCTAGCCAATCAGAGGCAGAGTAGGGTGGGTCTTTGCGGAATGCGCGAGAGTTTCGCAAATCGAGGGTTACCATCTAGACATGACCGTTTTTTTTTCTCAACGCAACAGACAGTGAAACTATGTTTTTACTTTCAACACCAGCTTGTAGGTAGTACATGTTCATGATTTTCATTTTCCCTAAAAATGTTGTTTCAGTTTGCATACTGTTATGTGTATTTTATTGTGCCTGAGTATTTTGTTTTGTTTTATATAACTTGGGGAATATTAAACTTTTTAAAAGGAAAATGTGTGCTCTGTTGTGTGTTTTATTTAGCACTGCTAATGACGTAGGGTTTACATCATCCTGGATGACCTCACCCAGGCATTGGTACCGCCCCAGCTATTTTGTCAACTCCAAAGCACCTGTCACTCTGGACTCAGTGCTACACTCATAGGCTATCTGGGAGAAAAGACCTAACCCTTTTTTTTCTACAGCCAATTGGCAGGCGAATGTTTTGTACTCTGTCATCCTCATTTGTTTAGGGGGACATCAGTCAAAGTCTCTGTGGATGACCATTGGTGCTTATTAAGGTCAATAAAATAGAATCTTCTCTCTGGTTGGCTGCTTCTTTGTGGGGGGCGGGATTAAAGCTTCGGTTGACGTTGTTGTTGTAAGTGGTGGAGAAATTACTTTGTCGGTGGTGGTCCGGTTTGGGATTTTACATTTAGTTCCACCTACGGAGATGCTGAAAAGTTAGGAATTGCAGGTCTGGGAAACGTATATGCTGTTCTCAAGTTCATACTTGTCGGGAAACTAAATGGGACGATGAAAACAACATCTGCTAGGCCGTTCAAGGTAAGCAGTAAAGGGATAGCCTACTCTAGCGTTAGCGTTAACGTTAGCTCACGTTAGCTGCTGATTAGCCAAGCTTGAAGTAGCCACTTGCTCGCCAAACGTTAATGCTCGGTCTACATACCGAAAAAACAACACTTCTCTGCAATGAGCATTCATGCACACGTTTGACAGTTTGCCAAAGAGATGATTAAATTGTCTATTGCTTGTGAATAAAGTTCCTGGGCAGTGTGTAAACGGTGCGTGTATCCCATGCGTTTGAACGCATCAAATGCGTTTATGTAAGCATGCGTATTGTTCGCTGATATTTTGCCTCAAATCCATAGTAGCAGGCTTAAAGTTAGCATTTAAGACAAGACATCATCAGTAGCATTGAGCTGCATCTACTTGGTCATGGTAAGCAGGTTGGCGAATAGAAATGGTCGCTGAACATGACATTAGCTTTATGAGATGCCAGCCATAGTTGTGCAGTTTAAACGCTAGATTTTAAAGTTTTGCTGAATGGGATATCATTTCTGTATTTTCCTATTACAAGATATGTTTTTATCATTTATAATTAATTATAAACTTGCTTTCTGAGAGCTGGCCGTCACGATCCAGATTTTATTTAAGGTGCACAAGTGATGTAACATTTGCTTCAAACACCCCGACTTGGAGAAAATTGCCTGTTAACTGTTTGCACTCACTCATGTTTATTTTATAACTTGTATCCAAAACGATTGGTTTCATGTACTGAGTCAAGTCAGAAGCACTTGGCAGTTCTTCCCAAACCTTGCTGCCAGATATGTGTGATTACTGCCAGAGCTGGCTGGTCATTAGGTTCAGTGTTCCTTGCTCGTTTTGAAACTAGGACTTGGGGTTATTTGCCGACATTTCCAACATCACTATGAGAGAGGGTTGCGTTACACTTTGCCTTGAATTATTCAGGGCTTGTATTTATGGGCTCTTTTGTTTGCTGGGACACCAGGAGAGACAGTCAACATGAAAAGTAGGACGTAGGTACAAGTTCTTTACTGCACTTGGTGTACAAGGAATGTTTGTTGTCAGCCTGTTGTTAACACATGCAGCAGTAATTAGAAACCTCATCTTACAAGGTTGATGGAATTTCAAGAAGCGAGGTATTCTTTAATAGATACAAGATATGGATCCAGCCCTCCCACCTGTACTCGTCCCTTGCGGTGGCTGTGCAGGGTGATATTTGAAATGCGGTACACACAAGCGACTGCCTCACTAGTTGCAAAGAAGACTGCTGATCAGCAGCAGTGTGGAAAGTTAGGACGAACTACCAGCTTAATCCCACTACAGCTGGTAGGTTTGTCTGTTCTACCACTCATTTTGGCAAGTAATCAGCCATATGCACCTCTGTATAAGGAATTTATTTACATTGCCCATCAGTTCTCAGGATCTACACTGTGGCTAGAAGATGAAAACGATGTCTATACTCTGATGAACAGTCTCTGTGAAGTTGCACTGTCAGGCTTCGTTATGCAAGTCCTCAACACTTCAAGGAACATATTGATGCATACAGCAGCACAGAGAGCACCTCGGGCAAGTATTTTAAGTAGGGTGTAGCATCCTTTCCCATGCAATTCAGACTTCAAACTGGCAGGGTGTAAAAGGGAAAAAAAAAATCATTTCACAAAATGTTTGGTTTCTTACCACTCAATGCAAGAAAAACACAGTTCAGCCAATATGAGATAGATGATAGGTGCTCGTTTATAAACGCCTGAGTGGATCAGTGGGTGCAAAAAGACCAGCCCGTAGATAAATCCATTCACAGCCTGCCTTCAATGACACAGAGCAAGACAGAGAAGTTATTGCGATTTGATTTTCTTTGGACAATTTGATTTTCGTTGATCCAAATTAAAATTTGCGGCTCGCGCTTTGCAACTTATCGTCCAGAGATCTCGAACAGTATTCAAATGGGCTGCGGTAAACATTTCACAGGAGCCTCGGTTGAAAATGAGATGACACAGGTGACGATCGCTGTAAAATGTTCTCACTGTTTGAAACGGCCTGTGAAATGCAGACTTTTTAATGCCCGTGTAAAGGTTTTGTCATGGAGCGATCATCTTGAAGTTGCAAACTTGGAAGTCCCTGCGGCGATGGGACGATTGCTACATTTTATGTTATGACACATAGCAAATTCATATGATTACACAATGGAGGGTAGAGGAGCAATAAAGTATTATAAGTCTCGGGTTTATTGTTTTACAAAGCAGGCAGTTAAACTAGCTTGTCTTTGTGGTGGGAAACATGTTTAGTCTGGCATATTACGTCATTTAAAGGTTTTGTGTTACTATCTTAACTATCTTTCATATCCTTGAAATCCTTAACAGCTATCATACTAACAGCAGTGGCTGTTATGACCGCCCTGGTGTATATAGTGTTTCACTGGGTAACCATGCTGCTTCAGCAGAGCAGAGGGTATGGAAATTTAAATTCGTCTCTCGCCGGGCTCCCCCCAAAACAGCTGCTCACTAGCGTGTATGTGTGTGCATCAGGGATCCAGTGTCAGTTTCATAGCCAGGCCCGTTTGGCTGTGGAGGTATTCCCATAGGATCCCTCAAACACGGTCAGATTAATAAGTAAGCAGATGAGTGCTTCTTCAGGTTAGTAGGACAAACGCATGACTTTTGTGTCAAGTGTACATGTTCCACTCAGTTACGCAGCATATACGCCCAGCTTAGAATAGGCAATAAGGTTTGAGTGAAGTCTAGCACCTGCTTCTGTGAAGATATTTTGCTGTTTTCATTGTTTTCAAGAGGAAGAAGAAGGAAAGAAATGACAGCCATGCATCTGTACTCTAAATGAAACACAGGAGCAAATGAGATTCAAAAGAGAAAACTACCTTCATACCCACACTGCCACAGTGAGACGGGGATCAATAGGTGGCTTGTCTCCGAGAGGCCTCTGTGTCCAGACAGCAACTCATAAAACTCTCTGGAGCCCCACCCTCCCCAGCATGGCTGGTTGCCTGCCAGTCTTGTGACACAGCAACTTAGCCAGTGCCCAAGGCTGTTTGTGTCAGGGTGGAGAGACTTAGAATCGAGGCATCTACCTGGGTGCCAGCAGCTGCTTGTCTTGGAACAGTACGTTGTGGATATTTGGCCGAAGCTGAATGCTTTGGGATTATATTTAGATCATTTACATAGTTTTTTTATACAGTATAAGTGACTGTGAAGTTGGGTGGAACGGCTATATGTGAAAGCATATTGCTTTATGGTATCAACTGAGCAGTCATAATCCCATACAGCATGAGACGCCACTCCCACTAGAGAAGCTATGGTAATGAGAGCTCGCTGTATCAGTTACTTTATGCTCCTCACCCTTTTCTGCTCCACATACAGGGTGGGGAATTACCAAAGATTGTACGTGCTATGTGCTGTCAAGTTTTGTCTGCTTTGTCAGAAATTTTGAATCCAGTAAGCTGTTTATATACAGCTGTTAATATAACATAATAACTTTATTGTAAAAAAAAAAAGACAAGCATTTTTAAATAAATAAACACCATACAAAGGTTTCATGCCAGCAAATGGTATTTTTCAGCTTCCTATATACATTTGTGGCCACTTGTGTGAGTTGCTTTTACTCAGTGCTGTTTTGGCATTTATTGTCATGAATAGTGACTAATGTTGAAGTAATTTCCCTATATTTGATACAGTCTGTTTATTTATGTCTTTTTGAAAATTCCCATCAGTGTACTCTTTACAAAACATCTCTCATAGCTGACAAATTAATTGCATTCAACGTAATATGGGCCAACCCGATTTTTTGTAATTAAATTACACCAGTCATTTTCCCATAAAGCAGGAAACTGCAGAAAACAACAGTTAGTTGGTGGATTTGAAAGCTAACAGAGGAGGGTTAGTTCGGCTTGTGTGGTTGTCAAAGTGTCTGGTGGATTTGATGAATCCACCAGCTACAGCCAAAGTCGGCCAACGTTTGTTTATGGGGAGATATTTATTACAAAGCATAGTAGCAGGTGAATAATGAGATTTCGACACTACTTTCGCCTGCGGACAAAAGTGTAGTTTCCTGTCCAGACTAGAAGACATCAGCCTCTCCCGCCCTGCCCTGTTGATCCAGGACAGCAGGAGTAATCCCACACACAGCCCTGATCAGAAGCCTGTCACCCAGGATGACATCACACAGGGAGTGACGTGAAGTCGCCCTGCTGTGTACAGGGCCTGGCCTGCAGCACGTGGGGATTCACATGAGCATTAGTGCTGCCCGCCTGCAGAGGAGGGTGCTTGTTTAGCCACCGGGCTTTAGATCTATCTGGACTTGGTTGGCTTCACATTCAGGCTGACTTAGCGATAGTAATTCTTGAACATTTGAATTCGTTCTGTCTTGTTACATGCTAGCTGCAAGTCATAGATCTGTTTTGTTTGTAACATTTAAACCTTTTTTTTTTTTTTTGAAGCTACTTTGTCTCTTACAGCGGTCTTATTTTGTTTTTCGCAGGAGTGGCACAAATGTAGTTAATTCTAAAACAGCACAGCCTAACATCAAGTCTGAGAAATGTCTCGCATTCCTCAAGGGTATAAAATATGCTAATTAAAGCGGTAGTCATCTCGCTTGCCTTCTAAATGTGAATTATGTAATACAAGCACATTGTTTGTACACTAAGCAAAAAGGATATTATGGCATCATTGGCAACACTGAGACAGTATTTATTTCTAGTGTATAGTCAAATCTGTGAAAACGCCTAAGAACAAGGAGAGGTAATATTTGGAAGAATTAGATTTTATGTGTTTTTTGACTCACATTTTGATTTGACTGTCTAGTCTCGCTTGCACAACATTGATAAAAAACTATTAGGATACTTCTGTGTGTGTTTATGATATTAACTGCGTTATTACATTTTGATGAATACTTATTCAAGGATCAAGTTGCTGATGCTTGTAGTTTTTTTTTTTTTAAATGTACTTTTTTAGGACAAATTCTGCACAACGACTGCAAGAAAAAAAGCTTTCTGAAACTAAATTGAAGTCTTGTGGTTGTGGTCTCTTGCCTCCATCGCACATCACTTTGTAGATCCTCTTAAACAAAGTGTCCAGCTTTAATGTCTCAGTATACTCTATTCCCTCTCTCTTTTACAACACATTTTAATTATATGAATCATCTTAATAACTGTATATTTATATTATTATATACGTTGTAATTCACTGTTGAATTTCCCCACTCTTTGCTAATAAATAAGTGGGCAGTGTTCAGATGGATGCAGAGGCTTGCATTTCTTCACAAAGGCCAAAAAATCAATGAAGAGGCCGCCGGGGCAGAATGAGGACTTCTCACCCACAGAGTCTGGAGTTTAGGTTGGCAGCTTTCCGGAATACTGAAACCAACGCATAATGTTCACCAAGCGAAGCAATTTATCCTTCTACCTCTGAGCTTACTGTTTCTTCAGAGGCAGAACAACACTTTCCCAGTAGCAACTCTTCATGTCTTGTTTTGGGTTTTTTTGCACATTACTAAAAACAATAATGCATCGATAGCAGATAAGCTTCCACTTCCCTCACTCACTTTGAGGATCATGATACCTTCATTAAACTTTTCTGCTTTCGGGCTAGTTGTTTCAGGTGTCCACTGCACTTTGTGACACTTTGCACAATGTAAATGTGGTCTCTCTGTGTGTGTGGAATGTGGGAATGCCACTTATGGTCCCCTATAGCCTTCTCCGCAGCAGCCTGCTTCATGTGGCTGTTAATTAGCACTCCTTGACTGGTGATTACTGGGCCTGACTGCGGTGACATGCCCCGGGCACAGACTAGGAAACTCTGAGGCCAGCTTTAATAGACTGCCTAATAAACCGTCCCAACAGACCGAGAGAAAGGACTCACAGCTACGCATTATCACAGCATTTTCCTCCTAAAGTGTTACGATATCTATTACTTGTGTGTTTTACTAGAATAAAGTCCTCTAATTTAAAAAAAAAATGCTCTTAAATTTTCAAGACTGATTTAAAGCGGTGTCAGATTTGGGTAAAAGTAGTTTATTTTGTGATTTAGACCCGTGAACTGACATGTCAATGAGAGTTTTGTCACTTCTGAAGACGGCATATTATTGAAATATTGCCCAGCCTTGTTTACAGTTATCTCAAGCCAAATTATAGGGATTATGGACCAGTTGCTCTCAAATAAGAGAGTTATTGTTTGGCATTTTTGTCTTTATTTGATAGTCGAAAGTTCAGAGAGATGGGAAACATAGAGAGGTAGAGAGAGGGGTATGATATGCAGCAAAGGTTATGTGGTATGCTTCTTAAACAGTAGGCTACCGGGGTGCTGCAGAAACACCTGTTTAAAAGTTACAGTCATTACTTTATTTATATGGAGAAAAAGATCTGTTTCTGGATTAAGTTTTGTTGTTGAATTCAATTTCAAACAAGCTTTTGTCCACTAAAATGTGAGTTTGACATTTTCGTCCGTGGCGTGCTGTGTGTGTGCTGCGTTTTAGGGAACAGTAGACTCAGTGAATTTAAAGATCTCCGCTACATGCAGTGCTGCACCGTGACATCAGCTATCAGACACTTTGATAAACACTTGTGCTCAGAAGCTAACACTGTCCTATTTCCACAACCAAATTTACACCTTGTCACCCAAGTTTTATGTATCAAATAATTTTTTTTTTGCTGCTCTGTTGAAACTGTACATGTGAACGATTGTGCACTATACTGTGTATAAAATTGTATGAACGTGCACTGGTGGCATTTAAGTGCTTATGACAATAAAATTCTTGACTAGTGGGCAAACTGGAAGATGAGTTATCATTGAGCCATCTCAAAACCTGACTCAAGTCTATCCTGTCTGTAAATGATGACCAGCCCTGACTCTGTATGCTATGTTGTGTTCAGGTCTACTTAACAACCAGAGGTTTTTTGCTTAGCCCATAAGAGCAGTGCAGCCTCAGGAATAAAAATTAGGCTTAAATTGGGCGGTACAGATGACATCACTAATATATGATCTATGGTGAGCTATGGGGCGTTCACCAGGGCGTTTTGTGTCTAAATGTCAGTTGTTAGCTGTTTTGGAACTCTGCACAGTGCAGAGTTTCTATGTTTAAACTCTGATTATGAGCAGATTATTTTTAGACTATCTGAAACAGGAGGTTGCTCTAATTCTGGCAACATAGAGATTAGGTGGTGATTTTCTGTATGCATTGATAGCTGTGCTTACACAGTTGTTACCGCTCTGGTTTAGATGCAGGGATAGATACTCAGAGCAAGTAGTCTAGGGGGAAGGGTCCTTATGAACAATACTAATAATAGATCAAAACCACTTTGTGAATGTCTTTTTGTCTTATCTCTCATGTGAAACATCGACTCCGTGAACTGTTTTCAGATTAGAGGAACTTTAGTCAGCCGCAGTAGCTCTGTCGTAAAGTTCAAACTCACTGTAATCCGAGGTCGACACGTCTTTTGGCTCCAGTACACTCCAAACAATAAAACTGAGGTCAAATTCATTATCTGTGATTAGATCTTGTTTTTCTCCTCTCCTTATTTTGCCTTGAGCTCTCATAGAGAAAAACACTGGCTGCTGAGCTCACATGTATCAGGTTTGGATGTGTCTGAGCCAGCAAGAGGGATAGGGAGGCCGAGAGAGGGAAGTTAGACTTGGCAAATTTTTGTGTGATGACTGGACAGCATTTGGACTAGACCAGCTTCAGTGGCATGGCCTCTGAGAGGGCAGGCATGGTGTGGAATCTCTGACATCAGCTGTGTATGCATTCACGCTGGTGTTTTGTTACGCATTACACACACAAACGCCCACAGCTGGTGGTCAAGCCTTCATCAGGGTTGGAATGTGCATGCTACGTTTCACACTGCAGAAATGTGATCCATCTGAATAAGTGCCATATTCAGTCATATCTCAAAAACATTAAGTCGTATTATAGAGTGAAGTCGAAAACATTTCTGCTTGTTTCTGCAGTTTTTAAAAGCATTTAGGTAGGCTTGACACTTTTTACAGTGTAGGCCGAGGCAAGTTGTGAGAGATAATTAATGCCCTTATTTGGGGAAGATAACCAGTCCTTGCTGCAGCTACATCAGGGTTCTCTGCTCCACTAAAGACAGAAGTTTACTTGGATACATGAATAACAGCTTTTTTTTTTTCCTTTTGGCTTGTTTTGATTGGCTTTTTACTCACAAAGCACTTACAGTAATGTAACGAGTGTAGTTTGCTGCAACTTGAGTACTTCACCTGGTTCACTGCCTCTCCTCTGCTCCACCGCACACACGGAGGGCTCAGCCCTGCCCTCACTGAACCACAGAGAGCAGAGGAGAGTAGCACGACCATAAATGACGGCAAAACGCATCAGAGACACTGAGCTGCAATGAAATGAGTGCACGTAAATTAGGTAAATAACATAAATAACATAAATAAACATAGTATCTACTGCGTTTTGCTGTCATTTATGGTTGCGCCTCTCTCTGCTCTCTGTGGTTCAGCGAGGGCGGGGCTTAGCCCTCCGTGTGTGTGCTGCACACGCAGTGGAGCAGAGGAGAGACAGTGAACCAGGGGAAGTACTTTAGTTGACAAAAGCTACACCTGTTACATTACTGTAAGTGCAATAAAAGCTTCAGGAGTAAAAAGCCAATAAGAATAATTTATTAATGTGATCCATGCAAACAATAGACAGACCCCAAATATTGCCATAAAGAGTGTGATTTGTGACACAACAAAATAAACGATAGAGCATAATATGAAACGATGGACGTTTTTCTATCATCACACAATATATATCGTCATATCGCACAGCCCTAGCAGAGAATAATTCTGCTTCGTACATCACAGAAGTGCCGTCGTTCGGCTTAGGGGAAAGTTTGGGAGAACTGGTTAAAGGGCTTGGTTTTCCACAGCCTTCTTCCCAGCTATAGCTCTCATGTTATGTAATGAGTCAGTGTAGGCTGACTGGGCTCAGTCAGTAACCAGATTACAGCACTACACAGATAAAGACAGCTGAAGGACAGCCATCTCACCACACCTTTGTTTTTCTTCCTCTTTCTGGTCTGGTCTGGTCTGGTCTCTCCTTAAGTCATAAGGTGTTTACAGTGATTGATTGTTCACAGCGGACCCAACCCTATTTCTAGAGCAAAAAAAAAAAAAAACTGGCCTCCGACTCACTAACAAGCGCATTAACAAGAAAGAATTTGCTCTGTGTACACAGTTTTTCTGCATGCATCTGTGGTTTTAAGGACAATAAGCTACGCCTATCGCAGACATTCAAAGCACTCACTTACAACACTGACAATATAAGACTGATTGACATTTAAGTGCATCAATCTTGTGACGATTTAAGTATTTCCTGTCTCTCCAAATTCCCCTTAATAGCGGCCAGCTGTGTCCGAAAAACGCTGGAAGGTTCTGCTCTCTGTCCCACCACCACTCTGGACCAGAGATGCAGTACTGGAACACTTATCACACCAGCCACATTTCCTTGCCCTGTTTGCTTACCTTATGCACTTTATCTCATTACTCATATGGTTTTGCGATGCTGAGAGGGTGTGTTACATTCGCTGAGATCACAGGAGAGGTTTATGTGATTGAACTAAAATAGAACCGACACATTTATAGACCTTATCATTCATTATGTCCTGACCATTAAAGGGAAACAGAACAAGTCGGTCGTCCTCATTTGGTGAAGTAGGAGGCGTTTCGGCAGCGTTTTTTAGTTTTTTCCATCTTGTGCGTGTCTGACAGAACAGATACGTTTCTATTTTAATCTATACAACTGGCCACCTCATCTTGCTTTTCACTGGTGCTATACATTTGTAACTGTGACCTAAAGCGTATTTTTACTCCTCAGGTCTATTTTCTTTCATTTCACGCACTTAACTACAGTAATTGTGTGTTGGGCCAAACCGTAAATCCTTGAGCCTGGCCGCTACAGAATTTTTTGAAGCCAATACTGATATTGGCATATGAGAGTTAAAAAAAAAATCTGCAAATCTTCATGCAAAAGTTCAGGCACCCCTTGACAAATAACAGATTTGGTGATTTTTTTAAATTTTTTGAAAAGATGTGAACACAGTCTCTTTAAGATATGGAAAAAAAACCACAATATTTTCAGCAATCATTAATGCAAATTTACTTTTTATGTCATAAACTGAACAAAAATAAAAACATTGTCGTGGCATGTGCAGAAGTTTTGGCACCCTAAGAGTTACGAAGATTCTTTTTTACAAGGTCTCAGACCTTAATCAGCTTGTTAGGCCTGAGGCACGTCAACAATTATCATTAGGAAGTGTCGGCAGGTGCCAGTTTCAAAGCTTTACAACTACTCTGACTGTTCAAACCTTGTACGAGAGCTCAGCAACCGTGGGCTCCTCTAAGCAGTCGTGTGAGACTCTGAAAATGAATGTTATTGATGCCCACAATGCAGGTGAAGGCTACAAGAAGATGACAAAGCATTGTCAGCTTGCATTTTCCACAGTGCAAAATGTAATTAAAAGATGGCGGTTTAGGGGAACTGTTTAGGTTAAAATGAGATCTGGAAGAGCAAGAAAACTCTCAGAGAGAACTGCTCATATGCTGATCAGAAAGGCAAATCAAAACCCTCATTTGACTGCAAAAAAACCTGCAGGAAGATTTAGCAGACTCAGGAGTGGTGATGCACCGTTCCACTGTGCAGCGATGCTTGCACAAACAAGACCTT
This sequence comes from Thunnus maccoyii, assembly GCF_910596095.1. Classification (NCBI taxonomy): domain Eukaryota; kingdom Metazoa; phylum Chordata; class Actinopteri; order Scombriformes; family Scombridae; genus Thunnus; species Thunnus maccoyii. The sequence continues at coordinate 8,144,855 of NC_056542.1, forward strand.
CATGGAAGAGTCAGTAGAAGAAAACCTTGCGTCCTCATCGTAAACGTCAGACGTATTTTGGAAACAAGTGCTGTGGACGGATGAAGTTAAAATAGAACTCTTTTGCCATAATCAGCAAAGGTATGTTTGGAGAAAAAAAAGGAGCAGCATTTCATGAGAAGAACACCTTGCCAACTGTTAAGCATGGGGGTAGATTTATCATGCTTTGGGGTTGTTTTGCAGTCAGTGGTACAGGAAACATCGCACGGCTGAAGGGAATAATAGATTCCACTAAATACCAGCAAATTTAAGCCAACCGCGATGGGTGGCAAGCAACTGCCCCAAGTGCACTATGTTTATGTTTTTTCTTTTTTTTTTTCACGAGGCAAGGCCCTTCTTGTTTTACACTTCAATGCGTAGGTATTGAATGTTTGGCGGCTCGCCTGGTCTGGTCCGTCCGGTCCGGCGGCTCCAGAGGATCCCGTCTGTGCACACAATGTCTCACATGCTGAGTTGTAGCTGGTGGGGCTCTAAGGAGCCTCGTGCAAGCTTCCCGCAAGCCTCCTGCAAGCCTCCTGCAAGCCTCCTGCAGCTAGCGTCCAGGTTAACAAGCTAACCTGGCGCCCAGGCTTCATAACAGAGCTGGGCTCGGGGTGCCGGGGGTTGATGCTGATGCCCTGTAGTTAAAAACACACCTGTATGAATACTTTGTCTCATGTTTAAACACTCCGGGGTCACCGTGCAGCTGAACAGACTGCTGTTTAACCTGCAAGGTAAAGTAGTTTTCCACCAATCATAGAAACTGAAGGCATGTCCAGCCAGACTCCATTCATAAATCCTAGATTTAAGGGGACTCGGCTGTAGGCCAGCGTTGTTTCCTGCCACAACACGATCTAAAGTGTTTTCCGTGTTTGTCAGGTATTGTTGCTTCATTCGGCTGACACTTAATCAGACTAACATACCTTTTCTCACACACACACACACACACACACAAACACACACACACACACACACACACACACACACACACACACAAAAAAAAAGTGCTAATACCGCATATGACCGTATACCGTGCTGTTGAGCCACCTAAAATCACCGCAGGGGAAATTCCTTCACTGCAAGCCCAACATGCAAAACAGCCCGAATTAGAATATTGCAGAACTAAAAGCCTTTTGCAAGGAAGAACGGGAGAAAATCCAAAATACAAGAACTGAAAGACTTTTAGCTGGCTGCAAAAAGCGTTTGTGTTATGTGATATCTACCAGAGCGGGTGTTACTAAGTACTGATTATGTAGGGTGCCCAAACTTTTGCACATGCCAAAAAGTAACTATGCATTAATATTTGCTGGCAATATTGTGTTTTTTATATCCCAGAGAGGCTGCTTTTACATCTTTTCAATTAAAAAATCTCCAAAATATAATATATATTATTCGTCAAGGGGTTCCCAAACTTTTGCATACAACTGTAAATATTTTTTACACAACCCATAATGCAAATAAACATTTTTGATGAATAATTGCGACCAAGAAATGTACTAGGTAGTAAGAGATCTTACAATGTCAGCACTGTTTTAAAACATATCTTTAGTATTAGTATTGATATTTATTGGCTGACAGGTGCCTGTAGATACAGACGGATGACTGAAGCGGCTGCTGCTACTCTGCTAACATGCTGCTTTCACCACACAGGTCATTGTTAAGTATCTATTCAGGTGTAGTGTCTTCCTCTTGTTCTTTGACCCAGGCTCCTTTCCCTCTTAATTCTAAAGCAAAGCTCATGTTTCACACCATGAATATAACAACCTTTTAGTGAGCCAACCATGAAGTGCATCCTCCAGTGTAGACAGGTTACAGTTCACGACTGTGTTTTCCTTTTTCATAGAGACCTACTGGTATATTTAGCCTAGTTTACAAGCATGTGGAGAAGCCGGTTCTGCGAAGGTACAACCCTTGACCTGTTAATGTAAATAAAAGTGTAACCTCATCATTACCAAAAAAATCAAAACACAGGACTGGGACCTGCTTTCACTCCTAAATTGACTGACATGTCCTCAAATGCACATAAAACTAAATTGATTTATGATGTTAACTGCTTCCATCTGTAATCTCTGCAAACACAGGAATAAAAAAAGAGTGTTTAATGCTCATGTTACTTATATAACTCAAACTCTTTCATAATACATGTGGATTTTACTTACAATTCCCAAACAAATTGCGTAATGAATCTTTAAATTAATTGTCTCATGTTGTTAAATAGTAGCTCCCTTTCAGCACGGTGAAAAGATGTACATAGTCTGAGGTGTTCTCATGATCTAGGTCATACCATATTGAGTGACCTTGCATGAGTAACCTACACAACGAAGCATGACAAAGCATTAAAAGCACTAGCATCTTTTGCACACACAGTAGACTAAAAGGCATACTCTTGCCTTTTTGTGTGTTATACATTTTTATTGTCTGTCTGTCTCCTAATTTTACTTATTTTGGCTTGCTCAGTAGTTGTTAATGGCCTCAATCCAGGTTGATAACAACGCAATGTACTAACACTGCTAAATCCTGTCTGGACTTTATATCAACAAAGATAATGACAACAACAAATTCTTTTCATACGGCACTTTTCATACAAGAAATTCAGTTTAAAATGCTTCACATAAAAAGGTTGTAGTGACGAGCTATAGCATGTTTACAATAAAGAATTGGACTAATAGAAATAGGTAAGTAAAGTAGTATTAGAGTAGTAATGATGGCAGCCACTCTAGCGTCTTTGCAGGTCATATCTAAAAAGGTCTTATTGGTGTATTACTGCTTGGTTATGCAGCTGTTTGACCAAACGGCCAATTGTTTGTTTGTTTTTTACACTTTTCCTCTCTGATCAGCGTTATCTCCTGTGCTACATCTTTAGGAAGTCATTGGCATTCTTGGCTAAGCCGCTGAGTCTGTGCTTGTCTTTTCAGTCAGGGTGGAGAATCTGGTTTGTTGAATCTCCCCCCCAGGAGAGAACGATGCACTTAAACTCCCAACAGCTCAGCTTCTCATTGGTCAACAGTAAAAAGAACAGCGGCCGTACTCAGCTGTTTCTCCCGGTGTGGCCGTAGGTAACATAAGAAGAAGAGTATAAACATGTTTTCTTCATAAATAATCTAAAAGCTGCCAAAGCAAACTTGTGTTCCCAGTCCTAGTGGTGAATTGACCCTTTTCGCTCCACCGAGGGCTGATGCAGTGGGCTGTGGTGACCTCTCTGTCTCCCTCAGTGATCCAGGCCATTCTCCCAGCCCTCAGCTCAGCACCCACGTGTTGTCAGCAGCTCCTGTTACGTAAGCCCTCCTGCCAGACAAAAGCTCAGCCATCCCAGACACAAATCACTGACTGCCCCATGTTGGCAGCAGCGCCGTTCACGTTAGCCAGTAAAACCACACATAGTCTTACTTTTATCATATCATATAGAATTTTCATCTGGCTGCTTAATTGAACATTTTGGCTACCAAACAAAAAAACTCATATTTTGAGGCAATAAAATGTGTTTTGACAATACGCATCATCTCCACACGTCATTGCTATTTAGAGGTGGACATCCCTGCTCCCATGCTACTTAATGTGTGTGTTACAGAGTGTATATAGAGATTTTTTTCTTTCTTCTTCTATGTAAAGGGTCTTTGAATACTGTGAAAGCGCTCTATAAATAAAACGTATTATTGTTGTCGTTATTATTATCAGCTTAACTGTAGTTTCCATGCACATTTGTATAAAATACATTTCTGAGCTCTGGTTTTTGCTAACATGTGATGATGAAATAGCAAGGTATAATATCAGACTTTTTGGTAGAGTTTCCTAATAAAGGAAAGGAACTAAGCATAACCAAGACGTAGAAACAGACTTCCTCAATCTTGTGTAATCTGACTTGTTAATATTCCCTTAAATCTTATCTAAAAATAAATAAATACATTCCACTGTGCATACAAATCAATTAAAGCAATTTATAAAGAAGATAAGTGATTTTTTATGATGATATAGGTTAACCACATACGCTTCATGGGAGCGAGGATACTGGCTTGTTCTTAAAAATAAGCATTTTTTGAAGGAGAGTCATGTGACGTTGCATCAAATGCATCCGAGTGGGCTCACAGGAATGGCTGATGTTACAGGCTCAGAGTGACAACAGCCAGCCTTTTGTTGGTCTGTGTCGGTACATTCTGTCCACAGCCCTTCACTTTTATCACCCTTTTCATCGTTTTCTGGCTGTAAGTTGATGCGCCCAGGATTTGTCGCCAACAAGCCATTTAATAGTGTTTCTTAGAATAATCAGACCGTTAAATTACCTTTTTATGGGACGCTCTAAAGTAAACAAACGAGGCTTTACATACTAGACCTACATGTGTGAGGAAGGTCTACTGTCACACTCGCCTCTTGCATTTGGATTCACTCATAGAAGACTAGTGTCACAAGTTTTAACGTCTTGTCATCAGCGTTCAGAGCCTCGAGCCTGCAGTTTTGTTCAGTGCTCGTCACTGTTATACCGGACGACATTCTGCAGCCGTGCTTTCTGCTCGCTCTTAATCTTTGTCGCTCGCCCATCTGTGTACTTGTTTTTTTTTTTCAAAGTGGGGGTAAACGTGTTAAAATGTCAATAACGTTATATTTCTATCCTTAACATTAGCGATCCCTTTCACCTGTCCACCAAAACCAGGCAGCATCCAACCTGCCTCCAACCCAGGTCAGGATGAGGGTCAAGAAGGTCACATGACTCACGCTGATGTAACAATAGCTCTGTGACAACAAAACTCCAGGTTTCTCATTCATTTCAATTAGACGGCTGCTCTGCTGATGTTCTTTGGTGTATGTCAGTCTGATACAGCGGTTGAGGCTGGCTTAGCTTTTGCCTCATGTAGCGCACCATAAACAAACACAGTGCATTGCCGTGAGTGCACGTATTAGACATGATATCTTGTAGTCCCCTCATAGCTATGTGCTAATTCTACAGTTTACCTTGTAAGCATTGAGACTTACAGTCGTTTGTTTTTTTTAGGATGTCTGGTTTTCTGGTTCCAGTCTCTGAAATGTGAATATTTTCTGGTTTCTTTAGTCCTCTATGATAATAAACTGAATATCTTTGGGTTGTGGATTGTCGGTCAGGACAAAACAAGACATTTTAGGTTGCACCTTGGGCTTTGGGAAACAGTGCTCAACATTTTTCACGATGTTCTGACGTTTTATAGACCAAACAACTAATAGATTAATTGAGAAAATAATCAACAGATTAATAGGTAATGAAAATAATTGTTAGCTGCAGCCCTACTCGAGACAGAGGAGGAAATCATTGCTGCCTTGATAACTTTGTACTTTAGTACTTTGAGTTGTTAAATCCAGCTTCTATGGAGTAGCGTCTGATATCAAGCTGGTTCATATTACATCTTACTGGTCCAACACAGCCCCTGGTTTTTTTTGAAGCAGTGCTATTGTTGGTCTGAACAACCCGCATCTGTATCAATCTTAGTCTGTTTAGACACACAGTGGTATTAAACGGTTAAGTGGCCTCAGTTTCACTTCTCTAAGTTGGCGTGTGCGATCAGTAGACCCGAATATCAGAGAATTGACTAACTGCAAGAATGTTAGGAGATCCTGCAGGGGAGACTGCCGAATGCCTGACTTTGCAGAGAACGCTCTAGAAATACTCTGCTGGCTGAGAAAGGCCTTTTGTACTGTTCCTCCCCCCTGTGTGCCTGTGTGGCTTTTAATAATGATGGAGAAACCGAGGGAGGTAGGGGAGAGCGTGAAGCAAGAGAACGATGGAGAGGTGTAAGAAGAGTAGACTCGTGACTCATCAGGCGCAGTGGAAAAGGGTTCACTGAGTCAGAGATGAGGCAGGAACATTGGGTGGTGGATGAGCCATGGGACGGATGGGAATAGATGACTGTAGGTAGATGAAAAAAAAGTCAGTTAAGACCGGATTAGGCAGTTTCTAAAACTTCAAGGTAACATAATGACTGTATGGTTTTACAATCGTGTAATTTAAGCACACACAACACTTTCATCCTTCCTGTGTTGAGTACATTTGGATGTTGTATTTTAGTCAGTATGGGATGAGATTAAGGAAGTACAATATATTCTTCTTCTTCTATTCTAATAGTAGAGATTAATATTCATGGTCATGATATCAAGTAAAAATAGCAGAACTGAGATTTGCATACAGTTTTGCAGCCCTAAGATGTAAGATTATATTTGCCTTTTTGACCAAAGCTCAGTCATAAAGAATATCTGAAAGTTTCCTTCATCATTATCATGTTTGACAATAAACTAACAAAGCAAAAGGGCTGTTGAAGGAAAAAACGTTACAGAACAAGGTTTGGAACTGACTAAATGCGGTTCAAAGCACTGCTGAAAAAGTGAAGTCACGCTTAGAATATCTTTCCTGGTAAAATAAAGGCTTTTAGCTGTAGCTCGGCCTCTATAGGTACGTGTTTTTTTAGCCAGGGCTACTTTGATTCATGCCTTTTGTCTGGCTGCGTATCGATCGCCCTCTACATCCTTTGTGTCAACAACCCATCGATGCTGACTCTTTTTTTTCTCTCTCGGTCTTGATAATGTTTCTCTATTGATTTCGGTGCTCGACTGATGCGGGTCTTTCGGATCTGCCATTGAAATTTGAAGAGTGAAACTGTCTAATTGATTTCAAAGAGGCATACTTTTCCCTCATCACACTGCTTAAAAATTGACTTTTTAAATGGTCTGTTTAATTCCTTTCCCCCATTTTAAATATGTATTTTTTCATATTTTATTCTTTTATCTAAGTCTAAAATTGTTCAGTATGATGATATGAACCAAAATCTCAATTCAGCCGCCACAAAAACAGTCAAATATTGTATAAAATCAATTGGAGATAGTCATATTAGTATCCTGATATGACTATCTCCAATTGATTTAGAATGAAAGCAGCTTTATCTTCGCTGTTTGCTGAAAACTTCACACAAATGACTTACTTTCTTTCATGCCTGGTTTAAGAGTGATATGGTGTCTGCTCAGAACCTTCATGACCTTTTTTTCTGGTGGAAAAAATCTTTTTTTTTTATTTTGTACATATTCATCAGGTCACATCTGAAGGCGGGATTGAACTCTCATTGGTCATGAGTCATCACTGAAATGATGGATCCTGACAGCTTCTCTGAATTTATAACAGATAATTGAAAAGTAGTCACCAAAACAGGATGGAAAGAAACCACACAGTAAAGTTTCCCACAGGACAAACATCGAGACTCAGCCGCAGCTTCCCTGCATGTGTTGTCATTTGACTTTTATCGTGATTCAGTGCAAACCCGAGCAAATACTTTTGTGAAACCAGCTCACTTTGTGTACCACAGCTGTTGTCATGGGTGGGACAAGTGACTGCAAAGGTGTCAAGTTCAAAAGCAACCAGGTCACAACAGGGTAGCTTTTGAAAAGGGGTTGAGCAAGGTCATTATGTATGTGTGCCTCTCATTCAAAGTCTCATTCAAGCTCTAACACTTCCTTTCATCTGTTGTCTTGGGATGTTGATGAGTTTATGCAGGTTTAGTCTTATTTTGTCTGTGTTGTCTTTTCAGGTGTGGCTGGTAGAGTAGTGCGAGGTAGAGGACTGTTACCCCTTGCCCCTTCCCTCGCTGTCCATCTGGGGAGAGCAGAGTCCTTGTTTTTCTTTTTCTCTGCCCGGACGCAACCCGACAACTTGTGAATTCATGATCACATGACTGTGGATATGGACGCAGTCCTGTCCGACTTTGTCCGTTCCACTGGAGCTGAACCAGGATTGGCCAGAGATCTGCTAGAGGGTGAGTTACAGAGTATCTCCTAATACAATTACTATTATCTTTCCAGAATCCTGTCATATGACGGGGTTTTTAACAGGTTCTGTTACACGTTAAATCTCAATATCACCTTTCAATTGTATGGGGAGGTAACTCAGTGAAATGAAATAATAGAGACAGGAAGTTGTATTTAAAGGCCTTTCACATCCTCACGTGGAGGAACACACGTGTCATGTAAATAGTTGTAAAACACTCTATTAAATGATATCTAATTGGACATTAAAAACAGAAATTAATAGAAATATTTAACAAATTATCTAATTTGAAAAAATGACAAAATTATATAGTATTTCATTAATTTATATTTAAATGGACAGTATTTTTTTTAAAAATAATTTACAAATGAATATATCAATCCACCAATGAATAGATAAAATAAAAAAATAGTCTAAAAATGGATTAATGAATAAATTGAATGAAGAGTGCAGATTTTAATCAGACAACTGGAAGGGCAGTTCCTTTCCTGTTTGCTTTTCCTCTCTCAGCTTTTTCTTTTTCATTTACCATGTCCGTGACACTTTGAGTGTTTGCTCTGGTAAAATGAGGTTCCTCACCTGACATTTCCACAGCAAAGCTCTGTTGTGTCCATTTAAATATAAATTAATGAAATACTTTTTAATTTTGTCTATTTAGATATGATTAATTCATTTGCAATTGTTTTTATTAATTCTTGTTTTTATTGTCCAGTCAGATATCAATTAATGGAATGCTTTATAATTATTTATATGACGCCTGCAGTCCTCCAGGATGATTTCACTTAATTAGATCTCTGCTCAAGTTGAAGTTGGGTGGAACTCTTTAAGTTCATGTGAGGTCACCAAACTTCATGAACCAATAAGAATGGAGGAAAAAAGGTCTAACATCTTCCACCCTAACAGGTACAACAAAACTAATCAGAGGATCCAACAGATGTCAATCAAACACAGTCTGCAAGTGTACGTGTGTACAGACACACTTGCTGGGTTGCTGGGTGAAATTTACTCTGCCCTCACCCCACCCCCTCCCCCAAGGGTAGGGATGGAAACATAAACCGGGGCTAATAAAAGCAGTCCACAAAATTGTAAATTATCCAGTTTTATCAAGCATCGTAACATTAACAAACATTAACCTCTGTCACTGTCCTTGGACAGACTGCAGTCCAACGGCATAATGTGTTATTTTTCTGTGCAGTTACAAGAATATTAACAAAAATCATTTCCTGAATAAGATGTCAGTCCGACCTCCTCTCTCGAACTGGCTTAACATCGGAGCCCTGCGATTTTGTGAGTCAAAATTCAGTCAGATTGAACTCCGTGTGAAGGCGAAAGAGGCAAGTGCGTCTCGCCTCGTTCCACATAGGAATTAATGGGAGGCGAAATCTGGTCTGACTGTGCCATCGGAAGAAATCCAATGAGGCAAATAAGTGAAAACACCTGTGTGTGTGTGTGAACTATGGGTGATGTGTGTAGAGTCTTTAAATACAGCCGAGAGTGACACATACAGAATATAGAGTAATGATTAATGACATTCATTCATTCACAAGTTAAACTTCAATAGCAAACTTGTTATTTCTTTATGAAATCAACTCATTTCAGTTTTGAGTAAATTTGATCAGCTGTTTTTTTAATTAAATCTTTGATAGTTCTGCTCCATAAATAACCCACTAACTAAAATACGAGTGTTTTTTTGTGTGACAGCAGGTGATTTTATGAGCAGCAGCTAAAGTGACCACTGTCTCTGTCAGTGCTTCTTGCTTGTTACTGTTACAGACTATCACTAACAGAGGGAAGGTATAGCTGGACTCAACAGGGCTGCTGTTGCCTAGCAGCAACACAAGTTGCAGATAAGAATATCAGTTAAAAATGTAATGCAATTCAGTGACCAGTCAATGCAGTGTGAGTGAGATGTGCTCCAAATTCAGATATTTACTCAAGCACAGGAATGTGCCAGCGGCCTTTACATACGTAAGATAAGACAGCTTATGGTCGAGTTGACTTATGGTAAATATTTAAACTCATTAAGGATGTGTCATTTACTCGACATAGAAACAAGGTTCAGGTTGTCATGCTGGACTTGTTGGCTCAGATAGATGTTGTTACCATCCTTCTCTCTGTAGGCAAGAACTGGGACTTCACTGCTGCCCTCAGTGACTTTGAGCAGCTACGACAGGTGCATGCTGGGAACCTGACATATTCGTTCACAGAGGAGAGGACATATCTGCCTCCCGAAAAGGAGATGGCCAGAGTAGGACGGCCTATACTCCACCGCCAAGATGAGGTGGTGCAAGGTGAGGCCACCAGCAAGATGTTTTTATGTTGTATAATATAATTTGACAGGTGCTGGGCTCAGTAAGTGATGTTAAATAAGGACACACACTGATGCGAAGCACCGGAAGGCAGGTCCAGACTATTATCATCCAGTAATAGAAGTAACAGTTCACGCATGCAGATATGCTTCATACAGACAAGGAAAGTTAATAGCTCATGTAGTTTTGACACATGTGCCACCTGCAGGCAGTAACTACTAACCATTGTAACATTCCCTTTTTTTTTTATTTCCCAGATTTCCTTAATATCTGAGTTTGCTTAGATATCAAAGTCTCTTCACAGGTCTTGGGGTGCACATGTGTTGTATAAAACCTGTTGTGGCTCCAGAGGGAGCTGTGCCAAATCTGATTAATTGCCTCAAGTAATGTCACTTGATGAGTGAGCATCGGTTGGGTTTGAAGACTTCAAGTTTGAAAATGAAAAAAATATTTAGGGTGTGGAGTTAAAAAGAAGTGAGGTTACCAGACCTCTGTAGCCCGCTCTTCATCTCTGCTTTAGGCCGGCAGCACAAAGCTACATTAGCCGCTACCAGCATAACACACCTGAATCTTAGACATCGGCAGTTGAGTTGCATTGTGGGTAATGTAGTGGCCAGGTTTTGACAAGAAAGAAGAACGCGTGGAATACAAAAGGAGATACCTCTGGTTCGGCTGCATTGAAGTGCAACGCTAAATCAGCGGAGCACTCTGTTAACTACGGTTACCTTTTTAAAAATGATATACATAACACCGTTTCTCCACATCCTTTGCAATTGTCTTGCAGCTACAGAAAAGCGTCTGTCAAGGGGCATTTCCCACGCCAGTTCAACCATCGTCTCCCTGGCCCGCTCTCACGTCTCAAGCACTGGAGGTAGCAGTAGCGAGCCACTTCTGGACACACCCCTCTGCACTTTCCAACTACCAGACCTCACCATGTACCGAGATGACTTCCGCGGGTTCATTGAGAGGGACCTCATCGAGCAGTCGATGATGGTGGCCTTGGAGCATGCAGGTAAGAGGAAATGAACACCAACCCCACATAGAGTTTCAAGGTTTTACACCCAGAGGTTGCTGGTAAGAGTGCTGTTTTTACTACAGGACCTCATACACCTTCTCTGTGTTTGTAGATACAGAGCTACTACATACAGTAGTAGAAAGCACAGTCTGCAACCACTCAGCATATCATCACAATACGCAAACCACAGACATCGTCCCCAGACTTCTTGTCATACATACCAGTGTAGTGAGTCACATATGAAATCACATCACTGGAAAGCATCAACCTCATCACAGAGCAGATAATTCAGTTTTATACGCATAACAGAGAATTTCACAATCACTCATATTGTTAACACACACACACATGCAGATATGTAAAGTGCAGATGTTTGTGCACATCCATATTGTAGTATAAAACAAGACAGCAATTTGCTTCATTTAAAAAACTGTTATTTGACTGCTAATATAAAAACAAACCTTGATGGGGAATTATATTTACTTACTTTCTATAATAATACTGAATCATGTGACTATTTTCCAACATGGAAATCTAGTGTTGATACAATTGTGTTCCAAACCGCTCTTCATGTTTCCATATGGGAAGTACTACAGCAATTGTTTTGGATTGATACCACGCCATATTTGTAATGTAAACAGGTGAGTAAAAAATTTTCCTATTTATTTGCAGGGCGACTGAACTGGTGGACAAAAGTAGTTCCAAACTGTCAGAGTCTGCTGCCTCTGGCAACAAGCGGAGACGGAAATTGCCTGTTACACGCAGCCTCGCTCGGTGAGTATCACAGACCTTTCAAACAAGACCCCGATACTGTGCAGGTTCACACTCCATTAGCATTCATTAAGAGAGCTTCATTGTTAGCTCAAGCACTAATTGCATTTTACAATGTTGCAGTGCACATTCACTTAGCCTCTGTGGCCCACTTAGGAGCCCTAGCCTAGAAAATGAATAATGCCCTTACTGATGTGCAGGGATTGTTCCAGACGTTGTAGTGAATCACCTGAACGGTAATATTCATGTGATTAATCTGTTAAAAAAGCCTCTGCAACACGCGCCGTTCTTCCATATTTTATCATTTTCAAGTGCAGTTGTACTCAAGGTTTTGTTAATGTGTGTTAAATGCCCTCAATTTTGTTTTTCTAATTGCAGGTATGTGGGGTTTTCATGACCGGGACCTGATGCTGCGGAAATCCTTGTATGCGCTAATGGATCACGGGTTAGAGAGAGAGGCACTGAAGCGCAGGTGGAGGTGGCAGCAGACCCAGCAGAACAAAGAGGTCTGTTATAGAGGCTGCACATTTCTCTAGGTCATCTTTGTTACTCTGCGATAGCTGTACGAGGGCGGTGGTAGTGTGAGCGTAGCAAAGCTTGTGAACTTGTGATCAATTTGTTATTGGGTTTGATTCCTTTTAACCGCATGGGAAAACATACAGCGATAATTTTTCAAGTTAATGCCTTTACATGCTTTCTATGCTGCACAACTTCAAAATGTCAAACACACACAGCTCACTATTGTTGATAAGTGTGATATATGCAATTCCAGCTCCTTCAAAGGGGGGGAAACAACAGCAGAGACAGGAAGGACATCACTGGGACAATGTAAACGTTTCTGAATGTGTAACATCATCATAGGCTAGACTCATGGAGATATAATACTATACTTTTCTATACTGTCCTATGAAGAACATTAATTTGCATTGCAGGTTTTGCAGGTTTTAGATATCAAAACCACTTCCATATAGTGTTTGCCCTCTTTTCGTGTAGCATTAGTTGCTTTTGTAGTTTTTCTCTCTTATTTCATACTGGATATTCTGCTTTATTTAACAGTTGATAGTCATTTTTGTCATTTTGTGCATCCTTGATAACAGGCTGATGACCGCATCAAATAGAAACAGTGGTTTAAAGATTGTTTTATCATTACCCTGCAGTTTAAAGTATATTATCTCTAAATCCTGGTATCTCTTCCTCCACCACTAATATTTTTTTGCTGTTGGAGTTGTTTATGCACTATACTTTGCTTTCCGGCAATCTGCAAAGGCAAAATCTTTTATCCCTTTTTTTTTTTACAGAACACAATGACATTTCTCTCCATGAAAGCGAGTGTAACAGCACACTAAGTATGTTAGCTAAAGTGGTTGCAGACACCCACAGAGGAGATGCCACACGAATGACTGCCTAATGTTCACCCGTTCTCCAGCAGCCACCACAGAGGTGTCCTTAAGCAAATCACTTAAACCAGAATCTCTCCAGCAGAGCCGATCAGTGGCTGGCAGCAGACGACTGTGGCTCCACATTTTTTTTTTTTTGGTGTGTGTGAATGTGTGTAACTGTATGTGAATAGGGTCATTGATTCTGAGGAAAAAAACATGTTAATGAGCGGTTTCTTTCTGTCCATATACGGAGGTTAAGAACATGATATTAATGAGGGTTCTGTTGCTACTGTGCGAACGACACAGGTGTTTGTACAGGCTCTAGTTAAATTTCTTTCCTCAGTTGTCGGCATTTAACCTTGTGGTAAGATGCCATAACGTCAGTGCATGCTTTTGTGACATTTGACACGGCCTCTCTAAATGGCAAATGTGTGTGTCCTTTCTCCTCAGTCTGGTCTGGTGTACACGGAGGAGGAGTGGCAAAAAGAGTGGAATGAACTGTTGAAGCTTGCCTCCAGTGAGCCGAGAATACACTACAGCACCAACGGCACCAACGGGTAAGGTCTGGCTCTGACAATGCGGGGACTGTTAAGCCGACACACTTAGTCACATTCATGTTTTCATTCACAATCAAACAACTGAGCTTACAATCAGAACTAAGTGTCTGAGCACATTTTAGTCAATCTGCCACTTATTGTAATGTATGAGCAAAGGTGCTTCAGTGTTTGTTTGTTGGCCGAGCATAAAATCTCAATGGATTTAATATATAAACAAAGCTACTGTACAGTATATAATCCAAACACTCAAGTTTGATGTGGTTTTGATTTTTTTTTTTTGTGCAAAACCACTTTAAATGCAAGTGTTTCTCAATACTCTTACCTTCATGTTTATATGAATATTTGTGTTTGTGGTTCACCAAGAAATATATAATCCACAGTTTTTAATAAGTCATAAAGAATCACTGAATAAGACATTAAATTTACACTCTACTTGAAATTTTGATAATCTCTGGTTTGCAACAGCTTAAACAATTGTGTCTCTGTTAACCAAAAGCCGTGTTGTTGTCTTCAGGGGAGAGTCCTCTGATGAACCAGTTTATGAGAGTTTAGAGGAGTTTCACGTCTTCGTCCTGGCTCACGTCCTCAGGAGGCCCATAGTGGTGGTGGCCGACACCATGCTGAGGGACTCTGGAGGAGAGGGTAAGTTTTGCCTTAAGCCTCACATTGCTAATTAATCATCATTCTATTCTATTCAACATAATTTCATCATATATTTCGTCCTCCTTGTGTTTCGCATTGATAAGCTTTTCATATACAGAATTAACACTACACTTGGCAGAAGATTGATACAATCACTAGAAAGAAAACACTTTTGACTTGTCAGTGATTGATGACTTGCACTAATGAATTAAATACCACACATCAGGTATGTTAAGTAGGTTAAAGCAAACAATATGAACTACTGTATTTGTCGCATACTGTAACTGTTCAAACACATACATTTTCCCCATAGAAATCTACTTACAGCTTTCCTGAAAGTAAACAGAAACAAATGCCTTAATAGTTTGATAATTATAGTAGCTGTTAATTTTATTTGCATTACTGATACCCTCAAAGGTTGATTTAATGATATCTGAGGAGACAGCACTCTTGGTATAGAATAATTGGCTGGAAATTGATGCAAATGAACTCCCAACATTTGATTTATTTATACAGGTGAAAGCCCATTTTTATTTTTTGGCTTAAATCCTCCCAGTGTGCTTTATCAGCTATGGAAACAGTGCTGAGGTCATGCTTTTCAGATGTTTAATGTCCTTTTTACTCCTCTCTAGCTTTTGCTCCCATCCCATTCGGAGGCATCTACCTACCACTGGAAGTGCCAGCTGCCAAGTGCCATCGCTCGCCCCTGGTCCTGGCATATGACCAGGCACACTTTTCTGCACTGGTCTCCATGGAACAGAAGGACAGCTCCAAAGAGCAAGGTAATACCCTGCATCATCCATCACTGTTTTCATCTGAGTATTGATTTTTATTTAGCAGCTTCCTAGTAAGCAGCTAAAATTTTACAGTCATATATCACAGTACATCAACTGTGGGTATAATGCTATGCTGATGAGATGTCTTAAAAAATAATAGTCCTTAAATTAGTTAAATATATTAATGTGTGTAAGGTGCAAAGCCAGAGTTTTCTAGCAAGCACTAGAACCCACTTTCTCACTTTGCAGCTTGCTGCCTTTGCTTGGTGGGGAAGTTCTTTTTTTAATATTGACCTTAGTGGTTTATTTAAGAATGGTGACTAATGGCCGTTGGGCTTTTGAGTATATCCAGTGATCTCTTTAGCTCAGCATTAAGCAAGCAAGCAACTGACCAACATCCAGTATTAAAGTTGAATGATATTTTGATGAAAGTTAAAGTCAAATGTTTGGCATTTCATCAAGAGCTGTTTTTAAATGAGAGTATAATGGATTTAAATAGTAACTCTTTTGAAAAAAAAACACTGAATGCTTATGGTCAATCTGATTTTTGTTTTTGTTGCTCAAATTACAAGTTTATCCTTGTAAGTCAAGTAACAGTCAGTACCGACATTTACAATCTAAAAATATCAGATGGGACCATCCAAAAACAATACTGGGCAGACACAACAGGCAAAATGTTAAAATAGAAAGTGAGAGAATTGATTGCACTTTGAAATATTTCTGTCTCCAGACAATCCACAGCGCTTGGTTAAAACAATTGGTCTTTTTTTCTAAGAATTTTTTTTTTTTTTTTCCATCTCTACCAGCAGTTGTGATTCCTCTCACTGACTCGGAGCACAAAATGCTGCCTCTGCACTTTGCTGTGGACCCTGGGAAAGATTGGGAATGGGGCAAGGATGACACGGACAACGTGATGCTGGCAAGGTATGATCTCCTAAAAAAAAAAAAAAATTTTTTTTACAGATAACATAAATTGAATGTAATTATTAAAGATTTACATCCAGTTTGTCGGGTCAGATGTAGTCATACAACAAACTTAGAAATGCTTTTAAGGGTCGCAAAGAACACTGACTAAAACAAGATTGGCACATGTTCACTACCATGTATATACCCTTATAGACAGCTGTCCCTTTAGGACGTAGTGTCGGTGTGTAGGGATTGACCCCTGACTCCAGATTAGCGACACTCACCGCCAGTGACAATAAGATTAGCTCTAAATACCTTCTATGAATGGACCAAGGGAAGGAACACCAAAATAGAAGTTCAGTAAAAATAACCTTCCACTCTGTTTACCTCAGTTGTTGACACTATGGATGTCTCATTCAGATGAAATGGTGGACAGAGATATTATTACACGGAGTGGCTTTTAACATTGTTTGGAAAAGGTCATCGAGTTCATTCTTTATCCATCATGTCATTTGTTGAGCTTAAAGATATTCAGTTTAAAACAAGATACTGTTGGTGCATTTGCCATTCAGAGCCAAATTACCAGCTACAGCATGTAAATCTACGTTCAGTTTTATTATCGGCCCGTATCAAAGAAGAGGACCGACATTATACGGTATATCAAGTTAATAACATTTGCCATTATCTCTGGAAACAGCTTAGTTTATTTATAACAGAATACTTGTCTGTATATATGAGTTCAAAGTATGTTAACTTGGTGTAACTCTGCATAGATTTCTGGCATCCTCCGCATATTATTTTGGATACGCATTTTCCTCTCGTATCATGGTTTAGTATCCAGCTCATGACCAGTACTGTCTAACATCACTATTACATTTTAACATGAAATAATAACATCATTCACCCAAACTAAAGCAATTACATTTATACAAGCATGACACTGGTGGGCCTTAGCAGAAAGCTATGGTCCCCTCCCACTAAACTTTGTCTTGTTCCTCTCTTTCCTTCTTCTTCCCAGTGTCGCACTTTCTTTGGAGGCCAAGCTCCAGATGCTACACAGCTACATGACGGTCAGCTGGCTGCCCCTGCCCTGTGAGGTAAAGATGGAGGTCCACACAGACGTGCTTAGTGATGTTTGCTCCTCATTTTGCTCGTGACAGATGAAAATTTTATGACACAACAGGATCCATGTATAATTTTATTGTACATCCTGTTTTTTTAATTTTTTAATTTTGTTTTTTTTAACAATGACAGGCAACATAAGTAAGTGATAAATAGAGAAGGGATTTTTTTTTCCAACTCATTTTGAAGGCTGATTGAGTATTTTGAAGTATTTTACAAGCCAGATAGTTTTGGAATGAAAAAGAATCTCCAGTGTGTAACATGCATTTATCAGATTGATGATTAAGTGGTTTGTAAACTATATAACAGCCACTAGTAGTTGGTGTTAATTTCCCACATTGGTTACAGACAAGGGCAAGACCAGCTGTCCCCAGACTGCTGTACAAATTGTAAGTGAAAACAAACTACAGTGGGCCATTCAGGTCATACAGTCACGCCAAGCAAACACTATGACAAAGGTGCTCTTGTATGCCACATGCTAACGCCAGACAACTTGGAAGGACAAGTTCATGGCTGTTTCATGGTTACGCTGCAGGGAATAGAGGCAATACAGGAATCCCTCTATTAAGATATAATTTAAGGGGATTGTTCAGTTCACCATTGTGCCCAAAGGATAGCTCTATGATGGTGTGTGATTGCTGAAAGATGGAGCATTCTGTAACTGCTCCTTGTCTGAGATCAGAATACTGCGTCATCATGTACGCCATGCCATTTCCAAATACAGTATTCTTTATTTTACAGCTCCTTTAAAGTGTTTGTAGATGAGAAAGCATCTGGAAACTGAGTCATTATGTTTTTCTGCAGTGGTCTACAAAAAATAGCTCTATGAATCACCCTTTTTTCACATCCTCTATATCATTTGCTGTTTTTTTTGTTTTTTTTTCCCCAATTCCTGAGGGGCATGTACCTTCACTGTTAGAATTTAGTCAGAATGTGAATATATATTTATATATATATTTATATATCTGCATTGTTTTCCCTCTAGCCTGTATTTCTGCTTTGTCTCCTTTCAGCAAGCCCCTTTGGCCCAGCCCGAGTCACCTACTGCGTCGGCAGGAGAGGATGCCCGCACCCCTCCTGACTCAGGAGAGTCAGATAAAGAGTCAGTCAGCAGCAGCTCAAATGGCAACGGAGACACCACCACAGGATCAACGGTCAACGGAGGAGGTTCCTTGGCCAAGAACAGCTCCTCTTCATCATCGAGTTCCTCCAGCAGTGGATCAGCAGGGGCGGGTACAGGAACAGCAGGAAAAGACAAAACCAAGAAGGAGAAGGAGAAGGATAAAGACAAGAAGAGGGCAGACTCCGTGGCCAATAAGCTCGGCAGTTTTGGCAAGAGCCTCGGCAGCAAGCTGAAGAAAAATGTGGGCGGACTGATGACAGGAAAGAACGCCGGAGCTGGAGGTGCCAAGCAGGAGGGTGGGGAGAAGAAGAAGGGCTCATTTAGGGGGAGGAAGGGCAGCAAGGATAGCTCACCTTCAGCCCATGCCTCAGAGGATTCTGGGAAAGGCTCCCCCTCCTCAGGTAGTGAGCGTCTCAATGGAACAGGGAGCAGTATGAGCAGCAGTGGTGGAAGCAGTATTGAGAGTGATACCTACAAATACAGCGCTGATGTCAAGGTCAGCCTGGGCATCATGCGAGCCGCCATGCAAGGTGAGAGGAAATTCATCTTTGCCAGCCTTCTCACTACCAGCAACCGGCAGCCCTTCCAGGAGGAGATGATCCAGCGCTACCTTGCCGATGCAGAGGAGCGCTTCCGGGCTGAGCAAGACCAACAGCGTCGTGAAGCAGAGAGGAAGGGTATCACCAATGGCATCCAGCCACCCAAGAAGGAGACGGTTGGTGGTACAGAGCTGACCTACCGGCCTTACGAGGCCAAAGAGGAGCTCTCAGAGAATCTGTCACCTTCATTTAACCAACTTAAGTCCTCTCCTTTAAGCCCCTCTATGTACTCTGGTGTTGTGCCCATCCCCCGGCCCTCCTTTATAGACCAGCCTCCTGCTACAGCACCCCTCACCCAGCACCTTCATATGCACGGCTACATGGATACTCGGCGCCAGCTCGCTGGTGGCTCTCCAGCGACGTCATACCCTGGCCTCCCCTCGTACGCTACCCTTCCCCGGCACTGCCCCACGACGCAGGGTCCCTCCCATCCTCAATACAATAACTCACAAGGCCCCGCCTCCCTGAGTCCCTCTCGCCTCACACCCTCTTATCCCCCTGAGTTCGACCCACCAGACTACCCCGTGTCTGAACCCAGTGGTGGGAGCTACACTAATGGCTTCCGGGACATGCGCTCCAACCTAGACTCTCGGAGTGGACTACCCCCAGTCAGACACTACTCACTGGGCAGTGCCGGCGGTTTGGCCAGCCTTCAGTCTAGCCGCTGTCGGACACCCAGCTGCACCTACTACGGACACCCCGAGACGGGCCACTACTGCTCCTACTGCTACCGGGAAGAGCTGAAGAAGAGGGAGACAGAACCAGCCATCCACAAGTTCTGAATGGACCTTGCCATGGTTTAAATTTGATGAGTGGCCTTTTTCAGCTAAAAAAAAAACAATAACGGTTGGGGTGAATCAGCCTCGGAACGGACAAGAGAAAGGCACAAGCAGCTCTCTCCCTTTTTAAGCTGTGTCACTTCCTGTTGGAATAAACAACCTCAGAAAGTGGCGCAGAGTCAACACGACACCAGAATAAACAGGGTGGTTTCTGACTGCTGGGGTCACGTTTGACCATAGAATTAACTAACTGCACTTCTGTTACATTTTGCTGTGGCTCTTATGCAGGCGTTGTATATGAGTGTATGTGTGTGTGTGCGTGCGTGCGTGCGTGTGCGTGTGTGTGTGAGCTGCAGGCTCTCCCCCCCTTATCAGAGTTTAACGCCTAGCTACTGTCTCCTCCTAGTGGAGAGAATGTATATGGCAGGCGCCTTTCATAACACTCATTCACACACATACAGTACATATACATTTATACACTAAGTCAGACTCACACTACTACATACACAGTGATGCAAGCACAAACAAAAAAAAAGGCACGAGTGTCTCCACTCCTTTTGTGGTATGTGATAATGTTTGGATTGGTTAATTAAGGGATGTTTGAGCATTTTGAAATCACACCCGGCTAGGGTGATTTCAGTGTTATACAGATTTTACACTACTGTTACTAAATGCTTGCGTCATATGTACCTCGGGAAACAGCAGAATTAATCCTTGTCAAACTGCTTTTTTTTTCGTCAGCCACCATTTGCATATTGCAAAATGAAACTACCATGCAATGCTAATGATTAAGCGTTCTGTGGGCTGCCGTGGTGCTAACGTTCAGAATGCAAACACATAAAAAGTCCATGCATTTAAGACAACTGCTCTGCACTGTTAGTAGTATCTCTCTGGCAAAACAAATAGCACCTAAAAATTCTACATTTTTATCCAATTCATTTAATGTATAAATTGGATTATGAAGATGTCATCCTTTTTTGAAGATAAAAGCGCAATCGGTCACATTATCGACCAGGCATTGTTGAACAAAGACGACACTACGATACAATCACACTATGGTATGATAATATTCCCAGAGCCTGATCCAGAGTTTTTCCATATGTTTGTTGGAATGTTTCTGATTCTTAGTTGGGTCTTCCTCTTTCTGTAACAATGGTTGGTGCTGCAGCATTTGATTACTGGCCAAACCAAGCATGCAATACTATACACTACAAACTCAAAATGACTCATCCAGCACAACTGATTTTTTGGAGACAGCTGTCATTTGTGTGTCATGTTGTTAAGTTAAATTATTGAAATGTTACTAAACACATTTTTTGATATCAGACAGGTAAAGAGTTAGTCAGTAAGAGCAAATTAACAGATGTGTTATTAAACGAGTGACATAAAGTTGTTCTGAAGCAGCGACAATGTCTCCGGTCGTGACATTTGTCTCTTAATTTCTGTTTGCATGATGCAATACGACACATGCACTTCTGTTGCATGTTGATACTCAAAAATAACATTTTGTTGACAAAATCTGGTTTAAGGTATGATTCTTATACTCACTGTTTTGAAATGACAAACCCTCTGCGCTCTGATGGTTGAGAAATGTGAAACATATTTCATACAATCTCATGATCACAAAAAAAGGTTAACTTCAAAGTCATACGTTCATTGAGTCAGAACAGATAGGATACTTTAATGCGTACTGGTTTGGTTGCCCATTACAAATTCTGAAGTTTGAAGTTCTACTGAAGGCAGTTTTATTTGTTTCTGGCATTCGAAACCACCAAAACCAGTTGCTTAAACTCTTTTTTGCACAAATTCAAGCACTTTCCTGATGTCCGTAGATACATAATGTTTTACTGTTTTTTGAAGTGGCCTGACTGTTGTCCTTTGTTCATCTCTGCAGACACTGCCACCTCTGTTCATGGGAAATCAGAGGCACAGGCCAGAAGGGTTTCTCTAAAGGATTCAGTTACTGTAGAGCTACATTTTGGTGCCAGTGTCACCATCTAACTCAGTTTCCTAGTTGCCTTTTTTTAGTATTTGTCCTCATGGCATCATAATCCTGTCTGTGTGTTGTGCAAGACGTACATCAAGTACCCACTGCTTGCCTCGTTGCCTGCAGTTTCTACTATTACTACTGCCCCCCAAGATTTAACAAATTATTGTTCTTAAAATTTGTGTTAAAGCTATTTAGATTTCTTTTTTTTAGTAAGGCATATCAACTAGTTGATACTGGCTAATATTCAGTTTGAGTCTTACTTATTATGATCTCATTTCATGTCAAAAATGACTACTTAAACACTTAAATTTGTTATTGAGTCCCTTAAAATGAGCAGTGGTGAGAATTTCTTGTTTTGATTCCTTCTTTTAATTTGTGGTAGCGTGACATCCGTCGCCCTACTTGTTGATTTGAATCTGTTCTTTGGCCTAAGTCTATCAGAGAAGCACAATTTTAGTATGCAATTCACTGCCTTGCCCAGTTGAGGGCACTCTTGTTTTGTTTTTCTTTTTACTCAGTGTTACAGTAGGAATTTGCCCTTGTGCCCTACATCCTAAACTACAAACAAAAAGTAACCAAAATGTTGGGGAATCATTTTCAGTAGTGCTAGTTTAACACTATATCGCAATATTATCCACATCACAAAAGCCGATCAAGGAAGGAAGGAGTCTTCTTGATGTGCATTTAAAGTGACACTAGAGTTTTAATGACAATAAAACACTTAAATAACGCTATTTCCCAAAAAAAACAAAAACATTAGCATTTGCTGTGTTTATGTGTGTTGACAGTGTTCATGCACTAGCATTGTAATTCAGATGAGACCTATGAAGTGTTCCCTTACTGTGGGAAGGTGATGCCTGTTTTTAATAATGTGTGTGTGTGTGTGCATACTCTCTTTCCCTCCCTCCAAAGTACGTAATAATTAGCTTACAATTAGCTTACAGGGATGCCTCAGAAACATGTAAAACATCAGACTTAGGCTACAAACACTTTTTTGTATTTAAGAAAAAAAAACAATGAGAGGTTGTATAAATATGTTCCAAGTTATTTTTGTAAGCCCAAAGTTTTACAGTGTTTTTAAAAGGGTAAGAATATATATTGTTGGATCTAAAACAGGTGTGGATGATAAGCTTGTAAGAGACTGGATTTGGGGTAGAATCGGTGTTTACCAGAAAGTGACATTTTGGCTGTCGAAAGCGACTCCCAGACGAGCCTCTCGATACTCGAGGCTGTCTCACTGCAAACTAATTTCCTTAATGCTGACCTAACAAGATACCATTTGAGAATATATATTTATAGTGAGATTTTTTTAATAGGTTTCCTTGTGGAATGTTTAGTTGAGACGATTTTAGGATGTTCTTTCTGACATGGCTAGTTGTCCAGCAGTCTGGCTTTTAGTTGTTTGTTGCTTTTTTTTTTTTTGATTTGTAAATTTCGTTTACTTTTTTTCTACAGCCACCAATCCGTGCTATGCTAAAACATGACAGTAATGTTCTTGTTGACCCAGCTCGTTTCCTCCAGACCAGAAGAGAAATGGCTCAGAATTTGTTTTGCAACACAACTGACCCGATATATATTTTTATATCTTGTACAATACTGTCATTTCTGTGGGAACAGAATATTCATCATCAGTGACATTAACATGGAATACTTCGAGTTGCATGGGACTGGAACTGTTGCATGTAAATGGCAATCCATTTTACCAAATTTGTGCATTATTTTAACTTGATTTCAGTTGTCCTGGTATTTTGATCTGTTTTTATTTTTTATTGTTTTAATGTTTTGATTTTTTTTTTTTTTTTTTTTTTTTTGAGAGGAGAGCCCTAAGGCTGTGTGACAGTGCAATCTGGATAGAAAGAACATCAGATTTTATGTTAGGTTATTATTATTATAATTATTAATTTTTTTTGCACCGTTTGAATAAATTCTCATTGTATTTCAAGAACGCTATGCTTCCTCTGTTCTCTATTTCCTATGAAAACACCTCTTGTTATCCACAGAGTCCTGGATCATTAAAGCAATAACCACATTATCACAGAACTGGGATTTATTCCTTAAAATATATAATGGAAGGTATTCTTGAATAAATTTCTGTAGTGTAATTCTTTTTCAACAAAATGCATATAATAATAATAAAAAGCTGGTTTTACGCACTTTATATTTTTATCCATACATTAAGTATAAGGACTAGCTGGTAGCTTGGATTGGTCAACATTTATTTGACATTTTCTTTATAATTAAAACCCCAAACTCAGCTTGTATAAGGTTTTAGGATGATGGTGTCAGTCATCCGTCCTGCCGAAATTATCATCATCACTATTATAGAAAACTGAGCAGTAGAGACATAAAAAACACTCAGAAACATTTCAATGGCACAGAAATAAATGGAAAGAAAGCTTATCCTTATATTATACTGTTAATACTAGTTATCTGTCATTCTGTATTACCCTAACCTTGTTGCATTATACATTGTTGAATACCTCCAGCTCAGATGATGCAAGGTCCTGTGTCTGGGACTGTTTTATGTATTAGAGAAATCGGAGACCCTTATGTAATATTGAACAGTTTCCCATGTGGTCAAAAATCCAGACCTCTCTATTATAGTTCACAAGGACACTGGCTCCCCACCTGTTCAGCAGGACAGACTGCCGCTCAGGATTATTCAGACTTTCCCTGTTCTAGCTGGAAAGGAATTTTTTTTTTCTGAATTGGTCTCCTGTACTGGTCTTAAAGAGAACCATTGGTGGTTT
Source organism: Thunnus maccoyii (assembly GCF_910596095.1). Taxonomy (NCBI): domain Eukaryota; kingdom Metazoa; phylum Chordata; class Actinopteri; order Scombriformes; family Scombridae; genus Thunnus; species Thunnus maccoyii. Next base: position 8,169,362 of record NC_056542.1, read on the forward strand.
CTTGCCACGAGTTTGGATGAAGAGAGAAGAGGAGCCAGTCCCCACACAGACTTGCTGAAGGATCATCAAAAGGTACTGCTGAGCCAAAAGAGGCTGTAGATGGTAAATTAACTAGAATATTTTATTTTTCTGGACGGGTTTTGAATGCTGGAAACACCAGAAGGTCAAGAGTTTAATGTGTTTTATGGATGTTGGCTGACTGGATCAGATACTTCCTCAATTTAGACCCTTAAAATTAAGTTTCCTGAGTACAAAGCCAAAGTCATTTCATAATCACCGATTGTGAAAAGCAAAATTGACTCATTCATAAGTGTGTGCATCACAAAAAGCTGTTTCCATGGATGTCATTAAAGGCCAAACAGATCATGCAGGCAACACCGTTGGAGACCAAAGTCAAATGTGAACCACTTTAAACAGATTTGTCAGGTGCGTCAACAAATGACACAGTTATATCAAACGGTAATTTAATATCAGAACAAGGACCAGATAAATGAGCTTGGACACCATAAATCATAAGTTTAAGGAATTTGAAAATAATTATACAGTTTAATATGACTTGCAGTGGTGAAAAATAACCAGTGTTTTCCACAACAACCAGGAAGAAGTATTCAGATCCTTCAGTAAAAGTACCAATACAGCAATGTAAAAATACTCTTATTACAAGTAAAAATAATGCATAAAAATCCTACTTAAGTAAAAGTACATAAGTATTAACAGCAAAATGTACTTAAAGTATTGGTTTGGTCCCTCTGGCTGATATATTATTATATATGACATCATTAGATTATTAATACTGAAGCATCAGTGTGTAAACAGCATGTGACTGCTTACATTACTGTTGTAGCCGCTGGAGGTGGAGCTAGTTTCAACTACTTTATATACAGTTTAGTTTAGTTTAGTCCAGTGGTTCCAAACCTAGGGGTCGGGCCCCTCCAAAGAGTCACAAGATAAATCTGAGGGGTAGTGGGATGATTAAAGGGAGAGGGAAAGAAGAAAAAACAAAATTCTGCAACACAAATCTGTTTTCAATTATTTGGACTTTTACTTTCATCTTTGATATTTGTTGAAATATTTGATCATTTGAACATTTATTGAAATGAAACCATGTGAGAAGTTTAAAAGGAAAAATCACTATTTGGTGGAGCTGTTAACACCTCACAGACATCTGAAATGTGACCCTGACTACACACTGCTTTTTTTTTATAAGACATCAAAAGCCAAAAAAGACTGGAAACCACTGGTTTCATCTTTAAACTATGTGTTGTATTTTAAAAGCTTGTTATATTATCCGTTGTGTCAAATCTTCATCTGAAAAATAACCAAAGCTGTCAAATAAATGTAGTGGAGTAGAAAGTACAATATGTCCCTCTGAGATGTAGTGGAGTGGAAGTAGAAAGTAGCAGACTCAAGCAAAGTACAAGTACCTCAAAATTATACTGAAATACAACACTTGAGTAAATGTGCTTTCCACCACTGCTCATAACGAGGGTTTTTACTTTTTAATACTGTAAGTGCATTTTTGCTGAGATTTGCTGACTCTTACTGTCAGTTTGGGGCTTTCGGTGCACTTTTTGATGATCCAGATGTACTGGCCCTTTAAGGAGCTCCACTGCTGCACTTAGCTTTTTTTTTTTTTTTTTTTTCCACCAGTATGTGTTTCACTATGGCGAACGAATAAACAAATAGAAAGCAATGGGTAGCAAAGCGTCAGTAACGGTGAACACATCTCTCCGCGAGTGACTAACACTAACAGTATTAATAGTCCAGTGACTGATGGTACATTTCAGCTGGGTGTGCTGTTGTTTTTCGTGCGGTCAGGACACAGAGGCTGTCAGTGCGAATAGCGATGAAAAGAGCGAAAATAGTTTGCTGGTCCACACTGAACACCTCTGTTGTTGCAGCCGGTGATACAGGCTAGCCGTTACTGGACTCCGGACCTGTTTTTTTTTTTTTTTAACGGTTTTTCTTGGATAAAAATGGAAAGAGGAGAACGCTAACAACACGACCGTTACCTGATAATATCACACATTTTTAAAAAAAAAAATATTTTCTTTCAGTGGGCTTTATTTCGCTCGTATTTTCTTTTTTTTTAATTAAGTCGAGTTGACCTGTCGTTAAAAATGTTGACTGGATCTAAAACAACGTTCAAAGTCAGACAAATGCTCCCAGATATCAAGGTAAGGTCATGACGATATTTGGCAGGCGTATCATTAAGTTAGGTTAGCTAACTGACGCTAACTAGTTAGCCCTGTTGAGTGTAAGCCTAACCCTAACACTAACTAATTGTATCCCGTTTGTACTGCTAAAGACTGAGCTACTAACTTAATTTAGAAATAACAAACTCAGTCTGAGTAATGGCGCTTTAAATTCTATTAGTGGTAATTGTCTTTTGATACGCAGCAGATGTCATTTTCTAAGCTTTTGATGATGAAAATGCAGCTCACGCTAAAGCCAGTTTTCCTTTTATTTGTATAGCTTCCTTTTTTTTACATCTGTTGTGGGAGTTTACACTATATTAAAAACGTCAGTGTGTAGAGTGTATGTATTCCAGTTGAGTAATGATTTTCAAGTCATTCAGATGGAAGTTTGTCACATCACATCTTATTGCTTTGCTTTGTAGTACATAACTCAACACTCCTCATGTGATTGAAAACCAAAAGGGTCAGGATGCAGGCAATGTCACAATGCAGGAAACACCAGCCATCATTCATCATGCTGTGCTATAAATGAGTAGTCAGGTAGTTTGCAGTCTGGCTAGATTAGAAACCTGCTGCCCCTGAATGTAGTTATTTCTGTTCACAACTGAGGATGGCAGCTTTGCAGGAGGAAACTAGGCTTTATATGGCTGCTGTTTCCTTTTGTCCGCACAACAGGGAGATACATCATTACTGTAAGAATACATAGCATAATTTCATCAGTCTTTGATCCTTCATATGGGATTACATTGTTGTACACTAAGACTAATGGTATTCACACTCATCATCTCTAGAGAACTGTGCATCCAACAGCTGTAGCCAGTTTCAGCTGCTGTAATTTGCCAAAGCTTGAAAAGGTCACATGATACGACAGCTTTGAGAAGCTGACGGTGAAATCCTTGCACTACTGCATCTCAAATGATCAGTAAGATGTTCTTGTTAAGGAGCATCTGAGAGGATAGAGTAGGTGGACTCATTAGTTTGATAGACAGCACAAAGCAATGTGTACGCACAGTATGAATGTGTTCAGAGTAGCCTGTTCCTTTGGGAGCAGTCTCTTGGCACCGTCTTTTTTTGTTGCCTGGCTTTTTGTTTCTCCCTGGTTATTTTCAGCAGCCGCAGGGGGAAAACAAGAACAGATGCCCCTTTACTCTGCCCTGGGGCGAGGCTCGCATGTGGAGTGGGGGGGGGGGGGGGTTGATGTGCACTGCACAACATCTGTCTGTCGCCATGGAGACAGCAGTTGGGTGGTGGAGGAGTTTTGAATTTGATTACCTCAAAACGAGAGGCGCCGAAATCATCACAACCCCCCTACCAGTGCGTTCCACCACTGTCCAAGTATGAGAATGTGGCTGAACCAAAGATATGGTAATGTAGAGTGGTAAGCTGTGTAGATTATATGCACAGGCCACCCACACACTCATATGGGTTTCCTCTCCATGAGCATGTGTTAAGACTGCTTTGGAAAACTGAATCCAATCAGAGGCTGAATTTGGACCAGATGGTGTTGCAGTCTCCATGTGCTGGTGAATCTTCTCCTCTGTTATCAGAGCGTTGTGCTTAAGCCGTTTTGGCTGATAGAAACTATGAACCTGAGAGGTATGAAGAAAACAACAGCGATTATTTGTTATTTTCATTATCGAAGTATCTACCAATTATTTTCTGGATTAATTGTTTCGGCTATGAAAAGAATGGTGCTCACAATTTCCCAGAGGCCACGGTGATGTCTTCAGTTTCCTTGTTTTGTCTAACTTACAGTCTAAAACCTAAAAATATTTAATTCAGTGTCATATGACAAAGAAAAACAGGAAATCATCCCGTTTTGAGAAGCTTGATCCAGAGAATGTTTGGCATTTTTCTTGAAAAATGATTAAAATAGTTGCAGTCCTAAACGCTACATGAGGAAGCTCAGGCCTGCATCTTGACAGGATGGCCGGCATATCCAGGCTTATTTTGGCTGCGTCTATCCCCTTGTGTTCACTCTATCTGCATCTCCCAGCCAGCTTTGAAGCAGTCAGCAGGAAAGGCACACAGCACAAAGCTCCACAGAAGCAAAAAATGCCAGAGGAGGGATCATCTGAGCTCTATTCAGAGTGGCTGAAGATGCGAGCCTGATAGGAGTGGGTCAAAGCAGTACAGACACACCCACACCCATTCCCATAGGACTCAGACATCACATTCGCTACCGGCCCCTGAGTTGCTAGAGCTTCCACCGCTTAAACAGAGCACAACAACAGCTTCTTCTTAATGTCAGAGCAGATTTATGGTCCCATCAGAGGGTGTATCGATCTGGCGTTGGGTGATAATTAACCAGCAGTGTTATTCACTCGCAAAAGAGCCTGGTCTGAAGAGGCTGGGTCGTTTGTCTGTTGTGATAAGTGATAATCTCACTTCTGGGATCTTAGCAGTCAGAGTAAGTGCCTGTCAAATTCATACAAGAGACGATTATGAGGCACTGAGAGTGTTCAATATTCAGCATTAGGTTTTCACTTAAGCCATTTAGCTGACACTCATCTGCAGTGATGAGCTGTTAGTGATGGGTTTAGAGACACAAGTGTGCTCCAGAGACCATGAGGCGTAAATGCTGCTGTTGTTGATGGACACGCCGGCTGTTGTTGTCGGCATCAGACGTGTTAACTTTGTAGTCGCAGAACGGTCTGTGTAGCCAAAAGAAGAATCTCAGAATATAGCTAATGCAGTACGGTATGAGTTTGGTATGTCAGGGCTCCACTGACAGGCATTACAGTGACTGATGAAAAGCTGATGAAAATGCTGTCAAATCAAATAGTGTGTGGATTTGTATACGCTGGCTGCCCAGACGATGATTCCTACTGACTTTGGCGATCCTCTGACTTCTCCTCTAGTGCCACCAGCACGTTGACATATGTGGTTTTGAGTGAAATGTCTCAAAAACTATGAAATTTGGCTCAGACATTTGTGTCCCCCTCAGTATGAGTTGTAATAACTTTTAATATCGCACCATCAACTCAAAATTTTCGTTTTTTCGATATTTGGGTTTTTAACAAATGCCCCTCAGCCTCAGCTGTACTTTGTGTGTATTGATGATTAACCTGATCATCAATCATTAACATGATAGCATTTTCATTGAGCACATATTGACATTCTGACATTAGCTTTGCCTATTATCAGCCTCACAGAGTGGCTAGCAAGACTATATACTTTTAATCTTGTTGAATAACTATCCTCATGTAATAATCAAGGCCTCAAACACTGTTTTATTTGGCTTTAAATGACCTTTGAGCCTTCCCTTACCAATGTCACAGTGCATCAGCAACCGCAACGAGCCTGGCTTGACTCTCTGTCAGCACTGCACACTGCATCCGCAAAAATAAAAGGAAGAGATAATGAGGATGCAAACGTTATGAGACAATGATTCACAAATCGTTAAGCAGGGATACCGTGAAAAAGAGCCAGTAATTATCCATTTGTTTTGCGTCTAGAAGTCTGACTGATGGTGTTATAATGAACAACTGAGAGTTTGGGCACTGATGTGAATATTCCCCCGTGTTGCCAAGTGTTTATAATGGAAGGTTTCAGAATGAGAAGTTACAACAGGGAAAGTTATGCTAATTGCTGCAGGCTTTTGCAATAGAACGGGGTTAAAAGCTGGATATAGTGCCATGCAGAAATCCTCGTATTAAATATTAACCGCAAGAATTCCCAGTTCATGAAACATTGATTTATTATTTTACTCTATATGTCAAGATCTGTCTGTGGTATTTCTGTGTTTTCTCATATCGAGGCTAAAATGCAGCTTGTGCCGGAATCCACCACACTGCACTAGAAAATAGATTTCCACTGAGGACCTCATTCTGCTGTGAACTGCTGATTACATTCAAGGCAGTTTTTTTTTCTTTTGTTTTGCCCTTGGGGGGTTTTTCTTTTCAGCGCATGAATATATTTGATATGAGGTCTTCTGTTTCGACTGTAGCAAATACAGTATTTCTTTACAGATCTGCCGGCTATCCAGAAACGATGAGACGACTCAGTTGATTTTATTTCTCTAGACAAAAAAAAAAATCTCAGAATTTATTCTGAATGGAAAAAAGGGGAAACACTTTAAAGCGTGCCACATTTAGCAAAACTGCGTCACGTCCTAAGTTTCCTTCCAAGCCAAATCACAATGTCATATGACTGTCCCCTTTCATGTGAGGAAGTGGAGATCACAATACAAATAAATGGGCTTTGATCCTTCGCAGTTCAGTGAACAGTGGCTAAAAGCGAATGTATATTTTAGAAGCCACAAGCAGAGCGTTTCTCAGTAAGAGTAGCTTTCAAAACAGACTCAGTAATTCAGTCTTGTTTGGAATTGAAAATCAAATGCTTGAGACCGTTCTTCTTTTTTTTTTTAATGCTTTTTTAATGTTAGATTTTTGTCAGAAGAAATGGCGGCCTCAGATGAAAATAAACTTTCCCTCCAGAAGGTTGTTTGGAAACTGAATTGTAGTGAAGCAACTGTCTAATTATCTTACTAACTAAATATATCAAATTATCTACTCATCTAATCGCGTTGTCAACTGTTCCACGTCAAATCAGATTCTAAGACATGATAGAAGATTCAAATTTTTAGAGATTAAGATGCTATAGAAGATTGCTATTCCTCCACCGTCCCTTCAAAATTCCCATCTCTTTTCCTTGTGAGTTTTCCTTGTGAGAAGTATGTTCCAGACCCAGGAACACGCACGCTTACTGCTGAAGTCTGGCCGCAGTAGCAAGGGGAAGCCATGAGCAATGGAAACTGCAATAAGCCTTGGCCACTGTCCCTGAGGATGAAGGGAGGGAAGCAGGGGAGGGCAAAAGTGGGGCAGAGAGGCGGCACAGGGGAGGAAGAGGCAGTTATACAGCGGGGATGCCGAAGCCACACAATGAAAGGCAAATAAGTGAAATGTCAGCAAAAAGCACACACACAGCCTTGGAAATGTGTTTCTTTTTGCGTGATATGTGACTCAGAGACTTCTGAGCAGACTTACTTTGTAAATGTTGTGTTTTAAGTTTATGCCTAGATGTTATCTCATTCCTCTTTTCCTTATCTGTGTCGCCTGGTTTACCTCTGTATTGCAAAACATATAAGTGGAGGAGAACAGCTCAAATCTCAAATGCATTTGCTGTAGCTATTTTTAAACTGTCACATTCACTGAGTCCAGAAATCTTTTTTTTTTTTTTTTTTTGCTAGAAGCAGCTCTCTTCTTACCACATTTATCACATTATGTACATAGGCTAGCCTACAGTTGAGTGCCAGTGCTACTTGTGCATTGCAGTGTTATCTATTGAGTTCATTTGACCCTGAGGCACAAGTCTGTCAGTCTTATCGACCTTCAGAGGACAGAGCTAAGGCCCAAGACTTATGAAAGGAATGACAAAACAAGATCTGAATAGCCTCTGATGTTCTTAAAAGAGTATGAGGAATTCAGCTGTGGGTTTTCTGTGGGTGTTGATGGAGAGACAGAGGGAAAGCAAAATACATTTAAAAGCCAGATGTAAAAAAAAAATGAACAATGCTCTGGCAAGCTTAAAGTAAGTCTTGTAAAATGTTTAGTGTCCTGCCTTATAATTAAAAAAGTCTTGTTTTTCTCCAGCGGTTTTTGCCAACACATAGCTTTGGCCTTTAAATATGGTCAGTTAAGTTGTTGGAAGTGTAACCATATTTCAAATGTCTTAGAATAAACACAGCCTAGAAATCAATGTCAGGAAGAAGTCCATGATGTTGGCTAATTCCTGTAGGTTTAGACTTTGGAGTTGGATGTATAGAACCATTTTATTGCAAAATATTGCAGCAAAAAGTATGAAAATACTGAAAAAATATATAGCTGCAATTATGAGTCGATTAGTCAACCGAAAGAAAATTAATCGGCAACTAATGAGTCCGTTTTTCAGAAAAAAAAATTCCAAATGCTCTGATTCCAGTTTCTCAAATGTGAATATTTCCTGGTTTCCTTAGTCCTCTATGATAATAAACTGAATATCTTTGGTTAGTTTGGTTGGACTGTTAGTTGGGACAAAACATTTTAGGACTTTGGCTTTGGGAAATACTTTTTTTCACAATTTTACAGACCAAATGACTAATTGATCAATCAGAAAAATAAGCAACAGATTAATCGATAATGAAAATAATTGTTAGTTGCAGCCCTAAAAAAATGTTCCATCGAGATAGCATCAGCATCAAAGTGAAAGTCTGTGAGTTTCTCTTTGATGTAGCCACATGTTCTTCAACCCCAGTCTCACATTAAAATGTGTAAAAAATTACTTTTTTGTTTTGCTTTCGCAGACAGAAACTTGACAGTCACATGATGTGGACACAGGCCGCTAGAAAAGAATAGGCCAAAAAAAAAAAAGTAGGCATCTCACAATTTTACAGCTGTTATTGTGAAACTAACATGTTTTTCACTGTGGACCAACATAGCTGTTATTATGTGAGACCGAGGCGTGTTCTCACATGCAAAGAAAACAACCATCCATGAAAGTGTGATTTTACTATCTTTTCAAGGAGAAAAGTTCCTCTTTGTTAAACGTTCCTTGTTTTTTTTTTTATAGAGGGCTTACAACGTTAGAGTCTCAGGTTTTTATGAGCAGGCTGCTAACACAGAATTCACCACACTGCAAAACTGTTGGCATAACATTAGTGACTTGAGTGGATTCATTGTTATCGCTCACATGTACTTGCTGACTCAAAGAAATAGCTGCCGTGTTGTCGTGATAAAGCCGGTGCCTTAAATGAAACCATGATAAATAGTTTCACTGTGAGCAAAACTCAACCAGAATCGCTGAGGGAGTAGTTTGAAACTGTACAATGTATAGTTTTCTTGGATGTCAACTCAGGGCCTTTTCCTCTATTTCTGTACTACTCTAAAGCTTGTCCGCCACCTGTATAATCATATCGTCCTCTCACATTACAGGCCTCGGCATATTATGGGATTTCTAGCCGATAAATGTAAATGGCCTTCACAAAGGGGGGTTAGTAGCAAAGTTAAGTGGATCCATATGTGCTAGTAAGCACGTCGTCTGATTATAGTAACCCTTGTTGCTCTGTGGGGCTGGATGTTTCTTGTAGAATAGTCTCAAATACACAAGATCTCATGAGTTCCATAGAGGAAAGCAGGAACAAACAGCAACATGGAAACTTCGAATCATGAAGCATTGTGCGGTGGCTTTGTTTCTTTGTCTTTGGAAATGGGTCCACTGAGGCGAGCGAGGCTTTGATGAGAGAAGCAGGCAGCGCCTTGATTAAATATGATCAGGAACAAAGGTGACATAAGGCTCTGTGTGTGTGTACTGTTTAGTCTGTTTCTTTGGGTAAACAATTTGATGATTCTGCGGCATAGGGGTTAAAAATAGAACAGTATTCCATTTAAATGAACACTGCTCACATAGTCTTCTGAGTCCTTATGAGACGTGTTTAACAAAATGTTGCATTGTGAAATACTGTGTTTGAATAAACAGCAGCCACTTCTGCAAATAGAGGGATTACATGGTGTTAATGTCAGCTCTGTTTTCCCTTCACAGGAGAGGATGCTGAGTCAGAGCGGGACGAACGCGAGGAGTCGAGATGTGTTTGGATTACGCTGCCTACCAGGTAAGATCGTGCTTTTATGAGCTGATGTATGTGGTCATCTATATAAAAGCTTTTTAAATATGTGGGGATATTGGTGGCATAGTTCTTACTATGATCAAAATATGCCTTACTATAACTTGTTTTTATTGTTCTTCCTAAACTTCTACTTTTGACAGAACTATCCATCTTGCAATTAGAAAATAAATAAAAAGTCTACTGTAACAAACAGTTTGCAGCTTAACACAACAAACATGTGAAGGCACTAAATGATATAACACATGGCAGCACAAATTTAAATGGACAACTGCCACTGTTGCTACTGCACTGCTGAAATATCAACACTCAATAACATTTGGCAGAAAAGTGCTACTGCATTCATTGTTCTCTGTGGTTTGACATGCCCATATTGAACTTGTAGCCACACCTGGACCAGGAATGTCACAGCAGGTGCTTTTCCTTGAGATGGTAAAAGATCTGCTGTTGAAAAGATAACGCACTGAGCAAAAGTCACATATTTATATCACACAGCCACATATTTCTCCGTTCTCTATTTCTGTGTTTAGCGTCTTCAGGTTAGGCTAACGCATTGTTGCTAACTTTTGAACTCCTTCACTTTTCCAGCACTCGGGGAAACAATACACGTGACTTTTCTTGGTCTTGACAAGCTGCAACATTTTTTAACTGACTCACTGCAGTCTGTACTGTACATTTAGCACCAGATTGACAACTTACTGCTAACCTTTTCCTCTGCTCCACTCGCATTCACCGTCACTTTTCTGCCGCTCGCTCTCTCACTCAACCACTCACTCACCCGCTACGCACACATATTACGTACTGCCCTATTCCTTAACAGAGCTACGCTACCAAGAGTTTCTTAGGCAACGACACAGACGTTAACTCATGTTTCGGAACAGCACTGCACAGAGGCTCCCAAATGCTATTGGTTTCCAAGTGAATGGATATTTGATGTTATTTTTGGCATTAAAAAAATATTTTCTTGGCCTGGCGGGGGTTCTCGTTGGCCTGGTGGCCCGCCTGGCCTGTACAATTACAGTGGAAGCACTGGTAGATGCTTACAAAGTGATTACTCAGTTTTAGGCAGTAATTCATTACTTTGTAACAGTAATGTGATTACCTTTTTCAATAACAAGTAGTGTAAGGGATTACAATTTGTAATTCAGTAATTAAATTACAGTTAGGGTCCTCACTACTTTCGACCTTGATATATTTGTTGTCTTCTTGGTAGTTTAATGGAGAGCTGATATGGTGGACAGACTGGTCCAGTATGTGCGAGCTTGGTGTGGAGACACAGTTTGTGGCCACCAAAGACTTGGGAACTGCAACGTTGTCTTCTTTGCATGTTCTGCAACATCTGTAGCTGGCTTGCTAACGTTGAAGAATCACCAACTGGTTTAGTTCAGAGTTTGAGGCTGTGAGACCAATGCAGCTTCACTGACAGTACAGGATTTCATGCAGTCACTGGGGCTAACATAAGCTAGCTCAGTGTTTCCCACAGAATTAATTGTGGTGAAAAAAAAAGATTATTAAATAACTAGCTAACTTACCGTCAACACACACACACACACACTGTCTGGAGTCGGACTTGTTCAGTTTTTACACACTTTGTCTTTTTTTTTCAACTCTTGTCCCAAATTTGATTTAATGTTACATCCTTCCTGGGACAACAGGAGGTCCGCTCAAGCCCTGCATGCTTGCTCATAACTTATTTGAAGAGTTCAGTCTCTGACATTGTGTTTAGTACATAGACAGACTAACTTGTCAGAGTCTTCTCTGCGGAGAAAACCGGGGAAAAGCCAACAACCATATATAGCCTACCCCTCTTCTTCTTTTACTGGTGCACACCTACTGTACTGGAGTGTATAACATCAGGCTATTCACAGACAAAACCATTGTCATGTGTTTGAGAGAGAGAGAGAGAGAGAGCAATGTTGATATTGTGGCAGGCCGCCACAAATAAATGAATGTATGGGAAATCCTGCAGCTGTTGATGGTCAATAAATACCTCCAAACTGTTGGCTGGCTGCTTGTTGAACTACAATGTCATGTTTTCTTTTACGTATTAAAGGGTGTGAAGAACAATTTTATTATTGTATTTATTATGAGAATTGTTCTTAATACTGCAAGTGTTGCTCTCTTGTCTTGACACCCTCAGACTTCTTTCCTTCTCTACGTACCTTGGAAGTAGGTGAATTTATACCATAAATCCTTACTCTCCTTCTACGCGTGTTAAACATAAAAGACGATCCTCCGACTGTGTCTTAACCTGATGCGCCAGATGGTTTGTAACACAGAACCATTTAAGACGTCGTCCATGGAAACTGTTTGGAAAAGGGCAGGCGCTTTCAAAAAATATTTGGCAGGTAATTGGACGAACCATCTTATCTCGCAAGGCAGCTGGATTCGCGAGATCACGGCCCGACAAGCTGGATTCTCACGTCATGTTGTGATCTCGCAAATCCAGCTGCCTCACAAAAAGTTGTGTCTACCAGAATCCTTCATGGACCACCCTAACCTCAACTGTTCAAACCCCTGCTCCAGAGAGCGTTTTTTTTTTCAGCTACATCTACAGAAGGTCAACCCTCTTAATACCAGTGATAATCTGCTGGATAGTAGAGAGCTACAGAAACTCTCTGCTGCTGCTACTGCTGCAGTAGCGTAGGTTATTTCCTGAGCCTGGCTCATATTCTTGTGTCAGCAACCCCCTACAGTACAGGAGCTTTTAATAAGAATGGCAGCAGACCAGAGGGCCGTGATCTGAGACAGGCTAGGTTTTTTTAACACTGCACATCAATAGTGACTTTCAGCACTCTTCACTAAAGCAGATTATGTGTAAATGAGTGAGTGAGTGTGTTTTAGAGATGGGTTTATGTTTATGAGATGGGTATGCTCACATCCACCTTAGATTATTCTTCTTGGTTTTTTTAATCCTTTTTATATATATAAATTCTATTTATTTTGTCTTTCTTCTCTAGCTTTCTTTTTAATTAAGCTGGATTTTTTTATTGTCTCAGTAATGTTTTGTTATGACACCGGACGTTGTGGGCTTACACTGAGCTTTCACACATGCAAACATATTCATATACAAACTAAAGTCACACACGTTTATGCATTGCACACACGACTCTTTACACACACACACATACACACACACACACACTTCCTTCCTTATTTCATTCACTTACCCAGCTAATTTGTTTTCCAGCAGTTTTGATCAAATACTTTCCAGACTCTGACTGCTGGTCCTTCACAACACACACAGGGATCCTATTCTTAGCTGTTAACATTTCACTGTGAAATGTCGTCTGCCTTTACTTTTTTTTTTTTTTTCCTCCCTGCCAGCTTTCAACTTCATCTCCCATTTCCAACTCCTTCATACTGTTCTCTTACGTCTCTCCTCCTTCACTTTCTTGCTATTTCCCTCTCTCTCCATCTTCATTCCAGGCAGATTAGAAACACAGCTGTCCATGAAAACCTGTTTTATATTAAGCAAGAGAAGAAGACAGATGAGCACTGGCAGAAATGCCATGCTTTTTTAAAAACCGTTATTCTCTTTTTCCATTGAGGTCAATATTAGCTACTCTGTGAGCTAAAATTACTTACTTTTAGTCTGCTGTAAATGTGGCATTTAATCATATTTTGGGCATTTTGTATTTTTAAACAGATTCAGATTTACAGGCAGGGAAATCTGTCCTTTTGGCTCTGTGTACACTCTGCAGAATAAGTGTTGAGACAATTTGTGAGAACAAGTTCACTTTCAGACACAAAGGAGTGGCGAGTCAGTGTTACCGGCTGAAAGGGCTCACGTTGCACCTGTGGACTGTCTCCCTCTCTCTTTTTCCCTTTCTCTCACTCCAACACACACACACTCTACAAAGGGATGGGTCATTTGTCAACCCTGCATAAAAAAAACGTATCAATAACAACAAAGCGATGATGTTGTCGCATGTTAGGGTTATGTCACTGTTAACTTAGATTGCGTTAAAAACTAGTTGCACCGACAAGTTGAGAACTACCGTGTGGACGACAGAATCCAAAAATACGTTTGCAAAAGTCGTCCAGTTCTCCCAGTAGTTAACGGGCGGTGTTCGGCGTCCCAGCGTTCTCATGTGACACCGGGACACAGGACCGCAGAAACCGAGCCGGTCTGCGGGAGGGCGAACAGGTCAGGACAGCTCAAACAGCCATAGGTAGATCATGTACCTTTTCAATGCTGCGAGGAGGGGGGAGGGGGTATACTGTCCGTGCACACACAATGCCAAGAGGCCAGGACCCCCTTCAGAGCAACTTCACAATCCCCTTTCTCCACAGTCTTATGTTACCGTAGGATTTAAAGCTTGTCAATCAGCTTTATTCCTCGCTGATTGATGGACAAGAGACCGGGGGCCTTGATATACTTGGGTTTCAACTTTGATATTGAAAGAGAGATACCTGTTACTTTGAATGGAGGTTTTTGCGGTGTATAGTCCATGACTGGGCAACACAGATAAGACACAGGATTTTATGTGATATTTACATGGAGATATAGTGCACAATATTGTTATTTTTTTCATATATACATGTCTTGTTTGAAATCAAATAGGCCCTATATTAAATGATGAATGTTTTGGTTTGCTGGATAGCAATGGCAGTGTAAGCAGTTTATGGACATGCTAGTGAAAGGGAAAGCAGGACAAGTTTTTGCTTTTGTTCCATCACATTATGAGCTAACCTAACTCGGTTGTCATTTTGAAAATGTAGTCAAACTCGGTGGATGTTGCATCACATGGTGGTTGGTGGTTTTGGGTTGTGCGTACTGTAAACAGAACGACAGAGCAGACTCCTGGACATTTTGTGCTGTGTCAGATTATTAGGAAGGCCCCAGACATCCAGGGCTTCTCTCATCCTCATTTCTACGGAAAATATCCAGCTGACGGTTTGTGGATATAAACACATCTGTACCCTTAGATTTAACCCAACATAAACCATTCCTGGTCTTTACTCATCTCTCTAGTACGTTGAGAAGGGCAGAAAACCTTTTGCTCTGCACGCATCCCAGCTGAAAATGAGGAACAAATGTGGATAAAAACAAATAAAAATGGGCCGAGAGCATGTGGTTCACATCTTCCTCAGCTGTATTTTCTCAGGCTGATCCTTCAGGTCGCTCTCGCCTCATATCCAAGTCAGGGACCACAACATCAATAGAAACAGCTGAAACATTAAAGGGGGAATCAAAATTAAGCTTAATGTGGAAAAAAAAACTGTGTTTACGCCTGGCAGCATATAAGAAATGCCAGAATGTTACAACTGCTTTCACATCGTGTACATTTAAAACATAACGACTACAGTCGGACTGCAAAGAAGCACCTGATTAAACTTCCTCCCGGCACCTCCACTTAACCACTTCTTCAGTATTTAAGTTTAAATTATTTCCTCTACTCTGAAGCAATATCTCAAGTGGGGCTGATACTTTCTGTCAGTCACATCCTGCATCGTTGCTGCATGTGAGACTCTTCAAATACAGATAAGAAATGCCAGCAAACGCTGGGTTTCAGTGTAATAAAACTATGTTGTTCAGCATTTTGCCTCGAGGCACATAGTCTCTTGTTATTTTCGCCCCTCTGCTCCTCAGTTGGTCAAAGCTCCAACCCGACATTCAGTTTTGGCCCGCTGTCCATAACGCTGTCAGAGGGGGGATGTAAGTCATAAAACAATTGAAGAATCTACAGCAAAATCCAGGAATCTGAAATCAAACATTGTGTTTTGTGAGTTTGGTTTTTCTGCATAACTTTTCTTTTGTGTCTTATTATTGTCTACCATATTTGTTATTGCTGTGGAGGTCTTGCGCTCAATAAAAATAATATTTAATCCAAGCTGACTGTGGGGCACACCCAGAGCAAAAGGCGTACCAAAAAAATATCCCAGGCTGACCCAAACATCGCTTGCATATTCACACAAGCAGGAGACAGACCGATAATATATATAACCTAGTTTATAATGTATTAAAATAGTAAAATAGTGCGGCTTTAATCAATACAAAAGTAGCTACAAGTGCAATAATGCTGTGCTAGTAATCTTTCTGGAGATTTCCATGAAGAACATAAAAAAACGTTTTATTTGATTAAGGGACAACTGTCTCGTAAACACTTTCACTTGTTCAACTGACTCATGCTGGGGCTGAACCAGCCACTAGCACAAACTTCTTAACTCTCACTAAAGAGTGCAAAGAGGACCACAACCCTCTGTCCCCTGTCTTTATCTTCTTTTCAGCTCTCAAATTTTCAGGCCTGCAGGAATGTTTTAGGCTCTGTTGGACCCCGGGGAGACATTGAAACGAGGCATGCAAAGCCATAGATTGTCTTTTTGAAAGACAAGCTCCCAACAAGGGTTTAGTTGTGTTCACTGTGCTAAGCATCTTAAAATCTCTGTAGCTAGTTCATGTGTGGTCGGGTTTAATTGATAAGTCCAGCCAAGGGTTTTCATGCATGGTTTTGGAGACTGAAGGGCATAAGCATAATCATAGAGCACGCCCAAAGACTAAAACTCCTCTTGTGCAATCAGCAAATTATGGTGTTGGAAGCAAAGGCTCCTCTTCCTCTTTCTCTCCCAGCATAAACAAGTGTTTCATGTGTAAAAATGGCTCTTTCCTGTTTGTGCTTTGGTATCCTCCAAAACATTCATTAAGCTAAGAGCAAGGAGCAAGCGTTCTGCAGAGACCGAGCTCAATCCAACATCTCTACTGTCATTTTCTACGTAAGGTCTGTGCTAGTTCCTTCCACATGTGCAGTGAAGGAATTTTGTGTTTCCGAATGTTCAGAATGTGTTGTTTTTTTTTCAGTTTCGAGGAACCAGCAGTCTTTCTCTGTCTTTTTCATGGTATTTTGAGCGACTATGAAAACATTTGCCTTGCCACGTGTCTTGCCAAACTCTTCTCATCACGGACAAAAAGGCCATTTTCTCCACATATACCCCTATCCTGGACTCTGTTGCCATGGAAACCCACAGTCTGGCTGGCAAAGGCTTTGTATTCCTGCAGGAGACTGTTATAAATGTGCCGCCTCACTGCCGTGTTTGTGTGCGTTTTGGTGAAATTGTTTTCCGTTTTTATTTCTTTGAGAGTGTTTATGATCGTCTGTGTTTGTAGGTAAAGAGAATTTTACGAGTGAAAAAGTTTTGTTTTGAAGCTATTGTCCTGGAATTTAAGATGACTCTTCAACTTTCCTCTCCATTTAACCAAAGATAAGGATCTACCACTCTCAACAATATCAGTAGATTACTAATAAAAGTCCTGCACAGTATGTCAGCCTGTCAAATATTGATAATATTGCAAATTGCCCAGGACAAGGGCTCTGAAAATAGATTTCCAACTGGTTGTGTCTCTGCACATCTCTGAAAATCCAGATGTACAGTTTCAAGATCATCTCAAGTAGCCTATACAGTGGACAATGCTCTCCTTCACTGAGACACTGAGACTTCATTGAGGCCTTCCCACACCCTTCCTACACATAACTGCATCAACAAACTTTGCTTTTAATTGTCACATTTCAAAAACATGGTTAATCATCTGAACATGTTAGATTTCTACTAAAGTATCCACTTAATTCAATTTCTAAAGCCATGCAGTTCATGCTAAATTTTATACTTGTGACACCTACTGTTCCTGAGGTTTAAATTGTCAGTTTTGTGAGTTTTGAAATTCAGCACATGTACTTAATTTGGTGCTTCACTCGTGTAAGTTAGACAGCATTTACCAGCACAACAAATGAGCGCCCCTCTACTCTGGCCTGAGGACTTGTAACATAAGCGACGATTGAGGACATACCTTTTTGTGTAAGGGTGTTTGTTACACCCACTCCCAGTAGCCTGCTCCTGAACTTTCAAGCTGTTGTTTCTCCATCAATGCGCTTCCTGTTTTGTATCCTCACCGGAAGCCCCCCCCCCCTCTATACACACAGTTATGCAATTTTACACAGATTAGTGGTCAACAATCTTCATAACTAGACACGCACAAAGTTAAAACCCATCGCCTGACATTTATTTAGTTTATTCCATCCAATAACCTCTGAAATACATCTCTCATGTTTCCCTTCTAGGTGAGTGTGTACTTCAGAGAGCTGTTATGGTGAGGAAGAAGTTGACTGCCAGGGAAGGAAGAGGTTGGCTGTCTGGGACCCTCTTCTGTACACACTTCAGAGTTGCATTTGTGCCCCAGGACAGTCCCAAACCTGACGTGAGTCCCTCAGAACAGTTGTACTTATTAAAATATATCATATTCTATTACGGTATAAAGGATGACATTGTAAAAATGTTTTATGTAAGTTTAATTTGTCCCACATTTGTTTTCTTTTTTTATTCATGATGCAGGATAATGCAGACCCAGTGCTTTTAGGAGATCATGATGTGGCTTTGGCATCCATAGAGAAGGTTGTGGTTGGTGAGTGAAACTTTATGCACACCTTTTTACTTGCAACCAATAAAGCATATTTTAATTCATACTATGACAGGAGATTTACTGACTAGTGGTACTTTTAGATAGCACTCCTGTTTGGGTCCAATCACAGACTAGTAAACAGTAAATGATGCCTTTTGCTGAGATTTTGTTGAAGCTGCAGCTAATGAGGAACTGATAGTGTACTTACTGTACACCATGTGCTTGACAGTGGAATGAATTCAGAGAACTTCCTGCTTGGTTAACAAGTTTATTTCAAGTTGTACAACTCTATCAGATATCATTTTATTAATAATCTCATTATAATAAAGGTATGAGGAAGCTGATATGTTGTACAGTTAAAAATGGATCCAGAAGTGACATGGTAGCCCAAACGTGGTGTGATAATTCAAGTAATGAAAGCACACGACTTAGATTTTTGCTATAAGATTAAGATTAAATGATCTCTGTAAAGTTAATTAAAACCTACATACTCGAGGTCTCTTTGGTCCCTGACTCATTTGTCTTCCCCCCACCTGTGCTGCAGTGGGCCCAAACAGGACCAAGCTTGTGACCCCAAACTCCTCGCTGAAGTTCACCCCAGAGGAGCTCGTGCTTTACTGTAGGGACCTGCGAGTCGTCTGCTTCCTGTTCGACCGCCTCACTCCTGACGCACAGGTCATAGAGGTGTGTGGCCGTCGTCTCGTTTCTAGGAATTTATTGATCTCATTTAAGCAGGACTAGGTCTGACATAAGGTAAAATACAGATCTTATTAGTGCACAGCTCCAAACACAGTCGCTGTTTTATACCTTCTTATAAGAAATTTCCAAATTCTGCTGCTAGAGAATTGTGTGGTAGGATTAGTGAATATTTGCATGCAATCTCTCAGTATGTGTATTGGCTTAGATTAAAGGCTCTTGTTACTGTCGTACTGTACATCTGTCATGTCAGAGCCTAAATACATCTCCTAGAGAGGCCAATCTGTACCATAGACCATTGATCTGATGCTGCAGGGCCTCAGTGTTGAAAGCTGATGACCTTTGTCATGTTGATGGGCTCACTGTGGTTTCCCTCCTCAGATGACCTACACCATTGCCAAGACCTACCAGCCTCTCAAACCAGGCTCAGTTTTGTCTTTCCAGAACGCTGCCCTCGGGAGTGTAGGTGAGTAGCTTTAATCTATGCACCCTCATGTATACAACCATCCATTCCCTGCCTGGCACTGATACAGTACCTCATCAGTCTGTCAGTCAGCAGTTTGTCTATCATCCCACAGCCGTGGTTTTACTGTGTGGCCAAGAACATACAGGAATAGTTTAAGAAACGTGGCTCATGTAATTTTGGCTTTATATGTAATTAAGTCCTAAACCAAATAATCTTTACATATGGAGATATCTCAGAAAAGTAATTAAAAAGTTATTTTGGTCAGTATGGCCTTATCTGTTTGTCTGAGTGGATGTTAGTGAAAATGATTGAGACGCTGTTATTTAATGTATTTATCTTTTTTTTCTGTGCCTATTTCACTGTAATAAATATTCAAAGAAATAACAGCTCAGTGACAGTGAGAAGCCACATGAATCAGAACTGCAGTCTGACTTTGTTAGTCATCTGCTGTACTTGCTCTGTAAAGACTTACAGATTTTCTCCTGGTATGCTTTCGACAAGTCTGTTCTCACTTTGATTGTACACCCAGTCCAGCTCCAGAGACAAAATGTACCCAAAACTGTGATCACTGTTTGTCATTTCCGCATGAATTCAACTCTTGTTTCATCTATTTTTGCATCTGTCTATTTCTGCTTCCTGCTGTTGCATCAATATGTGATGTTACCGTTCAGCTTTTAATACTGGGGAAACTAATAAACAGGAAACTTCATGGTTTCTAAACAGACCATGATGACATATAGAGCTCAAACCCCCTCTGGTTGGCAAGATTAGAAATATTCTCCTCTGTGATGATGGAATAAAAATGCTGTCTTTTAAACCATGTCCAGATGTGTGGAAATCTCTCAGCGGTTTGAAAGTGAGGCTCAGTAAAAGTTTCAAGGGCTGATCTTGACAGCAAATGAAAAGTTCAGTTAATGAAAGATTAAGCCACCATAATTAAGTGTAATATTATGCTGTCAGAGGGTAGGAATTCAACCCTTTTGTTTTTTAATGAAACTCTTAAGTTTTAAGAAGTAGGACAGACTTTACATATCACTAATAAAACAGTTCTAAACAAGCTGGACCATATAGGGAAATATGAGCCTGTCTGTACAATACATTATGACATGTTAAAGCTATGCTAGACTGACCAGGCCGTGGCTGACTGTCAGCTGTTGGATAAATAATGCAAGCACCCCCTCTGAACCAAGTCTCTAGATGACCTAAAGCTCAACTCTGCCCAAGGGGTCAAGTGTGTCCGTTGTGTGGTCAGCGCTCTGAAGACGTCACTGCACCGCCGTAACCTTTCAAAAAAAATTTCATAACATATTGAGACAAGCAAGCATCTCAGACGTGATTTGAAATGTCACAGTCAGTCATCAACAGTCATTATATTCACACACATTTTTCTAAAATTGTCAGGGTAGAGTGGGTCGTCCACTAATCGAAAGCTCCTCCAGTCCATGTGTTGAAGTGTCCTTGGGCAAGATATTGAACCCTAAATGTGTGTGAATGATTGGATTCCCTCTGATGGGCACGTTGGGACCTTGCATGGTACCCCCTGTACCCATTCAGCGCATGAATGTGTGTGAATGGGTGAATGTAACTCGTAGCGTAAAAAGCTGTTTGAGTGGTCGGAAGACTAGAAAGGCGCTATGCAAGTACAGTCCATTTACCATTAACCATTTACCATTTGTATTTAGTAGTTTGAATCAGTCTAAAAGTGAATTGGCATGATTTTACCTTTTTTATCTCCCTCTAAACTTAGTTCAGTTACATTACAATGAATAAAAAATCTAATGAAGTGTCTTAAGTGTCATAAACATCAAAGCAGCATTCTCACTCAGATATTTTATGCATCTTAAAAACAAACCTCAGCTGAAGTGTGAAAGTGTGAATCACTTTCCTCCACCAGAAATGAAGCAGTTTCTAAGCAACCGTCGCAGAGATGCCCACATGAACTGGTTCGAGTCTGTCTCAGACTGGGAGCAAGAGCTGGAGAGGTGTGGAGCCACCGGCTGGAGAGTCAGCTCAGTTAACGACCGCTTCGAAATGTCCACCAGGTAAATTCACATCTGCGTTGAATAGTAACCAAATATGAAATGTTGTAAACACACAACAAATCTTTTTGTCTGTTCTTTAAACACAAGTTTAAATGTGAAGTACAGTGGTATATCTTTTTCTCCAGTATCCTCTCCTCAACATTACCTCCTGACCAGTACATGAAACCATGTGCTTAATTTTATCCATCAACAACAAAACTTTTTTTTTTAAGAATGTGTGAACATTTTGTTTGCAGGTCTTTGACAAGAGAAACTGACTGTCAGGAAAGCTAAGCCAAGGCTAAACTCCTATAAAAACACACAAAAGAGACCAGTCAGTATAATCAAAAAATGTGTTCTGAAAGGTGAAAGTTGTTGGCGTATTGAATACAAAAAAAAAATCTCATCCGTCTTTCATGGCTCTGTCATTTTCCTCTTTTTATTCTCTCAATAAAAGCATCATTTTCTGTTTCCTGTTAGCCTGCCCAGGTTCATTGCGGTTCCACAGAAGGTTTTAGACACTGAGCTGAAGAAAAGCTTCGCCCACTTCAACGAAGGACGCATCCCAGTGAGTGCACTTAGTATTCACACGCATTTTAATTTACGTGACCTACTATACCACTGCTCCATTTCCAAATAATTCAAAATAGTGACAGAAAAAGACAGGATATGTAAATGTCAGTATCCCTGTCAAGAAATAGTCCAGCACATTAACCATCCGCAAAATCGTGAGACGGTGTTTTGGTTGTTTTTGTTCCAGCGCTGGTGTTGGCGACACCCCAGAGGCAGCGATCTACTGCGAATGGCCAGCTTCCAGAATAACATCTATCACGAGAAAGACGACATCAGGTGTGTGTGTGTGTTTGATGTTTTTCCAAAAGGAGGTGCATGTGTACCCATCAGTGAAAGCATTTGATTGATGATGATTTATTTCAGTCATTAAGAATAAGTGGTGTTTCTTTCTGCCAGCTGACAGAGTGTTCACAGACCAACCAAGTTGTCTGTGTGCTCTTTATTAGATCAGTTTACACTTGTGCTTTAATTTAGGCTACCAGAGTGTAAAGTTGCCCATTACAGGTTTAACTGTAGCTTGCTCAAACCACCAGCTGTTTGTGGAAAAATGTTTAGCTCATCTGATGCTGTGACTGCTGTGTGAGAGATCGGAGAGATTACCCTATCAGCCATTGAGTCGCTGCATCTGAGTCACCTTTTGCATTCCATAACCTTTCCATACAGAGGATGCAGTGATGTGTTTTATAGTCGTCTGAACACTGGAAACCTAACATCCAAAATAGCCTTTACTAAAACAGCAGCTGGCCACAGACTAAATACAGCAAGACTGTACAGGAGCTTGAGGCTGCAGTTTAAAAAAAAAAGCAGCCTAATACAGCGTTAAGCAGACTCGACTTGCTCTAATGAGTTTCTGCTCTTCTTCTTTTTTTTTTTTTTTAATATTGAAAGGGAAACATTAATGCAGATTTAATATAGATAATTAAGATTTTTGTAAAAATCAGTCACTATCAATGAGCATTTTACAGCTTTGCTTTTTTTTTTTCTCTCCCAACTGAAGCTGAAGATTTAAACCAATTAATTCTGCGGAACCATTACAGTGTGCTCTGGGAAATCCACTCTGATAGATTTTTAAAGGCATTTGACTCCAAACTTTTAAGTCTTGGGAGATTATATCTACTGCCCACAGACGTCATGATTTAAAAATCTACTAAAAGCGTCTAAGGCAACTTGATACTTGTACTATTATATACTAGTAATACAAGTTTGTTGCAGGTGTAGAAGTGTATCAACAGCAGGATTTGTTGTTCCCGTAGAAACCTTGAGCTGATCCTGTTCGGTTGCCAGTCCTCTTTGTGTGTGGTGGTGGAGCTGGGCGAGGAACTGCCCTCACCTGCTGACATCCAGCTGGCACACAGCCGCCTGCGCGCCCTCTGTCTGGGAGGTGGGGATAAGACATGAACACACATATTCACACACACGACAACTGAGCAAACATATATTCACATACAGCACAAAACCTTTTGTCATGCATGCGGTCTGATCGATCTATGACTCAGCTTTCTTTACTGCATCTTGATGTATTTCAAAATTTATGATTAAATGACTGTTTTGCAGGGGTTTAGTTGAGTCTTCCCACTCATATAGTGGCAGGTTAAAAACAGGCTTTTGTGAGATGGTCTTTATTGTTGTTTTTGTCATTCAGGCACACACAGCACATTCCACGGTTGAGCAAGAACAGAAATGACAAAACCCACGGTCATCTACATCTGCTGACCCATCTCAGACTCAAACGCACGCACAGTTTTACTCTCTACTCTGCCACTCTCTCCTGCACACGAACAATGTTTAAAGGTCACCGATTATCACGGTTCACACATTTGTCAGCTCAGTGTTTTGTCTTTTGTGGGTGAGTGCTTCACGGCTCAGAGGATTGTCCTGTAATAACAGCCACTCAGATGTATTTGGTCAGCTTACAGGCAGTGGGCTTTGAGTCTTCACAACAGCTCGATAGAAAATGAAAATAGACGTCGCAGATTGTATTAAAGGCTAATCCACCTGAGATTATGTGGGTTTTATATTTAGTGTTTGAATTTGTTCAGTTTAGGAGGTAGCTTTTCTTATTTAATAAACATGAATAAGGAGACCGTAGACAGCAGTTTGCTCGACATACTGAAACCTCTTCAGGCTTTCAGACATTTGTAGTGATCGTATCTGACATGTTTTCTCTTTTGGCTTGTAGATATCTCCACATCTGTGACGGTGCCTGATGACAAATGGTTATCTACCCTGGAAGGCACCCACTGGCTAGACTACACCAGGTAACCACTCTGACTAGGCAGTCTTGCAATCCATATCATCCATAACAAAAAAAAAACACCAGGTTCTTCCTAGTCATGGCTTTTCAATGTTGAGTATCTTAAGTCTTTTACAAGTCTGCTGGGGGGAAGGGTTCGGCATTTTTGTGGTTTATTTTTCAGATAGCACACAGATGACAGGAAATTAAGAGGAAAGAGATGCAACGTCAAAGTCTCCGGTTGATCTTAACACCTAAACCACAGTGTGGCCCCATGTATAACACAAGAACTGTGATCACACAGCTTAAAAATCTTTATCAAGTGTTAGATGCAAGAAAAGTCAGTAAACAACTTTAAAGTTTGTAGAAGTGAATGGATGAAAATTAAAGTACTAGATTTATATTGAATTACAGTACACAGATTCATCAGTACTCTTCAGTGTTCTAGTCATGGGGGATCAACATACATACAATTGAGGAATTTTCTCCAGTATTTGCAATATTGTAGTAGTTGCCTGTGTTTGTAATTCATATTTGTAATCAGCGTTATGTGATTCCATTACATATAATCATCCTCACTCTCTGTCTTCAGGTCCTGTCTGAAGAAAGCTTCGGAGGTAGCCTGCCTGCTTCGCGGCGGTCACCTGACTGTGGCACTGCAGGGTGAGTCACGTGACCTCAGCCACCCTGGATCGTATTATTCGATCCATTCATTATTCACAGCACCTCCCTCTCATTAATGCCACATTAGGGCTTGCCCTGAACTAGCTATATATCAGGGACAAGCACACTCCACTGAGCCTACATGCACACTGTCAATAGGCCTTCATACAACATGCTTTTAAGGACACGGTTACTCCTGCTGCAGCTGTCGGTTCATTCCAGAGATTAGACGGACTCCATATTAGATATATGAAATGACCTCACGTAAATGATTATAACATGACAATAAAAATGAAAATCATTTGAATATTATTGAAAACTTGTCAATTTTTAACTTTTAATTCAAATCAAACAGCGCTCAGGTATGTAGTTCAGAAGTCCTTATAATGACAAAACTATAATAAAGATACTTACACCTACACAAACAGTATGTGCAACAAAAGTTCACTTAACAAGCATTCAGCATTTACTTACATGATTTCAAAAGAATTATTTGTATCCATACCTGTCCAGGAGAGATGCAGTGATTTTACTCTTTGCCTGGTAGTTTATTGTTCACTAGACCTGTTTTAAAATTCAGTATTGGTTGGCTTGTAGTCGAGGCAAATTTGTGATTTGTGATATTGGACTATACAAGTAAAATTGACTTGACAGTAAAGATGTTGAAACATGCAGGTCAATTACTGCTACAGGTACATGGTCCCATCTCCCACAAGGCCAGCTGTAGGGTTGTATTATTAGGTGAAGGCAGGGGCCCTGGTAAAAGGATGGCCGGCTATGAAAACACGATCTTTGGATATGGAACGACACCTATCTGGTGGCAAAGGAGATGTAACTAGCGAGTAAAGTAGGGCAGAACCAATTGTGGATGTAGCTTGGCTCATATCTTCAACAGAACTGTCCCCTCTTGGACCAAATATCCTGATAGGTGCTAGCCGCTCCTTCTCTGGTGTCGCCTGTGATGAGAGGTGCTGAGAGGGTATGGGGATACTCAAAAGCCCCCAGCCTAGCATCACTGTTCGTAGGGGGAGTTTCCCCCTACAAACAAGAGGATCACCTCTATGCAAAGAGGAAGACACTGACTGTTGTGTATTGTGGAGCAGAGGTGTCAACTGATCGCCACCCGGCAGTGAGTTGGATCAGGTGGCGGGAAACGCTGGTAGACAGACAAGGTAAACCCAAACGTGCAGCGAGGGTGACCTTAGAGTGTCTGACTGAGGCTCATGTCCGTAAAGTCTTCAGCTTTCACCTGCAGAGGTCATTGCAGACAGATTAGTTGTGGTGTTGTAGTTCAGACCTCCTGACATTAACATTACTTAGGCTATCAAGAAACGGTAAGTGATGTAAACCAGAAAAAAGAATACAAAAGAAGGGTCATATATAAACAACATTTTGCAATACTCCTTAGATACCATTTTATGACTCATTTCATACACAATAAGCTGTTGTTTGCTTTTAATCATCTGCTCTGTCTGCCTGTCGTGCCTTCATTGACACCCAGAGAGACGGTTCCCAGCACTGCATCACTCAAACAAAGGCTGTTCTGAGTTAAGGTTGTTTCCTGCTCTCTTACTGGTGATTGAATTTCTCTGGAAGTCTGCAGCTGTAAGCGACTTAACATTATACCAGGCCTTATATCGCCTGTTCAGCTGAGAGGATCATATATCAGTCGTGTTCTCCTTGTTGCGGCAGCTCTGCCGTTGGCTGGATCAGCAGTAAACATCCCACTGCAGCAATGACTCACTATACTAGCCCAAAAAAAAACTTTGTTGCTCAGTTTGCCTCTCCCTCTCTTTTATCCTGTCTGGCTCTGGGTCTGTGTCTTTTGTCTCCATCATCATGTTTCAGTCTGGCTTATTGTATCATTTTTTTTTCTCTCTCTCACTCTTCTCTATCATAAGAGAAAAGGTGAAAGCATTAGGAGGAATAAGAGCACAATTAAATGGTTATCGTCAGGTAAAAGGTTGTGTATCCCTAAAGTGCCCTAAATTGAAAATCCAATACACAAGTGAAGAACTTGTCTCTCTTATTGATAGGGGAGTTATTCATTACACTTTGCAAGAGAAATCAATACCTTAACCCCCTCCAAATGCTAAAATTATTAACTAACATGACTAAGTATTTTTTCTTTCAGAACAATTAGAAAAGTATTCATAATAAGGTCACAACAACAGTGCATTGCATGTAATGTCATATAAGGAAAATGTGTCTAGAACAGCTTTTATACTCACTCACTGTCAACAATGTGCATTTTATATTTCATTTTATACGTAAGCCTGTCTACATAAACCTGAGGTTGATGAGTCAAACCAGAGCAACCAGACAAAATAAACAACAGTGATTACCACATCTCCAGCAGTTTGTTGTGAAATACGCTTCAGGTAACGACATATAAATATTGAAGAACTTGTGCTCTTCCTGTTTCGATGTTACAGAAGCGGAGGACCGGGACATGAGCTGCATGGTGTCCAGCCTGGTGCAGGTGATGTGTGATCCCCACTGTCGGACCCAGCACGGTTTCCAGAGCCTGGTGCAGAAGGAGTGGGTGATGGCCGGCCACCGCTTTCACAGCCGCATCAACTACCACCGTGACAACGATAAGGAGGAGGTGAGAAGTCAAGCTTCACACTAAAACCGCACTGTCGCCTTAGTTCACAAAAATCATCTTCCTCCTCCATCTCTCTACTCTGCTTTCTGTCTTCTCTTTCCCTCCCATCATATTCTCATCCTCCCTTATACTTCCTTCCCTCTTCATTCCTTCCCTCTCTTACTCATTAAATCACCCCTACCTCTCTCTTAACTTTCTTTTCTTTGCTCCCTACACCCATCCCTCCCTCTCTGCCTTCCTCCAGGCTCCGGTCTTCCTGCTCTTCCTGGACTGTGTTTGGCAGCTGTGGTCCCAGTATCCCTCTCGCTTTCAGCTGACAGATGACTTCCTGTTGGCCCTGCACGACAGCATCCACCTGCCACTCTTCTCCAGCTTCCTGGCCAACTGCCAGCGAGAGAGATGCAAACGCTCCCAGGTACTGGACACCTGAGAGGGACTTTAGTATCTTCTGCCTCTGATTATAAAACTGAAAACATCCACTCTCCTGTGAAATATATTGTTTATTATGACTATCATGCAACTTAACTGTGTCATATTTATAGTAATACTGTATCCAAGCTATTAAAAGTGACATTTTATTACATATTCAAGCCATTACTTTATCATTTACCGCAGACATACAGGTTTAGGGGTATTTCTGGATCTATCTAACCTTGTGTCCTGCTTTGCCCAGAACCTTGGTCAGTCCTACACCCCGGTCAATGGCTGGAGAGATATGCTTCATCCAGATTCTTCCTCAGATCCATCTGACCCTCCTCTGCCCCCTGTTTGGGACTGGGCCCTACAGTACAGCAAGCAGAGACAAGCACATTTCACCCAACCCGTCCCCCCGATCCCTCCGCTCCAGCCTCTGCTCAATGGAAACCTCAACACCAACCCAGACACACACAGAGTAAGGCTGCTGACTCTTTATGTGATGCATCACACCCTCTAGTGGCCATTTCAGCAGTGATATCTTCACCTTAGTATGTTGACACAGTGGAAACAGCATCAGGGTGTATGAGGAATAGTTACAGATTCTGTTGTTTAATCTGTTTACTGAACTGACATCTTTAAATGTCCTGAGTATATGCAACAGTCCACCGCACCCTCTTGTGGTAGTCATAAAACATGCATCTGACTGAAATGGACTTCTTGGGAATATTCATGGAACATGTTTGGGACCCACAGTACAGAACAATAGGAGGTTTTCATTCAGTTCAGTTCCTAAATTATTTTTGCAGGTATCTTTGCCTTAAATTAATCTAACAATCATCCTCCCTCATCTGCCCACCAGCTGACCGACACCATCCCCGGCTCAGTCTTCCTCCTCTCTCGAGGCACCTTCACCTGTCCTGCTAACCTGCTTCCCTGGCGCAGCAGCAGTTTGGGCGTTTACAAAAAGAGCCACCGGAGGGCGCCGTCCTCCGAGAACGTGCCCGGCCTGGAGAGGCTACTGAAAGCTTGGTCCCTGACTGAGCTTCCCCAGGGCCTCGCTTCCAACTCCGGACCTCAAGGACCACTTGACCCCTACGAGCCTTTACTGCCGCTCCTCATGGGGCCCTGCATGGGCCTGTGGAGGGAGTGCTACCTCCGGGGGGCGCTCCATGCACAGGTATGTGGGAGCTACTTTATACTTCTTATATCAGATTTTTCTTTATTAGAATTTGTTGTCAATCAGGCGTCACATGAATGCTATGGTCAGTTTTTAACGTTTTTTGTTAGTAGACACATTGATCTTAAAATGCATTCCAAGATCTCTTAAAGCTGAAAAGTTTTTTTTTTTCTTAATGATAGGGCTTATTTTATGTTTTCATGCTGTCTCCTGAAGAGACTAAACATATAATTAATTCATCCTGTTAACAAGCAGTGTGTAGCCTGCAGCCTGATAGAGCTTTTGCCTGGGTGCCACAGAAGTCTATTGTTATCCAATGTTCATTATTAACAACTCCACAACTGCATTTTAGGTTTTTAGAGTCAAGCGATTTCTTCCCAGCTCATACAGTATAGGGTAAAAGTTTCCACGTGACCTGGAGAGCCAGTAAAATGTGAGATTTGTCAGTCAAAGTAATAAACATAAGACATTCATTCAGTATAGATTAGAAAAAATTTGATGCTAATGTGTAGGGTTCACTGTAATCAGTCTACAGACTCATCCGACAGACATTAGCTAATTTTAACATTGTAGGGTTATGTGTCTAAGTGGAGATGTGCCATCTAGTTATTGAGTGGGCACCACCCTGCACGAATGTTTTGTTAAATTTGGCCCACAACACTTCCAGAAGGCTCCACATATCCGCTGTGTACAGCCTCATCATGTCCTCTGTGTTACATCCTGTCACATCACGACCGCTCGCTCAATAGATGACGTCGTCTCTTTGATGTGCAGATTAGTCGGAGCCGTTGATCGACAACTCCCAATATGGACATGGGACAGCCTTTGTGATGTTAGCACAACAGCGCATGTAGCAGTGTCCCCATGGAGATGTTGAGAATAGTGAAGGGGTGTGTGGGTGGGTGCAGTCATCTATTTTAAGGGAGCGGTAGAGGAACAAGTAAAACCGAAATCAAACTGCTAAAACAGAACTTCTGGTGGAGCGATTACGGTCAATTCTGTGTTATGTTCTTCTATGTAGTTTTAAAGTGTTTCTCCTACAATTTCACACACCATTCAACTAACCCCTACAGGCCAACAAATCATTTTTTATTCCTTTTTATTCTTAGCAGCATTGACACAAGATATCTATTCATTCAGAAATCACTGACCATTTGTGCTTTGGATCCTCTGCACAAACACCAGTTAGCCTCGGTGTCAGTACCTGGGAAAGTCCTGAAGAATGAGAGAGAAAAAACAATCTAACTGTTGTTTAATGTGGTTACTGTTGTTTGGAGTTCTGTTGCTTTTTGAGAGTTTTTAAGCATGACAATATACTATATCAATATCAATATGCTATAGCCTTTAAAAATGACAAAACACCTCTCTGACACAGTGTTAAGAAAGGCTGAATATTGTAATCTTCAGGGTTTTTTTTATGCTGTTGTATATGTGTGCAAATAAAAAGTCTAAATCTAATCTAAATCCAGTAGGAGGTAGGATTTATTGCCAGGCTGTTATATCAGGTTGCAATAGATTGTACAGGTGAACGTAATAAACTAGTGCCTCAACGTAACATTATGTGGATGTTAAAGGAAAAGGTTGACGATTATAATATGTTCTTGTTATTGACAACAAATCCCATGAAAAGACCAAAAGACCAGCAATGCTTTCAACAATCAATCAACAATCAATACTTTCCTTCTTCTCTATCTGTCTGTCACTCAGCCCTAAAGCCATTTGTTCCTATTGAAAACATAAATCTTTAAAAACAGTTGATGAAAATATACTTAAATGTTTTAAAAAGGCTAAATAATTTCCCTAAAATACCTGGGCACTATAGTTTTTTGCAAACATTAATCAAACAGGAATAGGGTATTTGTTGGGGACTATTTTTAGCTGTGGTTTAACACACCTTTGTTGTTTATTGTAATGAAGGAATATGTCACTCAGTGCGACAGTGTGCCTCACTGATGTGTTTTTTAATAGTTTTTGGACAACAGTGGAGCACTTCAGTACTGTAAAAAGGAATAAGTTATTTCAGACTTTGGCTACACAGACAGTACTTGTTAGTCAGATCAATTCATTGATGGTTTTGGTCTTTTTTTATGTGATTTGTTGACAATAAGAAAAATACAGAACATAATACATTTTAATGTGGATTTGAGTGATAATTCTTTGACGAGTGCAGTGAGGTTGAATAAGTTAAGTCAGTGACCTCCAAAGAAAAACCGTGTTGCTTTCCATCCTCAGGCGTTCTCGCACCCCATCTCTGCCAACCACCCCCACCCCGTGGAGCGACTAGCCCGGGAGGTGCAGCAGCTCAAAGACAAACTAGAACAAGTGTCCACCGGCACGGATCCTCACCCACCCGCCAAGACAGCTGAGCCCCGGCGGACTGACACCAACATGAACCAGAACACCAACAACGGCACCTTCCTCTTTCCAGCGTCGAGGCCTCAGAGCGCAGGTGCGCCCAGAGCAGCACCCCCCACTACCTCCACCAACCACCAGACCACCAGGGGCCCTCCACCCGCCTCAGCTCCAACATCCAGGCCCAGCCACAAAGACAACGGTGGAAGCAACAAACACACCTTCCTCTTTGGGCACTCCTCAGTAACAGAGGCCCGTCCTGATCAGCGCTACTATCCAGCACCCAATAACGCCAAGCTGCCTAAGAGCAACGGGCCCTCGATAGCTTCCTGAGATCTGATACAGACCTTTCTATCCTATAACTGGGTACTATAACCAAATCACCTGCCTGCACATTATGAAACTGACCATTCCCTGGCTGGTATCATGTACTGAGGAGACCCAGATGTGTTTCCTGTCATTTGATTGACTGTAAGGTGATAAGAAACATGAGACACATTTGGGTGGAGCACAGTTAACTGCAGTAGTATGAAATAATGAGTGCTCTTGACTCTGCTACGTATCATCAGTACTGTATAAAAAAAAATGTGACAACAGTTTTGTATATTTGTAAATGTAACAAACTCCTGAATATTCAATATTCCTCTAATGAAATATATCTAACTGCAGTGAAGCAAAGACTTATAAAGAATAAGGGCTGAAGATGCTTAATAATGAAAGGCTCATAAGCACATCTTACAATATATGACAATGCAGTAGAAACTGTCATGACACATTTTTGTAAGTGTCATGTCGCTCTTCAAGGAAGCTGCTAGATTCCATTTTTAGCTTTTTAGAAGGCGTTCTTATCCGAAATGGGTAACAGTGACTGGGCAGGATGTAGATAGTGGTGTCATGCTTTAAGGGCACTTTGACAGGACACAAAGCAGTGAATAGACACGTCAGCTTCCATCGTGTGACCATTCGATCTTTATTATATGTGCAAAAAAGACACATTCATTTCCAGATTTTTGTATCTGAGCGTCAAATAGAAAAGTAGAATTTTGTTTAGCACGTGATAATATTTGAAAACCTTCATTTTTTGAACTCCAGGCATCGTGACCAGTGACTTAAATGTGGAATTTAGGGCATGAGAGCTATTTTGGTACTGCTCTCATATCGCCACACTTGCATGAATGCGTGGGGGCAGCAAGAGGCCCAGATTCAGCTCAGTGTTACGTTAGCCATCATGTGTCAGAATACGACCACTGAATATTATTGTAGTATAATTCATTTCCTGCATGACTGAGATCATTTCAGGGCTTTAGTAATATAATCTTACCTAAATGTTTATCTTTTTTCTCATGTTTAAGAATTTTTGACCATTATCGGTCAACTTCTGATGTCATACGTGTAGATGTAGTGTGATTTCTGAATAGTTTTTTTTTGACCAAATTAAGTATTATTTTGAAAATGCCTCCATCATTTTGTGGTGGAATTGGAAAAACACAGATGTTATTCTGCCTTTTGATTAACATTACCTTGAGAAGGTACCAGTGTTGGAAGCAAAAGGAAGCTTATTTCTTCCTGCGTTTACTTTTCATTTGTCAGTTTTTTTTTTTCCCCTTTAGTGATGTATCAGTATGTAGCCAGCATTTAGGTCAAGGACTTGGAAGTGTCTGACTGTATTTAAAGCACAGAGGGAAGCGTCTGGTCCCTGCGCCTTTAAGTCCAAACAGGTTGTTCGCATGATGTGGGTGTCAAGTAGATGCACTGGCGTCATTCCCACGGACGAATGAATTTGCACGGATATGTGTTTGAAAAAAGCATGTTTTTCTAGATTTTTTTTTTTTTTTTAGGTGGGATAACAGTTGACGGATGTATGCCTGATGCTGATCATCTCTCATGTCAAAAAGGTACCTCACTTGATAGCACTATGAATTATTAACTTGTTGTAAATATTCATTACATCAATATCAAGGCACATTGATATCAGCTACAATTTCAGAGCTTTCCAGGTGTGATGCCAATGCATTTGCTTGTCTTCCATGGAAAAACACAAGGTCATCATCGTCCTGTTGCATGGAAGATTCAAATATGATCTTCTGCTACACCTGTTGGTCTGCATCATTGTATAATTTAATGTTTTTTTGGTACGAACTTTACTTAAATTTGCCAGATGTACATATTTTTTTGTATCAGCATGTTTTGATCCTGATAAATAAAAAGTGTTATCAGTTAATAAACTCAACAAATGTGTTTATAATCTGAATGTGTACCACAAAAATTCTCATACACAGCTCACAAACTTTATTTTTTAACAAAATAAATATTTACAATATGATCTGGAACACTTAGAAAGTAGCATGGCACTGTACATTAGAATTAAAATTTAAAATCCAACCATGTCGCATGATATGTACAGTCAGAATAAAACAATTTAAGAATAATGTGCAAAAATGCTCAATACTTTCACAATAAATGTACAAAGTAAGAACTCGCCTGACAGGAAATGTTAAATATACAAAATATCTACTGCACAGTTAAGTCATGTCAAGCTCTGGTTTGTCTCTCCAACATTATTTTAACTGATCTGTGTTTTTATACAGACGTAGGTAAAAAACCTGCATGCTAATAAAAAAATATGAATGAGGTGCTTTTCTTGATCATTATGTTGTTTCACTACACTTTGGGATAAAATGGACCAAAATATGAGAGACCCCCTCTTCCACATTTGTTATGATGACGTACAAGTTTTCAACCATTTATTGAGATGCATTCTGGCACTTTAAATCTATGGATGTTAGTGTCATGCATTCTCACATTTCACCTGTTTTACCAGACAACAGAGCAAGAGAGACAGAATAAAGTAAGATGGTCATTTTCTATAGTCCAAAAGTCACCACCTAGCTGTCATGGCAGTTCAATAAAACTCAACCAGGTCATAGTTGAAAAAGCAAATGGTTTAAGTCCGACATCATCCCTCCCATGCCGGAGCTTCGAGTTTACCCCCACCGACTCCCGTGCTCCTTCCCCGTAAACTGCTGCTGCTGCAGGATGCTGTAGGGCCCGTTGAAGTACCCGGAGGAGGACGGGCCCAGGCCTCCGAGCTGGCTGAGGGACTTGCACATGGGGCAGGGGTAGTCGGACAAGCCCTCGATGTCCTCGAAGGCCAGGTTGACGATCTGGTCGCAGCAGGGATCGCAGTAGAGGTGGCCGCAGGAGAGGCGCTTCAGACGGGCCTCGAAGGTGATGCAACACTGGCAGTGCGGCAGGTCAGGGCCCAGTGACAGGGAGCCAGTCAGGGAGCTGCTCTCCAAGCTCCCAGCTTGGCTGGAGCTCAGTTTGGTGGGAGACCTGAGAAGGAGGGAAACAGTTATAGTAGGATCTGAGGGCAGAAGTCAGACAAAAGATTATCCTGATAGCTCCCAAAACATTTAATTAAATACAGTGCAATGACGTGTACGAGGTGTAAAGGTGGTAATTAAAGCTACAGTGATAAACTGGCCACTATATCAGCTGATTCCTTATCACAGATTTATTGGTATCTGTGTATGTTGGCCAATAAGTAACAAGAAATCAGTACAGAAATGCCAAAGATAGTTTTTTTTATGTATTTTAGAAACTGTGTCTCCATCCATTGCATAGTTTGTCCACCAGAGAGCAGTGGTAAGTTTGTTTTTCAGCTGTAACACTTCCCGCTCAGTACAAATCATGGTCATAATTTAAAGGAATAGAACATTTTGGGGTATCACCCTCAAATATTCAGTAGATTATCTGTTTGCGGTAGATTAATCTGTCAGTTATGTTATTTATTTTAATTGTTTGATCTCTAAAGTATCAGAAAATGTTGAAAAAACCACCACAATGTCCCTGAGCCAAAGGAGACATCTTTAGCTTGTCAACGTTATTATTCATTCTACATTTAAATACAACAGGTAAATAAGCAAATCCTCACTTCTGAGAAGCTAAAAACTTGCAAATGTTTGGCGTTTTTGCCTGACAAATGTTCTGAAAATGAACTTTTATATTTTTTATAGTATCATTTTATAGTTTTATAGTATCATTTTATTCCATGCTGCTCTCCTTTAAAGCATGTTTTGCTTGAAATTTATAGCTAATAAACCCAACTTTCTCAAAAATATGTAGAGCTCAATCAACAATTTTGATAATAAATTAACCTTTTTGTCATTTTCTGAGCAAAAATGCCAAACATGATTTCTGTTGGTAGAATAAAACAAGCATTTTGAATCTTCTTAAGCTGTGGTGAATTACAACTGGCATTTTTCACCATTTTCTGACATTTTAATCGATTAATCAAGAAAATACTCTGCTGATTAATAATAATGAGAACATATTTCAAGCCCTAAAAATATGATGCATCAGCTGTGTGAGACAAATAGAAACAAGCTGCGTGAAAGCTTTTCTGGTGCACGCTTACACAGATTTGATCTTGGTGTAGAGATGTGTTACAGGGAATAACCGGTAAAACAAGACCTAAAAATCACAGTTAGGGTGGATTTGGGTTCTTGCGCCATAGTCTATTGTTTGGTGTTATGTGTCATGCTGACATTCATCTGTCTTTAGATTTAGACTGTATGTTCTGGATTAGATTTGGATACAAGTACAAGCTGTTGATTGGACGTTGGACCCTCCTCATTAATAGCTGCAGTGGACACCTGCTGGAGCAGAACCTTACAGAATACTGTCTGAAGATGAATTAGACATGAAAATCAATTATGTGATTGCATAAAACCTGTACATGTTGATGCTTGCTGCACATTTTAATGAGCAAGAAAATCGTATGTTAATATTCCTGTTCTGTATTCCCATTGGACACAAAATTATACATGACTGTGGTTATAACCTTTGTGGGATTTAAGATACACTGTTTCCATGTTGTGTAACATAAATTGACAACAATGAGGAGAAAATGAATGCAAATAATGACTCAGAAAACCTGTTGTCATAACAACTGTGAGGTGAAGGATGATATTTCCCCTTAATATTAAAAAAAAAATCTATTGTAGCGGTGTGTTATCACAGCCTGGACTGTAATTTAATCATCTCATGGCCCATTTCAAAAAATGTCCTCAGTGAAACAAAAAAGGATTACACAATTAGGGATTAATAGATTAAAAGCAAGTATGACAGAAAAATAAAGTGGTAAAGCATGAGAATATCATCATAGTAGATTGTGAAAATTGGTTTAAGGTACCTTATAAACTAATTGATTGTCGCCACAGACACTAGGGGAATATTCCAGGAATATATTGGGAATTTTCAGTAGGTGTTAAAAACAGGTTGACAGCCTCCACTCACCTCGTCGACGATGAATCTTTAAAGCAGTCGAAGCTGAAAGCTGCTAGGATCCTCCATAGCAGATCCATGCCGGTTCCTCTCATGGTAGAATCCAGATTTCATCGACCTGGTTTCTAACGAGCGTCATATTTTAGAAAGCACGACACCACTGAGTCTCTGTTGCCTTTAAATTAAGCACAAAACAAACCCCCCAGCCCCCCCCCCAAAAAGAAAAAAATCCTGCACCTCCCCCTCCCACGCTGTTTTTTTTTTTTTTTTTTAAATATGCGAATGAAAAGGATGCGCCGTCATCATCCGCAGGCGTTTGACGGAGGTAAACAAAGCGCTACTTTCATTTCGTGCCGCTGTGCATGTTTGAATCGCTCGGTGTGGTTTCTCTCCGCAGCAACAGCAGCAGAAAGTGGACGCAGAGAGGCGCAGCTGAGCTGTTTCATTTGCATCAATCAGCGAGAGACACACACACGCCTGACCAGACCTCGCCAATGAGCTCAAAGTGGAGCAGGAGGCTGAAATGGCCTCGAAATACATCAAATACTGCTGAGGGTTAAAACATAAAAATGTCTTTTTTTTGTGCCGATATTTCCTAACAGAAAAAATGATCATAATTATCACACCCATGAGATTTGTATCCTATAATATCCATTTAATTTCTGGTTTTACTGTTATTTTTTAAATCATAAATTAAATTAATTGTTTTTAAATGTATATTTGATTCTGTCCTCTTGTTATTTACCCTTAATCATTTTATTCTACTGCTGTAGTATTTCTATGGGCATTTACACTCACTGAGCACTTTATTAGGAACACCTGTGAAATCTGGTGCAGTTCAATACAACAGCTCTGCCATAAATTCTACTTTATGAAGCTTAAACATTTTCAGTTTTTGTTGACGCTGTCAGAAAGGTGATCATTCTACTTAACTGTTCCTAATATTTTTTCCATGCCATCAACATACATGAGGGGGTCAAAATATTAGGAACACTTTTCAATATAACGCACTCCAGTATACGCACCACCACCACCACCGACAACAACCTCAATAATAAACATGAAGTAGAATTATTACCTTTCTGACAATGTCAAGAAAAACTGGAAATGTATAAGCTTTGTAAAAGTAGAATTTATGGCAGAGCTGTTGTATTGGATTGCCTTAGATTGCACAGGTGATAATAAAGTGTTGGTGAGTTCATTGTTCAATAGTGATTCATATTTGACCTTTGCCAAAACATGTTTCAGTTTCTTTCAAACCACTGTGCAGCTATCATGTCTCAATGTCAATTTATAATGTAGGAAAACTAGAAAAGCAAAGTTTTCTGAAGACAACCTGAGCGTGCTCCTTGAGCTGAAAAATAGCGCTTCAATAACAAAGAGTCTAAATGTCTACAATCAACCAGCTCCAGCTGAAAGGTCAGCGTCTTGGTAATGTCAGCCAGCCATGAAAACTGATGTGCACAAGGATACAGTTTCCTGGATTTTTTTGTGAGATAGTAAACACATTGTTTGGGAAATGACAGCCCTCATTCAGATAATAATATCCCAAAAGGTAAAAAGGTAAAAATCTCTGGTCTGGTTGGATGCATTTTATAGTTCTGGTGCCTCCTTTGTGCAATGACAATAAATTTGAATCTAATCTGATCTAATTGTACCTCTTAGATTTTTATAGCGGCTGGCAGCAGGAGTAGCTGGACATGATGATATTTGTGCACACGGGGTTTGAACTGAGGGAGAATCTGTAAACTGAAAATAGGGAACCAACGTGTCCCAGTTTGTGCCTCTCATGCATTACGAATCACAGAGCATCCCTTTGTGTTAAAAATAAATACTCATCGATGTTTGAAAAACCCAGAAGGTCTTTAAACAACGCTTACTGATGTTCTGAAGGAATTTCCAGAATCCTCAGAGACTCTTACAACCATCTAGATGAAAAAATATTCTGTCTGATGCACAAAAAAAGATTTTTAACCCATTTCTCAAGCGTCTACTCTGTTTCCTATCGAGGTAAACACCTGCTTCTGCTTCTGGAGAAACTGTTAAAAATATTTTTCAAACACAGATGAGTATTTATCTTTTAGCTCAGGTCGATGACTTGTATGTGATGCCAATGCATGAGTGACACAAACTGAGGCTGAGTCTCCCCATCAATTAAGACTTAGAGCTCCAATACGTCACTCCTCTGGGTTTTATTTTTACATTTTGAAACAAAGGAAGCTTGTACTTTGCACACTTACTAAACTGATCCCTTATAAAATTGTAGTTTTGGAGTCCTTTGACAGCTGCAGCTGGATATTACTTTTTGTAAGCATGACCTGAAGTGACCACCAGGTGGCAACAAAAACCTTCAGTTTGACACAGAAGCTGAAGAGTCACTAATATTTATCATCCATCATTTTGCTCCTTTTAAAACAAGAACTGCACATCTGCCATTAAAGAAAAGAAGACCAAATTTAATCCAACTGTGTATCTGTCCATCTGCTGATTATCATACACACTCATAAACACTAGCCAACACATTAAATCCTTACAGTTCCTACAGGAATGCCATATGAATACATTATTGTTTGTCAGGGGAACTGATATTAAATGCCACACGGAGGTTGATGAGTCATATTGCATCATGGTTAATACAGAGGAATTAAGGTCAATTATATTGACTTGGCTACGATCTTAATTGAGCTGCTAAACACAAGTACTTGTGTAATTTTATATGAAGCCTTGGTTTTCTCCCGTGATTCATTGAAGCATTTACAACTGCAGATAAGAGCTGGCAGGGGAACATCATTAAATTGGCCCTGACTATGTTATTGTGCCCAGTAAATTTCATCCTGCTTGGAAATTAAACTGTGTGACAACCAGGTGCGACCTTGCTTTTATGAGAAGATTCTGTTTAAAAAAAAACAATTAGAGTCAACAGCTGTAGATGCACACACTCTGTAGAGCTGCACTTTGTCTCTGGAGGTATATTTTGGTTTGTTAAGATGATAATGTGGTGTGTCAGGACTTCAGCCGGGCCAGCTGCCGGCTGCTGCAGGGGGAACGTGTGCAGCTGTGTTCATCTGCTCTGTCAGTGGACCAACAGGTTCTTCTGCAGGGCCGAGAATGGAGAGGTGTTGCTTATCTTCCTCTCTCTTTCCTGTCTGTGTGAAATGTCACGTGATGATTCAGGATGGTTCATTCATGTCAAAAAAAGTGTGGCAGCCCGAGTCAGTTTATTAAACTGCTGAGGAACTGTGGTAGTAGAGGTTGCTAACGAGCAACAGATTGTTCAGCTGAAACTAACTGCAGGTCGTAGAATATCAATCAAGTCTCAAGTCCTCATTTTTGTGACTTACAGTAGGTCTGATTTAATGATCCATAGTGAGCCAAGACCTTTTCTTGCCAACCTCGAATGCCTCGGATGGGAACTTGGCTGAAGAACAAACAAGCGAAACAGTATATTGCATCTAAAACAGCGTCCTTGTAAATCATACAGGTCTAAATAATAAACAAATTAAAAGAATAAATGAGGTTTATCACCTTGGGATAGTTGTTGCTTGTAACACAGGCATCAGTTTGGTTTTCTCATGTCTGACATGATGACTGTCAAAGGCACTGACGTTATGACCCCAATTTATGGAACCGTCTCTGTCTTCACCACACGCATTGAAAATTATAACACAAAGTGATTTAGCCTTTTAATTAGCCGTTTAATGAAAGCTTTTACATCTCTTGTTTGTTACACCTGGTGTCAGGTACTGGGATAAATCCTCTGGTGGTAAGAGTGTGCTGATGCTTCTCCTCCAGCCAACAAAGTGCTCAAATATAGAGCTGCAACCATTACTTGACTGACAGAAAATTAATTGCCAACTATTTTGATAATTGATCAATCATTTTAAAGCATTTTTTATAGGAAAGAGCTTCTTAAATGTGAATATTTTCTGGTTTCTTTGATCCTTTATGATAATAAACTGAATATCTTTATGTTGTGGACTGTTGGTCAGGACAAACCAAGACATTTTAGGTTGCAGATTGAGCTCTGGGAAACGGTGATCAGCATTTCTCACCATTTCATGACATTTTATAGGCCAAACAACTAATTGATTAATCAAGAACATAATACACAGATTAATCAATAATGAAAACACTAGATGTTCATGTTTTTTCACATAAATCCCACACAGGTGCGCAGAAAGTGACAGAATTTACAATTCAGGCAACAATAACAGTAAAAGACTTTTCACAATAACATAACCATGATCATGAAAATACAGAGGAAGATGTCTGTAAAAATGAAAATTAATTAAATTCTGGTCGTTATCAGTGATCAGTTTTGTCATTTCTAGCCGTTGCAGCGGAAATAAAATATATGATGAACAGAGAGAAGCCCTCGCTCTTTGATTCCTGTGATCTGGTGCTAAAACCTGACATTTATCTGACATTTTATCTTTTAGATTTCCCAAATATACTCTATACAATCCACACTTCCCTTAACAAAACAGAAACCCATAATCCTAACAACAAACGCAACACGAGACAAAATCTGACATTTATCATCGATGTAGACTGCCAAAACCCCCCTCGGCTGCTGTTATAGCTGCAGGAAATAAGTGGAAACCACATTAGTGTCCACATGAATATGAAGAATACGCCATCAAACCGGAAAGAGAAAATGCACCCTAGAAATTCATATTAAAAGCTGCTCAAATGAACTGTAATGTACTGCCAACAGAAACCTCAGTTAGTAATATAATTGTAGGCATTTTGTGTCCCATATATACACATCTATAGGCCATTACATCATTAAAGAGCTGTACTGTCTGCAATATGCTTTCAGTCCATATTCCAGTAAAAACCCTGATAAAACATTACAGCCAGACTTTCCATGACAAATAATCTTTCACTTTGTCACTCTAATGCTCTGTTTCATCCCTCTTCATTATCAGACTGAGCAGGACGGAGGATGTCGGCGCTGCTGCCTGCAGATAGCAGCCCCTTCGTCCAGCTGATCAATAGATGACCCAAACAGACAATAGCAGCTGAAAGCCTCGAGCAAGATGAAAGGCCTCATCTGATCTGACTGCTCCTGATGACAATCAGACAGCTGGTGTGTTAGTGGAAATCTGACTGAAAGACCGAAATGCTGAAGGCACACTGGAGGTGTAACACACATATGAATGAGGTCATGTGATTTCAGACCAATCAGAAGCGGTGATATTAATATCCTAAGAGAAAAGAGGGAAGCATACTGTTACTGAATGAGTTAGTGTTTATACTGCTGTTTTATCAGTTCTTAATTATTTTCAAATCCTCATTAATGTGCTTTTACACCTTGTTCTGAGTTTTTCTGTTGTTTTATTGTTTAGAAATTCTCTGTGAGCATTTATTACGACACATTTGGAAACAGACCTCTTCTGTACCAGCTGATATATTTCTCCATAAATGCACTTCTCCTGTCATTAGTTTTGCCTGTTTTATACATAAACCAAAGTATTGGACGAATTACAACCTTGTCCTGATGATGGTGCTACATCTGATCAGAATTATTACAGTTCAGAAAGGAACATGAATTTCTGTACCAAATTTCATGGCAATCCATCTTATAGTTGTTGAGACATTTCACTCAAAACGAAAAGATCTGAACCTGCTGGTGGCACTAGAGGAAAATCAGGGAACATAAAAGTCAACAAATCTTTGAACCAATCCATTTAGATGTGGAGATGTTTTACAGGATAAGGCAGGGAATCCCCAAAGTTAGTAAAATTCATCCTCTGGGCACCATGAATGTCTGTAGAAAATTTCATGACAATCCATTCAAAAGTTTTTGAGGCATTTCGGTAAAAAAATACAAAACATTCAACGTACTGGTGGTGCTAGGGGAAAAGTCGGGAATATCAAAATCATTAGGATTCATCCTCTGGGGACCATAAATGTACAACATTTTGTGGTAACCCATCTAATAGTTGTAGAGAAATTTCAGTCTGGACCAAAGTGGTGGACCAACAGACTGATTTGACAGTTACCATCCCAACAGAAATGAAAATATAAATATATAAAATAGTACAAAATAAATATATCCTGCAATAGTTTGGATAGATAGGTAGATATACTTTTAAAAAAATAGGTATACTTTGCAGATTAATTAATGATTTTCAAATACTGTATATGTGTAAATTGTGTGACATGAGAAATCATTAACTCTGCTGACAGGCCTTATTGAAGGCATATATATTACTTTTATCTTATACTGTCAGTCTATCACATCTATATTGAAACATAATTTCATCACATCCTTATAAAATTAATAAGATATGATTCCAGTTGTTTTCCAGGAGAGGCATCATTGTGATATTTTTTCCTTTTTAACATGGACAATTACAGGCACGAGCCTAAGCACGTGCAGTGTGAGGCACGTCTTGCACAGTTCATTGCACCAACCATTTGGTGCATATGGAGCAAATGACAGTCAAACCGAGACACACTCGACACGAGCGTGGAAAGCGCGTTTCCCACCTGGTTGTGTGCACCTTGTAATACATAGTGACCTTGGAATATTTAGACTCACCAATGTCTCAATCACTCATGAGAAAAACGAATCACCTTCACCGATTTTGGTTTCATACAAACCAGCAAACCCCCCCTCTTCTCTCTGAGGGGAATGGTGTCTGCTGGAAGAGAGGGATGGGAGTGGAGTAGGAGGGGAGGGGGGCGGTGTCTCCATCCAAGAAGGATGCTGTGTAGTAGGTAAAGGGGGCGGAGGGGGGAGGAGGGTGCAGCTCTCTCTCTGCTACTACGTCAGTGTACATCACAGGGGCACACTGGACCTTTTTGCTTTAAGTACTCGGGGTGACTCCCTGCACAGCAAAAAAAGCATATCCTGACCTTCCAACCAAAAGGTAAGGAAATAAATAACACTCTTTAAATGCGTAAATTTATTCTAACCTTCCATTTCAGTGCACGAATTAGCTCTTTATACTCTGCTGCGGCCGTTATTAACCGTGCATGCACGAGCAGGATTACAGAGAGTAATATTTCGGTGTGTTTATGACACAATTCGACATTTATTAATCATTAAAAACATGTTTACAGGAATTTGGTGCGCAACGCGATGACCCCTAAACCTGTACCCAAAGGAAACCAAGGCTTAACTCGGATTATGGATAAGAAAATATAGCTTATTAATTAGAAATATTACAGTCAGATAAGATTTTAAAGACATCTCTGATTGCGTATTTGGGGAAAATGCTCTCGTCGTTCTTGTACTTGTGAGGAGGTTTGTGCGTTAAATAGTGAACATCATCCATCCATCCATCCATCTCAGCGCAGAGGTCTTCTCTGAGGAGGAGGCAGGGAGGGAAGGGTAGGAGGTTACGAGTGTTATGTTTGAATGTCGTTAAACAGCAAAAATGAGCAGCTTGCCATTATCGAGCCAGTTTTGTCTAACTGGCGACGGTTTTGGTATCGATGCCCTTGTCCCTCTTTGTCGTCTGTGTCGCCTTTCCTCATTAGCGCACGGTTATAAATTTGTACTTCTGTCTTAACCACACTTTTTTCCCCCTACTATTATAAAAAGTTGTCTTGGTTATGTGCTGTTGCATTGAATATGTGCAAATTTCAGGCTGGATTAACAGTGTCAGTGTGGTTGGGGTGTCCTGTCCTGCGTCGTGCGCCAAAATGACCTTGTAGAAACCCAGCGGGGAGAATGTGACGGAGAAAGAGTGATGAGCAATTTTTTTCCCCTTGATTTCCTCTGTGGTTTGGCGTTGCTTTGCGGTGGTTTATGTCAGTGGTGCTAAAACGACTTTGCCTTGAGAGGGATGTTGTTTGATATCGTGAGAATATCCTATGAATGTTGTGAA
Source organism: Thunnus maccoyii (assembly GCF_910596095.1). Taxonomy (NCBI): domain Eukaryota; kingdom Metazoa; phylum Chordata; class Actinopteri; order Scombriformes; family Scombridae; genus Thunnus; species Thunnus maccoyii. The sequence goes on from NC_056542.1 coordinate 8,213,894, forward strand.
ATATGGTTTAAAAGGGGAAAATGGTTTTGGAAAATGACTCTGCAGGGATTTATGATCTATTCCCTGTTTGGAGGTAATGCGTTTTACAACTTTGCATGCTAATGTCTTGTCCCCGTGGCAGCCATCATCACAGCTCAGTCAGTTTCTGAGCTATTTGTGCATCCAGCCCTGCATGAAGGGAGCAGCTCCAGTTTCAAACCTGCAGGACAATGTTTTCTTTCATTTTTTTTTTCTTTTTTTAAATTTTATTTGACTTATAATTTGCCTCCTAATTAGTCTGTATTAGGCGACAACATCTTTACCCTGACATTACCTTGTACAACAGAGGTGTATACTGTATTAAAGGCATCCTGTTTTCATCCAAAAATGCCTACACACCTTTATTTCACATGGAAATAATAGATTAAAAAAATTCTCCAGTGTATTTAGGACAGGTCTTGCCCTCATCAGGGATCCAGAAGGGATATTTGTAATGAAACAGAGAACCAACAGTATGTTTTTTTCTTTTTGGTGTAAACTAAAGGTCATGATTGGATCCTAAATAGACTGCAGAGGCATTTCACGCACAACAATTAGTTGTCAGTTTTTAACAAGCTTCCATTTCTGTTGTGTAGTGGTAGCTGAGTGCTGGTTGTAATATTTAAATGCAATCCATCCATCCATCAATCCATTTTCTACACTTGTACAGTGTTGTGCTGCAGCTGGAGAAGGTTCGGATGTTTCCTCTGAAGCATCAGGGGGAGAACTTCACGTAAAACACCAGACCCTCTTAACAGTGATAATCATTGTCATGAAGTTTCCACAGTTTTCAATATAAATTGTAGTTGAGCTGTCATTCAACATACAACACTCAAAGCTGTAATTATTGGTGATGGTGTTTGCTCCAACTTTGCAGTGATTCAGTGACTAACAAAGATAGCTGAAAATGGTAAACCCAAATCTGAGCATCAAAACATGCCCTTTGATGGATTTTGTCTGTGGCTAAAGTTAGAAAAGGATTAGCAACATGTTCACTAGTCGAAGATAAGATGAAAGACAAATGTTTATGCTATGTACTACCCTTCAAAGTTATTTCACTCAGTTAATGCCCTTGACTTGACATCTTGTTGCTGGTGATGCTGACATTCCCATTTAAATGACTGTTCACACAGCTTATCACACAGGAGCTCCACTTAAAACCAGGAGGAGCTAAGGGAGCTGCTCTGTTTGGTGTTCTCATTTTCTGCCTACTACCCCTGCTGATTGGGCCGTGCTCTGGTCTGCCCGCAGAGATTAGCCCTGTCACAAGTTACAACTCGCCTCTGCCGCGGCTGGGAGAAATGCAATGGTGCCGGATACATTAGCATATTGGATAAAAAAAGCAGGCTGTGCTGCAGTAGAGCACAGCTATCCACCTCAGCTACCCCATCCGGGTGTGGTCATCAGCTGTTTCAATATTTAGATCAATGCTTCAAGGAAACACAGGTTCATTTGTGCTGCATTGGTTTTTTTTTTTAGAAGATCTGGTTTTGGTTCATGTTGCTGCTGAAACATTCCTCTCTGCTAAAGATTTACTGTGAGACTGAGAGATAATCGATGGCCTTTCCCTTCCCTTCTCCAGATTTGGGGGGGGTTGAAGCACGATTAGTGTCAAGCACATAACTCTCCATTAACAACAGTGCTTTTTTTTTAGCTGAGAGAAGAGGTGTTGCTCTACTTCTTTTGCGTTTACACACAATTGAATATGATTAATATATGTTGGTTCTGTTTTTTGCCTGTTTTATATTTGTTGATTAATTAACTGCTACTGTAATTATGCAACAAATCATCAGAGATTTTATAGGTCCCATAGCTTCCTAATAAAGGAACTCATAAATAACTGTAAACTCTTAAGATTTCTGAAAAAAAACGACGTAATCTGCCACCAATAAAAAGGCAAATGCAGTGTTCAGGTGGTACCTGGGAAAATACTAATTAATTGGTAGCATAATCTTGTAGCATTCAGGAAACTGCCCTTTAGCCGGGGCACAGCAGGTCAGCTGAACATTCAAAAATGTAAAATTGTTTTTCTGTATAGATGTGAATTAAAGTATACAATCTGACAATTAAGCAATAGGCATAATAAGATTTCCAAAAAAAATGTTAGTTTTCCCAGTCATCAATCATTAAGACTTCTGCAGTTCTTTCAAGGAAATTCTACCTTTGCAGGTTCGTTATTAAAAACCGAATAAATTAGTAGGTACTTGAAAGAACTGTTTGACATTTTCTTTGTTTGACATTCACTGTCTTGTTGAAAATTAGATGAGATGATCGATACCACTCTCATTTCTGTGCGTTAAGTGAGGAGCTGGTGCCAGGACGCAGTTAGCCTAGCTTAGCATAAAAACTGGAGGCAGAACACAATTGTGTGTAAAACCACAACATGTCTTATTTGCATTTCAGTTTGCATACAGATTAATTAAACAAGATACAATCTTTTAGTTAATGAGCTTTACAGGTGTATGTAGGTATATTTTGTAACATTGGACAGAGCTAGATTAGCTGTTTGCCCTACTTTTACACTTTATGCTGAGCTAAGCTAACTGCCTCCTGGGTTCAGCTCCATACTTAACACACAAACATGAGAGTGGTATCATCTTATCTCACTCTCAGCAAGAAGTGGCAAGAAAGTGTATTTCTGAAAATGTTGAACTACTCCTTTAATATGTGTAACATCTCAGAATGTTATTGTCTCTCTTTTCCCTTTAATTAATATTTATTTTGTTAGTCCTTTCAGGAAACTTCCTGAAAAATTATCAAGAAATTGTGAAGCCTGTAAAGTGTTACTAGCTCTACTCTGTTCTAAAACACACTGTTCAGTGGACTGAACTGAATGCAGTAATGAGATAAAACACACTGCAGCTCCAGCAAGGAAACACAAATAGCTTTGATGCACAGAGAAGCAAGAGCAAAGCTTGTAGTGACAACAATTTAATTCAAGCAACCATAAAAAACATTACACTGATTGTTCACTGAGAGAGACGAGCAGCAGCGAAGCATCTGCAGTGGTAATGATATCTGCATAGTGGGTTCTGTAATCTCCCTGTATAATCCCTGCAGCATATTCTTGGGTGTCTGGAAAGAATTCACTTCCTCCATGGAGGAAATGGTGTTGCTCTTCAGTTAATAATTCACTATTACAAAGAACATGTTAACCAAAGTGTATCTGTATCCTCTCAGGCCCCTTTTCTTTTTTCACATCGGTCCACCTCTTTGATTTAGACTGAAATATCTCAACATCTATTGGATGGATTGGCATGAAATTTGGTATAGACGTTCATGGTTCCCCTGATTTTTCCTCAAGTGCCACCATGAGGCTGACATTGTGGTTTTCAGTGAAATGTCTCAACATGTTGATCTTCCTCTCAGGATGAATTGTAATCATTTTGGTGTCCTTTAATTTTTCAATGGTACCATAAAGTCAAAATTTTAATCTATCCAATATTTTGGTTTATTACTAATCAGCCTTCAGCCACAGCTATACTTCCTGTTAAGTGCTGAAATGTTAGCATGCTAACACGCTAAAATAAGATGGTGAACATTATACATGCAAATACAGCTTGTCTCTCAAGGGGAAATTTGAGGCAAATAACAAAAACATAAAAAACAAATAAAAGTACTCATATACAATTAATTTACACATGTAAAGACAATCTAAAAATACAAATATGACAATGTTAGAGAGAGTTAAAATACATAAAGATTAATGGCACATATGCCTTTGTGGTATTGGATATTGTTGGTCGCAGTTTGTTTTTTCATGGGGTTGCCAAAGTTTGAAGACAAAGGAGACACCTTTTGCATGCCAATGTTGGCATGGTGACATTAGTATGTAGCCAAAATACAGCCTCATAATCTTATTAGTCTCAAAACACAGACATAAAACAAAGTCTAATTATATTTCATTACCTGGGGTTAGTAATGAGCAGTTTGTCAGCTTTCACTTAAATTAATTTAGTCTGCTTCATATTTGTGGATTCTCAGCAGGTCTTTTTCAAACAAACACCTTCAGCTATAGAAATAAATTTTGGCATTTTGCTGCTCACAAAAAAATTAAATTATACAGGAATTACACTCGTGGTGAATGCGAATTAACTAAACAAGAGAAAATGACACCAATGTGAGCTGCTGTAAAAAACTCACGCCGTGCACACAGCTGTGTGTGGTGTTAAGCAAACAGTTTTTATCTACCCTGCTGCAGGTTTTGAACTGCACCTCTCAGCTGCCCTCAGTCTGACTCCTCGTCAGTCCATTTTGCAGTGAGCAAAGCCAAAATGGATGCAGAGAGCTGACGTCACAGTGTTTGACATGGTGTTGCTAGCCGCCGTGGTGCCACCAGGGTGACGGTGCACACTGAGAGCCCAAGCAGGGGAACAATGACGTGACTCATGTTAGGCTGCAAATTTCTCCCAAAGGGGACTTGTGCATGCACAGACCAGCGTTGGGGAGGAGCTATGACCCAGTAAGCCTAACAACCAATCATCACACCCTCCTCTCTGGCTGCTGTTATGTCCTTTAGTCTGGATGAGCCTGAAGCCATGCAGGAACATGGTGCAGCTGAATAAAACTGTCACTTCCTGTGCGACTCTGTTCAGATGTCACACTGTGGTTGGTGCAGATCAGGAGCGACTGGACCCAGGCTGCTGTGAGCAGAGGTTTTATTGCCCCGATACATCACTGCTGAGGGGGACGTGTCAGCTCTGGCACCTCTGTCCTTGTGGCCAGAAAACAAGTGAATAATTGATGCATCCTCCACACGGCCTCAGCAGGACTCCCCTCGAAGCTCAGACCAGAGTAGCTGATAGAAAAGTGATAGATGAGGATGGGTGAAAAATGCCGGTGGATGGGTGAAATAGTAAACACAAGGCAGGAAGATAAGTATAAGCCAGTGCTGAATGTGTATGTGTGTGTGCTTGTACGACAAAAGAATACTAAATATTCCACCTCGCCCTGCTGTCAGAAATAGTCTAGAGGGTATTTCAATTACTTTACCAGGGAGGAAAACCAACTCACACAGGGAGTTGATGTTATTTTGATTAGTGTCGGAAGATAGTATTGATTTAACCTTTAACCCCTCAGACCCAAGGGTTCTTGTTGAAAATGAGCCAATATAAATCATTTTAACAAGAAAATAATTTTTTTCAGAACTGATATCTATTTTCAAAATGTCAGCATCCACAAACATTTAAAGCAATAATATATTTGAAGTCCCACTCAAACTCAAAAATATGTGTGCACAATGATGTATATACAGAGTTTGACACTGGAAGGCTGTTTTCACATTCATCTGCTGAAAGTGGAAGTTTTCTCTGTGCTCACTGAAAATCAGATTTTAAGGGGCGGGCTAATAAGCATGATTTGTGACATCACAACTAGTTTAGAAGCCAATCGTGGTCCAATATTCAACTTATACGTGTGATGTGGAAACTCGAAGCCTCCAGTTCACAAACACTGAGAATGGACTTTACAGTGAAGTAGGAGACATCTTGTGTCAAACAGTTTAACTTCTGAAATGAAATATATTTTTTTAATATTTTAGGCAGATTGCTGAGCTTGTAATTTAGTAAATTGATTGAAATTGATAATTATGGCTTGACAAATATCTTTGTCATGTAATTACCATATAGCCCACTACATTTAATAGATCAATACTCTAATGAATTTGAATGCAAGCATAATAAGTTATTACAATATTTACATCCACAAGAGCTTCCTAAGCTCCCTAAAATACATTATTCTTGGATTTTTATGTACTGTAGTTTGAGTTTTTATGCCAGTGACACAGCACTTTAGTGGCATAAAGCACAACATTTCTACCATTAAGAAAAAGTATGCTGGTCTGGTTATGAATGTTTTTTTTGTTCTCAGGTCTCTCTTGAAAAAGAGATCTCAATCTCAATGAGACTACCTGATTAAATAAAGTTTAAAATAGAAATTTATTAAGAAATTAAAAAAAATATATATATATATACATATATACACACACACACACACACACACACACACACACACACACACACACACACACACACACACATATATATATATATATATATATATATATATATATATATATATACACACACACACACACACACACACACACACACATATATATATATATATATATATATATATATATATATATATGTACAGTCCACAGGGAACATTCGCTGCCTTGTCTCTCTTTTCCTTTTTGGCAAGCTGATATGAAATGAACATACGGTTGAATGTAATCTCCTCCTGTTGTCTGAGCCCATCATGGCAGCAGACAGTGTGCTTTATTATGAGCGTCGGTGTTTGTTGACTGAGTCTTGTGGGGGGAAATCTTCAAACAGAACAGGCGCGTGGGCTGTGTTGACCCTACCCACAATGCAATGCTTCTGGTGCACTCATGAGAGCAGAAAAGACTCTCCAACTGAGGATATAAGAGGCTGTCTATTGGACAGAGAATGGATTCAGATTTTATTGATGTCTGTGTGCATCAGGAGTATTTTATGTACATCTCATGAGGAATAACATACAGTAGATAAATAGACATCTTTTCCCTTGTTCTCCAGTGGTGAAGGAGTGATCATTTGGAACAGTTAGCAACAGAGAAAGATTTGGATGATTACAAGCCATCGATGTGACGCATCTTCATGAAAGGATAAGGCTGGTGATTTTCTATATTTTTCTTATTGTCAACAAATCATGACATGCAGAGCCCAAACAACAATGAAGTGATCTACTTACAAGTATTGTGCATGTGTGCATGCATCCAAAGCCTGATTTATGTTATTCCTCTCTGCCGTAGACCTCCAATGTTGTCTAAAAATAACTAAAAATATGTCAGTGAGCCACAGTGTTGCCCTGGGTGACATATTCCTCCCCCACAAAGATTTATGGTGACGTTAGTTTGTTTAGAAATGGCTCCAAAAACTTATAACAGCGATCACATTTTCAGTTTCTGGAGAGTAGACCTCTTAACTTTACTCTACAACTTCAGTGCGAAGTGCTGTAAAAAGAACTGCATTCCCACGCATGCACATGTGCCGTCTGCCTTACACAGAACTACTGTCTAGATTCTGAAAATGTGATCGCTGTTTTTAGTCTCTGTAGCCATTTCTTAACAAATTTCTGTGACCGTAATCTTTGGGGTGAAGGAACATGTCATCCACGGAAATGGTCTGCTGCTCTGCACATGAGATTTGTTGACAATGAGAAAAAATTTTGAAAATCACCAGCTTATCCTTTAAACGTAGGCCCATATGAGGATAGGAGATAGGATAGGATTTAGAGGCTGGTGGGGTGGAGAAGAGTCAGCAAGTGGTTGATGGAAACTTTCAATTGAGTCTTCCTGGAAATCTGTGAGGTCAAGGTGGTGATGGGGAGGAGATGGGTTTTGCAATAGTAGTTATAATGATATTTAAAAAACAGCAGCCAGGGACTGATTGATTGACAGAAATACCATCTCATATCAGAATTGTGAATGTAGGGATTTTGACGGCATGGGAAAGCGGAGGTGACGGAGAAAAATACAGCAGGAAACAGCAGACGTTCAGTCACAGAGGATAAAGGCAGATTGTGAGGGAAGAAGTCTTCCTTGCTGAACAAAGCTTCACTGGTGAGACAACACTGCTGCTAAGCAATTAGCATGCATGAGTCACACCGATGTTGTGGCCGAGCTGAAGTGCCCAACTTTTACTTTTGTTGACTTCAGAAGGGACGTCAACCACAACTTTTTCTCTCACCGTCATGATCGCAGCGCTTGGTGTTGCTAAGAAACTGAAAGAGTTTTGTTCTGAATTGACATATAAACAATGAGTCCGAAAAGAAAAAAACTGCCACCCATTCAACCCAAAAAAAAAAAAAAAACACAGATTGAGAATGTAATTTGTAATTCGAAGACCAGCCTGTATTTTGGAATGATATTGAATGTTAGACTTAATTATTTGTTTTTAGTCAAAATGGAAATTAAGTGTTTCAGGAATATTAAATTCAGCATTCATGCTTTCTCTTCAGATCTTTTTTTTTTTTTCTTTCTATCTATCAGCACGTCGTCTTGATCAGGATTGTGCTGAGCCTCAAGGACAATATATCAGAGGAGAAAATATACTGCATGCATCACTGCGAGAAATCAAAGATGTCAAGAGAAATGAATTCGGCACTGCATGACATTACCAGCCATCTGACCACCACTCCCTCTCTCTCTCTTCCTCTCACTCACATGCTGCATTCATCTTTTACCTTTGCATGCATGCATTTCTTTTTCATTCATTTGCTCTCTCTCACACACACACACACAGATTTAATAATAATACAAGCTATAAATGGTTTATTAAAGTGTTTTTGTTGATTGAATGCAACATTGGAGCACACTTAATGTTCTTGAACATCAGTTTGACTATGCTTAAATTGAATAATTTTGCCTCATTATAAAATATGTCGATATCTGTTAAACATTCTTATTCATTCACGTTGCCCAGCTTTACTTTACTGTATGTTCCTGTGTCATGGAGAGTGATGCTTTATGCATGAAGTCGTGTGTCTGTGTGTGAGTGTGCATGTGTGAAGGTGTGTTAAACCGCGTGTTGATGAAAGCTGAGGTTATATTTGGAGATAGGAATGACTCATCCTAGCAGCAAACGCAGGGCTGTTAATTGGATGCAACTTTTAATGAATGCGTTTACCCCTGTTTGATCCTGGTTTTCGTTTCCGTAAACTGTTCAACTCGCGCTGCTGCTCCCCCAGCTGTGGTCTAACCTGCTCGCATGTTCACAACAGGAATTTCATCTCTCTGTGACGTGAGAAATTCATATGGAAAAAAAAAAATCTACCTCAAGGCACAGAGAGCTACAGTAATAGAAACATTTCAGAGGCTGTTTCACCCTTTCTGAAGCATGACATAGAGATGAAATGTTTGTTCATATCAGCTCTGATTGTAAGTTCATCCTGTATTATGTATGGAGTTATCTACTGAATTACAGTAAATACATGACAAAATACAAGATCAGTATTTTGTTGCACATTTAAGTGTTTCTCAAGATTAATACCAGATTTTATAAAATCCCAGATTGTTCCTTGTTTTAAAAAGGCCTTTAAACAGTTTTGAGGTTGTTTTTTTCATGCAGTCTTTTACTCATTACAGTATCTGACAGCTCTTATAGCTATTTTTAACATCAGCTGTTTCTGTTTGTGCTCTAAAGCAACTTCCCCTCACACCAACCCAGTTGATGAATGTGAAAATAATTTATCGGTTGGTAAAGACGGCTGATGTTCTCCATGTTGGGCTCATTTGTTTTAAAACAACTTAATGTGGTTCTTGATCATTTATGGATGATAAAATGCTGGATATTTCCTTCTTTAAATAGGAGAATTCTCCTCCTTAAAGCTGCACTAATCAATATTTTATAAGAACAGGAGCTCAGATTACTATGTATAAAGGTGAAACATGTCGCTTGTAGTGAAGAACTTGCAGAGATTATATTATTATCATCTCTACTGTTCCCCTCAGCTGCACACAGAGTTTTGCTGTCTCTCAGCTCATTTTGTTTTTTTACTGCCCACAACTTTACTTTTTTCACTCAGTCACACTGCTCTCATCGACATCATTTTCAGCAGCAGCAGGCAGCTGTTTAGTGAAGAAGAAAGTTACAGTAGCAACTAGCTGGTGAACACAGTGAAGCATTTAGCAGCTAAAGAGCCAGATATTTTTCTGCCAACAGCTTTAAGAGGTGATAATATGTCATGCAGATTTAATTTCTGTTCATACCAGATATTTTTCAGCTGTAGCATCTCTGTTAATTTTCCAGCTGAAAGAGTGTTTCTTGGGGCTTTTAGATGCTGAAACAAGCTATCAGTGGTGTCACTTGTAGTTTTATAGCACCTAGCTTATTGCCACACACAAACGTATCATAATGAGGTCAAAGTGAGGTGTGGAGCTGGTGAACTGGATCAGTGCGGTGTGCCTTTTTTAACCATGTGGACATGAATAATGTTACACTAACTGTGATTAAACGCCAGCGTGGACATACCATTTTCACCTGTTTGTCATGTGAAAGTCAAAGATAACAGTAGAGTTTAGCAATAAACCGCATTTCGTATCATCATTTACAATTTTTCTATCGGTCTTATTTGGGTGTCAGGAAAGATAGAGAGAGCAGAAGAAAAGATAGTGACTCTGTCTACCTCATGCTTTCAAGAAAATGAATTGAGCCGTAAGTGTGATGGGGTTTCATCAAAGCTTAGTTTATTCAGAGAACATTTTCAGTGAGCGGAGTGCTTTAAGGGCAACAGTTACGGTGCTGTATATGAACTGTTGAGTGGTTTTCTTTATCCTCATCCATCTTCTCTGAGCCTGTAACCACTTGTCCCTTTTCTCTACCAGAAACTGTCTGCTGCTAAATGGGTCTTGTATTTCCACTAAATAAAATGTCCCGCTCCCATCATTGAGTGCCAAGGCCCAATGTGAAAGGGGAAATCTATTTAGAACTGCTCAGTTTAGCAGATGCTCTTAACGTTTGTGTTTTAATAGTGCAGTAAAACATAATTGTTAAATGCTTAAGGCCATCAGTGCAACTTATGAATGTGGCTGTTATGCAGCGTCTCATCAGAGTCCGACTAATGGTGGTTATAACTCTCTTAGTGTCAGGTGGAAATCTCCAGTGGTCCTCTGAAAGAGAATAATTGAGATGTGGGCAGCCTTCTTATAGAGCTAATGTGATATAATATTCCCTATACACTACTCTACTGAAGAGTGAGACTATGTAGTAGATCAACGAAGCTTACAGTGCGAAATAACATCAATGATACTCAGCCACACTGAGAAATAGGCTTTTTGCTGCATCAGTCACAATCACAGTCACCTTAAATGTCACTATCAGGGATACAATTAAATAATAACATCTTTACACTTGAGATAAATAATGACAGAAGGAGAAAAAAATATTCTAAAAAGTCAGTTAACCAAAATTACAACATGATATATTTTTTAGTTTTACTTTTACACCTGTGGTGGTGAAGTTTGGGAAATGTAAATTTCAGAGGCAGATACTGTGTCTCAAAATTTTGGCACCTACAGGATATGCAGTTTTCAAGATGGTGGGATTTGTAAACATGGCAGCCCATAGCTCCTTCATTGTCATTCTTTTTTTACGATTTTAGGTGCAACTATTGAAGCATGACAGAATAAAAGTGTCAAAAGGGTTGTTGGATCAGGGGAAGATATCTGAAACTCCTCATCTTTCTATACTTTCCAAAACTGAAAACCTGACAATCATGCTCACCTCCTCTATGGTTTTTAATACTGGACAACTACTTCAGTCACATTATGAATACCTTAGTGGAGAGATTGTCTGTAACTGTGTGCCACTATTCCTGTATGATTCATCATGTCTCGCCCCTCTGTGTGACAGTAGGCTCTTCGCCCCGCCTTTGAGTGTGACAGTTTGGAACAGGTTTAGCCTTTAGACATGTTCTAACTAGTTCATTTGAAGCCTACTGAACCTTTACTGTAGTATTCATTAACATCAGTAGAGGATGTGCAAGGATTATATGAAGTTCAGCAGATCTTGAGGCAATTCTTGCCAATAACATTTATTGAGTTAAGTTAACTCACCTGGGACCTAAAATAAATTAATCCGCCTACTTTTGTTCAATTTCTGGTTGCAGGAAAGCAAAATAAGACTCAGACTAAGTCAGCAATGGGAAATATGGCTTCATCTTTACCTGGCTCCATCATTCTATTGGGCAATCCTGTACGGTGTAACGACAACAAAGCTGAACCTTCTGATCAGTTTTACCATCAATATTGGCTCACTTACCAGCAGAGCTGAGAAACATCAAGTAATAAAATGTTTCAACAGAGACAGTTTTGGTTTTAATATTTGCAGAAAGAAACATCTTTGTGATTTTTTTTGGTTTTCAGTGTCTCCACCATAGAAGATTTGTAAAAGTGTGGTATTATTTTGTGCAGCATGGACTTAAGGTATCTCTAAAACATCATGATTCATTTCACACAATAAGCTATGTTGTACTTTTGCATATTGCTTTATTATCAGAAACACATAGTGTTGAGGAGAGTAAGAGCCTGGCTACATGAGTGCATCACCTCAGTCATGCTAGTTTGTATTTCAGAGTTTCAGGGCATGTTGCCATCTTTTGTTAGCATGCTTTTAGCCAGTCAGATTGTATGTTGCCCATGTGTTCGTGCTGGTTGTGTGTGTATGAGGCCGTATTTCCCGTCCCTCTGGCGTCTTCTCTGCTCATTAGAAGAAAATGGGATTACATAATTAAGTCTTTCATCAGCAGCAAACGACAGCCAGGGTTTTTGCTCCTTCCCCTCCTGGACTGTTAATTTATTATCAATTTACACTTCAATAGAGATGCCAGAATAGTTTGGAAAAATACTGTGTTTCATAATAATGTAAGCTTATCCATTTTCTTATTACTCCAAAAAGCATATAGCCCTCACTAAAGGCCAGCTGCATACAATGTTTCTCTTATATGAAATGTATATAAGTTCTATATTGGATAAGCAGTGATACAGGTGATATTTACACTGCAGTGAGAGAGCAGCTGCACATCAGAAACCCTACATATGTGCACGAGGACAGTATTTGTTATTCATGGGCAGCGAATCAACCAACACCCACTCTCATCTTGTGAAAGGCTAATCAGATGGTGATGGGCTGCCTCATTGCATTCAGATAGGCCTCAAGAGTCTCCTGGTACAAAGGTCGTGACCATGGTGACAAAGGAGGATCAACCAACCGGGTGATTCCTCAGAGGGAAATAGAAAATTGATTAAGTCACTGTGCAAAGATGGTTGCAGATGATGTACAATGTCTGAAGTTAGAGACACAGAAAATACAGTTTTATTGTCTGCCTGTGCAACAAACCCATAGACCAGGTGGCAGTGGTGATACTGCAGACACATAAAGGACAAAAAGACCTGAAATATGAAATCAAGATACAAACCACATATGTTCACAGTTGCAATGACCTTTCCAAACACAAATCCCACAGGAAATCAATAGTGGCCATTTTATCCAATTTATGTAACCTTCATAATACTGCACTCTGACCTCCGATAGTTAAAATTAAAATGTGTGACTACGTCCTTCAACTGCTCCATGTTACTAGAGACAAGTGATGTACAGCAATGATATCGTCAGCTCACAGTTCAGTACAAAAAACAATATTTACAAAAATTGTAATGAAGACAAACTATAACTGTAGAAATTCTTGGATTATTTCTTCCTTCTTGGTATGCAATATGTGATAAAACTGTCTCTAGAGGTTTCACCATTCTTAATTTCTTAGTTGATTCCTGGAAAAAAATGTGGCTCTTGTGTTGCTAAATGCTCCACCTTGTTCACCAGCTACTTGTTATCTTTGTCTGTGCTGGTCTGGTAGCATGGGTTTTTGGGTTTATCACAAATTTTTCACCGAGAACAGCTGCTTGCTGCAGCTGGAAAATGGCACTGATGAGAACAGTGAGACTGAACCAAAACAGTAAAATTACAGGCCAAAACAACATGCTGAAAGATGCTAAAAAGCTTTGTAGAGCTGAGGGGAACTGTAGAGGCAGGTGATATTTCTCTCTCTGAAATGTTAATATGAAGCAGCTTTAAAAATATAATGTCACCCTACCTTTCAAAGCAGTCTGGCAGAACCAACAATTTAATGAGCCCTTGAAAGTTTATGTCCATATTCACTGCAAGGGTCAAAATCCCTGGCTGTGTTGCAACAGCCTTTTTTTTTTTTTTTGGACGAACTGACCAAGCAACAGATTGACTCAACAACAGCTGAACACATGAGTCAAAGCTGAACAACTGATACAAAACATTTTAATGTGTGATCTTTATCAAACTGACTTTATTATGTATTTTTATCTGCACCCTGTATATCCATAGTGAAGAAATCTACACCTGTTAATGGTACATGGTTGAATCTCCAGGCTGGAACCCTGTGAATTATTCATTGGCGTTATCACAAATGTGCAAGTGAAAACTAAAATGAGCAATTCACAGGGCAAGATCCAGGCTGATGACAAACCACCAAATGTCTTTCACAGCATTTGCTCATTATGTGATACTGACCTTCAAAGTGAGAAACTGTTGAAACAAAAGAGCTTCAGTTTAGTTTTTTAGATGACCGCATAAAAGCAGGATGGATGGGTGGACTACTAAATGATAGATAAACCATAAGAGGTACAATAGATGTGTACTCCAACTTGAGCTCAGTCTGAACCTTAAATCTCTGTCCAATTCATCCAAAGCCTGTGGCCTGAGGGACATTTGTGAGCTCAAAAGCCTGAAAATCCAGCTGTTATTCAGTAACAAATTTATGGCAGTAGTCTTGAACAGAGCTATTAGGTAAAAAAAAAATCAGCAATACCTGAATCAAAGGCAGTGGTACTGAGGTTCCCTTCACTGATGTACACAAAAAATCGATTTAACTCGGGCTGCTTGTTCCCACAGTTCAGCCTGAAGCATTTGTGTCTTTGACCCGCACATGTTAGTCACTGATGCAGTTCAGCAACTTGTAGTTTCTCTGCCTGTGAAGTAATACATCAGCAAATAATACAGTGAGAGACAATGGCTCAATCCAAGTTAGTCGTGTGGCCGTGATTTATGGTCTACTGATTAGTTTATTTCAGATTATGAGATGTAAAACTTCAGATAGGAATTATAATAATAAATCTCAACATCTGTCGGATGGATTGCCATGAACCAAACATTATCCTCAACATTACTCTCCTGGATAATGTAATGATCTATATGTTTATATTATGACCACCAGTTTCAATGTTTTCAGCTGGGATTTTGGCATGGCGGATGGTTAAGAATACTACAGTACCCATGACCCTCAGCCACCGTTCAGAGGGAATCAGAGCAGTAATGAATTCAAAACGCTTTGTTTTTGAAGTTGTAAACAAAACACAGCCAAAGCTGCTCAAAAGTAAAACCGCCCTGATTCACTCTGCAGATTGTAAAATCAATTGTCTCATCACCGAGGTCTTTAGCTTTTGCCCGCCATTAGCAGCGTGTATGAATATTATACCTGCTGAGCAGCAGCATGTTGACGTTAGCATCTAGCTCAGATGACTGCTGTGCTTAAATCTGCAGCGCAGAACTTTGCACTTTGCAGTCTGAACGTCTGTTACATTCAAGCCCTTGCCAAATGAGTTCACACAATGCTTATTAAGCCTATCACCGCCAGATAAATCTCTCTGTATTTCACAGTATAGCCTACTGGAGTTTTTCATCTGGTGTTGGGTTTGATATTCCTGCGCTGGCCGGATGAATGCACATTGTGCATGCTCTATGGGCGGGGCATGCACACTTCCGGTTAGCTCTTTGCTAATTTCAATGGGGACAAAATAATTTAATCGTGCAGCTCTTCTAGACTTTCCAAATGTTATCGGACAGAATAGATCAAATTCTGATAGTGAAACGGGTCATTTCACGGAGATTGTGTGACACTCAAAACAATTTATCCGCCGTTTTACTGCTGCAACAGTAGTGACGGACTAGGCTATGGCGGAGCCTATGACGTAAGCATGTGTCAACAGTGTGTTTGTAATTACTCTCACTGCCAGAAGGGGGAGAAAAACGTCCCGCACTCCAGCTTTAAGTACAGCCTCTCAGAGCTGTTAGCATAGCTGTAGAACCTTGTTTCTCACATCGTTGAGTCCTAGTATTCCTCCAGGGAAAATGCCTAATGGGAGCCACAGATCTAATTTTAACATCCTAATTTCTTAATATGCAATTTTGAATATCCATGTGAATTTTTGAAATAATCTGAAATGTGATTCCTCAGAATATCATTGCAAACTAAATTAAAAGAATACTTTTAAAGCTATCCATTTTTGACATCTGATTGCATAATACCACAGCTAAAATTATTACAGTTTATTGACTAATTAAAGACATACTAAAGTAGATTTTTATGTAGTAATCTCTTCTGTACAACGCCTGACAAGTGGAGTAAAGGGAGATCTAAGGGAAACACTAACGAGGCCTTCCCCCTATTTCTTGGGTTTTACTTTCAGCTGGCTTTCAGTAAGCGTGTTCTTAGAAACTCAGTTGTCCCAGCAGACCTGTGGGTCATGTGATGTTGGCTTGGCAGTAGTCTGTGTCTGTTCAGCACCCCTGAGGCAACACAAGAAGCTTTCAAACATTCCCTCCCTCCTGCCTTCCCACTGCCGGCTATCCTTCCCTCCTCTTTTCTGGTTACATCTGCTGGTGTTTTTTTTTGCTGTAATAAAATCATTGAGGACTTGTTACACTTGTACTAACAAGTTAAACACATTTTAATGAATAGGAACGACAACAATAATAGTGTCACTGAGGTTAGTTTGTAGTTTATCAGCAGTTATCCAGTGTAATTTAATACAACCCCCCATTGTGCCTGATATTAATCACATGGCTCATTGATTTATTGATCACTACACTGTCAGTGCAGTCTGATTACTTCCTAGACATTGAGACAACTGCTTGTAAATGCCAAGATTTAATAGAGTAAATTCCGATTTAATAGAGAGTCTTTTCCACTAGTTTATGTAACTCAATGTGATCTGTGATTCAGCATTTCTTTCATCTGCCTTTCTGAAAAAAATAAACACATTCCTGGGGTTTACTTTCCATATTCTAGGACAAATTGGCATCCAGTTTGTCTAGTTGTTTTGTGAACATCCAAAAAACTACAGCTCATATAAAAATTTACCAGTGCAGATACTTGTGCCATTGTAACTTGGTTTTGTCCACATCCATAAAATGCACCAACACAATCTCCTGGCATCATTTTTTCAACTTTTTATCTATAATCTTTGCTGTCTAAAAAATCTGCACCAGGGCTATTCAAGTTCAAGAGGTCCACTGAGCAAATATCCACTGCATCAAAAATCCAGTAAGGGTGCATTAAATAATGATATTTCAGTACAAATCTCCACAACTGTGTACATGAACAGCATATCTATTACAGTAATAGGAGAAGTGACACCAAGTTCGTAAACTTAAGCGGAGACACTGGTGTAAGTGTTCATTACTGAGTCTGCTGCGGTGTGAGTTCTCCACTCTCCATTGTTGAAACTGTTGGTCCGGGTCAGGTTGCAGTGAAATTTTGTTCCTTGTCCTGATTAAATTGTTATTCAGTCCGGATACGGACCGGAGTCCGTCTATTGAGTATATATGGTCTACACTGACTGGTCCTCTCTGTCCTGCTTACAGACATGTCTGAACTAACTGGGACCCCTCGACTTGCCAGTGGGGTTGCCAACGTTTAACCTGCAATGGTCTAAGGCTTATGGGAAATGCTGTTTCTTAAAAGCTGCAACAGTCATATGGCATTAGGTTGTTTTCAAGAGATTACCATCCTTGTTGAAACATATGGAGTTAACAACATCACGCTCTGTTGGGTAGCTTTGTTACATTTTTTTACTACAAAGTGGGATTTTGAATGAAGTTTTCTTACTTCTGGAACACACAGTATGATAAAGTGATCATCTCTCATTATATTTCAGAGGGAAACAAGGTGTGTGTGCCTCTTATACTCACAATATGACAACATAAAAGGCAATATTGAACCCTATATACTTCAGACTGAAGGACTATTAGATACTAGTAGAATGTAAAATAAGCAGAAAAAGAAAAAAGAAAAAGGAAAGAGGAACATAGGGAGGGAGGATGGCGCACTGCAGTTGTTAATTGACGTTGTTTGAAGTGTAGTTGTTAAACAGTTATCAGTGGATGACTCAGAAGAACTGGATGCTGGCCTGCCTTGCTCCTGCAGAACCTTCTTTGCCCTTGTTATTACTGCAGGCAGCAGAGAATAGGAATATTTTAAACTCTGCATTGCCACAAATTTTACTTTAAAAGCTGTGGAATTGCAGGTTTTATGCACCATAGAATGGAGGGAGGGGCTGTTGTTTCATCTGTCTGTACTGTCTGCAGTTTGATTTTATATTGCTTATTGCAAGAGGCTCTGAGTTTCTCAGATAAACTGTTATGTAAAGCTTCACTGATTGAATAGTGTTGTTTTCCAGGAGGGAAGTGTAATGGCGTTTTGTAGTATTAATAGGTAAACTGTATGACAGAGTATGAAAACTTATGTACCAAGTAAGTAACAAAATACAGCACCTTATACACAGGGTTGGACAATCTGTCTGACATGAGTATTCTGCAGTAAATTCAATGTTTGTGGTCGTGTTGTTCGTTACTGTCAGCTCCCTCAGGCTGAACATTTTCTCTCTCTTCCTCATGCTGAGTTGCTGCTGCAACTGCGCTCTTTAAAGAGACTGTTGGAAGCTACTAGAATGACTTCAGTGTTGGCTACAGCTGCAGTCGATCCCCAAAGACTTCCTCTCCAGGGGCACATCATCTTTGCTTTGTCTCCAGAGCACAGCACATACATGCTGGTGATGTGTTATTGTTGCAGACAAGCCATAAACAATCTTTCATCTTAGAGACATTGCACATATCAGGCAGGGGTTACGGCTTCAATAGACCAGGGTTTGTTTTTCCCAAACTTCTTTGTTCGTGACCCCTTAAAATGGAAGACCTTGTGACCCGTGATCACAGGTTATGGCCTTTGTGAATACTGTAGGTGAGTGTGTCTAGCATTTTACAAAGAAAAAGCAAACATTGGAGAAAAGTAAGAAAAAATAACACATTTTTCTGCAACAGTTTTTTTCTTTATTCTGTTGACCCCTCAGATTTATCATCGTTAGGAACCAAGACACAAGGGTATTGGGCTGGGCGTTAAACCTTAATGCTCTTTGGCTACAAACTTGACCAAAAGTTTGCATCAAATACACCGTCAGACTCTTTTATCAGATTAAGTCCTAATTTAAAGTTCTTGTGCAGCTACTTGTGTTAAGAGAACATTAAATATTTGAGAAGTTTGGCTTCTTTTGGTAAATAAAAAAGGATTTTGTAGAAAAACATATTAAAACAAAAAATATCTTAGCCAGCCACACTAAGAGTTTGTTAATACTCAGTGTAGATGTATATTTTATGTTGATTTTTAAAGGATTAGTTTGACATTTTTTGAAATACTTTTTTTATTTTCTTTCTTTCTGAAACCAAAAGTGCCACTCTCATATCTGTCTATCTGATTAACTTTGCCAAGAAATAGTTCAAGCAGACAAACCCTCATGAAACCACAAGTTGCTGCTCTTACATTTCTGTTTATGTACGTATTGAACAAATGAGATACAATGTGTTATTAGTGAGACAGAGCTAGGCTATCTGTTTCCCCTTGCTTTCAGTCTTTATGCTAAGCTAAGCTAATTGTCTTCTGGCTGTTGCTTCATACTTCACAGACAGACAGAGAGTGGTACCGATCTTCTTATCTAACTCTCGCCAAGACAGCAACTATTGTATTTTTTAAAATGTAAACATATTCCTTTAAGGTGAAAGCACTGCAATTGGTGTTTGGAGAGTATCAAGGAGAGGGTTGCTAATCTAAACTGGTTTATTCACATATACATGCTTTATGTATAAAAGTATAATATGAATATAGATTGTCAAATGCTCACTGAAACACAGATACTAATGATCCTTTCCCTGCTGAGTTTGTTTTTGCCCATTTGTATTGCTCACAGCCTTTTCCTCGGTGCAGCATGTCTCTTTCAGCAAGAGAAACAAGGGCAGCATTACAGTGACAGAAGTGTCGAGGAAAAAAGGCAGGGTGGCCTGCTGATAGACTCACAATTTTTTGTGCTTCGTCTTGTTCTCTTCTCTTCTCTTCTCTTCTCTTCTCTTCTCTTCTCTTCTCTTCTCTTCTCTTCTTTTCTCTTCTCTTCTCTTCTCTTCTCTTCTCTTTTCTTCTCTTCTTGTCTCTTCTCTTCTCTTCTCTTCTCTTAGTAAATATGATGAAAGGGAAGGCAATGGAGACATGAATAAAAAGTAGTGATGAAAGAGGGTTTGAAAGAGAGCAGGAGGAAGGGAGAATGACACAGGATGGCAGAGTGGAAGGTGTGATGGTGAAATAAAAAGTGTTGAAATGGCAATCAATTCAATAGGAAAGTAGATATTTTAAACGATAGACCAACAAGACTTCTTCTTAGTTAGTTAGTGTGGTGACTGGTTCATTGATTTGGACAGATCTTTTAAAAAAATACCAAGTTTTTTACTTATGTAATGATTATCTCCTAAATTTCACATCAGATCAACATGACGTAACATGTAACACGTTCTGCAGCAACAAATGTCTGGTTTTAACATTAGTTTGAGTTTACAGATTGTAATCACTAGTGGCCTAAGTGTGAATTTGAATGTAACCTTAGCAGCAGTGGCAGTACCTTCTCTACACACTGACCTATAAAGGCCCATATTGCTGCTCTGCTTGTTAATTAGAGACGTCTGTGTCGCAGCATGGTCGTTTATATGTTGGTTCTACGGTGCGCCACTGTAAATGCCACACTGTGTTTTCAGCATTAGTGCTGAGCCAGATAATGGGTCCTGCAAATGCCAATGCAAAGTGAATGCCAATGGTTCTTTGTGCTTCAGTATTAATTGGCTCTGATCTAGACAGTTTAAAAATGTGCTTACAATTGTTGTTTCCTCCTCAAAGGCACTACACTGCCAGTGTGATAAATCATGCTAACACAAACCCTTTTCTTTGCTTTTCCACAGGATTTGGTATCTGAGTGCACGCTGGCCAAACCCCAACAGCAGCAGTGCAGTGGAGCAGGGAGCTGTCCGCGGTGCTGAATTCATCAGCCAACAGATATCCACATTGCACACTCATGTACTTGGGCCGATCCTGATACCTCCCGTTCCTAGCAGCAACTGATCACCACCTCCACATCCAAAAATGGACGACGATGGACGCTACAGAGACAGCCGCTCAGATTTCATCCGCGGCGCCAAGGACATTGCCAAAGTGGCCAAGAAGCAGGTTGGCAAGAAGGTGGGGCGAGGCATGGACAAAATGACCGACGAGTACACCAAGCGCTCCTATAAGCGCTTTGAGGAGGAAGATGATGAAGATGACTACGCCGGTGTACCAGGTAACGACGGCGGATATTATCGCAATGACAGCCGGGCCAATGATGACGAAGGTCACAGTGACTCCACCGAGGGACACGATGAGGATGATGAGATCTACGAAGGCGAGTACCAAGGCATCCCCAGGGCCGACTCAGGCAAGGATGGCAGCATGGATGGGGTGACGGCCGCCCAGGCACAGCAGTTCAGGGATCTGTCAGCCTACGAAGGTGAGAGGCGGAAAGACCAGGAGGAGCTGGCCCAGCAGTACGAGACCATCCTGCAGGAGTGTGGCCATGGGAAGTTCCAGTGGACGCTGTACTTCGTTCTGGGGCTGGCGTTGATGGCGGACGGCGTGGAGATCTTTGTGGTCGGCTTCGTGCTGCCCAGTGCAGAGAAGGACATGTGTCTATCTGAGCCCAACAAGGGAATGCTGGGTAAGATTTCCGGATATCACTCTCTTGCTTCCAAACAGAACAGAAATAGACACTTCTTTGTATTTATTCAAAGTGGGAAAACCTTTATAAAACAATTATGAACTCATGGGAGGAAGGATTACACACATGAAAACTCCCCAGTACCAACACAGTCTTGTATGTTTTTGACCACCATCTTCTTTGCCCTTTCTCTGTTTATTTTCGTCTCTATGACTCCTTTGGGAGTTTACGCCACAGCTTCACATTTTATCTCTGTCTTATCTTAGCCGTTACCTTCGCAGCTGATCCCTCAGTAATTGCTTTTCTACAGCCTGGTTGGCAGAGGAACTACAGCTATTTAAGATTCAACTGCCCGTGCAGCTTCTGAACGGCAGTGGAATGTTAAATCGAACCCTCAGCCATTATAAACACAATGTTCTCTGCTTCAGTTCAGCTGTAGACTGTGTGTGTGTGTGTGTGTGTGTGTGTGTGTGAAGGTGATTTTAGACAGTTTTTTGATATATGCTCATGTAATCCATTTGTCTACCTCTTGTTTGCCTCCTCATAGTTTATGCATGTGTGTCACTGTGTCTTTGTGTGTTTTTGTATGCTGTAAAGAACTCA
Organism: Thunnus maccoyii; assembly: GCF_910596095.1. Classification (NCBI taxonomy): domain Eukaryota; kingdom Metazoa; phylum Chordata; class Actinopteri; order Scombriformes; family Scombridae; genus Thunnus; species Thunnus maccoyii. Next base: position 8,235,930 of record NC_056542.1, read on the forward strand.
TGATCATTTCCTGTCCTGAGGGCTAATGTCCAATCAGAGTCCAAACCTGCCTCGTCATCTGTCATTGGCTGCCCAGCAAGGACACCGTGAACAAGGGTCAGAGTTATCCTGAGGGTATATTTTTCAAGTCTGCCAGATATACTTCCATATAGAGATACAATACACAAAGAGCTAAGAATTTGTTTTATTCCCGCGGATGAAATATAAAGATATTTCTGTGCAGCATCATTAGAGCTTGCAAGTGCAAAATAAATGACAAAAATTTATGTAAAACAAGAAAAATGCATGCTACATTTACAGCATGCAAAGTTCACACCCACTCACTGCAGCTTGTTGGAAGCAATTTTGGAAAATGTAGGAAATATGTCTCACAAAGTGAAATATAATTATGAAATGCCTCCTTAATACAAATAGATAAATCTGTAAATATCACTTTACTCAGGTTTTATATATAGCTAAATCCAAAATACTGATAAATTATATTGATTCAGGTACAGATTTATTTTAGCTGCACTAAAATACTGATTCAAACTTAAAAAATAGAAGTAGATAAATGAACTGTTGACCTAAATGAATCCAAATATTAGTGACATAAACTCTACCATAGCTTGACATAGATTCAGTTCAGTTGCATTATTTAATTCTGATGAATGAAATGAGCGCTAATTACATAATTTCCAGTGCACTGACAGGATTTTGACTGTGCTGCTGCCATGCTGATGTACATTGTTACCCTGCAGATGGAGGATGGCTGAGTATTGACTGTATGTACCATTTATAAATGAACATAATGGATTCAATACTTGCTCTGGCTGAAGAAATATTGTTGAATAACACTTACCTAACTGTGGCCTCTATGCGACCTTAACTATTCTCTGCCAGATCAATTCAGATTGATTCTTTTTTCAAGAGGTCACAGTTTGTATTTGCAGTTTTTTACAAGGTTTTGATTTAGATTTTTTTCTAAACTTTGAAAAAGAAGTTTTCCTGATCAAGAACAGTATGTTCTTTTTCAGCTCTAATACGACTGTCACAACTGTGAGTGAGTCAGTGAAGCAGTTCATTCCAGTTTCCTGTCTGATTATTTGGAGCTGTTCCAGTAACAACATACAACAACATACGCACCCTTGCAAGAAAACAGGAATACACGCAGGCACACAGTTACATTTGGCGGGCATCCATTCTTTTAATTGGGTACTGGGTTGTGTGATTTTCACCATGGTCCGTACACAGGACAAGGTATGGATTGCAGTGCTGACAGCCTGTGTGTGGTTGCATGTTGTTGTATGTTGGTCTGCTCAAATGTCCATAACAAGTTGCATGTGTACAGTATGTCATTATGTGTGAGTGTGACAGTGTTTGTGTCCATTACAGTGGTGACAAAGAAAGTAAAAGCAGCAGCAGGAGTAACAATAACACTGTGGAGAAATACTAAATTACAAGTAAAAGTCCATTCAGATTTTTATTTAAGTAAAAAAATAAGTATTAGCTGTAAAATGTAAAAAAGAAAATCATCCAAAAGCACTAATTGTGAAAAAGTATAGAGTTTATTTTCACTATCTGGGTGAAAATGCTGTATCTTAAATTTGGGGGATTTTCTTATTTTCAGAAAGGAAATGAAACAAACTTATGGCTAGATATGAGGAATGAAGGACATAGAAAAGGAATAAAGGAAGAAAAGAAAGGGAGCGAAAGAAATAAGGACAGAAAGAACTAAGAAAAGGACAGACATTTTGGAAAAAAGATAAAGTAACGAAAGAAGGAAAGGTTGCAGGAAGAAAATAAGGATGAAAAATAGAAAAAACATTAAGAAAGTAGGAAAAAGGCAGTAAGGGAAGGAATGAAGACATGAAGGGAGGATAGAAAGAAAACATTGTGTTATTGACTTTGTATGAACTTCTATTACTTTTTTTAAATGAAGGGAAAAAAGCATCCACACACTTAAACCTGCACAGGAATCTTTTTAATCAGCAAGCTTTTGGTCAGAGACCTTCTTCAAGGCATTAACAGGTAGCATTCAGTCTTCAAGGTAACTGCAGCTGCCAGATAAATGGTGGAATATAAAGTACAATATCCCTCCCTGAAATGTAGTGGTCGATTGACAGAAAATTAATCGTCAACTGTTTGATATTCTATTAAGTCATATTAAGTCATTTTTTGAGAAAAAAATGCAAAAAATCTCCTGTTCCAGCTTCTTAAATATGAATATTTTCTGGTTTCATACGTTGTCCATGATAATAAACTGAATATTTTTGGGTTGTGGACAGTGATCGACATTTTTAACAATTTTTCTTGACATTTTATAGATCAGATGACATATTGATTAATTGGGAAAATAATTGACTGATGAATTTATAATAAAAAGAATAGTTAGTTGTAGTAGAAAATAGAAACAGTATAGTACAACTACCTCGTGTTTGTACTCTGTACTTGAGTAAAAATACTTAATTACTCACATTTCTCCCTCCCTCCTCTCTCTCTGGCTGGGTTTGTGTCATGCCAGGGGGGAGCCAGTAGGGAGACGCGAGTGTCCCTGATTCTCTTCCCTTTTCCTGGTTACGCAACATGCCTGACTCATCCTAGAGAGCCTCCTTTGCTCAGTCTGCTCTGCATCCCATGATTCCTAGTGTCCTCTCCCTCAACCCCCCACCACCACTCTCCTTCTCATCACGGTCCAAATAGAGCTTCCTCTGCTGTCATAGTGCCAGTTAACCTGACGCACTGTGGTGGACTGATATCATGTGTGTATGTGCATTTATATGTACTGTATATGCAGTGTGCGACAGCGAGCGTCTGCATGTGTGAGCAGTAATCGTCTGTGCAATATTAACCCTCTTACAGCAGGAAACAATTTTTATTCAGAGAGAATAATTCAGAGGCAGAAACATGTCACTGCTAGTTTGACAAAACGCCGCCACACACAAAAACTCATCATCTCTGCAATTCTGACATGAACCCTTTGCATTTTTGACATTGTCAGACGTGTTGTAAGTGCATATCATGAATCACATATTCATGTTTCCAGCAACACAAATATTTAAAATTATGAAAGAATAAGGCTTTCAAATGACAGCAGTGATGTTCCTGATGCAGTGTTTTTGCATGTTTTTGCATGAGGACACACTTTCACAGGGTAGCAGAGAAGCACAGAGTGGTTGTCATTGATTTGCCCTTGTTGTGAAGCTGCAGAGCTTGAATCTGCAGCGTAGTTGGTTTGTCATAATGGTAAGAAGAAACTGGGGTTTGTTACGTACAGCAGCTCTGCCACACTGGAAGCACTGGACAAGTGCTGGATAAGCACAAGTACTTTTAATGTCAAGTAGATTTCACACTGTTGAGCCAGTTGCCTTTAGTGCACTCTTCCTGCTGGGACAATTTTACAGATGAAGGGAAAAAATATCTGGTATTTATGCCTCCCACTGCATAAAAGTTATCTTGATATTTTCAGCCATACCTCTCTAAGATATACCCTTTAGAAGTTTGAAGCTGTAACCTTTACCGCTTGTATGGCCTCCTCTAATCATTGTGGCTACACCCCCATTAGCCTGTTTTTTTTTGAGAGATCTATTGCACTGTTTTTTTTTCCTGAGGCTGTATCATAATGTCTCTTTGGACTTTTGATGAACATGGACTCAAGAACTGAGATCAAGGACAAGGAGAGACAGAATGGATGTCAGTGTCTGTTTGATTTATTGCCTCTTGTGGGAGATGCTGGCAGAGGAAACTGTAGGAAAACCAGGTTGGATATTGCAGCCTGATAGATATAATGGACTATTTTTAGCAACAAAAATTTAGTACACATTATTTTAGATGGAAATGAGTGCGTCAGAAAGGAATTAAGCTTGCATAACAGTATTCAGCTAACATCTAGAATAAATATACAAGCTATCAGGCAACAGATGGTTTAATTTAGAGTTTTGATAGAAATGTCAAACATAGGGCTGTGACTTAAAGGGCCTTATTATTATTACATTTTTTTTAAAAATTTCCTGTGTGTTTGATCAGGACTTTTAAAATAATAATGCCATAATTTGGATTTCTTTGGGGAAAATCTAAAAAAAATAATCAACTGCACATTTTCCTTTTCATTTAATTTTCTTTTTTGGGCATAAGCTGATACTCTTATAGACAGTAACACATTAATAAAGCTTGTCACTAAAATACATTCCTAGATCTACACTCTATGCTACCAATAAGCACCCTTATAATACATGCATTAAAATACCACATAAACAAGAACTACAAAGAAATAGTAATATTGCTTACTTTAAAATTAGAAGCACAAACAACATGGAGTCTTTAAAAATGTTCCAACACTGAAGGTGGATCAAGCATGATGATGTTTCTGTCCTTGTGCCAAATAGAGCTATACTGTATGTATGTTATTTCCACCCTTTGGAGGTGTGTTTATCAGCTGCTGCATCATTGCAGCACTCATTGTCACAGGTTTAGATCGCTGCTGTAGAGCGCGTACATCATTTGTTTTTTTTTCAGCTCTCAGTGGTAAGCAGTAAGGAGTGTGATGGCTGACTGGCTAAGTCAACTGATGAGAGCCTGCATTTTCCTCCAGTGCTGGAGAGCCTCAGCCCCCGGCTCATTCAAAAAGCCCTGTGCGCTCTAGCAGGAAGGGGAAAACCGGCTATTAATAGTGGCCCCCTGCCCTGCCCCATCCCTCACCCATGCACACGTACACACAAGCCTGCAGTGGCGCACACATCTTTACATGTTCAACCACACACACACATACACTACCCTGAAGCCTTTGGGAGCTCTGTCACAGCGCAGACTTGCCACCGTCCCCCCTCCCCTTTCTCTTTTTTTTCTCCTTTTTTTTTTTTTGCTCGTTCTCTTCCTCTTTCTCCATCCTCCCCTCCCCCCACTTCCTCTCCAAAGTGCAGAGGTGCTCAGCTGTCTGGGTCCTTGTGCTTCTCCTCTCTCTTGTCCTTTCACTCTTTCTCATCTCTCTTTCTCTGTACCATACATTTTGTCTCAGCTCTATCTGGAAAAAAAAAAACCTTTTACAGTACGTCATAATAGCGGAAAAAAATTCTAGCTGTTCTGTGATATTGCATATTCCCTACACCTTACTGTTAGGCGTTTTAATTAATTGGAAGTCACAGTGAATAAATATGAAACTAAAATTGATAGTGATGGGCAATTAAAAGCCTTACAGCCTTATGAAAACATCTCATATCAAAAGCCAGAAAAGCATTGCAATAGAAACAACATTACAACCAAGCTCTAGCAAGAGAAAATCTGTGTGAAATTGCCAAAGAAATATAACATGAAGAAATGGTTGGCAGCTTACTACTGCTGATGATTTAACATCCAAAAAAGCTGATGAGAGCAGGCTCACTGTTGGCAGAATATGTGTCACACTCAAACCTTGTTATGGCCTTTGAAGTCCTTTGTTGCTATTTTCATTACACTGAAAACAGACAAATGCAAATGCCAGGTACACTCAGAGGGAAGCAGCAGATTTTTGGATTACAAAAGCTTGTGGCTGCACCCTATACTAGTGTAGGTACTGTCGTGGAAATTTGTCTGAAAACACTGAACACACATATGAAATAATACACAAAACATTGGGTTGAAGATTAAAAATATTATTGTACAATAAGGAGACAAAGATTTGCATCAGTTCGTCTCAGCGAACAAAAAGCAAACATAATCTTTTATAGTTGCAGAAGGAACAAAGAAATGATCTGTGATTGGTCAAATCATACAAACTTATGGATTACAGCCAATGGCAAAGAACCCCGAGGTATACATTTACATGCGCATGTATGTTAGATAAGAGCCACATCTCCCAAAGGCACAGAAAGGGAAGAGCCCCAAGCCATATGTTGCATTTAACCCCTTAACATGTCCTTTTTACTCCAGGACCCAGAATATATATATCTTCTTGGGCATGAAACAGGATGGAGAAGGCCAGTGGAGCCTCTCAACAATAACAAAAGAACATGTCTGTCCAAAAGCACACAGAGAGTCACAGAGAAAATGTAATGATCTCACTTCACATTTGTATATTAAAATGAGCCTTTGGTCTTTCATTACTTTTACAGTACTCTTTTTGTAAGTCTATTTTGATATACAATACCTATAATACTTACCAATGTACAAAAATGTACACTAAAAGGCATTTCACATCAGACAAATCATTGTGCTACTTTTGTTTGGGCATGCCCCCCCTTTTCTCCCCAACTTAGTTTGCAGTAAATTTGCCATTGCAGCCCTTCTTTTTGATAACTCCCACATTTGGTGTCAAGAAGGTGTCATCAGATGAAAAAAGAAAACAGTACAAGGATCCCTCACCAGCTTATGTTCACCAGCTAGTTTTTAACTTTGTCTGTCTGCTGTTTGGTGCTGGTGCAGGTAGCATACAGTGTTTTTTCAGAGCTTTTTCTCAGAAAACAGCTGCCTGCTGCGGCCGAAAATTACACTGATGATGGTGGTGAAAGTAAACCGAGCTGTAAAACAATGAGCTGAAAGATACCGTAAAGCTCTGTAGAGCTGAGGGGAAGTTCAGAACTGGGTGATAATTCGGGTGTCATCTTTTGCGTACAAGTAGTCATGTGATCCGTTGTTGATATGAAAATACAGTATTTAAGTAATTCTACCTTTTGTTCAGACTGAATCGGTGCAGATTTGTTCCACAGAGGTCACAGATCAGACACTGTTTTGTACCTTTATGGTGAATCATTAAGTACAATTATGTGCCTGTTAACGACATCTGTGAAAAATATACTTTTCAGTGCAAATGTGTACACTTGTGTCTTTACTTTAAAAAAAACTCCAAAACTTCTTGAGTTTCAGTCAAACTGTTGCAATTAAAAAAGGGTAAACTCAGGCATTCATCACTTAATCTCTGTGTAATTATCCTAATTGCTGTTATTTAGTGGCCAGATTGCAAAGTCACAAACTGCTATACCTTTGAATATTGATGGCTGCAAGATTTGGCTTTCACTCAGGCTTTGTACTTAGACTCATAATCAATTATTTTGCCCCTCAGATAAATAGAGATGAATTGGCACACAGTTTATCTTTGAGCCAAATGCAGCTGCTAATGCATTGTAGCTCGTCAAACAGATCGACGGGCCTGAGCCAGCTGAAGGTGAGACAGAGAGGGAGAGATAGTGATACTGAAAGGTTGACAGGTCAGTACAGCAGTCAGATTCCCAGCCTGCAGCTTAAGTAGTGATACTTATGGTCAACCTGGAAACTGTGATTGTCTATCTGTCTATCTGTCTGTCCTCGGTGTTGCTGCATTGCGGCGAAGGCTATTGAGCCCAGTCATCCTCACTGGCTCGTTGTTGCCACCTCAAAATGTATCGTCAGGAGAAGTGTCTCACAGCTGTCTTTCTGCCCTGTCAGGGTGCGCACACACACACTCACACACACACACACGCTCACACAAAGTGCACATACAGGAAAATAGGAGGACTCACTCATGTGAACTCATACTCACTCATGAATATTGACAAAAAACACACATAGAAGATGTGGGAAAACACAGCTAAGAAACACACACACACACACACACACATGCATCATGGAAACCAACACATGCACACAAAGAATCTCCTACAATCAATCAAAAAAGGGAGTGAAAGTCACCTTCTTCCCCAATTCAGCACTGCAGTGTTTACACAGACAGACAGACAGAGGACGGAAAGAGGGAATGAGTCACACACACACTTTTACAAATGCCTTAAAAGGTCTTTCATCTAAAAGAAAAGGACACCCCTCTTCATATTCTTATCAGTCAAGAACATCCATCCTTGGCCTTTGCTTTTTCTCCCTCAGCATTTTAATTGTAGCTAACACTATCCGGCGTCCAACTTCATCATCCCAGCAGTTAGCTTGTTAAGACTGTGTGATGGATTATCTGAGCTGATCCAACGGCTCTGTTTAAGCCTGTGTGGGCTTCAGCTCTTGTGCTGCGATTACCACTGTGTGGAAACACACAATTGTTGGCGCTTTCAGGTAAATAATGTACAGCAAGCTGGTCATTATAACAAATTAAACAGAGGCATGCAGAATACGACAGATTGGAGTACATTGTCTCACTTTTTATAAAGTAAAGCACATTGACCTGCCCCAAAATTTGCCTTCTTAATAGTAAACCTACAATAATATCAAATAACAATCAGCTTCTAACCATCAGTCAAACAATAAACACTTACAGATTAAACTAAAAGTTCTGTTTAGCTTTCAGATTGACAGTTCATTCTTGACTTTGGAAACAGAAGTTGACAAAACAATCTCAACCACTGGTCTCCTTATTGACTTATTCCATAATTTTCAGCCGTGTTGAATGTATTCAACCATCTTCATCAGCAGAAGGAGTTTACTCAGTTGTCATGGAAACTGTAGATGTTCAAACTTTCCATTATTTTTTAGCACTTGACAGGACATGTCATCAGTTGACAGAACAATTGCAACTCAATTGAGATATGGTTGAAAGCTCCGGAACAAGTGGACCTTGAGTTGAGATTGTTTTGCCAATTGATTAGCCATGCATTTGTCTGTGGTAATGAGGTAGTGATGTCTCATTGGCACAAGATGTTGTCAGTAAAATAGATCTAAAATCAGCAAAATTGACTTGACATCTGTAGTCAAGTAGCGTCCAATCAGGATGGAGTATTTGACAAAGCTGATACACATCTTCATGCTGGACACACTGAGTTCAATTTGCCTGTTCATAAAAATAATATATAATATGATGTTAAATTCTTATCTTAGATCCAGGAAACTGACAAAGTCGTACCAACAGACAAAGATGTCACGAGTGGGCACTGAACACGTGCTCCTTCCTCCTTATTCATTCAGAGTGATCTCACCAATAACTCGTGTCACTGCAGGCTCAGGGAGTGAGAAAGATTGTTGACAGGATGTCAATAAGGCAGCGATTTCAAAACGAGCAACTGGTGCGTGTGTGTGTGTGGGAGCATCATCAGTACCGCAGAGGGAGAGAGAACGCTAGAGAAACAGAGAGAGAGGCTGGCTAGGATAGCGCACGGGATGTGAGTCATGTTAGCGCCTCAAATCACAAGACTGGGTCGACAAAGGTGCTGTTTGTTTCTGTTAGCGGCCTGTCTGCTACGTGGTGGTGATTTTTTGACACGGTAGAGAAGCCACTGCTTATTCAGGCTATACTGTCACAGGTTTATCCTACATATATATTTATATATATATATATATAACCCCTATAATTCATGCCTGCCTGATTCCATTCCATTTGCATGTTATCCCAGTACTGTCTAATTCCTCTTGTGACCAGCATGTCCTTAGTCCTTCCTGCCACTCCCCCATCACCTGATCCCTGTACACCTGCCCCCCATCTGCTCATTAGCCCCTCAGTATATATACCTCAGTAGATATTATTTTATAGTTCTGGTATCTTATGAGAAGCACCTTGTAAAGTGCTATACAAATACATAGATATTATATAGTTATTATACTGTATAGTTATTATTATTATTATTATTGTTAATATGAAAGTTGGACCCTACCACTCCTCTGCTGTGGTGGTATACAGTTCAGATGATTTTGCTGTATTTCTCTCTCTCTCTCTCTGGTTTGTGCTCTATGCAAAATATTTCAGTAGTTCAATAACTGAGCAATTAGCGGATTTACTGGGCATTGTAAATCTAATGAGATTGGAAGTGAGGGCTGGAAGTAATATCAACGAGTTTACTGATGAATAATAACTCATTATCATGCCCTCTTGCTCTCTTCCCATCTTCATTATCTCTTCCCATCACATTATCCTGCCATTATTCTCTCGTCTTTCTCCATTAATTCTTCCCTCTTTCTCCCTCCTCTCTCCAGGTCTGATCGTGTACCTGGGTATGATGGTCGGGGCGTTCGTGTGGGGCGGCCTGGCCGACCGGATTGGCCGGCGGCAGACCCTCCTCATCTCCCTCTCCATCAACAGCGTGTTTGCCTTCTTCTCGTCCTTCGTCCAAGGCTACAGCTCTTTCCTCTTCTGCCGCCTGCTCTCTGGTGTGGGGTAAGGAGACAGATGAGTCACGCAGGCAGGCCGAGCGAGCCAGGCCTGGAAATGAGACAGTCACAACCACCGTGATAGATTAGTTCACTTGACAAACAGAGCAATGCCACATATCAGGGGACAGATAAAAACACAGCACTTGTATTACTGTTAAAGGAAAAATATCCCCCTCAGATACAGTACTTGGATGTCTTTGATGTTTAATGCATTTCAGGAGCTATTTTGCAAAGTGTTTGAATGTGCTTTTTGGTGTTCCTATTTTTCTCAAACAGCTTTTTTCTACCGGCAATGCTAGTAATGTCATACACTTAAATCAACAGCCTTCACAGAATAAGCCTGAATGAACTGTTTTGATTAAAGTTGGATGTAAAGGTATACAGTATAAATGTAACTACTGTAGCGAGCCAACTAGTTTGAAATTAATTATTTGTGGCCTCCTTGCATTATGGTCCCTCCAGGCTATTGTCAGTGGATTTCAGCCTGTGTTGTTGAATGCTGATGGCAATGTCAAAATGTCAGTGAAATGGTAGCCCTCACTCTGATTGTCAGGGTCTGACATCGAAACATGATGGTCACCAGATTTTAGTTGTTTCAGATACAGCAGTTAAATATTAGCTTATCCAACTTTAATCCAATATTTTAATATGAGATCATGTTGTTTTGGCTTCATCAGCTATGCAAAATTTTATGTTTTTATATATATTACAAAATAATTCTTCTCAATTATTAAATTATTGTCATGCATACATTTTTGTTTGTAGAAAAAATGTCAACTGGTGCAGTCTGTGTGCAGTTGTTTTTAGCCATGACAGCAGCCCTAGCGGTGTTAATGTCAGTCCAGATGAAAATCTCAACAAATATTGGACAGATGGCAGTTACATTGAATTGCAATGAATTGTATGAATACTAGACAATGAATACTAGTTACTTTGGTGATTCCCTGACTTTTCCATCAATGCCACCATGACAGTTTTGGTTTTGAAAGAAATATCTTGACTATTGGATGGATTGCCATTAAATTTGCTACAGACATTCATTTCCCTCTCTCGATGAACTGCAATAACTGTGGTGATCTCCCGACTTTTCATAGTGTCATCAAATCAGAAATATAATTTGTTCAGTAGAAACACCTGCAAAACTAATAACATTCCCATCAGCCTCAACTGTACATTGTGTTTAGTGCTAATTAACAAATCTTACTATGCTAAAGTTGGCTAAACTAATATGGTGAACATTATACCTGCTTTATATTGGCATTTTAGCATTGTCATGTTAGCATTTAGCTCTAAGTACCACTGTGCCTACTGTACGTGCAGCTTCACAGAGCTGCTAGCATGGCTGTAGACTCTTGATCTGGTTGATAACGCCACTGGGGGCATCAAAGGCAGAAATATTTAAATTCTTCAGATAGTGGCTTTAATGTACAAAGAACAATGACAAAGAAATCTGGCAGTTATTTTTTTTTCTAAATGTACATACTGTATGTAACTGAGAAATTAGAAAACTGCAAAAACTGCAGCTCAGATTTCAGAAAATGCAGCAATCAGGAAAAAAAGCGTTGATTATTCTTTCCTCTCTGCCTCTCTTACTGTCCTCTGCAATAAAAAAAAAAAATCTGCAGGCTGTGAAGCAGTTTCTAAGCCATTCTGGTGAAATGTGCGTGGTGGCCTATTTATTATGGATATTGCTGCCATTTGCAGGGTGGTGAACTTTAAACTTTTCCAAAGTAGTGTCATTGCTTTAGCAGTCACTACCGCTGTGTAACTGCAGAGCTCTGATTCTTAATGTGTTCCCAGCACCGGTATCAGTATCAGATTATAAATTGTTTTGATGGACCATGCACAGAGGCCGTAAAGATGGTGCTATCGATTGCAATCGGCTGGGCCATTATTGGTGACTTTGCGAGCTTAAATTTCCTTCTTAATTAACTGCAAGGCTGCAAAAACCTGTTTCTCATATCTGACACTCTCTTCTGCTGCATTTTTACAAAACTCCTTCTCTTAATTTACTCTCTTTCTTCACAACATTGCCTAATTTGTTTTCTTTCCATTTTTGCCACTATTTTAAATTACTGTTGTCTTTTTTCCTTGCTTTCTGCTTTTCATCTGCTCCTGCTCCTCTCTTTTATCTCACCCACCAACCCTCCTCATGCTCTTCTTTTAATTCTCTTTCCTTTTTCATCGCTGCCTTCCTCTTTCCGCAGTATTGGCGGCTCCATCCCCATTGTGTTCTCCTATTACTCTGAGTTCCTGGCCCAGGAGAAGCGAGGAGAGCATCTGAGCTGGCTCTGCATGTTCTGGATGATCGGTGGTATCTACGCCTCCGCCATGGCCTGGGCCATCATCCCACACTATGGTGAGAAAAACAAACAAGCAGTTAGATTACTCAGTCAGGAAATCATTATCTTTGTCAATATGTACACCAGTCCATCAGTCAGTTAGAAGAACAGCCTGACATCAATTTTATTTTTCATTACAAAATATGAAGAATCTGTGGTTGTTGCCATTTGATGCATCACTATGCAACAAAGAGAACTGGATTAGTGGTTTTAAACCAGGGTCCAGGGATTTACAGGAGGTTTAAATGTCTGGCAAAACAGGTATTAGCTTAATTTCATCCTGTTTCCTCCAGTCTCTAGCAGCTTCCTTAATAAGGTAAGGCATAACAACATTTCAAGTAAACTGCAGCTCTTGCTTTGCTAGAGGAATATCTGGCAATACCAGTCTGAAGGTTTTCACAGCTATACAAGAGTGTAGTTTTAGGGAGGAAAGAGAAGAAGGGGGGACAGTTTCTGCAGGCCTCATTGTCTTCAAAAGGCACCTGCACAAAGATAAGAATATCTGTGTAATGAGCTTCTGTTCATGCACGATTCTGCAACACAACCTCCATCTACTGAGAGTCTGTGTTTTAAAGCAAGTACACTTACTATAGTTTCAAATTTAGGATCTCTGTGACCACATCTTCATCACAGCCATCTGGTCTGGAGTTATAGTCAAGAACGGCTTAGTTTTTTATAGATCTGCTAACAATTAACATTAACCTGCCCTGTTTAGCATTTATAAGAAGTATATAAAGACATAATCAATTGTTTATAACACTCAATAAGATAGTATAACAGATTTATATACATTTTAAGTTTGTATGTATTTGTCAACAATTCTAACTTCCTAACTCCTTTAACTCTGATGAAGCATCTGTATCTGAGTAGCTCATGAAAGACTGAAAGCACAGTGTAACATGGCTGTCCTCATATTTGATGTTTTATGTATAACTACACATGTCCAAATCCTTACAGTGTGTTATAAAGCATTTATTAAGTGTGTATACACTTTTACATATAATTCACGGGCAGATTCCGTCTGTAATTATATTCTTGATCTTGGAAATAGTAATTTGACAAAAAACGTTTTTTCTTCCAGTCACATCTCATGTAAAATAAAGTGTTACCATGCAAAAATAGTTAATATAATGTGTCTCCCCAGTTTTTATATTCTCAATTTTTTGTCAAATCTAGTAATGACTGAGATCATGACAAGTCTGAGTCAGAAAAACTAAATGTTGGCTATACTTCAGTGTTATTTTCAGTATAGTATGCTTTGACAAAGACCAACTGAGGTTAAAGAGTTCAATATATTATCAGTGGAGTGCAAGTTCTTTCTCTGTTTCATTAACTTTCTTTTTGTGTGAAGCACCTACCTAGAATTTTAACATGCATCGAGTTCAATTGAATTCATTTCAACCTTATTGATATTCATCTTTACACAAGTGAAAAGAAAATGAGTCACATTGCAAACAACAGTAAAACAGAGTTAAAAAGAGAACATGCATGACAAATTACCGCATTGCAGTTTTTAATCACTGCACTTCAAGGACATGGATGCAACCAGAGCATTACAGTATCAATAGAGGAAGCTTCTTGAACACAGAATTTAAATCTTGCAGCTGCCCCTTAGCTTCTGTCTGCTCTGACACCTCCCCTCACTCTCCTCATTTAGGCTGGAGTTTCCAGATGGGCTCGGCCTACCAGTTCCACAGCTGGCGTGTCTTTGTGTTGGTGTGTGCCTTCCCCTCTGTGGCAGCCATCTCTGCCCTCACCACCATGCCTGAGAGCCCCCGCTTCTACCTGGAGGTCAGCCTCGTCAGCCCTCACCACACTCAGACCTTGTGGAAATATTATTTTAATACATTTTTGACTTTTTGAATGCATAAATAGCCATGAAAACGGAAAGCATCAGTGCACTTGCAAAGTGGAAGATGCTTTGCTGCAGACAAAGTGCTGCTTACACACTTTTCCAGAATATTTTGAATAAATAAATATGTGCATATAAATATATCCTGGGGCAGGCTAAATAGCTCCATTTGCAAGGTAAAATACATAAAAAATTGCTGAAGTTTTTTTTTTTTCTTTTACAACGCATTTTGAATACTTTCACACTAAAACTAGACAGGAAAGGTAGAGGGATAAAACACTGCTCAATGTTTTTTAAATGATTAAAATTTTTAAATGTTTTCGAAATGTTCAATACATGAAGGAATCAGTTTCAGTCTGTGCAGGTGATTTGTAGTCTAAATGTGTAATCAGTTACAATCCACATCAAGTGAACAAATGTTACTTTTTTCTGCAGTATCTCTATTTGTTTGCTACATAGCCTCATTTAACCATAATTGCTGGTATACACAAACATAAACTCTTACTTCTGTAATCATTTCCTCACTTGTTCCAGCTGTTTTTCACTTTTATGGTTTAACTTTGATGTTTCAAGACCCCTGTTGTCACAGACACTCCCTTTGGTCCTCACTGACATCAGGAAGCATCAGTGAATTGTTTAAGTAAATGAAATGTTTGCAGAGTTACAGAGAACACCTGAAATAGACATATAGAAATTGCAAATTGATAATATGAAAGGATTTTGCTCATTTTTGAACATCTCCATGCAGATTGCTGCATCATGTTTTTAATTTCATCTTTGGACTTTGAATGAATGAAGTGGAGTTTTGATTGAAATGTAATTGGGTTGAATATTTAGTTCAAGTTCAATTCAACTGTCTCTCTTTTTGTGACCAAATTGTTACTGGTTGTTTTTTTCTCTTCAGAGAGTAAAGTGGTTAAGCATGAGAGTATTACATTTGCTCGTGGTTACATAAGATTAGAAAAATAATATAGATGGAAGAAAATAACAATAATAATAACAATTACAAACACAAACATAGACATACAAGTACAGACATATACGTGTATATATCAATATGTATACACACATTGTATATAATGCTGGCACTCTGACAACGAAAGTTATTTAAAGTAAGACTTTAATCCCCCTTCCTTACTCTCCCTTTTTAATTGTCATTCTAACTATATCCATAAGAATACAAATATGGCAGAGTGAGATATCGTTAATAAAATAAAAATTAGGCAAAAATATTAAACAGACAAATCTGGCAGATCTGTGCAGAAGAAGTGAATGAGTAACAGTCTCTGCTTCCTCAACTACTCTGGCTGACATGGCCTTAAGCCTCAAGCACTTACACCACATATCGTATGCTCCAGTGAAACTATATACATGTGAGGAAGGAAATTGCTGGGAAAAAAAAACAGGGTCTGAGGTTTTCGCATCTTGATTAGCCTTCAACTTCAGCTTGATAAAATGAAAAAAAAAATCTAATTGGCAGAATTTCAACAGATTAACATTTTAGGAGTTAATTTCTCCAAACGTGTGTCAAAGTGTTTTGTGGTATTGTCACATCCAGTCGCACTTGTCTTAAATCCCAGCAAGGGGAAGGCGGAAGTCACCAGTCAGTGCACTTTCTCACATCAAGCTGTTGATTAATAATTGAATCAAAACATCACTCAGTCTTACCCCAAACCTGTTAACCAGGAAAACAGAGGCCTTCAGAAACTACAGCAAACCACAGAGAGACATTAAAATACTGAACATGACTTTAGACTTCATCACATGCTGGTATCCTTTCAGCCTCCATGCTGTGTTTTCACATCATATTTCTATAACATAGTGAGTGCTGACTAATATGTAATTGGGAAACGTAATGACACTGTTTTTCTTCTCCAGAATGGGAAACATGATGAGGCGTGGATGATTCTGAAGCAGGTCCATGACACCAACATGAGGGCCAAGGGTTACCCAGAGAGGGTCTTTTCTGTAAGTCTCACTCAAGAATGCCTGTTTATGTCTCAACACTATGTAGGAAATACCATCATCATAGCGGGTGTGTGTGTGTGTGCGTCTGCAGGCTTATCACAGAGCAGCAGATTTTGAGCTCTGTGCTGCATAAATTTGCATATTAAGAAGTTAAAACAGATTTTCTTGAAACTACTATAATCTCTTAATGCTTCAAGCAACAGAGTTGATATTAATACTTAAATACGCTGACATAAAATAATTTTATAACCTCTTCTTACTACATCAATGAGTGAAATTAATTAGCATTACTGGCCATGTTGAATATATCATAGAGTTAATGGTGAGACATTAGGAGCAGATCAGGTGCTTCTCATTATATCATTGTTAATGGGATGGAGCCTGTTTATTATCTCAGTGAGTTGTGTGCCTTTATGGGAGAGCTTATTTCCTATCTGTTGTAAAAAAAAAAATGTAGTGTGTTGATTCATGAATCAATTTTTAATGATATGGAAGGAATATTAATTCTACTTAGAATAAGTAATATTACAAAAAAAACGCTTTGCATATTAAGCAATGAATGAAAACAACTCAATCAATACATTTGTGTGGTAACCTTTTAGGTCCTTTAATTTTATACTAATTTCCCGGAAATTTTCTAAGCAATTTACAAGTATTTAATGATTGCTTTTTATGACTTTTGACATAAAGGGTGGTGCAATTTGGTACAAATTTTAAGTAAAAACAGAAAAAGTCTTAAATTGGTTTAGCTGGTAAGTGCTGATTCATCAAATTTGGGTTCATACATAGTTGTTATTTTTGTTGTTGTTTTTTTCTATCATTTGTACCAAATTGCACCAACCTCTCTGTAAAATGTCCTAAAAATTAACTCTTAAATACCTGCAAATTACATGGAAAATTTCAAGGTAATTAGTATAAAATTAAGGGACCTGTAAAATAAAGTGTCAGCGTTTGTGTTTTGTATGCCTGATATCACATAAATATTAAAAAATTTAAAAAAAAACCCTTGCTTTATATAAATAAATATTAAGAAAACCTTTCTAATAAACATTCTGCAAAGCACTTTCAAGAAAAAACACAATAATCATTAAACACAGCAATTAAATCTAAATATTGAATGATTGTGCTGTTGTTTCCAGGTGACGACCATCAAAACAGTGAAGCAGATGGATGAACTGGTGAACATGGGAGACAACGCTGCCTGGCATCAGAAATGGAGGCAGAAGCTCACTTCACTTTTCCATCAGGTGACAAACCTTGCAGTTTGTTTTTTATTCCACTAATTCTTATTCTGACTCTAAGAGTAGCTGTTCAAATGAAACAGAGGAACAAGGCAGCACACTGAGGGCAGATCAGGACTAATAAGCAATCTGTGGTTGATAGCAAAGCTGCATGCTTGTGTAAAATTGTTATTTTTTCAGAATTACACCCAACTCATTTGTTTCAATTGATAAAAACTGTGCTCTTCAGCTTAATAAATGGGAATATAATTAAGAGCTCGCCAAAAATAAACAAGCATTTTGTGACATTGTAGCACTGGGGTGTAACTACCCTCAAAATATTGTGCACACCATCACAAATTGATATCATAATGAGGGAAATCTGTGTTTTATTATAACCAATATTAAATAATATGCAATATACTGTATAACAGCAGGCAACCAAAAGATGTATTTGTTTTTAAGGAAAACACAAACGCCAGTCAGAGCTCAGATTAAATTTTGCAACATTCTGCTCAGCTCTTTGTCTGTGTATTCAGGTACAAGACAAGAGATTTGTCCCTCAGTTTGTGTGCTTCTGCAGCTGTCTTAGTTTGTTTACCCCATGCCTGGAAAGGGATTCTGGGACATGATGTTTATTTCTTGCAGCCGATGGAAAAAAGGCCAGTGTTTGTTTGCTTTATTTCTGATTCTACAATACATATTTATTATTTTCCGTCCGTGTTTCCCCTTTGTCTTTGTGTGTATGTGTGTTCCTTCAGGTGTGGACTAATTTCCAGGCTGTTTTCTCTCCCGAGTACCGCCGCACCACCTACATGATGATGGCTGTATGGTTCTCAATGTCCTTCAGGTAAGATAAGGTTGAAGAACAGTGCACTACTGCAGGTTTTTCTCTGTCATACTTACACAATTCCACTTAGTCAGGCAATCAGTCAGTGAAAGCAATTTATTTGCTGCAACCAAAAAGAGCTTGCTAGTGATAATCACAGCAGCATACTGCAACAGTCAGCTAGCAGTGGGCGATCTGAATGCAGAGAAAATGCTCATATGTTCTACATAATCTCCTGCCCAAATGACAAGGCTCAGAATAAAATAAGTAAACAACAGAAATCCAAGGAGTGTTGAATTAAGGGCAACTGGACAACTGGTTGCAGTAAGTCCAGTAGATAACCATGACATGGATGACTGAGAATCTTCACAGACATGAACAACAGAAAAGCAGAAGCACAAAAGATGAAGATAAAAGCTTTATGAAATTCACATCCTTTCCTTAACTAAAAGTAGTAATACCACATTTTAGATATACAAGTTAAGTCTTACATAAGTAAAAGTACTTAAGTATTATCAGCAAAACACTTAACATATCAAAAGTAGAAGTACTTGATGAAGCTACCACCAGCAGCTAGTTAGCTTAACTAAGCACAAAGACTGGAAACAGCTGGAAACAGCAAGTCTGGCTCTGCCCAGCGGGTACAAAATCTGCCTAGCAGCATCTCTAAAGTTCACTAATTGACACAATATGTCTTCGTTTCTTCTACTATTACTACTAATTATTGGCTGCAAGCAATAACTTAGTGGAGCGTCAGCTGGTTGCCTAGCAGGCATTCTGAGCCAAGAAATAGTGCAGCACTTAACACCCTGTAAAATGATAAAATGTCGCTTTTACACTTTGGTTTTTATACAGATTAATCAAATGTGATATAACGAGTTCATTAGTAAGGGTTAGAGCAGATTTTATTGACATTAGACAAAAGGCAGGCTAGCTGTTTCCCCGTTTCCAGTCTTTGTGCTAATCTAAGCTAACCGCCTGCTTGATGCAGCCTTAAGTTAAGTTATCATAGTTAGCGTATGAGAGTTTTATCGTACGACAGCGAATAGCTGCCACACCAGAAAAAGATAAATGGATCAGTATCACATTATAACATGAAAGGTTTCTTGTTATAACAAGATCCTGTTTTCACGTTATAACAAGATATTTTCACATCATTACAACATACAAACTTATAACAAGAAACTTTTCTTGTTATAACAATATACCAATATACATTATAACGTGATACGTTTGGTGTTATACATGAAACTTATATGTTATAACATGACATGTTTCACGTTATAACGACATAAGTTGGTCTCAGGCGGAGGTGGAGTCCACGTGATGTACTCTGGCACTCAGACTTATGCAATGAAACTACAGGATGGCTTGATCCTGCACTTTCTCCATCTACTTACGCACAAAATGGTCTGCTGTTCAGTGCTGGTGTGTGGTGTGTGTTAGATAGAGGTGTAGCTCTATCTACGGTTAGAACATGCTGCGGCCATTTCATCCTGTCATGAAGGCTATGGAGAGAGGTCTGTCTTCGTGCACCCCCTGGGTAAGCGCTTCTTAAAAGAAATCAGAAGACAGCAACCTATGCGCTCTTTGGCGCGTGTGTTAGTGCTTGTGGACTCTGGTGGCTCCTCCACTGTCAGCTGAATAATAATGCCCTTCCAGCTGATCAATGAGAAATGAAGCTATCTCCAGAGGGTCGGACTCATTCGTCCTTCTGTACAGCATGCACCATGCATTTTAAAATCCTTCTTAGTGTACGCATACTTATCACAATATCATCCACTGTGCTCAATAACAGCAGAATCTTGCCATGTGTCACCCAAGTATGAAGTAGAACTTAAAACAATTCATGTAAATGAGCCATATTCTTCAATTTATCTGCTCTCCGCACACCGTTTCCTCATTCAAACGTGAGTCTCATGTTGTAACAATATAAGTTACTGTGTTATAACGTTTCACATTTCACATTGTAAGGCATATATAAGATTTGCGCCATAGTGGACAGACAGAAGATGTTGCAAATACAGTATATATGTATTTGAAATATTCATGTACACAGCAACACTGCTCATGTGCCACTTTGTTCATCTTTTCTGAGCAAACTGTTAGATTTGTCTTTTTCTCTCTTCCTCCTCCTCCTCTTCCTCCTCCAGCTACTACGGCCTGACAGTGTGGTTCCCCGACATGATCAAGTACCTGCAGAAACAGGAGTACTCCTCACGCACTAAGGTTTTCGTCAAGGAGAAAGTAGAACATGTCACCTTTAACTTCACCTTGGAAAACCAAGTCCACCGCCAGGGAGAGTACTTCAACGACAAGTGAGTTAGCTGTTTGCTCATCTTAAATTTGTTTGATCATTTTCCTTTTGTTCAAAGAATATGTCAACAGTTTTTAATATTTTCCATATCCTCAATACTTGTTGGATCAATTTATTTTTTTAAGTGTTAATAATTTGAGGTGGACGACAACAAACCAGATGAAAAGCAAATATTTTGCTCTGAATATTTCTTTAATTAGAAAAGACAGTAGACACGTTCATGTTTACAAAGTTTATCTTTGATGAATCATTTGACCTTTTGTCTTTTACCTGAACTCTGCATTTGATTTGAGTTGTTAAAATTCAAACAACAATATGTTAATAAACATCCTAACAGGCAGGAAAGGCATGTCTCTCTATCTCTTTGCATTTTCCTTTTCTATTCATTGCCTATTTGCCTCCGTTCCTTAATTCCCTCATCCTTCTTGTCTAATTGCTTCCAGGTTTATGAACCTGAAAATGAGGTCTATGGTGTTTGAGGACTCGTTGTTTGAGGAGTGTTACTTCGAGGACATCACCTCCAGCAACACCTTCTTCAAGAACTGCACCTTCATCGCCACCCTCTTCTACAACACAGGTAGGAAACTCACACGCGCAAACACAGTTAAAGTCCCCCTCCAGTCAAAAATGTGTTTTTCTTCTTGTTCCTACAGTTGAATTTTTGAGCTTCTCTTGTAGAATGATGTATGTGCAGAGTTTGACACTGGAAGGCTGTTTTCACTTTCATCTGCTGAAAGTGGGAAGTTTCTTTGTGCTCATTGAAAATCCTGTTTCAAGGGGTGGGCCTACGAGCATGATTTGTGACATCACATCTAGTTTGGAAGCCAATCCTGGTCCAATATTCAATTTACACAAGTGTGATGACAAAACTTGAAGTGGACTGAGAAAACTGAGAATGGACTTTACAGTGAAGTAGGAGATATCTTGTGTCAAGCAATTAAACTTCTGAAATTAAATATATTTGTATATTTATAGATTCTGGAATTTCTAATGAGGGAGAAGGAGGAGATGTAATTTTAAGGATTTTAACAAGATAATTGTACGTTATTTGGTGGAAAAAACACATCAGGCACAAATAATTATTCCAAGTAGAGTATTTCATGTACATCTTAAAACATGTCTGGAGGGGATCTTTAAGTAGTGTTAAATAGAAAGGTGGGAGCCAGTGAACACCATTAGGCAACAAATTATAACCAACATTGTTACAACACAGCTCAACGAGGGACAAACAAGGGGATAACACACATGAGTTGGAACTGGGAAATGTTTATTTTTATGGCAAGTAGATTGCACTTCTGTAGCACTTTTCTACCTAATTGGACAAAGCAATTTACAATTTTGCCTCTCATTCACCCATTCACACACACACTCACACACACACACTCACACAAACACTCTCACACCAACGGTGGTGGAGCTGCCATGCAGTCCTGGCTATCGGGAGCAACTTGGGGTTCAGTGCCTTGCTCAAGGACATTTTGACTCCTGCAGGGAGAGGTCATGAAGTAAGGGAATGCTGTCCGCAGAGGATCATCAGAAAAGACTGAGTTTATGTATTTTGCTCTTAAGATAAACAATTTTCCAGACTTGGCATCACTTGAAATTTTAGTAATACCTAAAAAATAGTGAATAAAATCTATTGTAAAAATTAAAATGTGTTGTAATGTGTTGCTGTGTTTAGGTGCCTCAGGTGATCCCATCTTTCTTTCTCTCTGTCCCTTTTCTCTCTATGCTATTAATAGAGCTTTCACAGATCTCTTTATAAATAACTTCCTTTTATAAGCAGCTGTTGGCACATTTTCACTCCTCTGTGTTTGCTGTCCACAAATGCAATTTTATTAAGAAAATATGTGAGTTCAGTGGTGTCTATTGAATTTCCATCTATTACACCTTCCAGTAAACATATTATTGCCAGTCCTTTAAAATCTATTAGAATCCAATACAATATCCTTGGTGATCTTTTTGTATCATATAATGTTCAGCTTTAGTGCACAGTGTGTTCTCCAACATTTCTTTCCTTTTACTTACATGTAAAACAGCAGCAAAATTTGTTCCAACTGTTTGTCAAAATGGCTCAATTACTTTCTTTTTTCCCCTCCACTGAGTGACTGGCACCACACCAAATGCAGCATTGCAGAGCTGCAATGTCTCCTAGCAACCCAGACTGAATCATCTTTTTTCCCCCTCTTTAAAATTGCAGCACTGTCTCTCATCTCAAACTACACAATTGATTTTTCCCCACTGCAATGACACAAAAGATGTATCTTTGTACATTTTAGAAAAAGGACAGTATCCACTATACATTCAGCAGCTGTGTCCATACAGCCAAAGCTTCCTTTTGCTTTGTTAGTTGTTTGCAGTCTTTACACCTTGTAACTGCTATCAGTGCCGGCCAGGAGTTCCTCATTAGCATGTGAATTAAACTTGTTTGTTTATTAGGACTTAATCTCTCTTTGAGCTCCCTGTTCAGAACTTTAGGCTGCTTGATAGTTGCCATGGTGCACCTTATTATCACAATGCAGCATGATGGGAATAAACCACATGACGAATGCAGTTGGGCTGCACAGGTGTGACATCATGTTAGTCTGTACTGTATGTACTGATCCAGAGGTAATAAAGGGCTGTTCTTTACAGTTTATCAAATTATAGTGTTATTACTGCAAGATGTAAGTAAGTGAGAAGATGGTATTCATATTCACCTTTACTGCAATAGCGTGACTCTTGGCAGATTATATTGAGCCTCAGATAAAATAAAATAATTAAAATAATAAAATACCTGCAGAGCTGCATGAAATCATTTGAGATATTGAAGGTGCAAAGAAGCTCAAATGATCACTTGGTCACTTCTCTGCCAACCAAAAGTGAGAATTTATTAACTTATTAGTGTCAACTCAGTCAACTAGTGCCAAGTGTATTTATAAAGCATGAAAACCACCAAAAAATCCACTAACACAAGAATCCTTTTGCATGAAACAAATGGGTGAAACCTCAGGAGGAGCAATAGACAAGGGGGATACAATAACTACCATGTACAGAGTATACATAAGTATAGTTGTAGAATTAATTGAAGAGCTTCAGGCAAAGTTTAAATAGCCTATATATTTAAATATTTATGGCTAAAAAAATGGTATCCTAAAAAAGCAGTCAGTATATTTTCCAAAGAAAGCTGGATTTACTACAATATAAATACAGTACCTTAGTTGTCAGTACATTTTGAGGCTGTACTTTGCAATGTTGCTGGACTGCACTTTTATTGAAAGGTGTTTCTAATATTTTCTCAACCTAATTTACATACAGTATGTGGAGGAGCAAACATATTAGCAATGCCTTAATATACTGAAATCCTATCCTTAACTAAACAACAAGCTGCAGCCTCAAAACATACTACACCTATCATCAACATTTAAATGTGTAAAAAGTTTGGATTTGGTAACTATGGTATCAAATGACAGTATAGAAGAGTTTTGGCTCTTTTGGTCACTCAGTGTAGTTGTTAGGTTTATATAGCATTTATTATGACGGACAAAAAGCTCAATTTTGATCTTTTCAGACCACAAAACCTTCTTTTTTCACAACTTCCTTACAGCAAACTAGAGTCTAGATGTCATGTGAGTCTCTTTCAACAGCTGTTAAGCTGCGACTGAAGTTGAAGCAACAGTTGCTGTATACACAGTGTCTCCCATCTCAGCCTGAAACCTCGTAGCTCCTCCAGAGTTGCTGTAGGCCTCTGGTGGCCGCTTTCTCCACTGCCCATCTGGCACAGACAGATTTACAGCTGTGCCAATATACTGTCCTTTTTTTTAATAGACCCCACTGCATTCTGAAGGATATTCAGTACACTTTCCCCTGATTGGTACTTTGCAATAAACATTTTCACTGATTTGTTCGGTATGTTCTTTTGTCCTGATTATGTTCTTTGTGGCAGGAATTTGACATACCAGCTGTGTGTAGCCAAAAATCACTTGTCACACCTTGATCACAAACACAGGTGATCTCCATTTAATACATGACGCAACCTCCGTAAACACTTTTATGCAAAAAATATGATTTGGACATGTGGTTGCAAAAATAAGAAAGCCGAGAACGGCTGTGTTTGCAGTTATGTTTAAATGCTGTCATGTCGAGATCACGAGCTTTGTTATCTCCAGTCATTTATATGAAGAGTTGAAGTCCTGTGCGTAAAGGTTGCCACTCCCTTGCTTAAAGTTCATTTCTCGAAATGGTCTCTGTCTCAGCGGGAGATAAAGACTATCCGGACGATGCAAGCAGCGTTAATATACAGTATGTCCGTATTTGCCTGACCTTGAAATGCGCTTTGCTCATCCTTTTGGTGTTTTCGTTTCTAGCAGCGAAGAATGTAAAGTGTCAGCGCGACTGAATATGTTTCAAAGGTATGCGCATGTATCACATAGGCAACTTGACTTACAACACACCAATCTCATCTTATCATGCAAAAACATTCTACATAGGCACAAAGTATTAAAGATGTCGTACATTACATATTGTATTCAGTGCAGCTTAAATGTGAAACAGGAAATTCAATTCAAGCTCCTGGCGGACGCTGTCCATGGTGCTGATATATCTGTATGCACTACTGTAACATATAGAGGTGTCTTGTAATCCTATGAGGGACATAAAAAGTAGAACTAAAAAACTATAACAACAGAATTCATAAAATCACACATGAGTGGAGTGGATTTTGAACACAAAGCTGCACACTTTTTTCGTATTCTCAGCTACTTTGTCACACAGCGTGACTGGAAACGGTAGACTTTAAGTTCCTTTTATTTACACGACGAGTCGAAGAAGCCTAGTGCATTACATCAACAAGGAGTTGATGGCATTTTAGGCATTTTCCACTAGGTGTTTTTTTTCTCAATGATTGTAACACTCCTGACGTCACACACACATGCCGTCATTTCGATTTAAAACTCTATGACGCAACAGCCCTTTGATGTTTGAGGATGGAAGCGTTACAGCGTTCCAGTTCATTACAGACTGCAGTCTAAGTTTGTGAAAACATACATTTACTCATTTTTCACATTTGTGTTGAGTAGTATAAATCTTTACAACCATACTTGGATAAGAGAAAGAGGAAATACTGTCAACATGTCAATCTCGATAGTAAGTAGTTGGATCGCCAAAGCTGCTGGTCGCCTCTTAATATCTGGTCTGGGGCTTAACTGCCCCACTTCATCCAGGACTAACCTCGCACAACCTGTGCCCCATGGATCACTTCTAGAGGAGTGCGTACTACAAGCCAAGACAGACTTTCAGGTCCGAAGCTACAGTAAACTCAGGTTGTTGTACCAGGAGGCTAGCAACGTTTCTATAGGCTTAGACTGTCTGAGTAATGAAGCTAAGCAAAGGAAAAAAGAACATGACTGCACCTATTCTGTGGTTCACCAGAGTGATTCTGGCAGAAATATGCTTGCACTTCCTCCTCTCTCCTTCTACCTGCTTCACTTTATCTGCCCTGTGAATGAGGGAGACAGGGATGATACCGCAACACTTGAACCAGAGACGCCACAACCTGCTAGCAGATGGTCAGCAGGAATTGCAGCAGTTGTTTCCACAGCCCAAGCAAGCATTGCAGCAGTTAATTCCATGACCAGAGCTGCTGTTGTGTACCTGGACCGTGCAGGAATTTTAACTCTCATCACCAGGACCAGAGATGGAATGGCAATGCTTTTTGCCATTGCTCGAGCAAGAATTGCAGCTGAAACCAGAGCAAGAATTGCAATTGCTTTCCCTAGGGCCCAAGCAGTCATTGCAGCTGTCATTTCCACGGCCCGAGCAGGAATTGTAACTTTTTTCACTATGGCCCAAGCAAGACTTGTGTCCTTTTTGTCCATGGCCCGAGCAGGCATTGCAGCTGTCATTTCCACGGCCCGAGCAGGAATTGTAACTTTTTTCACTATGGCCCAAGCAAGACTTGTGTCCTTTTTGTCCATGGCCCGAGCAAGAATTGCAGCTGAGGCCAGAGCAAGAATTGCAGCTGTTATTCCCAGGGCCCGAGCAGGAATTGTAATGTTTTTCACCATGGCCCAAGCAAGAATTGTGTCCTTTTTGTCCATGACCCGAGCAAGAATTGCAGCTGAGGCCAGAGCAAGAATTGCAGCTGTTATTCCCAGGGCCCGAGCAGCAATTGTAACGTTTTTCACCATGGCCCAAGCAAGAATTGTGTCCTTTTTGTCCATGGCCCGAGCAAGAATTGCAGCTGTTATTCCCAGGGCCCGAGCAGGAATTGTAATGTTTTTCACCATGGCCCAAGCAAGAATTGCAGCTGAGGCCAGAGCAAGAATTGCAGCTGTTATTCCCAGGGCCCGAGCAGCAATTGTAACGTTTTTCACCATGGCCCAAGCAAGAATTGTGTCCTTTTTGTCCATGCCCGGAGCAGGAATTGTAATTTTTTTCAACATGGCCATAGCAAGAATGGTAACTGATTTTTCCATAGCCAGAGTAAGAATGGCATCTGTTTTGTCAACAGCCAGAGCAAGAATTGCAGATGGTTTTTCCATGACCAGAGAAGGAAATGCAGATGTTCTTTCCACGGACAGAGCAAGTATTTCAACTTTCTTTCCCGAGCCCAGCGAAGAAATGGAAGGTTTTTTTCCCAGTGACTATGAATTAGAGCCAGAGGAAGAGGGTCTGTTGGTAATTCTGGGTCGTTGGGTCATTTCAGCTCCTTATACACTCTTTAGATATGTTAGAGCTGCTTATTCCAGGCCCCGTAGAAGAATTGCCCCTGCTTTTTCCAGGGCCCGAGCAAGAGTCACAGCTTTTCTGGCCTGGGCACGAGAAAGCTTTATGCGATGATCTCTTGGAAGAAACTGCAACTATTTTTCCATCAATTGAATAAGGGGAGTAGTGTGAATGAAAATATTGAGAACTGGTTAACTTGTAAATGCAGAAACTCTGGGAGATATAGACGTCTTAAGCAAAGACAAACTTGATCGATCAAGGAGACAATAGTTACATATCGAAGTGCCGGTGTTGACACAATGAAATGTCACATCAAGTCTGAAGGAAAAGAATTGAACCACACTCAGTTATTCAGGCAGGGTCCAGGCAACCTTGTCCCTAGTTACAACATTGCTATAAAATTGTTTACTTTGGCACTGCCTCTATGGCAACAATCATAAAACCAGGTCGGCTTTACAGGGAAGAAGACAGCTGTCTGTCCCTCACCGTCTGCTTGTCTAAGGTGCATTTCATACATGGCACATGAATGGAAATTCCTTCACAAGTAGTACTCCAGTTTCCTCCCACTCTATAAATTACGCTATACTTAAAAAAATAAAAAAATAAAAAATATCTGAAAACCTAAAAATTCATGATTTTTAACTCTGCTAATATTTTTGAATAAATATTTTTAAATAATGGAATTGTCACACTTACAAACTTTCAAATGCACCAGCTCAGGCTGCAGATTATGTTTGATGTGAAGTAGTTTTTCTCTCCATTCATCATTAGAAAGGGCAGCATTGCTGTCACTTATTGTGAGTATAAAAAGGGAAATATCATATGTGTTATGTTGTCATGGCAGAAATGATAATAGGTAAGTGTCTCCCCACTTGTCCCCTTTCATTTACCCTTATCCACCCTGCTTGGCTGCTTTAATAACAATAAGCTGCTGGTAAAGGACCAGTGTGTTGGATTTAGTGGCATTTAGTGATGAGGTAGCAGATTGATACCCTTCCCCTCACCCTCCCCTTCCAAGTATGTAGGAAAACCTACAGTGGCTGTGAAAAACACAAAAGGCCCTCTCTAGAGCCAGTGTTTAGTTTGTCCGTTCTGGGCTACTGTAGAAACATGATGATGCAACATGTCGGCCCCCGTTGAAGAGGACCCGCTCCCTATGTAGATATAAACGGCTCACTCTAAGGTAATGAAAACACAATGATTCTTATTTTCAGGTGATTATACACTAATTAAAACATAATTATGAATATTATATTCCATTTCTGCTAAGTCTGTTCAGCTAGATGCTACAAAATTCTACACAATGGTCCTTTAATAAAATGTAACACTGTCTGGAGGTGTTTCACATTTAAAGCATTACCAAGAAAGGATTATGTCCCCTGAATTGTTGGTAGGCATTTTTTGTATAAAACCTGATTTTCTGAAATAACTAGTTAGACATGGTAGTTGTTGGATAAATGTAGTGGAGTAAAAGGTACAATATTCTCCCTCTGAAATGTATGGTAAAAGGACTACACTTATATAGCGCCTTTCTAGCATTCCGACCACTCAGAGCGCTTTACACTGCATGTCAGCATTCACCCATTCACACACACATTCATACACAGATGGCACTGATGGCCACCATGCAAGGTGCCAATCTGCTCATCAGGAGGGGGATCTAATGCATTCACACACACTCACACTCACTCACTTTGGGGTTCAGTATCTTGCCCAAGGACACTTCGACACGCTGACTGGAGGAGCCAGGAATCAAACCCCCAATCTTCCGATTAGTGGACAACCCGCTCTACTTCCTGAGCTACCGCCGCCCCCTATAAAGTCTCACCAAATGGAAAAACTCCACAGGAATGCATGGTGGAGTTTACT
Source organism: Thunnus maccoyii (assembly GCF_910596095.1). NCBI lineage: Eukaryota > Metazoa > Chordata > Actinopteri > Scombriformes > Scombridae > Thunnus > Thunnus maccoyii. The sequence goes on from NC_056542.1 coordinate 8,265,043, forward strand.
AATGTCATGTTTCAGGATTTATGGGTATTTAAATTCAAGTTTTTCAGTTACCACTCATTACCTGAGCTACAAGCATCCAAAATAATAACAGCAGATTCATCATCACCGAAAAAACTTTGTAGATAGTGGTGGCATTGACTCGTGGAACATCGGATGTGAGTGCACATTTAAACACAGGATCCAAAAGGCCATTCCAACAATGTATAAATTGCAATCAAAAAGAACAGTTGCATAGATGATGGATGGTGGATGATTTTTTTTATACAAAGGAAATATTACACTGAAAATATTACAAATGAAAACACTGGCAGTAAACAGAACTGAATAAATAAAGTAGAGTAGATTCTCATTCTAACTTACATCATTAATGCATCCACAATCTTGGTTATCCTCTGCATCACTACACATAAGAATCTAATATAATGCAATACAAAACATTCAAACAAATCCGTGGAATATTAACAAACAGAATAAAATTTTAAGGGTGAAAAGTCTGTATTTAAACTCACATTCTTTATTTCTTTGTTCATTCACACAACAATGGTTTGGAGGGAAAGGGACTAATTGACTTAGAAGGTGGAGTTTTATAACTTCTTGGGGTGTCTAATCTGGAATGGCAGTCCATGCATTGAGTTAGGTGGTTTGAGGTAAAACTAGGCCTGGAGACTTGTGATTTAACAATCACTATCAGCATCCTTTCTTACCATCCTATCATCACGTTTACTAGTCAACCCCTTTTCCTCTGTTTTAACCCTGCTTCCTTTCTGCCTCCTCTCTCACCACCCTTTGTACCCCCTCCCTCCACCCCCCTCCTTTCTCTCCAGATCTCTTCAAGTATAGGCTGGTGAACTGCAAGCTTATCAACAGCACTTTCCTGCACAACAAAGAGGGCTGCCTGCTCAGTGACGTCAGTGATGAGAATAATGCCTACATGGTCTACTTTGTCAGTTTCCTGGGCACCTTGGCTGTGTTGCCAGGCAACATTGTTTCTGCGCTGCTCATGGACAAGATTGGACGGCTGAGGATGCTAGGTAATATGCTCTGGGCAGCAAGGAGACATGCATATTAATCAGCACCATGTGTATTGAAAGAAAATAAGAATAAGAGTTAAGTTTGTACATCAGCTTCATTAATGGGCTACTTTGCTCATGTGCTGCAGTGCAGCCTCTCAGTTTTCTGCCAGTAGAAGACAGAACTTGTACCACCCAACTCTGTGGGATTGCTGAAAACCTGCTGAAAAAGGAAAGGCATACTATGTTACCACTGCACTAATAAAGTTTAAAAAAATGCAGGATAGGTCAGTGACTCCCCCTGTGACCTTATATTTAGAAGTTTGATGTTTTCCAGCTAATGATATGAGTCTCCACTGATGTCCTTCTTATATCCAAGGACATATAGCCTACATGTTAACACATTTTCTGCAGGTATGAATAAGAGTTCTCTATCTAGCCCTGTGGTGGACTCTGAGTGGAGTGTTTCTCAGTCTACATGATGGGATAGACTCAAGCCATGCATGTGGTCTAAACTTACTTTTTGAGTCGAAAACTCTGAATTTCATGGAATTTATTGAAGTCAGTCTGCAGAATAAGTTTGATAAATTTCAGATCTGCTGATGAGGATTAAGGTTACGTAAAATGAAACTCTATTGAGTTTTATTTTTTTTATATGAATAAGCAAAAGCCATCTATGCTCTCATCTTACACAGAGAAAGTGCAGGGATGTGTCAGTTACAAATCTGATTGCAGAGTAATACATGACACCTCGAGGTTTCAGAGTGGAGGGTCATAGCATATGACATCACCATAATCTATAAAAGTAGATCGAATTCACCTTTAGTTAATCAATTAATACTTTGATATGTACTCTAAAGGTTTGCCATTCGTCCAGGTACCCATGTATTGTAAGTATTAATATACTCCCTCAATACAGGTCCCAAAAATATTCAGTTTTGTCTGCATTGTTTAGTTTTGTCTGTAGAATATTTAATGAGTTGGACAGAGAGAGCACTGAAGGTGTTAAAAAGTAAAAAAAACAAACAAACAAACAAACAAAAAAAAAAACATTACTGATTAATATTCAGTGAAATTATGCAGGATTTCCTTCCTTTCTTCATATGTCACTCTGTCCAATATCTCTCCTTTTTTTTCCCCTTGTCTTATCTCCAGCGGGCTCCAGTGTGATTTCTTGCATCAGCTGTTTCTTCCTGTCCTTTGGCAACAGCGAGTCAGCCATGATTGCTCTGCTCTGCCTGTTCGGGGGAATCAGCATCGCCTCCTGGAATGCCCTGGATGTGCTGACCGTTGAGCTCTACCCATCTGACAAGAGGTAGGCAAATCAGGCATGCCCTGAAATCTGCTTGACACAGTGAAGGCAGGGTCAGTGGTAGTGAATGATGTGTTAAAATCATGTCATAAATGTTGCCCCATCATGATTGGTTGGCTTACTTGGATGGATGACATTGTGGAGGGAAATCATTGGTAGTGCTTATGATGTACAGCATTTAGCTGCCTTGTTGCCATCTAATGGCTTTAGCAGGATGTGCTCTTGCCTGAATGGCAGTGTATGTAAACCCTACTTTGATTTATTCATTGAAATGGAGCCTACCATAAAATAAAATATCACTATTTGTGAGGAATATAATTCAAAATTTTCACCCAAGCAACAACATGTATCATTTATGTTGCCCTTCTGTATTCAGGAGAAACGCTTGAGACTTTTGATTTAAGAGGATGTAGCTCCACCTTGTGGTTGTATGTATTTACTCTATGATACAGTATTTAACCATAGACTGTGTATAAGGGTTATATATTATATATATACTTTATTTATATAGAGTCTATGGTGTAAACATAGAGAAAGTTCTTACCAGACTTTCTCAGTAAGGCTGCACCTGATGTACAAAGTAAAAGATGAATGTATTCTTGTTACTATAATACTCAATTTCTTTTCTCATTTGCTTGTTTTATTCTTCCTAAAGCATGATCAAGCAATAGACAAGGAACTGACTCTGTGCTCTTTATCTGTCCCCTCTCTTTTCTCAGAACTACAGCATTTGGCTTCCTCAACGCCCTCTGTAAATTAGCAGCGGTGTTAGGCATAAGTATTTTCACCTCCTTCGTCGGTATCACCAAGGCTGTGCCCATCCTCTTTGCCTCGGGAGCGTTGGCGGCAGGCAGTTTTTTGGCCCTCAAACTACCAGAAACGCGGGGCCAGGTGCTGCAATAATGTGGCGCCAACAACTTTCCAGGGGGGCAGAAGAGTTTTCGCCACACTGTGAACGAACAGCTCAAGAGCCCTCCAAATTCTACCCTCTAACCCCTTCCCTACAATAACAGAATCAAGTTTTGTGCACATAACACAATGCAGAAGAGCCACACAGATCTGCTGAGCTGTAAATATTTGGTATTGGTGATTATCTGATAGGTACCCCTCCATGCTATAAAGATTAGTGGAGCTGTGATGAACCATGAATAAACCTCTGGCTGATTTGGACAAATTATTGATGATTGCTCAGAATTGGTTTCAGTGAAAATGTGAGGCAAACATAATGTTAAAATGTTCAGTGAGAGTGAGAAACTTGATTTCCCTGGAATATAATAGTACATTTAGATTCGGTACCCCCCAATATTTGTACATACACCTGGGGTTGGAGGTCAGGGGATGGGGGCTCTTGATGGTGAGCCATGCAAATAGACTCATAGAAATGACCACTAGCCATTGTTGCAGAGTTCTCTGTAGTCACCTCCATTCTTCTGAGCAAATTCAACTCACCTCTCAAGTCTTGAGTAGCTACTTTGCCATTGTTGGACATAGATCAAAAATGCAACATTTTATGCCTTGATTTAAAGCATTTTTGACTTTGCGGGGTAAAACCAAGAAACGACTCTCTTGGCTTTCTCTTTAACAAAGACCTGTCCTCATTATGTATCTCCTGAGGTCTTGTGTTGATGTACAGACTAACTGCCATTTTATAGATTATAGAACATTCCAGGTTTGTTTTTGTTATTGTTAGAATGTGACAAGGCGATCAATCGAGCCCCTTTTCCCTTTAAAAACATTGTTTCTGATCACCTCCAAGCAGTCATGAGACCATTCAAATCAGTAAATGGATACGTTTCCTATGCCAAGTGAATATTTTGTGCTGTCATGATTGCCATTTCATCACAACGATTAAGCTATTTGTTAAAATGTACATTTAAAGCACAACCATTTACTAGTGTGAATGTCCCTAACATTTTCTTGACTTGATGAAAATGTTTAGAAGCTCACACTCAATCATCATTTTTCAATCATACTGTACATCCCTTTGTAAGAAATGCCTTTTTAGTACCTCTCCTCCCAGACTTACAGTATGTTTGTCTCTTATAATTGTGTTTTGGAGGGTGTTATGCATGTCAAAAAGTATGTATGTAAATTTATGAAAACTGAGAGTATAACATGTAAACAGCATTTTGGACATGTTGCATTTCCTTATCAGTTAGTCTGGCTTAAGTTGTCGTAATATTTGGACTTTTCCTACCCACAAAAAGGCAGCACAATGCATTTATTCTGCTGTTGCTAACAGCAACTGAATCTTACCACACTCTTCTTAGAGCACACTCCACAGGATGGGTTCAAAAGGGAAATATTCCTTTATTAACTTAAATAATACTATTACATGTGGAAGAAAAACAGGTAATCAAAAGGATAAAAAAAATGTTACACAAAAAAGGCTACACTTTTAGTTTTGATGTTTTAGTGCAGGCGCAAATTGTGTTAAGTGTGTAAGAGATGACAGATAAACTATAATCTAATTGTGTGAACTGAATGTTTATATAAATGTGAGTGTGCTTCTTAGTGCAATATTGAACCTCTGTGCAATATTGAATTTCTGTTTTTTTCATTTTTTTTTTCATCTTTTACCATTTCACATTTGGCAAATTCTGTTTTGATTTGTTAATGGATATGGGGTAGCTGTCTCATAATGTTAACCTGGTTTTTTGCTCTGGGTTTAAGAAAGTCCAGAAAATTAGAGCACAACAACTGTAGAGTAGTTATTCAAATTGTTGGAAAATACTGCACCCAAAATAAAATAGTGGGTTGCAACAGAGTTGTTCTATTTCGTATTTTCCTCATTTGAGATGTGTTTGTCCTTGGAGCACATAACATGTTGAACAATGAGGATTAATTACAGTTGAAAAGGATTATTCTGCTAGTGAGGGTATGCATTTGAAATGCACCGGGACCTTGTGTTAACTTGTGCTTTATTATACAAATGTAGCTAGATATAACATGAGATTCACCGTAGAGAACTCACTGCCAAGGGCTGATTGTCATATGTCCGACACCGATAACAGAGTGTTGGTGAACGCATCGCCACATTCCCCTGATCTAGAAAAATAAGAGTGATATGTTCACAATTGCATGATTAAAGAAAAACAATCATTAACAAACCAGATTTAAAAAAAAAAAAGTTTTTGTCCAAACTGCCATTTTGTAGGATAGCAGCCATACGTAGACTCAAGACAGTTGAATAAATAGACAACCCATTGCACTAAATGTACACAGTTGTACATGCACAATTGTGAAATGCCTTGAGTTCTTCAAGACATATCCTGATGCAGCCTTGCTAGAGATTTAATGAAGAACAAGGTCAGCGTTTAGCAAGAGCACAATGACCAGAACCTACCAAATGACAAGATTGTGAATATGAGTGCAGTTGTGAACATAGTGGCTTCGAGCTTTACCACAGCCCTCTACCAGGAAAATGACCTGCCCCTTACATTTCACCCCTTCCATCTCACACTAATCTGATTCCAAATTTGACATCTGACCTATAATCCATGAGTGTGCCATGAGTACCACCCTTCATTAATTATTGCCAAATATTTTGTATGGCCTGAGTTTACACATTACACCATCAAATCTCTGTTATAGATATGAATATATGTAAATAAAGATAATTATAATGTAACTAATAAGATAGCTCTTCAAACCTTTTGACCCTTAGAAATATACTATTGAAGTCAGGTTTTCAGCCATTGGTCATGTGATATTTAGCAGTTGGGAAACAAGAACAAATGGACTTAATATGTGATGATGAAAACTTTTCATAACTCACCCATGAGCTGGATATCAAGGGTCCAGGTGCCCTTGTTTTAAAACTGCAAGAAATAATGGCTTCAGAAGCCAAATTGGCCACCGAGTCAGAAAGCAAAATTCCCTCTTAAAAGCACATTGATAGATTATAAATGCACATTAACTGTACAAATATAAAAGCTAAGCAGCATATAAAAGTCAGCAGTCCTATTCTCTGTATGTTGTCCTGTATCACCAATGAAATGAACAACGATGTCAAGATAACTGTTGTATTTGTTCAACATGGAATGCTGTTAAAAAGCTAACCTGTCTCAGTGACTCAGTTCAGGCTCCGTTCAAGTCAAGATTGTCTCTCATAGATACATATCTAAGCTTATGTTACAGGGTTTTTTTGTATAATTATTGTTGCCTGAGCAACAGTCAATCGTGAGTGCAAAAAGTTAACAAAGCAATAAGTGTTTGGGTATTTGTCTCTATTCTCTCCTTTGAAGCTATTGGGAATTGGAGCACATTACTATAAGCTGGCCTTGTCCACTAAAATGCTGAGTGTTGGCTTGATGACACAGGACTTAACAGCTAACATTCGTGTGTACTCTCTAAAACAACCCTAGGCCTTGAGGCTTTTGTCAATAAGATTGCATTGCCATTAATTAAATGTAACAAAGAATTTATCACCTTTGTCATTGTACTGTGCTGTAGAAACTGTAGTTGATTGTTTGTAAGTATAGAAACTGTTTGTGGAATCATAAATATAAAAACAAAAGTTATAAAAAAAGAAGTGTAAATGGACAATGCTGTATGTTGTCTTTGATTTTGTGTATTTTGTAAATGAGAATGAAATATAAGTAAATACATCAATGTTAAATACCGGTTATGAATCATAGTTAGCCTAAATGTGACAACATCAGTTCTGTTTAAAGGTGTGTGAGATTTTTTTCTTATATTTTCTCATTGTTGATTTTTGATCGGGTCTGCACTTTGTTGTGCACCTGACCCTTTAGAATCACAATGGATAACAAAGAACCATGAAGAATAAAAGTTATGAAAAGAGAATATTTGTCTTTTTTTAAAAATGTCTATAAATATTGTGGATCATGAACACACTGCAAACTGTATAAAGCCTGCTGCTACTCAAAAAAGACAATGATCTAAGTTGTACCTTTTGTGGGGAGCTCAGATAAACGCTGGTGTATTTATTTTAGGCTTGCCCACATACAAAACAACTGTAGAGTAAAATACCACAATATAATGCTGATCATATCCACCCTCACTTTACATTACTTTGGAAAAATGTGGTTTCACTGAATATGACAGGAATCTCTGCTTGCAGTTTTATGTAATTAATTTGCTTACTATTTGGACCAAATTTTATATTCACAAATCAAAATTCTTAAGCAAAAAGCCAAACTTTTCAGAGCTGATTGTCCATATCAAACAATGCATTTCTTCTATGTCTGAATATACAAACAAAGAAGCTATTAAAACTTATAACTCCTGCAAGCTCCTGTAAGCTTTACAAGATATTAATTAGATTTTATTACAACCTTTAGTCCCCCTGGCGTGTTTGTAGACACAAGTTGTATACATAAGCTGTTGTTCACTTGTTGTGTACGTGTTTGTTTAAATTTGCTGCTGCTGCCAGCTGGAGATGCTGCTAGAAAACTACACAGCGCTTAAAAACTACAAAACCCAACTGTATTACTACTTCCGGTGAGTTTTGCGTAACGTCGTTAGCAAAGGGACGCAACTGACTTCACTTGCAAGGTGAGTAGACAAATCCATCTTCACTTTAGATAACTAAAGTTTTATCACTTATTATTTGGGTCTACTGTTGAATACATGCGTATGTTAATTATTTATGGAGCTGATCAGCGCCGAGGTTCCGTGACATTGTTTCAGTTTGCATGTAGCTTATGTTTATAATGAAAGCTAACGGCTAATGCTAGAAAGCAACCGCCATGTTATTTAATGTAAAGCTAGAAAGTTTAGTTTAGCAAAGGCTTTAACGTTATTAGAAATAGTGTCACCAACTTAAATCCAGCACCGTAATAATGACTCATGCGATTTCTGCCACAGTCACATAGTTAAGGTTGGTATGACGCATCATTATGGTTCAGCGTTCATTCAAAGATGGTTGGTTGGAGTTATGGTAAAGGAAAAGCAAATCGATGGGAAATGGTCATCGATACAGCACCAATGTGTTGATGTTTTACAGTTGTAGCGCAACCACATCTAACTGCATCATTGAGATCCAGTTATAAAATGCTGTACTTGTGTGCATATATAATGAATAAATGACCAACTGTCCAAAACAAAAATGTCTTCACTACACAGTGACATAAATCAGAGAAAAGCAGCAAATCCTCACATTCGAGAAGCTGGAACCAGCAACTGTTTGACATTTTTCTTGATAAATAACTTAAATGTTTAATCTATTATCAGGATTCTTGCAGATTATTTTTCTGTCCATCAGCCGATTGATCAATCATATTTATGATTAATTTCAAGTAGACATTCTCAGAAGTATGTCAGATGTGTACCAAGTAGGACACCTGTAGGCGATTAAAAGTAGACATCAATACAAAAGTCTCTGCATGCAAGATTTAGCATAACATTTTTCACAGCTATTCACAGCTGTTGCTATCTACGAGCTAACCCCCTTCATTAATACACTCGAACGCCTGTTATTAACTAAAGATGGCTGCCAGAACATGAATGTCTCTCATGTAAACTGCACATCACCTAAACTTGTACACATCTGGCTCTCCTAGGTGGTCTCCCGCCACAACTTCTGATGCTGCCCAGTGTCCTCCGCTGTGCTCGGCCCGCCTCCACCAGTCTTGCCTTAACCCGGCCTCTGGCCCACTTCAGACCACACATGGACCCAGACCCCAGCCGACCCGTTGAGAGGACTATCAGAACCAAACTGACCGACTCATTCAAGCCGGACCACTTAGAGGTGCACAATGAGAGCCATATGCACGCCGTGCCCCCCGGTTCTGAATCGCATTTCCGTGTTCTGGTTGTCAGCTCCCAGTTTGAGGGTCTGCCATTGATACAGCGTCACCGTCTGGTTAATGAGGCTTTGAAGGAGGAGTTGAGCAACTGCATTCATGCACTGGCTATCCAGGCAAAGACTCCTGCGCAGTGGGGGAATAACCCCTCCCTGGCTAAGAGTCCACCCTGCATGGGAGGCTCAAGGGGAGATCACACAATGGCGGAGAAACTGAAGGCCGGGCGAGAGTGAAGTGTCAAACTATGAAGCAGTTGTACACTTGCTGTTGGACTGAACTGTGAAGAATGCTGGTGGGTGTTGTAGAAGAGGTATAAAGATGAGTGATTCCTCTTTACACAGTGATATTTGGAGGTATTCTTTAATTTTAATGATACATTCTTGACTTAATGGCACTCAGGACTCTGTTGCAGATTATAATACAGAAATATGTTTCTATAGTTACTCTTATGCGGCACCACTGCTGAACAAATACATTATTATGCTCCTGATCATAGCTCTCAGTCTCTGTCTGAAATGCTAATTTTACTTTCAGAGAAGCCCCTATTGCCTAATAAACAATGGCATTTACTGTGTCATAGAGATGTTTGTGCGTCAGTATGTCTATTTCAGTTCTGATCTGAAAGTATGTCTGTGTGATAGTATCACAGGCCAAAAGTCAAAATGGAAGGTCATGTCTGCATTTCTGCATGTGAATGAAAATAAACAGTGTCCTTAAAAATTGTAAATACATTTTTGGGATTCATGATTGTTGGTCAAACAAGATTACTTAAGTTGGTAAGCAGTTGGTAAGTGGAAAATTATGAGTAGCAGGGATAACACTTGAACCCAGTCATGATGCTCTTTTGTGAAATGCTACAGTAGCAGAATAGTGAAATAAATTAACACAGCAAGATACGGACGGGTGACAAAGTAAAGGAAAAACCAGTACAGGTCTGAATGCTTGACCTCTACAGTGAGGGGATCTGGTGGCTCTGTTATGCTGTGGGGGCATTTTGCTGGCATTGTTTGGGTCACTTTAGAGGGAAGGGTCACTGCAAATCAATACAAATTTGTTCTGAGTGATCACCTTTATCCTATGATGAAACATTTCTATCCTGATGAGAGTGGTCTCTTCCAGGATGACAATGTTCCCATCCATAGAGCATGATGGGTCACTGAATGGTTTGATGAGTATGAAAATGATGTGAATCATATGCTATGACCTTTGCAGTCACCAGATCTCAACCCAGTTGAACAGCTATGGGAGATTTTGGACCGACGTGTTAGACAGCGCTCTCAACCACCATCATCAAAACAACAAATGAGGGAATATCTTTTGGAAGAATGGTGCTCATCCCTCCAGTAGAGTTCAGAAACGTGTAGAATCAATACCAAGGCGCACTAAAGCTGTTCTGGTGGCACATGGTGACCCATGGTGACCCAACACCTTACTGTTTACTTACTGTTACATGTTTTTCTCATTTAATTTGTCACCCGTCTGTATATGAATATGTTAACTTTATTTGACTGAAACCGTGAGGCCAAGTTTCAAGAATCGAGACTGTCCTCCCAAGAAAAATGACGCAATAGGTCAAAATTTTAGTCACAACATATTTAGTCGTTTCATTTGGAGTAGGCCTACAACTTGGAAGAAACAGTTCCCCCAACTTTATTTAACCCAGTCTTCAAGCCTCTACATTGAATGTAACCATCCTTGTAGTTTAGGTTATAATCAAAGCAAAAGTTGATCAAGTCAGTCTCATGGTACGTTCCTTTCTTGGTGACTTCAGGTAACCCTTACCTACTATGTGTAAACCCAGTATGTTACCCAGTTGGTGGAATGTATTAAATTTAATTTTCACTAACATCTTTCTGCAAAGCCCTTAACATCATTATGCTAGTATTGAATATTTTTTTAAAAAGCAGTTGTGTTTTTCTACTTCAAACCATCTCAGATAACAGTATTCTGATATAAATGGTACCAATGGTAACACAAATTGATTTTGCAAAAATCAATTTCAGTGATGTTTGACACAGAGCAATGCCTAATGTAACTCCCATGTGAGATGCCTGTGCTCCTGAGGATAATATCAGTACTACTGGCTCAACACATGAGGGCAGTATGTGAACATATCATGGGACAAAGTGAACTGGGCGGTTGGGCTGATGAATACAAGATGTCTTCATTATTCCCCTGAAAGTTGAACATCCGTTATCGATTCATTTTAAAATTTCTCCTTATGATGGTGCATGTAGTCATACTAAAAGCACAAACTAATGATTAGTAATACAGGATCAATTCCAGGACAAATTTGTGAAAAGTTGAACCACCTAATAATTTATTACCTTAAAAATCTACTTATCAATCTGATAACAAATGCTTTAGTTGACATGACACAAAACACAGAAAAGTAGCCTCTGTAATCAAGAATCAAGGGCCATACAAGTATTTGTCACAATCAACCTATGATCCATTAAATGACTGCCAAATTATATTTATGATTCAGATGACCCTTATTTTGACTTTACTGTGACTGGCTGAGCAAACCAGAGGACAAAAGTACAAAATGTTTGGTAGTTTGCGCTTGTTCCCAGAATGACACACTCTTTACAGTATGTGTGTGCATGTGTATGTGGGTGGGCGTCTATTTCTGTCTTGGGGTTGTATGTGTCACTGTGAAGGTCTTCTTGTCCTTCCCTCAACCCAGATGACGGCCAAGAATCACTCCTCAAGCCTTTGAGAGTGATAAGACAACAAATATACATCAGGAATTATTGGTGGGAGTCTCTATAAACAATGATCTTTTTACCCCAATTATCATTCATCTGCCAGATTAATTTGCCCCAGATATTTTTAAAGAGATTTGTCCACATTCGATGCAACACAAGAATGAGACGACACCAAACAGTCACCGCAGAGGCAAAGAAAACTTTTAATGCTTTGCTGCAATGCTATTCAAAGTTATTGTTAGCTCATAAAGACAGGCCTTCAGTGGAATGCGGTGTCACCTCAAGGTAATGCGTGTTGTCTTCTACAATCATCCTCCGCCTGGAATTGACAGCCTGTCAGGCCTCACAAAAGGCCCCGGTGAGGAGGGTGAACAACTGGTGTCACTGGTTTGGAAAAAGGAAAACAGTAACACAACCACTTTATGACCCTGCTCACCCATTAGAGCCAAAGGCCTAAGGGGGCAAGAAGCAAGGCAGGGCTGGGAAGAAAGCAATAAGCTGGCTGTACTGCCCGGGGACCCGCAGACTGTCTCTGCTGATAAGATTTACGTGTCACAATTCCAGGTGCTGTTATGATGGAGAGGGAAAAGACTTCAAGTCATCTTAGGGTGATGAGGAGGAGTGCAGGGACTTGTCTTGCACTTAAACCACCGGACAGTTTTACATGTGTGAGTAGTACTTCACCTATTTAGTCTGTGGCAGTTATAGCAAAATAACAGGGTCTGTCAGGTCACCTTAATAGACCGTGAATTGTTTTGGCCAAAGGTGGAATGTAACTAATTGCAAGTGCTTTCTCATGTACTCTTACTTTTTTTCAACTATTTTATAAAATCAGTAATTTTGCTTTCACCGAACGAAGTAGTAAACTTTTGGCAAGAAAAGCAGGAATTTCAGAGTAGCCTACAGCTATGCAATTAAGACCTAATCAGAAGAAGACTCCACTTAAGTTTGCTTTAAACCCCACAGGGTTGTCTGTGAGAAAGCTTTCTCACGACGGCCACTACTTTTGAGATCCTCACTTGGAGAGAGGATGTATTCCTACTGAAATGGTTACAATCAGGATGCCACATTTGGCCTTTCACATTGACCCTACGTAACTCTTTGTTGTCTTCAAAAAGGCTGCTTCTCTACTTGAGTAACTTTTTACACAGGTAATCTTCTACTTTAGTAATACTTGTGTCAGTACTTCTACTTAAGAAGGATATTCTTGTAGTTTTTGCATCCTTGAAGTTATGCTAGATTTGTGGAGATCTGTCAGCGTAATGAAAACTGGTAGTTTTAATAGCAGACTGGCCATTTATGTATATATTTTTAATTGAAGCTATCTAATTAAAAAGCCTATATAAAGTTTGTACAAATAAGGTTAATTTGAAAGGAGTATTTTAGGCTAATTAAAGCCCAATTATTGTCATCCCCATTTGCAGAGCATGGACACAATAATGTAATTTGATAAAATACAGTAGTTTTGCAATAAAAATGAGCCTCAGCTTAATATTGGCTTATATTGTTCAGTTTTTAGACATTCTGCCAGAAAAGATGAAACTTGCTGTCGGTGTATTGTGGTGTTGATGTAATGGATTGCATTTTATTAAAAGGTATTTCCTTTTAATTTATCTAGCATTGGTTTAATTGCCCACAGTCACATGCACACACACACACATAGATGTACACTGAAGCTCTTATACCATGTCTAGACTCCAGTGGTGATGGATCTGTCTCCGGGCTCAGGTCTGGCCCATATGGCTTGGAGGGTGCAGCAGGTCAGTGGGAACCCACCTTGGCAGCGCTGCTCCTGCGTCAGAGCCCCGGGACAGATGGTGCCAGGCTGGGCTGGGACCCTGGGCAGGGCAGGGTTCCCGCGATGAACAGCCGCTGATTTACGCTGCGGCTCCGGACCGAGGGCTGTGGTGCAGGGGGCTCCTTCTGCGCAGCTGACCCCTGCTGGTTGCAGGGTCATTCATCGAGAGGGAGGAGGGGGGTGGGGGGGTGGGGTACGACAAATGGGTGTCTGAGAAAGGGTGGTGTGGTCATCCCAGGGGACTGGCTTCATCCTCTGGCCCCCTGGTCAGCTGCAGGATCTGTGCAGCATGTGTGTAGGTAGAGCAGCCTGTTAAACACATTTAATTCAAACCCCCACTAGGAACAACAATCATTACATTTATTGTCTTTAATTATAAACCTGATGGTGTTGTACAATATGGATGATTTGTCATTAGCTGTCAGAAGTAGCACCGTTTGGTCCCTGTAATCTTTATTGTTAATTATAGTATATAGTATATAGCATAGCACAGAATAGTACAATAGCAAAACCATTATAGAAAGCAGCTCAAAATCATCAGTCCCAATTACAATTTAATAAATGAAGAATTGCTTTTAAGAGCTCCCACACTGGTCTAGTGATTAATCTTTAGCTTCATGTTGTAAAAAAAGGCCTCATGTTGAACTTAAGGTGATGGTAATAGGCTATTAAGGCCTTTTAATTGGAAAGCCCCCCCCCCCACCTTCGCCAACTCTCTCTCACACCACACTGCCAACTAATGAAATGAGTGAATAGCCAGCTTGAAAAGGCAGGACAAAAGCAGAGATAGGGAGAAGACAATATCCTTGTGTGGGAGAATTAGTTACACTCAGTAGTCTAAGTATTCAAAGCGCAGCACAAAAAAAGGGGGCTAGAGAGGGATTAAGAGAAAAGTCCACACAGGTGGGTTGCTGGGAGGGAGGAGGGGTCACATGACAGGACGTTACCTCGTTTGATAAACAACAGCCGGGGCCCACAGGAAGGAGGAAGGGAGTTATTTTATAGGCGGAATTAACTGCTTCACCACATCAGGTATTCATTATGGTAAATCTCCCAGGTGTGCTGTACATGCAAGTAAAGTGAAACATCTTAGGAGGTTGGATTTGATGCAAAGCAACTTGGACTGAAAGATTTGCTGTGGACAGTAGACGTGGGAACTGGCAAGGACCTCACAAATTGATTCCAGTCACAGCTGAAGTGTTATTCTTAGAAATGTTGTTTTAAATTAGATTTTTAAAACAACTTTTTGTTTAAAAAAAATACAATAGGCTTAACATCTCATAATTATTGTGCACTGTCACTGGGAAGTGGTGCAATTTTAGGTAAACGTCTGTACCTTGTTTTGGGAGATTGTTGAGGCATTAAAAGTTGCTATTAATAAAAAAATCAAATAAAATTTCAGTAACAGATGCATAACAGCTGTGGCTTGCAGCATGGTAGATAACACACCTATATAACATTAAACTAGGACACCATTTATTTATGGGTATATTTTGTTTCAGTTAGACTGACAACTCTATTAACTACTGATTTGAGAGACAGTCAAGAGTTTAATCCACTCTGGAGAAATTAGATAGTATTAAGTGAAATATAAATTTAAGCTGAACAGTCCCCAGTGTTTCTTAACACTGATGAGACCTGGGTTGATGTAATCACCTGCAGTCCTGCTGAAATACTTTCCTTAAATTAGTTGTGAAAAAAAAATACTTTCAAGAGGTTCAAATGTAGGTAGCTGGTTGTAATTTGTTACTTTACCTTCCTCACAAATGATAGAAGTGAAACAAGTGGTTATGTTATAGAGAAAAAACATAGAATAATCAGGCACATGTTGGAAATGTCAATAAAAGTTAATGATGTAGGGAGATACATTATATTGTATGTTTGCTTTCCGATTAATGACAAAATTACGAGGAGAATTGATGACATCTCAAACAATGGCGTTTTGTTTGTTCAGTGTTTACAAGTCAAACAATTCCCTGAATACACACAGTCATCAGACAGCCCCACTGCAGATCTGGTGATCCTGAGTCTTTTCCAAATGACCAAAAAAGACACCACTGACAAAAGTTTGTGACGAATCAGCTGACAACAAAGTTGAAAAGTGATTTGTCAAAGAAAGTAACATCTGTATCTTCACTGATGTGTGACAGCCTTTGTGTTAATGTGTTTTTTTGTTCCGCCTGCGCAGCTCAGGCAATCACATGATCACCGCAGTAAGTCATGGGAGTTTTTCCTGGGGGTGTTAAGGCATGGGGCTGGTTAGGCTGGTTTTTGGGCCAGAGTGCACAGGCCAAGGCCTTCGCCCTAAGCCCTAAGCCCTGCACACTCAGTTACTGACACGCATGCAGCTCCCCTTCCCTCCCCTCAAGGGCACTAACCAGAGGAGTGTGCATGTCAAGACAGATGGGTCATAGATAAGGCCTTCTCTCTGGGCTCCTTCTATACCCTCTCTAAACTCCCTCTCAACCTTTTTGCTCAACCTCTGTGATCATTCCACTCCTCCTTACTAGCTTTGAACCTGTGCCTCATTCCTATTGCACCCCGTCCATCTCCGCTCGCTGTCAATCACATCATTTTCTGTGCATGCCATGACCCAGTTTGCACACTTTGGCTAGTTACCCTTTGCCTCTAGCAGCTTTCTCCTCATAAACTTCTTTTGACCTCTTATCAACTTTCATTCAACTTCTCCCAATTTTCAACAACCCTCTTTATGTGTAGCTTAGTTGAACATGCTCCATGTTCCCACTCTTGGTATAATGATTCCCCAGAATCTTTCCTCAGCCTCTCCAGGGCTCCCAGTTGCTCATGGCTGAACCTTGACACATGACTTTCTCTGCCTCCCTTTTTTGTCCTTCTTTAGCACTGCGTCTCAAGGAGGATTACATTCACTTAACCCCCTGGAGTACTCGATACCCTATATGATCATGTTTATACCTCATGCACAGCCTGAAGCTATTATCATATCACCATATTATGTTATTGCTTCACCCCTTGGGTATTACTCAGTGCTGATGTTTTTAGTCGAGAGGTTGTAAGTTATTCAAACACCAGTGTTTAGAATATTTTGTGGGATTTGAATGACAGCCAGAATATAGGAACATGCAGCAGACTTATGAAGCATATGATATTCACATAGCTGCTTTTACAGTCACTGCAGAAAGACCCAGCCGCACTCGTAAACCTCAACTCCGACATGTTTATCATCATAAAACCAAAGGGAGAGTTAACAGAGATTGAGCACTTTTATGGCTGAGCTTCAAATATCATAAAAAACAATTGATTAGCACCAGGTTTTCTCGTGCGGTCAGTGGTGTCACTTTGCACCTGCTGTACCCTGGTTTTTCGATGACACATAAATGTTTGTGTTAGTTATTATTTCTCAGTTTTTAGCGATGTAGGGACGGAAACATTGGTCTGTTGATCAGTTGGTTGGTCCATCATTTTGGTTCAGACTGAAATATCTCATACTGAAATATCTCAACAACTATTGGATTGTCTTTTGATAATCTTTTTGGTGTTAAGTGAAATATCTCAAGAGGTATTGAATGGATTGCCATACATAAACATACTGTATATCCATGGTGCCCAGACAATTAAAGTTAATTTTAATTGTCATTATATATTGCAGGATTGCACAATGAAATTCAGTTGCAGCCCCCTCCATGCTACACACATCGACAATGTATTTACAAATATTCAAAATTTTAAATTGGAATAGAATTAAATAATAAATTTGGCTATAAAATAGAACAGTATATACGTATATAAAAGCAGCACTACAGAAGAAATTAATAACAAAAAAAAGAAAACTATATTATATTTACAAGGAATATACAGTTACAGTTACCAGTGGGTTTGTAACTGGATAAGTTTCCACTTAACTAATGATCCCCTGACTTTTCCTCTGATGCCATTAGCAGTTTGACATTTTTAGTTCAGAGTGAAATGTCACCACAACTTTTGGATCATGATGAATTGTAATTAGTTTGTTGATCCCTTGACTTGTGCTTAATGTGCTTAACTAAAGACATTCCCATCAGTCTTGTGTTTAGTGCTAATTAGCATGCTAACAAGCTGAGCTAAAATGGTAACATAGACCTACCTGCTGAACATCAGCATGTTAGCACTCTTAATTTGAGCATGTTAGCATAAGTACAGCCTCACAGAGCTGCTAGTGCGGCTGTAGACATCTAGTCATGTTTCAGTTTGAATCCAAAAGAAAATTGCCAGTTGTTGTTAATCCCCCCAACAACTTGCACTTTTGTATTGATTGTATCCCATTTGCCTCTAAGAGGATGATTCACTGCTGCCCCCCCCTATAGGATGTCTTTGAGTCCTATATTAACCCATAAGCGATATTGTTTAGGCTGCTGTTCGGGTCAAAAGGGTCAGCCATACGCAAGGCCAGTAAACACAGGGTTAATCTTGGCTCTTCCAGATGTACCAGCCAACTCAAAGGATCTGCGAAGGCTCCGCTTGGACTTCCACAAAACATGATCTATTGTTCGTCTGTCAGCAGCGCTGTGATATATTCTATGCTACACTAGTGGACAAAACATACCCTGGCGATTATACAAGCGAGGCCATTCGCCCTGCAACAACGCCAGCCCCGGTGACTGTGGACACCAGGCAGCTTGACCCTGGGGTCTTGCGCTTCTTTGTTTCCACTGACCTCTGTTTCTTTTACCCCCCTCTGAACCTAAAACCTCTGTCCTTCCAACTCCCCCTCCTTTCCCTGACTTCTTCTCCCACACTCTCTTCACACACATACAAATAAAGAAATGGGCCCCTTCCAGTTTATTTTATTAGCACTTTGAAACCCAGGCCTTTTACAGGGGAGTGGAGGGAAAAATAATAGGAAGGGGCTTTAATTAGGAGAGTTATTAGGCCTCAAATAAAACAACAGGGTCAGGGGGAAGCTCTGGGTCAACTGGGAGTGTGTGGGCTTTGATATGAGGACTTTGTCATCTTTGGGTTCAACCCTTATATCCTCAGAATAGGACAAGGCTCAGGGCAACACTGAAGAGCTTAGTGTCGTTAAGGGATGGGCACACTTTCTCTGGAGTGTGTTTGTAATAGCAGAAGCAGTGCCTTTATGAATGAGTGTGTGAATGAATGAGTTCTACCTCTGATTGAACTTTCTACTATCTGATGGTTTACATTGCAGGAGGATGCATTCGTGCCACATAGAGCGGTATATACAGTTCCACCTGTGTGTCTGTGTATACATATGTGTTTGTTCAGTGCTAGGTGTGCCACCCCCTTCCTTTGTGATCAGCCCATCTGCGGATTGTGACATGGAAGCCCCTGCAATTTCCTTTGCTCAACTCTTTACCGGCTTCCGACTCAGCCATACCTCAGCGTACGATCCCCTTCTCGCGTTCCCTATCCTCCACTTCCCCTTCCCTTCTTCCTCTCCTCCCGAGTGGCCGCTCCCTTCGGCTTTCTTGCTGTTTACCAAACACACCAACCGCCTCCTCCTCCTCCTCCTCCCTCCGTCCTGCCTCACCCCTCCTCCCTCCCTCTTCCCTCGCTCCCGCACATGCATGTCTTTGTTTGCGCTCATCTGAGTAGAAAATAGTTCCCAACTACTGGCGGGGCTGCAGTGTGAGACAGGAGGCCTTAAGTGGTGCTCGCCGGGGGAGAAACAGAGGATCTGGATGCCACTGAATGCTGCTGACGCTCTAACCACCTCCTCTGTGGGTGTAGAGGGGCAAGGGAGGGGGATAAAGGATGAGGAAGAGGAGGGGAATCCCCGGAGCTTGGCACAAAGAGAGACTACACTGTGATCAGTGGAGGCATATCATCAGAAGCAAAACAAATGGTGAATAGTCTGTGATACTTTATGATTTAAATCTTCTAAAACAACACATTACTGGTCGATTATCATGACATCCACAAGTTACCACCACAGACAAAACAGTCCTCATATTTTTTGAGGGTAGTAATGCAGCATTAAATTGTTGAAGATTATCTCTGTAATTACATCCTCTTTGCCAGTGAGACAGGGAATGCATGTGTTTTCAAAGGAATCATCTCTCGTATAGTTGATGTGAACGTTGTAGCATTGGCCTCCACACATGTGAAAACACATTAGAGATCCCGAGAGATTTAGATTAAAAAACAAACAAAAGGATTGGAGAGCCAGGGCAACAGATTTCCCAGAATTCAATGAGCAGTCAAAAACAATATTTGACACAAAGGGATTAAATCTTTATCTCCCAACTTTTGCATCCATCACAAGGCCACTGCTATAGAGAGACCTGCAAGAGGGAGAAACCAACAGAAAGATCAGTGAGACAGATGTGTGTGCGTATTTCAGGGAGAGAGAGAGAGAGAGAGAGTGTGTGCTGCTGGGTGAGATCTAGGTATTATAAGTGGCTTGCTCCAGGATGACCAAGTAGGTCAAGAGAATCAAGGCGGGAGTAAAGGGGCTCACAAAACTGTGAGGGGAAGGTCAAGCGTGAAATCCCTCCCTCCTTGCCACTGTGACCCCCCAGGGTGGAGCTCTGGACAAGCAGTGAGGCATGTGTATGTATGGTGTAGTTGGTAGTGTAGTGGAGTTAAGATGTGGGTATAAAATGTGGCAGTGATACCAGTCATGTATAGTACATAAATCCATGACCAACAAGTATCAGTGCCCAAAACACCTATTTATTTGTAAAAACTGACACACACCTGTAAGATTACACCAAAAATACTTGCGGGTTTAAGACATATTTTTCAATGAGTTCTGATGTAACAGTTTTACCTTGCAAGGCAGCTGGCTTTGCAAGATCACAACATTACGAAATTGCACGAGAATTTATCTTGTCAGGCTTCAAGTTATGCGCTAGCGTCCGAACCACCAGTGTTTCGGACCAACCAGCATCCTATGAAGATTCTCTCGCGAACCCAGCTGCCTCACAAGGTAAGACGGTGATAGACGGTGATACACGGTGATAGACAGATGGTTCATTCACCTGCCAAGTATTTTTTGAAAGTGCCTGCCATTTTCCAAACAGTTTCCAAGGACGACTTCTCAGATGGTTCTGTGTAACAAACCATCTGGCGCGTCAGGTTAGTAACATTAACCTACAGTAGATTTATTTTGTATGTGTTCATGCATTAACACATTAAGAGATATTGTATTGACTCTTTGGTAGTTGCAGAAAACAGACTTTGTCTGTACATGCTTGAAAAACAGCCTAACCTCAGGCTCAGTGACAAATTTGTCAAATACAATTGAGAATGGTTCAGTGAACTCACTGACACCCTCAGGAAAGTTTCCAATGTCCAAGCCAAGGCCTTTTGAATGCTCGCAGTTTAGAGTGCTCTCTGTGTCGGCAGGTTGTTTCAAATGCAGACATCAGATGTTTCTGAGGAGAAAACTATCAGACTGACCACATGTTGAGGCAGAAATGCATGAATGTGCAGCAGGTACATCTAATGGAGCACAGATGCTCCAGGTAGGCAGCGTTGGTAAGTGCTCTTAAGATAAAGCAAAAATCCTGCTTCATACAGTTGTGTGCATGCATGTGTGTGTATTTGTGTGTTTAAACCTGTTAGTGTGTGAGTATGCATGTCCATTCAAGTATACTGTTTACACTGTGTATGAGAGAATGTGTGCAAATGCTTGCAAGTATATTATTTGCTGTGTCTAAAATGTCGTGTGTCGACGTTGTGCTTGAGGACATTTGCTTTGCATACAAGATCTTTGCATGTTTTATCTTTCACCAACCAAATTATGTTAGCATGTATACCTGCTTCACTCTGTATGTAAAAAAAAAAAAATCATTTGGTTTGTTTGGTACTACTATTACTTTGGTGTCACAGTTGAAAACTAATGGCTTTATAGATGTTGTTACTATTAATACTTTATAGATCGATAGCAAGTCTTTAAGGTTGTGGAAAAATCCTTTTGGTTGGTCTGTCAGCTTAACTTGCTTTGTCTTTTTATTTAGCCCTTTAATTCATCGGAAAGACCCATCCAATACTTTGACCACTTGTGGAGAGCATATTGCTTAATAGAAACTAATTTAGTCTTTGATAAAAGGTCATGAGTTTAGCATTTTTAGTGTTATAATGTTTTCATAATGTGTTAACCCAAGGGTTGTCCTTATTATTGGTTTATTACAAATGCATGAAGCAATCATAAATCACTTACATTAATAAAGCGATTAGTTATAAATTATAAGCATGTTATATGATTTATCTCATTTTTATCTCTGTGTATATAAAAATGTATCTATCTGTGTGTTGCTTAAAGTGTGTTCAAGTGTGGTGTGTGTGTCTATGTGTGTGTGTGTGTGTGTGTGTGACAGAGAAAGAGATAGAGAGAGTGAGAAAGTGAAGGATTCCTACTTGTGCGCCCTGCAGTCTGATGGCTCATCCTGTCACACCCTGTTGCCTTCATGTCACTGCTGCACAGTGGCTGCTTTTCTCGACCTCTCTCCACCTCAGTGCCCGACAGCAGTGACACTCCCACCACCACTCACTCACCACTTCTGTTAAATGGTAGCAAGTGTCTCTCTTTCTCCAAAGACTTAAAGTATGAAGTTAATTTAAGCTTTGGTACCAATAATATACATTCTTCATGAACTGGTTTTCCACTCTTTCTTGGTTTAAGGCCTTAAATGTAAATTCATCATAAATGTAATATTGTGGTTTCAATTGCTGGAGCCCCTTTCTTGTTTTGACAATTTTTCTTATCCTCCTATAAGGCCTGGTCTCAACAGCATTTAAAGGAGCAAAATTTTGTATCCAAATCAGTTCATTTTATTGGATTTGCTGCAATTAGTGCATTCACATCTTTGTGTCGAATTCAAATTAAAGGACCAGTGTGCAAGATTTAGTGGCATCTAGTATGAGGTTGCAGATTGCAACCGAATGAATACACCTCCCCTCACCATCCCCTTCCAAGCATTTAGGAGAACCTAAATAGCCGCGAAAAATGGGAAAGGCCCTCTCTAGAGTGTTTGGTTTGTCCGTTCTAGGCTTCCATAGAAACATGGTGGTGCAACATGGCGGTGCAGCATGGCGGCCTCTGTGGAAAGGGACCTATAAAGGTACCGAAAAAACAACTATTCTTATTTTCAGGTGATTATACACTATTTAAGACATACTTATGAATATTATATTCTATTTCTGCAAAGTCTGTTCCAATAGATACCACTGAATTCTACACGCTGGACCTGTAAACCTTGAAACACATATTTGCGCCTCTGACCAATAGCAAGCTATCTTGACAATGCTGACCTTAGAGGCAACAGAGAGCTGGAGAGCCCAAAATGGAGGAAGCTATAGTAGCTTATTAGCTGTGTTGCACCATATTTAACCTCCTCTGGTACAAATACAACACTTGAATAAACTGTGGGAACTTATTGTCCCATTAGTATTGTGTTCTTTAGCATGAGTTTGACAGTTTGAACTCCTCTCTTTGCCAATCCATTTGACTGCCAGGAATATCCAAATAAATAATGGAGATGGTGAGCAGTTACTCAGCAAAGTTTGGTTAACATTCACCTCACATATCTGGTGTCTTGTTACAGTAAGAACTCAACAATTAGTGACCAGAGAGATTTTTGCCCCTTGTCAATACCTCTCCATTAAAATAAATTATGTATAATCCTAAGAACTAAATGCTAGGAGTAAACAACACAATACAGAATAAATAGGAAGGACCTCTGGGAGCTATTGTGACCGACAAGCGCTAGCATGTCCTGGCTGGCTAGCATATTAGCAGTTAGCAGCCAGCCACAGTAGTTCACCAACTACCCCTGCAAGTAGTCACTATGCCCCTTGAACCAAATATCTTGCAAAGACATGCAGCTCAACTTTCATGCTGTGTCACTTTCTGGTGTGATCATTAGATTTTGAGATATTTGTAATCAGATTGTTGTTCAGCTATCTAAAATATTTCTTTTAAATGTAAGGTTTTGCAGTCTCAGAATCAAAGGTACAAAATGGTAAATGAGCTGCAATTATATGTAGCTCCTTTCCTCCGATCACTCAAAGCACTTTACACTACATGCTAACATTCACACACACACTCACACACTGATGGCACAGCCTTCAGGAGCAATTTGGGGTTCAGTATCTTGCTCAAGGACACTTCAACATGTGGACTGGAGGAGCTGGGGATCGAACTGCTGATCTTCTGATTATTGGATAACCCGCTCCACCATCTGAGCCACAGCTGCCTGTAAAAGTTTTTATCAATATCCAGAGGGAAGTCTACTGGACAGAGACAGAGAGACCAGTTTCTCTACTGACATTAGCGTCTGGAGACCAGAACGCAATGTAGACTCAGATTGCAGACACTGTTGATTATTTGATATAAGATAAGTTACAGTTTTCATCAGTAAGACTATTTCTCCTTTTGTTTTACAAAGTTACAAATCCATTCTCAGGGTTCAGAAACTTTAGTAGACCTAGTCGGATGGGGTGAAGAAAAAACATCATAAAATTTACATTCAAAGATGACAAGGGTATCTGCAGTTGATCTTCACATTTTAAGAACAGCAGCTGTTTTAGCATGTGATCATAATGTCTATGTTACATTTTATATCACTTTGACATTCACAAGCTTTGCCTATTGTATTTGGACCAATCCAGGTTCTCAGGATAGGGGCTCTGTAAAAGGAAACATTTGATCAGGATTCAAATGAGATCATGACTAAAAGTCATGGGGCCTGGATGATTGAGGAAGTATATGCCGGTTATGAGCAGCATGAAGAACGTTTTCCTCTCATTTCACCAACACAACTAAATGAAAATGACCAACTTTCTCATTCTGAGTCAGCGGGTCATTAATTAACTACAGAAAACTTAATTTCTCTTCATTAGCTTGAGGTAATTCAGCTTCTCAGCGCTTAATTGCTAAACTAGCCAATACATGCTGTTCTCTTTGACAGTAATACATCATCATCACAAAGACAGACATTACATAAGAGCAGAGAGATTGATTTCCCCTGTGTGGAAAGGTGTTGCATTGCTTTAGGCTTAGATAATGAGTGACCAGTAACCTATGTTAGCCTGTGAGTGACAACTTGTAAGTGATGACTTACAGGTTTCCTTTAAAACCCTGAACAAGAGAACAATGCAGCTGTCAAAGAAAAATGTCCAACTGAATTTTGTTGGTTTTTACTACTTCAATTGAAAGCTTACGAGGCTGTTAATTTATAAAATACATTTCATGACCCTTTGGCCATTTGGAACGCACTGAATAATTTCCAAAGCAGGTGAAAGAGAAGTGGTTTTCATATGTCAACAGCCATAAGCTGTGTGTGAGGTGAGGTGGAGTGAGGTGAGCAGACTGCTGTGTGTTCCAACAGTAATGTGAACTTTGGGCAGAATGATAGAAAATAAAGGTTACATTACACCTGTCACTTGAAAAACTACAATTTGATCAACATTATCACATTTCCTACAATATCTGGTGCATGCTTCATGCAGAAATGACTGTGACACAGTGTGTGTAGTACAAAAGCATATAAGGCAGGGGTCAGCAATTAAGTTCAACCATGGACCAGATTTGTCATTGTTGTTAAAGGGGGGTGCCCCTGTTCATTTAGGAATGTAATTGATAGATAAAAAAATTACTCTTAGGCAAGAAGAAACAACTTAAATGTTACACATATAGCCTAAATATGTAAATAAAATAAGTGCTGTACATGATGATAAAACAACTGTATAAAATAGTAAGTTCTCAAGTCTAAAATGATGTTGTTGAATTAGTCCTACAGGAATATATAACCAAAGTTACCCCAAAAATATAAGTATTGTTGCCATGGTTACAACTGATTAATATGCCTGCTCCAAATTAAACAACAAAATAGGTTGTTTGGTCCATGCACTCCAGGACTTCATGGACTCTCTCATTCTGTAAGGTCATCTGGTTTGTCACTTTAACATAAATACATGTTGTTGTCGTTTTTTTGGGCTATTGCTTTTCTTTTGAGGACAGTCTCCACCTTACTCACTGATTTGTGGTTAAACTGTATCTTAATTGACACCTGCCAGCCAAGTATTTGCCATGGCTACGGTATATCGTCCGAACAAGTCTGAAGGCAAAATTGCTCCTCTTAAAGGTGCACTGTAGAGCTGGCCTTCATTAAATGGGACAAGATGCCATAATTGTACAATGTAGGATAACGTTGCGCACTTTTGGACAGTATCTCCGCAAAGGTATTCATGATGTTGCACAAAAAATTAAGGAAGTAGTTGTTTGAAGAATGAAAAAAGAGAGCTTGGGAGAGAAGTTCAAATCCTGCACACTCTCTCACCTCCACACACCTGGCCAATCGTTGGGATAAAGTAAGTGTGATTAACAGTTTTGTAAAGTGACAACAACTGTTGGACACAGCTTTCCCAATTCCAGTGACCAATAAGCACTTCAGTTGAAGCCTACTGATGCCTTTAGAGCAATGAACCACTTGGACATTCTCCTCCTTTGTATTCTTGACTTACGGGGGCTTTCTAGTTGAGTTACAGCAGATATATGTAACAGAGAGTGACAACAACACACATATGCATTGTTTACAGTAGAAGTAGTTGACAACAACATTGCTTATTTGAAAAATGTGTTTCCATTAGCCTTTATTGCCATATTTTGCAGCATGAAAACTGGTGGATGGAAACATATTTAAAGTAAAACTACAGTTGAGTACAACTTATGTTTTATATTGGTATTATATCATAGCTATGATAACATTATACTAACAGAAGAGATTGCTGATATTTTGAAATTGCTAAAAATAGGTCATACAACTTTAGTCAATTTAGTCAAATTTATTTGAAATGGGAAATTAAAGGTGCACTGTATTTATTACCCAACCTGTCCGTGGTAAATATCTACCACAGCTTAGAGCCTGACCTCCTCGTTCAAATTTGACCTATTTTACTTGCCCAAGTCATGCACACTCAAAATTTTCCTGGATTGTTAGCAACATGAGGAGGTTTTACCTCCAGTTAAAGTTGTAGATTATCTGTTATAGCTACATGTACAAATCATGACCGCTCATGCTTGTCTCCCTGTTGGATATATGTAAATTGATATCACTGTGTTGATGACTACAGAGCAATGAAAAATGAAGTAAATCGAAGTTTTCATCTAAATTTGGACGTATCTGGGTGAAAGAAATGGAAATAGAAGTATTGGCATTGTTGGATGTAGGAAGCTGAATTTCAATACCTCTAAATTTGTGAGTGCAGCTAAAGTACAGTATGCAGGTATCTATAATGTGTGAGGGTCACAAGTGTCCAGCCTCTTTGCTACAGAGCCATCTTGTTCTCAGTAACGGACGGAAACATCACGGGAATTAATCATAACACAGTCTGTCAGACAAGTGACACCCTACATGCACACAGTCCAGTGAGAGAGTGAAAGTGTCTACACGTGTATTAGTGAGCGGGAGGCGGGCCTGTTGGCAGAGCGGGTCAGCAGGCAGAAAGGCGGTGGGCCGAGCTGGGAGCCGCAGCCTCTCCCGGGGGTCAGGGCAGAGAGGATGAAACCTGTCATTAGGGAGGTGAGGGGAAGAAAGCTCTCAGCGGGGGAGGGCATTGTCCTGGGGGCGGGCGGGTGGGACGGCTCTTTAGTGCCTCAAATAACACGGCCCCCGGCAGCCATTGTTGCAGAGTGAAAGGGCCCAATGGGGGGGTCACAGGGGTGAGGGGGCAATTCTGAACAGTGGTCAGTGGGAGAAAGGAGTCCGTGGGTGAGGAGGGGAGAGGGATGGTGAGTGGGTGGGGGGAGGGGGCTTTTATACAGTTGTTTTCCTCCTCTTTGTTGACGGCTCATCCAGAACCATGTTCCTATGGTTTTCTGAAACTTCAATGGATTAATCAGGTGTGTGGATACATGTGTGTGCTTAAGAACCAAGCATCAAATAGCAACAATATGCATGTGCAATGTGCCTTTATGCACATTTTTTATACAAATTACATGTGTTTATGTATCTCTTTTTGCAGGTTTGTAGGAGTGTGTGGCTTCGGATTGCAGTGGGGGTGTATGAGCGTGCAGGTTGAATAGCAAAGGTTGACATCTATGCCAGAGCTCAGTGCAGAGTCAGGACCTTTCACTCATCCAAGTGTTTTAAGGTGACGGGTCACAAAGATAATGGGGAACCCGAGAGAAAAGACTAAAGACCAAAGCTTTCCTCTTTACTGGAGATCGTGGACGGAGCCTTTGACGGCCTGTCACACCTCTGAGCACCAGACAACAAATAGGACACAATATATCTAGATGACAGCTTAAGTTAGTGATTTCATTTGCAACCAACGCTCCTCCAGGTTTAGGAATAGTGAGAAAGGATTTGTGCGTGGGGTTGTGAATGAATGAATTATTTAATAAAATAATAGCAAATGTTTCTGGAGTTGAAAAAAATGTGCCTATTTCCTCAAATTTTGACCCGTATTTTTGAAAAATTGACAGACATGTTTGAATTTTGACAGGTTTCATTTGTCCCCTGATCTTTCAAGTCATTAAACACTGAAATGGAGATGCAAAATGTTTAAGTTTTACAGGTTAAACATCAAAATTGAGGTTAGTTTTTAAAGATAGCAGCTCATACGCAGGTCTTAAAGGTTTTCATTTTTCAAAATCTTGCTTGTGTGGTTTCCATTTTTCCAGTTTGTTTGACAACAAAATTTAAAATATTTCTTTAAACTCTTTCCCCAAAATGACATGTAGTCCTGGTAGTTCTGTTTGTATCCAAAGAGCCAGTTCTGTGCTAATGATGTATACTTTACATAATACACCAAAGCTGTTCCCACAGCCAGACCACCTAATAAACTGATAAACTGGACCAATTACTGACTCCATTAGAGGGCTTTCATCCAATCCCAAAGCACTGATGACTTTAGAGGGCCAATAAAACTGCTAGGTTGTGACCTTAACGTTAAGGGACCTTAACAGAACGAGAGGGGACAGACAGGGGTCAACAACATCTCACACTTGTCACACCCCAGTGTGAAAGTGTGTTTACATCTCATTTCTGTATCAGCACTGCTCACGCTTTTGGAGAAGAGGCAAATTGAATTGTTAAAATGTAAAAAAGAAATGAAAGATGTAGCAAGGTAATACAAAATATGTATTTTTTAGAAAACTTTTTATGTATTTTTATGTTTTGATCCATTTGATTAGGGATTCATTCATCATTTTTGTTGTTATTTTAAAGCCTAAATGCTTTTAAATTTAACATTTTGAATTTCCGCTTGTAAAACATGATTGGTTAAATTCAAAACTATCAAGAACAAATGGCATAAAAAGACAATCAAAATCCTGGATGTACTTTTAATACTCAGAATTCTTTAAAAAAAAAAAAAACGACATACATTTAATAATTTTATTTTAACCTGACAGTGAAAAAAGCAAGAAAAGGACAATAACAATGGTTTGTGTATTGCAGTTGTGTATTAAGATAAGGAAGCCATGCATCAGTGATAACATTAGTGAGGTGAAGAAATCAGCAGCAGGCCTCACTGAGAGGCCCAAAACTGTTACAACTTGCATTAGAAGTGAAAATGGAGGGAAGAAGAGAGAGAGAGGAGGAGGAGGAGGAGGAGGAGGAGGAGGAGGAGGAGGAGAGGCAGGCCTAATCACTTTCCCTGCTGACTTCACAGGAGGGAGGAAGGTAAAGATCACAGCTCCACCAGCACATTGCAGCCGTCCTCCTCTCCTCCCTCCTCTCCTCCCGGCCTTTTGATGGAGGGCCCGGGGTGCCTGCTTCTCTCCCTCTGCCCACTGGGCTATTGAAGGAGTGATGGATGGCTTCATAAGGAGACAAGATCCATCTCTCATTCACAAACTCTCTCTCTCTCTGTTTAAATGACTCTTTCATTTTCTGTCCATCTCTCACCATCTCATTTCAGTTTCTCTCTGATGTCAGTGATAACATCTTTTGTTATTTCCCGTACTTTCCGTTGGTCAACTGCCTCTTTCTGTCTTTCTTTCTTTTCTTCTTCCTCGTGGATGGAGGAATGTTTCCCTCTCTGTCTCATTCCCTCTCTCTGTCTGCCTGAGGCTGGGGACAGATGTGGAGGCCTTCCTTTCCCAGCATTCCCTGGGGAGAGTAGGGACAGGTCTTAACACCCTTTTGGAGAGGGGAGGAGGGCTACGGAGAAGGGAGGGCAGTTTGTTGTCCGAAGGGTCATGTATTGGGAGTCAAGTGATGCATAAGTAATGCTTTGTTTGGACTGATCTGGGGAAAGGAATTTACTGGATTTGCCTGTAATTGGGTTATTTTCCTTTGAAATGGCTTATGAAACAAAGATTGGGGAGGTGAAAAAGGTCAGTGCATCATGGGAACCATTATAAAAGTCTGTAAAGTTGTCAAAAACATCAGATTTCATAATGATGTCTTAATGAGAATACTAGACAATTACGCAAAAAGTCTTTGAATCCTCAAATCTTGAGTTATGATGTGAGAAACTAACTTGATCCTGTCCAGACTGGTTCTTATAATCTGTCTTGGATGATCTGATTGCTACCACACAGTTGAAAATTAAGCTGTGCACACATCTGAGATGCATTCGATATGTTTACATGCAGTCAAGTTACTGAAATCAGATAACACCAAAATCAGACATGCACTGTAGGTTTATCCAGATTTTTGATTCTTTATTTTTTAAGCATTTTGGTTGGTTTGGTTTTGTTCTGTCATAAAACAACATACACATAACACACTTATCCAAATATACAAAAAGACACAGACTGAATATTAAACATGGACATGCAGGAACAAAACAAAATGAAACAAACTATAAACAGCATATAAAACAGTTACTTCATCTGACATCTGGTAATTTTTTTAACCATAGCGTTACCAAATACATTTAACTAGAAACACACCTAACTAGCTTACTATTGTAACTCTATTGCAGATAACATGAAGAAATCTGATTACTGGCATATCCAGTCTTACCCAGATGTAATGAGAGTCTGTTGTCCAGTAGCCATGTACTTAATTTCTGATGCACATTTTATATCATTTACATATATTAGGAATAGTAAGAGTCCAAAGATTGATCCCTGTGGAACACCATTCCTGGATCTGATAAAGCACTATTGAGATCTACACAATAAATATGATTACTTAGGTGAGATTTCAACCACTGACAGTGCAGTGAGAGAGCACAGCTTTTCCTTACCGCGTTAAGGTGTCTGCAGCAGTGGAAAAGTCTTTGTTATGTACATGCTCACATGTAAAAAGCTGATTAGAAACCTGGTGACATACATACATGCAATACCTCTAAAGGAAAAATCTAAAAACAATCCCTGATTACAGAAACCATGTTTCTCATTTGCATTATGTTGAAGAAATCAAGTTACTGAAGAAAGCTGCCAGTAACCCACCTGCTTAAAGTGCATGTAGTGTAAACACACTAATTGGGGATTTAAACCACATTTGAAGATGGTCAGGGTACACTAATAACCCCATTGATAGTGTCATATAAATGTATACATTTCCTGAACAAACTGGACCACATCTGTCTTCTCCCTGTGAATAAATTACACATTTGCACACTTGTCACACAACAAAAATCAGACCATGACAACATCAATCAACACGTACAACAACGTGTTGTTGCTTTTTCTTCTCCACACTTGGCTTAATACTTTAATAATTTCTCTACCTCTATTTTTAAACTGTAAAAAGTTCCTCTAGCATCATACAAATAAAATCTAATCTTGAGCAAATGTTAGCATGTTAACATATTCTCAATGACAACGCTAACATGCTGATGTTTTGCAGATATATTTTACACCATCTTAACCATCTTTTGCAGGTATTTGGTCATAAACCAAGGTGTTGGACTGATTCAAATTTTGACCTGATGATTGCACAAGATGAAAAGTCAGGATGATTCATCCTCTGGGCATCATGGATATCTATAGCAAATATTGTGGCACTCCATCCAATAGTTTTTGAGATATTTCAGTCTGGACCATTGAGGTGATGGACTTTTGACTGCCACCCTTAGAGTCTTGCAGATATTGTGATTCAAAAGCTTGTCCACAGTGTCATTTAATTGATTTTGTGAAGAGAAGCTTTGTCAAAGTTTCTTTGTGCCTTTAATTGAATCCTGAGCATAGCAGGTAAATCTAGACATTAAAGGTGTCATATAGTCTGTCTCACAGACAGGTTATATCTGGACAGAAGTATCAAGGCCTTACCAGGATCTTAAGACATCTTAAGCCTTTTCCACCCACCGGCAGTCTGCTGGTTATCTGCTCTTTTCCTCCTCAGGCTGTCGGAGTGACAGCACATTGTGGTCGCGCTGTGAGGAGCCATTCAGGCCTCGCGGCCTCCACAGCACGGGCGTGAAAATCGGCTACATTTAATCAGCCATGGTGGAGGATTTAAAGAAAGGGATCAAGAGAGTTTTGTCTTAATGGATTGGCCACAGTTTAGGGGTTCAGCACACCGAGTTATACCTGGCACATCACTTGTTAACAATATAACTTGAACCACATGGCACTTCCCTGAGACGTACTCACTTGGATGTTTCTTCCACATCCAAAAATATAAAATGTGTTGGTTCTGATATTTTTTCTGTTATTTTTTAAGATTTGAGAGCCAACTGAATGTGTGCAATTAGACCAAAAGATGATTTTGATTGATTCATCAGTCAATTATTTCATCCATGTTCACAAAACAGAAAATTAAGGAATAAGTCATCTATTGTGTATTGGGAGTACATCAAGTGACTCGCACATACAATGGTCCGATTCTTTCAGTCAGTCTGTACATTAGAATTTCAAGCTTACGGCCATGGCAATTCTTACCAATACAGTAAGGCCATACAAGACGGAGGCGACATTCAGAAAAGGGCCAGTGCAGTCAAACAAAGCACTAAATCAAGTGGCTTGACACATGCTCACCAGACAGTTTGCCGTTTGTCACAGCGCCTGAATGGAACTAAAAGCAAAGTTGTGGACGCATCGGGGTGATCGGCATTGCTCAGATACTGCACAAGAGACCTTTTCAGACAGCTGCAACACTGATTACATTGTGTGAAGGCCAATCAAAGGGGAAAATGACGAGAGCAGTCATGCCGGACACACACAATGCACAAATGGCAGCGGTCAGATGGTGGAGGAGAGAGGTGGTGCTCCGGGGATTTTAAAGACGCATTTTAGGATAAAGGGTCAGACGTATGGGAAACTCTCTCACACGCCCGACATACAGTATATCACGAAGAGCCTCATCAACATCTTATCTGATTGAGTTTGATTCCACAAGTGAAATTAAATATTACAACTACTCTCCATCAGTTTAAAAGTGGCATTATAGAAATAAACAGGCTACAGTTTCATGTAAAATCTGTTGAGCTGAGGAATCAGTTCATTTCATTACGTCAGACTTTAAGATGTAACTGCAGTATTTTAAAATCTTAAGTCTTTCATCAGCAAAGAACTTTTAAATGTTTCAAAAACCAGACCGAAGATGATCTAACTTTTGCAACTAGGGCATCTAAATTTTGCAGCAATTTATTAAGTTTAGAAATTAAAGACTGGGACTCATCTGACTATATCTTATTATAAGAGACACCTGAAAACTAATTTCTGTTACTTAAGTTATTTGTGACTGTAGTCGGGTTTTGTTCATTTATTTAGATGTCCTCCTATCCCTGTGTGTTTGTCTTAAGTATAGACATTTCTTTTGGTTCTCAAACCATCAAAAATGACATTCTTAAAATTCAACAGCAATATGAAGAAAAATATTTGTTCATGACATTTTAAGCAGCTTTGAAAGAGAATTATGATGAAATGTACATTTTTCATTAAAGTATAAAAACTAAATGATAATGTGAAGGCTGGATGAATGGGAAAATGATCTAAAAGATGTTTCAATATGCCTTGCAAGCTTCTGTGGAATCACACATCGTAGCTCCTGATCAAAACAGTATCCTCCGCCTCCCAAAACCACCTTTTGTTCAGAAGTTGATTTAGTCTCATCACCTGTTGCACTACTATTAAAAATAAGCATCTTGCATTCAGTCACATTCTGTCTCTGTCAGTAATGTTATCTGATATTACTGGTTCTTAGAATAAACTGATTTATAGACTAAATTCATCTGCAGTCCTTTTTTTTCCCAAACAAAACAGCTGCAACAGCAAACAGACTAGCATGCCAACATTTTTAGAAAGGTAAACTGATGTAACATTACCAAGTGCTTGTAAATGTAACATTATTGTCGCTCTCAGTTGGAGAGGACAGGTAGCTGCAGTAATAACGGAGACAACAACTGGATTTACTGAGTGATATAGTGAACAAGTAAACAGCCCACTTTTCCAATAATCCCCATAAAAGCTACACCTGTAACCATGGTAACGGTACACAACAAAGATGGCGACAGCTGTTGCCTCAAAATACTTGGAAGACATTTGAAATTCAACAAAAATGAGATGAAAATTTTACTGCCGAAAACTTGACTGAAATGTCCACAATTGTTGACTGAAATTGGCCAAAAGCTCCCAAAGATCAATGACTAGAATTTGACAAAAACTAGTATGAACACTGCTCGAACACCACAAACATACACAACCACTGTATTTGAGTGGAAGCCAAACAAAACCAAATTATATACAAAAATAGACACCATTAAGGATAAGTGAGCAAATGTTGTTTTTTTTTTGTTTTTTTTTAATAATTAGGGTGAATTGACCTTTTAAATATTACATAATGACTACTGTCTGTCAGTTGTCATTAACATCAGCAACAGATCAACCCAAATTAAACTCCTTCAACTAAACCCAGTCATACCATCTTTATCTGAAACATCTGTTGGCAGTGACAAAATATGTAGAGTGCTGAATCACACTGAAATATGGGCCAACTCTAAGTTACAGAAATGAGTTTGTGCAGTGTAAACACTTTCAAGTGTAAAGATTACTATGAACATTAATTATACCTTATCATCAGCATATACAGTATTTTATTACTGCCACATCTCTGCCATTTGAGAATATAGTTTGGTTGGAGATTTGGGGGGCAGGTGAAACTCCGCTCACACAAGAAATGTTATTTACAGAGACGCAAAACACACACAGACACCACATAAACACAGTGTCAGGGGGCAAATGACAGAAACACATGGCTGTGACACTCTCGCTCTCTCTCTGAGTCTTTCTTCGGTCTCTTTCTCTCTGTTGATGAGGACAATGAAGATGATTGTGACAATGATGATGATGATGATGGTATAATGATAACAACTGCTGGCTGTTATGTTGGTATTTGCCCCTTCACTAAAACCCTCAAAGCTTTAACAGCTCTGTTGTGTCTTTGCTATGTGAATGATGCAATGAAAGGATTTGAAAAGTCAAAGCTATTTTCTCTATCTCTGTGTTTCTCTCTAACACACACACACATACGTGCACACACA
The DNA here is from genome assembly GCF_910596095.1 of Thunnus maccoyii. Lineage (NCBI taxonomy): Eukaryota > Metazoa > Chordata > Actinopteri > Scombriformes > Scombridae > Thunnus > Thunnus maccoyii. The sequence goes on from NC_056542.1 coordinate 8,300,013, forward strand.
CACACACACACACACACACACACAAGTACAGAAACACACACACACGCATATCTGCTACCTACATATCAGGAATCATTTTGATCATTTGCCTCACGGGAACCAAAGAGTGTTTGGCCTCAAGGCGTCCCAAATGGGAATCAGTGTGTGTGTATGTGTGTGTGTGTGTGTGTGTTTCTACTATGTTTGTGTGTGTGCGTGCCCGTTCATGTGTGGGAGGGCTGCTAGAACAGGGGATTTTTTGTGTTGGGGAAGAGAGAGGCTTGGGCACTTCATCTTCTCTTCTGTGCACTGCCAAAAAGGGCAGAGGTCAAAAGTCAGGGCGATTGGAGAATTCCGCGCTGCATGCCGACAGATCGGGTTTCAAGGGTGGGGGAGGGTCATGGATCGCCCTGGAGGGATAGGTGCCTGTGCGTGTGTTTGTGAGCATGTCTGTGTGCATGGGTACATACGTACGTGCTGTGAGCGTGCATGTGCGTGCGCTCGCCTCGGCGTGCACATCTACGTGTTTATGTGTGAGCTTGTTCGGGCAGCCCTTTTTTTAAAAACATCTCATCGCAGCTTTAGTGCTCAGAGCATTTGGAACTTTCTCTTGATGTTTACTGCTTTGTGGGAGTCGTTTGGAGGAGACTCACCCATCATAAGGCAACACCTAAACTCCCCTGACCTTCAATGTCATATCATCCGCAGTTTTAAGACATCTATTCCAAAAATGCTTCAGATCCATTTTGGGTTGTTCATCAGTCAGGAGCTCTTAAATATGATGTGTGTGTGGGGTTTTTTTTACCTAGTAATTGTCAGACTTTACTTTTATGCTATCAGTCAACTTATTTGCAATGTGTTTTTTTTTTAACGATGGGTAATTCTTGTTAGGATGAAGCACCTTAGATGTTCAGATAATACTGTATTCTGCCTTTTGTGGCCAAAACCTTTGGAGACAAAGTCAGTTTAAACAGGGCCAGGGGATCAAAGCTTAAGCCTCCTTAACTGAGCAGGAAGACAAGATAGACAGATCTTAGTGGTGTGCACTGTAGATTATGTTCCTTGAGTTGTTTTTAAGACGAACCAGTTTCAAAGAGGATGGATGAAACTTGTATTAGACATTGGTTAGAACCATTTTTGACATTAAGGTTTAAACAAAGCTGCATTCTCAACTGAGAAAAACCAAGAATCTTTGGAGAGGTTACTGATTAAACGAGTCTCAAATCTTTTCATAACTTCACCACCTCACTCAGAGAAGAGTTGAAACTGTCGACTCAACCGCAATCAATCCAGGGAGACACATCCGGGGTTTAAACATTTAGCAGAAGGTGCAGTCATTCAAATGGTTTGAGATGCAAAGGAGTACAGACCTCAGCGACTAGCAGCTCCCATTGTGGCCTTTGTAACTGATCATTAATGAACATGTGCTCCTGGCCTCCGGTGGCTCCCGGGGAGCCCGGACTGATCACCACAGCTGTGTTTCTATTGTGCTTACCCGCGGTGCCGAAAAATAACACCCTGACTCTGGCTATGTGCTGGAATTTATTGTATTTACTTTCCAAGGCGTTAAAGAAGCAAAGTTTGAAAAAAAAAAGAACCGCAGTGGTCCAGCATGCAGGAAACACTAAGAGGGATAACGAGAGTGCTTTTATGAAACTGAACAACAGGGAGGGATTTATGTTGGCGCGATGCAAGTTTCTTTGGGGATGATAATGTAACATGAAAATCTAAAGGGAAGGCAGTGTAATCTCTGTAAGGAATTGCCTTGTTAAGTGTTTCACTCTTGAGACAAAAGACAAATAATAAATGATAACCTTGTTCATGAGTCATGTCTTGTGGATTTTAATTACACTTAATATCAGATTTAAGTCTTTGAGATTTCAGAAAACTGTATAAAGGGTGTAAAATTCATAATTTCATTATTATTTTCACCTGAATACACACCACTTTTGATTTCTGATAACTCTTTTCAGACAGCTGAATTCGTTTCAAAGCACGTCCGAAAGAATTTTAACAAACGCTGAAATTACGTTACAATAAAAGTTCTTAGTCATCTGTTTCAATGTGACAAAGAAAACTGCCCAAATTCCCTCATGACACTTGCCTTGGCCTTACATTCTGCACTGCCTCACAATATATGAATTGTGGATTTATTCCTTTGGCACTCTGCGGTTTTTGTGGTTTTTGTGGTGGGCAGAGGAAGTGCCATCATTTGACTTTGACAGCAGCATCCAGAACAAGTAGTCCTCTCTCTGCCATGTTCACTGTTTCCAGGGAAGAAAGAAACCGGGGTCAAAGAATCAATGAAATCACACAGGACAAATATTGTACACAAGTGCTGTATGCAAATTAATTTAACCCCTTAACGAACCAGCCGGGGGGCATTGGTCATTACAAACTCATGCTGTGCAGCCAAGCTTTGTTTAAACCCGCAGAAAATGTATTTTAAATGCTAGAGGAGATCCTGAAGTTTTGAATCATACTGAATATATCGGGCTGAAATTTAGGGAAAACAAACAGGGGAAACAAAAAGGGGAAGATTGTATGTTAAGGAGCTGAATATTCTCTCCACAATCAACAGACAGTCATAGTTTTTTACGTGACAGATATGTATCTACCAGTATGTTTTATATCACACACTGGCCAGTCCTTATGCACAATGTATATGTGTGTATGTGTGAACATATATTTAGAACTTCCACAATCAAAATCTCCATCAGTTTTACACTTCTAAAAAAGTTTTACACAGGGCTTTTATTTCACAGTAATGCACTGTTGCACACATATGCTCACACCAGCACCTGTGCTCATGTTTAAAAGCATGAACATGTTACACTCCCCCCCCCCCGCCTTTACATATTCCTCTACATAGGAAGCTGACACTCTAAAAATGCCTGTACACTCAAGTCTTTTTATGGTATCAGATCCCTTACTGCCCATTTCGTGATTCACTGTAGTCTTTCTTTTTTTTTTTTTTTTTTGATGGCCAGGGATCATTAAAGAGTGCAAACGAGTCATTGATGGATTGGATGGAGCTGTCTAAACGTGGGGTTTGACCTCCCTGCCCCTCCCTTTTTCCACTCCCCGGGCTGTTTGAGCAGAGTGTTTGGATCAGGACCGGCTCTCAGGGCCTAATGGAGGCAACTCATTTTCGAGGGGGCTCATATCTTTGATGGCGAGTTTGTTAACAATGCGTCCTTTCTGTGATTGGGTAAGAATTGGCCAGCAGGGTTCCAGTGAGAGGGGAAAATGTAAACGGGGGATTAGCCGGACTAATGGCCCCAACTTGTCGTTGATGTTAATTAGCGTTAATTAGGACCCCCTTCATTTTAGCAGGTTGGACTTAAAGGTGGGGGCGATCCACTTGTGTTTTTGCAAATGTCCTGTCATGTTTGTGTCATGTTTGTGCACACATGGTCAAATTCTCATGCACACTTTTCCACACTTGCACACAGAAGCCGGAGCACTCTCTCTCGTTAATTTCAGCATCTCATCGATGCTAGGCACTTGTACACTGACGGCTTCCTTCTGTTTGTTCTTTGCTCGTTGTCAGAGGCCATTTGCTCTCGCCACAATGACTCCCTTTCACTGGGTTTGATCTTTGCAGCTATTCAGCCTCCTCTTTTCTTGTGATCAAGAGAAGAAACCACCATTCCACCTCGACTCTTTGCACAGCCCTAAAGCTAAACGTACCCTCTCCCCCTCGCCCCGATGTGTGTGTGTTTGTGTGTCCACTGATCCAGGGGAATGACAGTGGTAGGATTTAGGATCTTTTTGCTTCCAAGGTTCCTCCGCTGAGACATCATCAGCCACTTTGTTGGGTCGGTTAACCCCGTATTGTCCCGGAGGCCCCTTAGAGCTCCGATGCCATTCAGCTTGCTAGTATCTCTCCCCCCCTCTGCTTGTGGTGGCAGCTTTGTGTAACACGTACATGTGCACACTGATGCGCATACACACTCATTCAGGAAACGGGTGACACTCACATATGCACACAAACGTAGAGAGGGCATGTCCTGCACGCTACCTGAGGCTTGTTTATACTTTGACATGCACGGCCACCCTTTTCCAACGGGCTCACTCTCAGGCTTGACGTCCCAGCAGGATTCAGTGGTGTGAAATGGGGGGCCCACAGTTTGCTGCTGGTGGGAGTTAAGAGAGAAGAAGAAGGGGGGGGGACGCTTCTCTCTGGCCAACACCTGGTATCACTTTATTAACCCTCGGCTGTCTTGACCCCTGAGAGCCAAGGAACAGCAGGGCCAAAGGGGGCCGCAAGGGAGTGAGGGGTGGGGGTGGAAGAGGAGAAGGGGTGCAAAGGGTGTATGGACGTCACTGCGCAGCCTTTGAAGGGGGAAGCGATGCCCCCACATTGGAGCCCCTGCGATGACTTTACCAGTACCCTGACCCCCCTTGACCCTGACACCCCCCTCTGCCCAACCCAAAAAACTACCCCTCTCTTACTGCAGCTGCTGGTTCCCATTGGCCCACCATGGGCCGCTGTGACGGAGTGGAAGAAGGAATGGACAGAGAGAAGGAGAGAGAACGAAAGAAAGGAGAGGAGAGAGGAGACCGGGAGAAGGATGGGGGAGTCAGTGAGAAGGGGGCCATGCAAAAGGTCAACTGTTGGTCAGAGGTTTTTATTGGGAGTGCGGGAGGGAGGGAGCGGGAGTGGGAGAATGCATTAAAGACCACCGTCTGAGATTTTAACTGCAGGGAGGGGAATTTGGCCTTTTTCCACCCCTACACACGTTTAGCAGTTAGAGGACAGGCTCTGAGTAGACCTGTGTGCTAGCAGCGTAATGTTTAAGTACAGAGAAGTTAAGTGAAGTGACGCCCCTGGGCACTGCAGGGTCATTTCAACTTGAACAGATTTAGTGCATGATTTTGGATGATTGTATACTGCATGTTGACTGGTGCTCCAGAGCAACCAGACAGCAAAGTTGAGTATCAGCACAGAGAATATCCTCACATCACATGCATTGCTTATTCAGGGTATTGAAGATCTCTTGGGTCATGTAATTACAGTCGGATGGTAAGCTTGTGGAAATTCCATCAGAGGGACGTCATAGTGGAGGATTAGTGCTGATCCAATCAGAGGTTACGATCAGTCCGAGGCAAGTCTGAAAACCCTATATGAGCCTCCGATTAGTTGCTGGCACAGTCAATTGGGATTCATGATCCACAAATAGATTCTGTAAGAACAAGTTAGCTCTTCTGACCTTTCATTAAAATTGCCATCAAGATGCTTGCTGACCAGTTGTCAATCTCACCTGCACTTCAGACAACTGATGGACAGTCAAAGATATAGGACTGCAACTTACTTGCTATTTTCATTATGGACTATAATATATCTGATTAACTGATTTATCATCAAGTTTATAAAATACCAGGAAATAGTAAAGGAAATGGGAAAGGAAATAGTAAAAAAAATCCCCAAAGCTGCTGAATCTGCTGAAGGAGGAAAGTGTCTTTATGCTCACCTTAAAACTGAGTTTAAAACATATAAGCCAACGTCCACACATCTAGACTCATTAGAAGACTGTTAACCTTATCATGCTGCAAATAGTTTTATGACCACTGATCTTTTTACATTTAAGTTATTGTGTCACTTCATGGTCACACGCAGCATCTACAACAATTAAGCCTCATATGATGATTTATAATTAAGCAATTAAAATTCTGGAGAGGAAACTTATAAGATCACATTACTGCCATGTTCTTAAGAAATGAAATATGTAAAGTTTTGATTTTTTTTAATTAAATTTGCAAACCTTAAACTCATCTATAAATGCATGAATAGCCAGGCTCCTCAGGTGCTCGGTGACCTGGTGGTACCGCTCAAGGTTTCTCATCTACTGAGAACTGTAAGGTGCTCTTTTGTAAATCCTCATTTGGACAGATGGCTTTTTTCTGTTCGGGGCATCAACATGTGGAACTCTTTACCCACAGAACTTAAAATGGATCATGACTGGGAACATTTTAAACTCAAACTGAAACAGTTTGGGACGGACGTTGCAAACTAACTTAGGCGATAAATGCTGTGGTATGTGGGACAAGTTCATGCTATGTACTTGTGCCTGTGAGCATGATTTTGTGAAATCACAACTAGTACAATCGTGGTCCAAAATGCATCTTACATGTGGAAACTTCAAACATCCAATGCATATACACTGAGAATGGACTTTAAAGTGAAGTTGGAGACATCTTCTGTCCAGCAGTTAATACAATATTTGCATATTCATAGATTCATAGAAGAAGATTTTAAGAATTTTTTACTTTTTTGTGGAAAAACAACTTTAGACACAAATTATTATTCAAAGCAGAATATCTTTACATGTCTTAAAACATGTCTGGAGGGGATCTTTAATTTACAATTATTTGATACAGAGTAAAGGCGCAAATCCTCACATTTGAGAAGCTGAAATCAGCAAATGTTTGGTATTTTTGCTTGATATATGACTAGGTTCACAATTTGCCTCAAAACAATAGTCAGGTGTCCAAATGAACCTTGAAACAAGTTTTGCTTGCTGTTCATACTGACCATTAGAAGATCCTCTCCTAATCTGCTTTGTAAGTGATGGGGGACAAAAGTGTTTTTAAAAGTTTATCTGAAGATAATATGAGGCTTCAGCTGTCCGAATTCATTAAATAGAGTGGATATCTTCCACAGTTACAGTCGTTTTTGTAAATACTTCCCTCTGTGTTTCGACAGACAGTGTTTTCCTTTTCAGTTGCAGTGGAAGGATTGTAACAAAAAGAGAGAATTTGGCACTAAAAAGACTAATTTGGACAGCTGAAACCTCATATTAGCTTCAAATAAACTTAAATACATTGTTGCACGGAAGGAGGGCTGTGGATTTTGTTCCACATTATTTACATTGAAGTTGCATTATGAAGGGATCTCTTAATGGCCAGTATGATTGGGAGGAATTATTACAGCAAGAAAAACACGTGTCAGTGTTCACATGGGCACCTGACTGTTGTTTTAGGACAGGCTTGGAATATTGCGAAATATTGTGAACCTATCCTTTAATTTGCATTTGGCTATTTGGTTCGCCTATTAATTTTCTGTCAATGACCTTATTAGCAGTCAACTAATTCCTTCAGCACTGTATACAAAAGTTTAACCTAATTTATGCATTTTGTGATAAAAATAAATGCCATATTGGTTCCAGGCACTTTCAGCCAACTCCAGACAGATCTGGAGATCGTTCAACCCACTCAGGAGCCACTTGGAGATGAATCAAAACTCACTATCTCTCTGCACTGAACTCCCTTGTTGCCTAATTTTTTACTGGCTTTCTTATCACAACCAGAGCTCAAACAAAGATGACATCTGTCTGAAGACACAAGTCCTCTATGAGATACACAGCGCTCTTAATGTCAGAGCTTCTCTCTGCAGGGGAACAGATTACAGGCTTTCTCTGGGTCGTGTTGGGCATCCATCCAGACTCCAGTCCACGACCAGGAAGACATTGTGAAAAACAAGGTTATCTCCTGACTCAACCCCTGCAGTGCAGCGTCAACACTGTTCTGCTGCAGCTCGCCTCGACCGGCAAGTCACAAGGGCTCAGCCTTCAGCCAGGGTCCAGAGGTTAATTTATTGCCTGATCTCATGACCGCAGTTCGGAGTAAAAATGGCAGTAAACGTTGCGTTATGAAGGTGGAGGAGGAGGAAGGGTGGAGAATCAGAGTCTGGCTAGAGTATGTTGCTTGGTTAAGTGCATTGGTCACAGTCTAAATGTCTGACAGTTTATAATCAGGTCTGTTTGACCACAACTGACCCAACAAGACAGTATGTCTCCACTGTGGCAAGAGGAAATGAAATGATGATTGGATTCATGTAGGTGAATTGTTCTTGTTTTCTAAAATACCGAATGAAGAGATAAAATGATGATTAGATAGATAGATAGATAGATAGATAGATAGATAGATAGATAGATAGATAGATAGATAGGTAGACAGACAGATGATAGATCTTACACTTTCACCTTTCTCCCTTTTTTCTCCCTCTGTACTGCTTCCTCTCTTTCTTCTTTCTTTCTTTCCCTCTTTCTCTGTCTCTCTTTCTCTCTGTAGGCATCTTTTTATGGAAGTGACATTCCTGGAGTGGTCGAAACAGAAGCCCTTGTTTAGAGGCGAAACCCTCCCACCCTATACCCTTTTTTCATCTTCCTAGTTTTGGAGCCCTGGGTCAAAGGTCGAGACCCCCTCCAGCTTCAGAGACATGTCAGGTCATGCAAGCCACATAGCATTCCCTGTATAGCCCCCACAACCGCACCCTGCCTCCCCTTCACCCTTAGCAAAAGGCCTGCTGCCTCTTAACAGCAACAAACCCCCTTACACAAGAGGTGTGAGAGTATGTACGGCTGAGTAAGCGTGTGTGTGACATTTTGAGAGATAGTGAGTACTAGCGATCACTTGAGGATTTTATGTTGTCGAAGCTATTTTTTTTTGTCTGACAACCGTTGTTATAAATGCAAACTTTCACTCCAAAGTTATATATTATAATATATAAGATTTCAAATGAGGTCCAATCTTACTGGAGGCATGACTGTAAAGTTGTGTGTTTTTTTAACACTGGCTGTTGGATTTCCTACGACAAAACGGATCTGAAATTAGATAAATAAATACAATTACTCCTTACAAATTGTTTTGAATGTTCTGACACTGTGATGAATCAAAATGGAAAAAGTAAATAAACATAAGATGCGGGGTTGCATAATTAATTGGCGATGTGTATTGATGATGTTTTTTTTTAAATCTGGAAAAGGTTATACTGCATGAAATGATAAAGTGGTGTTTCATAGTTTCATCTGTCATGATTCTAAGCCATCGTTCACTGCCTTTGTGAGACATACGCAAGCACTTCCATGAAATAATGCAAAAATAGGAAATAAACGCCAATAAATTAAAGTGGAGCTGAATTAAAACTGTCAGGAAGCAATTAGGAAAACACCATAATTCCTCCAAATGGGGGCCAAAGTTGAACAGATAGCAAAATACGTGTTAAATGAAAATAACCAATTTTGGGAGTGTATCGCTGCCAAATGTTAAAGGTCACGAGACTCGACGGGGCCTTCGCTCGTGTCCTCTTCGCTTAGTCAGCAAATGGAACCAGCGCCATAATCCCACAAGAAAACCAGATGAAAAATGGGTTTGAGATGCACAAACAGGGCTGAGATGTAGTGCAGAAAAAGGGTGACCCCTTCCGAACAGATAAACAAATAACTAAATAAATCCTGGGGACACTGGGGGTGAGGGAAGCTACCCCCGAGGGGTCAGAGCAGGAACAGATAAATCTCCCTTAAAGACGCCATGCCTTTCCACAGTTAACCTCTTAATCAACCCCAATCGGCCAAAGGAAACAGCGCTGACTTTCAAAACTATCAGCTCTGTGTCTCTGCAGTGAGTAAACACCCTTGCACATTTGCGCAGTGTAAACCGCTGCTGTGTGCATTGAAAGTTGGGACCATTCACTCCTGCGTGATGAGTTTAAAGTGCTTTACAATATAGAAAGTTCCCCGAAGTTAACCTTGTGTCTATGAAGGAGATTTTTGTCAACCATGAATTTAGGTAACATGCCATTCATTTGTTTTTCACGTGTCTTTTTGTTGGTTTCCTCGAAACCACAATTTTCTTCTTCCTTGTCTGTCCATCAGCGAGCGTCTCTGAAGCAGTACGTCAGCGATTAACCTCCAGTGAGCACAAGAGCATCCAGATAGTATCTGTTCACAGGTCATGCAACACACTGGCTGCAGACGCAAACCGTGCAAGACCTCCTAACAAACATGTCATTCTTAGCTTTGAATTTCTATTTCGGTAGCACGCTCAGGTTACATACCTGGTCACTTGATGGCTCCTTTCCTCAATGGGATCATATTTAGCATCGCCTGAACTGGAGCGTTGCATTGTGGGCGCTAGTGTTGTCAGGCTGTCCATAAATTAACAAGTAAACCAGTGGCCCCTGCATTTCCTAGGCCATCCTGTGCGGTCATGTTTACCACCCCTTGCCCCCACCCTGACACCCTCGTGTGTCAGAGGCTCCTGCACCAGTTGGTCCAGCCATCCATCACTAAGCATCAGACAGAAGTGGCAACCAGTTCTGTGCATTTGTTTAATATACTTTTAGGTATAATAACATAAGAGATGATTGGACAGTTCAGGTAGTGTCAGGTGAATCATCACAGAGAAGATGTTAAATTCAGTCCGAGTACTATCGCCTCATTGTTTCAACTCTGAGGAACATTTTTACGGCGCTACGTGGCCTTCGACACCCGTGCATGTATGAAACAAACCTTGCAAGAGCTGTTTGACCCAAGTTCGCTCGACATGCACAGGTTATGATCTTGCATTTGAACGAGGGGGGTTTGAAAGTGGTTTTTGAAATGCACGTTTACATCCTCAAACATATGTTTTATAACAAAACATCTTATAGGATAAGTTGGATGAGGTTTCAGCAGTTTGGTTTATCCAAATCAAATAGGTACACTTCAAAATCACACTCTTTTTAACGCAAAATTCCCTTCCTTTTTGTTTCCCCCGGACAGTGTTTCCTTGCTGATGTGCTGATAACTTTGGATAATACCCACTTGACTTCCACTAATACAGACTGCTGCTCCAAATGTTCACACAACAAGGAAAGTGTATTTTGTTCCACCTCACTTACATCACATTCCTAAGAGATTTGTCCTCACCCAGTAGGAACAATTACAGCAAGCAAAAACTGTTTCACTGTAAATATAGGCATGTGAGCGAGCGGAAAACAATGTGAACTTATCCTTGCACATGACATAGACCTCAAGATGTAAATTATTCTATTTCTAGCCATCATGTTGTAGGAGCAGGTGTCTTTTTTTTCAACAGTACTGTACAAAAAGTACAAAATAAAATCACAGCGTGTTCGAAAAAGCAAAGTCATGTTCTTGAATATTTAAACAGCAGAAACAATCACTCTTTCCCTTTATTAAGTACTATTTTGATTCTGAAGGACAACATTGCATTTCGTGCGATTTTTTGCTTCACTTCTTGAGGAGTTGAGAAAGAAAAAAATACCTTTATGTCCCAAAAAAAGAAGTGACTTAATCCATGTCAGTGTGGGTTTTGTCTTTATTTAGTGGGTGGAAATCACATACATTACTAAACCTCAGCTTGATCCTCATTTAATTAGCCCTTCTAGGTGAAATCCTGGTCAAATTCATCATAAGCCTGGGCTGTATAGAATTACACTCTAATTATTAGGCCCCAAACCCTGAGGTGCCCTTGGTCACTTGCCTACAGCTTGTGGAATCTCCTAATAGCGAGTCACTGGGCTAATTGGAAGACAGGTAAGGTTACATGTGACAGCAATTAAGCCGAGCTCAGGGCCAACTTTATGGCCTCCGGCGAGCCCAGAGCTGCACTCAGGACCCCTAAGTGAGGTTTTTTCCTTTCTTTCCCTTTTGGTAGAAGCAAAGTTGAGAATTACAGTTCCCCCCTTTTTTTTGTCTATAGCGGACATATTGTTATGTAAGTAGTCTATCAGTCACTCTTGTTTTGTCTTCAGCTGCTCATGTTGCGCTCTGGTTATACAAATTTGAGCGAAATAGGACTTATTAATGATCCGTTTCGTACTTTTCTTCTTTATTTTGAAAATGATTACGATTTCTAGCATTATATTAAGAGCATAAACACATGTAGGGATGAGTTTTAATTGCCATAAATAGATTGTTTAGACCAAAACAGGGAAGAAAATAGAGAATAACTACCATGACGTTTGTTAATGTATATACGTATCATATTTAAAACATATTTATTATTTACTATGGAGATTATAGTTGGGATTAGAAGTGGAAATGTCTCGTGAAGCAACAATAAATCACCAAAATTGTTTATACGCGTTAATAAACAGATTTTAAGTTAAATGAAAACACATTTTTTTTCATACATCGCTCATGTCGTTGAGAGGGGAAGTGTGAGAGCATGTCTAAATACACTTTTTTTCAAACCTCGGTCTCATGCAGCACGGGGCGGTGGGACACTCGACCCCCTGGCAGCGGTGTTGTTGGAATTACCTTCACATGACAAATCAAGACCCTATCTGGGAAAATAATCAGGTCCCCGCTGCTCTCGGCGTGAAAAACCCCATTAGAGAACAACACTCTCACTGTTAATTACCGCAATGGCCTTTTGTGCGCTGGCAGAGACTGTATAACACAACAAACCGACAAAATCAACACTTTCTCAACTGGTAAACGATTTAGGGAGTTTGGCGCGGTGAGAAGTTTGGCACCTTTTGTTGTTGTTGACTTTGTGGAGCAGAGAGAGATGTTTCGCCACAAAATATGTGACCTTTTTTTGTAATTTTTTAAATGTTTATTATCATGCACGGGTTTTTTGTTAGGTTTACTTTTGGTATAGTTAAGGCTAAAAGTTTGAACGATAGACGTGGTAAAATGGGATTTTAATTAAACCGTTACGTAAGAAAACATCAGTAACACGCACTGGACAGCTGACTCAAGATTGATTACAAGGCAGTGCTACATGGTGAATAAAATGGTTGGTAAAATGTGACCTTCAGTCTTTGCAAAGAGGGCAAAACAATATATAAGAAATTATATTTTCAGAAAAAACATGAATTGTTATTTAATGTCTAAACTGGTGCGTCTTATCCTAGAATCAGTTCAGGCCTACACACATAATTTCTTGCATCTTAAAGATCCTCCCACATATGTTTTAAGACATATAAACAGACTCTGCTTTTAATAACGTGTCTAAAATGTTTTTTTTTACCTTTAGAAAATCTCAGTTACTCAATAAAACATTCTTACATATTCTACTTCTTTCTCATTGAAAACGCAGAGTCTATAAATATGCAAATATTGTTCATTTCAAAAGTTGCGTGTACTTTACATACATCATCCTTCAGAGTGGAGGTCAAACATCCAAGTGGAGTAACAATAAGCACAACACTTTTTTTTCTTTTTGAGCGCAGTAGGACTTTAAATCCCCTCAATCCTCCTCATGAAGATTTACATGAGAACTTAAAATATATAAAGTCCATTTAAAAGATAAACCTGAAAGTGTATGTTTACATATCTCTACCGAATATGCAACACACGTTCAACACAATTTAACTCTGTAAAGCTACTCTTTTACTATATATTAACCGCAGTTTTATCATGTCTGGACGCGCAAGATTTGATTTTCAATGGGACACTAATGTAGCCTACTTTTAAGTATCACAACAACCGCTCCTGTCAGTCAAACCCATCCTAATCGACCGCCGTCCAATCAGAGAGCTGCTTACTTTTTACCAGACTTTTGGGGCCAATCGCGACCGGCCCTTTATCTCCCACCGCTCCCGCTGAGGGGAGGGGATGTGACCTTATTTGGCAGTTATGACCGTATATGGAGCGCCGCCAGGGGGGGCAGCTGTACGAGGAAGACTGCTAGTGACACTTTCCCCAAATTGTAGCTTTGACTCCGAAAGACTGGACAGACAGTAGAAGGGTGAAGCGATACACTCGAGCGCCAAAGAGCGTCCTGCGCGTAAACTGTCTCTGCTTCAGCTCGCCTACACGGACGATCATTCAAAACAGCTCCGAGGATATTTAGGTTGTGTGCTGGGTAAATAAATATAAATATCGGAGCGCACACTGACGTCGCTTTCCAAAACCTCACCGCGGCGCGCAAGAACAAGAGGATTGCCTACTCCTCGGGACTGCGCTTTATATCGTTTCCAAGAGCTTGATGGGACTAAATAAACCATTCACCGAAGAACGTGAAATGTGGTCAGTATTAAATCGATCTTGTCATTCAAGAGGCTGAATTTATCTTGATTTTTCCACATTTTCAGTATTGAGCGTGGTGTAGACTGGAGCGACCTGCTTAGAGGCGAAATATTGTTGTCTGTTATTTTCAGCGTTGTTTACCCTCTTACAAATTCTAGAGGCAAGCAAATAGTCAGACAACATTTGATTTTTCCAGTCTACACACTGTCGCATTGGACTGACTTTTCCAAGAGGTCTCACTCTGAAGAACAACGTGTTTATGGATTGCTGCGCAGCAAGGAGCACCGGGAGTTGTAGGCTACGCTCTAATTCATCGATCATGATGATTCCTCGCTGTTGCTGTAAACTTTGATAGATGTTTACAGAAAGAACTCAGTAATATAGAAAAAACGGTTTAAATATAAGCTCAGAGAAGCTTAGATTGACCTCTGGAGGAAGTGGGAAGCGCCTCTTCGCCCTCCCTTGTTTTTTTCTCCCCAAGACGTCAGGACGGATCCCTATCACTCTCTGACTCTCCTTCTGTGATTTAAACAAAGACCAAAGTGTTTGGGGATAGCATGGCAATGGTAGTAAACCAGTGGCCAGAGAACATTTCTGCAGATCCGGGGTCCCAGCTCCAGATTTGCGGACAGGAGCCCGGCGGGGCACCGGGGACTCCCAACGGTTCCACCCCGGGGAACGACACACTTTCCGGGGACAAGATCCCCAATGTGGACTGCATGGTGTGCGGGGACAAGTCCAGTGGAAAGCATTACGGTCAGTTCACCTGCGAGGGATGCAAAAGCTTCTTTAAGCGCTCAGTGAGGCGGAACCTCACTTACACCTGCCGGGGGAACCGAGACTGTCCCATCGACCAGCACCACCGGAACCAGTGTCAGTACTGCCGACTGAAGAAGTGCCTCAAAGTCGGTATGAGGAGAGAAGGTAAGGCCGGGACTGTCCTCTGTTGGTGTGTGATGGATGTCAATGTGAGCAAGTGGCACCAGATACATTTGTTTACAAAATGTGTTGCTGTGCGTAAAGTTGTGCGTAATGTCGTTCACTGTAAAATATCAATCAAAAACACCAACTGTAAAAGATTTTACAGTTTTAAAACAAGTGCCTCTAAACATTTGCTGATGTTCTTGTTTTCAGTGTAGTTCTACTTGGTTCACGAATTTAAAAAAACAAAACAAAACAACATCTTTGCAACAAAGAGTGAAGCAGATTATGACAAGAAAACATAATTTAAGAAAATTCTGGACATAAACTGATTTGGATTGAAGAGGTTATTTCACCACATGGACAGATTTCCTCTACTACTACATTTCAAGACGAAACGCAATACTCTTTCACTTTGACATGTGAGATGACGGATTACAAACTACCAACGACAAAAGCCCCAATGAGATATTTTGTGCGTAAACCTCTGCGTCATGTAGTGAAATGCCTGTTGATCTGTGCGTCTATATTTAACCTTTCTACCAGCCACTGTTGTTATGGGTAAATAATCAGTCACCACCTGCGGCACCACAATGCTTATTTCACATTCATTTACCAAATCTAAACCGTTCATCCCATTGCTGCTCTGCAAAATCCCTCTTTTGTAGTTCAGTTTTAATTATGCTGTTTGCTCACCGACACCCAGAGCCGCTATAAGAGGATGCCGCTACATTTGTTGTATTGTGTTGGATTAACAACGGGTCAGTTAGTGCCAAAGAGGAGCAGTGGAAACGTGTTGGTGAAGAGGAGCGCTTCCTTATTAATCATCATTCAGCAACGACACCCCGGTCATTAGAGATGCGATGGTACATAGTTTCTAATGTGAACCAAATGAACCCAAAATATTGTTTTCCTAAGTATTGTTTTGACAGCGTGACTAATGGGTTACATTTTTTTGTTGTTTTGGTTTATGTGAGTTGGCTTGGATTACTGAACTCCAACCATCAAGACATAAATTTAGAGGTGACAGTTTATAGGATCAAAGGCAGTATGGGGCGCTTGTGTCTACATGATTTTTGGTATAATCTCTTCAGAAAATGAATAAAAATGCCAAGAGCAGCAGCATGTACTCCACAAACTATGCTCGCACCTTTCTGAACAGAGAACAGGTGAGCCACATGCAAAAAGGCTTTAACTGTCTCGTGGGAGCAAATAAAAGTGCAACGTTTCACCAAATTATGACCTTAGATGTCACCAAAAGTCTGAATCTTTAATGATGTCACACTTCGCCCCTTTTATTTTCCCTCTCAGAGGACGGATTAGGGGTCAGCAGCAGCATCCCTGCTCAAGGACACCTCGGCAGGGGGACACTGAAGGACAGACAGTGACTCCACAACGGCCCAGCCGTCCTTTGTTCTCTGCCTGAGCCAAACTACTATAAATGCAGAGATGGTGGAAATACCCGTCCTTAGAGCCTGAGATGAGATGATCCCTCAAGGGTTCCCGCTAGCGCACCGCTATGCCTCTCTCTCTCACTGTGTGTGTGTGTGTGTGTGTGTGTGTGTGTGTGTGTGCGTGTATGAATGTGTGCGCATTGTACACACAGTCTTACCTCATGTAAAATACCCGCAAGCCACACCAACTCGGTCATGCTCCTTTCCGACTGAATGAACCCGAGGAAATCGCCTGACGCGCTGCAGCGTGTTTACTGCAAAAAAAATCCATCTGATAAAGTTTGGTAGTGAGACTAAAAATTAAAGTTTGAATTTTAGTGTTTTAACAGGTGAAAAGATGTCAGCAGAGGAGAAAACATTCAATGCAAATCAACTCATCTCAGTTGTCTTTTTTTTTTGGGAGGTAAATCAACACTACATTGAAATGAAATTCCTGAAAAGTTAATTTGCATGCACCGCCAGTGGTAAATCATTTAACTTCTTAAAACTAAAACTAACTAAAGTAAATGCTTTATTTAAATTGACATTTTTTTTGCAGTGCCAACCTGACAGCTCTGAGACGTTAGAAAGCTTATAGTCCTGAAGGATTGCGTCAGAAGGAATTAGTTTTTGCCATTTAGATGAGATAACATCATGATGTTGTGCATATAGGCTGTAAACTAGTCTACAAAGCAAAAAAAGATTCATTTTAACAAGTAATTTGTCTCTTGACATCAAGTTAAATTGTTTACTTTTCCTTTCAACTCAATTTCAGTTAATTCCAAAAGTTTTTTTTTAAAGTGAGTGGCTCGTTAAAATAAGACCAAATAAGAGGGAGGAAGAAAATTCTTAAATCTGAGTTGAAAAGATGGTAAATTATCTCCAGAATATTTTAAGAAAAATGAAGGTTTTAAGAGTCATCATGTGATGACTACCTGATATAAACAGTGTTTTTGCAGCGCAGGCTTAGAGTTCTGCGCAAAACGCTTAAATGTGGAGCAGGACAATTTACATTGGTTGAGCTCATCTGTTAGTGCATGTGAGGTCAGCGGGATTAAACGGTGTCCTTAAATCCTCTTTGTCGACTGACTCCTGTTTATCAGTGATCATTTGTCTACTTAGGGACATTTTTTTGTTGTTGTTGAGACACATGCACTGTCTTGCTGCAACTTCAGACGTTGGATCAGTAGATCTAAAAATCAGAATTAAAAATGAGAAATGTCATAAGTAGTGAGCTGAAAGTCATAATTTTAGCATGAATGATATGTATTTTGACTTGTTTCAAATTAATTTAATCACAGTTGATATTTTCAAGTGGTAAAAAAAAACAAGGCAGATGCTGTAAACTCTCTACAAGGACATATTTGTCTGATTTTATTTTTAAAATACATCCTGGCATCTTTATTTTATCATAACATCTACAGTAAATTAAACTCTCCTGCATCCTAGAATTCAAAAATTGAGGGTGTCAACCAAAAAGCAGCAGGACTGTTAGAGCACACAACTGCTATCATTGTCCCCAGAGGTCATACATAAGTCATATTTCCTCTACATTGTTCAACAGGTTCACCTAAGGTTGTCAAGGGGACACGATGTTTGTTCTCAGTTACGATCCAGGTGAAATATGCGTTTGATGTTCCCTCGATACGTCTTCAAAAGTTTTGAGATAGTGAGAATAAGTGAAAATGCAAGTCATTTAGCGAAAAGAGTTTGTCATGTTTTGGCATTTAGAAACCTTTTTACATGTTCCAGCACTGCATAGAGGTCATAAGGTAATTCACATCCTGACAGAGTAAGAACAAAACCTGAGGGAAAGTCCTGGAAGATGGAACAACTTATTTTATTATGATTATTTGTAAGTGTTGACGGGTTTTGTTCACAGATGAGGGGTATAAACCTGTCAGGCTGTGTGAAGATTATGTTTTTGGATAACTGAGCCTTTGCTGTTGATAACCTCAGTTTGCATCATCTGATCTATAACTCCATCATTTCCTCATCGATAAAATTAGCGAGATAAAGTTTGGTTTCGGTTATAAAAAATTACAGCATCCTTCAATATCACTAACACTGCTGCAGGACTTTTCTGTTACGACTAAATTAATAATCTCCTGCCTGTGAAGACATGCTAAAAGTTTCATGAGTGGACCGCTTCAGGTTTAGAGGATTTTCGCTTTCAACTGTGTGTTTCTTTTTGTTTCCAAAGGGGACGTTTGACCTCTTTCGGTAGACTGCTGTGTAGGACATAATATCATTTGTTGGAGACTTTTATCCGGAGCACCTTTCAGCACCGTGACAGTAAACATTTCTGCGCCAGCCTCAGTGGGAATCAAACCCTTAAAACCTTGGCAGCGTTAGTGTCATTGTCTAACCACGCAGCTACACAAAAAACCTCCACTTGTTTCTCTGTCAGTGTAGTTTCTAGACTGAATAGGAAGCGGAGCGGCAAAGAGAATCGGCCTGACAGTTCCTTTGAACTGGAGTGAATGTTTTAATTTTGAAACACCCCACAAGGACGAGCTACCGACTTCACTGAGAACACAAAGACGTGTGGTAGTTTACTGCTGATTAATGCATGCATCCATGACGATAATGTCTGTTGTGAACGTCTTGAATCTGACGCCTGGGCAGCTGTGTGCACGTCACACACACACACACACACAGACACGCTAGTAGAGTTAATAGAGTGCACTGGAAATAAATTGTCTGAACAACCATTTGTAGCACAGGAATCTGTAATACCCAAACACTAACATGCACAGCGGGATGTGCTGCTTCCTCCTCTGACCCATATTGCACTCCGACAAAACAGCAGCGGAAAATATAGGTCAACCAAAACTAAAACATTAATAACAGAAAGGCTCAAGTCATAGTCCAAATGTGTGAACTGGCTGGGGCCTCACCAGTGGGTAAATACCCCACAGGAGCACTAAAAGTGTAACAGACAGTGTATTGACTAATCCATACTCCACAGTGGGCTTGTAACAGCGGGCAATTTAACACCAAAAAACTGCAGTCTGGTCCCCTTTGGCTCTGAAATCCTTCGCTTATCCCAGTAATTTAACTATTGACAAATTCAAATACTTAACCCTTGTCACCACACTAGCAGGCTAAGTCATTATCAGAGGCCTCTTAGATGGAAATGGCTCCCATTGACATATCGCTCAGTGCTACCCAGCCTCCATTAATGTAATACATCGGAGCCCGTGAGTTATCCTCAAGGCTAACTTGAATATTGCAGAAAGGCATGTGGGTGAATAGATGAACGATGCTGATTTTAATGCGTTTAGACACATCAAGGTGAGGAGGCTGTACAACATATTATGACCTCCTCCCTATAAAGACATTTTTAATGCTTTTTTTTCCCCCTGCACATCCTACATCAGGGAATGTAAATGTGACCTTCAGGTGCATTCAGTCAACCCCTCTTAACATACCAACTCTGGAGTGTTTTGCTTGTGACTTTAAGTAGCTCAACCTGTTTTTGTGTGTCACTCGGGTCACTTGTAAGAACATACAGAGTTGACACAGAGGTACAGAATTTGTCAGTCACTGTCAGGAACATTTAACCCCATGTGTCTTTCCTCCACTCCAGCACTGTGGGGAGTCCAGGCACATGTATATTTTAGGCATTTAGCTGATGATCTTATCCATGCTCACTCATTGGAAATGTAGTAGTGCAGAAGGAAAATGAGCACAAGAAGACATAAAGCACTCATAACAGCTGCAACAAACTTTTCTTGTTTGTCCCCATTTGGAATCAAGCAAAAAAAATTTATAAAATTTTGTATTTACATTTTGATAAAGATGGAATATTGGCCAGTCGTTTCCTCCACGTCTGATATTACGGACTTTCCTCCTTGACCACACGAATCATTAAAGAGTCACCGAAATTCCCCCACTTTCCCACTTAACCCCTGGTGGTATTTAGCCACGCAGATACTGTTGTTTTGGTTTAATTTGCTCAAGTCTGGAGGTCTGCCATTGACATTCCTGCTCTTGCCTCAAGACAATAGAAACTATGTGCATGGCTAGATAACACTAGGTGTACTCGGAAAATATGTTATTATTTTGCCAAAAAGAATTCATTGTTTCACCCCAGAATTTTGTTCCTGTCTGGTGGAAAAGCTGCTGAAATAGCATGATATGAAGCTAAAACATTTAATCATAGTACGGACCAATGATGTGTCATGAATAGTCTATTAATATGTCGTGTAGTAACATTGTTGTAACATCATTTTACATGTTTTATATCTAAACATCAGGAGGTCCCAGGCAGTTGCCCACCTTGCCTAATGGTAAAGTCCGCCCCTGCATGCAGGTTGGTTTGCAGCTGTATGGTTTGATTCTTAAAAAAAGGCATTTTGCAGCTGACTTTTTCAAGAGGAATTTTTCTACACTTTGAGCACCAGAAACAAAAATCCATTCACCTCTTCTGTATCAGCATGGCAGCAGAAGTCTCAGTCGCAGATACCTCATAATCTCAAACAAAATGAAACCAAAACTAAAGGCATGACCAGATACCATTGGGGATAAATGGGAAGACATGTTTTGGGTGAATTGTTCCTTTAAATAATATTAAGTAAAGTTGTCTTTGTGTGTACTGTGTGATGATAATACTAGCTGAAGAAATAGAAGAGAGCCAGGCAATGACCTGTTTAAAAACATATGTACATGCAGCTTGATGCATATGTGTCTTCTCCAAAAGCTAATCTCACAGGAATGACATGAAGTTAGTGGTGGGGGGGGGGGCTGTAAGTGTAAATAAGGATAAATAAAGGATAAATAAATAAGGATAGCGTGAATCAGAGTCACTGAGTACAGGGTGAATTTGGTTTACTAATTAATTCAGGAACTGCCTCATCAAAGTCTCAAAGAGAGACTGAGGCAACAGCATCCACACAGCAAAAGCTATCAAACTTCCTCACACAATGCTGCTTCCTCCTCCTCCTCCTCCTCCTCTTCTGCCCTCCATGTCTCTGTCTCTCTCTGTCTGTGTCACTGTTTTCCTTCCCTGCTCCTGCACTGCCTCCGGTTTTCTGCGCTCTTGTTCTGTTGTGTCTTTCACGTTCGCTGCATACCTCCACTCTTTCATGTTCGGCACACAACTGGGGATGGAGTCGGTCCTCGTTCGGCGTGCAGATGGTTTGTTCTCAGTTCTCTCTCAGTAGATGAGAAGAAAGAGTGTTTTAAGTTTGTCATGCGCGGCACTTTTATATGAACAAATATCCATTTTGATACGCTCTGTCTCTCTGACTGATTTACACACACACAATATTAATTCAATGCATACAGAGTTAAGGAAGGCCTGCAATTTCCCTCAATGGTACTCAACAATTTGCAGCAGCCTTGAAATTTTAAGTGTCAATATTTTTCTATGAACAATGGATCACATGGCTACAAGAAATCTGAAAGGTGCCACTCGTAGTGACAAACTTCCAGATGATTATCAGCTGAATGCAGTTCCCCTCAACTCTATGGAGCTTCATTATCGACTTAAAGGTCATTGTTTTGGTTTTCTGGCTGCAACTTTATTGTTTCGGTTCAGTGACGCGGCTCTCCTAGTGTCGTTTTCGGCTGCAGCAGGCACTGAAATCGATAACACGCTACTTTCCCAGCACCAAACAACAGAAAGACAAAGTTAGCACCTAGCTGATGAACATAGTCGAGCATATAGCAGCCAAAGAGCAAGATTACAAGTTAGTGGAGACCAAAACCAGACGTAGAAGGTGAGAATATCGGAGTAACATTCATCAGGTGAACAGAAACATGACTCCAAATAAATGCTAATGTTGCTCCATATCTGCTGGATGTGTAAATAGGCAAGTGTTTGCTAAAAAGGTGATAATATGTCAGAGTTGTGTTTACAGCTTTTTTTCCACTGCCCCTGAGTGGCCCAAAAAAAAAAGCACAACTGCACTATTATTCACTCACTTTACAACAGTACGAAGATGTATCGTGAGAATTTTCATGTTTTTTTTCTGGCAGCAGAAAATGTTTCTGTAGAATAAGTAGAAAAATAACTAGAGGCTGTTCTTGCACAACAGCACACAGTGGGACAAATACTGTGGACCATGGACTCTCAGTCCGCAGTATCTGTACATGTTATATCCATTTCATAGAAAAAAAGTACAAAACCATTAGCTAAATAATTAAAGCTTATAAAATAATAAAAACATAAGATTTTAAGGTGTCATGGCAATTTCCTTGTTATTCAACAAAAGCAAAGAACTTTTTTTCCATTAAGTAACATCACTGTCGTCTCTGTCTGCCAGTCTCTTTATCTCTAACTCTCTCCTGGTTTACACATTAGCTCCTCTCTCTCCTATCTCACTCTCTTTGGAGCATTGCCCTGCCGCAGAGCAGTGACCTGCAGGTTAAGGTTCAGGGCCAAAATAAAACTGAGCCACATGGATATTACCTCGGTGTCACATCACACGCTGACCTCTGAGTTAGATCACACCCATGTATACATCTACAGTATATGCACACACACACACACATATATAGAGACACTGGCAGAACACGATATCTCTCCTTTACCTCCAAAAATGTCTTTTCAGCAGATGAGACTTTTAGCTTTTTAGCTTGACAGTGTGTTTGATGGCTGCAGATTTTTCTAATCTTGTAAATGTCCCTCATACATACACACATACACACACACACACACACACATACACACACGCAGTTGAGCTGTGGCACTATTTGACATGGACACACATCAGACGTAGGTTCATGTGAGGTAACGTGTTTATTTTTCGTTCGCCAGTGGAAGCTTTAGAAATGGAAAAGCTACTTATTAAACGCAACTATTAGACTGAGCCGAATCTATAATGCGTCTGTGTCGCCCCGGCACTGTGACCTTTTAGTCCAAATGTTGATAGGCCTTAATTGTATTTAGCTGCTGTAATTCCACTAACAGTCTGACCCAGAGGCTAATCCAGGGCAGCCAGGCAGCGAACCATGCACTCTGCCAGCTGCCATTTGCTGAAGTGGCATTTTAAAAGTCGCAGCTGAAATCTCCCATGGTACCTCTGTCTGCATGCACTTTCCTCCTCTCCCACTTTCCCGTGCCCTAATTTCATGTCCCAGCTACATGAGATGCTATTTAGTTTTTTTGTTGTTGTGCTTTTTATGCCCTCAGTTGGGTATCAGAATATATATAAGAATATTTTTTGTATATCTTACATATATATATATCTTAAATAAAGTTTTCTAGCTTTTTTTTTACCGTATTGTCAGATGACGCGCTCAGTCAATTACATTAAACTAAGGCACAGTGTACCAATTAAAAAGCAGGAAGCAGATTATGGCAGACACCCAAATCTGACTTTATGCTCTCATCCCCCTTTTATTCTCCATCTCTCTGTCTCTGACCCTGGTTTCCTTTTTTTCTCTTATCCTCAGGCATCTGTTTGCTTTCTCTCTCTGTCTCTCTCTTCCTCTCTCTCTCTCTCTTCCTCTCTCTCTCTCTGTCTGTCTGTCTAATCTAATCTCATTTCTGTCTCTCTCACTCTCTCCCTCGCTGCCCTCCCTTACGTCAAGATACTGCGTCTCTCTGTCTCTACACTTGTCTCTCTTTCTCTATTCCTTTGGACCTTTCCATAATCACCCCTCTCTCCTTCTCTGTCTCTCCGTTTCTGTCTCTCTGTTCGTCAGTCTCGTCAGCCAGCTGTAGGCGAGGAAAAACAGAGAGCGATGTGTCTCAGTCAGACGTACTCAAGTGCTCTGCCTCTCAGCCACGAGTGACCCCCACAATGAGGCTTTTGAAAAGTCAAGTGGATCAAGTAGATTTGCCACCATCTGCAGGATTAACCACTAATCAATATGAGAGCAGATTAATAACCGTGAATTCACAAAATCAGAGACATGACAAGCAGCGGGGTCCCAACAGGTCGTGGAATTTGTGCAATGTTATTGGATCTTAATGAATTTGATTAATTCCACATTGAAGTCAGGGTCAATGTGTTTTACAACTTGCTCAATGCATTAGTAAGACGCCCAAAAATAGTTTTTGGTGAGCTAAAATACATTAACAAGCCAGGACAGGATGACAGTTTTAGGTCATGGCAGTGCTCTGACTTAGATATGGACAGTCAGGGAAGTCTTTCACAAGCCTGCATTACAATAACATTACTGACTGGCAGCAAGAGCACTGTATGATTTAGCAGTCTTTCACATCACACTCAAGGCAAACCTCCGAGTGCTGTGACTGAAAACATATTTGGCCAGATAATCTTTGTGGAAATTGCGACGCCTTGTTCCTCGGACCACTTTCACCCCTGCTCCTCAAAGCTGTGTTTTATTTCCCTTCGTTTGTGAAAATCCCGCAAAGACAGACACGTGTGGCTAATCTGACAGCCGTTCTCTGCAAAGCAAGACAAGAGCTGTTGGAGAAGGACAAGGAATGTCCCATTGTGCAACCTTGTCTTTGTGACAGGCAACACCTCTGAGCTCAGCCCAGCGAGACTGCGCTGTTTGCCAAAGGAGACTACATTCTTTTCCGGGAACACGGGTTGACACAAGTTCACAGGGAAAACTAGTATTTTGAGGTCAACAACAGGTTTTGTGCAGAGGTGGGTTTTTTTTTTTTTTTTTCTGCGCAGAGGACAGGCTAGAATTAAAGGCATTTTTTATAACACTCTTGAGTGATCTGACCTCTCGTTTCTCAGACGCACCGTGGTACGTTCAATTGACACAGCTGCTGTGTCTGAGGTGACAGGTGATGCGAAGTTGAAAAGCATTTTCCAAACCCCTCCTCCTCCCTTTTCTTTCACCCCTCTCTCCACCTCTTACCTCCACCTGTCTCTTTATGTAAACCACCGCTCTCTATCTGAAGCCTCATCTCAGGCTATATTCAAACATATTGAACTGTGCACCTTTTTTTTTTTTCTCTTTACCTCTCCCCTCTCTCTCTCTCTCTGCTCTCAATCTCCCTTTTCTCAACTTATCAGCTCTCACTCTCTCCTTCTCCAACCTTATCTCGCCATTTCACCCTTTTACCTCATTTTTTTTCCTCACGTGGCCCCCCCTTTGCATTTTCATTGCCTCTCTTGCCTTTCTCTCTCTCCCCTGTCCCCCCTTCTCTCTCTCTCTCTCTCTCTCTCTCTCTCTCTCTCTCTCTGTGTAATAGTAGATGGAGTTATTAGTCAGACAGTGGGGATGACTGAACAGGTGTTTTCCAAATGGGCCTTTGAGCACTCGCCGCATCATCATCGCTTTGCACAGAGGGTTGTGTGTGTGTGTGTGTGTGTGTGTGTGTGTGTGTGTGTGTGTGTGTGTGTGTGTGTGTGTGTGTGCTTGTGTGTGTGTGTGTACAAGAGCATGGCCTCTGTGTGCCCTTTTCGCCTCAGGCTGAGCCATTTGCCAGCAGAGGGAGGAGGGGAGATGTTACCGTATGTATTCATGTGTGGAATGCCTATGTGTCTATGCATATGTGGGCGCATAACATATGTAGGTGTGAAGAAGTGTTATATCTTTACCAGCTGCTGCTTGTCATTACTCATTGATGCACAACAGCAGTGGAGAATGGCCTTGGCCTGGCCACTTTCCACTGCTCCACTGAAAAGACAAGCGCTGACAAATTTAGGAGTCACAGAAATGTTCTTGTCTCTACACTTTTCACCCCTTCGCCCCCATTCTGCAGCCCACCCACCCGACACATTTGACATGCCCAATTTGCTTCTTTCTTTTCTGTCTTCGTCTCCTCTTCCTTTCTATTTCTCCTGCAGGCTTTCTCTTTTCATGCATGCCGTGCAGGGACCATTTGGATTTGGACCAGGTTTAGGTGTATTGCATAATGTTACAGCAGGCCTCATAAATCATAAGTTTAATAGCAACCTAGTGACAGAAATTTACTGTCTGTTAAAAGTTGTCAGCTGGAGTGAGATGAAGACATGTGCGAAGAAAAGAAAAAGACAGAAACACTGGGAAATGTCACAAATTCATGAATTAAATATTCAAATTTATGCAGCTGAATTCTGACCCTCACCCTGTCTTGTTTTCAATCAGCTGTACAACGAGGACGTACATCAAACTCCCAGAGCAGCCCAGGACAGTACCTGACCAATGGCACCGACCCGTACAACGGCCAGCCCTACCTATCCGGCTTCATTTCTCTGCTGCTGCGTGCAGAGCCTTACCCCACGTCTCGCTACGGGGCCCAGTGCATGCAGGGAAACAACCTGATGGGCATCGAGAACATCTGCGAGCTGGCGGCCAGGCTTCTGTTCAGCGCTGTTGAGTGGGCAAAGAACATCCCTTTCTTCCCTGATCTGCAGCTCATGGATCAGGTGAGTCTTTGCCACTTTGATGCCTAACTAGAATTTACATTACACTGAGAAAATACCCAACCAGCAACTCTTTAATAAAGGATGCAAAGAAAAAATAGAGAGACAGAAACGTAAACAGCAAACAATACTGTGTGCCATTATTAAATTCTAACATCAGCCCAAAAACAGCACATTATATGCTGCACATAAATGTAATAAATAAATATATAACTGTATTATCTCACTCTTCAGCCCTAAGTCTACTTTTATAGGAAATGTAGGGGCAGGAAACTAAACATGAGGGCATAAGAAACAAGTCTTCAGCCACACTAGCAGCTCACTGGAGCTGTACTGACAGCATTGCTTCAAGCTAAATGCTAACATCAGCATGCTAGTACGCTCAAAGTGACAATGCTAACATGCTAATATTTACCCTTTTCACCATCTTGGTTTAGCCTGTTAGCATGCTAATACTTACTACTTAACATGGTATTATACTTGCCATTAATTTTGCAAGTATTTAGTCATGAACCAAAGTATTGGAAAATTTTAAATTTAGACCCGACGACGCCAGATGAGACGTCTTTCATCCATCCCATATTTCAGTCTGTAAATGGTGGACTGACAGCCCAACGTTGCCACCCGTAGAGCGAGGCCGCTAGTATGGCTAAAAATAATTGTTTTAATTGCGCCACTGAGTGAAAACCAAAGAATGAAATATTGTGGTTTTGTCAGCTATGATTTTTTTTTTTTTTGCGATTTCACAACATTTCAGCCTCTGCTTAAGATCTTTAAATGATAATTTCTTCGCTGTCATGTAAAAAGGAATCAGTTGTGTTTACTGTAAGCAAAGATATATCTTTCTCTCTCAGTAAGTGCTTCAGTATTGCACCATTGGTTCTCTGCTTTGTATAAACCTACTCTTGCACGGGTCATGTTAGGTTGCATACCTCAATAGTTTCAACTTGTGACTGCTGTTCCTCACATATAACTTTTTAAGGCTATTCCCCTCGGCAGTTTACATAATTTTGCAGTTTTATAAAGTATGATGTCTAATTTTCACAGATGATTTGGAGCTTTTTCTATTGCAATGGTGATTGCACAATTTATCTCATAGTGGACAAATAATGCTAACTGACGTTGAACTCTTTATGACCCTGTTTAGCTTTGCAATATGCTTTGACATCAGAGTTCAAATCCTTTTCCATGAAACATTTGCATTATTTTGTTAACAAGTATTCAGATCAGTATGTTTCCAGTAAGCATATTAAAACATATTCATTTGCTTTACACAGGTAACACAGGTTGTCACATCCTCTTGTAATCTTTATGACCTTTAAAACTGATAATAAATACTTCAACATATTGGCTCTTCCTTACAATCAATTTATGACAGTTACTGTATGTGCTCTCTGTTAGTTGTCTGCTGTGTGTTTGGTTTGTATAGCCTATGCTTCCTCCTTCCTGCAGATGAATTTGTGCATTCATTGAACCTCCTGTCCTGTTTGCATTTGCGGTAATCTCTGA
Organism: Thunnus maccoyii; assembly: GCF_910596095.1. NCBI lineage: Eukaryota > Metazoa > Chordata > Actinopteri > Scombriformes > Scombridae > Thunnus > Thunnus maccoyii. The sequence goes on from NC_056542.1 coordinate 8,327,910, forward strand.
TAATGTGACCAAATGATGACCATCTCCATATGTGCTTTTTTTTATTGGATGTTCAAAGCATCTTGTGTGTTAGAAATAACATGTATGTGTTGCTATCAGATCACAGTTTGACTCATGTCAATGCCAGGTTTAAATGGAGTCTAAAGCCTTTTTGTAACGGTCACTTAGAGAGTGCAAGCCTCTGCAAATGTTGAACATTTCTTCAGCTCCCTGTTTTTATTACTTACTTAATACATTTTAAAAACATAATTCCTTTCAGATTTAAATTTAAATTGATTTTAAACACACCTTTATCGTAACCACACCTGTCATATTTGGAGCAGATTCTTTTTCTTCATATGTTAGCATTAAAAAACAACAATTGTCTCATAGTAAATATTCCAAATCTGCAAAAAAAAGCAACTAAGTGTCATGGAAATCCAATTTTTTGAGGTTTCCTGCTGACAGATGGACAAGAGTGAAAATAAATTCCTTCCTGTAATAACGACTCCATTCTTCCTACATCCTAGGTGGCGCTGCTGCGCATGTCATGGAGCGAGCTCTTCGTCCTCAACGCTGCCCAGTGCTCCATGCCTCTTCATGTGGCCCCTCTGCTGGCGGCGGCCGGCCTGCATGCCTCGCCCATGTCAGCCGAACGCGTGGTGGCCTTCATGGACCACATCCGTGTCTTCCAGGAGCAGGTGGAGAAGCTGAAGGCCCTGCAGGTCGACACGGCTGAATATTCCTGCCTCAAGTCCATTGTGCTCTTCACATCTGGTGAGTTTTGAATGAAGCGTGTGTGTACAGGGGAGAAGAGAGCAGTTTATTCAAGTCACAGGGGAAACTGCGTGAGATTTCAATGGTGCCTTGTTTCCGTAAAGTAAAGTTGAAACAGGATGTTAGAGCAGGATATAACTGGAGGGTGGTGGCTCGAGAGCGGGTGATCGAAAGTTTAAAAAATTTTTGCACAGAATCTTGAGCTGCTAGAAATTCATCACCCAAAAATGCAAGATCTAGTGGCTGATCGTTTGTACAGTTCTACTCATACCTGATTTGTATTCTGTTAAGCCAAAGCAAACTGATCCATGCTGTGTAAAAATGTTCTCTGTCTGGAGAGAAAGGCCACATTTTCATGTTTACTCAAAAATGTCTCATGGATTGGAACGTTAACAGATTGTATGGTAGATAAGTCAAGCAAAGTTTAATATGACAGACTGATATCACAACGAATCCTCAACCGGGCCAAAAAAAACAGGAAAAACTTGAATATTGGGGGAGAGACCAAAGGAGAGGAAATTCAGAGAGTGAATCCCGCCAGACAGCTGACAATGCAAATTGATGTTGCAGGGGAAAAAGTAGTTACAAAACATGTAAACAGATGTAACAGTTCATAGTAAAATAAAGCTTAATAATAGTATCATTATAAGTCCAATTTTGGTATAATAAATTGAATACAAGTTAAAAAAAAATCCTGTCCTTTCACTTGTTTTTTTTTTTCCTCTACACAATCTCAGACTCACAAAGCCTTTCTCCTGTGAGTAACTTTTGCTAAGGCAGACAGGGAAACATTACAGTAGCAGGTGGGTGAGCCGACTTCCGTTGGCACAGGATCATTCTGTTAATTGGTTTATACATGTCAACAGGGACACTTAATCATAGCATATCAAAGCTCATGTAAACAGCTTAACCTAAATTAGAGAAACGGCCAAAAGGAGGCAGAACTCCTGCAGATACAAATATTCCTTATTTATCAGGGTGAGATAGAGCCATTGAATGCAATAATAAATAATACATGTGAATAAATGCTATTTGGCTATTTTGTTGTTATCAAGTATCATTAGTATCTTCATTATATAATAACAATATGTTACTTGTATAGATATTAAGAACTCAAAAGGAAATTATAAATATTTCCTTACAGTATATTGCTGTTGCCATGTTGTACAAAGTTGTTGCTGTTACTAGGAGACATGAAAATACTCAGATCTATCCAGTAAGCTGTTTAAAAAAAGATTTAAGCTCAAAGCTAAATGATTAAAAATAAATAAAGAAAGAAAAAAACTAAATTAGATTCAGCGTGTTGGATTCTGTAACTGAAGCTCCTCTCAGACATTACCTCATTATTACTTAACTTACTTTTACGTCAAAATCATGACAGCAGTTTTAGTTGATCAATTGGACCTCCAGCTGTAACGTCTCCATAACACTTTCAAAAGTCTGAACTAAATGATGTCAGATTAAAAGATTCAGCTGCACAGGGGAGAAATCAAACGCACATCATGTATTATGTTATTGAGAGAAAAAATGTATTACTCAATAATTATCTCCTTCACATAAGAAAATACTCCAATAAACCAGCTAACACCATAAATTAGCCAATTTAAAGTTGTCAAAGTGGTTCTTCTCATGCCAGATCGGTGTTTAAAATTGTTTTTACCCCTTAAGGTGATTGAACCATCAATCTCCGTCTCTATATTTAATCATTCAAATAAGATCGAGACAGTTTTAGCTCAAAGAAACATTCCTTCCTTCTTTTGTGTTGAAATCCAGCTTACGGACACATGAAGCCAACATCAACTGTACTTAACCCACAACCTTTTCACCTCCACTGAGCCTGACCGAGATGTGACCTCTAACGCTGCAGCAGATATTGTCTCATTGGCTCCATATGTAAATGCTGCTGCTACAGTCTATGGTCCTCCCTCTAGTCAGTCATGGTCTCTGCCCTCCATGAATTTCACTGTAATTCGATCGCTCTCTCATAATAGGCTGTTATTGACCCTGTGAGGAGCTGCTCGTATCTCACTTAAATCACTTTTTCTTTTTTTTTTTTTGCTGGACTTGATGATGAGCTTTTACCTGAAGCTTTTATCTTTATCTTTAGGTGCTTCTTTGCTAAACTGATTGCACTAGATATTGATGACTGAGTTTCTGACGCCCGTGTAGTTCATTGTTCACAACGTTTTGTGAGAGACTGATAAAGAAAATGATTTCTTGATCTAAATTATAGCAAACAAACTACAGTAAACAGAGACTCATCAGATTAATTGATTAGTTGATAGACAGTAAATTTATTGGCAACTTTTTTGATAATCAACCAATTGTTTTAGTCTTTTTTATATAATATCTTTGGTTTTTGACTGTTGATCAGACAAAACAAAGATATTTGAAGATGTCACCATGGTATCTAAGAAGTTAAAATAGGCATTTTATAAAGAAAAAGTAACTGATAATGAAAACAGTTATTAGTTGCAATTCTAACATAGACACACATATGCTATCTGGGTCCACCTATCCGTATGTTTATCTCCTCCTAACAAAAAGGAAGCCAAGCAGCCATGATCTGCTAAAATTGCCTGTGACAGAAAAGGTTGACATTGCCTGTAATCTTATATTTTCAGATGATGGTAATTTCTTAGCTGAATTATACCACTCTCTTCATCATTGGCTCAGTATATTACAAAGAAAAGGCTTTTACGCTTTCATAGATTTGTCTTTTGACAGCTGTTTGTATCCGATGCTCTTTACAAAACCAGGAGACTTGAGCCTCACGCTCTTATGCTGCTGCATTATGTTTTCCCCACTGAGCTACAGATAAGATTGAATCAAAATATAACAGCTTTACATTTTGGGGAAACCCATGTGATAGTTTTGATACTGCTTATACACAAACCCTGTTGAGGTTTATCCCAACAGTCGCTAGACTCCAGTGCCAGCCAGAATACTGTCACATCTGGGATACTTCACTGAGAGATCATGCCTTGTGACCCAAGGGGAAACGGATGGTGAAGAAGCTAACACTGAGATGTCTCTTGTCCTTGTTTTTTTTTTTTTTTTATTGCATTCCCTCTTTTCTCTCTTGCACGGCTTGTCAGATTCATTCTGCATGTACCTAGCGTCTCTCCTCCGTGTATGTGGGTGGCTTTGGAGCCACCTCTGCCTTCTCTTCCTTGCTTTCATCAGCCATCTCTCCTTCATGATCCCATTTATTATTGAAACCAGTCATCCACCCCTCCTCCCTGAACGCTCCCAAAACCCAACCCCAAGCCCAGCCCAGGCCCCGGGACCCCTGCCCCCACTGCGGGAGTTGAATTATGTATGGTGGGTTTCAGTGAGACGAAGGATTCACCACAGCCCCGGCCATGACCTACATAACCCCTTTAGCCCTGAGCATCCCATGTGACTTCCTTGTATACGGGCAGATGTACCCACTTGTACACACGTCACAAAAAAAACTGCACATCTTGCCAAAAGACTCCTGAAGACAATACATTTAGTCAAACGTGCAGATATTAACAGAAATTTGAATGTAATGGAGACAGACATGCACACACGCACACACTAAACTGACCCGTTAATAAACCTGACTCTTGCAGACCCGGTAGGATGAGCTAACAAGCTCAGACAAACACCAATCGTCTCTCACCTCCCTCTGAGTCCCCTCCCTCCTCTCCCCCTGTGAAGCCTAGTCCCATCAAGCCACATCAGAGAACGGGCATCTCAGTCCTGCCACCCTGATCCCTCACCCCCACTGACCTGGTGTGTGCCCAAGGACCAGACAAAAGAACAGGGCGGTTGGCGTGGAAGGGTGCCGCCAGAGCTGTCGCTTCGACACGCGAAGTGGTTTCAGTCGCACAGATCCCAATCAGGCAGTGACTGCCTTGTCACGCAGAACCCAAAATGGCGGCCTAACAAAAAAAAGCTGTCCAGCCCCCCAACCCCACCCCCCCCCCAAGAGGAGGGAAATACAGCCAAAGTGGGAGCAATTATTCATCCAGAATGATGAGAATAGTGGCCACTGGGGGCGGGGAGGGTTTGACACGCTCGATTAAAATATGAGGTAAATTAAATTTTTTTGTTGTGCGGAACTGAGGCCCAGCAGGGCAGGGTTTACTCAGGGGACAGATCAAAGTGTGAGATGACAAAGGGGACCTACGATGCAAGGTGACAGGTTAAAACCTACGGGCCAGTGCTTTTAGACTAAAAGAATGCGCTTGAGAAGAAATTGCCCTCATCGAAACCCTGTCCACCAAATGAGGGTTCATTCAGGGGGCAGAGTCAAAGAGCACTCCCAGTGAATGTACAGTATGTGGCAGAGTACAGTAGAATGTGTCTTTGTTTTGAGTTCACACATCTCTGACCTCCTTCACTAAATCCCCCGTGTTCTCTCCTGCACATAGAGGGTGCGAAAAGTATCGCACACAATGTTACACACTCTCGCAGTTGTGCGAGACTCTTGCCAAGGCGGGGGGATGGTAGGAGGGGAGGTGTGAGGAGGTGGAAGACAGAACATGACTTCCAGCTGAGGGGAAAAGGAACGCGGTACTGTGCTGTGAACACAGACCACAGGGGTGTAGTAGATATGTATCTCTGCAGTGACAACCTCGATTGCCTTTAGTTTGAGTAAAATTTCTCTGACTTAAGGAATTTGAAAGAAACAAAATAATAACTGTCAGCTCTTTATTACATTTTATTACCCCTCTGTGTCATCTTTGTCATTCTCCTTGTCATTTCTTTAAGTCAACTAAATTTTATTATATAATCAGGTCAAGATTTCACCTTTAGCCATCCACATTGAGTGTGCAGAACATACAATATTGAAATTTAGAGTTTGAGTTCATGCAACATCCAAGCCGCAATATCTAACTGGTTAAAAATTGTTCTTCATGCAAATCAGCCAAAGCAATCTCAATCTGATAACATCCCAGTACAACAGACATGACAGTCATGCATGACAAATGGGAAGCGCTTCTTGGATATGGCAGCGGTGTAACACAAAACAGGTGCTCTTGTTGCATGGGTAGGCGATCAATTTACCCCCTTAAACATCAAGGCGCATCGTAGCCACTATAATAAAGGCATTTTAACTTTTGTACTTTGATGAAAACAGTGTGCAAAATTTGTTGTTTGTGCCATGTGGTGTGTCATAGAATAAGATTACTTATTCTACATCTAGGATGCTTCACAAGGCTTTAATGGAAATATTAAGATTCCAACATTTTTTGGCCTCTCTCACCAAGTTCAACCGTGTCTGTTTTGTGCTCAGTGACCCTTGATTATTGACATTCCTGATCCCGGAGGTCTGTCTCTGGCCCCCTCTTACTGATCTCCTTTGGTTAATGTTCAACATCTAGATAATTCACTTTGTCAAATCACAGCAGGAATTTAAGGCACCATGATCACCTAATTTGACTCACTCAAAATAGTTTGACTCCAGCATTAACCTGTCTACCCCTCATCATCTGCACCTCCCCACAGAGTCCTTTTGGACACCATCCATAATAAATACTTTTTTGATCCATTGATAAACTATAAATCTTTACATTCTCTCCCATCCCTCTAGATGCTATGGGGCTGTCAGATGTTGCCCACGTGGAGAGCATCCAGGAGAAGTCCCAGTGCGCTCTGGAGGAGTACGTAAGGAACCAGTACCCCAGCCAGCCAAACCGTTTCGGACGCCTCCTCCTCCGCCTGCCCTCACTGCGCATCGTCTCCTCTCCGGTCATTGAGCAGCTGTTTTTCGTGCGCCTGGTAGGCAAGACACCCATCGAGACACTGCTTCGTGACATGCTGCTCTCGGGCTCCAGCTACAATTGGCCTTACATGCCCACCGTGCAGCGTGAGCGGCCTATCTCCCTCCACTACAACGAGAACGGGCCCTGAGGTGGAGGGACAAGACGAAGGAGAAGCTGCGGGAGAAATTCAGGCTGAACATCCATCTGACTACTCATCTATTCATCCTTCCTTCCCTTCATTCTCTGCGTTCAACTTCTCAACTTTCCCAGAGGAAGCATCTCCCTCACCATTCCGCTCAAATACCCAGTCTGACGATGTAATACGTTATCGTCTCCGGTTACACAAGCCAGCCAAACATTCACCGTGGCCGATGCAGAGACTTGGTGGCCCGTTGCAGTCTACATTTGAGATGTGGCACGAGATGGACAGGTTGGTAGAACGGGTTATTGCGCAGTTCACCAGCAGGTCTGTTGGACTCACTTCAGATGTCAGTCTCAAACCCCGTGCAGGGGCAGCTAAGGACAAAACATTTACACCTTTACTGTCGGTGCTATGCCTACATTTACATAGGCTGTGTACAAGCATCCCAGTATGGCGAATACTGAGCAAGGGCTTTGCCAATAGGACTCTACAACCAAGAGCAAAGGGCCCGTTGTATATTTACCAATTTTTGAAAAGAAAACCAGAAGCCATTAAAAAAAAGACAAATGCCAAAATGTCTTGGACTTTTGCAGAGGACATGTTTTATTGTGTGTGTTTGTATTAGCACTGTTTATATGGAGAAAAACTCATGATTGTGTCCATATGTACAGCATATCATTGATTCATAGGCATCTATAGCATATTAGGGTTCAATGGGAAAAGCTCAGGTTCAAAGGGTGGGTAGAGAGACAGACATGCCAATATCAATATGAGAACAAAAAGACAAACCCAGCTAAATTTACACTTAACAGCAGACTGTGCCAAAGCGAAAAAAATGCATATTGTTTGGAATATTTTTGTGGTAGTGTTGGTGATGAAAAAATGTAATGTTTGGTTTGTCTATAATTTGACTATATAGGTCTCAGGGGAAGAGAAGGAATTTAAAAAAAAATACAAATAAAAGCTTAGGCACTTGCATTGTAAAGTAGTCAAAACCGACACTTATTCACTCCTTAAAATCACAGCACTGGTAGATTCTTGCTACCCTTACGCCATTCAATCGATCTACCTTTTTACTTATTCAAAAGGCCCATCATAACTCCTTACATAATGTTATCACAGGAGTGACACGATTCATCCCCATCATTGTTTTTTTAGTTATAATTGTCAAGAATGGACCTTTTGGACTTTGGGGTGGGAGGGGAGCATTTTACAAAACTAGCTGTACTTGCCTTAGAACAAAGATTTTGTCACTGAGCATTTATCTTATGACTGTGCCATAATCTCTTGTTACCTGTTATAACAGGTATTATGTCCTGTCAGGAGAGGAAATGAACTCACACAATGTAAAAATGATTGATGTGCACATTAAAGTCATAGAAATGTGATGCAAAATACAGAGATTTTTAACGCATCAATAGACAATGTCAAGAAAAACATCAGCACTTTCATTTTTTGGACCTCGCGCGAGTTCTTTTCCACTTCCTGATGATATTGTCATGTAGGGAAAACCCCCTCGACTCATGTCATTTGAGCTTATCGTACCGATACCGTAGAGAAATGTATCACTAACCTCTGAAAACCTCAGTCTATGTTACAATATTATCCCAGTTGGACTTATGACTGTGACTTAGCTTAGGACTGTTTTAAATTGTTTCGTTTTTTTTCTTCCCCTTGGTGGAAGCAAGTTTGATTTGACAACCTGTCTCACATTTCCAACATGGTACTGTGGTATCAAAATCAAGTATTGGTATTGGAAAAGCCATCTGGGACCTTAGAAAGCTGTCTGTTGATAAATGAATTCACAGAAAGTTTGAATGAGTTTGTTTTTATCCCCTCTACTTTTGTTTGGAAATATGGACTATCCATTAATTGAAATAAAATTCTGTTGTTCACAGTGAGTTTGTTCACAGTGAGTTTTCTGTTGTGTTTTACTGTCATATAATTAGAACTCATTGGGATTTTACACACAAAGTTCAGCTAACTCAACACGAGGAGTACAACTCAGCCTATGAAAACAGTCACATAATGTGTTCTGTGGCTATGGAGGGGCTGTCCAAAGTGTGACAAAGTAACCCTGATGATGTCATGGAGCCCAAGCCAAGTTATCCCTTGATGACATCATCTGGGTTATCTTCACCTGGGTTTGAGACTTTGAGAAGTTTGAACAGAAAGCCTGAGTTATAAACTGGACGTATAGAGATTGAAAGAAGTCGCCATTTAAGAGGCAGGGAAGATCTAATGAAAAAACGCTATTGAGTTGCATTTTGGGAAATGTAGGATCCAATGTTTTTGGTGCTTCACCTATACCAGTGACTATCTGAGTCTCTGCTGTTTTGACCAATCAGTTATTTTATACAACATTAACATTTTTAAAATGTTTAAAATGAGAACTTTAGTGCAACCATGTCTTTTAGAAATTATGTTTATATACAACTAAATTTTAACAGCAAATACATTTTGAAGGAAATGTAATGCCACCTGAACTTTTGTTAATTAACGTTGCAACAGCAAGTTGCAAAAATGTGCATACTGAATGTATGAGGGAAACGTATTTCTTTTTTTTTCTCCCACCTAAATATCCACTCTTGCGGTACAAGATCTGCTGGTTGTAACTACAGCATCATTTAATTTTTAATATGGTATGTTTAGGCACTGGCAACGCATGGTTAAGGTTCAAGTCAAGTCAAATTTTACTTATATTATCCCAATATCATAAATCACAAATTTGCCTCAGGGGGTTTTATAACTCGTACAGCATGCAAAATCCTCTAACCTTGGACCTTTCATTGGAATAAGAAAATAAACCCAAAAACCTCTTTAATGGGGAAAAAAGTCTAGAAAGGTTAGGGAAAGATCATGGTCTTCAACATAGATGTATTTTTAGGAGGTCGCGTTTTTTTGTGATGTTATTGACTTCATTGTGCTGCAGTTTGCATAATGATAATCTAGCACTATTATTGTTTTTTTAACATTTAAACAAAAGCATATAACAGTTTTTGCAAAATATACAAGAAATAGGTTTTAGCCAAGTTATTTAATTTTGCCACAATACCAAAAAAAACGTGTTTTACTTATCATTGAATGCATAATGTTCAAACCAGTAGGAAATGTTCTTCTGATTCTAATTGTCTGGAGTTGATCTGTGATGCAATCTTTAGATTATATTTGCCCATCTATCCATACAGTAGTAGCAGGGTATTTTCACATTTTAACCACTGACACCAATAAAACACTTCCACCTCAGACCGTTGAAGATAGATAGCTCTGCTGCTCATTTACAGATATTTCTTTTTCCAAAGAGCACTTTGATTCAATGGGGGAAAGAGGCACATGTTCCAATCAATACTGTGGATCAATCAATGATTTTAAACCAAGTGGGGGTTTCCCCTTGCTCATGCTGGGATGCAGCCCAAATGTTGATACAGGCCTGCTTGGTGTGTGACAGAAAGTAAACAAACACCCTCATCCAATGTGTATGTGTGTGTGTGTGTGTGTGCACATATGTGGGAGACAGAGAGAGAGAGAGAAAGAACACACATGGTCTTTGACCTTTGGGTTCAAGGTATGTCACTAGGTGTGTGTGTACGTGCGCGTGTTCAAGTTTGGGTAAATATAGCTTCTAGTAGCTCTCGGTGTTAGCAGTCAGACAGAGACCAAAGGAGAAAAACGGTAGAACAAAGACAAAAAAATAGACAAGTACAGGTTCCTGCCTTTAGTCGCTCAAACATCATGTCAAGTTCTTCTCAACCCCAGTCCCTCCCTCTCACCTTCACACACACACACACACACAAAAAACATACTCCCTCCACATGGTAACCTCGTGCCCTTTACACCCAACCTCCCCTCCCCCAATTTCTCAGTCCCCACCTTCTATCCTTACCGCCCACCGCCATCCCGCCTCTCGTGCAAACCCGTTGTGTGTGTGTGTGTGTGTGTGTATGAAGAGTAGCCGATTGACTTATGCCTTCATTTCAGAGCTGTCACTCCTGGCCAAACACCATGACCCCTCAACCTCCATTTTGGAGGCGCGCTTTTTTTTTTCTTTCCCTCACCATATGAATATAAAAAACACATGTGGCCCAAAGGTGTGTGTGTGTGTGTGTGTGTGTGTGTGTGTGTGTGTGTGTGTGTGTGTGTGTGTGCATGTTTATGTGTACAGGTAAATCAAACTGACATAGCTCCTTTGAATGGCAGGAGCTGAATTACTTTTGCACTTCAATTTTGCACACCTGCCATTTATGGCAAACACTGGACTCAGCATAAACCATAAAAGCAAAATACATTGCTTCAAGATACAAATCAGAGCCATTAAATATCAGAACTGAACCTACATAACCAGATGCTGCAATTACAGGTTATTTCTTTGCAGGTTAAATAGCATAATACAAACATGTGGTTATTACAGTAACCTATGTTGTAGGTTAATATGTGAAAATTCACAGCATTTACAGCAGATTTAGTGTGATGTTAGAACAGCTTGTGTTTATTTTTCAATATTAAAAAACAGATCCAGGAGGTTTTTAAAGTATCATTTGCAATGCAACCACTATGACTCTGTAAATTAATCATTTTTATCACAGAATCCGGACGTTTTTATGATAACAGAATCATGGGTGCAACCTGAGGATTTTACTCCTCTAATTGAAACCTCTCCTCCTGGCTACTCCTTTTTTCACCAACCAAGACTTTTGGGAAGGGGGTAGAGGTAACTGTTTTCCTCAGAAATAATTTAAATCTTTCTTGTATGGACTTAGGGTTGTTTTCCTCCTTTGAGGCGCTTCCATTTGTATTTAAGGGGAATACCCAGTGTCCGTGTCTCCTAGTTTACCCCCCAAATCTTCTTTTGGCTTTATAAACAAATTCTCAGAGCGCCTATTAATAATCCTACCCAGATATGACATGTTTTTAATTCTAAGTGATTTTAATATTCATGTCTGCTGCACCTCTAACAGTCCAAGTGCTGAATTTTTTATCCCTGATTGATTCTTTTAATGTATCTTTCTCACCAACTGGGCCCACTCATTGTCAGGGCCATACTCTTGACCTGTTTTATTTTATGGTCTTACATATCTGACTTGTCATGTTCTGATCCTTGTATTTCCAATAACTATTGTACAGGTTTTAATTTGGTTTTACCTCGTTGTTTTAGCTGCTTACGTACACAGTTATGATCTAGAGTTTTTAATTCTACCTCTGCCGGTATTTTTTAGTAAAGCTTTTAACACTATTCCTTGTGAGATGGTGCCCTTTCACTATCATCTGCAATTCCATCCTTGATGAAACTGCACCATTTAAAACCAGGAAAACTAATACATGTCCCAGCCATGGATAAATGAAAACATTTGTGCTTTCAAATGGAAATGTCGTAAAGCGGAGTGTCAGTGGAAGGCGTCAAAGCTCCCTGGCCACCATGAGGACATTTAGGCTCTGATGAAGCTCTTTAATGCTGAGGTTAAAAGCTTGCGATATGCCTACTTTTCCCATCTCATTGGATCTAATTTTTCTAATCCCAAGGTGCTTTTTAACATTGTAAGCCATGTCGCTGATGCTCCCCCCGGTCCCTACTCCTGAAACTACAATGAGTTTTTAAACTCTTTTGCTCAAAATATCTCCCTCATTTGTCAGAGTACTATCTCACCCGTAGATCCCCAGTCAGTTTGTTTAAACGCTACGTCTGATACTTGTTTTGAGCTCTTCAACCTTGTCTCTCAACCTACACTGTTAGAAACTGTTAACGAAATGTCCTCCTGTCCTCTGGACATTCTCCATTCTTCTCGATTTCTCCTTTTATACAGAACATTTTAAATAGCTCCTTTTCTTCAGGTACTGTGCCCCACTATTTCAAAAATGTTCTTGATCAACCCCTTAAAGAAACCCAGACTCAGATGGAGGTGGTTGTTAATAAACTTTTAGCCTTTATGAATGATAACGCTATGTTTGAATCAGCTTTTAGAGGACACCACAGCACAGAAGCTGCTCTTCTTAAGGTAATGAATGACTTGCTTTTAGTTGCTGACACTGGACGTCCTTCCATTTTGGTACTCTTAGTTCTCAGTGCAACGTTTGACACATCATCCTCTTGTCCCGTTGAGAGCAATGGATGGACATCAGTGGCACAGCCCCTTGAATGGTTTAAGTCATACCTTACAGACAGAACTTTCTGTGTTGGTATTGCTAAGTCTAGGTCTTCCACCTCTAGGCTGCATTGTGGGGTTCCTCAGGGTTCAGCTCTTGGCCTAATTCTGTTCACCATTTACATGCTGCCTTTGGGACATCTCATAAGATCACACAACATCAGTTTCCATATTTACACCGATGATACCCAGGTTTACCTCAGCTGTGACCCCGATAATTTCAATTAAGTTTTTTCACGCATAAACTGTCTTGAGGACTTTCATAAATGGATGGCTGAAAATTTCCACTAATTCAACTCAAAGAGATACTTCTTATGGGCACTGACTCCTCCTACACTCAAATTACAAACATACTAGGTTCATACTCTCATCTTATTACTCTGCAGTGTAGAAACCGTGGTGTTTTAATTGACAGCAACCTCATTTTGAACAGCCACATCAAATTCGTCATACAGTCATGCTTTTTTCAACTGTTTTATTGATGGTGCTATTGTTCTTATTGATTTTACAATGAACACTTCCATGATTCCTCTTGTTTGTTGTTTTTATCCTGTACAGTACCTTGTAAACTTTGTTTTTTAAAAGGTGCCATACATATATAGTTTATTATTATCATTATTATTATTGTTGTTGTTTTTGTTGTGGTTGTTGTTGTTGTTATTTCATGTTTACAAACTTATTTAGAGGGACTCGGGCATAACCGGCAGCTCATTTGTGATTCCTCTGCATTTTTCCCCCCACACTTTATATTAATGGAAAGATATTCTGAGCTGTTATCATAGCAACGTGACGAAGACTTATTGCATAGGAACAGAAAATCTGGGTGAAAAAGCAGTTTAAACAAACCTGATCCTTTAAAAAAAACATAGGCAGTTTTATGTCAAAAGAATAAAAAACAATGAGCTTTAAATACTTTCAAAGTTTAATGATTTCTATGCTATACATGGAATTAAAAATAAAACTTGACTGCAATGACACCCGTAGGTGTCATATGTGTTTTTTTAAGCAGATGACATTTATTTAGATGACGTTATTTTGGAAGTCTGTACAATATTTCACCCCATGACACAAGAGTTCTTCACCAACCCAAGTCAATTAGGTTGCAGTGTGATGCACACATTTACACATGCAGGACAGAAACAATGCATCCATCTGATCCGTCTGTAGGTAGGCGGCCATACCAATCAGGTCCCAGCTAGAGGTCGAGATGACAAACACAATAAGGCAGCAGATTCATCACCCCGTGTGCTCTGACAGTAATTGTCCTGGGTCCATGTCGCAGTCCCCCTGTTAAAAATAAAAGGGATGCTCCTTTGACAGAGATGACATCGGCGCCAGTCACATGCATTTATGCCAGACACCTCCTGTATTTGTTATGACACACTTTCAATTTAGCAAAAGGGCCCCTGCGAAGATGAACAGTGCCCTACGTGGGAGGAAGGCTTGTGAAATCAGGTCGCTGTGGGTGTAATTTAGACTTTGGTAGAGGAGGCGAGACATGTGGATGGATTTTGTTTAATAAAAAGGCATGTTTTGTCCTGTTGCTAAATGTGAATGTTAGGAGTACAAGGGCGAGCTAGACGTCCATCTCTGGGGGATACGGCAGCCCAGATCGATAGGTGGGATGTCAGATTGAATTGAGGTCACTCTTTGTCTCCCCCCGAAGAGGTCCCACTTACTGGCTCACCGTCAAAATGTAGAGACATATTAAGTGAAAGCAAGGGTGTGGAGGGGGAGGAGGCTGGACAGTTGTATCGCTGATCTTTGTCTTGTCAAAGCAGCATGGTTTTCTGTTCTGCAACATGTTCATTCTCAGTTGCTCTGAGAAAAGATGTACTCTTGACACTGACAGAGTCTGTTCTTTGAGGGATCAATAACCTGATGAGATGTGATGAGGGTGTTGTTGCTCAATTCTATCTAAATGTTAAACGGACTGACTGTGGAGTTTTTCTGCTCAGCTGAAAAAAATATGCACATCTGCGATAGTGAATATAATGGCAGGTGGATTCACTGCAGTGTTGGGATGAAATGATTGGTTGATTAATCAATCATTTGTCAGACAGAAACGGCATTGATTGCAATTCTGATAATTGTTTTAGTGATTTATCAAGTAACAAGAGGTTACAGTCACACTGTGGTCCAAAATGTGTTTTTGATGTTTTGCTGTAAACGTAATAATAATTGACCATATGGATGGTGTCAGAATAAAAGTGTTACATATTATTAGTGTTTATCATGTTGTGACCATCAAAGTGTTAAGACCTGTGTGGTTGATTTGTGTGAGGATGGTTTAAGCAGAAAATTTGACTTCCTGGTGGCACTAGAGGAAAAGTCTGTCTGGGAACCAACAAAGTCAGTAGGCTTTATCCTCTGGGAACCATGGTAGACGGTAATAAATTTCATAGCAATCCATCCGACAGCTGTTGAGATATTTCAGTCTGAACCAAAGTGATCAACAGCCTGATATTGTCATCCCTAAAGCCACGCCGCTGCCTTTTAGCAGAGCTAAAAATACCAAGCATTAAAAATGTTAAAAGTTTCTTGCTTTCCTCTGTTAGCTGTCATTCTACAGTGTCAAATCAATACTAATTAAACTGCTCTAATCAGTGGCATCAATACTAGTATGTTTTCATATTAACAATGGGTAAAATGAGTATGTTTAATGTGAAAGGAATTGCTTGTGGTGACAAACAGAAAATGATCACCTGACTCTGCAGTTCCCATCAGTTCTACTGAGCCTCAGCACCCTTCGGCTCATTGTTTTGGATTTTCAGCCTGCAATTTTCAGCAGCAGCAGGCAGCTGTTTTCAGCTAAAAGCTCTAAAAACCTGTACACTACCTACTCAGCAGCAAACATCAGCCAGACAAAGTTAGCAGCTAGCAGGCGAATATAGTGGAACCTTTAGCAGCTAAGGAGGCATTAGTAGGGACCAAAACAAAGCTAAAAGGAGAGCGAATATTGACCAATAGGTGACCAAAACACAACTTAAAATGAAGGCTAATGTTGCTCCATGTCTGCCGGATGTGTAAATACTTACATGTTCACCATATCAACTTTATAACTTTGTAATATGTCAGTGTTGTGTTTACGACTTGTTCTGCTGCCCCCAATGGGCAAAATCATTGAATACTGACATTAATCCTTACTAACTGAACTTCTGAAATCAGTAATCCGCAGACATGTGTTTTATTGGCCTGAGTGATATTAAATGGCTCCAATCAAGTGATCGTTTTCAGCTCATTTGCTGCTGTGTCTTTGCAGAACAAAATACTCAGAATCCATCTTTAGCCTCAGTGGCTTTTAAAATCCATAACTTTTTATGGCTTGTAGAACAAGACAAAGCCAAAGTTCATTTTGAGTTTCATTGATTTCCTCTTGTGTTTTTTCTTTCTCTCTATGATTTATATCTGAATGCGAGACAAAAGAGCCCGGCCTGAAACTCTTTACCAAGCACGCCCTCTTGACACTTGATATATAGAGCAATGCATCTCCAAAGCTAATATTATAATGAATTGGATCTGTGTCTACGTGTGTGGCCCAACAGTGGACTGTTTGTGAAGATGTCCCAAAAGCAATACCCCGGTTTCCAGAATCAACAGACCCCCATTTAGCATTCCCAGATCCCTTGAAATGAAACGTTCATTTTTCCATAACTGTCATCTCCGGCAAAGCATTGCGGGGGAATTGGATCTGTCTCTGCACAGCCCCTCTCCACTCAGATCTCATCAAGCGTGGGTTGGAGTCACCCCTCTCCCACGGAAATTGCTCTGAACGGCAGGAAAATGTACATCATTGAGGTGCTGACCAAAAATGGCATTGGCTCCTTTCATATACAGACACCACCCCCACCAGCGTTCCTCTTATAAATCCTTAAAGAGGGCCCTGACTCCAATGTATGGTAACACCATCAATATTGATGTGGGAGAAAGTTCTTCCAAAGCCGCCTCAGTCACAGAACATTAATATTGATAGTGTTGTGCACCAGCCCGGACGCTCGGTGTGACTCTAAAATGGTAATGGCATCTGGTCTGGGGGTTAGAGGCCAATATCATTGCTGAATATGGACATGGCTGTTTAGCTGCAAGCAGGACAGGGGGCCATGCCAATCATCGTGTCCTCTTCGTCAACCTTACCATATCTGGGGTCACTGAGAAACTATGACTCTCACTTCATTTGATTTTATTCTTCTGACAAACTTTTCCCAGGATAGGTCCAGTGAGATTAAAGATGCTATTCATGGGAGACCACAAGAATCATTTTCAAATCATTTTTTGTGTGTTTCCTTTTGCAACAATGTTGATTTTTTATTTTTTATTTTTTGTCTTCTTTGAAGGTGGGTGACATTCAGGTTTTGTGGTTAGTTTATTCCTTGGATTGTGGGAGCACTGAATTGCAAAATGTTTGACTCAATGACTCAGCAAAGACAGAGACAAAGCAATCATTGTCTATATTTTTGTCGTTTTTCCAAAAAAAACAAAAACAAAACTTCTTTATTGTCTATGTTCTCCACAACAAAGTCAGTTAAAAAGGTTGTACATTGTTAAAAAAAAAAAAAAAAAAAAAAACACCAAAGGGAATCACCTCATGTATTGGTCTTTTAGAGGAATTTATTCACAATCAATAAGCTGACAAATCTGCTGATTCGTTTCGGCACAAAGCCTCTCTCAGAGCATGTCTCTGAGGAAGGCTTTATGCCGAAATGCTGCTTTTTTTTTTAAAGGCAGAGAACCCAGATGAATTTCAGTGTAGCAGAAGTGCACCTGATTCCTCGTAAGAACAAAGTAATTATTTGTTGCATATAAAAATGCCACAATATATTCTATATATCTACATTGTCTGTAAATGTTACAACATAAGATCATTATAAGTCACTGGGTCTTTAGAAGTCAAGAACATATGATACCAGGTGACCTAATTTAATCACTCTTTGTATTATTTTATCACCCTTATACTGTTTAATTGACTAAACAACTAAGACATGCATGCTTCATTTGACTTTGATGCATTGACCTGAAGTGGAGAGTACAGCCTGCATTTTATGAACAGTTAAACCATCAGCCCTAATGATATCATGGCTCCGTCGTTGTGGTGTCCTCCGCTTGTGCAAACACGTGATTACACTGAAGTTTTTTTCTGGGTCAGTAAGTTAAATATTTCAGATGGTTTATTTTTAGCGCCGTCTGTTTCCACTTTGTGTATTCTCTGAACATTTGTGTGTGTGTGTGTGTGTGTGTGTGTGTGCGCGCATGCACACATTAGTGCATCTCTCTCACTAACTGTGATATCTGCAGGCTGCATTTGACCCACTAAGTCATCTTCACATGGCCCCTGGGGTTTATCAATTGAGTGGTGTGTGCAGAAGGGACCATTATAATTGGTTACCAATGACTGTTAACACTTCCAACAGTATACAGGTCCTGTGTTTGTTGTTTTGACAGTAAAAAGGTTTTATCCTCAGATGTGAAGGCAGTATCTCAGTTGTGTGTCACCGCATGATTGTTTTCAAATAGCTCAATTTTAGCTGCTTTTCTTTACAAATCAATAACTCTTAGAAACAGCATACAGTTCCTTAGGAAGCTATTGTATGTGTATCAAATGCATATTAATTACAAATCTTCTTTTATGACTCTTTATTATGTTGCTTCCATCTAATTAATCTAATGGAAAAATAATTGCCCTGCACCACAAGTTCAAACATACAGTCTGCTTAAAGCGGTGGGGGGAACTAAACCACATTAGATCACTTGTACATGGCATTAAACTGTCAGGGTGCAAAGAGGGCATTGTAATTGCCGCATAGATGAGTGGTCATTGAACTGTAAAAAGCAGACAAGTTTTCCACAGATTATGAGAAACAGACTGATTGGGAACTGCCCAGGGCAAAGGTCCCATGATAGTTTTTGATCTTACCACATATGTGGAATCAATGCAGGGCTCTGTTGTTGACCTTAACCGTTCTCTGCAAAACATACCGCTGTTCTGTTTCCTAAAGACAGCACTCCTACAGTATCCCTGCTCATCCCCTGCTTCGCTGCTCCCTTCTCCCTTGCTCATTTAACCTCTCCTTGATTTTCTTCAGCTTGTTGTAGTTCCTTTGATGATCTGGAAACTTTGAGCGTGTTTAAAGTAAGCTCTTTGGCAAATGAAACCAAGGAACTCTGCAGCACATATTTTTGCTGCTTTATCTATTCTTTATCTGTAAATATTTATTACATTGTGTGATAATGTTCCAGGAAAAGAGTCTAGTTTTTGCAGCTGCTGAGTTGCTGGGACTGACAGCTTTTTCAGATTTTTGCAAATTTATTTTGCTCACTTCTTATTAAAAGTATTGTTGTTTTTGAGAGATAATCTTCACCAGACAAATTACAACACTGGTTGTCTATTCAAAGTCTTACAACCATCTGCTATTTTTACCTTTTTTCTGACAAATTATGTCTTGAGGTCTTATGAACAATGATTGTCCATAGTGTTGTTTTTTACTGCAAAAATGTGTGTGATTTCACTACAAACACTGGAGATTGCAATTTCTGTTCCATCTTCTACCGAATGTCAATATTGGTCTCTCTGAACCAAATGAAGGTGATCTTTCTGTAACCTTAATTAATTAGTTTTAGTTGCTTCACCTTAAGCAGGCCTTAAGCATAAATGTGGCCAATCAGAAAATGCTCATATGAGCCATGTGTTGAACTGTCATATGAGTTTTTGGAATTTGCTGATAAATAGGGAGCTCTGACATTTTGTTGTACTAGCCTGTCAAGTAGTGATCCTCTTGAATCGAAACAAAGATTTATAAAAGTGGTGAAAGTTATTGAAATGAAACTATGAAACACACTATTGTCTGCAAGTACTGAACAGCTGATGTGGCAAAAATAAGTGAAAATTGTTTTTGGGAGAAAACTTGGCAGATAAGTAACTTTAGTTACTAATCATACAAATGTTAATTACTTGTTTTTTCATTCACAATCTTGGCAACTCATTAAGCTAAGTAAAATGAGATGTCTTCACTCTATCATCTTGACTTTCTCAGGGGTTTACATAGAAATCGTTTTGCTCCCACTCTTGTTGTCCCGGTGCTTACAGTGTCAGCTTGTGAAATTTCAAAGCTTAAAAATGTAAAGTGGAGCCATCCTGACTATCTGTTTCATAACTGATATTATATGAAGTGATTTAATTATGGACAGACACAAAACAAAATCCAAGGGACAATTTCAAACATGGTCCCAAGATGTTAAAAGACAAAGAAACAAAAAAACACAACAACAATAGAACCCTGCAATCCAAAAAAATAAAACCGCAATTTAAATAAAAAATAATAACGGCCACAACAAGGACAATTTGACTGTGAAATAAAAATTAGACCCATGCTACAAACACTGTAAAATACTGTAAGTCCACACGGACAAAACAGAGAAAATAAAGATGCCTCATCTTGAAAGTCCCCTTTCTAAACTAGTTCTATCCTAGCATTTCATCTGTTAACAGGCTTGCAGCCGTTCCA
The DNA here is from genome assembly GCF_910596095.1 of Thunnus maccoyii. NCBI lineage: Eukaryota > Metazoa > Chordata > Actinopteri > Scombriformes > Scombridae > Thunnus > Thunnus maccoyii. Next base: position 8,348,182 of record NC_056542.1, read on the forward strand.
GGCGATGCCACAGGGCTCCATTGTGCCTCTGCCAAGCTGTGACAGGGTCCCGTCCAACTTCTCACCTACAGCATTGTCCGCCTGGGGAGCTCAGTGCAGAGTAATTGGGAGCCGAGATTCCAGGACAAGTTTCTTTTTGTCCATTTTGTGGGAATCACTGACCCGAACGTGTGAGGTCACAGCTGCGGTAATTGGTGCTGTGTATACGTGTGTATGTGTGTGTGTGTGTGTGTGTATGTGTGTGTGTGTACAGTAAAATATGTGTACCATTGTTCTGCATTGCACAGGTTGCGTATGAACAGTATTAGCAATGAGTGTACTTGTGCTATTTATGTGAAGTGTTTGTGTGTCTCTGATGAACAGTTTTCAGTGTTTACAAGTGAAAGTCTGTCCCAGAGTTGCCTCTTCTGTCCCTGAGCTACAAAGGCAGGAGCTCTACAAACTGAGCCCCTTTGTTGGCCACATGAGATTTTAAAAGAAGAAACAACTACCAATAAAGTAAATTTGTTCCACTAACAAAAAGGTGCCACACTATTTACCACACAATCATGGCTTTATTTCTTTATTTCTTCAGAAGAATAAGTTTTTAGACTATGAGAAATGATCCTATCAGGTAAGGGGAAGTTCAAATATTCAGCTCTTATCCCAAACTGCTTCCTCTCCACTTGCACAGTGTCGCTCTGCGTGAAGTCACACTCGCAGCAGTGAAGGGCACTCCAGATTAAGGTTAAGGGTATAAATAAACACGTAAACTGTGGGATGCACTCACAACTCTTCACCATAACCAGGAAAAAAAAAGACGTCACATCGGATAATGATATACGCCTTGCTCATTCAGCTTTTATGTGTTGTTTCTCAGGAAATGTGTAACACCCCCAAATAATTATCAATGAACAGATGGTACATTGTATTTTTGTTGTTGTAGGATTTTTTGTTGCATGCATATATGATAGCCTGATAAGCAGATTGAGCTGCCGTTTTGTTTTGTTTTTTTGCCTTAACCAATTAATATCAGTGATATAAGTAACATATCTTTCCCTTGAAAATGAAGCTGCTGTAGGGTTGCAAGGAGCAGTTAACGTGTTTTTCCCAATAATCAAAAAATATGCATATTTAAGAATTTTTGTATTTCTGTAAATTGAATTATAATGACCTGTGCAGCTGCATCCACCTAGTCCATGTTTGTTGCTATTTCTGTCACTATTTTTTATGGATGTAGCGAGTGCTAGCTAGCTATGTAGTAAGATGATGCCCCTGTTCCTAATCCCACCTACTAAGCTCTGATTGGTCAGTTGGTTTCGAGAGAAACAGCCGTCAATGGGCACAACACTAGACCTAATTGAATTGCTGAACACTTGTAATTTCATCTTTGCTCCATTCTTTCTGAACCTTGCAATAAAAGTCAGTGTAAGAAAAATGAAAGTGACTGACAAAGGAGCACTTATGATTTTCTTCCTTTCTAGAAAATGTTTCTCTTTTTTTGGTTGACATCCATCTTATTTAAATGTTTTTGTAATGTGTTGTATGCTGATTAAGGCCACGAGCCAAAAGGCTTTGGTCAAACAATAAAGTTGTTCTTTATACTACAAATGTTGCTTTTAACCTCTTCTTTCTTTCACTCTCTGACATGTGTGCTTTCATTCAGGAGTAGTGGAGTTTGATAAGTCAGTACTGGTTATGGATGGCTCTTATTGTGGCTCTTATTATCCCAATGGAAACACGCAAAGAGACAAAATGAACAGCAAGGGGGTGTAGAGAATGACATTGACCTTTTCACTGCTGATATATTCAGAGACTCAATTAAACGTACCCTGTAGACATTTCTTGTAAACAAACAAAAGTTATGCTTACATTCAGGGATTATTACCAAAATGCATCGTTTTATCCTTAAGGTCTATCATTTGCAAAGCTGATATTTTAAACATTTTAGATTTTTTCACTATTTACAGTACGTGCTTGCTTGTAGTTTTCTTATTCAGCTCCTTTATTGGTACATTACTGCCATCAACTGTCGATCAGTGGAGAAGGAAAAATGAAACGGGGATCCACTAGCGCTGCTAGTGGTCAAATACTGCACAAGGTACCTTCAACTAAATGTCCACACCTTGGTGGAGCTTGAAATTCGATACGTGTGACAATACACACAGCAAGGAATGCTAGCTCTTTGGTACAAGTATTGTGGTCATTATGGTAATACTGAATTTGACTGTGTTCACATCCATCAACAAACACAAAAAAGACACTGGAAACCATTTAACTTTGTGTTTTCAGTGCTGAACCTGAAAGGAACAGAATATCACAAATGAAACGTTAACACAGAGATCAATTAAAATGCATCTGCATTATTGCATTAAAAACAAGAAAGGTGGTTATAAAAGTGATAAAAATCAGGACACTAATTCAGCCATTTGGTTAGAATCAAGTTTAAAAATGATACCAACATACAACCAGATAAGTGGTAAACAGAAAAATGTAGCTTGTCAATGTAATCTTCTTGGAGCTGGAAACAGTGACCTCCATTTGGCCCTAGAGGTGAAACCTCATCCCAGGTCATGATAGGTGGCACTGACACCAGCCTCCCCCCAACTGACCACCTGTCAGTCTACACCCACTCTGGGAGTCCACTGCCTGGTTTCCACAACAGTTGTTTCCACCAACAAGGCCCCAAGATGTGGCCACCACCTGTCATGACCTCGGGGAACGCTGACTGTAACACTTTTTAAAAATCAATCCCTGTTTTCCTTTTGAACAGAATAGTTACTTGTAGTGTGGGAGTGAGTGTAGAAATTAACAGCTTGAATTCAGTAACATTTTGCTCTTGCACTCTAGTGGTTCAGCATGATCTGTCCAAAATCCTTCATTGAGAGATAGAGGCATGATTTCCCAGACGTAGACTAATCCTCTTTACATTACTGGACCTGGGATTAACAGGGGATATTGACAAGGGTTTGACCCACGTCTGGGACAATTTACTCAGAGCTGTCAACAAAGTTCAGATGCCGGTCATTGCCATTGACAGACAAGCTGGGTGTTCTGATGTGCATTTGTGTCTTTTTTTTATCAGGTTGAGGGATGCTGGTTTGGTTTATAATATTTTTTTTCTCTCTTCCTGGGGAGCAAAATGCCTGAACTCTTTACTCTCGTCAAGAGGAGGGATCAGTCAGGTAATCAATTATTATTATATCACATGTGATCAACTTTCAATGATGAGTCATATCAAAAGGGTCTCTGCTTCAAATGATTAAAAGTGAAAGGACAATTTCTGTTGCATTTTATTCATCAGAGCAAAATGTTTGGCCATTAGGTTCCAGTCAGTGATAATTAACTAGGACCGGGTGTTAAATCGGTGCTGAATGGAGGAGCAAAAATTTAACTCTAATCATGTTCTCAGTATGATACTTTTACAATGGAAAATGAAAAAATGAAAATGAAGTATACTTAAAATTGCCTGTTTGTATAATAGAGCTACAGTACATAATGTTTAAGTGTTGTACAGATGGGGGACACAGGTGGTGCTACTCTAGTACTATTTGCTAAAACTGGCTGGTGATAACAACAAACCAAATGTCACTTTCTCTCTCAGACGTAAGAGAGTTATTCCCAACCTTGGGGTCAGAGCCCCAACATGGGGTTGCAGGATAAATCTAAATTATTGCTATTTTTTACTTCTACTGAATTACAGGGATTTTTTTCTGCCTAAGGCCTTTAAAAATAAAGAAGGAAATCACATTCTTTGAAAGGAAAATAGATAAAACTGGCCAAGAAGGGTCACAAGTAGATGTTTTGTTTTAAGAGTTCACAACCCAAAAAGGTTGGAAACCAGTAGGACAGTATTATGTTTATGGACATATTACTCATAACTGGGCAAAAGTGAAAACACTCGGAAAGAAAGGGAGGGAGCCATTAGATGCAAAAAAAAAGATAAAAAATTTAATATGCTCAATATGTGCACAAGTACAGGCACTAACAAACAGATGAAGAAAAGGCTTGCAATGTGTGTCAATCACAGTTCTTTTCCTCAGGCGACATCACATGGGAAAAAGTGAAAAAAAATGGTGGACAGTAGTGCAACAGCAATGAAATCAGTTTTTAGCCTGTCACAGGTCACAAAACAGAAAATAAGTTTTAAAAAAAAGTACATTTTCAGATGTCTACAGACACATTAATGTGGTGTTAGGACACATTTGTTTCTTGTATACAAATGTCAAAAGCATATATACTTATTGGTGTTAGTGTATGGTATGGATCTGGGACACACTGTCAGTCTATGAACAACACAGGGTCTCCTGGCCATTCCTCCAGGGACAGCTCTGTGACCTTTTCACTTACAATGTGTGTGGTAGCAGAAGTAACACAACTTGTTCTGGCAGAACTCTGCGATGCCCTCTAGGCTGGACACCAGCATGTGGTCCATGTGTGACAAACACACACACACACACACACACACACACACACACACACAAACAAACACACACAGACGCACTGTCCCTGTGATCTCTGGCTGATACACCCTGTGACCTAAGAGGGGAGCAGTGTTAATGCAGAGTTATGAAACAACAAGGGATCAATGGGAAATCCTCTTTTCATCCCACGCGGCTTTCTTAATAACCGTCAGCATGTGTCTGAAATGCAAATATCCTTATGTTTATCATTCTGAGTAATGGATTCAACTCTGTCAGACTCTCGATGAGCAATAGTGTAATCAAAGGGTATGATACAGAACGAGACAATATAGACTTTCAGCTCTCTCTATCCTCTGTCATTAGGTCAGAACATTGTTTACATATATATGGATTGGTGAGGACACCGCCACACTAATCCATTTGTGTCTGTACATATCATTCTTATTAATTTTTCAGAGGGAGGTGTTACAGTAATTGTTTGGATGGAGGTACTAATGTTTTTCCATCTCGTAGTCATCAACAGACTACAAAACACAGATAAATGAGAGATTGGTGCAACATTGAGATGTCAGTAGGTTTTCTAGGTCCTATTCTAATAATAAACCTTAACAGAAATGAATGTACTTTTTTAAAATGTATGTCAATTTCCTAATGGATCATTGTGTGCCTTTAAAGATATTACTGGTATTATGTAAGTAGGTTAAGATACTAGATGGATGGATGGATCTAGTCAATGACTGAGTTTGCTACAGTGTCTAAATATCTGCGTTGTTGTTGGAAGAGCTTCAAAGAACTGAATTCACACATTGCTTCTTCATTGCTTCACATTGCAGTCTAAACCATATGATGTAGACTACTGCTCAGTAATCCATAAAGTTCCAGATCTCAATTGGTGTTGAGTCTCAAGTAAAAAAATAAATCAATACATATGGATTTAGCAAGACATAATTAGCTTAGCACACTAGCAGTTTGTGGCTTTGTGAGCAAGGATGTTGTCACACAATATTTGTACATAGCTGTCTGCATAACACTCATCGGTCAACAATCATGTTTAATTTGTACTACCTCTATTATTTCCTTATTATTTCTCCTACCAGTTTTAAGCCACTGGAAAAAAAAAGTTCCAGTCTAAGCTTTAAGAATAAAACCAACATTGATGAGCAGTGTTGAATTTATAAATGTTAATACTGTAATATGACAATATAGAAAAAACAAGCTTATGCAAGGGCATACTTTTTCCTCTGAAATTCAGCCCTTATGTTTTGTAATACATCAAATCATACATTAATTTTTCAAATGATCATTACCACAAAATGCAAATTATAAATTCGGTAAGAAATCCTACCTTAGAGTTGCTCTTTAATGCCTCTATGAAATCATTCTCGGACATGTCATTGTGTCTGTGTCATCAGTTTGTCAGAGTTTCTAATTTCCATTTACTTCAACGAACTGCAGCCCTTTGGCTCTTCACTTTGAGGTTTAACTCAACCAAGGACATTATTTCTGCTTCCAGAGCAGCTATGCCTCAGAGAAATGTTTGTATAACCAAGATGCCAATCTGCCCCTCGACAATTACCGTCAAGATGCCCTTGACCCCCAGCTGCTTGGCTGGGGCTGCTCAGCAGCCCACAGTCGCTGGCTCTGGTTGTAGTGAGCAGCTCCCTGGAGTGAATGTGTGTAAATGTACAACTGTGAGGTATGGTGGTGCTGGAAATGAGCATGCGTGCCTGGAAAGCTACTCTATGGATAAAGGTTAAAAAATTCTTTAACACTGACAACTGACTTACTATTTCCTTTTAGGGTCCATTTGTAGAAATGCGGACTTCCACTCCTGGCACTTTTCTTCCTCCTGTTGTACCTGTGGGATATGAATAAATCATTAGAGGAAAGTCTTTATTTCACCAACTAGCTGAATGTGAAACCCAGGTTACTCTTCATCTGAAAGAGGAAGGTGAGTGGGTGGTTTTGTTCCATAAGAGGAGCCGTTTAATGCGTTTCTGTTGCTATGAAATGTTTCTTTTGCTTGATGTGTGAAGTGTATCAAACAAAAGGGAGGAGAGCACACACCACTCTGTTACTTAGAGGAATTCAATTTTCATACATTTATGAGGAATTTTTTTAATATAAAATATTCATATTCAGATTTCAGACATCTCTAATGCATTTCTACTATACTGTATTTACAGCGGCAGTATTGTACAACATTTAGGTGTAAATAGACTTTTCCTTTGAATATTATGGAAAGTGGGATACTATAACTGGTGACCCATTCAATATCTTTTTTTTCTAGCAACATAACTGCCCCATTCTTCATCTTTTTCAGAGTATCATCTCAGCAGCGTCCAGTCAGATTTGGGATTAAAACTCACCATAATTCTAAAGACAAACGAGGTGAAAAAAAACAGAAATTGGAAGGTAAATCTAACCTCTTTGCTGTGGCATGTTGACATCTTGAGTCAGTCCTAAATCAGATTTGACAACATAGGTGTGGCCTGAGAGTGCAGGGTACAGCTATGAAATCTCCTCCAAAATATTCTTTATTCCTCTTACTTCACACCCGAGGACATCTTTTCCCGCAGCCTTAAAACGAGTAAGAGCAAAACAAATTCTACTAATGTGCTTCATACCGGAAAAAAAAACAGTAATATGCCTTTGTTTTTATTTTTGCTCTAACCTCAGCCATCATCGCCCCTGTCTTTTCTCCATCCGTCTGTCAGCTGAGCACAAGACAGAAGCGGGATCATTATGCGATGTGGTGACCTGTCCGTGACCCCAAAGTGCATTCTGCTGTGCCCTCCTGGGTGTGCCACAGTGGGGGTGGTTAAAGAGCTAGCGCAACTTCTGACATGTCTGGTGGTGTGTTATGTTATATGCAAAAGTGTGTGTATTTTTGCATGCATGTGTCGGTGTGTGTACATGACACACCTTTAGGTTCTGCATGTTACTTTTCTACATGATTGCAAAGCCCCGTGGATTAGCATGCGCCAGCTAAAAAAAGGCATGTGGGGTGAAGGGCAAGGTTAACAAGTATGCTCAGAGGATCAATATTTGTGTGTGTGTGTGTGTGTGTGTGTATGGGGGTGTTTTTGTGCTTTTACGTGTGTGCAAAATTTCACAACAGTGGAATTGTTATGAGTGGATTTGTGTACGCTACTGTGATGATGATGGAATTGCGTGGTAACATATGGCAGGGTGTGAGAGCCGGTTGTGAGTTTGTATTGTGTGTGTCTTTGTGTGTGTGAGTGCGTGTATGTATATGTGTGTGTGTGTGTGTGTGTGTGAGTGTGAGAGAGAGAGCATCATTCTGTGGGCTAGCTGCTGCGGTTCATAGCTCCCAGGGAGATCCGTGACCGAAGATCCTCAAGTTTAGGGTTCATCTTCAGTTCAGAGAGAGGTTAACGGCCGGTCAGCGGGCCACTGTAAGAGCAACCTCATTCTCTCTCTCTGTCTCTCTAATAGCAACCCACCCCCAGCATACGCACACACACACACACATACACACACACACACACACACACACACACACACACATACACACACTCTCCCTTTCTTTACATATAGCTCTCTAAAACTCTTCCCCTTTCTCTTTCACTCAGCTGATCTTTTGCCTTCTGTTTGACCCAGGTTGTGGAGCAATCAGGTGGCAAACCGAGTCTATAAAAATGAATCACTGTATTATTTTTTTTTCACTCTTACTCTAACATTCATATTATCATCTTTGCTTAAATGAATCCGAATCCGAATAAAATATTATCATCCGTCGGAAGCCAATGAAAATTTGTTTCTGATGTGGCTCACATATAAGTAAATAAACAGTGAAAATATAAACATGTAAAAAAAAAGACACATATGACAAATATGACAAATTCCTTCACTGTTTTTGTAGCAGCTCTTTAATAAACTGAGTGATTTGTTTGGTCCTTTGATATGTTTTTTTCTCTGATTTGCCCTTTTCAGCACATAAGGCGAAGTGGTTGCCACTGAAAGCCAAAGGTTTTGATTTGTTGGCTTGAATTGACTCAACGTTAATCCTTTTTTTTTTTTTTTTCAGGTCATTTATCCACATCATATAAATGAACCTGAAAGCTTTTGTTTTGGTTTTATGATTGGAATTTTGATGAGGACATACAGTCCTTTTCTGCTTGACTAGCGTGTGCCGTGAGCCTGATGACCGTTATGTCGGCAAAATTTAATCAGAAACCCCTTTGTCTCTCATTACAGAAAAACGATGACCTATTTCAGTAGCTGACCTCAAACAAAGTGGTGCCGAGAGTGTTGGGACTGGATTTGAGAGCCTTATTTGTAAGGGGAATGCTACGCAAAGTGACAGACCTAAGCAGACTGACAACATTAAAACCAAACAACAGAACGAACCGCAAATCATGTAGAGAAACATTGAATTGTGTCATGTTGCATGTGGTCAAACACACCGATTTTATTCAGCTTCAATTTTCAGTGTAATATTAGTAGTTGTTGTGTTCTTGTTGTTCAAAACATCAAAGGCTGACCTTATCCTGAATTGCCCAAATGCCAACTTTCGAAAGACATTCCATTTCCATCTCTATTTTGCAAATATGGAGGTATTATGCTAATGTTGGCAGGAAATGCAGTCTCGGATAGACACCATGTCATGTCTGGCATATGTATAACTAACTGCTTTATTTAACTTTATTATTTCTAAGCAGCTGTTTCCTGTCTGACCTGACAGTGGAGCTAAATACATCTAGCTAAGACAAAACACAGTGTGATGGAAACGTTTTTTAAAGGTTTTTGTTTGAACATATCCCCTATTTTAAAAATGGTTGCAGCTTACTCACTTTAATTGACCAGATGTTTTATTTCAGAGAAATTAATTAACTCAATTTGAATGTAAAGCCTTTTGGAGATTAACTTTTAATTTCCTGATGTTTTATGTGTCATACGGTCATTTTTTGGATAAGACAACCTCCACTGTGTTGCTCTTGGGTGGGAATTTTATTGTCCACCCCCCCTCCGCCGCCACCACCACCACCACCTCCTCCCTGCCTGTCTGCTCTGATGTGGCCCAGCTTGTTAAGCCAGCCCATTGGCTTTGATCCAAGAGGGATAATGCCAGATTGAAGGGGTGAGAGGCAGGGTAAGAGTTTACCACATGATACAGCCGGGACGTGACATAGGACAAAACAAACCAGTCACACTTTATTGGCTTGGTTAAGCTGAGACACCTTGACTCTAAATATGTGGCACTGTCTGACTAGTTGAAAGAAGAGATAAAGAGATAAAACACTGAATTTAGAACAGCATGTCTGCCACACGTACAGTATATATAGTAGTTAATATTAAAAATAGACAATTATTTTTCAGCTGATAATATACTTGACGCTTGATTCGGTTTTGTCTTTTTTGCCAAGACTTTTTGAGATCTCATCATGCTTACTCTTCTTGTTTTTAAATGTAAATAAAAATTCTAATATATTTGAAAGAATAGTGGGTGTGGGAAAGGGGTTTGGAGGTTGTGGATTATCAGCTGTACCCTACATTTTTTAAGATGAACTAAATAATGTACTTCATGTAATTTTAACTGAAAATGCATATATACGTTTTTGAAAATGAACTTTTCAAACTGCATACTAAAACATTCAAATAGTGTATCCACGGGGAAATATAGAGGGTTATTAGAAAGAGTGAAATGCGGCTCTATGTGTAGAGGCAGATTTTTTTGCATAGTTAGACCAAACTATGGGCTCAGCAAAGGCACCTGGCGATGGCAATGAAACCATCTTATCTGAACACAAGCTCTGCTGCCTCTGCTCTTTGGCTCCCACTGCGATATTGTATTGCTGAGTCTCACTTTGCATGAGAAATCGAAGTGCCGTCCCGTTCTTTATGGCCGCTGCCCGCGACCTTTGTCAACCCAGCGAATTAACCTAGAGGCGTATCAGCTGCGCTGGCCCTTTTCTCCTACAGCCTGTCCTATTAACTGAGTGAGGAGCACGGTGCGGGTCACACTTAAGTAACCTTATCTTGTAATTGGGTTCAAGGTTAAGTGACCCTGGAGCATGGAGGTCCGGGGGTTAAGGTCACAATGTCAGGCAGAAGGGGGAGCTTTTAATCACTGATGGGGCTGGAAATCAAGGCCCGGGCTTCTGCTATCTGGCTAGGCCGGACCCGCCCACCCCCATCACCTCCAGCCTCACCCTCATTCACCCACATCCCACATGAAACTGTCCATGCAGGCTGGAACAGGGTGGGGTTTAGGGGGTTGAATGGAGCAGTTGCCAGGCAACCCATATTCAAGCCAAGGTCTTGCAAGCTTTTAACCTTAGCACAAATCGATATAGACAGCAATTGGGCTAATATTCATCGAGCAGATGGGAAAATTAGGCGCAAGTCTGCCTGCAGGAGATAGAGGAGAGACACGCTGTTGGCCTAATGGTCATAGCATCACTCAGACTCCTCTAATTGAATGTATGCACAGCAAGGGAAAAACTCTGAATAGTGAGGAAAGGATGACAGGGAAATAGCTGTGACAAGCTTTTTAGTGAAGCAACATCTCGTCAGGCTGTCGCACTTCCTCTCCAATGATATCCTTCTTTTCATCATGCATACAATGTTTAACTTTTTCTCTCATCACTTCTCATTTTCTTTTCTTCTTGCTCTCTGTCCTGCCTTTATAGCCTATCATCTCTCTCTTTCTTCATATATTCTTTACTATCAATTTTCTGTATCTCCCCTTTTAAGAGGGATTACTCCTTTTGTTGTAATACACTCAAATGGTTCTTTGTATCCCGGTAAAAATGCATGGTTTTTGATAATACACACATATCAACGAGAATTAGTAATAATGCTTAACTGCAGCAGTGTATTGAAGTATCGCATAAAACAAATAGCTGCTGATTTAAATTAGCTTAAAGAGAAATTTTGCCAAATTTGTATGGTGATTACCAATTTAATAAAAACATAGTTTCACATTTCTTAGGGCGCTCCAAAGTATAACCCTAACTGTTCAAACATCTCATCTCTTTTAATTTTCACAACTACCCTCCCTCCCTCCCTCTTTCTCTCCCTCCCTCTCTCACTCCATGTCTTTTAGAGAGGGAGATGGATGACCACTGGTGGAGGGGTTCAGGCAGCATGACCCATAGACCTATCCATTGCCAAGGGCGAGGAAATAGCCCAGATTAAAGAGCTTGTAAATAATGGCCCATAAACATCTGCCTGTTAGCCCGGCCAATCCATCTCAGTCTCCCATCTGGTCCTCTCTTTCTCTCGCACTCTCCTGCTTTTGATTTCCTCATTGCAAACGGTCCACAGGGCAAATGCATCATCAGACCAAAGTCAGTCATATTCCAACACAAACAAACACTGAGATTGACCCTCAGGTCGTATACAGTTCAAATCCCCACCAGTCACAGCATCCATGACTCAACCCAAAGACAACAATGGAGAGCATTAGCTTTGTTTTCTTTCCTTGGGTTTCCTTCCATTTATTAGACCCTCAGTGTATATTGCTTTGTTAGATTAGCATATGGCAAATGTGAGTACATGTACGTATTTATGTACAACTACAGCCATGAATTCCCCTAATTATTTTTGCATGATTACAGCTGTTTTTTAGTGCACCCTCCTCTTTGGCAGAGACAAACCTTCACTGGGGCTCTTGTTAGCAGGGCCTCATTAGAACCCCGCCCTAATTAGTGATTAGGCGTTGTTAATGCCGGGCTCCCAACATCTGCTCCGAGAACTGGCCATTTGCACTCTCTCTGATCTCCTCCCACAGCGATGTAGTCTGGCTCGAGCTGTGTGAATCGACCCCTGGCACCGGTATTACTGTAACCACCTCAGTCGTGGCCCGACTGCAGGTGGCAAATTAGCCCAAACAAAGGGCCGATTGCAAGCAGACTGAGGCTGAGATCTCGCCAAAAAAGCCTCATGTGCAGTAAATGCTTCAGCTTTCATTTTACATCCAAGGATTAAACAGCTTTACTGCTGCAAAATTGCAATTGCATAAGCATTTCAAACTTTTTCACCTGTCACTGTTTTCACTTCATCTTTCAGCTATTTTATGCTGAGCAGTTAACGTGTGTTGGCTTCCCAGTGTTTTATATCCGGGCGTGAGCCGGACCTGAAAGCAGCTGGTAAAAGTTGCACAAACTGGGGTGTTGATTCTCAGTGGGATCAGCAGTACTATTAACCACATTTTCTATACAAAGAATATTTCAATTCTGTGTAAATATGTAGAATAATGCTTAATAGAGCTTTGAGTGTAAATATTTTTTTGTAACTGTGTTTTGAAAAGTTTATTATTATTATTATTATTATTGTTATTTATATTTTGATCATTTCAAAATATCTAATATCTAACCACATACTAATCAAAAGTATGTACAAAGTTGTAGCTAAATTGCAAGTATGTGTTATGACATTTAGATACATAGAGGCACATAAAATCTGTAACATCTTACATCTACACTGTCTTCATGTGCATACTCATACCTTATGCACTCGATGTGCTTACCTTGGCAAAGTAGCTCCTTGGTGTTGGAAGGGAGAGTGTGGAAGTAATTGTTATCTGCAGCGCATGCAAAATTGAAAATGAGTGAAATGCAAGCTAGGAGAATCACCAAATAATGTATTGATCCCAATGAACTTCTTAATTGTAAAAGTAGCAATCTTGTCCTTTTTGAAATAGCTCAGCAGACGGTGACCACTGACATGTGAGTTAGTGGTACATGTCATGTAGATCGAGCATCAACTTGTTAGTATTAAATCTTTGCAAAAACATGTCTCTCTTTGCTAAAGAGAGAGTATTTTTTGAGTACCCAAAGCTTGCTATAGCTTAGTCCTCTGTGCCACAGACCTCCATTGTTGTCCAAAAAGTATGAAGAAGTATGTGAACATGGGCTCTGTAGTTTATTTTGAGTCAATCCCACACACACTGTCCTGCTGTTGTAAATACTCATTAGAGCACAAAATCTGAGGCTGAAAATGGTCTCCAATAAATGTTTGCTCCTGTTTGAGTAAGGTTGGCTTAAAAACTCAGCTGTTTAAGATAGTGAAACATTTCTAAAAATGAAATTATATTTTTGTGACAGTTTATTTGACTTTAATAGTAAAAATTAATGGGTATACGGCTATGACCCACAGATAGGGCAGAGAAGTTAGACAGTATTAAGAGATTGACTAGTGCATTGTTGTTGTTTTTTTACTTTTCATGGGATTTGTTGACAGTTTGAAACATACAGAACATTGCCTGTCTGTACACTGTGGATATGACCAGTGTTATCACATGCTGGGCTTAAGGAAAAAACAAGAAAAGGTATCAAAAAATGTGTCATTAGCCTTGGATTGGGCTGAGTGTTACCCTATTATGGTAATGAGAGAATGCAAACAATATTGACATAAATATAAAAATTCCTCTCATGATTTGTACATAATGGGTGGATCAAGGAAAATTGGAAAAATGCCACTGCTAACATTAAAAAACATGATGTAAAAAATCAGCCACATTTTATTCAGAACAGGGCTGAAATGAAGAACTTAACTTCTTAACAAAGTTTCACCAACACTTGTTTGTAAAGGTAGTCTGTTGAGAGGTTGCAGTCACTCATCATTTTAGTCACTGACACTCAATGCCACAACAGCACACACACACACACACTAGCCTCAACAAGACCTATATGTTTGAATGAGCAGCAGGTAAGTAGATTTTCCAGGCAGGTGAGCTGCAACTAAAGCTTCATGATCTCATATCACTGAGAGGGACACTGGCCTTCACTTCTTAAATAAGCCCTCTAACCTCACACTGTCAAAATGACTGATATACCATCTTAGTGGTGGATCTCACTCAAGGTAAAGTGTCCGGTGAATAGCACCTTATGTGTCTTGCTTTTATGCATCTCAAAATTGCAGCACATCCTACTCTAGATTGTTTTTACTTTAAATGGAGTCACACAATTTTTCAATCTGAAACCTTTTTCCCCTAAAATCCCATCTCCTCGCTTCGCTTTTTAAGTCATGCTTAGCTTCAATTTATGAGCTGCCATTTTGACCTAGTGAGTGACCCCACACCTTAAACACATTCCATTGGAGCCAACAAATTTATTTGGCAGATAAATCATTGTTTACCAAATGCTGGTGGAAGTGCAAGGTCAATGGTGTGGAAGGGGATAAAAATGAAATCACAGAGATAGTGGGTCAAGCTGAGTGCCAACGTCAATGTCTTCTGAGTTGGTGCTTACACACAACTTAGAGATTTGAGACACACATTGTTTGCATGCATTTACCTAAATGAGATGCACATGGAGGAGCGGGTCAAGGTCAGTGTCCTCTTACAGAACTGAGCTTCATACAACAGAGAATAATCTATCATGATTTGACCGTGTGCAGAAAAATATCTTCACATTACCGTAATATAGGTTGGTCAGTTGATCAATCCTCACAAGCTCCAGCCAAGTTTGGCCCGTTCCCTCTCCTTCCATTTTCCAGACACTGACATGACAGCGAAATACTATGCACTCATTTTAGTAGTAATAATACCAAAACTGTGCAAACAGTTTCTTCCTTAATGAATGAGTTTGGCTGTGTGTATGGACAGGAACAGGAGATTAATAGTTTATGCACAGTGACTATTGCATAAAACACTTCATTGTTTTTGAAAATATTGGCAGATTGGAGTATAAGGTGGTCAAATACTTGGCAAAATTCTTTTTAACTTCATAGGCAGATGACAATATTGAAAGAAGGTCAAAGAGAGAGTCAAATAAATGAAACAACCAATCCATTACCTATACCCACTTATCATGTACAGTGTTGCAAGGTACGTTTATAATGAACAATTGTGCAAAACTGTGAATTGTGTTCAACATTTTGATTTTGTTTACATCCAATGCCAATGTTTTTTAAACAAAATAAACTTAGACTTAAACAAAATCTGCACATTGCAATTGCAATATGGCTAAAGTTAGGGAATGACTGTGGTTATGGCAAATAAACGACAGCTAAGGTAAGGTTAGGGTTAAGATTGTGGTCTCAGTTAATAAGGGCCAAAGTCTGGTCTCCTGCATGAGAGTCAGACAGACACTTCCATCCATCACCCCGACCTCCACACCCTTAATTTCCAAATCGCTATATAAAGGGTAAAGTATGTCTTGCGTTGGCACTGAATGTTGGCATTGGCCGTAAATCCTGTTGCATAATCGTCCAATATGGAGTTATTCCTATAGTACTAGATTTAGAGGAGGGGCACACAGGTTGCTAGTCTATCACAGGGCTTGCACATATAGTATATTCAGCCAAGTCAAATTTACACCAGCAGGCACATAAGACTCAAAAATACACCTACATGTCTTTGGACCGAGGAACTTCTCACAGTGTGACAGTGTTAACGACTGCACCCTGTTTCCGAAAAGCATCTTAAGGCTAACAAGATCTTAGCCCATGAAGTTAATATGGGACTAAGATCGTCTTAACTTGAAGATGCTTTTGGGAAATGGGGTCCTATTCTCATACACTATGAAGGAAAAGAGGCAAAAAAATAAAAATAAAGATTTACATCTGTTCCAGATCTGAACTGAAGGTTACATACTCAGCACATAACACGGCTATTTTAAATTTATTGACAGCAGATCAAGTAAAAGACTCATGTTACTTATTCATACATGCAACCATTCTTAGCCTTTTATATGCATGTGTACAGAGACACATAATATGAGCAACTACCTTTGGTTACTACCTTTGGTTGAGGAGCCCTATGATGCATCTTGTCCTGGTAGTCTAGGGGTTGAAGATGCTGACCTTGCAGATCGAGTCTGGCTGGGGACCTTTGCTGATCTCCGCTCTCTCTCTTCTTTCATTAAAAGAAGATGAAAAGTTAGTTTACAGCATTAAAAGGCCACTATCAGGCATACATGCTTTTTCCTCTGATGTTATTTTGGAGGGACCTCATGAGCACAGCACTTCTCATGACAGACTGCATAATAATATCACAACCCCTATTTTTTCATTCGAGCACTGTGGAGCGGCTAGTGTTAAAAAAATGATTGTCTTTCAGGGACATAATGACAAAATTGATGAACACTCAACCACATACTCACATACAGTACAACAGGACACATGTTGTGCTATGGATTATATATTGCACACATAATTTACACCTGTGTGATAACGACAAGATACATTTGTTGTTGACACTCATATATATGCTCTGATCAAATACTACAAGGATGAATGAAATGAAATGTGCAGCCAACTTATCTAATTCTTCATGGGTGGCGGTTTAAGAGGGGATCACCAGGGGATGCTAATTTGATTTGTCTGACCAATCGGCCAATAGGGCAGCTTATCCATGACCTCTGAACCTATGAGTTTTCCAGTTGGCTGATCAGGGCGAGAACCTTCACTTGACCCCCTCAGCCTGTATGGTAATGTCATTTATGGGGAGGGGCGCTGATCAGGGAGAAAGACGTCGACTGGGGCAACGCCACCCAAGCTCAAGGCCAGTAGCTACTCTCAATCTTGTCATGTATGAATATAACTACTGTCTTAGAAAAACACTAACAAAGAGAACTAAGATGAAAACCATGTAGGCTATATCATTTTAAAAATACATGTACCTACATTTTTTATCCCACAAGTATCACCTTCAATTTCAGGCATGTCTAAAATGATGTTGACATGTACTTTGACATAGAATCTGATAAAATCTCCTTCAACCCTTTGTGCTTTTTTGCAGACCAGTATTCTTAGGAATTACATACATACTGTGTCGGATGTACGTATGAGTGTGCCCATCATGCAGGAGATCTGATTCTGAGAACTGCCCAATAATAACCCTGTTGTTGTCTGGCTTTGCGCTTTTGTCGAGTACATGAACAGTCTTTTGTCATCACCGGGTTGTCTAGTAGATAACTCCCATCATGGATGTTTTAATGAGTCAGGCCTAGAACTAACTCCACCAATTAAGCAGACTTGCCATGAATACCTGCACTTATATTTGCACCTAGTTCACAACATGATCTCTTATCTCTGAAATCTAATAGAAAAAAATCCTCTTAGTATACTGTTACACTGTTATTTATTATCAATCTGTGATGTTAAATGTCTTCTAGGTGGTAATTTATGAACTTCGTCTTCTGTTTCTATTTCAGTTAGAGGTCCTTCCATCTATCTATCTATATCTATATCTATATCTATATATATATCTATCTATCTATATACATATACGGTATACTTTCACTCAAGAGACACACCCACGCGTACATGTGTTAGAGGACGTGAATAATCCTATGCCAGGTATCGTTGATGATAGTAGGTAGACAGTAAAAGGGATTTCCTGGTCAGACTCCAAAGCCCTGTGAAAGCATGCAGGGCTTTACATGGAAGTGCTGCGATCAGAGGACTGGAGCTCAATTAGCTACTGTTGTGGGTGGGGGCGGAGAGCGAGCAGAGGTCCAAATCCTCTCTTGCAGGCCCAGCTGGAGGGATTAAGACTGGTTCCTGTCCCGTGGCTGACCTCTTCAAAGCCTGCGCAGATGTCCTGTTCCCCCCTCCACACACCCACCTCTCACCAAGACACACACACACCCCCCCACACACACACACACACAAAAGCCCTCTCTCCTCGAACTCTCTCTTGACCCCACAACAAAAACAAAGCACTCAGGTGACATCTCTTATCCCAAGAGCACTTGCCCGCTCTTTGAATTGATATCTGTGGTATCTCATCTCCTCTGTCGTACATCTTTCTCTCTCTGTCTTGGTCCCTCTGTCTGCCCTCTGGTCCTGAGAGGGCTCCCTCCAGGTGTCGGCTGTCCTTTGACACTGAGCGTGGTCAGATTTCTGAATGACCTTAGCATGGAAATGAGTCTGTTAATCTCAATATGCTGCTGCCCTTTGGTTGCAGTGTGTTTTCAAATAGGGAACCAAGGTCAAGAGGCACCAGCAAAGACACTGAGTGCAAGATTTTGAATGACACATCTCAATCAAAATAGGAAATAAACACTTTATATGGAGATTGCCAAGAGGTCCTTTGAGGTCGGTAGTGGTCCTTTAAGGTTATGACCCTTTTTTAGAGCTACAAGTCATGTCTTGGTCAAAATAAAGGCCACCCAATCAGTTTCACTTGAGGCTAAAAAGAGCATGATGGACAATGAATGGATTAAATCACTCTAGGGGGCACAATCCAAGCTTACTTTCAATCAGTAAAGACCCTCACAGATCTTCTGAGAATAATCCAAATTTGAGATTAGGTGTTACGATAATTATTGTCTGTATTTGTGCCTTTTTTGGTGGGCCCAAAAAGACGCATCAGTGGATACTGAGGTAACACGGGACTGTGGCTCTCCTGCTGCAGACGTGCACTCTGTGGAAAGAAAGTTTCCACATCAGTGACAGCATGCATTAACACAAAGTTATTGAGCACTATAAACAATTACAAAGATTTTTACATTTAAAAAGTCAATTTCTTTGCCTGATTCCAAACCTCATAATAAAAGTAATGATAAAGTAAAAACAAAATGAAAATTCAGTCATATTAACAGGCCATCAAGTTCCAGCCTGTTGCCTAAACTCATTTTTCTGTAACTTCATAATTTTAGTAAGCAATAATACATGATGAGGTGCCTCTACATAGAAAAATAACAGATGACATGGAGGCAAAGGCCACTACAGCACAAAGCAGAATGATGTTTTCTCCACCTATTCTGTTACTTTTCATCAGAGTGTACACCTAACCCCAGTTTGTGCCTCTCATGTATTACCATTATGTTTGCAGCACATTTTTTCAAAAAACAAATAACTGGTGATCTTTGAAAAACCCAGAAGGTCGTTAAAAACAACAATAACCGCTGTTCTGAGGGTATTTCCAGGGTCCTCAGGGACTTCTAACTGGATAAAAACATTCTGTCTGCTGCACAAAAAAAGATTTTTAACCCATTTCTCAAGTTGTGCTACCGTCTCCTAATCCAAACAAAGATAGCAGCTGGAACTGACATGCCTGTGCTCTCATTTTTATTATCACTCGTCTATGTTAATGTTACACCGTATTATAACATTATTATTATACTGTATTATAACTGTAAATAACATGTCTATATTTTGTCTTGTGTCATACAATACGAGCAAGGAAATATGTCATTTACAGCTATATGGGATGGGAATTATTTAGTTGTAAGTTTTTAGTTTTTCATCCAGATGGTTAGAAGTCTTTGAGGATTCTGGAAATACCTTCAGAAAGGCGATGAATGTTGTTAAACAACCTTCTGGGTTTTTCAAGAACATCTATTTCTCATAAGACAGATTCTTTGGTCTGTCACTCGGGTGTAATGACAATAGGCCTACGTGTGAGGCACAAAGTGGGCTAGCTTGAAGTTTCTTTTTAACCTTTAGTTAGGTCTGTTTTGACAATGAGAGTTAGCCTAACTATTTGCAAGAACCAACTGTAGCATGTTTTGCTATGGATACCTGTAGGTTATTGCAGGTTGAACACTGATTAATAATGTTCGATAAACTTTTTTACCAGTATTTTGTTTAAGGTGGCCTGTTTACAAGATTTTAATGGACACCGGCCAAATCAGAAACAACTTTATGCTGAAATTCGTTGGTCAAAGTCGTTAATAAGTCAGATATCAAAGAATGTTTCTTGTGGTCATTTGAACAAAGTGTCAAGATGTAGATGATGTCTGTATGTTCTGAGCGCCTGTAAGTTCTTTGAAGCATCTTTTCCATCTTATCAGTAACCAGCTCCTCATCTCTCCTGCTCGTCCTCCACTCTGTCCATCCATTTCCACTGTCACTTCAACATTCATCGCCTCTGTGCTCCATCCCTCCATCTCTGCGCTCTTCCTCTTTCCTTCCATCTCTCCCTCCCCTCCCTCATTACCCCCCACCTCAGCGCAAGGCTGTCAGAGTTTTAGGGATCCGGTGAGCTGTGAAATCGCACAAATTGCTGTTGCTTTGCGTCTGGCCCAGCAACAGAGGGGGGAGATAGACAGAGAAGGGGAGAGAAAGAGAGAGAGAGAGAGAGAGATTTTATGCTTCAACACTTCTAAACCTGAATCACCCCCACCCCCTCCCTCCCTCCCTCCCTGCCCCTTCTTCCCTTATTCACTCAGACATGGACAAGCACACGCACAGCTGTAGGACTACATATCTACCCACTACAACCCAAATACCTTCCCCCAGCACACACACATACGCATAGTCAACTTCTTCACCCCCACCATCACCACCACCTCTGAACATGTAACCGCACCACCGCCCTCGCCACCCTCACGGTAAAGACACCTCCACCACTTTGCTTCAGTGTGCGGGTCACTTCACAGAACAACTCGATGAGAGCCTGCAGCCCTCGAGAGGGATAAAAACCCCTTCTCAACCTGAGGAGAGCTGTTTCAGCCACCTCTACTATAAAAGAGCAAAGCCCTCCTCCCCCCAACACACCACACTCACCATGCCCCCTGGAACACCCTAAGAGATATGACAAAAACTTGCAAAAGGTCACAAACATACATGTTGTGACTGTTTTTGCACTCTTTATGATTTGTGTTTTTTCTGTTCAGCTAACAAGTAGGTGTCACAGAGCATGGATTACTGACATAAGTTCTGCAGGAGGAACTGCTTCACTTGTTTTCACATTTCAAAATGTCTCTCAATAGTAGTCATTGTTCTTGCATATTTACTGTGTCTATATGTATCTATATTTTATAATTATCATAGTACAGATTGTGGAGGGCAGTGAAATACTCCAGGTCCAGCGTTTCATAAAATAAATTTGACCTCAAGACGTGATGGGCACATTGATAAAGGAAAGTAAATGAAGCAAACACAAACATGGAAATACAAAGCCAAACTGAGAAAATCATAGTTTTCCAGTTGAAATCTATTTGATTACCATAAAATAAACATGCTAATTAAAGTGCTTGGGAAACTGCACCGAAAGCTTTTCTCATTACTCACTGAGGAAAAGTCATGTATTAGGTATTCTGTTTTTGAAAGGACATTTTTGCACAGCAAATATTCTACAGCTCACTTTATGTGCCAAATACAGCAAAGCTTGAGGAATTTGTCTTGTTGATCATCTGCCAAATAAATACATACTGAGTCACTGGTACAGGGATAAAAGGACTGATACACATTTCAAAGAATCACTGCAAAATAAAATCATGATAGAGAGTGGTAACTCCACTCTATGTGTGTACAGAAAGACATATCAGTAGCCACCCGGCTGTCCAAATACTTAGATGGTGTAGCAAAATCATCTATACTGCCCTCCAGTGGAGAAATTCATCGACTGCTCCACACTGAGGTTCTGCACTGCAGCCTCACACCAAACTTAATTAAGTTGAAATATCTATTTTGGGATGGGGATGAATTGTAAAATTAGTCATTTTGTTCTTTATTTTTTACTTTATTTGTTTGCTTATTAGCAGACCATTGTTTATGTATAGATGACATACTGTATGAGGATGAATTAAAGAGAATGATCTCATCTGGAGGCTTTTAGAAATTAAAGCCTCAGACTTTAGGGGAATTTGTAATGCTATACATTCTGAATAAGACCACATCAAAAATTTAAATAAAGCTACCAAAGTGGTATAACAATAGTGTTTACTAGAGTAGAGACTAGCGTACATACTGTGTTACTCAGTTCTGTATTAAGTGTCACAAAAACCCTTGAAACCCTTAAAATATAGATCTTTTTTTTTTATCCCTTTTTCAGATCCCTTTTTTGTTTTTTTACAAAATATACTTACAACTTGTTGTTATTTGTTATTGTTAATACCATCAAATAAGAGTAATATCTTTTCTTTAGTAACTCACTGCTTTACATGGGCTACGTTCTCTAATAATTGCCCCTCAAACAACTCTACTGGAACAGGTTGGATTTAGTTCCTTGCTCAAGGGCATTTTGTCTAATTCTTGTTTCCATTACACAAGACAAGGCAATACATTGATGTTTTTTGTTTGACTTAAAAGAAGTAAAAGACCTCTGTTCACATTTTAACTCAATAGATATAGAGAGAACAATTTGTACTAAACTACAAATGTAAAACTGAATAATACGGTTCATTTCATCAGGAAATTGGCACGTTAGGCCATGATAACTCGGGGAACACTTCTGAATACAGCTGCAACTATTCAGTTGTTAACACTTGTTTGGTCATTTCACAGATGCCTCCAAACAATGTGTTTGTATTGCATTGAATTTTTGGCAGCCTCTTCACACACTAAATAGGCTGCAACACGAAGGGTTAATTTGTTTAAACCAGTAAGTGAAGTTGACTTTAACTACATCCCCTGCATTGGATCAGTTCCCTGATTTGCTTCAAGTCTGAGCAAGTTTCAGTCGGGAGCTGCTTCCTACGAGATCACAGCCTTAAACTGTAAGTATTTTAATGCTGTAACGGGTCTAATTACTTCATATGCTGTGGAGGAATTTAAAATACATCAATACATCATATTTAATGAGCTTTTTGTATTATGTCTGTTAAACTTCACTGCATGTAAAAAATGCAAACATTTTAACGAAATAGCCTACAGGCATTGCATCTGTAGGCCTATAAAATATGAATGAAATAGGCTAATACAGTAACCTATAAGGTAAATACAACAACAGAAGTAAAATGTGAAATATAAAAATTGTATAAGAACAACATTTAATTCCACATGATTTTGATCATTCCTCCTGTTCATACTGGCTATTAAGTAATGTGGACCAAAATCCACAGTGTGTCCACACAGTCATTTTGTGCAAAAATGTATATAAAAGTAGATCTGAAGCTTATATGAGGCTTCAGCAGGTTGAGTTAGTCATATCAAGTTGATATCTGCCACATTTACAGTCTTTTTAGCATAAAATTCCCTTTGCGTTTCCTCAGACAGAGTTTCCCTGTTGAGCTGCAATGGAATATGGTATAGTATAGTATAGTAACAAAATATAGTATAATGCCAAAAAGAAGGACTTTGGCACTAAAAAAGACTGTAATGTTGAAAGATATCTACTTTATTTGACTAATTTGGATGGCTGAGGCTTCATATTAGCTTCAGATAAACTTTTAAATACATTTTGCACAGAAGGATGACTGTGGATTTTGGAAGTGCATTTTGAAGGGATCTTCTAATTGTCAGTATGAACAGGAGGGATGATTATTGCAAGAAAAACCTTTGTCAATTTGGGTTCTGACTGTTGTTTTAAGACAGGCTTGAAAACTTGCGAACCCATCCTTTAAGTTGCACTAATAAGATTCCACCACAGGTTGACGTTGTATTTACAGAAATACAGCAAAAAGTACATGAAGAAGTCGCCTAACGTTGCTATTTTTGAAGCAAGCTGGGGTACTTACCACGTTTGAATTGTATTTTGGTAAAGAAAGAAAAAAAATCTACATTTATTTGCTCCCAATACAAATATCTCGTTTGCTGTGAAACGAGGTGCAACTAGCAGTTAATGAGACATTTAACAGAGAGTTAGGAAGCTAATGTTTAACTGTTTAACGTCACAGTATATTCAAAGAGCAGTTCTTGTTGAAAATGCATATCATCATATGATCATCATATGAATGTCACATGGCCAAGAAGAACAATGAAACAATGAAATGAGTCATTTAAAATTGAGGTTGGAGGATATGGTTTTTACTGCTTCTGTGTGATACCTGTGACGTTACCTTCAACAGTCGTATTCAACAAACAGTTAAACATTAACTTCCTAACTCTGTTAAAGTTAACTGCTAGTAGCACCTCATTTCAGAGCAAACCGGATATCTGTACTGGGAGCGAATAAATGTTGATTTTGACGATTCAAACGTGGTAAGTACCCTTTAACTTTAGGCAACTTCTTTGTGTACTTTTTGCTGTATTAGTGTATACAGATGTTCATCAACTACAGCATCAACCTGTGGTGGAAACTCATTAGTGCAACTTAACCCTCCTAACGTGTTAGAAAAGGGTTTACACCTTTAGTGTTCGCAGGTCAGATTTGACCGGTGTTTGAATTCATTAACAAGCACTGAAAAAAACACTAATTATCAACCAGTAAAATGTTTTATCTGCTAAGTGACTTATTATTCATCAATAACCATAATATGTATATATACTTACTTTGATATTTTATGTACTTTAGACATCATTTAACTTACAATGTAGAAATACTTTTTAGTTTAAAATAGGCACAATGTATCTATTTTATTGCTTATGATGAACAGAACAGGCAAATAAGACCATGAGATGATCTGATAAACAAAATAATTCCCTTGTCTATATTTTCTTACACATTAAAACTGTGCATGTTGTGCCAGGTGTGTGGTGAGATTTGAGAAATAAAGCACGAGAAAACCCCAGCCTACATACTGCTATACAGCCGGGGAACAGGAGATGTGTATCTATGTCTGTGGGCTGGTTTTGGGGACAAATTTCAAAAAGTCAGTTTCGAAAAGTTTATCTGGAGCTAATATGAAGCTTCAGCCAACCAAATTAGTCAAAACAAGCATATGTCTTTCAACGTTACAGTCTTTTTAGTGCCAAAGTCCCCTTATTTGTTACTATACTATATTATATTCCACCACAGCTCAACAGGGAAACACTGTCTGAGGAAACACAAAGAAGGAATTATATGCTAAAAAGACTTGATATGACTAACTCAGACTGCTGAAGCCTCATATAAGCTTCAGATCTATCTTTATATACATTTTTGCACAAAAATGGATTTGGAACCTCTTTCAGTGTTCATCTGGGCACCTGACTGCTGTTTTAAGACACATTTGAATACCTGTCCTTTAATCTCAAAGGTGAAAAATAACAATTACAAGTTAAAATACAGTTAAGAAATAGCAGTATTTCATTAAGTTCAATTTTGTGACACTTCATTGCATTACATTACATTTTGTAACAATGATACCGAAACCAATTCCACACCTGCAATATCATCCATCCTCCGTGTGACACCTGTTACTCATTGACATTGCAAGACGCGTTTTTTTTTTCCCACCCTAGGATGGCGATGTGATGACCCGCCTTACTCTGCCTCTGTTTGGCTTATCCTGATATTCTTACCCTAACCCTAACCAATCCCACTCCTCATGTCTAAACCTAACCAACCCAACCAATGAAGGCAAAGTGCGCTAGCCAATCAGAGGCAGCGTAGAACGGTCATGACTTCGCCATCCTAGGAAAAAAAATAAATAAATCGCGTCTTGTGACAGTGAGTCACAGGTGTCACACGGAGGCAGTAAAAACCCATTTCTCTAACCTGAACTGTGACCGACTCGTTTCTTGGCCACGTGACATTCTAGTGACAGATTCTGCATATTCTGCAAGAGATGCACGATGTGAAAAACGAAACGAGCAAGAAGTGATTACGGACTTCCCCAGTGACTGTATGCTTTGGTAATATTGTGCTTCTATATTCCCGTTACTGAAATTAGGTCTATACTGTGTGTGTGTGTGTGTGTGTGTGTGTGTGTGTGTGTGTGTGTGTGTGTGTGTGTATGTGTGCGTGTGTGTGTGTGTGTGTGTGTGTGTGTGTGTGTGTGTGTGTGTGCGTGTGTGTGTGGTTCAGGTATTCCTCACGTTGTGGGCACGTAAATCTGTTTACACAGTCATATTGTGGGGACTCGCATCCCTTATGGGGTTAAAAAGTAAGTCCCCTTAACGTGCTTTAAAGTAAAGGTCAGTTTAGGGTTATGTTAAGGCTAGGGTTAGGCATGTGGTGATTAAGGTTAGGGTAAGTCTCCAGGAAATTAATTTAAGTCCATGTGATGTCCCCGGAAGTGTGACATTATATAGACAAAACATTTAAAACAAATTAATATAATTTGCTGTAGTTTTTTATGTGCTTAGCAGACTCTTAATACATGCTTTTTTGCAGGTTTGTAGCACCCGTGAACCTGTTGGAATTACTCAAAGCTTGACATCCATTTTTAATAGAAATGTTGCTGGCCTGATATATCAACCTGTCCTGTCTTCCCTTCACATGAAGACATTGTTCACTCTGTTCAACATTGTTCTATCTCTGTCTTGAAACAGAACACCTTGAAACATCAGTGCCTTCAACAGTCTCCGCAGAGTGCAAAGGCGGCATTTCTCCAATGTCGTCAATTCATGTGGAGCTTGAGGAACGTAGATCTCCCTGTCCTCAGTCGACTATGGACTAAGGTGTGCTAGAACTGTCCCCAGCCTAGTCTTCATCAAATAGCAGATGTGTGAGAAGAGGATTGGAGTCTGTTGAGGGCAGAGTACAATGAACGAAGGTATAACTCTATAGCAAATATTTGTCCTCCTTTTTTAAAGTTTCATCTAATGCCATCCTGGCTGGAACTTGAAATTACAATCACATTGCTGCTAACAATATGTCTCTGTTATCATCTATTACCAGTGTACTTTAATATTGTTCTCATAATATTAAAACTGCCTTTGACAGCATTGCATGTTGGCAATATTAAGTGATAGAGAGGTCAAGGCAAGTCAGTTTTTATTGATAAAGCCCAGTATCACAAATTACAAATTTGCCTCAGGGGGCTTTACAATCTGTACAGCATACAACATCCTCCAACCTTAGACCCTCGATTTGAATAAAATAAGGTCAATTTTGTGAAAAATGTGAAATTCTGTTTCGTGATTTCAGTAGGCTGCACTCAGTATTCTCTGGTTAATTAAACTGGCTGCAATATTATGTTTGGTTCACACATAAGAGTGAGAGTCATCTTGAGAACTCACAGTGAAATGATCTGAGCAAAAGAAATGTTCTCTCAGATGGAGATTGACTGCACAATAGGTGTGATAAACATTAGTTGGGCTGCAGCAGGTTGCAGCAAGTTAAGCCATATGTACAGTGACCTCTGGTGGCAGTGATGTGATCCTACAAGACACAGCAGCTGTGTCTGCACCTAAAAGTTATGATGCAGCCCTGTTGTAAGAGTGGACTTGGGCCCCTGCTCTTTAAAAGGTAGTGTAATACAACAACACTACATTAAGCCAAGCTGCAGTTTATTAATCCTCATGGGGAAATTAGTCTGTATTTAACGCATCCTAACCAGCAGCCACACTGCAGCACACCAGTGCCTTGCTGAAGTGCAATAGCAAGCATATCTCCACAAAGGTAATATTTATTCTTCAGCCATTGTGCCTTTGCTTTGTACTATTAACCTGTCACAAAGCACTAAAGATGCTACGTGTTACATGACATTTGGCTTTTACTAATGTTGCCACAATGACATTAAACACTATCCGCCTACACACTTACATAGGAATTTGAATCACACAGAGGCCTACCATTTGTACAATAAAAAAAAAAAGAAAAAAGAAACTATTATAGTTAAAATAGCACATTTTAGTCACACTCTTGGTGCAGAACATGCACATCCAGCATCAAATTATACAACTAGAGGTAGTAACATTTAACTCTAGGATGACATTTAAGACAGACAATTTACGTCTTTACAATGAGCAGTAGGATCATGACTCATTTAGCTTCAATACGCTCTGCTGGAAACTACTGAAAACCCCTGATAAACTGTTTATGTAGATATGTAGGTGTATGATAAGGGTCTTTTGAAAGGTATCTCAAAAACATCTCTGGTGTCAGTGTCTTGGATCATCTCAGTACTGAAACATGTATTGGTCATGTTTTGAGTAAAGGTTCAAAATGATCTGAGCAAGGCGGTGCTTTGTGATAATTAAGACATTTTATGACAGTCAGTAGAAACACAGACTACATGGAGAAGAAGACATTGCTAAAAGTTCTTCAGTATCTCTGTATATCTCTGTAATTTCCTTTAATCTAAGTGTATTTTAATATTTGTTCTTTAAAACAATCTATTGAATTTGCATTTTACTTTTTTTTTTTTTTAAATCAGGTGACAAATGTAATGACTGAATTATTTTATAAGAGATAATTTGTTTCCTGTTGCATTTTTTCTGTCTGGTTAACTACTGCATATTCATAGCAACAGTGTGGATGTGGTGGGAAGGCACCACACAGACACCGCTCAAAAGGGTCTGAAACCACATCCTTAGTCACGCCACTGATGATGACGCCTTCGCTGTGACAAACTCTGAAAATTGTTCCACTAAACATTCTCACACAGACATCAGTGCATCATTATCTCGGCTTGCTTATTGACGGATAAAGTGGCAGAATTTTAAATCAAAAAAGGTAAGATTGTTCAATCTTTAAATCGATTAGATTTTAGAACCAAAAATATTCACAAGATTTTAAGATGTTTTTAAGAAATATACTGTTATCCATTTAACTGCCTTTTAAGAATGACCTGTATCTTTTGATGCTCCTTTTATGAATATGTTGAATTATTGATACCAATAATGATGTTTACTCCATGTTAGACTGTGGATAGATTTCTGAGCCTTTTATTTGATTATTAACTAACCTTTATCCCAATTTGCCACCAAATCCTAGAGGAAGGCAGAATCTCAAAAAGGCAGACACCAAGAAATACATTTTTATCGGTTGTTCAAGTACAGTGATTGTGTCTATATTTAGTTTCAGCTGCATTGTTTCCTATTTTCTAACCAGTGGCTGATAACAGTGGGTCGTCCCCATGGCTCTAATGTTCTTATTGATGCTGTGGGACCTGACTTTTTTCATTCAGGGTGGTAAGTCAACTTATCTGATCACTATCTCTTTTTTTGTGGTAAAAATGAATGTGTAAAGGAAATTTCCCACTTGAAATGCTCCATTTAGGAGCATTTAAGATAAGTACGATCGTATCGTACTTTTGTACATTGTTGATGACTGTGCCTTTGAAAATGTGTTTCTCAACCTGATTGAGATTAAATAAATAACTGAATGTGTTGAACTAGAGCATTGTCATTAAATTCAGTAAATGCAACTTTACACAACTTACATTTTTTTTTCTGCTGCAGTCACATTGTGCGAAGTCACTTGTTCAACGGACTACGATGTTTCACTGAATTGTTCCTGTGGTTTTGACTCTGTGCTGACAGAGCCTGTCCACCTCACAGTCAACTGCAGGTACAAGATGTTGTCTGTGTCACTGTTAGTTACATTGCTTTATTTTGGTATATAATACTGTATCTGCCTTCATCATGGCAACACTACCTTTAATTCAAATAGTAACCTGGGAGTTAGCTGTTGATTTAGCCCCCTTGAAAATAAACATAATCATAACAAGGATCACCATGTTGGGTAATTTTGAATATTTGACTCTAATATCAGTAACATTTTGATAGATATAATGTTGTCAGTCATTACTGCCTTGTGGGCAACTTTTGAAAATGGGGTTGCTTCAGAAAGACTGTTTCGATGAACAGGTTTTTGACCCTTAATGTGCACTTGGTAGCCCATCAGAAATTGCCAATAATGTTTTCAATATGAACATCCTGCACTGATGTAATAATATCTAATTTATATCATGTTTCATTGTTATTGGTGTAAAGAGTAAGCCCAACCGATACTGGATTTTTAGACCAATAAATGTAAATCTAATGAGATATTGGGCTTTTTAAAAGTTACAGTCTTTTTAATAATGGTTGTTAAAGAATTGTGACCAAGATATGTACTGTACTGATATGTACTACTTACTGTACATTTTAAAGTTGAAAAATACATTTGTATGTGCTTTCTGGTGGACAAACTGTAACTGCACTGCAAAAAGCAATTGCTTTAGTCTCTCCAATATATTTTGCTCTCAAGAAACAAGAATGTGACTTGAAGCCTTCCATATTCCACACTACATCGGTTTTGCTCTGAAACTATCATATGGCAAATGCAACCTTTGGTGCTTAGGTGTTGGCTGATGTCACAGGGCATTATTGATCATAACACTCCTTCCTGTTTCTTGTAGTGATGGAGATCTTGAGGCTATTGACAGCTGTCAAATCACACCGCCTCAATCCTGGTGCGAGATGTTGCCAGAGGGTTTAAGTGATGTTGCAGTAGTTGAAACCATGTGTACTGCAACAGTCAGTCAACAAGGCAGTCAAGTAATAATGAGTGAGCCATCCAGATGGGCGCTGAGTAGTGTTGGTAAGTTAAACTCATAATAACTAGGCTATTTGAAGTTTCACTATGTGTCATTCCCTCTGAACAGACAGCAAAAAGGAGGATAGCAGAAATGAAATGAAAAGGAGGATAGCAGAAACGAAATAAGGTCACAGACAATAGAGTTTTCCAAAATATGGTAACAGTATGATTACATAACTTATGACGATACTGGTGGCATCAAATTATGTATATAAAATTTGTTTTTAAAAAGTTAAATGTTCATTTGTCTTTACCCTTATAAGATAAGCACTTTTTTTACACATTTGAGTCACTTGTTACACTCTAATCAGTTTTCCCACCTGTTAAAAAAGCCAACCTGTTACCAAAAGTCTTCATATATGACTGTACATTATACCATTTTATGTTTTGTTTGAAAGTTCAGAAAATCCAGAGATGACAAGAATCATGCTGGCAATTTTCCCAGCTTAACCAAAATGTTGTGTGGCAGCAAACATGCAGCCATCTGGCTTACCCTACAGATAAAGACAAAAGCTAAAAATAATTTTCAACTGCCACTTCTGGTGTAGAGCATTATTGGCATACACGTATTTTCAACTTCATAATGATCCCTTGGGTCTCTACTTTCACAGTGAAACGTCCGCCACCTTTCAATGTTAATGTGACAAACACTGACAGCCTCTACAACATCACGTGGGACAACAAAAACGACGAAGGAGAGTGTTTCACATATAGGGTGCGCATAAGAGAAAGCAAAGACTTGTCAAAGGTAAAAACACAAAAACTGAAAATTGGACTTGTCATGCTGTTGGAGTACAATACTGTTGTTTTTCTCTGCTGACAATTCCCATGCAAATCTGTTCTGTTTTTGATTCCTCTCTGATAGGATCCAGCTTTTTCCAATTTATTGGACCAAAAGTACATTTCACTAGACCACAAGAAACTGCAACCACTTACCAACTATACTGTGGATGTTCAGGCCAAATATTGTCCTGAGAATCTCTATCAGGGTCCGTGGAGCGAGTGGAGTTCCACTGCAGAGTGGAGGACTGCAGGAACTTCTAAAGAGACTGAGGGTAGAGGAGCATTTCTGCACTGATCCTTCACACTAACATTTCAGAAACAGGAAGTGTAAAGTTTGTTTATCATATAATGTCATTTGGTACCTATTTCATGTGTTATGTCTCCTGTACAGGAATTAAAGGATGGTGGATTTACGTCCTCCTGGTCATCATTCTTGTTGCAGTCCTCTTGCTGGGTTATTCACAAAAACCGTGAGTACTGTAGACACTTGAATTACTTTCTTTTTCTCCAAGTATGATAATTTAACCCCATTCCTTTTTTAAACCATGTGTAATTCTAGTGGGATTTGTTGGTGTTGCAATCTACTTGCTGAGTTACCTGCAAAACTTAAAGAACTTTTAATCAACAATTGAATACCCCACATTTCATTTACCAAACACAGAAGAGTTCGCCACTTGAAAATGTTTACTAGCTCAAAAGCCTTACTTGTCTCTTTTGAAACTGGTGATACACTAGTAGCTTTTACAGAAACCAGCAACAAATATATCAGGACTGAAACAACTATTAATCATCATTGAACTAAAACATGTTAATAGTGTTTAATATTAAATTTCCTTTTGACTTCATGCATAATCTGCATTTATTGCACAGACAAATAATTTAGCAGAGTGACAGCAAATTAAGACTTAAGGTCAGCAAAACTTTGTCTTCCAGTAAATGATTAGCAAAGCTTTTCACTGCTTCGTTGTACACTTTCCTGGCATCACCTCCCACATATAGAGAAACCACTATTGTGCTGTACGTGCAGCTACACATTGCACTGAAATGGCTAGCAGACATAGGAAGTCATGCAGAGCATCAGTGTCAGAGAACCGAGAACACCTCATTTATTAAGCGCTCACAGTTACAGTTGAAAAACACAAGTAAAGCACAAGCATAAAAGAACATGAACCCAAGTGGCAGAGTACAAAGAAGGATCCTTTATCTATCTTTTTGTTTTCAAGAGATGCTCTATAGCGTTGTGGAGAGTATATTCAGTGTCTTTAAAAATAGACAGAGTTTCCCTGTATAGAACATTACTATACAAAGCATCTAATGATTTTGTTAGCAGCCTACAGCTGTCTCTGCTGTTCTAACAACAATAGGCAACTTGTTTTTGTTACCAGGCTACCAGACAGAGAACACAAGGATGCTCTCGATCAGGCTGGCCAATTTTTTTTTTTTTCCAGAACATTTTGAACCTTTTACATTTCTTTTAAGAAATAGTCTCTGATTGGCTTCCTTAAATATGGCATTACAACATTTTAGACTTCAGCTGAGTATATATTTCTTACTTATTCAAAACTATTGTTTTTTGCTGAAATGAACTGCAAACTAATACACAACTGTCACAATAGGGGCAAGAACAATGTGAGCAATAAGATGAATTTCTCAATTACATTTGAAACATTCAGGATATAAGTCAGTATATAAGCTGGATGGACCGTGTGCTGCAACGTCCCCTGTCCGACTGGGGACCTTTGTTGCATCTCTCCCTCACTTGTTTTCTTTTCATCTATCTACCGGCACTACTGCATCTAACAAAGGCTTTCACCCCACCCCCCACCCCCCCCCACCCCCCTCAATTTTCACAACACACCAAACCACTGAAATCTCACACACCAAAAACGAAAAACAGTTCATCAAAAGTGCTACAGCTCCTATGAATTAGAAATGTCACATCATTTTTCATTCTCTATTTCCCTTCTCGTTGTAAAATAATTTTCTATTGGTTTCAGGTTTTGGCTGAGAAAACTCCAGCAGATCATAGACATCCCAAGGGCAAATGACTTTTTCAAGCCCCTCTACCACAACTATGGAGGGAACTTTAAGGTAAGACAAAAAAAAACAAAATCAGCCCATGGGGTTTTGTGTAATTTCCAAATCGGCCCAGCAGGTGTTGCCCAAGAGGGGACTTTCACCACATCTGGACCTGCTTAGTGGGACTTTCCCCGTGACTTCACATTTAAGGGCCTTCATGTCATGAATGACTCAAGTCTGCAGGGGCTTCAAGAGGCTTTTCGTTTTCATCTGTATGACATATTGTGGGTAGATATTTGTATATGACAGCCAGACCTGTTCCACCTCAGTGGAAAATACCCCCAGAACGTAGATCTTTGATGTGTCATTGTGTGAGGCTAAAAATAGCTTGTTTTTCACTTGATAGGGGCACAGAGTGAAAACTATGTGGTTCACATTTTTATAGTCTTTTTACAGAAAACTGATGTTTTTTTATGTTTTATCTTTATTATCTTTTCCATCACCTTTTCATGTTTTCCCCTAATCATCTTTCTGTTTTTTTGACATCTAGGAACAAAGTCAAACTTTTTAATGAAACATACTCCCTATTCTTCATGCTCATTAATTATATGTCAATGCTAATGAAGTGCTGATTAGATATCTTCATGTCTGTGTGGGCAGACATGAGAAACCTAAAACATGTCTAAATGTCTATGAGATAAAAATCATTCTAAAATCTTTCCTGGTCTGAAGGTCATGCTCTGAACTTATTAGACAGTTTTAGTGGAGTGAAATGAACAATAAATGCCA
The DNA here is from genome assembly GCF_910596095.1 of Thunnus maccoyii. Lineage (NCBI taxonomy): Eukaryota > Metazoa > Chordata > Actinopteri > Scombriformes > Scombridae > Thunnus > Thunnus maccoyii. The sequence goes on from NC_056542.1 coordinate 8,382,151, forward strand.
CTAGGGTCACTCGTTTGATCATCATATGTATATTACTTATGATTCTCAGAAATTCATTTGAATATTTCAAACACCAAAAGTCATTTTTACAATATCATCACATCACCTAAAATTATTGTGATATTTTATAGGTCACTACCAGTGTTACTGTAATTTCACTACTTTTGGCGGTAAATAGTAATCTAACTAATTACTTTTTCAAATTAAATAATGCAATTACTGAAGTTTAAATGGGCTTGTTACTTGCTACTTCTGTCTTACATGTAAATAGTGGACACAAAACACAAACACAACATCATCTGACCTTACTGTGTCTCAGAGCCGACCTCTGGAGTTATAACGTTATATATATATTGTAATTAATACCTGTTACTGAACTGCAGCTGCTATTGCTGTTGAGTTGTGGATCAGGGGTAAAACCCGGAGTGGATTTTTGAATAGTCTTTCTTTTATGTTTGTGAAACTGGATTGAACTGAACTGATCTGGGGTTCTGGGGAAAACAAAATGGATGCTTTACCAAGTGGATTGAACTCTGAGATTTTTGGACGAGTTACACTTTTGCGTTAAAAGTAATGCAAAAGTTACTTCCCTAGTAACTAATTACTTTTTATATGCAGTAATTGGTAAAGTCATTCAATTACTTTTTGAGAGAGGTAACTAGTAACTAGTAAGTGTAACTAATTACTAATTTCCAGTAACTTGCCCAACACTGGTCACTACTTAAAAGCTCAACCAACCTGTTATCCTGACATCTGTTTGTAGTTCCACACATAAGTCAGCAGAGTGTGCACCTGTAGCAAATAACAGAAGGAACATACTCTACTTTGGGAGGGGAGGTACATGAGAGATTCCTACTTGGTTTGCACTGCTGTACCTTTGTTACAACATAGTGTAAACTTTGCCAAATGAAGAGCATGTGTGACATAAATAATTTCAAAATACTTTATCATGATTATAAACAAGGCAAGCTGGTTTACAAACATAAAAATACATATTTATTTGCTATTTGTTTTACATACAGGCAATTTAAAATGCACTCCTAATGGCATTACCTTAAAGAAAACATATAGGATGTGTGAGGGGGGTCATTGATAATTGCATATACCTTTTTTGAGAACTTATTTCGTAAACTTAAGAGCAAAAAATGAAATACTTTCAATAAAAGAGGTATAAAATGTTGACAATAACATACAATCTACTCTAAAGGAGTTTAGTTTAGGTACAGATGGCTGCTTATGATGTTTTCACAATGGCATCTGTATTTTCATCTCAGTCTGAAATTTAGTCATTAATGTTTTGTACTAAATACTTTGAAATACTCCTCAAGGCAATTTACATTTAATTTACATTTAAAAACACCAGTCCTTTATCATAAAGAGTAGTTTCTTATGAAACTAGATTCAGTTTAAATTTGTTAGTTTACAAATATGCAACCTCTATAAAGCCTGTCTTTCTTGTTGACTCTTTGTAGCAGTGTATCCACTTAAATTAGATCATCAAATCTGATGCAATAATAAGTGATAGGTTGTGTTTAAAAAAAACAGTGAAACAACACATCTGTTGTGTAGCTTTGTTACAGATGTGACGTTCTTTTTGTGCAATCCTTGCTAGAGATTTTACCTGCTGTATTTTCTGCACTGTATATATCATCTTCAGGATCACTGCAACAGACTGAAGCAGCTCTTTTAGAAATCATTGTTCTAGTTTGACTGCGCTATCTTAGACGTGTGGTACAGACTACTGGCATTTTCTCAGCGCATCAGAAACAATTCAATGATGCTGATGAGCTCCATACCTCAGGATGTGGTGGCCTTTGCGTAAAAAAAAAGTGATTCATGCTTATCTGGCCATCACCTAGCTGCATGGAGGCTCAAGGTGGCTGCAGAAGACTTGTATATTGACGTAAAGCCACATAGATTTGTGTGGGTTGAGTCATAGCTTTAAAAGTGCAACCAAGTTTTGAAGCAAAAAAAAAAAAACACAGTTATACCTGTTATTAGCACAACTCAATCATGGTTAGTGTAGAGAATTCACATGAGCTCTTCTTACAATATGGAGTTGGAGTTACAGTTGGAGTTCCTTGCAGTTTTCCCATGTTATGCTGGTGGTTCACTTAATTCTCATTTGACTTCTAGACTCAGACAATTCTCTAAAAATGACAATATTTTCAATGCAAGGTCAGCCCACTGTATTCTTACTTCAAAATATACATTAAACAAAAGTTTAGACACTATTATTAATTAGATACTATAGCCTTACTTCAGGCACCTCATGCAGTATTTCCTACACTGTATTATCATGTTGCACCTGTGCTGGGCTAATGTTTTAGATGTATGGCCTTTTACAGTAGTAGCTAAAGGTCCATATGTATCCTAATGAAGCCCATGAAACCCCCCAAGTAAAAATAAATTTAGGTACTTGCCCGAGTGTCTCAACTGCACTTCAGATGAGCTGTATCAGTGGTTAAGCACAACGGAAAAAAAGATCAGATAAAGCGTGAATGTACAAATAGAGGATATTTTGATGAACACACTTATGGCAAAATGTTGATGAAGGTTGTATGAGTTAGCCTGCGTAGTCAAATGCCAGACCCTTAAACAGTCAGTTCAACCAAACCATTGTGGTGCTTTGAGCTAAATGCTAATGTCAGTATGCTAACATGCTCACAGTGATATGCTGATGTAGGGTGGGATATTGTCTACCATGTTCCCCAGTTTATCATGTTAGCATGCTAATATTTGCCTAGCACTTAACACAAAGGACAGCTGAGGCAGATGGGAATTAGTTTTGCAGATAGTTATTTTGTCTTAATCAAAATATTTAACAAACTGGTATTTGTTAACCTGATGATTGTGCTCGAGGAAAAGTCAGGTGATTAAGTTAGTTATTAGAATTCATCCTCTGGGGGCCATGAATGAAAAGTCATGGCAATTCATTCAGTGGTTGTTGACATGTTTCAGTCTGAACCAAACCATCAGACTGACATTGACATCTAGAACCTGGTCAAATAAAACAAAACTATCTTATCATTAGAGGTTAGTGAGGAAATATGTGAAATTACCCTTCTAAGGGTCAGTTAATATAAGGGGTTTATAATAAAAAACATAATACAGTAAAAAGTGTATGAAACCTACTTTTACATTAAACATAAAGAGTGGAAACAGGGGCAACAGCAAGACTGGCTCAGACCAAACGTAACAAAATCCTGCCACCAACACCTCTAAAGCTTTCTAATTATGTATTGTTTCTTTAATCCATACAAAAACCTAAAAGTTACAGTTTTATGGGGAGTTACATTCTGGAGCAAATTCTAGTGGTCTCCCCGTTTCCAGTGTTTTCGCTAAGCTAAGCTAATTTAGTGCACAGACATGAGAGTGCTATTGAGCTTCTGATCTAACTCTTGGCAAGAAAGTGAATAAGCGTATTTCCCAAAATGTCAAAACTGTTTGTTTGAACATTCATAGGCCAGTGTTGTCATTTAGTTGTGCCAGTACTCAAAATCAGTGTCTTCCATTTGCTATCTTATAGGATTGGGTGAATCCTGTATTCAGCGAGTATGATTACCGTGGAGTCAACACACATGTCGAGATTATAACCGAGAAGCAGCACGACGTCCTTCACTGGAACAATGAGAAACAAAGCTACAGCGAGGACAAGGAGATGAAACAAGGTGGTTGTTTCCTCCATATCCTGCAACCTCACTGCAACTCGCTGCCGCACTTCCAGGACGGTCGCAGTTCGCAGGGTACTGGCCACTCCACTGGACACATCTCTATCCATACTGTAACCCTGTCTGGAGAGGAAGAGTTTGAGGAGGAAGTCATGTCACAGAGCTCTGTAAACACCCTCAGAAGTTACCAAGATGGAGGAAGTTTTGCTTCATATGATGGAGACAACAGAGAGCATGCTGGCTATGATTTAGAGCCTCCGATGTCCAGGATGGATAGACAAAATGAGATATTACCAGAGCTTGAAAACCAAATATCCAATGACCCATCAGTGGGAAATATAAACTTTCAGCCACATGCCCATTTCAATGAACCAGAGAGGGTATCACTTGACTCATTTGCCTCAAACGAACAGTCAGAAGATGGCTACCCACACGTGGACTTGGACACCATTGACAGTGGATTTGGGGAGTGCAGCAGCCCTGGGACAGCAGAGCACAGAGACTCAGATTTATTTCATGAGCACAAAAACTCTAATTCTAACTACGTTAAACAGTGGATGATATGTAGCACTATTCAAGAGGACTCAAGCAACCCAGAGAACAAACTCCATGAAACACAGTGATCACCAAAGCTGCTTTACTCCCACAATTACAGTTTGTAGTGCTGTTGGACTTAAAACATGGACATTATTGTTGACATTTCTAGCACGGATAATTTCAAAGTAAATAGGATGTGTCTGATTGGCATAAAATCCTGTATATTTTTTTTTTATCTTGAAATGTTTTAGTTGTGCACTTTGTACGTATATAGTCAGGTTTCATTGTTTAAAAAGATGTTGCCTTTTTTTGTTTTTAAGAGACAGTCCGAGGAGAAAAATAAATTCGGTTGGACAGGGAGGAATGACATGTATGAAGTCTGAAGAGTGCCACCACAGTAATATTTTTCAGTGTCAAATTATAATGAAATCAATCGATCAATTATAAATTCATCATTTAAAGACAGAATAAGGAAATATAATCATCAACTTACAAATGTACAGGGTTTTTTAAATGTCTCTTACTGTGAGTTATTAATGCATCATATGAATGCTAATTCAATTAATTAAGTTATATTAACTTTTATAAATGTATAAATCAATTAATAGATTGTAATGATGCACTGAGAAAGTCTTAGAACTATTCTGATGGGACACTCCGGACTCCATAGATATGCAACATGTGATCAAAATGTTGTATATTTGATTTATACAGCTGGAGGATGTTTTTTCGTTATTTGTATATACAGATTCATTTTCTCATGGTCATGCATGCTTCATTAGCTTGTACTGTAGCACCAGGATGCATGCTGCATCTTATCAAGATCCAGTTTTCTGATAATGTTTCCTTACGCATGCAGTCTTTTAGTAACCACTGTAACCATCCGTTCTGTTTTGCGCAATGTCAGTAAAAAGAGTAAACATGGACAAAATTTTATCATCTGTAAACACGATAGAATGATTGTCTCTGACCTTGACACCATTTGTTGGAACGAAGTGGACAAACATGCCAGACAAGCCTTTACAAACCATTCTTTCACCTTGAGTAGAGAATGTTTGCGGAGCACATTTGTTCTCTTTCACCAAATGGTATATTTGACATTATATAGTTACTGAACATAAACAATGGTGGAATTGCAACCATAGTATTTTACCAATTTACTGGGAAAAACTCTATTTTGACTCTAAAATCATTTTCTTTTCTGGTCCCATATTGTTTATTTCTCCGATTCTGGGTGAATGTTGTCAAGACAACTCTTCAGGATATTTAATTAGAGCTTTAAGGTTCATATTTGTTAGGCTTTGATAAACATAATTAACAGATAATATCTAACAGTGGGTTTTTCCTATTGAAAAGGCTCTTGATGGTCGCTGTGGTGGGAGGGGGAAGTGTGGCTCTTTACTTTCAAGTCCAGAGTTTCCCTGCCAGACAATGGTCTCAATGTGTTCCTTGTTAAAGTACAAGTATGTTTGTTTATTCCACACCAACCTTGCTGTTGTGTCTACACTTTCCACAACCATGCAGTCCATGTACTGTGGATTAAAGCTATATTAACATAGTGTAGTCTGTAAGTAAGGTGACATGTTTTATATTGTATTGGCTCTGTACTCCAGCACATTGGATTGACATATAACAGGGGCTATGAGGTTGTAGTGCTGACTTTCAGCTTTCAGAGTGATGGCAGGTTTCTGTTAGTCATGTTTTGAATTTTAGTGGCTCATCATCATGCATTTGTTTCTTCAAGGCAACAGCAAAATATGAAAATGGCTAACAAGGCAAACGTCAACTAATTGTCAGAGGACAGGATACAAATTCAGACAGTTTTAGCTTTAGTGAAAGATGAAAAGTGTAAATGTAGCTTGGCTGTGAATGCACATTGTCTCACAATCTGGTGTCTGTCTGCTTCCTTGCTTATCTCAAGCTTGACCTTCTGATTTTGTCAGTTTTGTAAAGTTTTTCTGTCAATAAAAAGTCAAATCAAAGTGCTGCCATTTTGTCTTTCAATACCAGCTGTAGACTTCAAACTGGAGATGGACTAAAGTCATAAAATGAGGACTTGAGACTTGGACTTGCCCTCCCTATGACTTGACTTGAAAGCAAGAAAGATTACATCACGTTTTGAGATGGTCAAATAAGTAGGACAGCCCCAGGCAGGCCTCATGTAGTCACGCAACATGAATATTTACAGAAATGATTAGAATGTTCAAATGCAGTGTCTGTTTAATGATCACCATTCAGGGACCTGAAACACTTCCATTTTGGTTGTGAAGACATGACTTGTACCAAAAGACTTTAAAAATCGTTGTTATTTTTTGGTTTTAGCATGTCAGCTATGAAGAATATGAATATGATCACTCCTCAAAAGCTTGCCAGGTTCTCACCAAATCAATCTCTGAACTGTTCATGTTGCCCTGAAGGAACTCCAAGAACATTGTTTTAACTGGAATGACTGCTGCTATTACATGGAAGCAACCACGCTCCCTCTCCCTCAATATGCTGCAATGGTATCTAACAATTCTTGACATATTTGCAAGAAGACATTATGCAAAACAGTATACAGTATATTATCTCCAGAAAACATTGCTAAAGAGAAATAAGTGGGTATTGTATAAGGTAACATTTTGATGACATTACAGTACATATACAGTATATGGGATGATTGTAAAGCCTAGTCCATTCTTTATAATATCGGTCCATTGTTCAGGAAGAGTTGAATTGGGTTTTTATGTTGAGTTAGCAGATGCTTCCATACATGGCATGAGGGCTCTCTGAACGGTTTGATGAGTTTGAAAATAATTTAAATCACATGCTATGGCCTTTACAGTCACCAGCTGTCAACTTAATTCAATTGTCGATTTTATGGGGTGGCCATGGCCACCTCTAAAATCTCAGTGGCCACCCCAGATCTGATAGGTCATTGGTCAAGTTCATCAACACAATAAGGTGAGACAAACAATGGCCAATCAATGATGACAGCTGATCAGCTGATTCCTTCTACCATAATAGACTGAGGCTGTGAGAGCTGATCTCACAAAAAAAACAGGCCTCAAAATCCAAAGTATGCTGGCCATCAGGACTCAGGTCACAGTGACCACAAGCTGAGCTAACGCCATAATATTGCTGACAACTGTTTTAAATATGTTTTGCACAGGTAAGAAAAGTATAATGGGACTGTTATGGTGACAAAATAAAGTAAACTCCTGTAAGTGTTGTGGACACTGGTTGGGGTCGCATACAATGTGAAATTGAATGTAGCCTACAAATGGGGCCAGGATGTGCTGGAGACATCTCTGCACAGCGCCCTATTCCACCGGGAGCGTGTGAGAAGCGAAGCGTCTTCACTGTGGGGAAGCCTTACGCCGTTTAAAGTCAGTTGCACTCCTACTACAGTAATTATAGCAGCCTAGTCAAAGCTAATAAAGTCCCTAAAGGCTACTGTAATTACTGCAGTAGCAGGGCAACTAAACTGCCCAATTTTGTTAACTTGCTCAGCTTTCGTTGATTTGGTTATTTACATATGAGTAGAGAATGTTTGCGGAGCACATTTGTTCTCTTTCACCAAATGGCATATTTGACATTATATAGTTACTGAACATAAACAATGGTGGAATTGCAATCATAGTATTTTACCAATTTACTGGAAAAAACTAACTCTATTTTGACTCTAAAACCTTTTTCTTTTCTGGTCCCATATTGTTTATTTCTCCGATTCTGGGTGAATGTTGTCATGACAACTCTTCGGGATATTTAATTAGAGCTTTAAGGTTCATATTTATTAGGCTTTGATAAACGTAATTAACAGATAATATCTGACAGTGAGTTTTTCCTATTGAAAAGGCTTCTGATGGTAGTTGTAGTGGGAGGGGGAAGTGTGGCTCTTTACTTTCAAGTCCAGAGTTTCCCTGCCAGACAAGTACGTTTGTTTATTCCACACCAACCTTGCTGTTGTGTCTACACTTTCCACAACCATGCAGTCCATGTACTGTGGCTATATTAACATAGTGTAGTCTGTAAGTAAGGTAAGTCCCTAAAGGAATTACTAGCAGCAGTAGCAGGGCAACTAAACTGCCCAATTTTGTTAACTTGCTCAGCTTTCGTTGATTTGGTCATTTTCCTTGATTTTTGTGTGTTACTATGGTTAAGTGGGCTACGTAGTTAAATGGTTTCTTTATTCGTCTGTTTTAATTGCGTTTATTGTTGATATACGACCAGGCGTCTCCACGGGATGTTTTATTTTGAAAATTGAACGGATTCTCACTGCTGTTGCTGTTTCTGACTTCCTGCCCAGCTCGATCTGCTCTGTGCTGCCTGACGCGGCATCCGTAAAAAATAGACGAGGCATCTCCATTGACTAGAGTGGCCGCGATCAGCTCCGGCAGCCGCGTCGGAGCCGGAACGCGGCGCACACGCGCCCGGTGGAATTTAGGGGTTAGCGTTTCGTCAGCAATTAGAATATGTAATTCGGAGTCTAATGTGTGTTAACAGACACTGAGTAAGAAACATCTATAGAACACAAGAGAGTTTTACTCATGCAGATAAGAAAATATGTTTATGATTGTGTATGCTCAGTGTTGTTTGTGTGTAGAAAATGTACAATTTAGACACTTGTAGCATTGTGTATGGGATGTTTATAGTAAGTGAACTCCATTGAAAACTTTAAAGCAGGATGGTAAACTAAAGTTATTACAGTGAAGTTCACAGTTCAGAGATAGTAGAGCTTATATAAGCTGAGTTAATGCCACAATGATATGAATAACATTGCTGACAACTGTCTTAAATATGTTTTTCACAGGTAACCCCTGTGAATAAATGTGTTGCACCACTTTGGACTCAGAGCTTCATTCTGAACCTGTAACATATTTACTCCATTACAGGGAAACAGCTCTTAGAGAATGTGTAGCCTATCCTGAACATAATTACTGATTGAAACTAGGCATGTTTAAATAACCACTGCTTCCCAGAGACTGTGATAGGTGTAAATGGAAAATGTAATGTACATGGAATAGAAAACTGAATATAGTGGTATCTGCGTGTTAGTGCTGTTCTAGGTTGTAATATTAAATTTAGTTGTCGGGGATGGTCAGCATGGCACCTTTAGTTTAACGCTGTATTATAAAATGTAAAAACACTATCTAGGCCTTGAGTACAAACATTACAATGGATGCTAACATGAATTTATCTGTGCATAGGTTGAAGCAACGTAATGCATTTAACATCTGTATTTACACATTTTGATCACCTGCCATTCATTAAGGTTCGCAATGCCATGGCCACCCTGCACTAACTCTGTGTCTTATCTCGGCCACCCCAGTCAAACTGTCCTGGATACACCCCTGCATTCATGGCATATTTTGGACTGACATGTTAGATTAAAACACCAAATGAGGGAATATCTTTTGAACAGTTAAAAGGATAAATTCTCACTTATTTAAGTCTGTCTTAAAACAGACCCATTTTTAGATGGGCAACTGACTGGTTTTTAAATGGGCAACTGGTTGGTTTTCCTTGCTGTAACCATTCTTCCTGTTCATACTTGACTTGAAAGATCCCCTTCAAATGACCTTTCAGTGTAAGTGATGGGGGCCAAAATCTACAGTGTGTCCATATAGTCATTTTGTGCAAAAATGCATTTAAACATTTATCTGAAGCTTATATGAGGCTTCGGCAGACTGAGTTAGTCATATCAAGTAGATATCTGCCACATTTAGTCTTTTTATGCACTCTCTATTTAGCATTTATAAGAAGTATGTAAACGTATGTATGTAAACATTTAATAAATGGCCACACTATAATGTAGTTGTAAGCAGATGTAATTGTTTAATGTATTTGTCAACAGCAATCATCCTCCTGTTTTGTTATAGCTGCTCATAAATACATTATAGTGTGTTATAAACCATTTATTGAATGTTTATATACTGTTTATAAATGCCAAATAGTGTAACTTAAAGTGTTCATCCTTCCAACGGAGCAGATTTTGGGCTTGACCACAAAATAAATGTATTTTAACAAAATATGTCACCATTTACAACATAATCATAATTATAATCCATCAAAACAAAAAAAGCTTATCCACAGTGACATGAAATGATTCCTCACCCATTCCATTAAAGTATTATCACAAGGACAATATTTTACTCAGGCTATACCAAATGATATGAAAGACACAGAAACAAATTTAGTCTAAAAGAGAATGAACACAAGTAAGAGCACGTGCCCAAAACTAAACCAAATAGGTGAAAGACGGAAAAAAAAAAATTAGGCTTGTGACGAGGTTTGACTTCCTGTGATGCAACCAGTGATAAGTAAAACCTCAGTTCCATCTTTCATTCACTGTCTGAGACATCAACAGAACCAGGGCAGCCCCCAAGGTAATAGCACTTTCCATCATAGCAGTAATGGTATTAGTGCAAATTTTCTTGTTTTTTTCAAATAATTTAAACTTGAGCTATATGGTTACTGTATATTTCTGCCTGTCATATTCATGTCACAGGCTTATTTTATAGAATAATGGATTATTAAATGTATTGTATTATAGAAGTAAAGAGAATAAGAAATTATAAGATGATAGGAGGAAATGTTTTATTCATATCCACAGACTGATACTCATATCCATGGAGACATGACGTGTCCGCAGCTCCTGTTTGTGTGTTGGTTCTCCAGCGTCCTTGCAGTGACCTACTGCATGACAGGTACTTCTCACTCACTTCCTTCTGTGCTATTTGTGGGTAAGGTTTTAATGAGGCAGCTTGTGGCATATCTCATCTTGTGGCTTGTATTTGTGTGATCAAATTCTTTCCTTTTTATGATTGATTGTGCTTAGATGTCACATTCCGGTAATCAACCACAGTAGGAGGTTTAAGGGAAATGTTTAACTATAGAAATGTCAAGAGGTATTTCATATCATCTGATTATTATTTTAGCTATTTGTCATCTGTGATTAACCTGAACATTTGAGTAATATTTTGATTACTCCACTGGTGGAAAGTAACTATTTCTATTGTAGACTACATTCTATTCAAATAATGTAGGTTTCACTTAGCTCCATGATGGCTACAATTAGTGGTTACTTTACAAATTAGTATTTTACATAAAAAATATTGGTAAAGATTAAAATAGTGGTTAATTTACTCTTTAAACTTCTCAGATGTTTTCATTTAAAATAACTATTCAAGGTTCGAAAAGAAGTAAAATCATCAAATGTGTCATAAAAAAGCAAAGATTAGAGAAAGGTTTAACATATCAACACAAATTTGTGTAGCAGTACTTTGTTTGTTCTTCTTTCATACCCCATTAATAATATTACGACCACTCAGATTTATCTTGTGACCCGTGGAAGGGGCCCAGCCCCTGGATTGGGAAACCAATCTGTATAGAAAGTAGTTTAAAATAACTCCACCTGGACCTGCTTCAACAATAAAAGTAACAATCATCAGTAACAAACTAATGATGTAACATAAAATAATATAATACTCACAGGAGGCACTTTTCTGATACTATAAGTATATTTTGATGATAAATATCTGAACTTTGAACTTAAAATTATCAGAATATTTCTTCCACCACTGGATTACTTAGTATTTGAGTAAGTCATGTCATAATGTTATTGTGTATGTAACAGTTATCTTTTCTTCCCACTTTCACAGTTGATGGATATTCATGTACGTGTGACTATTGGCGCACAGTTACTTGCATCTTGAACATCACTGCTAATCCTGTCGGACAGTCCAACACCACCTATCACCTGGAATTCAAACCAAGCTTGGGGTAAATGCACTCCTTCAAGGATTATATGTATAAATGAAAATGTTAAATTCTTCCTACAGAAATTAATGACTGTGTTTGTACCAAAAAGATGCACCAAATGTTAATGTTCTGTTGTTGTTTTTTTGAATCTTTAGGCACTGTGAGAATTGTCTGGCCATAAATCACAGTTACAGCTGTGTCTGTAAAAGCAGCCCTCAGTCATATTTTATCTCTGAAGATTCCTATGACATAGACCTTTGTCATGAATCTGGCTGTAAGAAATTGGCAGAGGGTTTTATGCCAGCACAGAACAGTAAGTATGAATTGACTGTAATTCATACTGATTGTATGTGTCTGGATGACTTGTGTGTATGTTGATGTTTGTGTTCCATGACATGAATGTATATGCGGCTGTGTATTTGATGGTACATCCATAAAACGATAAAACTTCAACAAATTTGAATATTTCAAAAGGACAGTACCTTTATCATTCAGTAGAGAGTGTGAATAACAAACATTAGGTAATGTTTTTACAAAATGTACTGTGTGTATTAGAAAGATTTTCATATATGTAAATATGATTTGATGAATGTTTGTGATCAGTTCAGCTGACACCCCCATATCAAGCTGATGTCCAACAAACACCAGAGACTTTCAACATCACTTGGAAAAGTGGGTATGAAGACCTATTGTTTCTCCGCAATGACCTTGAATACAGTCTCCTACTTCAAACATCTCAAGACAGCAAAGTAAGCTCTTGTCATAAATAGCCATCCTTTGACATCTTTTTTGCTGGAATAATATCTCATAGTAATTGTTGTTGTTTTTTTTACCTTTTCAACCGTTCCCCAGGAACTTCATTCTAAAGAAAGGTCTGAGTTGATTCAAAAATCACAACTCATACCAGGTGCTACATATTGCATTAAAGTGAGATCTAAACCTAGTCCTAAAGATTATAATTGGATCTGGAGTAAATGGAGTCCACAAACATGCTGGGAAACTGAAGCAAGAGAAGGTAAATGCCCCCTTTTCTTTAGTACAAAGGTTTCATGGCACTGACTGTCAACATTGAATCTAAATGTACTGATATAAAAGTACATTTGAAGCCTGCTTTCTGCGGTATGTGTGAGGTCTTATTGTCCCACTGTACTGCATGCCTCAGTGTCATCAAGAACAATAGTTATATATTTTTTTTGAATGATATGAGTCAAAGTCTGAAAACCCACAAGACTCTTTCTAATCATCATCACCTTCAAAGAATTATACAGACAATTCAGCCACCTAGTAGACTTCCTGCCATGTCTGTGCTATGAATCACTAATTCAGTATTATTTCATGAAACTTTCTCAGAACAAGAAAATATATTTGTCATTTTGACCCAATCTCTGGGCCCAGTGTGTGTGGTTGTTGGAGTCCTGCTGTTTGTATTCTCCAATCCTGCTGCAAGGTAATTCATTTGTACTGTTAAACATTGGAGAAAGGGTGATTTAAGGTAAAAATGTGGATTGATCTTTCTGATTTTTCGTTAATTGTATTGCAGAATGAAGATAAAAACATTGTCCCACACACCATCACCAGCTCCTTTCTTCCAGCCTCTATTCAAACAACATGAAGGCAACCTCCAGGTGAGGTGGTAATACAATGTTGTCTTGTCCGTTCTTTTCCTTGTTGTCTTATTTTAGGAAACTAAGTCAACTGGACTTTTAATGACAACATTAACAACAGCAACTACTTTAGGTATTGTGTATAGTGTAGTCAGTGACCATGTTAAAGAATAGGCTCATAGTTTTTCCCAAGTCTGTCCTAAAACAATAGTCCAGTTTTTCTTACTGTTATCAATTCCTCCTGTTCATACCGATCATTAGAGGATCACCTCCAAATGCACTTTCAATCTAAGTGATGGAGGACAAACCACAGTCCTCTGTTACGTTCATCTGAAGCTAATATGAAGCTTCAGCAGTACAAATTAGTCAAATGAGGCAACAATTCTCTAAGCTACAGTGTTTTTAGCGCCAAATTCGCTCTTTTTGTTACAATCCTTCCACTGTCAGCTGAGACACAGAGAGATTTGTTGTTTTTTTTTACTAAAAAGACTGTACCTGTGGAAGATATCCACTTTATTTAACTAACTCAGATGGCTGAAACCTCATAATATCTTCAGATAAACATTTAAATACGTTTTTGCTCAAAACGAGGACTGTGGATTTTGTCCCACATCACTTACATTGTGAACACATTTGGAGGGGATCTTCTAATGGTCAGTAAGAACAGGAGGAATGAGTACAGCAAGAGAAACCTGTTTCAATGTTTATATGAGCACCTGACTACAGTTTTAAGTCTGACTTGAAAAACTTCGAACCTATCCTTTAAGTCCTCGAAGATGTTTTGGTTTTAACTTTATTTTGTTCAAATTTCAACTTTAGAACAGCGGAACTATCCTTGTGCAACAATGAACAGAATTACACATAAGGATACAACATAAAGCAAAGCACAATACAAGCAGCATAAGTAATCATTTCCTCAGTGTCCACTAGAACAGCGTTTATAGCTTTTATACATCAATAACTGTATATTTTAGTCAAGGACATATATGAGGAAGAAGGGCGCCCTCTAGCATCCTAGTTACCAAAAGGATATCTGTATGGGAATTATCAGCATGGTTTAAAAATGTCCATTGTTTCAATAGTGAAAAACATATAGTAGTTAGTAGTTTTCACATTAGGTATCAGTATGTTTACTGTTTGTGTTGTGTATGTGCTGCGGTGGAAATGAGTCACGCAACATTATCACTCCTAACATGTCTAAATGCTACTGAATTCACAGGAATGGCTCTCACCTCAAGGCCAATTTGTACTAACATATAAAACTGAGGAGATCTTAACAAACGCTGTTGTGACGGTTGTACCAAAACCCATCACAAAGGACCCAGAAGAGAACCAGGACTTCCACAACAACCCCACAGTAACACGACTGGCCTTCACTCAGTGTCAAAACTCCTATGTAGGCTTACCTGGGGTGCATGAGGCCTCCCCTCCTTTAACTGTGGTCTGTGCAGGAAACACTTCTTACACTCAGCTCCCTTGCCCCATGTGGGGGTTTGGTATTGGAGAAGTAGAAGCTGTTGTCTCCTCTCCACCTAACGATTTCTTAGAAATCAGCTGTGCCGACTCTGGTTGCAGCTGCGAGGATCTGACCCAAATCTCTGAGTGTAGTTTACCAAACAGTCCAGTTGATCACAATCCACCACCATCTAGTGATTACTGTATCCTCAACAAAACAGCAGAAGGTGTTGTTCCTGTTTTAGTATCCAAAAAAAACAGCCCAAATGTTCCATCTGATTTGCCACAAGAGGATGACAGCGTAAAATCTGAATGATTGTAGGAGAAAGGTGACACTGATTGTAATGGCTGTAAATTGCATTTCAGGAATGGGTCAAATGGGTTTACATGCACACACACATTATTGTATTCTGCTATGTGTTCTAGATAGCACTTCTTACTAAGCAAGTGCAGGTTTTGTGTGGTTTTATGGCTTGAATTCCCTACAACATCTATGAACCTCATGAATGTCTTTTTGTAAAGCAAAAAATAAACACAGCACAGTTCAGCACATGTGGTAGGCTTCTGCTTTGGCTAGCATGAATATGTTGCACTTGATGCCTTTGCCATATTGACTGTAAACTATGGTGACATGTAAATGTGTGTGAATTTCAAATCAGCTTTCAATGATATATTTTTTTTTAATTAGTCAAGTCCAGCTTATTATTTTGCCTTGTTTACACAATGTGTTTATTTGCTTTCACTTTTTAATGAATAATAAGTAATTAAAGGGGCATTAAGTAATCTCAAAATGGTTTGTAATGGTTTTAGGGAGATGTTTATATCTTTGCTGGACCATTGTCCATCACTGAATTGTTGAATTGTGTAGTGGAAACTATAGACATATTGCCTATAGGTGAGGCCAGTTAGCACTGCTCCTAAAGTAAATGGGAAGTGTCAAATACTCAAGATGTATCTCCCCACAAGGATCAATAAAGCACAATTTCAATGTTAAAGCGTCTCTATTAATTTCTTCATAAATGAGAGCAAGTATAGGCATCAGTGAGACATACTAGTGCCCACTGAAAAGGAAGTGGCTATACTTTGTGTACTTGCATATTCATGGTCATTTCAGAAAAGTAGAGTAAAGCTTTAATGTCCTAGAATATCCATTTGACTCATAGACAGCAGTCAATCATAAATACATAAACAAACATAGCAATGAATAAAAACAATAATTAATACAAAAAACCCACCAGTTCACAGGCTAACTCTTATGTCACTGTTATCATCACTGACATTTTGCTGACAAGGTAAAATACTTGACAAAACAATCTTACCATTTAGCAGCTGCAGAACAGCTGTGATCTGTGAGGCAGGTTTCATTATTTCACATCGTCTTCATCAACAAATGGAGTCTGCCCAGAAGTAATGGAAATTAAGATGCTCAAAGTTTCATTTTCTCATGAGTCTTATTATTATCATTATTATTATTATCTTCCATGTTTGCCTAAAGGTTAATTTCATAATCTTTTTCCAGCTGAGCCCAGCCCACATCAAACCAGCGAGAGAGGCACAAACCCAGATAGCAAAATTGCTGTGGCCCAGATCCAGCCCACACCTGACACTTTCTGCACTTTCATCCGGCCCACATATCGCACGGAATGATGGCACTTGGCGGTCCGCTCCTGTTTCCCAGATCTGGGCCACAAGCAAGCCGTAAATCAACCAAGAACAAACCAGATAAACCAGAACTGGCCCACATCATCCAGAATACAAATACCTGAGAGCACTGCATCTTTACCAAAAAAGGCCCACATTTGATTTGGGATATTTGGGCCATATTTGCTATTTTACATGTGGCCCGTTTCAGGCTCACATGCATTTTGTCCGGGCCAGAAGAAGGCCAGCAGTGCCTGAAGTGGCTCACTTCCATATGCTATCTGGGGACAACAACTATTCTCACTTTGGAAGAAAAGTGTGTCCACGTGGGACCCTAAGCTACTTGATACTTTTACTCCACTACATTTCAGCGGAAAAATATTGCACTTACTAGTTCCTTTTCAAAAAGATTTTTGTCAACTTATAAACTTTGATGCATTTTTATTGATTAAAGTGCCCAAAATTATTGGCTATAAAATTATTAAAATTAGCTCCACACAAGCTGCCACAACATTTAAACTCTCCTAGTACCTTTATGCATTAATCATAATAATACATTGACATATAATATCATAACACCATTCTGCATTACAGGTACTTTAACTTGTGGTAACCTTAATCCCACTGCCTGGGTACCCGTAGACCCCAGAGGTATACTTTTTGTCATATTTCACAGGTGCTTTATTCTATAATTCCAATTCTTCATGACTTTGTCAATCAATTTGTTCCTAATGACTTCATATCATTGTTTTCTGTTTCTGTTTTAATTAGTGCTTTTTAAAAATATGACTGTACTGGGGTCCTGGGTGACCCCAGTCAAAAGCACCCAATTCCGCCTATGCAGTTTTAATAGATAGAATTATTGTAAGTTCATGTTTGCTATGAGTCCTAATTTAAAGTATCACACACTATCAGCGGGGGTAGTCCTTTGTCAATCATTTTGAAGGCTTTGTGGAAAGATTGCACTTGCGATAAAAGCTGCAATTTGTATTAAAGAAAAGTATTTATTTCTGTTTTACAGGATATGCAAATGAACTGTAACTTTCCTAAAATAATAATAATCTGTTTTTTTTTTTCAGATGACATTAATTACATAACTAATAATGTTTTGAGAAGAAATAAGTTTACATTTTGCTATGATGATTGTTTCTTTATTCTTGCGGTCCCCAGGGACCCCGGTCGGTAGTACTATGCATTGTATGTTAAATATGTTGGTAGGATGAGGGTTGAGTAGGTAACAATATCCTGACAATACTACTGTCTAATACTGTACTTTTAATCAAGCAAAGTTTTGATGTTTGAACAGTCACACTGGCACGCACCAAAACCTGCATACTGGCATGCACCTGTTTATTATGCTCAAACTAGTTGTAAGTTTTCCGGCAGCTGCAAGCATTTAGAAACTAAACTGTGACTGAGTAATGTCTGCAGAGTATTTTGTGTTGTTTGGTCACTCAATGATATGTGAGTAAAACAGAGAGAGCACGGCTGTCATCTTAACTTATATCTTAACAGTATCACATCAGTGAGCAATAATGAGTAATAAAAACAGCCAAAACCCGTCTAGTTTGCCCCAAAGTTTCCGCGATGAAGACGAGGCTCTGGCTGTGGAAAATGCCATCAGGGCAACTATAAACAGTGATGAACAGGATCTGATCATGATCGGAAATAAACTGTGAGGCTGTTAATGGGGCTAATAATGAAATGAAAAGCAAGTCTCAAGTAAAGTCTTGTGGTGAGCAGTGATGGAAGAAGTGTTCAGATCCTTTAGTTAGGTAAAAGTATCAATACAGCAATAAAAAATACTAAACGCAGTAAAAAAATACTCTATAACAAGTAAAGGCCTGCATGAAAAATCCTACTAAGGTAAAAGTAAGTATTAGCAGCAAAATGTAGTTAACACAACTGAGCACCTGTGACAGTGGAATTTGTAGTTGTAGAAGATAGTCACACATGTGTATCAGTAAATTTGAAGTCACAGATAAAAATGCTTTTGGAGTTGTAAACTTGTAGAATATTTTTTTCTCTCCCACAAATACAACACAACAGTTATACTTTCTCAAATTCTTCATTGCAGGCGCACAAATCTCTTTCTACAAATCACAAATTAAGAAACTCATATGCTCGCATTTTTGCTACGGTTGCTGCAGTGAACACAACCGTATCAAATAATGTTGTGGACAAAATTTGCACATCCACAAATCAGTATGTGAATTCATGCAATAAGAGTTGACTTTTCTCACAAATACATTTTTTTTTCTTGGATATTTATCTAGAACAAACACAAGTCAATAACTACAACTGCTTGAATCTGCCGTTATGAGTCCCAAATGTTTTTTGGTCACAAACGACAAGTTCCACACGCTCTCATTTTTGCACCACATATCTCAGTCAAATGTGGATGGTGGGTGATATCAGAAAACCTACCTTAAACATCAGGTCCAAGCTTCTCTTGGGTTTTTGGGTTTTTTTTTTTCTTTTCGTGCACCAAGGGACAGGACAGGTCCACCACTGTAAAACTGCTGACAGGACACCTCGAACTGTAAACAAGGTCAATTATGACTCTTTCTATTATGAATTTTTGATCCATGGAGGTTTTATAATTGCAACACTTTCCTCGAGCCAAGAAAAGCGATTTAAAAATCTGCGATGTCATTATAATGTAAAGTAAGAGCTCGTGGGCGGGGCCAGCAGGGGAAAAAATACTGCGCACATTCAGCGGGCCGCACAAGGCGGAAGCAAACCAGGAAGATAGAGACATTTTTTGGTGTATGTGCCAGCTGAATCTTACTGGACTGAATGGGTGCCATTTTCAGTCCGGTACCCAGCTCTTATAATACATCCATGGCCCACCCCTGCTCTGAAAGTGCACAAATCTTTTGCTCCACATTTGACTGAGATATGTGGTGCAAAATTGAGAGTGTGCAGAACTTGTCGTTTGTGAGTGAAAAAACAGCATATGAGACTTCTAGTGGCAGATTCAAGCAGCTGTAGTTAATGACTTGTGTTTGTTCTAAGAAAATATCCAAGAAAAAAATCATTTGAAAAATCACTATTTGGTGGAGCTGTTAACACCTCATAGATATCTGAAATGTGACCCAGACTACACACTGCTTTTTGTAAGATGTCAAAAGCCAAAAAGGTTGGAAACCACTGGTTTCATCTTTACAACTATGTTGTATTTTAAAAGCTTGTTGTATTATCTATTGTGTCAAATCTTTATCTGAAAAGTAACTAAAGCTGTCAAACAAATGTAGTGGAGTAGATAGGTAAAATATTTCTCTCTGAAATCTGATAGTACCTCAAAATTGTACTTTAGTACAGTACTTGAGTAAATCTGGATGTGGTGGGTGAGTCACCCACTCATTTTTCTATCCATGTATCTTCTGTACATCAGGTGTGGGTGTGCAACCCACACAGATTTCCAAGTGTCATGATACGGCTTTTCCCCACCAACATGCCTAGAATGAGACTCTTGGGGGGGGAGGGGAAGGGGAAGGGGGGGGGCAGCTGGAGAAAAGCCCCTTGAATGCATCTCTCTTGTTAAAGAGGATCCTCCTGACTTTGAAACAGTCATTAAAGGGAAAGTGTGTGTCAGGGAAGATTGCTGGACCATCAGGAGGGTCTAGACTAGACTAACTGGAATGTACTGGAATATCAGTACAGAGAAAAACCTGCAAAAAAAGGTCAGCTCTGGCCAGAGGGGTGTTCCATCAAGCTGAACCATTTAATTTAAAAGCTTAGCATTTATAATTTAAGGGGTAAAAAGTGTGCCAGTGTTGTTTTGAAGTTATTCATTCACTCATTTTGTTCAAGCTGTGAAGACAAAAAGAATATTTAATAAAGTCCAAACCATGACCTTCTGCTGTGTTTTAATGTATACAATGGTAACTGCTTATAGTGATCACAGTTACAGTGATCATCTGCTTATATGGATCAAAAAGCTAAAAAAAAAAAAAAAAAGCTGTTTAAATAAGTCACCTATAGAAATCAAGTAGTCCACCTACAGTGTTCATTTTGGGTCTTTTCATACATGACAACATATGGAAAAACATTTTAAACTACGTAAATCTGTTTTTGTACTTTACTCCCATGTAGCAGCTGCTGCTGCATGAATACTGAAATCATGCTGGAGACAGAAAGTCATTATCTCTCAATGACAAAGGTAGTCTCCTCAAAGCTTGACAATACTGTACTGTACTGTATTTTGAAACAGTCAATAAAATTCAGTAACTTTATATTCATGTAGGCTAATAAATATACAAATGTCAATTAGATGTTATTCTGCACGAGAAATAAAGAAAATGAAATGGTTATAATAATCATCTGCTTACAGTGATATTTGACCCGGGCAGATGTGATCACTATAAGTGGTTTTCACTGTACTTATATCCTTCTCCAGTTTCTTTATCTCCAACTGCAACTTCATTTTTAACTTTCATTAAATGTAAATGAACATCGTGTGAAAGAGAAAATGTGTCAAAGTGTATGATAATGTTGGTAAGTTGGTTCTCTGAAGTTGCCAACACCATAATTTCAAATATACATCTGATATTATCTAGCCTGGTAGTAATATCACCACAGTCACTGATCTAAATGCTCACTTATGAACGAATAAAGATAAAACGATGAACAGGGACAAGTGCTGCTCTTCACTCTCCCCACGCAGACTCATCAAGCTAGATGCAGGGATTGAACTGTCAACCTTCGAGTAATAAGTTCACTCTTCTAACCTTTAGGCCATCACTACCCACCTACAGCCATGCCTTTAATCTGTTATCAATTTTGTGGCAAGCCATCTCCTTCACCATGTTAATTGCAGCAGTATTGTCCTTTTTGGTGACAACTCCTTTATATTCTTCATATAGTTTCATCAGCAGGTTTGTTCTGCTGCTGAGAAGAACACCGCCCTCGTTTGTCTTCTTTCTGCGACACAGTATCATCTTTTCTACAACAACAATGACTGTTCTGGGCTGCTTATCTACTCCGTGCACACACACACTGCAAGCTTGTTCAAGCCTGGCTAAACTTAGCATTGACTGGACACGGCTAAGCTGCGTTAGTGGAACGGCTTGAGCCTCAAGTGAACGCTAATTCTAGCCAGACTTTTTCAAGTAAGCGCAGCTTTCTTTAGCTCCGGGGCCGCCCCATCTGCCCCCGAGGCCAAAAAAACGCTGCTAAAGTGCCCTCTAAGTTGCTCCCACAGTAGAGAAAACATGATAAAATACCCTCTAAAGTGCAATCACAAATGAGAAAAAATAACAATATTCTGTAGTCGCTGTCTTAGTTGGCGGTGAATCAGGAAGTGCCCTATAGAGTGCTTTTATATCTGAGAATCTTAAATGACGTCGTGAGCGCCCTTTCAGCGGAAGAAAGTCTGATAGTGACCTGAAAAGTAACCCTACAAGACGTAATACAGTGCCCTATCAGTTGTAATGGGGTGAGCTGGAGTATTTGTTTCTCAAAATACATTTGTAACGCCTTAGCTTGGATTAACTTGCACTTGCAGAGAGGGAGATTAGCATTGATACCTTATGATGACAGAGTGCCAAGAAGAGACAGAAAATTGAAGACAATACAAAGGGATCTGCAAAATGAGGATCAGGATCTGCAAGGGAGGAGATGAGAGAAATAAAGGTACATTTGCATTAGCAATTAGAGGGATTCTTAAACTTGTGCCCAGGCATGTTAAAAAGCAAGAACAATATCTTGTCATGAAACTTATGAAATCTGGAAGACAAACCTTTTGAGTAGCCCTGCTAACAGACAGAACTCCCCAAAATATATGCTACATTGCCAGTGACAACTACCACTGACTATCCCTGTAACAAACTGGCCACAATTTCACACATCGACCATACACGGTCCAGCCATATACTAGGTTGTGACTTGGTCCTGTTTTTCCCCAACTAGGATCAATGTGACCTCAGTCGCCCACCAGATAAACTTTACTTCTCTCTTTGATATTTGCTGAGGCAGAAAGCAGTACGTTGAACGCTCTTATCAAGATCAAGCTCATTTTAATTTCAATATTGAAATCATTAGCTAGATTAAATCAAACTCTGACACTCTCTGTTCTCTTACTGCATGTAAGATTTAAGTATTACACTCAATACTGTGCAAACTAACATTTAACAGTTAACATTACCTAACCAACCTAGTCAACTAATGGTAATGATTGAAACTCGAACTTCTCAATAGTTGAAGATGTTCAGAGAGGAGACTTTGAGATTAAATATTTTATCTAGTTAAAGGTCTGTGATGTGTGGTGTGGAAAATAACTTTACTCTGCGGGCTATTTTTTCTGCCCAGCAACAACAAAATGAACCAGCAATCACCTCAGATATTTTTCTTTTCTTGAGTAAGATAGCCTATCTGTGAATGTAGAATTTAAAAACAAGTTTATACTAAATGTGAAACCATTAAGACTCCTTGTTTTTCCCCTCATTAGTTGTGTAGTTGTGTGTTTGACATCAATGTGGCTTGTTCAGTTAAGTCAAATATTTCCTTCATCTCTCTATGTCTCTCTATATGAAGCAAGAAATCTCTGTCTGTCTGTCTGTATGTATGTATGTTTGTCCTTCATATATTTCGAGAACCGTTCATCCGATCTACTTTATACCTGGCAGGTGGATTGCTGGGGAATCAAGGAAGTGCAATTTCAATGTGTGAAGTTGTTTGGATGAGTGGTTCTCAAGAAATATATAAAAATACCTCGTAAACAACATTGATTTGCTTCTTATTCTGCCCGTGGCTTCAACAAGCGGAAATAGGGACAGCGCCACCCTGCCATTGCAATCCACATTGTGGTCAGAGGTGGGATTATGTCCATAGTGTTAATGACTTGAAAAAGCTTTAAGAGGAAGTATTATGCTCATTTCAACTCTAAATTTTTATTTTTGGACTCCACTAGAGTAGCTCTGCATGATTCACAGTTCAAAAAACTCCTTATTTATCTTATACTGGCCCTTTATGCAGCAGTTTCTCTTTACACTCCATTTTAGCTCCCGTCTCTTTAAGGCCCCTCTCTTAATGAGCCCACTCTGTTCTGATTGGCCAGGTGTACGTATCAGAGTTATGTAACTTTACTGTCAATGCAAACCAAACATTTCCTGCTTTCCTGTTTCAAATTAAAAGCTTTTAATTGACTAACTAACAGGAGACTTTTTATTGTGAGGAATTTACAGGAAGTGACACGTGTTCCTCATTGAATTAACGGAGCTTTGCTAGCGGCCCTAAAAAACGATCAAAACAACAACATATGGAGCCATTTGAGCTATTTGTTCAGCAATCAGTTAGAAATAACACAGGGAGGAATAGTACAAGCAGAAACAGCCACAGTGACGATGATGATGTTTGATGAAGAGCTGTAGAAAACCAGCACACCTTCAACAGGTAACTACTTATTTTACTTTGCTGTGCTGTGTAATGGAGTCATGGCTTGGCGCAACTACTCCCAGTTAAGTTAAGTTTAACATGCACAGCGCATGACTTAAACAGTTAAGTCATGCGCTGTGCATGTAGCAGGTGTCCATATAAAGAAATTTGTCACGAGCTGACGTCAGCTCGGGCTTAAAGTAGAAAAAAATGTTGGAAACTCAGCATTCAGAGCAGTCTGAAACTGCTGCTTTTTGCTCACAGGGATTACTTCTACATACGTTTACCTCGTTATTTGACATGTTGGCAACTTTTAACATGAACATCCAACATTGCGACATTATATATATGTCTGAAAATAAGGAAAAGTATTATACGTCCCCTTTAAGAGACTTAAGCTCTACTATTGAACTGTGTACCCTGTACGAAAATTGGCATGTACATTCAAGGCATTCAAGATATATTAATATTTAGAAATATATAAAAATACCTCATAAACAACACTGCTTCTGCATGTGGATTCAATGAGTGGAAATATGAACAGTGCCACTCTGCAATTGCAACCCACATTGTGTGACATCTGTAGTGATAAGAACTACCATAGAGAATAAAGAGAAAAAGTTAAAGGGTTAAGCTCTATTCCCGCTCCTCATGCGTGGGAGCTTTGTATGTATGTTCAAGCATGGTGCAGAACGTCTCAGGCAAGTTTAAAAAGGGCACTACAGTTCATCTGATCAACTTCTGCTCAACTAAAATTTTAGTCTCCAGATATTCTGCATTTTAGGCGTTTAGGGAGCATCAGTAAATTGTAGCATCAACCGATAGTCTGCATGAGAGGCGTTTAGGGGACGTAAAAGAAAACTGAATAATAGGTTATCATTTGATGTATTTCTTGAATATATCATACATGTTTCAGATAGTGTTTAAGTTCAGTTTAGTGTTAGTTTGTGTTTCACACATGTTCTAAATTCCTCTGTGCTATGTCTATTCTAAACTTAGTTCTTTGCTGTGTAAGATGAGGCAGTTGTGTGTTTAACAGTTAAGTTTATTCTGTTATACCCTTACCTGAGCCAGTGATAAGATAAACTGTAGTTATGTAGATGTTTATGTGTAAAACTGATAAGCTTTTAGAGGATAGTGTGATTTGTCCTTAATTTAATATAGTAGTGATGTTATTTTGTGATGCTACTTGGTGCATGCTTATGTACTGTCATATATGGTCGTGAAGTAAGACTGTTCCTAGGTTAGCTGAACTTTTGACTTATGTTTCTATCTGAGGGTTGGTTGCTGACCTGTAAGGTTAGTA
Organism: Thunnus maccoyii; assembly: GCF_910596095.1. Lineage (NCBI taxonomy): Eukaryota > Metazoa > Chordata > Actinopteri > Scombriformes > Scombridae > Thunnus > Thunnus maccoyii. The sequence goes on from NC_056542.1 coordinate 8,407,485, forward strand.
AACAGATGTCTTTAATTCTGTACGAGTAGTATTTAAGGGCCTGGTTAAGTGCCAACCTTTCAGACAAAGAAAAGATAGCTAGGTGGTATGTATCTTTGTCTCCAGAACTATGATGCATTATACTTCTGATTGTATTATTTGATTACATTATTTCATAACCTGACAATGCTCTCTTTGTGTGTTTATTGAGTGATCAGCAATTTCCCATTACAGGGACGGCACTGTTCTCTCCAGGTATTGATAAAGCAGTAATTAATAAAGCACAAAAGCTATTGATGAAAGAGCGCAAGATACCACAAATTTAAGTCTTTATCATTCTAAGCTTCTTCATGGTTGAAAATAAGTCTAAAATATAAACCAGTGTATGTACAGAAAACGTGTATCATAACACTTCATTTGGGTGTTTATTGTTTCTGCAGGGTGCATCAGCAAGACTTGAACTCTCTTGATCTTGCTGCCTTGAAAACTTCAATGTTTTCATCACTTTTGTTTTTGAATGCTTCTAAGAACTGTAAGTTAGTGGTTTGTTTTTTTGTCCCACTGTTGTAACCACACATCATGCATTGGCCCCTGCACCAGTCACAGGTTGACTGGAGCTGAAATGAATAGGTGCATTCTCAACGCTTTCTGTAGCCAAGAATAATCATGCTTTTTAACATTTTTAAATTTCTACAAGGAAAACCAATTATTAGTACGCAGTGAAATGTGCCAAATGTTGGGTGAGCATTCCTGTGAAAGCCTAGTATTCATGTTAGAGCCCCTGCAGTGAGTATCAAGCTGTGCTATCATGAACTTTTCCCTCTCATGGCCATTTCTACCACATCCTCCCATAGTTCTGTCAGCTCCCATATAATACACAACACTGTTTCTTACGAAACACAAGTTCTGAGATAAATGATAACAATTTTCTGAGGAACTGTGACCTGTTTTCCTGCCCCCCCGCCACCCCCCCGCTCTAAATCATACCTGTTCAAAATTGCTTTCTGAACATCCACATGCCATCTTGTTTACTTTTTTGCATCCAGTGAGTGGAAACTTTTAGAAAGCTGAGTCCAGATTGTTCTTGCTGGGACCAGTTGTGGTAGTTCTTTTTGACATTTTATATGAATTTGTGTTTTGCTGCCCTGTGTGTAAGACAGCTGTTGAACGTCCTTAAAGTGTTCAAATATGTAACTTTGTTAAACCTTTTGTTAGAATCTTTTGATGAATGCTTAAGTCAGTTCTATAGTAAAGAAAATATATTTAATGGTCAATGTCTGGATGCATCTTTTCAACAGGAGAACAGGTATGAATTTTACATTCTGAATAGCTATTGCTATTGCTATCAGATCATCAGCAGTTTCAAGAACATCTCCTACCATTTGCACACCGATGACATCCAGTTGTACTTTTCATCTAAACCTAATGAGCTTCACAAACTCTCTGTACTTAACAACTGTTTAAACGCAAAACTGAAGTCCTGATCTTTGGCCCTGACAATCTTCAGACATCAATCAGGCAGAACCTTGATGCCTTATCCTCATCTTCCTGGTCTTGCTTGCACAATCTTGGTGTAATTTTCGACCAATCCATGAGTTTTGAAGCGCATATTAAGACGCTAACTCAATCATGTTTCTTTCACCTGAGAAACATAGCCAAACTCCAGTCTGTGGTATCAAGAAATGAAATGCAGATGTTAATACATGCTTTTATTTCATCACGTTTGGACTACTGTAACTCTCTTTTTACCTGCCTTAATAAATCTTCCATACACCGCTTACAAACTGTCCAAAACGCTGCTGCTAGGCTTTTAACACGATCCAACAGATGGTCACATATAACTCCCATTTTAATCCCACTGCACTGGCTTCCAGTAAATTTTAGAGTTCATTTTAAAATTTTGGTGCTCACTTATAGAGCCCTACATGGCCAGGCTCCGCAGTGCATTACGGACCTTCTGCACCCCTCCACCACTTGTCAAGCTCCTATAGGTCCTCCACCCAGGGCTTTCTAAGTGTACCTCCTACACATTTTAAGACCCGGGGAGATCATGCTTTCCAGTCGGCAGCCCCTAAGCTTTGGAATAGTCTTCCAACAAGCTTAAGGTCCTTGGATAATGTAGACTCTTTTAAAAAGCAGCTAAAAACCCATTTGTTCAGACAGGCATTTGGGTAGTATGTGCTATTTTATATCTTAATTTCTCTATTTTACCTGCTCTCCTTGAATATTTTATCTGGTGTCTTTGTTTTTTATTTATTCTGATTGCATTTTATTTTATTTCTTTGACTGTGAAGCACTTTGTGACTGGTGTTTGTGAAAGGTGCTATATAAAGAAACTTTGCTTGCTTGCTTGCTTGCTATAATTATAGCGATTATAATGCTGGCAAATGCTATCAACCAAGCAGCTTAAAGAATAAGGCTGGCACTATTGTATATTTCTTTTATCATCAACAAATCCTATTAAAAGATCAAAACCAACAATGTATTAGTCCCTCTTTCAGTACTTTGACTTCTCTGTAGCGCATTCATTGCCACGGAAGATGTAAAATGGGTCATAAATATATTTTCATTTCCTTATAAAAGTCTAAATAAAGTCTAAATAATATACATTTTTGCTCTAGTGAGTAGATACAGCGGCAGGACGGCAAATGTGGCATTGACTGAGATAAATTTTAGTGATCATGTTCACGGTAGTGAATGAACATCAGCCATTGCCACAGTGCGACTCAATGATGTGATTTTTATGGCACAGAGGAGTAAGATATATCAGGGTTTGGATACACAGGCAATACTTAGGGGCCTACTTAGTAATCATAGTAGGATCTATTAATCAAGTACGAGAACAGTGGACAATACAGTTTGTGTGCATTGGGTTGATATAGCAGTCTTGTATCCTTTATCTCTTTTGCTTGCTTATTAACCAAAGACTACATGCAGCAATAGAACCGATTACCCAGGTATGATGATCTGTTGGGATTATACTACCTGGAACAATGTCGTTCAAACTTCTAAAGCAAAGTAATAGGCTGGAAAATGTTCAGAGATTAACTGACAGTTTTGGGGGAATCCGGATAAGAAATCTCTGGGTAACGAAAAGGTAAACATTGTTGCATAGCACATATATGACCAACTACTATTAGTTAGTAATATTTGTTAGTAGTAGTAGTCTTTCCTTTACGGTGACTGATAATAACTCCATTAAACTGCCCCTGTGCATAGAGCTACAACAATAATCTTAATAATCCACACAACCTTTCTGAGTATTCAGTGTGTTAAGAGTAAAAATTTCCCTCCGGTTCATGTAGTAAGTAGTGTCATTTCCTGTGTTAATTGGGAGGAAGTACAAACCACCAAGCCTTAGAAGTATCTGTTTCTAAGGCGGAGACTTCAGTACCCAGACCGGAAACTTGTATACAAATCTCTCCAATTTGACAGTGATGAAACATGACATTTCAGTTCTGACTTCGGGCCGTTGCCAGTCAGTTGTAATAATTAAGAATGCTCAAATTTTAAATGTTAGAGTTGTTTACTGAACTCAGTAGTAATGTTTGAGGCTATAGTTAGCTGTGGTTTTGCATTGGACTGCATAATATATAATACATAGTATAATTTTTGTTAACATACAATATTAATGTATAATATGTATGAATCTATGTATGTACTTGTATGTATGGATTGATGGGTTGAACAAAATATAAGACACATCTATCGATATAATACATTCTACAACAGCTCCACAAACTACATTGTTAAAGCTAACATTGATCCAGAGCCCCTCTCAGACTGATGCCACTGTTTTTGATACTTTACTTTGTATATAAACATATTTTTCTAATAAATCTTTTCTTATTTGACAAAAGAGTGTCAGAAAATCAAAAAATGTTAATTGTCTAAACCAGGGGTGTCCAAACTTTTTTTTCCTGAGGGCCACATACAGAAAAATATACAAAGGACCGGGCCACTCACTAGACGTGAGGTATACTACCTCACTTCTAATGCACTAATATTGGCAAAATCAATCAAATGCAGGTAAATTACGTCTGATAACTGAACATGTTTGAAGAAAAAGCTCCATCAGTATATTTTCATTTTATTTTTTACAAAAACGTTGGCAGGTCATTCTCTCAGTGACAGCCTCAGATTGTTTCTTAGGGTGCTGAGAGCTCCGGTAGAAGTCAGGTAGGGAGGTAGAGAAGCTGATGTTGATTCTTCAGAGAATCATCACACTGCATTTCGATCAGTTCTAATTGCAGACTTTCCTTCATTTCTTCTTCATCCACTGAAAACAGAGCCGCAAACAGTGAGATTTCCTTCTCAATGACAGAATGCTTTCATGTGCGCATACAGCTGTGGTACCAGCTGCTCTTTGCCTTGTGGTCTCTTGTTCAGGGTGTTGAGATGATCAGTGAGATCAACTAAAAAAGCCAGGTCTGCCAACCATAAAGGGTCACTGAGCTCATGCAGAGGTCTGCCCTTTTCTTTCAAAAACTTGTCGATATTTGATCTCAGGGAATAAAACCGCTGCAGCACTTCAGAATGGTAGAGTGGGTCCACGTATTCAGCATCGACATCAGAGAGGAATGTTTTAAATTCTCTGTGGTAAAGCCCTCGTGCCCTAATTATGTTGACAGTTTTCACAACTGTGTTCATCACGTTGCCAAGCTGTACTGTCTTGGCACAGAGGGCTTCTTGGTGGATGATGCAGTGCATTTGGACAGCCTCACCTCCGCTCTCCCGCACCTTGGCGAATACCAAAGATGCCATTCCTTTGCGCTCACCTGTCATTGCTGGAGCCCCATTTAAGTCCAGCTTGGTCAATTGCATCTGACACACCTTCAAAAATGTCCTTCCCAGTTGTTGTCCCCTTTAGACTCCGAAGATCAAGCAGTTCCTCCGTAATGCAAAAATTATCATCCACTACCCGCAAAAAAATTAACAGCTGTGCAGTGTCCGTGGCATCTGCGCTCTCATCACACGCAATCGAGTAAAAATCGAAAGCACAAGCTTTATGTGACACTTGCTGTTTTAAGTTGTTTGACAAGTCTTCAATTTGCTGCACAACCGTATTTCTGGACATGCTGACATTGTTGAAATCCTGCATTTTCTCCGCGCACATTATTCCCACAACTTTAGTGAGGCACTGTTTGATGAAATCACCAGCTGAGAAAGGTTTCCTATGTAGGGCAATGAGTTGCATTTATTGTTGCATTTTCTTGAGCTTTGTTAGCACGGAAAAAAAACTGTTGCTGCGTTAGCAGGCTAGCTGTCATTTGCTTCACCTTCTCTTCCCGCTCAGCGCCAGTGTAGGACGTGAAGGTCTGATGTTTCGTTTTATAATGCCTTCGTACATTGTACTCTTTCATCACGGCAACACTCTCATTACAAATCAAACAAACACACTTCCCCTTGTTCTCTACGAAAAAATATTAATTTTTCCACCGAGTCTGAAATTTTCTGCACTCGCTAGCAATCTTGCGTCTCTTTGAGTCCGCCATTTCTGGTGACCCTCAGCAATTATTTTCTTTGATTGCTTACTTTGTGGAGACGCTGCCTTGTTTAAGACAGTAGCTCCACCTAGTGTTTAAACCAAGAAGTACAACACAGTTAAGCACAAATATTATGTGTGGGCCGTAGTCCATTATATTTTTAGACTTTGATACGGGCCAATTAAAAGTGGATGGCAGGCCGTAGTTGGCCCGCAGGCCGTAGTTTGGACACCCCTGGTCTAAACAAAAGCAGCCGTACAAGAACTCTGTCTAATGAAAGGAGTCTAGAATCGGCAAAATTCTGATTTAAATAAATAAGAAACTATCTGATCAAAGAATAAGTAAACAAGACAGAAAAACAGGTCACATTAGATCCTCATTGACACAGACACATTTTGGTTCATACCAAAAAATGAATGAGGTTCAATACCCTGCCCTGTTGTTAATTTGGCCTTCATATACGTTCTTCAGTCTGGTATCAACATTTCAACACTTGCCCTGTAGAGTTTCTGACCAATAGTAGAACTATGAAGCAAGGCTTTCATTAGTGGGTCCCTGATTTGTTTGTATCATGCACGAGGACACACATGCATGTACATGATGCAATTTATTTTTTGCTACTGGTTTCACTCTGTTCCACCATCCGACAGTTGGGGGCAGTGACGCACAAAGGCGCACAGCAATGTGCCAAAAACAAAAGACAGCTAGCAAGTGAACATGGTTGTTAACAATGCACAATTTAAAATATTTTAGAAATTGCCTCTGCAAATGTTCTATGAGGAAGTAAACACATTCACCACATTCAATAGACTTCAAGGAAACACACAACGTGTTTTGGTGACAAACTCTGAATGCAAACTTAACTTTTTTTACTATTAGCTTCCACAAGGCTTCTTTAAGTCACCTATGTGCGGTGCACCAGCTTCTTAAATTGTCATCAAGGAAGCTCTCAAATTTAATTTTAATTTAAAGTGCTGGTATTAAATACAAAGAAGTTGTCTTACAAATGCAAAAGCTACAGAGAGCTAAAGAAATACTCATGTATCAAATTATCTTCTGTTCAGTGATACTTCTTACAAACACTTCACTCTGCATTTTCAGATCTTTTTTTTACTTCTAACCTGAACACTATGATCTTATCTTACTCTCTAATTTTGCAGAAACCTGGGCTGAATGTGTAGCAGAAATAGCAAATCTAGCAAATCTCCAGGTGAACAAATCTGTCACCACAGAGGATGAAGACGAACACGTAGCTCATCTAAAAAGGAAAGGGAGGTATCAATTTTTAACATCCTAATACAATAATTAAATACATGTAAAAATGTGTGTTTTTGATCGGTAGAAAATCACTGTACCATATGAGCACCAGCTCTACACTTGTGGTACAGTAATCATTTTAGAGTTTAATAGGCAAATACATATTCTCCCTGGGTTTAAGCACAAAGAGAAAAATGTTTCCAGAAATAAACAGCTCAAGAAACCAGTTGTATTGGGTCTAAAATTGTTCTTAAAGGTTTGATAATGAGCTTTGACAGAGAAAATGACAAAAGAGAAATGTCATTGACCAAGATATTATGTCTTTCAAATTCCTCATTTTGAATGAGAAAGAAACAGATGCCACCCACAACTGGGTGTGGAAGATGAGATTGTTGTGAGGAAATATTCTGTGGCTCAGCCATCAGCACCTAAAATAACCACTCCAAAATACAATCTGGGAGATATCGGCTCCCATACAGCGAGGAAAACATCTTTCAGTGTTCATATGGGCACCTGACTGTTGTTTTAAGACAGACTTGTAAAACTGTGAACTATCCTTTAAGCTTCATCCAACAAATACAGCAACATTAATCAGGTTGTGTCTGCTGCCACCCAACAGTCATTGCTGGTATTACTTCCCATTCACTAATCAGATGAACCTGCAGACTGACAGTGAAAAACAGAAACACATACACACCAGTTGGTGCTGAAGTAGAAGAAGAAGAGTTCATGTAGACAAACCTGGTGGATGCAAACACATGCATTAAATGATATCTAGTTCATAACACAACTTGATTTGTATGTAATGCCATATTAAGATGTTTGCATGTCTTTTTGAAGCAATACTTCTAGAGGTCTTTGTTTCACTGGAGACTATCAAACAACAAAACACAATTGTTCTCCTAATACTGCAGCCAGGAAGCTCATTTTGAGTGCTTCTCTGCAAACCTCCAGATGCTGGGATGCTTCCCCCGCCACCCCAGTCAGTTCAGGACCAGGGAAGTTTGGAGCAGGGGTTCACCATTTTTCCCAGTGGCCACTCGCAGTATTGCAGTGAAAAATCCCCCTGCGGCCCAAAAAGGACCCTAACGCTAGCTGCTAGGGTCAGATTGGTGCTTGGTTAGCACGGTGCATTTGCAGTCTACGGTTAACTGTGATAATGCTAATGGTAATGCTATTTTTCGCTGGCGAAAAACGGGTTTAAAACCAAATGAACTTACCGGAAAAACTGAACATCCGACCCCTTAGAAGCTCTTTTAGTACAGCCAAATGCTGAACACGACTTTTTTAGGCGACCAAAGTGTTACAATTAAGTAGGGTCATTAAGTAGGGTCATTTTCTTATAGACTTCCATACAAACTGACTTCTTCTTGGAGCCAGTGGAGTCGCCCCCTGCTGGCCATTAGACAGAATGCAGGTTTAAGGCACCTCCGCATTGGCTTCACTTTTCAGACCTGGAACTACTCACTTGGTTGTATATTGTGTATATTGACTGTAGCATCAAAAGTTGTAAGATACAATTTTGTGTATTTGGATCATTGAGATATTATTATTATTATTATATTCACATTTCTTTCAGGATAAACCTCACAGACTGAATATAGAGATGAAATAATGTGCATGACTATCTGCTTTTCAGATCTCATACCTCGGCCTGGCCTGGAGGGATGACAACCTAGAAGAGTGTCTGGAGGCCAAGCTTTTCACAAACACTTTAGCCAAAAACATTAACTGGAGGGGATGAAACAACAAGCAGGAGATTGAGAACCTTACCATCCATACATATACATATATACACTTAATAATGATTTAAGAGCTATAGTACATGTGACAGGGCAGGAATGGAGTTTAGATGTGGACTCATTACAGGTACTTGGGGTGCAAATCAACAATAAACTGGACTGGTCAAACAACACAGATGCCCTCTTCAAGAAAGGACAGAGCAGACTCAGGAAGCTGCACTCCTTTAACGTGTGTAACAAGCTCCTGAGGATGTTTTACCAGTCTGTGGTAGCGAGCACACTGTTCTTTGCAGTTGCATGCTTGGGAGGAGGTATCAAGGCTGTTGATGCTAGCAAACTTAATAAGTTGGTCAGGAAGGCCAAATCTGTGGTTTGGCAGGAACAGGACAGTCTGGAGGCAGTGGCGGAGTGGAGGATGGGGGACAAGATCAGTGTCATCTTTGACAACCTCTCTCACCTGCTCTATGGTGAACTGTAGCAAATGGGAAGCTCATTCAGTCACAGACTAATTCCACCAGAGAGCAAGACAGAGCGCTTCAGGCGTTCAATTGTGCCCACTCAGCCTGTACATCTAGAGCTGTGACAACAGGATAAAACAGCTGTGAAGGCCCACACAGCCCTTAGACTATAATACATAGAAATATAGCTGGCCTGTGTAGATAACAGCATATTTTATTGATATTTTGTATTCACTACTTCACCTATATAACATATACATATATAACTCTAGCTACACCAACCACAACCTTCACTTCTGCACATATTTTGCACAATTTTTTTTTATTTTTACAATCCAAAAGTCAGGTTATGTATTGTAATGTTTATAATGTGTGTAGAGTGGATTCCATTTACGTCTTCTTATTTTGTTTGTGTTTACTATTCTTAGCTCTTATCTGATTTCTTTGTTTCCTGCACTGCTGTAACACGCAAATTTCCCCTCTGGGGATCAAAAAAAGTCTTATCTTAAAATCATTTCTAAGTACAGATTAAGACTTCAAGGAAATCAGAATGGGGTTGATAAGCTATATAATGCAGACAGGGTTAGGAAATGTGGTGAGGTTTATTTTTAATTTTATCATTATTACTTTTTTTTTTTTTTTCTATAGACCAATCAGTATTCAGATGATTTAATGTCAAGAATCTGCACACTCCGATGCAGTAGGTGGCGGTATGCAACTTTAACGTCGGTTTGGAATCCGCCAATAGACAAAAAGAAGAAGAGGAGGAAGGAGGAGGAGAAGAAGAAGAAGACGCAGGAAGCATCTTTGGATGTGGAGGGTGGATGATACAATGTTAGCAAAATAGAGGACTTTGATTCAATTTATTAAGGCTGCCGTGTTTTACATTACCGAAAAGCCTCGGATTGGTGTATTAACTGTGACTAAGCTTTTTTTCACGAGCGTGTGTGTGTGCGCGGCTGATATCTGATAGCCTAGCATCCTTGTAGCTAGTCTGACGCTTTCCATACAGCGTGCTAACATTTAAAAACAGTTTGATTTGGAAGATGAATTTGGTTAAAAACAGAACTTTGCACCCGCACCTGCGCGACGAAGAAGCTCTGGTGGTGGAAAATGCTATCCGGTTGGCGATAGACTCGATAATAAACGTGCTGTACGGCGTCAACAGTGCCAGGACTCATGAGTATCAGCGGATGGTGGCCGACAGGGACAAAGAGATCCAACGGCTGGAGTGCAGGTTGACGGAGATCGAGCAGGAGCTGCAAGTGCTGCGCCGACAGGGATGCACCTGCGGGCTGTTGGGAAACGAGCACAGCCTGGTGGGATCACAGACCTCCGCTGACCGGCAGGAGGGAGAGCAGAGTGGTTTCGAGGCAGGTTGCATTGACACCGAGATGACAGCAGGGCAGCAGGAGTGTGAAATGAGTATCTCTTGTGAGTAAACATGACTGCAAAGATGATTAGAGCAGGAATGCACCCTCTAAAGTTAAAGATCTGTTACTTTAACCTTTTGTTTTTGTTGACATTTTCTTTATGCTAAGATATGTCCTCATTGTACAGCATGTATGTGTCGTAATAAGTTTCTTTATTGTTACATCTCATTACACAAGTATAAGAGACTAAAAATCTCAGGTTACAGCTTCTCCACAATGCAGTCAGGGAAAAAGCAATATTTAAAGGTGCAGTGTGTAGGATTTAGTGGCATCTAGTGGTGAGGTTGTAGATTGCAACAAACTGAATACCCCCCCCCCCCCCCCCCCCCCCCCTTCCCTTTCAAGCGTGTAAGAGAACCTACGATGGCTGCCAAATTTATGAAATATGCGAAACGCCCTCTCTAGAGCCAGAGTTTTGTCTGTCCGTGCAACATGGCGGGCACGGATGGTGACCTGCTCCCTATGTAGATATAGGGCTCATTCTAATGAAACAAAAACACAATGATTCTTATTTTCAGGTGATTATACACTAATTAAAACATAATTGTAGATATTATATTCTATTTATGTCAAGTCCGTTCCACTAGATGCCACTAAATTCTACATACTGGTCCTTTAAAATAGTAAAAGCAATAGTAATAGGTAAAGAATATAGGCTAAACAACAAAAAGAGTATAAAACATATGAGTGCATGTATGTATGTAAACTGCTGTGTGAATGTGTCCTATTTATAATTAAATATGAATAAATATCTATATTTACTGTATATATCATATGTGTATGTGCTTTTATGTGTGCTTATGTAGGCGTGTGTGACATCAGGCCGTCAGAGTCCTTTGTTCATAAGCTTGGTGTAAAAATCCATCAACCATATTTTTCCCTTTTAAACAGTGGTGGAAGGAGGAGTCAGGTCCTTTACTCAAGTAAAAAATACTCCATTACAAGTAAACTACATAACCACTTTATATACAGTTAGCTAGTTTAGTCCAGTGGTTCCCAACCTAGGGGCCGAGCCCCTCCAAAGCGTCACCAGATAAATCTGATGGGTCGTGAGATGATTAATGGGAGAGGAAAGAAAAGAAAACAAAGTTCTGATACACAAATCTGTTTTCAGTTTTTGGACTTTTTCTTTTATATTTATATATATTTTGCTGAAATATTGGATCATTTGAACATTTATTGAAATGAAACCACATTCAAAGGACAGTGACAAAGTATGAAATTGGCAATAAAGCATCATTATTAAACCAAATAAAAATATTTCATATTTTATATGTTATATGGGATATGCATGAACAAGTATGTACAGTATGTTATCATACATTGTGACGTGGGGTCATGTTTAGGGTGCGTCAGACCCATTAGAGGTCAAACTCCCTGCAAGACCTCTTATAAACAAATTTTTGTAAAAATCTAATAACAGAAATCCAAAAATACTTTTTGGGGATTTAGATATAGATTATATATGAATATCCTTTGCATTGAACCCTCAGAGACCCGCAGGGGCGTCTGTGTACAGTAATGAGTCTAAATGTAATTTGTTACTTCCACTTCTGATATTTTCCTATTTTTGTCTTCTTCTTCCACAGTAGGTCTTTTTGCAAGACCCCACTCACACGTCTCCTCCCAAAGCCAGGAGTCAGCTCTCCCTTCATCCCCTAGCAGAATGGGTCTGGACCAGACCTGCACCTCCCACTCCTCAGAAACCTCAGGCGTATCAGAGGTAGTCAGGAATCTGCCTTCGTCTCCCAGCAGCATCGTCGTCAAAGAAGAGCCGTGTGATGTCGACACTGTTTTGATCAAGTGGGAAATGAGTGAGGAGAGATTCGGGGAACATCAGGAGAGTGCAGATATTCCAGGTCAGGACACATATTGAATGTATCGTAACACTAGGACTGGGTTTTGAGGGTATTGAAAACGTAAAGTATTCAACGTTAAGACTTGTTTCCATATTCTTTGACCATATTCTTTGTGTCAAATGTCAGAAAATGGCGATTAATGTCTCCCAAAACCCAAGATGCAACCTAAAATATCTTGTTTTGTCCCTACCAGCAGTTTACAACTCAAAGATATTCAGTTTATTTGTTTATTCTTTTATGTTAGAGCACAGAAGATAGCAGAAAATATTCACATTTAAGAACCAAGAAGAAACTTGTGTCATTTTGGCACCGGTATCAAAAATCTTCAAACATGTCTTAGGACATAAATACCATCACTGTAAAAATGTGTTTGCATAGTTTGTGTGGTTGCCTGACTAAGAAGCTTTCCCTTCTGATCCCGTTAGAAAAACTGGAGACCAGAGAAAGAGAAAAATTCAGGGAGAAACCTCAAGCAGACCCAGGCGGACTCCAAATGGCTGAGGGAGAACACCTGAGGTGAGTTATTTCATCAGTACAGATGAATCCAATAATTGTGGCCTACAGTTACCTCATTACCTGTTTATCAAAGGGAAAATCCACAATAAAACCCTGCATTTATATTTTCTGTGAACAATTAGTCAAATGTAGACGATGTGATGTTATGCTGAAACATTTTCATCACACCTGTTAATAGCGGGACAACTGCAGGTTTTGGCATCAGTTTTTCAGAATCAGTTTTTTAGAATCATTTAGTATTCATTTTTTTCATTATTTCAATTTTTAAAGCAGAAAAGCAGCAGATGCTCGCATGTGACAGGTGAAACCAGCCGATATTTTTTGCATTTTTGCTTGATAAATAACTTTAAATGTCTCGGTTATGACTCGGATTGAATTGATTTTCTCTTTTCTCCTGATCGATTAATTGGCTAACTGTGTCAGCATTAGATGCAGAGATATCTCCAGCAATAGTACTCACAGATAGACCTGAACACCAAGCAGCCAGAATGAATTGATGCCTTTCTACTCACCTGTGATTCAACGTACACTTGTCCTCTTGGGATTTTCAAAGAACAGGAAATTAGTAAAAAGAAATTGAAGTAAATGTATTTATTTATTTATAGAGGATAGTACTCATGAATCAACAGTAACATCAAATTAAGAAGAAAACAAATGGAAAAAAATGTTTGACGAGTCTTTGTCTTAACAATGTTAAACAGACAATACAATCAGATGATAAAATGGAAATAATAATGCAAAACGGGGGTAAAGTGGACACCAAATAAACAACTGAACACAAAAACTCCCCGGATACACTGTGCACGATCGATCGACAACGTCCGACAGTGTACAGGTGTCTACTTGGGGAACGTGTTGATGTTAATACTCAGCAGTGGATAATCTCACATTAAATGTTGCTTATCTGTTTTGCCACCGTAAAGACGAGCAGCAGCATGTGTCAACTGACAACAACAGCGGTCATTCAACACCGGATTGCAGGAGTTAACAGTCATACACCTTTTTTTGATGAACAGTTTAGTAGTTTAAGAGTGTGGTGGCATTCCTGTTCATCTGATTTCTCCTTCATGGCCTACTAGAATTGCTTAGTTGGCAAATATTGACATCTATCAATGTGCTGACAGTGGAGGATATGTAATAGCACATATTACTAACTGTAGGCATCTGTTCATTTCTGGATTATTTCAGTGTATTTAGTTGAGAATAAGAATATTGTGTTAATCTATACTTAAAAAAACCCCCAAAAATCAGAATTTGGAGTGCTTGGTGAACTGCATACCTACTCATTTGTGTGATCCCGTCTTACCTTTCGTCCTCTTCAGGAACAAGAAGAAGAGCGTCCCGATGTCCGAGCTGCCAGAAGAGGCCCAGAGACTGAAGAGAGCAGCCTGGCGGGCGGCTTCCAGACGCTATTACGCCCGAAAAATAGCCCGCCAGCAGACAAACCCCTCGCGCTCCAGCTCCTTCCCCAACATCACAGACTCCCAGTATTCACAATCCATCTCTTTCGTGGATAAGAGGAAGAGGACGCTGATATCCGAGTTACCTCAAGAGTCTCAGACGTTGCAGAGGGAGGCTTGGAGAGCCGCGTCCAGGAGGTACTACGCGAGAAAAATGGCTCGCCACCAGACAGAGCCCACACAATACGGACACCTTCTCCAGAACATAGAGACATCTGATGAAACACAAGGACCTAACAGAAGAGGATCCCGCACCAGCAGAGGAGGAATCATGTGCAGCTGATGAAACAATGCTGCTGCTGAGGTCATGCGGGGTTTTCTATCGAGCATAATTAGATGTTAATTTCATCGTAGAACACCGGACTATGTGAATGTTTGTATTTTGTAATATTTTCAGTTGATTTGTATCGATGCTGTCGAGATTTGTCTCATGTCTACTCCTAACAGTTTGATCCCTGTGTTCTGAATGATCATCGGTGTTCCTTCATAGTTAAATTATGCAACTAAACATCACCGCATTCACATCCTTCTTTTGCCTTCTTCATTACATGCCTGTACAAAACGCTCCTCGCAAATGAAGATTTGAAGAAATGTAATCTGAGGCAATATAAAAACTATTGTACAGTATTACTCATTTTAACAGCTACTGTATCAATGCAGCGCCCCTGGAGTCCAGTGTCTGTAATTACAATCAAAGGCATCTATAATTGTCAACTTAACGAGCTCAACATCTTTTGACCAGTTGGAAGTTTTATTGGTAAGACTTTAAAATGTGGTTTTCGCTCTTTTTTTTCGAACATAATAATAAAAAACAAAATCATTTAAATGCAACTGTGGTGTTGTTCTGTTTGTAATCACAGAATCATGTCTGTTTTCATGTTGTCTCTTAATCATTACATTCAGTTTCATCTTCTTCCTGTTTTTTTTTAATCAGTATGCGTTTAAGTGTTTGCAGTGCATGAAAACCTGAAGCAAAATGGACTTACTGACCCCTAAGTAAAGAAATCTTTTTTTCTTGTTCATATTTTTACCTCTTGAAATGATCCACAATAAAAGAAAAAATACAACATTTCCGTTTGTTTATGTCTTGTTTATTTTTTATTTTTTTTACACACTGAATGAAATCAGACATTCACAGTATCATGTAGGCTTGTTTGGGGTGACATTAGGCAATATTAATATATGCATTCAAGTGAAACAATAGAGCAGCTTTTTTACTAACTAACTGCGGAGGAACATGAAATCCCAAGCACATACATGAAAAAAAGAACACAAATTAATAATAATAATAAAGAGTCTTGGATATATTTCGTATGATTTGTGCAGGCTTTTCTTTCTGCTTACTAGTCACTGCCTCCTGACGTCGTTATTGTGGCTTTTAAACCGTCAACAGAGCGCTCCTACCCCCCAGCTAAAAAAAAACAAACAAAAAAAACAAGGACGTCTTGCAACAGAGGCCGTTTGTCACCCTGGAGCCTAAATATTACGCATATTAACCGCCGCCAGACGCACAGCTGAGCTTGCACAAGTGTGGTTATTACAGTATCATATAGGACTGTGAGTATTCATCGCACAGACTGAAATGTGATCTGCACGACAGCTGCTGCAGCAAATGCACAAAGAGAACAGGCGCGCGTCCGGCTGCAGCTCCGGCTGTGGTGCGTTAATCCTGCACAGCTCACACATGCGCATGTTTAACCGACAGTATCAGCTCTGAGCGTGGATGTGGAGAGCTTCAGAGCAGATAACGAAGGCATTGTCATATCTAATTGATATTCCCTCTGTAGTTTCTATTTTTTTTTTCCTTCCAGTTCCCACTACAAGCTGCAGGGAGGACAGGGCTTCTCTTGTGTGTTGCTGTTGCCTGAAGCTTGGTGTTTCAAAGAGGGGATGCAGGGTCTTTAACCTGCTGGAGGATCAGGTCCGGACACGCAGGGAGGCAGACGCCCATCCTATTTGTGACCATGTGCTGTTGTAATATGCGACATACACAGACATTATAGACAACAGCCAGGCTTTGAGGGGGAACAGGATTGTCCTTTAACGCTTTGCTGGCAGCTGCCAACACAATTTGCATAGGGGTTTATTTTGGGGAAAACAGCTTCAACCGCCGGAGCAGTCGCCTACCCACCTATGAATTCACTGGATTTGTCAGCACGGTTTTTCGTATAATGGAGTTTGGACTGAATTGATGCTTATTCAAGCCTGGATAAAGAAACAGACTACGGCTGGTTGCAGGACTACTCTGGCGCACTAAATAGGTGCAATACAGTTCAGGTTTTCGTCTGCCTGATAGCTACTGTTGGTCAGTTAGACAGTAATTTTAATTTGAGGGCTTTACTACAGTGCTGTCCGTATTATCACACATACATTTAAGGAAATAATATATATAAATTTGTGGACTTTATAACTTTACTGTATGCAGTGCCAGCTGCGCCATTTGGTACATTTTCCGTTGCACTTTGCTTTCAAATGGACCTTAAATTCGGCATTTTTGTGTGTATCCTTTAATTTAACGGTACAATCCGTAAAATCTAAACTTAATTATTATTATATTTACATTTTAAACTAAATAAACTTCTTTTTTTTTCTCTTGGAGCCTTTGGAGAGCTCTCTGCACCTTTGGATACACCTGTGCACTTTTGGAGAGGTCCATTTGGATCCATAGCTGTCTTTTTGCCTTGTTGGATTCTTCTCTCTTAAAATGATTACCCTGTCGGTCTTTTTGGTCTAGTCCACAAGAAAAGGGTCTCTTTGACTCAAAAATCCCACCAATGGGCTATTTGTAGTCTCCCAAAGATGCTCCAGGGCTTGGCAAACGCACAAAAGGCAGCAGAAAGTCTCTGAGAACTCAGCTGCGCACTGACTGACAATTGCTTCTCAGTATCAACTGTATGACTATTGGATGGACCAGAATAAGTTGAAAGCATGGGGGTAGGACATGGTGTATTTGAGGAGGGGGCTTTACTGTATAAGACCACTGAGGTGCCATTATAAAGTGGCATTTTGGAGCATATGTATATATGGTGCCAAAATGGCTATTTTGGGGTTTTGGGGGCTCTCTGAGCTCTTAATAAATGGTTTAGTCCAATTTGATCACCCCTACATATTCAACATACATGGAAGTGTCCTTTTTTGCAGGGATTGCTGGGAAGAAGAAGGAGGCTGTCGAGGTTGGGGCTGTGGAGAGGGAGGTATAGGCAGAGCCACTCTCAAAAGGTAAGAAATCCTATGTTCAGCTGGGGCCAGTTGTGCCCAATGTTGGCTGGGAGGCAGATGGAGACTATATTCTCAACATTTAGACAGAGAAGTAGAGGTTTTCAGGTGTATTTTGATGTCTCTTTGGTGTGACAGAGCAGGGAGGGTCAGGGCATTATGGTGTGCATTAACAAGGAAACATGGAGGGACGGCTAGGGGGAGCCATAGCTGGGCAGGAAGGCAGCTGCCTGGCCCTGAGCTGTGAGGAGGGGTTTAGCTTGATTTAGTACTCACAAACATAGAAGAACTCCGGAAGACCCTTCATTGTGGTATTTTAATCTTCATTAGTGTAGTTATTGTTTGAACTGTCTCAAGGGTGTACTTCCTCAGGAGTCTCCCAACTGCCACACAGGCTAACTTCTATAAAAGACAAGAGAGCAAACTGTCATGTCACAACAAGAAGTGGCTGAAAATCATCCAAACAAGTCATGAAAATGTGAATCACATACTTCTAGAGTGAATATAATAGCATATAATGTGTAAATTTGGATTAGCTTAGCACTGTTGTGATCATAGAAAACATTCAAGATGGCCACTCCACTGCAGGGAAGCAGGTGAGAGCAGCATGACGCTTCCTGGTTAGACAGACAGACCTACTTTGTGTACAACCAAACCGTTTCTAAAGGTTTCTGTCTATAAATACCAAAAAAAAGTATATTTTCTTATAGCTTTTTTCTGTGTACATGCGTATTATTGAAGAAGCTGAGTCACTGAGCCACAACTTTAGGCCAGGACTCTCTGACGGAGAAGTGGGAGTGTTGTGTCCTCTGCTTTAAAGGCCATGCTGCCTCACAGCAGTGATTGGTTAACTCACAGAGGAGACTTTAACTCAGCAGCTGTAATCTGACTCATTAATTGGCCCTTAATGAGAATTATTATATATATTAATATATTAACAAATATGATCATACGTCAGTCCTTATTTATCTTCAAATTGATTAAATATTCAACAAAAAAATCAATCCCAGAAATTAAAAAATGTTCTCGCAGGTGAAGTCTTGATTTAGGAGTAATTTCATTTGCGCAAAGGGTTAATTTTCCTTTTTGCAGATAGAAATGCTGCCGTCAGATGCACCTAAATCATCCGATTTGTGATTAATCTAGCTCAGATTATTCCAGAGCACTTACAAAATGATAAATTTCACAGTGGTATCGTTTCAGAGAAGTACTTTGAGTCAAAAAACTGTAATTAACCCTTTCATTACCTGACTCATCTTGCAGTTTGCAGTATTGTGCTGAGATAAGGCGTGGCTTCTCTTGTAGAACGTAATCTGTGAAGACGAAAACAGAAATATAACATATAAAAATGTGATTTGTTGATAATTGAATTGCTATCAAGTTCTATTTATAAAACAAAAACACTTTTTATTCGGTGACGTAATCATAAAATTTGAAAAAAACTGGCCAGTTAAGGAAGGAGCAGAGGACAAACGTTGAAAAGACGTCTTTTAAAAATGAAAATACCTTTTAAAAGGTCCTTCAAGAATCATTTTATAGGTCTTTTATCTTCTCTTAGATGATTTTTCAAGTGGAGGTTTTACAAGTATTTAATTAAGATACATATATGAATGTTTTTTTGTTGATTTCATGCATTTAAACACATCATTTTAAAGTGAATCTGAAGCTAAAGGGTTAATTCTTGCTCCTGTGCGTCACTGCTGTCAGTCCACAGTAGTGGTGCTGAAATCAGATGGTGGATGGTATGGCTGTCTGTTGTCATGATAGGTAACTTACCGCCCCCTCTGGTGGACACGGGCATTTAAAAAGAAAAATAAAGCAAAACACAAACACACACGTCTGGTCATCACATGTGTCTCAGAGGCTTGTCTGAACTTGCTCGGCCTTGTGGTCATCAGCTGTCAGTGTCAGCACAACAGGGCTGTGACTATTTTTGTGACTACATTGTAATCTATGAGTGGTGTGAGTGTCAGTGGCACCATAACACACATGCTGAGCCATTAAGTGGCAGATAAGAGGACACTGAACACACACACACACTTTCTTCCTTTTCTTTTATCGATGCTATGAGTCCTTGAGCCACATTTAGCTCTGTGACATTCATATATTATATTTTTAGTTGTAGAAAAACACCCTTACATTGTCCCTTTTCAACAGAGCTTTAACTGCTCACTCTTTTAGCCTTTAGCATCCAGTTTGAACTTTTACCTTACACTTTTATCTAACTCCTTCCTTTAAACTAGCTTGAAACCTTCTGGATAGCAGCTCCTGTTATGTAATAAACAAGTCTTACAGCTCAGTCAGCCGTGGCTTTTTTGTTTTCTCACTTAACTGCAGCTGAGTCGAGAGTTGACTTTTTCTGTCACGCCCTTTAGCTGCTGCTAGCTCTCAACATGCCTTCCTCATTCAGCTCGCTGTCGCTGCTCCTGAGGAGCTATCAGCTCCGTCCATAGAAACACATTGGGAGCAGCCTGGTGCTGAAAGTCTCAAGTGCTGAATGGAGCTCTGTCAGAGAGAAGGAAAGAGGCTGTTAACTCCTTCACTGCTGAAAACTGCAACCAGCAAGGGACAAAAATATGCTCACTTCCTGTTTTCAGACAGACAGAATGAACCAGAATCAGTCCTATGCAGCTTCTTCTGTGCTGGATTGTTTTCTTGTTTCTGAATCTATGCGTTTGTTTCGTTTCAGCAATCATCCTCAATCATCAGGATCCCTATCTCACTTTAACAACACAGGAGAGGGTTCCTGAGTGAGCTCCAAGAGAAGACATTTGATGTAAGATGCTACATTTCTCCTCCGACACTCGAACGGCACATTTCTGTCACAATCACTTGTCCTGTTGGGATATTCCATGAAAGAAAATACCTTTTCTCTGTGGCTGTCAAAGCATACAGAGAGAGTCTCAGGCTGCAAGGAACTGAAATAATTGGTTAGTGGTGACAAGCAAGAGTGTCAGCTGAGTGTTAGCAGCACAGTGTCAATGCTACTATTAGATTCGTTTTGCTTGTCTTTAAGCTGATTTATTGAGCAGCTGTAAAGTGACTTCAGCTGATTGAGCCTTCAGATTATAACACTGTTCTATACATTCATTTATACCTGAATCTGATAGTTAGGGCTGCAATTAACAATTATTTTCATTGTCGATTAATCTGATTACTTTCTTGATTGATTGATCAATCATTGTCCAAAAATGTTAGGAAATAGCCTTTTTAAAATTTCCCTAAACCCAAGTCTTCAAATTGCTTGTTGTATTTGACCAACACTCCAGATTCAATTTAATATCATATGTGATAAAAAGCACTTAAAATCATTATTGCTAAGGTTAAAAAGAACTTGGACTAAAGGGATGTCATCAAGTTACTGATGTAATCTCATGTTGTCCGTCCTCAAGATAATTTATGTCATAGTTGCTCAATATGGGATTGATAATCCTGAATTATCAAGGATTTGAATGCACACTCAGGGTCTGGGGATTTGGAAGAGTTAAAATTGTCTTTTTTAGGCAAATATTGGGTGTAATTTTTTTTTTTTTTTAAAAAGGTGTCTTCCAGAAAAACCAATAAAGTAAACAGTAAAAAGCAAAATTGATTGTGTAACTTTATCAAAACATGTTTGGTTACTATTCATGCAGCAGTTTATTCGGACAATCTTACCACAGTTTTTGTTCTAACTACTACTGTAGTCCCAGAATGCCTCATAATTTTATAAATGTGGCCGCAGCATCCTGAAAACCATCAGTTATAGTAAACTGTGATCTCTCTCTCTCTCTTCCATCTCTCTCATAGACGTCCGTATTGATCCTCACATCGTGAACTCATCTGCACCACCTGGAAACCATGATGGAAGAGGACATCATTGAGGACCGGGCCAAACTGAAGCAGGGCCTGGTCAAAGTGCTGGAGTGTGTGGCCACCATCTCCTCAGCAGCAGCCGTGGTTAACCCCATTTTCGGCGTGGCTGGATCCCTGATCCGTGTGGTGCTGCACCACGTTGACGACGAGGACATCCGCACCCTGAAGCGCGAGTTTGGTTCCGTCAACCGGGCGCTGGACGAGATCTCTCAGCAGAATCGCAACACGCTGGTGCAGATCAAGAAGGAAACGCTGGACGGCCAGTACTGCTGTGTGGAGGAGAATCTGAAGAACCAGTTTAGGAAGTTCATGGAGATGGTGGAGGCACGGCCGGAGCACCGCCAGCGCAAAAGAGATGACTTTGAAGAGAGCTACGCCAACGACTTGGGCGACCAGAACCTGCACACGCTCTTCGATGGCGTGGACGGGAAACCGAAGCTCTTCAGCAGACCCATCCTGGAAGTCTACCTGAAGCACTCGCAAGGTGACCGCCGCACCATGGAGCGACTCTGCACACGCCTCACTTACCTGTTCTGCATCGGGCTCATCGCCCTCATGGGCTACGCCGCCATCATCGGAGACGACGAAGAGGGGCTGAGCGAGGAGTGGGCCGAGAAGATGGAACGGGTGCAGGAGAAGATGCAGGAAGCTCTTTGCAAGTGCAAATAAAGAAGTAGCATGAAGAAGAGCTTTTTTTTTCTTCCACTGCTGCTTTTCCTTCATATTCGGGACTCATATCCACATTCCTCCTGGCTTTTTCTATCCTTAGAAGCTCTTTGTATGCATCTGCGTTCACTGTTTGAAAGTCTAGGGATAATAATGAGCTCATTCTTGTCAAAACACATAATTTGTCCAAACTTGCTGCATGTGCAAGTGATGTAAAGACAACAAATTGGCTTCACATCACAATTGGCTCAAATTTACAGATTAATAATGTACATTGTTCAGGTTATTTGATTGATCTGAATAAGACCGTGGTGGTTTCAGCTGATATAAAAAAAAACTGCAGCGCAATTTATCACAAATCTACTCTAAGCATTCAATTTTAGCAAGAAATGTAAGGAAATTACACTGTTATAGATATTAACATCATCTATAAATCAGGCTTTGACATAAATGTACCTTTCTAGCTTTAGTGTGTGACATTGCAATTAATGTCTCCCCCATTATGCACTTTTTGAAAGTATTTATATAATATTTGCCATGTATGGTAGTTTTTGAAAAATATATACCACTGTGTTGGGATGGGCAACAAGCCAAAGTAAAACCTTTACATTAGAGGCAAACAAGCTTAGGCTCCTGTCACATGAATATGGCATCACTACAGGGCCTCCTATGAGTTCTTTCAAATTTAAACCTACTGTACATCCTCTGTTTTATATTATACCATATGCCACTGATGTAGTAACTGCTTCTAGACTCAGAGGGACGTACTGTAGGTTGCCACTTATCTGTAATTTAAAAACCAAACCAAGAAACAAACATCCCAAAGTTTCCAGAGCTATGAATGTAACTACAGCGATACAATCATATATTACATGATCATACTTACATTAGCAAAATATGTTCCACAGGTATGTTATGGATGCGTGGAGCTCATGATACGCTATGCATACTTGTTGTTGTCTGACACTAAATGAATCTTATTTTACACTAATATTTCTGATGCCGCTGCACTAAGATCTTGAATGAATGTTTTCGGTTAAGAAATTGAAAACACTACCATCACAAATAAAATCGGATTTGATGTAACACTACATCAGTTAAAATAAACACTTCATTATAAAAAGAATACTACACTAATATAATTTGCCATTTGTGAGGTGACATTAACAATGGCCTTAAATGTGCGTCCACTTTCATCACCCAAAACCTTTTTAGATGTTTATTTTCTGACTTTTATGATAAAATGTGATATTGATAAATGTGAGGAACTGTTATTATAGGAAGTTATAATGTCACTTCTACTCCCTTGTGCAATTCTATCACTCTTATTTTCTATTTGATGTGTACTACAGCGTAAATGCAATGCAGGAAGTGCACCAAGTGTTGCTGCAATATATATACATATATATATATATATATATATATATACATATTATGATGTATGGTCATTTGTGAGCATTTAGAACATGTAAAACATTTAATATCCTTTTTTTTAACAGTTAACCCTCAGCTAGATAAATGTTTTGGCTCTTTGTGCTCTTCCTCATCGGACCAACAGTGCCTAAATGTGCTATTTGTTTTGTATTCTGGTTTGATTTTTCCTTTTAAGGGGTTTTGTATATTCTTGCAAGTACATTATTGTATAAGACATTATGTTTTGAATACTCTATACACTACAGTTAAGATTTAATTTTGCGCCCTTTTTCTGTTTTAGCAAACTGGCGGTATGAGTAGTAACTGGTGGGTTTGGATTGCTGTATCAGGACAGTTCTGACTGTCAGAAATGTTTAGTTTAATAGACTAAATATTGATTACTAGACAGAATCTGATTGTCATCAATGGCTTTCAATTCATCTAAGTTTATATGTTTGTTTTTTATATTTTACCCAGGTCTAACTCTCACTGCTCTCATCCTTTCAATAAATAACCATGTCCTAAAGTGGTCAATGTGGCATTATGCCATATAGTAAACGTTACATCAACTATAGTCAAACTGCTGTACAGAGGAAAATTATATGATCCTCGTCATGCTTTTTGAGATGTCATATTTGTGAATATGTTGCCTTTTTATGTTACGGATCTTTGATGCCTGCTTGTATATGCACCATTATAAATAAACATGGGTGAAAAATACTGCTTTGGAGTAGTAAATCTTTTACTATAGTAACAACTGCAATGAGGAAAAATGATCCATTACAAGTAAGTTATGTCTTAAGATATATTAGATAGATTGACTCTGATAAACTGAGCTATATTCACACTTTCATATATATTAATTACCATGACATACACTTCTTGGTCAAAAGTATGTGGACACTCGTTTGTGTACTTCTGATCTGAGGTTGTTTTTCATGGATTGGGCTATAGACCCCTTAATTCCCATTTATGGGAAAAATTAATGCTACAGCGTACAATAATACTTAGACAGTACAGTAATGTTCTAACTGTATAGTTACTCTCTGACAACATTTTGAGGGTTGTCCTTTCCTGTTTTGATACAATGCCCATAAACACAAAGCTATGTCCATAAAGAAATTGTTTTTCCAGTATGGTGTGGAAGAACTTGACTGGCCCGCACAAAGCTCTGATCTCGACCCCATCCAACACCTCTGGGATGAACTGGAACGGCAGCTGTGAGCCAGGCTTTAGTGCCCGACCTCATCAGTGCTCTTGTTGCTGAATGGGACCAAATCCCTGCAGCTAGATTCCAAAATTTTGTATAGCAAGAAATAACAAGTTTTTTTGTCCGTGAGATATTGAAAAATGACATTGTGTATTTGTCCTTCCTGGAAAAATTAGATATATAAAATGTCTAATAATGTCTTTTTGAAAATATAATGAAAGGACATAAAAACTCCCAGAAATACATCGCAAGAATGGGTAGGAAATACTTTATATATAATTAGAATTACATAGTATGCAAAAATATTTTAATTTTTCACAAGGTAATATAACGGATTGTAAGTTTATGTATTGAGTAAATGTACTCTCTCACCTTGGACATGCACACTGACAATAGTAACACTACTGTCAAACAGGTTCTGATGTTAAATGAACTGTGGAGGACTCACAGCACAATACATGTGTTGGAAAATATGCATCTTAATCTAGAATATCAGATATCAAATTCTGAAACAGAAAATTGACAACAATCAATCAAATTAGTTTTAATTAGATTAATTAGTTTTATCCACTGTTTGGTGAGATTATATATTTAGTTCCTGCTTGTTCCAACACTTAATTTAATATAATGCTTGCACAGTAAAATATTCAAACCCTGATTTATGACTGTATCATTCCATTAAATATAAATATCCTGATTGTCATATTGTTTGCACAGATTTAGTCTGAAATACAGTGTGTGGTATCTTTGGAAACTGGCATTAAATGCGTAGAATTTAACATTAAATATTCTCAGATGGTGCATTGGGAGGATCCAAGGAAGGTGCAATTTACTGATTTGTACACAAGATGGCGTAAGTACTTCACTTGCTTCACCATTACACCTGTTTTCACTGTTCCCCCCGAGGGCCAACCGGACTGAAGCATCACATCTGCGTTTCTAATCTGTCGAGCTATTAAACCCTGCTTCTATTTTTTTCTTTTAGCTCACAAACAGATCTGCTACACGACCAACACGAAGTATAACCAAATGAATCTTTAAAAGATCAAAAGAGGGGAAACAGAATTTACCTAAGGTGAAATAACCGAGCACAAAGCAGAGGTTAAGCACTTGTGGTATGGCCCTCATGCATCATTATCCAGATGAACAGGTTTGACTCACAGCTCAGAGTTGGGGAACCAAAACTGGAAAATTTGCACTGCAGCCGTTTGAAATGCAGATAACTGAGATACTGAAATCTGAGGTACTTACCTTTCCTGCAGAAAGACTGATGAATGTCTTTGAGCCGCCGACGCACGTCCTCTGTCATGTGATGGAGCTCGTTTTTCTCCCCATGACAAGAGCTCCTTTCAGAGAATCCATTGTCACCTGAAGAAATAATGTAGGCCTGCCTATTATTCAGAAATTCAAATAAAAGTTTTGGGCAAAGGCTACATCGGTTAGAAATCATGACGTGAAGTCCTTCATGGCTAAGAGGAGAAACGATGAACGCGTAATGATCTTTTTTTGGTGAGGGAGGATCCGCTTGCGCGCTCACAGGGCGCGTCGTGTGCGCACAAATGAGGGGGAAGTAAGGTTTAATTTAATCATCATAGAGTCTTCTGACTGATAAAAAAAAATTACGGTGTTTATTTCGATTTTTCAATGGATGTTTTCACCCCTTTTGTTTATATTTGTGACAAATCTGACTGGAGAGAGGTGACGCTGAGCTGTGCAGGAGTTATAAATAGCCTGTGCTTGACAAATTCGCTCCCTGCACATTAAAATCTAATTTAATGTGATCTAACCTATTCAAAATCTTATGACAAATACCAACGTTTCTGGCCTAAGATTTTTAATACTGCAGCTGCACAACATGAAGCGGTTGTGGTAAAAATGAAAATGATGATGTTCACATCAGGTTACCATAGTTAAACACCAAAAAGTCAATGAATAATAGTTTTTTCAATCATCTTACCTTAAATTTGGATCCTTTAACAGCTGAAGATCACGATGATAATGGTGAAACATTTGCGCCAAGTGCGCAAGAGACTTCTCTCAGAGGAATAAACCGTGTGGAAAACAATTTACAGAAAAACTATAGTTTATTTGACTGCGTTTCGATGAAAAGAGACCGAATCCTCCCTTCATGGTGACAAAAGCACTGAAAGGAAAATGGAGACCAGATATTTAACCTCTTGTGTGCGCTCTCTCCCTCTCTCACTGTCTCTCTCTCCCTCTGTCTCTGTCTCTGTCTCTCTCTCTCTCTCTTTCTCTCTCTCTCTCTCTCTCTCTCCCTCTCTCTCTCCTTTGCAGATACTGTGTGCGCATCTCCTCTCCCTCTGTGGATCCTGTTTTTGGACAACTCCTCAGCTCCACAGTGGACAAGAGAACCGTGGGAATTTCCTCAAACTTGAAGGAAAAAAAAAACTTGTTTGCAGCTGCTGAGGCTCATCAGGCGTGAAGGACCAGCAAATCCTTTTCATTGAGGTACAGAAAAAACCCTGTTATTATAAGAATGTGATGAATGTCCTTATCTCCAATCAGAAAGGGTAAATATGCTGTAAGGTGTGTCCGATGCTCTCAGGGGATTTATGCGTAAAAAAGATCCTCCAATGCGCATTTCTTTTGGGTGCGCATGACAGTTTGGACACATGACAAACCTTTTCCTCATTTATTTACCAATAAAATCTTAATTTCTTTAAACTATCCGCTCAAATTATTCTTTTTTTTACCGTTTTGTCCAGTTCATCATGTTTTCATCTTTGCCTCTCGTTATAATAAACACAGACAATCGCAGCGCATTTTCAGACACGAATAAACTAAACAAATGGAAAATGTTAATTTGTCGAAGAGATGGGTGACGCAGCATCTGGGGTCCATCCTCAGACAAACGTCTGAACGGAGAGGACACAATAATATATGTATGTCAGGTTGCAAGCAAGGATGAAAGGGGATTTTTAAACATGCTTGGCCTTGGTCTGCTCTGCTCTGAAATGAGTCATACAGACCCAAGGGCATTTCTGTCATTTATTTATCTGTCAAGTATCTCAGGCCCCCATTTTGTTTATATGACATCATTATCTGCATCTTTCAAGGTGGGTGTTTTTTTTTCTGCAGCCCAAAAGATTGAAAGTAATTACTATATAGCTTACATGGTCAAGATAAAGATTTGAACAAAAATCACATTTTTAAAATGTTGCATTTGAGTCTGACATCATATCAATCTCCCTTTTCTTAAAATAACAAAATAGGAGCTTTTGACATGATTTAAACTTAGTGTCATATCTTTTTTAGGTAGCAAACATCCAGATAACTATTCTACAATGTGTTTTATAACCTGCTAGGAGTCTGAAATCTTCTTCTCGGGTTAATTAATAGTGGCGTAGTTTTCTTCTTGAGGAAAAATAACCAACGTTCTTTGAAAAGCTTTTAAAAGCATCATTTATGTTTTGTGTAACTTGCAAAGTAGATTTTAAGGAAAAGGAGAAGACAAAAGAAAACACTGCTCTGCTGCACAAATTTGTATCTTTTTTTTTTGGCCTTTTATCTAATGTTTGCCTTTCTATTGTGAAATACTAGATAGATGAACCTCTTCTTCTTCAAATTAAACAGAAATTTCAATGATTGAACTGCAACTCACAACTCATAGACCTACACAACCTGTGAGAAGGGGTCGCATGTACAGCTTCATTTTAAGTGTTCACTAACCACAAAAACATTTGAGCACCACTGTTGTAGATGGGAATGGCCACTTTTCCCTCAACCTAGTGAAGGCCATGATTCAAAACTACATTTTAACAAACATTTTCAAAAACAACAGAATAAAGACTGTAGCTAGCCCATTCTCCCTGAAGCTAATTTCTATTTAACACCAGATTTTGTTCCTTATCTCTTAGAAAATGACCAGTTCACTGGAGAGGGTTGTGGCCCAGAAGAAGGAGGCCATTGAGGCAGTGATGGATATGTTTGAGAGGGGGGCCGAGGTGTTGGCCAGCGCTGTTGGGGAGCTCTTCCCCCTCTGTGAGGCTGCCGCTCCGGTTCTACGACTGGCCTTAGACAATGTCCAGAGCAAAGAGGTCTTCTATGTCAAAGAGCAGTTTTTGACAGTAAGGAACAAGCTCGATGTGCTCTCGACCCAACTGGAAGACATCGACTGTGAGATCAAGAAGGCGAAACTGGATTCCCATTACTTTTCCGTAGAGGAGAACATAAGGAACCAGTTTCGTAAATATGTGGACATCATAGAGGCAAAACAGCAGTTCCGGGAGGTGAAGACTCGCCTTTTTTTGGAGCATTTCACTAAAACTGGAGGAGACAAGAACCTGTTTGTGCTAT
Organism: Thunnus maccoyii; assembly: GCF_910596095.1. Classification (NCBI taxonomy): domain Eukaryota; kingdom Metazoa; phylum Chordata; class Actinopteri; order Scombriformes; family Scombridae; genus Thunnus; species Thunnus maccoyii. The sequence continues at coordinate 8,436,349 of NC_056542.1, forward strand.
ATGATGCTATGATGGGGAATAACAGCTTTGGAGAGTCAGTTTTAGAGTTGGTAGAAAGGTAAATTGTTATAGTTTGTCGTGTATATGTTTTTTATTACAGTTCTCATGTTCTACTCATGTTTTTGACACCAGGTATCTCTGGATAGGAGCACCAGATAAATACCTTAAATGTAGATGTAAATGGTTCCTCTGTTTTGCAGGTATGTGGCAAGGAACCGCCGTCTTCTGGAAGATTTCTGTGTCCGAATGAAGGAGCTCTTCTGCTTGGGCCTGATTGCTCTGCTGGGGCACTGTGCCTTAACCCAGGGCCAAGAGGAAGAACAGGACAAAATCCAAGAGTGGAGCAGCAAAATTGAAGAGGTAGAGTCTAAGATGAAGACAACCATTGAGTCCTGTATCGCTGCCTTACCAGAGCAAGCAAAACTAGACGCCCAGCGGCTCCTGCAAGAAAAGGAAGAAGGGAGCCTGCAAGATACAAGTCAGCAGCTTCTAGAGTTCTTGGTGAAAAAGTATGATTGGGTCAGCTGGTCAGTGCGGATGATCAACCACTCAGGGAGCACCTACCGGAACTGGCGAGCAGGAGAGCACTTTCATCATGTGGCTGGACAGAACTGGTTCGAGGTGCTCCAGGTGAACAACATCAACCTGGTGGTGTCGTACAGTGCCAAACCCCAGCCAGTGCCGCGCGACTGCATTCGCCAGGTGATGGAGGGCCAGGGAAAGAAGGGCAATGCCCCAGCTGTGGTGGAGTTGCTGGAGAGGCAGCTGTGCGGGTTTGTTGTTCATGCCGTCAGTCGCCACAAGGAGTCTGCAGCTGCATGGAGCTTTCCATCAGACTGTCATTACTGGGAGAGACACAAGAATGTGGCAGTGTGTGTGCATTCGGAGTAAAGTTCACACATATTTAAGATTTTAGGATTATTTGGGAACAAGTATAACTGTAGAATGCATTTCTTGTTAATCTGCAAGACAAAGTTGAGAGTATCATACTTTATCATAACATTTTGAAGATACTGAATCTCACAAACTATTTCAGATCTTTTGTTGATAGAATTTAAAGGATAAAGCTCACAATTTTGTATATTTTTCTTACTGTCAACAAATCTCATGTGCAGAGCCAAACCAACTATGAATTGATAGCCTGATATATCTTATGTTCCTCTATGCCATAGACCTCTGTTGTTGTCCAAAAGCTATTAAAGACACATCAACGAGCCACACCGCTGCACTGGGTGACATGTTCCTTGGCCCTGAAGAATTTGAGCATGTTAGTTTGTTTAGAAATGGCTCCAAAGAGTAATAACAGTGATCATGTTTTCAGTCTCTGAAGAGTAGTTCTGTGTAAGGCAGATGCAACTCCGCATACGTGAGAACATGGTTCAAATACAGAGATTCACTAGCTTGTTGTGCTACATATCACTCCCTCTTGACTTTGCACTACATTGTACATTGTTAATAACTTTAGCATAAAATAAAATGTATTGACAATAAGAAAAATATAGAAAATCGCCAGCCAAATCCTTTAATCACAAATGCACTTTTATATGATTTCAGGGATGTGTCAACTCTTTATACAGTAAATATTTTATGTTGCAGCTGTTTGAATATTAACTGCTTGCATATTATGAACTGTGTCACCGTGTATCTATTTGTGATGTATGAGTTACTAACCAGTTTGTTTATAACCATAAGGCATTTCATACTAACATTGTATGAAAAGAGTCTATGCTTTTACCTCAGCTGCATACAGTAATAATCCAGTCTCCCATGAGAAATGGCTTCTGCTACCTACAGCTCTAAAGAGATGGTTTTGCTGAGGCGGCATCTCCTGAGCTGTGCTCCCATTTTGTCTCTGCATGGCAGGCTGGCCTACATAACTCTGACAGGGAGCGCAGAGGTTAGGTTTTCAGGCGTGAAAAACAAGAGGCTCAGAGTTTGGCACTGGAGACACTGCAATGTGCCTTGTGTACTAAACACATTCAAACCCCTCGATGCTGAACCAAAACTACTGAACCCCACTGCTTACCAGTGCTGTGCCTATAATTATGTCATGGTTTGTGTCAGGTGGTTCGACTTGGATGAGAAGAGATTTCATCTGCAATTTTCTTAATGTATTTATTTTATTTTAGCAACATCCGGTGATAAACAGTAATTGCTGTGTTGTTCTAAATGATCTACCCCAGCTAGCACTGCAGATAGTGTCTCCAGTGATGTGTTGTTTTTTTATCTATGTATGCTTTTCAGATTTTTTATACAGCATCATGATACCCTGACTCTTACTAAACACTCCTCTCTCGAACAAACCACTGTTATGTCTGCCACAAATTTAAAATCACATCCTTCCCTGTTCATCATCAGTTTTTTTTCCAGGAAAGAACCATCTATCACAACCATCACTTTTATGAATGTTTAAATCCATTATGTCATACCAATTGCTGATATAAAGTAGTAAAATGGGCATTTATATTTATGAAATATCATGCGTTATTACTTAAACCACATCAGCTTCTATATTTATACCAAACAATCTCAATAAAATCAGTGCATGATCAATATTCTGCATCATTTTTATGTTTTATGACAATTAATGACCAAATACAAATTGTTAATGGATGTGTAAACAAGTATAATCTAATATGCCTCTCTTTTCATGTATAAATGTGATTTACGCAGCACTGTTAGTGTCTGTGTCCATTAAAACAAGGCAGTGCACCCTCAGCAACAGGGACTCCAACTAATTTAATTGATATTTACACATAAGTCAGCATTTCCTGACCGCAGCTCTAGTTTGATGGTCTATGAATAACCTTTGGCTGAGCTAATATCCTGCAGACGAGTAGCAAAGTGCTTGCCTTAGCAGGATAGTATCAGTCATTATGCCTGGTGTAGGTGCAGGGCATTTTATATCTCAGTGGATCTGGAGGGTCTTTAGCTGTTCTCCGTCGTAAATCAAGCCTGTCAGAATCCATCAAGTGCTATCTGTAACATACAGTGCAGTGCAGGAAGACGGCTGTGTTGTTTCATCCTGAGGTTTCTCTGTGTGCAGTGGAAGATAGTGTCCTGAAGTTCTGTGGTCTCCTAGATAAAAATTTGTGTTTACAACCAACCTCAGTATTAATTATAAGAGTTTTGGCTCACAAAAAAAGAACACTACATGTAATTTCTTTGATATCCAATAAATTACTCTCTATAGGCTAAGTGATTTTTATTTGTTATCATTGTGATCATATTTGAGTGATTATACAGTCATTTTAGTGATGATGAGTGACAAGTGAAATATATGCACATGTAGAGGATAGTTGCTTCCCTCTGTTTCCAGCCTTCATGCTAAGCTAAGCTAATCATCTCAGATAAGAAAGTGTTATCAATCTATTTCAAGCTCTCTGAACAAAAACGAACAAGCCTATTCAACAAAATGTTAAGTTATTCCTTTAATTTAACAACATCCAGTCAAGTATGTAGAAATGATAACCCTGTCATTGCCCTCTTGCACTGTCAAAAACATTGGGAACTCCCTTAAACCTAAAACTCAGCTCTTTAAAGTCATCATCATTGTTTCATTTCAAGTCAAACATGCTGGAGTACAGAACCAAAACAATGGAAAACATGCTACTGTCCAAATACTTATCGACTGCACTGTAACACAAAACACTGCACCTGCTAACTTGGCACAAAGCCTTTTTATAATTAGAAATCCCAGACAGGTGACTAACATGCTTTACCACCTTTGATGTATATACAACGACTTAAATCCTACAGAAAATGCGGAGCAGACAGACAGCTGGGTGTGCCTGACAACAGCTCAGTCTTCAAACGAACCACAGAACCAGTCGTAGAAAACAGACCACTGAAATGTCGCAACACAATGCGACAACAAAACCAGAAAGTCACTGATGTGACACCTGCACCTGCTGTTCACCTATTATGATACTTTTCTATGATACTTTTCTATTTAAGGTTAATTTAAATATTTTATTTTTTAATTGAATGTGGTGGATGCATTTGAATATTACATTTTTTTACATCATTACCAAGTATTTCCAAGGTTCTTCTCCTGTGTAGACATGGAGAGCAGAGGCAGCTTGTACTATGAGCCAGTGGATTCATTAGTGGTTGTGTGGGCTTTGCCTAAGGTAACAACTATTGATCCAAGACGCTCTTCCCCTGCATAAAAGGCTCAGGCTGTGGTAGCCCGTCAATCCTGACTGTCATTATGGGAAGACTAAAGCATCTGTTTACTGACAAGATCTACTGCTTCCATCTCATGTCGCAGCAGCCAGAGTTACCTCGTTCTGCGGTTGTGGGAAGGTTAAATTAAGATTTTCTGAGTGAAAGATTGAAATCTGAGGATGAAATGGCACCAGAGTGAGTTTACAGACAGAGGGCGCTGTCAACATACAGATCTGCATGCAACACAGGAAATCTGTCTGTTGCTGTGGGTCATCTTAATTGACATTTACAGCGTAATATTGTAAACCCCCTTTGCCAAGAGTAAACATTTTGAAATGTGAAAGTCTGTAGATTTTTCAGCTGATCCATGTTTTCCTTATCCGTTTTAGGGTGAACAGACTGACTCATTTTGGAGTTTTAAGTGCAAAAGGGAGTTTTATGTGAATATCACATGAGACAGTTGGGCCCTGGTTCTGATTTTTATCACTACACATAGATAAAAAAAAAAGATAGAAAGCAGATGCAGATGTTGCCTTTTTTCACTGCTGGATGTGTAGGATGTGGCCCAATACAAACTAATTTCAAATATGCAAAAGCTGCCATGATGGTTGTTTTGAAAATAATAAACTGATTACACATCAATTAGAAAAAATCTATCAGTACACAAAAACCCCAACAAAACCTTTTTCCAGCATCTCCACACTTCTCCTTTCCATCAAGCTGAATCTCCTCATCTCTAAGAGAAGATAGCAGCCAATATCAATATTTCATAAACAAATGAAAGACTGGATGGAGGCTAGCATCAGAGTGGCCCTGGAGGGGAGAGTCGATCAATGGTAGGATAGCTCTGCCCGCTAGTGTCTGCCAATCCCAGCTCAGAATAATGCTATTACCCATCAGTCCGAGTGGACCATCGACCAGCCTGCTGCTCTTTGAGTGGACTAATCCAATAAAAAGCATTAAAACATTTGTTCACTGACACACTGGCTGCAGGTCCGAGCCCAGAGACTTTTTATTCAAGGTGCTGCCTGGTTAGAAATTCTGATGTTAAAGTATTAGTTATACGAGATCAAAAATTCTGTAGGCCTTTATAGCTGTTTTCTATTAAAAATGTTCTGGCAACCACATGTAGCACCATCAGGAGGTCCGATGAAGGGAGAGTTGTCTCAACATAATCATGTACTGTACTTCATAAAGGCTGATTTGGTGTGGGTGTAGGTCAATTAAATAATACTCAAAGGTTGATTGGCTTGGCAGATAAAACAAGCTTTATACACGTTCGGTACTTGCAGCTTGCCCCAGTATTAGCTTCTTTCGGGAAAGAGGGATGAACTAGTGTTTTAGAATAAGATAATATTTATATATAAGAGCCTTGCAGTTTTTGGGCTTTACTAGCAGCTTTTAATATTGTATGTCATATTTATTCAGGTCATAAATCATATTCTTATTTGATTGTATTTTGTCACTATTTGTGTGTTAGTTTTTACTGCAGTGTACCTTTAGTTTTCTGTGTTGGAGGGTGCAGTATTGTTTAAAGGCAGGCTTTTTATGAGTCAGATTCTCATTGGAAAGTAGACAGTGATTCAGCCGTCTTGCAGTGTACTGTTTTTGTAACAATACTTGTCCACTAAGGCAGTGATTTATCATGTGGTTATACATCATCTGAGAGGGAAAAAGTACAATATTGCATATGTAAAGTATATGTCATCCTACTTTTATTCTATTACCATGAGAGGATACAGTTTTTATGTCGCCCCATGTAGGGAGAATAAAATTCCTCATCATGACAGAAATCTGTAAATTTCAAACTACAACAAACATGATGGAGCATCTAATAATAATAATACCTTTAATATTTACCCCACATGAAACTCAAAGTGCTACAGTATTAATAACATAGAACACACAACATAAAGAAAATAGTTATAAGAATTAAGATGAAAAAGCCTTCCTGAATAGAAAGGTTTTCAGGTTCTTTTTTTTAAAAGAGACTAAGGTCTGTGCAGCCCTCAGAACCAGGAACCAGGAAGGCTGTACCACAAGTGGTCTGAGGGTGTGAGTGGAGGTTTGTGGTATGATCAGTTCCTGTAGTTAGGGAGGTGCATGCCTAGTGTTGTGTTTCTGAAGTTGTTGCAGTTAAAATGTCATCAATCAACCAGGTAACATGAAGCAAAAATATATTACTTGCAATAATGATATGATATATATTTGCAGCTTTGAAAAGAATTGTAAATAATAGATGTGGATGGATGGATATATAAATTAAAGATTTCAGCTTAATGGCAGCTATAGAGTTTGTGTAACTGAATGCAACTGGAATGTCTGGGGAATCCATCTGTCAATAAAGCTTTTAAGTGGAAATCCACTGGGTGGTAAACGTGTGTCTCAGCCATCTGCAGTGCCTTAAAATTACCTTCATGTTTTCCAACACTTTCTTTTTTTCCCTCTGATGCCATCACAGTCTGCCTGCTCCCCTTCAAGGCCCCATGTTACTCCACTCATCTGGTGCAGGAATGCTTTTATATTTTGAAATAAACCTTGCCGATCATGTCTGTACCTTCTTGTTTAGTGAGATGAATAAGTGTTAGTTGAAAACCTAATCCGCTTTCTTTTTGCTTCATCAGTAACAGTCACTTAGTGAGTTAGGTGAGTCTGATTGTGCAACACTCATGGAGGAGGTGTAAGCTGAGTATTATGACCCCAAGGGAGTGGGTGCGGTATGTGAGTAAAAGCGTGAGAAAAAGGAAGTGAGAGAGAGGAAAACCAGGAAACACCACATCACAGAGTCATTGCCTTCAGTGGGTTAATCCCTCAAAATCTACATCAGATCCTCATGAGAACATCAACAAATACAGAAGATCAGATGCAGGAGCAGACTTAATGAATTGAGGGCCTGAGGCAAATATGGGCATGGACCACCCCCCTCCCCCCGGAGTCTCAACTCTCAGCCGATTTTGACAAAGTATTTTTTAAAAATCTTTTCAAGTGGAGGCCAAACAAAGTGTTCCAGGACAAAAAGGTGACACTGCGGACGATCTGTCCAGACTGAGAAAAGTATCATTCACCCAACAAGTCATTCAAGTTAAATGCCAGAATACGTAGTTTATAACTGACCTATAAAATGACACATATAAGCGTTTTCTAAAGTTAAGATTTGTTTTGGTTTAGGCATAAAATGATTTGGTAAGGGTTATCGAAAGATTGAGGTTTGGGGAATGATATTAGTCATGGTTTCAACAAACCAACGCTGACTGTTGGTAGGAAACGGAAAGTGAACAGTGGTGTCTTGTGTCAAAGTCTGACGTTTTGTTGACCCATCCAACCACTCCTCCGCCTCCTCCCTCTGTGGACTCGGTGGTTCTATAAAGTCACACTATTTCCGCCTTTGCTCCTGATGCACGAGAGTCATAATTCATATAGCCACTAGACGGCTTTGTCCCTTGAAAAAAACATGTTTTGAGGCATTTTCTGCCATTTTTCTTGGGAAAACAGTCTCCATTCACTATGCCTTGATATTGATCATCACTCCTCACATTCAATGTTTCTTATCAGAATTTCTTGAATTATTTGCCTTTGGCTTGCAGCAATAGTTCAAACACAGCCAATATTTGCATAATAGAATTTGATTTTATGCTGCTATGGTTATAGTAATAGCAACAGATGTGCACCAGTGGATTCCTTGTTGAAAACATATTGAATATGAAGTGATCTTCGTGTCAAATTGTGATATCATGTCTGGGTAGCTTATCTACGGACTGAATGATGGAGGAAATTGACTTAAGATGAAAACACATTTTTGCAACAAAAAGATATGAAGTAAATGGCTTTAAGATGGCTGAAAGAAATTATTTAATCTTGTTTCCTATGTCGTTGTGCCATCTGGCTGCCATTACCAAGTATAGATGCCTTTGCCTAATGGCAAAACTGCCCATAATTAAATGTAACAAGTGTTTATTCATCTTACATCTTAGATTCAGGATTAAAATCTGAATTGAATGTCAGAGGAAAGTGAGGTGAGTTAGAGCAGGTATTTAGTTTTGAAGTAGTAATTCGTTTCTGATTTTTAATTAGACTTTTTGTGTAGGAGTCCACTCTGTAACTAACACATTGTGGTTTCTGAAAGCAACGGTATAATTTTAGCAGGAGGCCGTGCGATGACGATGTGTAACCTCAACATTCAGGGAGTTTCTGGGAGTTTCCCCCCTTGCAAGTGTATAAATAGCCCCTAAGGCTTATTTGTCTGTCCACAAAACCATTAGTGAATTAAATTTGTGATTGCAATATCGATCTGCTCTGTAAAACATGTTCTATCCCTGCCATTAGTTTCTCTTTTCGTTCAAGCAGTCTTTACATGACATGTAACCCATTTTTCAAAAAAAATGTTTTCGTGTGACTATTATCACTGCATACATTTCTGCAGTCAGTGCTGTGATATGACTTAAAATTATAAATCTAAGTATAAACTGTGAACCAATCCACTGGATTTTAAGAATAATATATCATGAAGTTTATTAATATAATTTGAGTATCTTAATTTAATTGAACTGCTGTAATATCAGTTTTTGAAGGCTATTGATAAATCAGGAGGACAACAATATGATTAAACAAAATGTCTGCCAGAAAGAATAATTTGATTTCCAATTTACATGGAGCTTGAAGGTGATTTGACTCGGTTGTGTAAGGGCAAAGCTGGACTTGAGTGAATTTGCCTGAAATCAATGAGCTGCCCTCTCCCAGCCTCTAAACCTTTATCTGTTTCCTCAAATCCAACCTGAGTTTGTATTGATCTTCATGAGTGACAGATGGGCTTGCATCAAGGCGGTCTGTCGGCCTTTCGCTGCTGGAGTCACTGTTGTGCATACAGATTGTTGGAGCGTGACTCAGACTGGTCAAAGTTCAGTTGTGTTGTGCATCACGAGCTAACGGTAAACAGCAACTCAATAAAAAAAGGGTTGGGAAGAGATAAGAGACACTGTTATTCCATTGTACTGTAAATTTAATAATGCCAATGATAGGGGTAATTATTAATGAAGCCCAGTTATGCCAATAAAAAGTAAAAAAAATGACTTACTAAATCAAAATTATAAGTCATAATTATTACTTTTATACTTTTTCATACTTTTATCTTATAATTTTAACTTTTTTTCTCAGAATGTTGACTTTTCCTCTCATAAATGTGGCTTTCTATCTCATTTGACTTTTTATCCCATAATTTTGACTTTTATTTCAAAATTTTGACTTACCTCCTGTCAAGCAATAATAGTAACCATCTACAGGCTCCCAAAATATAATGCACACTTTTTTAAATGATTTTGCTGAACTGCTGTCTATTCATACTAGCTTGTCATAGAGGGTGATTTTAACAATCATATTGATAATCCCAAAGGCGAATACTAAAGAACTTATGTACATCCTGGACAACTTTGGACTTTTCCCAGTTGAATTTTCCATCTTTAGGGGTTACAAGTTGGAGTAACTTTGGGTCAAGATGATGCCTTGAGGTCATGCTGTAATTCTTAATCTCTCCTCGAGACATCAGTTGTCTGTGATGTTTTGGTGAAAGCAGAAACCTCTCTGATAAAGAGTATATCAGCATTTCCATGGTTACCAAGGTCAGAGGAGGCTTCCCTAAACAACACAGATAGGTGGATGACACAGTCAGACGCTCATACCAAAACTGCTGAAATTACATGCAACGTGACTTAAACTGTCACGGGTAAAGTGCAGTCCCTTGTTTAGAAACTAGTGAACCAATCAGACTAATTTTTCATATTGTAGGCTGATAAAGACTAGGACTCGGACCTTCAGAGGGCAGAACAGAAAGAGACAGCATCAGAGCAGAAAAGTCTGGTGTTTGCTGTTTTGGTTCTCCACTTGGCCAAGTGCTTTCAATAAACAATTTAAGCTTTAACACATCAAAGTCTCGTGTGCGCCTTTCTCCACTGCTGACCATCGCTCAAAATATCCACAACACCAGCATGTAATGAACTGAACATATAACAAGGGACATATTCTGGATCTAGTTACAGTATTTCCAAGGGTCTACACATTTCTGAGGTTGTTGTGACTAATGTTGCCCTTTCTGAACATTACTGTGTTTTCTTTATAATTACCATCTGTGCTGACACCAGTAGTATTAAAACAGAGTTAATCAGAAAATGCTATCAACGAAAACACCTGTAAATTATTCACCCAGGCTTTTATACCCACAGCAGGTCTGTCTTCAGTTTCTGTCAATGATCTTGTGGACAGCTTTAGCTCTAAAGTTATAAATGTTATTGATACCATTGCCCCTATGAAAATCAAGGTTGTCTGCAGTAAGAAAAAAGCATCATGGAGGAATACCACACTGGTAAAAGCTCAAAAGAAGAGACTATAGACAGCCAGAACGCAGGTGGCAAAAAACCAAACTCCACATGCATTATAACATTATAACATCTATAAAGAAAGACTTCACACCTATAACTTGGAACTGAAAAGGGTACGACAGTCCTTTCTCTCTGAGATTATTAATAAAAATAACAATAATGCATGTACCTTATTTACTGTCATTGACAAACTGACAAACCCCTCAGCATCAGTCCCTTCTGAACTGCTATCCACCAAGTCAAACAATGACTTGGTGGTGCATCTATTATACAGATACAATTCCGAGGATAAGGCAAACAGTCTGTAACTCCACCTTGGGCAAAATGGCTATGTTGCCCGTGCCTAGCGTAAAACCACTTTAGGTAATTTGGCACATTTTCATCCCCTAGATTATGCAACAATGACAGAAATTGTCAGTGAGACATCTTAGGCCTACTACCTGCTGCACTGACACTCTGTCTACAAGTTTTTTTAAAAATGTTTTAACTGCATAGCATAAGATGTACTACAAATAGTCAATAGTTCCCTTCAGTTAGGCCTTTTTTCAAGGGTCTCATTAATAAACAACGACAAGCCCATATCTCAAACTTACCTTTTTTTTTAGGAAAAATCATTGAGAAGGTTGTTTTTCAGCAACTCAGTGCGTTTTTGATGCAAAACATGTTTTTGGTATTACTGGATCTCAGAACGGCATTTGACATGGTTGACAATAAGACACTGGTTGACAGACTGGAAAAGTGGGTAAGACTCTCTGGCGCTGTGCTAAATTGATTCAAATCTTATTTACAAGATAGGGACTACTTTGTATCCTTTGTATCAATTGGCAATTTTGAATCTGATCAAGCAAAAATCACATGTGGAGTTCCTCAAAGGTCTATTCTCGGGCCTCATATATTCAATATCTACATGCCCCCCCTCACTCAGATTATGGAACATTATAACATCTCCTTCTACACTTACGCAGATGACACACAACTCTGCATAACAGTGTCACCACATGATTACAGTCCCCTACTTTTACTGAATAAGTACATTGAACAAATCTATGAGAGGATGTGCCAGAATTTTCTACAACTAAACTCAGAAAATCTGAAATAATTGTTTTTGAAAGATTAAAAGAAGAAAGATTAAAAGCCAGTGCTCACCTTGACTCCATGACACTAAAACCTACAAATCAAGCCAGAAATCCTGTTGTAGTTATGGACTTGGACCTACATTTCAACAGCCATGTAAAGACAATTACAAAATCTGCCTACTACCACCTTAAAAACATAACAAGAATTAAAGGATTTTTATCTAAACAAGATACAGAAAAAAATAGTTCATGTGTTTATTTTCAGCAGGCTAGACTATTGTAATGGTGTCTTTACAGGTCTTAGCAAAAAAATCAATCAGACCGCTGCAGCTTATTCAGAATGATGCTACCAGAGTCCTCACTGACACCAAGAAAGTGGAGCACATTACAGCGGTCCTTAAATCACTGCACTGGCTAACTTGTCTTCTTTTTCTCTTTTACTAGCAGAGATGGGCTTCTATAAATTACTCGTGTAATACTGTATCTGTCTATAATTGTCAACTGTTTGAAAACAATGACTCTGGCAAGAAAATATACACTTCAGTTCACTTCACTTTTAAAAGAATAGTAATGTGAGTAAATTCATGGGGGAAATTGTGAGTTTTTGTGAGTTTTGTCTTTTTCTTTTCCCTCAGAAGTGCCCTCTTATTCATACCCAAGTCAGGTTGAGGTAAAAACAAAATGGTTTTTTTTCAGTTCACAGAGCTGAAATATGTTTCCGTTTACAATGAACAAAGACTTGTTCAATGTTGCACACGATAAGCAATGAATTATCAGCAAAAAGGAACTAATAGCGGTTCCTTCACTTTATTTTCCATGAGACCACCCGTGAAATGAACTAAGGAAGTACTTTCCCTCTGTCCCCGCTGTCCCTTGACTGCTACAAACCAAGTAATGCTTAAGTCTGTCACCGTGTACTTCCTGTTCTCTGTGACCTGGAAACATCTGGAGAGGGGTGGGGGAAAGCCAATGTTACTCAGAAAGAAAACACCACCTTCAAACCAAAACCAGAGAGCTTCCTGTTAAACCGTAACAGGAAATTGTTGGTGGCAATGGTAACTGCTGGTTGTAACATTACCACAATGTGAGCATTTGACATGGCTGATATGTTCATCTTCAAGAAGAGTAAGAGCAACAAGACCAAAAATAAAATCATAAAATATTCACAACTGCAGTCTTCTTCTTGCTGTAAAAACATTTTTATGTGGACATGTACATTTTGGAGTAACATTAATCTTGCCTATGAGATTACAAAAAATATACCTACACACAGCACTGATGTTATCTCAGTAGTTTACTAAACAATGTTTACACCTCAGCAGGTCTTCATATCTGTTTCAATTACATCAAACACTTGTGAACACATCCCTTCCTGCCATTCAAACCAATGCAGTTTTGAGAGAAATGTTAATGAGTGATAATCTGGGCACAAACCAACTTTCTGTTTGTTGTCTGGGGCCTCCGGCAATATCCAACAATCAATCATGCATTAAACCATGGAAACACATTCATTTTGACAGTTCAGCTGTATTCAAAGGACCTTTAAGTACTGCCCACATTTATTTTCCCATGGGAGTTGGCCAAATCCAGCATGACTGGTTATGAAATCCTACCTTTTCCACTTACAACTTTCTATTTATGAAGCAATCCTTGGATACACTGATGTAATTCTGAGGCGTGGATGAATAGAACATGAAAGCAAATGTCTGTTAGCAGCTCGTTATTGCCAAACATCTCATCTTTTTCTTTTTTGTGTGACTGCAGCATCTTGATCATTGACTACTTTGGATAGTGTGCTTACAATTGAGATGGTTTACAAAACTTATTACCGTATGTACAAAGCACAATAAATTGGCAGTGAATGTAACTTTCCTGGTCTCAGAAGGTCCTAAACATTTTCAACTCTTCAAAGCTTTGTCACAATTAAGTCTAGTGTGTCAGGCTTAGCATCTTTATCTTCTATTGTGTTGTTCTCTATCTGCATCTCTTTGCATATGTTCTCTCTTTTCTTAGTATATGATATACAATTTTACAAATCTCCTCTTATGTATAAGTGCATTCTCTTGTCTCACAGTTTCTGCAATTGACATTTTCAAACACCCACCCTTTCCAGAAAATGCTGCATACATTCAGCCATGAGATGAGCAACTGGGGTCTTTTCCTGTGAGCTGAAGAGACATCTTGTGGTGAGGAGGAAACACTAGCCACTAGCCAAGGTCAAAAAGATAAAAGGTGGTCAATAGCCTCCTTGGACAAGGAAGTAATTTATCATTTCAGCTTCCAGACACAAACAACAAAGACAGCACAACTCTGTGAGTGGATTACTTGATTAGTCTTACAACATCAATGAAAAAGTAATTAAACGCCTCTTTTCATCATTTGTAATAGAAGTAAGACTTGTGATGCAGCTACAACACTATCAATAACTTGATTGATCAGATAAATTACTTTTCTCCTTCCTGTTTTGTTCATTTAAATATAAATCAGCAGCAATATATAAAAGTCACACTTACTTTATATCCATCTTATCATTCAAAAATTGGCACAATTTTTCTATGAGGGCTCGAAATATTGGTAATGTTTGTGTAGTTCACTAATAGTGCATCAAAACATGGACATGAAAAAACAAAATCGTGCTGAGTAAAGACAGACAAAATAGCAGGTAGATGCACTCAAAGCTTTCTGCTCTTCTTTCCACAGCTGGCTATCATTACCTCACATATTTTACCTATGTTTCCACCTGGTGAGCCTGAAACCACAAAACAACAAAGGCATTGCTTTTCTACAGATTCAACACTTTCCACTGATATCAGAGCCAGAGCATTTTTTTAAGTAGGCTGTGTGCTGTTTGTTCACTTTCAAACTTCAAAGGTTGGTGCCCTATGTGTGTATGGGTTTTGCAGATAATTTTCTGCCAGTGTAAAAGAGCTTCAGTTCTATAGAAAGATCTGTTTGGAAAACAAACACACAGCTCAACAGCCATAGAAAGCAAGCAAGGTCTTCCAGCTGGGTGACATCATGCTCAGGCCTCGACAGTTTGTGTTTACCAGCATCATCTTGTACCACCCATCAGGCCACATACTGTTGAGTCCCTGCGAAAGCTAGTCTCCGCTTTCTGATGGTTGCAAGCAAGTAAAGTGTGAGATCTGACAGTGGGATGACACAGGAAAAAGGCGGTGGCGGACATGCTCTGCCCAGCTGACCAGCATCAATTTGCTGCGGACGTCCCTCCCTGCTCTTCCTGTTCCAGCCTCTTTATGATCCATAAACAGCATAGTCGACAGTGACATCGGTCTGTGTGTGTTACGCTCTGCTTTATAAAGCACAAAGGCCATGAGTGAGCTCTGACTTTCATGGTGTGCACTCAGAAACACAGACTGTCTTTCACTGGACGGCACTGTGACAGACTGATTCTGAAAGTGCTGCCCCTGCAGGGCAAATGTCATCTCACTTTGCAATGCTTGAATACAGTGACCAATAGCTTTCCATCACTAATTATCAGATTCAGAGTGAAGTAGGTCAGCATCTACCAAATCCTCTCAAAAGGCTTGTTCTCTTTGGAAAACTAACCTGTATGACTAACCAACAATTTGGAGACTAACTGTGCTGTGAATCTGAACTTGTTGCAAACAGAATGAGCTGAATTCGGCTTTCAAGTGTGCACAGTCTCACACAAGTTGGAGGAACCAGTGTAGTAGCCATGGCAACCTTGTTCGAGCCACAACAAGAAGGGTTTTGTCCTGATGGGCTGCTTTGCTGAACCCTACTGTGACTGGTCTCTTTTTTATTCTCTTTCTCACTGTTTATACTCTCTGTGTGCACTCCTCTTTCACTTTCTATTATCTGTCTCACACGTATAAACACATGCAAACATACACACACACACAAACAGGCACACACCAGTCCTCTTTTATTTAAATTTTTCCCAGGGTGCATGGTGTACAGGATGTTATCTATGTCAGTGCCGGCCCCTCATCCGTCTGAGTGGGTTTCTGAGGAATGCTGGAACGGGATGGAGGAGTTCCAAAGGGGGAGTGACGAGATAGAGAGAGAGAGAGAGAGAGAGAGAGACAGAAACTAGGAGAGAGAGAGAGAGAGAGAGAGAGAGAGAGACAGAGAGAGAGAGAGAGAGAGAGAGAGAGAGAGAGAGAGAGTATATATACATCCCAAGGAGCCTGGTGCTCACAGGCACAGCTGGACTACTGGATAACTGGACTGTAGCCCACTGGATATTTACCTAGAACGGTAAGTTCTTCTTATTTTCTGCTCTAATTCTTCTTTTCTGCATCTCCATCATTAACTTCACTACTTTACCATCATTTTTTAAGTTTTTTTTAAAAAAAATAAAATATAACAGAAGAAAGAAAGAAAGAAAGAAGGAAAGAAAGTAAGAAAGAAAGAAAGAAAGAAAGAAAAACACAATATTTCATTTTATTTGCTCAGTTTTTCTGACCATTATTGGAGCTGACCTGTATTAAGACCTTTGGGGAACTGTTTTTTTTTGAAGTCCTCGATCTTTTAGAGGTAAAATGTTTTTTTCAGCAGAAAAATGGCCTGCCAGAGGTAGAGATGAGTCGTTTGGCGGATGTGGTCTTGTTGAGGATTTGCGTATGTGGTCTCTATTAAAGCTCTTGAGCTCTGTAGCAAAGCATATCACATTGAAAGAGGAGAGCAGTGTTTGAGGTACTGTGTGGGACTCGCCTTTTTTCCCTTTCACAAAAATTTATTTCACCTTAAAAGAAGACCAACTTTTTTTAAATTGTTGTTTTACAAGGGAAGATATTTCCAAGCACAAAACCAACATAATAACCCAGTAAGTATTTTCCTTTCTTTTATTTTTTTTTCTACTGTAGATAAGAATGGAATTTAATTCTGTTATGTAATTACAAATTCAAATTTTGAATTGTGCACTTTTTTTGTTATTTTCATCACCTGGTTCACATAGAAATGTGGAAAAAATTGTAAAAGACACTGATGGCATGTGACTGAATAAAGTAAATCTAATTAGTGCAGTGATAGGAAAGGCTGTAAAATGACACCACTGATCTCATCACTGCAGCAATTATTGGTGAGCCCTTGTTCTGTACTTACATATAAACCCATATTTATCTCTTTTTCATGCCAAACCTTCAAAAAACATGATATTTGTGTGTGTTTGGTTTTAATTACATTATAGGCAGTAATGAGGAGGGAACTGTGATTGCATTATTAAACAAGTGGATTGGTGGGGATTTTTTTCTCTCAGACCTGGGTGTGCCTTTTTTTCTGAACTGGATATGGGCTCCAGGGGAGCTTGGTCATGTCTCTTGAGTATTTTACATAGAAAACTGTGCTGTCATTAGGAAAGTAAATCCCCCTTTTTTCACATATTGTGAACATCTGTGTTTGCTTTGGGTCTTGGCTATTGTTAGAGCGGTAAAAAACTAACATCCCAGTGGGCCAGTACTGCAATGTTGCACAATACGACATGTCATAATTCATGAGTACACATTCTATGTTTGATATTTATTCTGAATTGCCATCATGTGTGCGTCGTTTGTGTACTTTCTTGAGCTTTTTGGATATGTGTCAATGCCACCAAGGCTTAAAACAAGTCCCTGTCATTTACTGAGGCACTGAGGGTGTGGCATGAAACTGGATGCCTACATGTTCTGACATGACCTGCCATTTCCTTTATTGTAATAGGGTTTTGTTTGTCAGGGAAATTTCCTGTGAGAAAAAATGACTTTATGTCAGCTGATTCAAAATGTGACTGAAAAAAGAAATGAAATTTCTGAAATGTCATAAAATCACATGGTAATGAACTTTACAAGGGTTTCATTTTTCTTCTTCTTTCAGGTACCAGCAAAGTCTCTGACTGTGGAAAAAACACATTTGATTAGTTAGTGTGAATTAGATAAAATAAAGATGAACAAAGTGGCAGATTGGCTCGTGCAGAACAGGGACAAGATTGAGAAAGGTGTGGAGATCATGGGGCAAGCTTCTGAAGTGCTTGCCTCCACTGTGGGCCAACTTCACCCTGTCTTGGAGGCTGTGTTCGTGGCTTCAGCCGAGATACTCAGCAACCCAGAGAGCAAAGAGGCTCGCTACATGCAGCAGCAGTTTGAAATGGTCAACCAGAAACTTGAGGGGATCCAAGATGAGATTGATAAAATTGCTCTGGAGCTGCAGAGGACGACGATGAACAAGCAGAACTTTGATCGAGAGGCGCAGATGCTCAGCCAGTATGAAAAGTTTCAGGACTTTGTCAACGCCAAGCCAAAGTTCAAGGAGAAGAAGATGGAGAAGTTCCTCAGCCATTACGAGAACACTGATGGCGACTTGAACTTGGATGCCCTCTACAATGCTGTCACTGGGGAGAATACCTCAGGAGACCCAATGCTGGAAACAGTAGTCACCACAGAGGAGAGAAGCAGAAGGAAAGTTGAGGATTTCTGCGCCCGGCTGAAGAAGCTCTTTGTGGTGGGCATTATCGCTGTCATGGGCCATGCTGCCCTCAAGGAAGGAGTTGTCGGGGAGGAGATGGTCAAGAAGTGGCAAGACCGAATGGAGGATGTGGAGAAACGAATGAAAGCAGCTGTGGATGACTGTGCAGAGAATTTTGCAGATCAAGCCAAGCTGGACATGGAGCACCTGCTTCAGGAGAATCCCGGCACAGTCAGCACTGACTTCGCCAAATCCCTTCTGGATTCACTCGTTAAGAAATACGACTGGGTGAACTGGTCCGTAAGGGCTTTCAGCGAAAAGGAGCGCATTTTCTTTTTCAACTGGTTGGCAGGAAAGAAGTACCATGGAAGTGGTGGAGCCAACTGGTTTGACATTTTGACCAAGAACAAGATCAAAGTGGTGATCTCTTTCTGCATTGACCCCAAGCCCATTAACAAGAGTCAGATCCAGGAGCAGATTGAGCAGCAGAAGCTGAAGGGGGACATGATGGAAGTG
Source organism: Thunnus maccoyii (assembly GCF_910596095.1). Classification (NCBI taxonomy): domain Eukaryota; kingdom Metazoa; phylum Chordata; class Actinopteri; order Scombriformes; family Scombridae; genus Thunnus; species Thunnus maccoyii. The sequence continues at coordinate 8,454,905 of NC_056542.1, forward strand.
GCTCTGTCTTTGAACAAGAGCTTCCCCAACTGCCTGGTCCATGCTGTCAGCCATTACAAGGAGGTGGTGGAGACCAACAACTTTCACGCGGATTGTTATTACTATGGGAAACACAAAAGAGCCTACCTCTGTATTCACCCCGAGTAGGCTCAAAGAATAATACAAAGTGTAGCTGCATATGGGAAGATACGATCTTCAGATAAGTCAATGAATGTCTTCACCAAATCCTGGAAATGCTTTTATAGAAATATAGAAAATTATTCATAAATATTGTCTGTGTTGATGCATAATCTGCTCTGTCTGGGTTCTGATTTGTGAATTATTGTCTAACTTGTACTGATTTTTATTCTTTTATTGTATCTTTCCTCTGTTGATATCATGCAGCAGCTTGAGGATGAGCCATACATACATCTCTCCATGCCAGCTTCAACTTACTGTTATGAAACATATAATGATTTTGTCCCCAATTGGACATTACTAGAGTTGGGCGATATGACGATCAAGAGATGATATCAATGTGTCGGTCACCAGAGATTTTGCCCTGCAGAGGTACCCTTTCCCTATCTCTTAAATATCTCTGGGTGTATCGGACGAATGTATGCAATGTTGTTAATCTAAAAGCATGACTGATTTATCAAATTGATTTTAATGTGATCTTTGCATTAATGTGAGGATGTACCTTGATTTGTCCATTTGGACTGGAAACATTTTTTGGTTATTTTGAGTTTCACAGCTCATTGTGGACTATTGAAAGCTCTAGAACAAGCGAGTAAGTGGACCTTGAGTTGATGCTACGCATTTAAATGAATACTTTTTGGGACATACGCTTATTTGCTTTCTTGGCAAGATTGATACCACTCTCATGTCTTGTACGGTAAATATGAAGCTACAGCCTGGAGATGGTTAGCGTAGCTTAGTACAAAGACTGGAAACAGGGGGGAACAGCTAGCCTAGCTCTGTCTGTCTCATAGCACCCCCAAAACTCAGTGTAAAAGTGTAAAAACAACAATTTTACAGTATTTCACACTCTGGGTTTGAAGGGACTAAACAAACTAGATTTAAGGTGTTAATAAGTGAGTTTCAGAGGTGCTGGTTGACCAATTTTGTTTACCGTTGGACAGTACCAGGCTAGCTGTTTCTCCATTGCATTCAGTTTTTATGCTAAGCTAAGCTAACCATCTGCTGCCTCTAACTCCATATTTAAAGGAGATATGAGAGTGGTATCAATCGTCTCATCTAACTCTCTGCAAGAAAGTGAATAAGCTTAATTCCCAAAAGTTATTCCTTTAAGTCAACATGGATCAGAAGACCTGAGGTACTTAGAATAATGGAAAGCTGCTGATGAGGACTGTGTGATATGATCAAAAGCTCCAGAACAAGTGATTAATTGGACTTTGAGTTGAAATTGTTTTGTCACTTTGTTATTTTTTCCATTGATAGTTTCTAAATTGTTTTTCCAGCACATGTACTTTCTATATACAACATATTGTATATATATTAAAATAAATTACATACTATAGAAGATTTTTTTCTTATCTCTCCTTCATAAAAATGTGTATAAAAAAATCTTCACTCAGATACTTATGCATATTTTACTTTAATTTGTAATAAACAACAAAATATGAATGTTTTTGTCATCATTGGTCATCATTAGGCTTATTCAAAAGCATTTTTTGAGTCAAAAACTTTTACAGTCAATGAGAATTATGACTAAGCGAAGAGGCATAATCGTCTGCTGACTGTATTTTTACTCAGAACAAATTCAAATAATCCTCTGCAACAGGTATAATGCTTTAATAACATGGCATTGTTTATCAAATGGGTGGAGGTTGATCTGTAACAACCTATTATGTTCATAACTTTTCTTCCACCACCCAAGTTTTTTTTTTTTTCTTTCTGTCTGACTGGGTGTGCCCCTGATCTGTAACATGAGAGCCACAAGACCAATAGGAAGTCAAACAGTCTGCAAGTTAGTATATTTCTTCCGCAAACTCTTTAAGGTGAGTTCATTTCTGTTCAAATTATGTTTCATACAGGACAGGCACATTTAGATTAACTGCGTGGTAATGATAGCACACTGTAGAAGGAAATGATCGATTCAACCTCAACGACTTGACTCAAGTCTCTCGTTACATAATCGAGCATTTTTCCTCCTTGACGCAGCGTAATAGTGTTTAATATTAAGTGCGCTTTCATATTTTGTTAACGCAGCTTCATTTAATAAAGTGAAGTGGGCGATTAGACGAATCTGCACATTTTAATGCAGACAAAACAAAAACTCTACTTTTATGGGCGTTGGTTGCCAACTCTGGTGCCACCGCTTCACTTTTTCCAGGAAGTGTACAACTTTTTAAAGGCGCGTTACCCACTTGTTTTGCGTTGAAACAAAAACCTAATCTGTGGTGTTAACCTGCGATGTTTGTTTGGCTCTCTGTCCTTCGGCTGTAAAATGATACAATTAGAGCCCTTGTACACGGACTGATCAATACATTTTCCATTAAGAGGGCACATTAACAGATCGCTTGTTTTTCTCTCAGTGGCTAGACTGAGTGGTCAGCTGTGAGAGGGAGGGTTTTGGTTATCTCTCCAGTCAGAGGAAGCTCTGGCATTAACATAAATGAAACCAGCTTTTCAGAGCCATTCTCTCTTTTCGGTTTGAAAAGAGTGTGTTTTCAGTGTGTAGATGCTGTTTTGCAATCACTAGCCAACACTTCATGAAACTGTATATCAGCAGTGATGGAAGATGTATTCAGATCCTTTACTTAAGTAAAAATACCAATACCATAATGTCAAAATACTCCATTACTGTACAAGTAAAGGTCCTGCATTTAAAATGTTACATAACTAATATTACAAAAGTATTATCAACAAAATGCAAAAAGTGCACACTTTGACTGGCATAGTATTATTATATATTGCATTATTAGATTGTTACTGATGCATCTAAAGTATGCGTAAACAGCATTTTACTGTTGTAGCTGGTTGAGATGGACCAAGTTTTTAGGTGGTTTAGTCCAGTGGTTCCCAATTTAGGGGTAAGGCCCCCTCCAAAGGGTCACGACATATATCTGAGGGGCTGTGAGATGACTATAGGGGTAGGAAAGAAGACAAATCAAAGTTGATCTACTTAAATCTGTTTGTTTTGTTTTGGGTTTTTTTTTTTAACTTTTCTTAAATGTTAACATTAAAATCTTGACTGTGAAACATTGGATTATGGTCCTCAAACTGTTATTTAAATGAACCATCTGAGAAGTTTAGAGGGAAATCTGTCTTTGGTGCAACTGTGAACAACTCATAAACATCTGAAATGTGACATGGAGCCCCAACTAGACAGGCTGGGCTTTTTGTAAGGGGTCATAATCCAAAACGGCTGGAAACCACTGGTTTAATCTGTAACAGTGTATTGTGTTAAATCATTATAGGATTTTTTAATGTATAATCTTAATCTGCAAAGTAATAGCTGTCAAATAAATGGAGTAAACAGTACAATGTATCCCTCTGAAATGTATAATATTAACAGTGTAAAGTAGCATGACATGGAAATACTCAAGAGAAGTACAAGTAGCCTACCTCAATATTGTGTTTAGTTACTTTCCACCACTGTATGTTAATATGAGTCGAGTACTGAATATTAGTTGAAGTGAAAACCTGACTTTTTATGCCTGTGGGCATTCATATCACTGTTATGTGAACTGCAGATGCACCTTCAGCTCTTTGTCTTTGGAAATGTGATTTCTACAAGCACTATTATGTTCGAATTGTCTGTGTGAAGGTGCTTCACATGCACTCAGACTGCAGTTACACAACCCATGGGACCCTGAGAAAGAGAGAGAACAACAGAGGAAAAGAGGAATCACAGTTTTAACATGGTCAAATCAAATAAGATACAGCGACTGTAAAAGCTCATCCGGCTGGAATTTCTTGTACTTTGTTGTTTTTGTTCTCAAGTCATAGAAGGAAATTATTCAAATATCACAATTATAGCAGTTTTAGAGATATGTAGTTGATATTCAAAGGCTCATTTAACGGAATTGTGTGATATTTTGGGAAATACGCTGATTGACTTTCTTGCAGAAAGATGAGAAGATTGATACCACTCTCAGAAATGCGAATATGAAGCTACAGCAGAGCCAGCAGATAGTTAGCTTAGCTTAGCACAAAGACTGGCTACAGGGGGAAACAGCTAGCCTGGCTCTGTCAAAACCTGCCAACCAGCACCTGTAAACCTCTCTAATTAACATGTTACATCTCATTAGCTTAATCCATGTAAAAATAACAAGTTGGGGTTTAAAGGGGTGTAGGGGAGTCACTGCCTCCGGCCAAGAAATAGACTGGCGCATAAACCCCCAAGAAACCACAAGATGTAATTTTTACACTTTCTGGATTTTGTAAACAAACAAGATGTGTGGTTTCAGTCTTTATGCTAAGATAAGCTAGCTGTCTCCTGGTTGTAGATTCATATTTACTGTATTGACATGAAAGCGGTTTCAATCTCCTCATCTACCTCTCGCCAAGAAAATGAATATGCACATTCCCTAAAATGTTTAACTATTCCTTTAGTTGTGGACATATAAAACAGAACATATTTGGTCTAATCTGTATATAAATATTGGAAATCAGTCAGTCTAGAGATCCATTTTGTTTATAGATGTGTGCAGATGTGTCTGACAGCTGCAGAAGTGTGTGATGCATCAAGCTGAGAAATGGGTGCTGTCTTCTCACTGCAATCTTCTGCAGTCTAGCAAGATAAACCCCCTTGGGACAAACCTCAGCAGAGAAACAAATGAGCTGACAGACTATTTTCCATTGTCTTGTTGCTGTGGTAACTTGCTGAGTTTCACTGGAAAATGCACCCTTGCCCAGCAAGTTTAACCTCTTCTACTTAATCACTTCCCATGCTTGCTGCTCCAATATTGACTGGGCTGCTTCTCCTTCAGCCAAAACACTACACAATTTAAAAAAAACTGGAGTAAACAACACTGTGAAGGCCAGAAACCTCTATTAAAACATGTGAAGACATGTCCTTTATCCACAGCTGCTCCATCCACAGTGAATGTGAGACTGACTTTGTGAGGCCAGTGGATGATTGTACAGTGATTATGTACCAAAAATGTGATTACCTACATTTTCCAATTTTCTTAAAGGACATGTCTGAACATGCCCGGGAAATCAGGCCATGGTGCTCATACAGGCAGCTACGTTTCAGTTTGATTTCTCTGGCTTCTAGCTTTTGGGAGGAGTTATGTGTGTTCACAAATATCAGATGTTATTAAGGCTAGATAACATTCTTCAAGTACACTGAATGTCAGACAGGAAGAAAGGAGTTACAGACAGAGTAACAACACTTGGGCAAAACAATCTAAACTCAAATACCACTTAGAGAATAATAGCTCTTCCCAGAGCTTTCACACAGTCCTCATTCTGCGGACAGAGTTTTCTCAGTTGTCATGGAAATGGACCTGTTGTCATGCATGCTCAGTAGCTGTTATGACTTCATCACTAGTGCTTTTATGACCCCTCATCCCTTTGGCTTAAATTTAAAGGACTAGTTTGACATTTTGGGAAATACTTTTCCGGTTTCTTTCAGCAAGGTAACTGAGATCAGTACCACTCTCATATTTGTCTGTTCAGATGAAGTTGGAGCCAGCAGCCTGTTAGCTTATCATAGCATAAAGACTGGAATCAGGGGGAAACAGCTAGCCTGGCTCTGTCCAAAGGAAACAAAATCCATGTCTATTAGCACGTCTAAATATCACTATTAACACAAACATTTTTACACTTAAGGTTTGGTACAGATTAAAAAAGCAAGATATAATGGGTTGATTAGTGACCTTCAAAGGTGTTTAGCGGATTTTGTTTGAACAGAGCCCCTTGTTTCCAGTTTTTATGCAATTTCCCAAAATATCTGTCAATCTATAACCATTCCTTTATGTTGATTTTAATCTGTACTGTTGTAATTTTTGTAATTCTTGTTAGAAGCCAGACTGTGTTGTTCCATGTTGTCTTACATAACAAGTCATACTCTAATAGTGCATCGCTTGTTTAACATCTTTTCCCCTTTTTGGCTATCCTCACTATTTCCACAATGTGTTTTTTTAAAATAAAGCTGTTGATTTCCCCACAGTAAACATACACTTAACATACAAACAGTTCAACCCGTAAAGGACATCCATTACTGCTGAATTCCCTTTGCGTTGTTGACTCATTGCTAACTGGGTGTGGCCAGCAGCCAGCACTGAAGCTCACTTGGCTGTTTCTCTCTTTCCTTATCAGTTTCTGCTGTGTTGTAAGAGGAGCAAGAGAGCAGGCCGCAGTCCAACGACACTGGAACAGAGCTGTAAGTAAATCAAGAAAACACTGCGTTTTTTTCTGTCACTAAACTAAAATGGCTGATACTTCCTCCTCTTTTTTAAACCTCAGTTTGTATTGTGCTTCATTCTTAATAGTGTAGCTTAAATATCAACTCAGGAATCATTTTGTCTTTTCTCTTGTTAGAATCAGTCTGAGCAACATCAGCAAACATGGCAAACCAACTACAACAGCTTATAGCAGAGAAGAAGAATATGGTGGAGACCGTGATGGAAGTGTTTGAACAGGGAGCTGAAGTGGTGGCCAGTATCGCCGGTGACCTCTTCCCCGTTTTCTCTATCGCTGCCCCCATTGTTAAACTGGCTCTGGACAATGTGGAGAGCAAAGAGGCCGCATTCATGAAGGAGCAATTCCAGAAGGTCCGTGAGCGTCTGGAGGTGGTCTCAGAGGAGATTCAGCGGATCAACGATGAGATCAAGAAAAGCGGGGTGGATGCTGCGTATTTCTCAGTGGAGGAAAACATCACAAATCAGTTCAGGAAGTACATGGACATCCTCAACGCCAAACCTAAATTCCGGGATGTCAAGAAGAAGCTTTTCTTGGAACATTTTGCCAAGACCGGTGGTGACAAAAACCTGAACACACTCTACAACGCTGTGACGGGAGATAACTTCTCTGGGGAGTCTGTGCTCGAGATCACCCTGAACTACGAGGAGAAAAGTCGCCGGGCGATGGAGGACTTCTGCGCCAGGCTGAAGAAGCTGTTCTGCATCGGGCTCATCGCTCTGTTGGGCCACTCTGCTCTAAAGGAATATGATGGGGAGGAGGAGGAACTCCTGAAAGACTGGGGTGAGAAGATGAAGGCGGTCCAGGCTAAAATGAACGCTGTGATCGAAGACTGCATCCTCAGCTTCCCCAAACAAGCTGAGCTGGATTCCCGTCGACTGGTGAGAGACCAGTCGGAACTAAGCAACCAGCAGCTAGCTGATGCTATCATAGAGAATCTAAAGAAGAAGTATGATTGGGTGGGCTGGTCTGTGCGTATTTACAGGATCCCTTCAGGCCTGTTTGCCAACAAGAAGGATTACCACTGCGCCACAGGGAAGAGTCGCTTCCAGGTCCCTTCATCGGATGAGAAACTTAACATTGTGGTGTCCTACAGCTCCTCCCCTGAGCCTGTGGATAAGAATCACATCCAGCAGCTGATCCAGAGTCAGAAGAAAATCACAGTGGTGGGTGTTGCAGAGCTTTTGTTTGAGAAGTTGCCTGGCTCCTGTGTGGTCCACACAGTCAAAACCAGCAAAGACCTAGCCTGCTCCTGGAGCTTCACCGATGAGCTTCACTACTGGGAGGAGCACAAAAACTTCTACGTCTGCGTTCACTCTGCTTGAAGAGTCAGATGCTCAAAAAGTCTATATGTATAGGCAACTTCATATTTGCACAAATAATATCACCACTGCTGCCTATCTGCTTCCCTCAAGCAGTGAAATATTTCACAATATGTGCCTTAACTGAGTTGGCCTCTTTTTCTCATGCTTGCTGCAGGTTTCCTGCAGACATGAAGGGCATCCACAAGAAACCAACACAAATTATATTATTTTACTAACAGTAATGTCTTTTCTGATCTCCTGCAGCTGTGATTTCCTTAGTTCTCAGTACAGACAAAAGTGCTCACCTCTTGGTTTAGGCTGCATTATATTCTCTTTTTGTTACGAAATTGGTTGATTTTGAAATGTAATGATCTCCAAGCTGACTGTTAGCAAGAAATTCTAGCATAACATCTTCAACTTTATTTTCTTCTGACTTTATAAATTTCAGGAGGAAGCGGTTGATTTGTTACAAGGTGGACGTGTCGGGAAATTTGTTGATTTATAGAATCCAGCTGTCTAGCAGAGATTATGCTTCTCTGGTAGTGATAAGCAGTGACCTCACCCTGTTGAGGACGTGTACACCAAAGTCATGACAGAAAAGGTCTCCAGACATTTACAGAGACTGAAACAGAAGCTTTAAAGCCTTCATTTTGACTTATTTTCTTGTATTCATCTGATACAAAATAGTAAACCCTGTTACTGGCTGTTGTACAGTATGAACAGCATGTAGCTCATACATGGTGCAAGCTTCAGTGCAGCTCACAGGGCTGAAAGTGAAGAATGGCACCGATAAAACTTTATACACACCCTGCCATGAATATGCAGAGGTGTGGTGACGGCAACACTTTGTTTACATACAGATAGATGCCTAGCATAGCTGTTCTTGTGTCACAGCTGTGCCTGTGCTGTTGTGCAACACAAACTGGAATCTTACATCCACTCAAAACCCTGAACTTCATTTATTTTGTTTTTTTCATGTATTTGTATGTATTTTTGTTTTGTTTTGTTTTGGTCATGTATTTGGGATCTTTTTACGATGAGATTTTGATCAAAATTTGCATAATCTGACCGTGACGTAGTACAAGGTGTTTGGAGGTAGATTGACACTATGTTGTGAGAACAAAAATATATCATGGAGGCACTGCAGAACAATTCCTTACTCTTGTATGTCACTGACATGTTTTGATGGGGTTTTTTTAAAAATATTTTGTGTGATATTGTAAAGCACTGTAGTCTGTAATGTGTGTTTCTTCTTTGTGTCTTGTTTATATGTTATTGCCTGGGTTTTGACTTACTAATAAAAAAAATTGAACATTTTATCATATGACCAAAGTATTCCCCATATTTACTGTACAATTATTGATGGAAATGTTTATGTTGCACAACTGTTATATGTTATTTGCATATCCACACAACATATTTGATGGGTTATCGGTGTCTCTGATTCAAAATACTCTTGGTACACCAAAGAAATGAATGTAGAGAAACTTTTAAATAAACTCAACCATGTATCATCTTTTGTTTGTTTTTTGGATTATTTATTATGGTTTTGTGGTGCGCTGTTAAAGTAAAATGAGACTAAAACTGCAGGAATTTAAATCCATATAAGCTGCTATTAACTAACATAAAACATCTGATTACTAATTCCAGCACATATGACAGATATTGTTGCTAATATTTGTGGTTACTCTTTGAAAACATTTATATATCTACAGTAAATGTTTGCCATGCATGCATCATACAAACACATTTTTATCTTTTTCTTTAGTATTTTATTGACTCTTGAAGGAAAAACATACACATTTGTTTGTCAGCATCAGCAACAGAGCTGAGTTGGAGTTGCTCAAAGACACTTCAGAGACTTCGGGACCTGCTGGTTGTAGGACGCCTTTTTCCAGGTTAGCTCACCATGTTCCCAGTAAGCAGTATTGTACTGTATTCACACACATCACACCACACCAGCTGAAATCAAATGTCATATGTACTGTGCAGATAAACAGCTCAGACTTGAATGAGTACTGTATCACATTCCTCTCCAGTTATGTGCCATTGAGCCAAGTGTTTACTTTAACAACAAAATTCCGCTAGAGAATTTTTACAGCTTAAACAAAAAAGCAAAAGGATATTATGGGTTAGCTAGTTTGGAAACACCCACAGCGCTCTATAATTATGTGGTCGTGGCTATTCTATCTTCGGCACATAAGGACTCATGTCCCTGCTGTACATTACAGTGGCAGGTCAAGAATGAACAAGTGCAAAGAAAAACAAGTGGGTCAAAGATTTCTGTCCAATCATGTTTTTACTGAGTTTTTTTTTGGATTGGACACAAGCGGAAGGGAATTCTGAGTTAGTAAAAGTCATTCACACTCTTAATCAACACTGTTTAATAAATATTTGATATATAAATCTCGATTCAAAACATAATGTTTAGATTTGAATAAGTTAAATTTTTAATCAGAGGAGAAGTGTCTGAAATTACAAGGTACCCATAGTGAGATTTGATCATTTAACCTCTCTAAAGGCCAACACAGTGAACTCAAACTACATATGACCTCTGACCTTTTATGATGACATGAAAACAAAAAACAAATAAATCTAAAAAAAAGGTTGGGAACCTCTGTTCAAGTGCCACAGTCTACTCTGTCTCTGCATCTACATGTTTAAAGTCCCTTAATTTATTCATACAGCTATTTATCACAAGCAAGCATCATCTAAAGACTCTAAAGGGATTAAAAATACAAACATAGGGGAAAAGAAAAGACAAGAAAAGAAAAACCTTACTGCACTGTGAACTCTCCTGAAATTCCTTGAAAGAAAATACAGTAGGTGCAGAACAATAATATGTGCAACATGGAGTTATAGTTTATATGACAAGAGAAAGAGAAAGGTAAAAGAAGAGATGGGACATTGGCCAGTGCCAGCATTTGGAAACATATTAGGAAATTCTGTCATAACATCGGAAACTGCTTCATACATTTAGGGAGCTCTTTTGATGTCATGAAAAATACTCCAATTACCAAACATGGCTTAGAGAGGAGACAGACCTTGTAGTCTGGATACCTGTTTGCCAATGGAACAAAAACTGAGACAGAAGGAATTTCAACTTTTCCTTTGCATCTTAATGAACCAAATCTCTCAGTTTCCAGTTCTTTCCAAATTTCCACTGGCAAGTGACCCAGTTACATCGATGCTCAGTGAGCTGAGGCACACACACTGCTTCATCAGCAATTTTGAGAAAAATGCTTACGGGCAATGAAAACAGTAACATCAACACTGCAGAGCACTTTTATAGAATACTTTGGATCATTTTTAAAGCTTTCAGTAACTGCTTTTTTAGCCATTTGTTGGCAGTAGAAACAAGCGGTGAACACAACACTGATGTTTTATCATCTTTTAAAGTGAAACCAAGCAGTTCACACATCTAGCAGACACAGGGCAACATTATCATTCATTTGAAGTCATGTTTCTGTCCACCTGATGAATGTCCAATATTCATTCTCCTTTTAGCTCAGATCTGGTCTCCACTAACTCCTGAGGGACATATTTAAATGCTCAAATGTGTTTGCCAGCTGGTGGCTAACTTTGTCTGTCCAATAGTGTACTGTGGGTTTTAGAGGGGTTTTTTTTTTAAAACAGATGCCTGCTGCAGCTGAAAATGACAGGAGCAGTGAGAGTGAATCAAAACAGCAAAACAATGAGCTGAAAGTCGCTATAAAGCTCTGTAGAGCAAAGTTAGGTGATATTTCTCTGTAGGTTCATCACTACAAGTGACACAGTTCACATGACCTCTAGATATTTGATCCATGAGTGTTAGAAAAACACTGATTATAGCTGCTTTGTTTATGTGTATGTAACAACATCCTGGAATGTGGTGGGAATGCCTGATAAACAGAGAATAAATAAAGTATTCAGAGGAGCTGAGGGGCTGGCTGGAACACAAGAAAGGACATATATCAGTTTATTATCATCTTCTGTCTAGTGATTATGAAGGATGAAGGACATTCTTTGCAGGTGGACACCATGAACTATTGTACTGAACATAGCGACCAGCTGAGGCTGCTTATCACACACACTTAACAGCTAGGATGACATTAATTTTTATGTGAGAAAGAAGGGTTTTTAATAGCTTCTGTGATTTGCTTTTATGTTTTTTACTTTTTATTTGTGTGTATATATTTATATTATGTTTTGGATAATATAGATGTGAGCACTGAAATTTCCATGACTTTCCACCTTGACCTTGACCTCGACCTTGATCTCAAATGAATGGCATTGGAGGCAATGGGATCCATAGAGTGAATAACGCATGACACCGAGACTTTGACTTGTACAAAAGAACCAAGAAATAATATAAGTGAACATAAAGATAGATTTTAGGAAAAAAATCACTACTACAATACTTAACACTGCACATGAGCTAATGATGCTAAATAATCCATATTTATCCAAATTTTTGCAACAACAAAATTGGGAATCTAAATAAGACTTCAGTATTGGAAATATAATGATATACCAGAAGTATTAAATGTGTTCAGTGTCAAAGGGTTTTGGTACTGCAGCTCCGTGTGGAGCTGTGTGGAAAGGCTACAGGCCAATATCTGTCTACGCCCGGGTGGGTTAAAGGGGCTGCTCACATTAAACCGTTGAATAGGCGAAGTGATGCTTTTAATCAGACCAGAATTACTCTTCCATGAATATGATTTGGCCACACAGCCCTGCATTGAGCCCGGCCCATCAGGTGACCTCAGGAACGCAGAAAAACATCACGTGGCAACGAAAAGATTCGTCCGCCTTGCAGGAATACATTGTATTACCACCCATCACCTCAGTACAACCCTCAGCTCTGACTTAATTCAGTCTCAGTGGAAATAGCAGTCATTTTGGTTAAAAAAAAAAAAAAAAAAAGCACACATATTTTCATCAGATGGTGCAGGTTCCAGTGATTTGCTGGCTGCTCACTGATGGGAGGAGCTAAAGTCCTGAGACACATATTGTGCTCAGAGCTCTGAATGCAGCTCTGCATGCAGCTCACTTCAGTATTATGAAACGAATATATTGGGTTTCTGTCATGAATCATTTGATGCTGAGCTAAGTGAAGGCTTCAAAGAAAACCCAATGAAGTTAGTCAGTTACTAATAATCTTCCACGCAGGGTCGAGTCCTTGATCCCTCTTTAAAGGACTTCATTGTGGGACAGCTACTGTAGCCTACATCCAAATCCAAATTTAGTTATTTTTAATCACTTTCAGTGAAGTGTTGTAGCAGTATAAGGTTTAGGGATGATTATTTTCACAAATGATTTTTCTTGTTACGATGTGTAATTGTTTTATTGGTCGTTCTTAAAGGGGACGTATCATGCACATTTCCAGGTCTTTATTTATATTCTGGAGCTTATCTTATACTGGCCATTTATGCAGCTTCTCAGTTCAGCCTCTGTCTGAAACAGGCTGTTTTAGCCCCCCCCCCCCCCTCAGTGAGCCCACTCTTTTCTGATTGGTTAGCGTCCGGAAGCTGCTCCCTGGCAGATTCCCGGCAGTTCCAGAGGCTACGCAAACAAAGAGTAGTAGTCGGATTTCACTTCTTTTTATCTCGTTCTTTACACAAAATATAAACTCAACTACATCCGTACATGTTCGAGCCCAAATCCAATCAGAAATATGCAAGTGGACAACACGCACAACCCGCTGAACAATGTTAGCAACAAAGGCTATGGAATGGACAGCTGTCTGTGGGCATGCGCAATCTGATGCCAGTTCGATATGGAAGTAGGGGTAACTGGCTTTTGACTCGAAGGCATCATTTTTACGTACGTTCACCTCAATATGTTATGTCCCCTTTAATAATGTAGTGTAAAATAAATCAGCTGATCTATGACAGGCCTTGAATGACACTGACAAGGGGGATATCCCTCTCACTATGAATAACCAAAAACCACTATATAAAGATTTCCAAAGTTTGTCTATTATCTGAGAAATGTTCCCCTCTGTGGAGATATTCCTAAAATAAACTAAAAAAAAAAAGATGTCAGAAAAACAGCCTAATGAGACTTATCACAATAACCAACTGAGCACAGCTGGCCCTGCTTGTGAGAGTTTACTGTTGTGTAATTCATCTCTCCTGGACACTTACTGTGTTTCTCATTAGCTGCTGTTGTATTGATGTCGCTCAACAGTGGAAAAGTGGAGTATTTGAGACGTTGAGCTTTTTAGTGTATAATGCTACTGATAAAAAACAAAAACAAAGACTTTGCTTCTGTGTGTGCCGGATGGATCACATGGTACCAGTCATTTGTTCTTCTTTCGATTGATTGTCACTTAAAGCAGCTCTAATTATTATTTTTATATCAACAGTGGATCAAATGACAGCATGTAACGTGAAAGGAGCTGATTGTAGTGACTCACCTCAGCTCCCCTGAGCATTTTAATATTTTTCAGCTCATTTCTTTTGGTTTGTAGGTAGTAATGTGTCAATGTTGAGCTGACCCCAAAACCAAAGAAGTCTGTTCCACTGAGTAAGCTGCGAAAGAATTTGTGGGGGAGAAAAAAAATGCAAACTTGTTGACTTTTTGTATCTCTGTCATCATGTTTTCACTCAGCACCTTTTGGTCCCCTTCTTCACCCCTGTTATTGCGATCCTGTGTCCTCCCTCCTTACATACCAACATCCAGGCAAGACCCAACAAGTTTATGTGGCACTGCTACCACACTATGCGCCAAAGAAACTTCTCTACAATGGAGCTTTAGTGATGGTATCACAGTTATTGTTTTCAAAATGTAACCTGAGGCTTCTTTCTGATCCTTTGCTCAAACAAACAATGACACCAGCACAAACTATCCAAACCCTCAAGTCACCATATCCACCCTCTTCAGTTTTTAAAATAACTCCTGACTGGTTTCTCTCTCATTGCACAGCAAATTAAAAGGTTTGGCGCTGTAACTCTGGCGTGGTTTGATTTTCTTAAACAACTGTATACTAAAAAATCAAACAATATCCTCTTGAACACCTACTCAACTGTTCTGATGAGGTACACATGTGACCACCTGGGTAGCTGCAGTATTTTTTTAACCTAGTTTATTTAACCAGAGAAGTATCACTGAGAGCAATATTCTCCTCTGTTACATTCATACACCTTTGAAAAAGCATGTGAATTATTCACATGTGGATCATAATTTCACGTGTGAAAAATTCCTATAATACGCACAAGGTTTTTATACATTTAATGTGATTAATTCACATGATACCAGCGCATGATATGAAGATATTTCATAAATGTAAGAAATCACATGTAAAAATATGAAACAGCATTTCTCATGTGATAAATTCCTATATATGCATTAATGTTTTTTAGACAGTTAACATATAAAATACCATGTCATATGTCACATGTAAAGATCATATTTAATGCATGAAAAAATTAGTTTCACATGTACTTTTTTGGAAGGGTGTTGAGGGGTTAAGGGTGTTGCTCAAGGGCACCTTTTATACAATATATGGTAGTAATGAAGGAGGAGCAAACACTGTTCCACTTTACCTCATGGAGATTTGTCCCTCTGATCCAGGGTTTAAATCAGCAACCCCCCATTCAGGTCTGCTTCAGGTCAACACTTCTCAAAAGTCAGAAGCAACTCATGCTCAGTAACATTTTCCTGCTAAAGAAGGTCAAATCAGTAACTTTTTTTGTCCATGATAACAATATTCAGGATATACTGTATAATGTAAGAGTTCAACTTTTATTTATTGTACAGTTTATTGTACATGTAGCTGTTGCCTAGACCTGTCAGACAATTTGTATGTAATATCAGCTTCTAATTCTGTGTTTCTGTGTTGAATTTTGCCACAGGGAGCTGCACCTCTGAATACAGGTTATGTGGATGTCTTACACCTCAACGTTCAAGATTGATAATACATGAAAAACACAGACATACCTGTGGCTGTGCCTTAAGCCACTCTGCGTATTTGTAACTACATTGTGCAAAGGAATTCAACATGAATCAACAAGTACATTTGAGGCACCTGACGCACCTAATTTTAATGAGAACAGAATATTGTAGGCAGCACAAAAATAAGACAGGTGCCTCTGTCATGTTTAGATATTTATTGGTCTACAGCTTTCAAGAAAAAATACTTGTTCTGATAAATCTGACTCATACTTGGCAGGAGGGTTTATGCCTCTATTTATTGCTGCAAAGAATCAGGAATAGTGTCTTTTAAAAGACAGTTGGACTGACCAAAGCAAAACATCAAATCAATTCCATGTCACATGAATGTGGTAGTTGGACACATTACATTATTTTAGGGTGATTAAAATGCCATTTAAGTAATTTGTTTTGATGATAGTTGTTAGTTTGAATCATAGTTCAAATCACATTTGCAGAGCACTTTCCCTGAATACCTGAATTATTGATGAACCTCTGTCAAAGTGTTTGATGAAATTGTTAATTAGAACTGGGCCCTTTATAATGGGTAAGAATGTTAAGGTTTAGGTCCAAATTGCACAGACTGAAACAACTAAATTCACCTATTACAAAACAAAAACTACAGCTACAGTAGCCTCAGACTCACTTACATGGCCAGCTAAACTCTGAATAACTTGTAAATTACAGTCTTCTATCATATTGGTGAAATAAAATTATTAAATTAAACCAGTTTAATGCTTGTTGAAACTGATGCACGGTCAATGTCAAGTACATTATGTGCATCAGGTTGGCGGTCAAATTGGTATAAATAGAAATAAGGGTTAAGAAATTTGAAACTGTTGGACATTGATAATATGCAAGTCAGTCTGGTCCACTTCATCTGCATCAGACAACTAATCTTTCTCTCAGCCATAACAAACTGATACCAACTGTTTAAATACAGACTGTTTTTGTTTGAACTCTCATTTCTCAAGATAATATGACACTGTGTTGTTAACATTCCTGTCATTTTTCCAAAGTTCATCACCAAAGTTTAAAGGGTGAAAATCTGGAAAGGTCCCCTTAAGAAGATTTCAGGCTTTTTGTGCTTAGCTGTCACAAATACTTTATCTACATTTATTCGTTTTCAGGGATTAAAACCTCAATCATCAATATTATTCAAACCAATATTCATACTGCATACAGTTGAACTCATATTTGTTCAATGTTCCTGTAAATTTCTTTTCCCTTCTCAAAAAAATCAAATAGTGAAAATGACAAATAAGTAAAAGCCCACAGTTCAGCAGGTAATGTATGTGTATTTAAGGGAGAGACCACCACCTAGTGGCAAACAGGCTCATCACAGGCTGGAGAAATAAATGAAAATTAAATCCTTACATAACCAGAAAAGTCTTCATTTAGACATGCATGTCACAACTGGCTGAGGGAATGTGACAAGAAGAGTCGATGCAACATATTTCATTTAAAGCAGATCAACAAGATCAGCAACATCAGCAATAAAAGCAGTGCTGTATGTGCTGTTAAACGGTGCAAAATGAAAAAAAGATGATGATGCCAGCTAAAGGTAGAGAGAGAGAGACAAAGCCCATGGGCTAGTTTCTATAGTCAAAAAGCTGATGTGAACTAAATCAGCTGATAACCCTTCCCTTTCAGTCAACTGTCTCCTAAATTTCATATTTATGTTTTTCTCAGTAGAAAATAGTCCCTAATAAAAAAAGAGATGACAAGAAAATGAATGAAATGACTGAAAAGAGCTAAACTTATCATCCAAAATGGAGGAACAGTAGTGAGCTTGCGGCTTGTTTAGTCTCCAAAGACTCCGAAGACTCAATGAGCTGACGGGATGCACCGAGGGTCAAAACAGTATGACTCGTGAGGACTTTAGTGCTCATACACAAAGAGCATTAATAAATAGTTAATTATAGTTAAGTAATGCTTATTAAGCATTTTTATGCATTTATGAAGTTTTACTTAAGTGACATATTTTTTCAACTTTACAATAAGGGTCACATAGAGCATTCATTAATGGGCAATTATGGTTAAGTAATGCTTGTACATTATAACATGCACAATAATTCATAGGTTAGGCTATAAGTTAAGGAACGTCTACATGAAAATAAAGGATGAAGCAAACCTCTATATGAAGACCATGGAGTGTGTCCACTAATCTCAACCTTAACCAAAAATAAGTCATAAGTTGGAGGATGGAAAAGTAAGTGGACAATCATTAGCCTTAAATAAACATTAATAAAAACAGTTTTCTCTTGATGAAATGGCTTAACTGTGAACTTCATGACATACATATTAATTAACATCTTTATCAACCAGTTACTAATATTAGTTAGTACCTTAATTAACATGTAAACCTTTAATAAATGTTAACAAGAGACATTTGTTAAGTTACTTGATGCTTATTAATGTATTAACTAACTGTAAGTTAATGCTTATTAGTGTATTAAATAGTGTTAATAGCATATTTATAAACTATTGAATAATGTGTAAATTAATAACTTAGTTAACATGAACACCATTAGTAGATGATTACTAGACACATTACTTAATTGTTAAGTACCTGTTAGTTAATGCTTATTACTGTATTTACTAGTGTTAATTAATGTACCACATTGTCAAGTGTTGCCAAAATCTTTATTCATGGAAGTTAACCATAAAACATCACTTACAAGCTGATAGAAAAATACATAAAACACTTGCAATCACACTGTAAAAGTCACTGGAGTAGAGCTGCAATTTACAATTATTTCATTTATCGATTAATCTACCGATTATTTTCTCAGTTAATTGTTTTGTCTATAAAATTTAGAATTTCTTAGAGCCCGAAGGTGACATATCTTCAAATGTCTTGTTTTGTCTGATCATCAGTCCAAAATCTAAAGATATTCAGTTTTCTATCATGTATGACACATAAAAGCTTCAAATCCTCACATCTAGGAGCAGCAACCAGCAAATATTGCCGATTAACTTTCTGACGATCGACCGATCGACCAATCGACTAATCATTGCAGCTCTACACCAAAGCAATTTTTAAACCCACACTGGTAACACAAAATGTTTGTAATATAATGTGCTTTTGGGTTATTTTCTCCTAATACAAGAAATGATTACAATGACGTGCTGCTTCTTCATATTTGTGCATCCATGTGTTTGGTTGAAATGATTTTAAGCACCAGGACTGCTCAAGAGGACTTGCTTCAGTTCCTCAACATCTTCGTCACCCTGCTGACACAGAAATAAGTGATCTTTCATACAGCAAAATCATGACAAAGTTGACTTTTATTTTTTTGTCATTTCACAATATGTAAGTTATTATCCTGACCGTGTTGCCAAAGAAAAAACATTGAAGGCCTTCTTTTATGAGTGTGTATCTCGTAATTCTGACCTACTAACTCATAATTACAAAAAAAAGTTCCATATTTAGTGAAGAAACATTTAGTAATTACTTAATTATGAGGTTAGTTTGCTTTTACTTCCTCCGGGTTTGAGACACTTAATGTCACTGAGTAATGTGGATGGTATTATTATTACTATGTCAACATTGTGTAGGTATCTAAAGCCCTTGGGACTGTTTGGAACACCTTTTGTGTCGTAATTATGAGATATTTTCCTGTAATTATGAGATGATAAATTCTAATTATTAATTACTCCAATTTTTTGGAGAATGCAATGCATGTAATTTCTCTTTTTCTACACCAGAAATTGAGCTGCTATCACTTTTAGTTCAACTTTAATTACTACTAGTACTGCTACTGATGTTGGTACCATATGACAACCAGCTTCCCACCAGTTTGTGTAAATTGTGAACTTGTGTGTTTGTCTTGGTTCATACCTCTTCCTTCTTCCAGTTGATTAAAGCTTTGATGCCCAGAACAACAAAGGTAAAGCTGACAGACAGCTGTAGAGCAGCCAGGGTGATTATCACAGCGTCAATGTAACTCAATAGACGCTGTTGGGAAAAGAAGTTTATTCATGAATCCTTTCTTCATAAAAAAAAAACATTTGCTAGACATTTAGTGTCCAGACCAAACACACAGCACTGCTTTCCAATTTGAACATTCTTTCTGTTTCCAATATAAATACGCTATATGTATAGTTACTACAATTACTGCCTGTTTCATTTAAAGCTGCACTAATTGATATAAATTATGTAAACAATGGATTAATTGACTATGAGTAATGTGAAAGGGGTTGTAGTGTTGAGAGATAATTATCACACAGCTTGTTTTATGTTTTGATGACCTTGAACACTTTTTTTGGTTGTTTTGCTCATTTTTCAACAAAAAGACTCTGTAACACTTCCTGCCCAAACAGCAGGCAGATAAAGTTGGCGACTAGCTGGTGAACATAGAGGAGTATTTAGGAGCTAAAAAGTTCTTTCAGTAATTAGTGGAGACAAAAACAGGAGCTAATAGCAGAGTGAATAAGGACTTTTATTCATCACATGTACAGAACTATGACCCCAATGAATTATGTCTTATTATTGTTCTGATTTTTAATCTCACTGTCACAATTCATTTTTGTATCCATATAAATACTAACTGTATGACTAACTAATTAAAATAACATTTTGTCAATTCAAAATATTCAAAAAATTCACTTCTAAACGTACTAAGCATGATTTTTTAACCAGTTCTTTTTTTTTTTTGAGCAACAGAGACTCATGCACTGTGGAAGTGCCAGTGCCAGAAAAGCCAGTTTCAAATCAGATTGTGAGGTATTATAAGGCAATAATGCTATATACTGTATAATTGTGCTTTGAAGTATAATTTTTGAAGTATGCTTACCTGGGTCACAAAACTACTAGAATCATACGGGTCGTACCAGTACAACTGGGCCTTATAGTGTTGGTCAAGGTCTATGGCATACAGAGTAATGCCAACAATGGCAAAGATTGCACCAACAATGTTCATAAACACGGTGAAGCCCACCTGAGAAGAAAAAAAAAATCCTTCAATTTAAACATCAATCCAAACAGTATTTGATAGTGACTTGTATGTCTCCTACGACACATTATTCTATAGACAGTGTTGTGCCACAGTGAAGGTTTTTACACATTTCCTTCAATCAGTGAGTGGAGTTTGGAGGACTTTACTTACCAAGCAGGGAGAAGGGACGTGTCCGGCCAAAATGGACATGATTCCAACCGCGGTGAACTTGAGAGGACAGAACAAAGCTCATGTCCGTAAAAACCAGGCATCAAATATTCAGGTCTTTTTTATTAACAAGGTAATGCAAAACCATTCATATTGCCATGTGTAATTTCTTATAAAACACTATCTAGTGTCACTCAACAGCATCATTTTTTTAGGAAATCCTCTGGTCATAAAAGAAATCCCCCTTCTTTGAATTTCCAGCAAGCTGTAAACCAAAAAGTGTACCGCTGCCCTCACAGACAAGGCTTAGCTATTTATCCTATATTTTTGAATACAGGCCAGTTGCATGGAGAAATCTTAAGATTGCTCTACTAATAGGTTCAAAATTAATTTCCGATGCAAAGATAGACTTGAAAGAGAAAGCCGACAGACCCAGATCGGACAACTCCCTAAATAACTGTTGCCTTTCACTTCTGTATTTATTACATAAGAAAATAACATGTTGGACTGTTTCCAAATGTTTGACTATGACTTTCAAGTAGCTGGCTGGACCACAATGCCCCAGTCTCAGATGAGTAAGAATAACATCATCCCTTCCTCCAGAGTTTATCATCCACCTTTTACTTTTCACAAATGACTGCAGAGAGAAATAATGCCTGATATTAGCTTATCACAAATATATTGGTATCGGGATTTGGCACATATGTCAGCCATTTCCAGTTATAAACTCTAAATATCGATATTGGTATCTCCTTTAAAAATTATTTTTTGTTTAAAATTTGTTATGCTGTTGAATTGTACTGCAAGGTGTATATACTAGGAGGTGTTTCGAATATTTAGTCCACTCGACTCTACCCTAGTCTAGAAACATCTCTTAGTATAAAACAGTAATTAAACAGTATAACAAACTCCTTTAAGTTGAATCAACACCACTCTAAAACAATTTAAACAAAAACCTCACATTATTACCTCTATGAGTGTGGGATTTATTGCAGGGATGCTGTATGTGACCCCATTAATTTTGGTAAAGCATAACATGAGGGGAAAAATTTCTGTCTTTTTACATTGTTCAGTTTTAATTAATTGATGTAGATATGTTGCCATAGTAACGTAGAAAAAAAACAATATTATTTTACCACAGCACCCAGCCAGTAAGCAGCACCTAAGCTATTCACATCCAGAGGATTAGTGAACAGTTGTCCTGAAGCCAGTGTAATGATCATCAGGCCCACCATGATCTGTATAGTCTGTAAAACAATTAAACACAATTAAATCTCATTTTCTTAATACTACATCTATATGAATTATGTTTTAGTATTTGCTGATTTGCATGTGTTTTCTTTATTTCTTACCCCAAGAACTGCTGTAACACAGGTCTTCATCAGCCCCTTGTACACTGAGCAACACACTGGACTGCAGCAGAAAGCCCCCAGGATTTGGCATAGTGGTGGAAACACGCTCTTACTGTTAGCCGTTATGGTGACCACAGTCACCCCCTTGTCTTTGGCAACAATTACAGACATCCTTTACATTCCAAGTGGCACACACACACCGGCAACCTGAAATGGAGTTTTGTTTTTTGGGTTTTGTTCTGACAGGAAAACAAAGATATTTTTGGTCATAATCAAAATTAAAAGTCCAAATTCAGAATTAAAAGAGAATAATATAGAAAAAGAAAAAGAAAAAATAAATTGAAAAAACAAATTCAAAATGTAAAATGATCATTTGAAAATATAAAGTAACAATGAAAATAGTGAAATTTAAAATACAAAAGCTTAAATGGAAATAATTAAATTGAAAGCTTGGCCTGATTATTCCTAGTAGTGACGTAAAATAATTATCTTTTTAATTTTTATCTCTTTAAATTTTCTAGTTGGACTATTAATTTTAATTATGACCAAAAATATCCTCCATATCCAGCAGTTAAGTATAACTTAAAGGATTTTAACATAATTGAACATTGGTGGAAAAACCATAGACACAAGTTATTATTCAGAGTATTTTACAATTCTTAAAACATGTCTGGAGGGAATCTTTATCTTTCTCATTGAAATGGCTACTTTGGGGACTAACATCATCACACATGAACACAGTTGGGCTCATTGAATCCACAAGAGTCTCAGCTTTCCAGTCATATGAAATTTATGCAATTCCAAGACTGTTTAGGAACCCCAGGATGCAGAAATATTCAAATACACCATTTTTAGAGTAGGTGAAAATAAAAGATTTATACTGTATGCAAAAAACTGCATGGGATTAGCATGAAGTGGGCATGTCTTTAAGGGGAGACTCGTGGGTACCAATGGAACCCATTTTCATTCAGAAATATTGAATTTTTTCCATTGCCAAAATTTAGTCTAAATTTGGAGTGTTATTTGGCCCCTTTCTCAACAAGTTAGAATGACATGGTGTCAATGGATGCCTTAGGTCGTCTAGTTTCATACAATACCAGTATATTCATTCCAGCCTTAGAACTGACCTAGATACAACGACTGAAAGACTGTAATGTCAGCCGAAAGCGCAGACACCCCCGCAGGTTAAAAAGCTTGGAGCGAAGGAAGTTTCCGAGAAAGTGCGCACGTCCTGTTTTTGCCTACCCAGCTTTTTATTATCATCATAAGCCACCACAATAATATGCAAAGGATGAATCAGGGTTTGTCATCAACAAACACATACAAACAACAATCTGTTCAAAAATCTTTTAAATTAAATTCTAGTTGGCATTTATCTCTCAGAAAGTAAAAATATGATCAATCACTCAGCACGTTGTTTCCTTGTAACGTTTACATGATTAGACCTGTGTTTGTTTGTCTAAAGACCTCACCTGTTTCTGCTCCGATACTGACTCTCTTCAGCTGCAACACAGTCAATAGCAGCAACACAAGTATTTCCTGCCATCTGTTTGATTTTCTCAGTATATCTCAGCGCCACAAATCCATGACGTGTTAATTTATCGGAATAAATGCGTCATCTCCAGTAATTTATAGAGTTGTGAAATGACTGTTCTTGTCTACTTGTAATAATTAAATAATGTCTATGAATGTCTAAGAGTTTACTGTATTGCCACACCTTTTACTTATAATCTACTCTGTGTAATCTATTTTTTTTATGACTGTGTTTCATTTGTCATTTTGCCCGATTAATACCAGGGTCAAAACGTTGCCTTTTTCAGTCAAATAAAGTTTTGCAGAGCTAAAATCCAGTGTGCTGACACACTTCTTGTTTCCTTTTTTGAATCTGTTTGGTGTTTTTGGTGTCTGTCCAGCATCTAGCCTAAACATTGCACACAACTACCTTTCTAAGTGTTTGTTTGTTTGGAAATGAAATATCCAAAAGAAAAAATGTTTTTATTCATGGAAGTTTACTTGAAAACATCACTCACAGGCATTAAAACACTTGCAATCACACTACAAAAGTCTCAGGAATACATTTTTTGCTACACAACCCCAAACTGGTAATACAGAAAGTGGAAATTTTGTCTTTGTAATACAATGTGCTTTTGATTATTTTCAGCTAATATATGTAAAAGACTGATTACAGTGATGTGATGCTTATTCGTTCTCATGCACCCATGTCTTTTGTTGAACTGATTTTAAGCACCAGGACTTGTCATGAGGACTTCCTTAAACTCAGGCTGGAGAACCTCAACATCTTCATCACCCTGCTGACAAAGTGTGACAAAGTCAAGTTTCAAAACAACATGACAAAGTTCAGAATTTTACAGTTTGACTCTTGACTGAATTTATATTTGTTATACCTTATGATAGTGTTACTCTGATTATACTAACACTTCAAATAGTAAACAACTTGTACAACCATCACCATTACTGATTACTGATACCACTATTGTCACTTGCATTGGTTGGTAGTCTACAAGGAATAATACTACAACTAATATTTTACTTTACTTCACTTTTCTCACCCACATACCCTCCAGTATGTGTGGATTGTGGATTTGTGTGTTTTGTCTTGGTTCATACCTCTTCCTTCTTCCTATTGACCAAAGCCTTGATGCCCAGAACAACAAAGCTAATGTTGACACACAGCTGGAGAACACCCAGAACAATTGACGTAATGTCGATGCCTGTCAACAAATCCTGAGAGACGGAAAAAAAAACGTAAAAATATAACATTGTGATAAGTTCACTTTAAAATGTAATTATGAATTGGTACAAATAAACAGACCAATACACTGATTCTTGTGCAACTTGGATAATAATGATTCTACTGTATGATTGTGTTTAACTTACAGGACATGGCTGGCGATTTTCCATATTTTTCCTGTTGTCAACAAATCCTATGTGCAGCCATGAGGCACACTCATGAGAAAACTATAGAAAATCCTGGTGATAAATTATATTTTCTTTTTATTGTTCACAAATCCCATGAAAAGAACAAAACCAACAAATGGCTGACATGTTTCCTCATTAGCATAAACATGCAATTGTAGTTTATTTTGAGTCAATCCCTCATACACCGCTCTGCTGTTGATACAAGAGCACCAAATGTTCAGTATATTAATGTGCAGCTGAAAATAGTCCCCGACAAATACACAATTACTCTTTAAAAATGAAACTATTTATTTGTGACCTGTTTATAAAGATCTTCAGTGCAGGAACCAGTGGGCTTAGCACTGAGTGCCACAGACAGGGTGTGGACAAAAGATGGATTCATATCATGGAATTTGTTGACGATGAGAAAAAAATGGAATAGCACCAGCCTTATCCTTCATAAGTTTGCTTACTTGGGCATAGAACGCCACTCTTCTGCAGGCGTCATTGTCATTACCAGCATTGTACCAGGAGCGGTCACATAAATTGAGTACAGAGGAATTTGCCAGGTCTCTTCCGTACAGCACAATGTGAATAATGGCAGAGATCAATCCGATGATGTTCATAAACACGGTGAAGCCCATCTGAGAGGAAAGAGTCCCTCATTTAAATTCAAATAGCTTTTGACAGTGTTTTGTTTGTAACCTAAGACAGATGACACATTATTCTTTTGACAGTGTTCTGCCAAATGATAGGTTTTTACACTTTTTCCTCAATTTTAGTCTTTACTTACCAAGCAAAGATTGGGGTACTGGCCAGCTAAAATCGTCATGATTCCAACTGCGATGAACTGAAGAGAGGACATCAATCTCATCAGTGAAATTATAGCTTAGAATACTATTTTAATCATAACAAATAAAAATATATGTAAAAGCAGTATCACACACTACACAATTCGACATGGTTTAAAGTCTTCCCTGCATTTCTAAAGGTTTTGGTAATTGTTTCAGTTTCGTAAAGAATTGCAAAAACATTGCTGCATTTGCAAAACAAGAGACATTACAGTAGTATGCTGTCATAGTAATATTAACATAACAATATCCTTTTACCACTCCACTCAGCCAGTAAACACCTCCCCGACTGGCAAAATCCTCAGGACCTGTGCTTATTCGTCCTGGTCCAAGTCCAGTGCTGAATAGGCCCACCATGATCTGTATAGTCTGTAAAAGATTCAAATCAATAAAAGCCTCATTGTCCATTTATTGGTCTTATTGACAATAATGAATTGATCTTACTTTCAAGTACTGTGTGTGTATCAAAAGCCTGATCTTATTCCTCCGTGCTGTAAACCTTGATTGTTGTCTAAAAACTATTAAAAAACTATCAGTGAGCCACACCGCTGCACTGGGTCACATGTTCCTTCCATAGTCCCGGACAGTAGGTTGTTATACAGTGCTAGCTTGTTGTGCTACATATCACAACCTCTTGACTTTATACTATAGCTATTTACAATGTACAATGTCATACAAAGTCAAGAGGTTATGAAACTAGTGTAGCTCTGTAAATGGAACCACATTCCCACACATGCACAATGGCATCTGACTTACACGGAACTACTCTCCAGAGACCGAAAACATGATCACTGTCTTTGGAGCTGTTTCTATACAAACTATGGTGACCATAATCTTTTGCACCAAGAAACATGTCCCCCAATGCAACAGTGTGAGTCAGTAAAGTGTTTATAATATTTTTTGGACAACAACGGAGGTCTACAGCACAGAGAAATAAGATATATCAGGCTTTTGATACACACATAATACTTACTAGTATAGGATGAGTTCAATGTTGGTTTGACTCTGCACATGAGATTTGTTTACATTGAGTAAAATATAGAAAATCGCCAGCCTTATCCTTTACAGATAATACTGTATGTGAATATATACATTTCAATTTCTCTCACCCCAAGAGCGGCTGTAACACTCGTCTGCAGCCGTGCCTTGTACACCGAGCAGCACCTGCGTCTGTAGCAAAGAATCTTCAAGATTTGACAGAGCGTTGGCCACATGCTCCTACTGTCCGCCGCTACAGTGACCACAGTCACTTTCTTGTCTTTGACGACAGTAACAGTCATCCTTCACGGTGCTGATGCCTCACCTGCAATATGCGACATGGAGATTTTTTTTTAGATTGTTCCCTCAATCAGATGATTGATTTTCTGTATTTTGTTAATGACGAAAACAATAATATGTGTAGGGCTCATTCTGACTATGAAAAAAAAAAAGCCAAGCCAGACAAGTCCAGCTCTTTCAATTGTGGTAGCTTGTTACTGGCAGAAGAAATGCTTCCAGTTTTTTTTCTGTTTTTTTAAAGATAAAGCTCCTGAGTCTCTGGTATTTTGTGTGTGTGTGTTGAACAATGGTTCAGTGAAAGAAATATCTTAAGTAAACAGTGAGTCACTGGTATAAAGAACACTTTTTAACCCAAATATGCACCTGGAGAGCCATGTTCCATGTATTGCTCCTCAATAATGCCTATGAGCTTTGTAATTTACTAACTCTAGATGCTCCAGAGGCAAAGCAGAATATTATTTGCTTCAGTTTTGCTTAATAAGTTTCATGAGACTCACTCACATTCACAACTACATTAACCAGCACTTGACACGTGTGAGAAGGTCTTCTTCCAGTTCACCCAGTAAGACATTAATCACTATCTAAAAAATAAGTTTGAGGTTAACAAACAGGTTGTGTCTTTTGGACGGAGGAAGATCAGTGCCCCGGTAAGGGTCTGCACTTCCATGTGTTTGCCATCTCAATTCTCAAATCCTAACACAAAACAAGGGATGTCATAAAATTCACCAAAATGAAGAATTAGTCTTGAATGTCACCCATCAACACACACACAACTGTTCAAAATTACACAAACTATACAAACACAAAGTTAAATAATCCCTTCTCCATAATCATCTTATTTATCTGTTGTAGTCTGTAAAACATAATTATAATTTAAAATATCACCCAGTTTAAAGTTAATGTTATCATGCATTATAGTGTGTGTTTTTTGTGTTTGGTTTAGAGTCCTTACCTGTGTCTGGTTCAGTGCTACAGACTCCCTGGAACTGTGATAGTCTGATTTGTGTGAGTTCAAGCAGCAGCAACAAAAAATTATACTTCCTGTTTGATTTCTTCACAATAAAGGCGTCATTTCCACAAAACTGTCTTTTTCCCAACAAAAAAATAAATAAATAACAGTGGCACATATTAGATAGTTAGAGCCTTTAAAAGTAATAATAACACAGTGTAAGTATACATAGAAGTAATCTGCAGTAAAACTTTATTTTACTTTGCGGCCGTGTCCAGGATCAAAATGAGGTGCTACAGTTCTGCCCTCTGATATATTGGCACAAGTTGAGAAAACTTAACATTTAATATCTCTAATAATGACAATAAAATTCAGCAATCTGTGCAATATTGTTGGTTGTTATGGTTCTGCTCCAGTCTGACTCCTTAGCTGCCATTATTCACCAGTCCACCAGAGACCCTCAGCTTTTCCTCCCCTGTCCTTCCTGTGTTGTCCTCTAACATTGCCATAGATTCCCTTTGTGCTTATTGATCTGTTCTCTATCGATATTCATGGATAGATTGAGGGGGAATCTGTAGGGTGACAGATGGTGGATGTTCTGTAAATATCTAACATGCTAAAATGAATCAGACTTTCAGCTTTTGTTGCTCCTTATGTTGGTTTCACTTTTATATTTGAAAATTTAAAATGTTAGTGTGACATATTGAAGAGAGGAGTTTGTTTCTGAGTTTTCGGTCCCGCCCTGCATCAGTCTCGTTAGCCCTGTCCTGCTCCCTGTGTCTTCCCCAGCCTATCAGCTCCTTTCCTGATCTCTTGCTCTACCTGCATCTCATCCCCTCATCAGTTAAGTTTGTATTTATCTCCTGGTTTTCAGTTTAGTTTGATTCTGTATTGTTCAGTTCAGTTTTGCTTTGCCTGCGCTCCTGAGTTCTGTTCCTGAATTGAGTAAATAAAGATGTTATTCTTCAGCTTTGCTCTGCCTGCAGTCTCCTGCATTTGAGTCCACCTGCTCTGCTACTCCACATAACAGTAATTTGTTCAATATAAATGTTCTCTCTCTGTACTTTTAAACTGAGGAATGACACTTCTGCACAACAGAAAATTAGATACCAAAATACTTTAACACTTTTAAAATTGCATGCTTTGTTTTAAAGGTGACAAAGCAAAACTTGATATCTTGCACCTGGAGCACATCTTTGAATTTAACCTGAACAGCTTCAGTGACTGTTGATTGTTTCTCAGTTTTTTTTTTATGTTCAAAGCTTTTAAACAAACCTTTCTCCACGTTACCTTTTTTGTGTTCATTGGTTCAGTGAACTTGAACTCACTTCATCAGTGTACCAGAGGGGCCTGTGGCTCTCTTCTTAACAGAAAGCATTGCAATGTGCATCCTGCTTCTAATCAATCATAATATATCCACATTAGGTTATAAATTAAAGTTAGAAAATGGCAAAATCAGTATAAGAACCATTTTACATACTTAATGAAAGCTGTTTAGAACATACTACGGACACAGTTGTGTTTTATGTACATTTAGAAGTCATTCAGAAATACCCATCTTTACAAATTCAGACATTAATTGTTTGAGTTTTATATTCTTTTTATTCCGTTTTGACAATATGAAAACAGACAGTAAGTAAAACAGACAGATCATCAAAGGAACCATCATAGCTTTAATTACATAGTTTGAGCAGTTTGTGTTTAAGCTCATTAGATGATTTTTGAGACTTCACACTTTAGGATTTTGAACATGTGGTTTGTACATCCACCATGTTGATGGGGATCACTTCTTCAATTTAACTTGAACAACTATGAAAGCTGAGTTGAGTTTGGTGCTTTAAACAGTCAGTACACCAAAATAATAATAATAAAAAAACACACACACAAAAAAACACATCTTCAGATTCCCCAGTTGGTATCCAGCCATACACATAGTTCTGGTTTTAACATATTTCACCTCTTTCTACAGTTTAGGTGAACTGAATTTCATTTGTGAAAAATTCAATTTGAAAAACAACAAATCTATGTTAAAACATAATTCACCTGAAGATAGGAAAAATTACAAACATACACACACAAAAGAGTGGCAAAAAATGTCAGTCTTTGTAATATAAAGTTGTTTTGATTACTTTCAGAAAGTGAATGTAAAAGTATAAGTATAACAGTGACGTGTTGCTTATTTATCATCAATAATCCATTGAGCTGAAATCATTTTAAGCACCAGGACTGGTCAGGAGGACTTCTTTCAACTCTGCCTGATGACCTTCAACATATTTGCCATCCTGTTGACACAAAACAAAGGTAACTTTCATCAAAACAGGACAACATTAATCATTCTACACTGTGACTCTTTACTCCAGAAATGCAGCTGCTACAACTTTTATCTCCTACAACTACAGTACATTATTTCTTCTGCTCCTACTGTTGCTACTACAGCTGCAATTACTGCTCATAGTACTTTGCTTCACCTTTCTGAATCCAGCTATCCTCTAATTCATGTGGGCTGAGCACTTGTGTACATTGCTGTGGTTCATACCTCTTCCTCCTTCATCTCATTGCACAGAGTCTTGATGCCCAGAATAGAAAACCAAACGCTGACAAACAGCTGAAGAACAGCGAAGGCAATCAGTTTAATGTCCATGGATCTCAACAAACTCTGATGGATATGAAATAAAAACATTTTTAATTTAATAACTCAAATATGTTTAAACTAATATTTAAATTAATTTCCAGTGTAATGTAAGTATGCATGATTTAATCAGCACAAAATGCTACAATGCAGAGATGCTTACAATGTGGAACTGCCAAAGTCATTTCAAATTAAATTGTCAAGTTGGACAATAATTAATTTTAGGACTTTAGTTCAGAACTTTAGACTGTAAAACATCATACAGAAACTTAAATATGTAATTTTATGTAAGTTGTATTGATTTCAAGTTAATTCAACTTAAAATGTCAAGTTTTCACTTAGAAACATGAGTTCACTTGACTTGAAGTCATTTGACTTGAAATGAATACTGCTGAGAGTTCACACAACTCACTTAATTGGTTATGAAGAGCATACACTGAGAGTTAAAACTGGACTTAGTATAGTAATGAAAACAATGCAAACCATAATGACAGTTAGTATTGAATTTATTCACTGTCATGATACAAACTAAAAACTGACTTTAGCAATTCCAACATCAGCAGTGACACAAGTTCTTAGTGACAAATGAAAAACTGTCTCTTAAAACTTAGAAAATGGAAAGCAAATCTGACTGTGAACTTTTTTTCAGTGTGATTGAATAGTCATTGTTTCAACTCAATATCTTAAGTCTATTGAACTTGTTATATCTAGCTGTGTTAAGTTAACTGAGTTTGTTTTACATTGTCAAAACACATTAGACAACTTTGAACTAATTCTTCAACAGAAGTTCAGGTAACTCATATTTTTTAAGGCAGCAGGGAAATACATTTTTAAGTTCAAATGTATTACAGTGTAGATGTATGCTTACCTCGGCATAGAGTGCCACACCTCTGCAGTTGTCGCCATAAGGACCAACATTGTACCTTCTGCGGTCACACATCCAGAGGGGGGAGGCATTGCCCAGGTCGATGGCATACAGCACAATGCCAGTAATGGCAAATATAGCTCCAGCAATGTTCATAAACACAGTGAAGCCCACCTGAGAGGAAAGATTCCTTCAATTAAAAGATCAATTCAGATGGTATTTGATAGTGTTTTGCATTTCAACTAAGATAGAAGACACAATATTCTATTGACAGTACACTGCACATTTCCTTCAATTAGTCAATGGGGTTTGGAGGACTTAACTTACCAAGCAGGAAGAAGGGAACTGTCCGGCCAAAATTGACATGATTCCCGTTACAATGAACTGATGAGAGGTCAGCAGAAAGCTCACATTAGAGAGCAAAAAAATATTGCATTTGTTTACGAGTAATATTGCTGAGGACTGTTCTCTCAGTTTTGTCATTCAAGTGACAAAATGTAAGTGTTGCTTGAACGTATTATTGTTTCAGGGAAACCTTTTACAATCATTACATTTGTATGGAACTCACATATTTATCAGCTGTGTTACCAAAACTTTTACAAATGCAATAACATTATTACAATATTATTTTACCACAGCACCCAGCCAGTAAGCAGCTCCCAAGCTGGTCAAATCCCCAGGATTCATGCTTGTTCGTCCTGGCCCAAGACCAATGTTGAACAGGCCCACCATGATCTGCATAGTCTGTAAACAATTCAAAGCAAATCTCTTTATCTTAACATTTTAAGACCACCAGTTAACAGCTGTATGTGAATACATTTATTCCAGTTTCTCACCCCAATAACTGTAGTGAGACCGGTCTGCATCAGCACCTTGTACACCGAGCGGCAAAGAGCCTTCAGGATTTGGCACAGTGGTGGAAACATGCTCTTACTGGCAGCCTTGTCTTTGATGAGCTATGAACATCTGTCACAGTCCTGCACACACACCTGAAACATGAAATGCCGATTTCTCCGTTTTTGTAGAGATTGATTCAACAAAGAGAATGTGTCTCCTTCGTCCCCTTGAGTTGTGGTATTCTTGACTCAAGGTTGAAGCCCACATTTTCTGTTGCGTATGTGTGTGTGTGAGGGGTGTGTGTTTGTAGAGGAGAATGGGTCAGTGTATGAATGTCTTAAAGTCTCAGCACCAGCCAAAGTAAACAATGAGTCTTAGGTATCGATCAACATCCCTATCAAATCCAAATATGCAGGTGTATTACAGCCCTGGTTATGTTATCTGTCAGTAAGATTGTACTTATTGTCCATCACAGCAACCCCCCCCCCCCCAAAAAAAAAACCCAAAACACATTGCTTGAAGTTCTTTATTTAACCCCTTCAGTACATACTGTTCGTATTCTGACTCTTCACAGTATCCCGTCATAATAAGCCTCTATTCCACATTTCTGAACTTCAATCTTTACCTTATTAGTCATTAATACACTGATGATTTCAGAGAGCAGAGAGTGTATTCTTAAGGTTTTACACTATTTGTTTATGGAGAAAAAACATTCACATTCACACTATTTTATAGCCCTATACAGTAGAACATAACAGCCATAATGATTTCAATGAGTTTTATTGAATGTGAAGAATGCAACAACATTTTTCAGTGGTGTTTTTAAAAGAAAAATAAATACAAGTCATATTTAACCTTGAACACCCTCTATGTACAAAAATGTGTGTCAGCTGAACAAAAATTTTTTTTTTAAAAAGTTGAAATATTTATATTCTGGGTCTCTTTGGGACAAGTCATAAAATTTCAAGCTAAACAGAAGATGTTTAGGGTGTTTTTCTTGCTCTCAAATGTAAAAACAGGTCAAATTTGACTTGAGCATTATTTAAGCGTTAACTCTTAAAATATGCTGCAGAGGCTTCAATTGGCAAAGTGAGTTTTAGTTTTATGTCTGAATAATAAGTTTTCCCTGCAAGATGTCACTTCTAAAAATCTGTTTATTTTATGAGAGAATTAAAATCCTAAAGAGCATTCACGACTGCATTAAACAGTAATTTAAGTATTTGTCACCTAATAAGGTTTGTGACATTAAAATGAATGTATCTATTGAATCTTTTGCAAATACAAAACCTCTTGTCATATTAAGGATGGGTTATTGTTTAGTCTCATTTTAGAGAAATGGTTCTTGGCTTGTGTTTGTCATCCTTTAAACTTCTCTCTCTCTCTCTCTCTCTCTCTCTCTGGCAGACAGTAGAAACATTATAACATAACTAACTCAAACTTGTCTAACTTTACCATGAAAAACATCCAGTTCAGAGCTCACTCAACATCTGGTCTCCCTGTAAATTTCAAGTTATTGTGAGTCATATGTTTGTTCATTCAGAAAACTCACCTGGTAGTAATTTGAGGCTGCGACTGCTACAGTCTGGTTCTTCTGCCATCGGCCTCAGTTTGTTCTGCAGCAACAAAACCTGTTACTTCCCATTAACTGTTCAAGTTCTTCAGAATAAAAGCACCATTTCCATGAAAAAACCAGTAGGGACTAATGAGCAGAGCCAGAAGAAGCTGTCAGTTCCTTGTATTCATGTAAAATTAGCAATGTCACATTGGATAAATTACAAGTGAAAGACAGGTGGTAAAGAGCACTCTATATTATAAGACATAATAAGAAAACAGGATAAAGTCTTTGCCTCTGAAATGCAGCGGAAAAGCACAAATTGGAAAAAGTCAACACTTACAAGTTCAACACTTATCGTCAAATAACTGTAAAAAAAAACCTTTAGTTATTCTAGCAAATGACACCCAACATTTGAAACATCAATCAGAGATGACAAATTTAACATCATTTGCCTTGCTGTAGATGATTTATACTCATTTATTTGCACTTGAAACAGTCAAACCAACAACGAAAAAGTGCAAACATGTCAAGCAGGGAAAGTGAAACAGGTTATTGTCCTCTACATGCTGCTGTTTTGTCTGTTGACAGTTTTAGCTACTGCTGAAGAAACTGATGACTTTGTACAATTTCCTAGTTGAAACTTTTCATCTCAATAAACTGATATATTTGACCATTTCCAGGCCACAATTCTTTCTCTTTGATAAAATGATTAAAACCTCTTTCTGTAATACAGGTTCTCGGATTTATAGCAAAACATTTTTTTTATTTAACTTTTTGGCTAGAAATAGCATTTGGAAGAGTAATACTCTGATATTTTAAACTATGGCAAGTTGACAAAGTGTTACACACATCATACAGAAAATCATAATCAATGGAAACAGTTTGAAAAACAGCAGCAGAGACTGAAATGGAGAGCAGTACATACAATTCAGTGCAGATTATGATCAAAAATACTCTAAAATATAAGCACATAGAGAAGTTTGGCAGGGACCGTTCCGGCCAATTGTGTGTAAATCATTGATTACAGTTACAGTATACACAGTCAGTGGTATAAATGCACAGTATTACAGTCCTAACTGACATGATAAAGTGATTTATCAAAGGAGGCTGCAGGGTTGCTCATTTAGGCTGCAGGGTTAGTGGTGACCTCCAGAAGTGGTTTGTAGTACTCTGGGTCACCGGTGCTCTAAAAGAAAGAAAAAAGAAGTAAAGCATATAAAAAGGACACACTCAAGTCTTTAAGAACACAGTCATGAATTGTACAGCTCTACCGTTCTCATACACAAGGGAATCATTTTAACTTTAGTGTACATTTTTTGTAGACCACTTTTTTCTTTTGAATTTGGCCACATCCTAAACTTCACAATATTAAAAAAATAAATTACAACTTGGCAGCAAACCGTAAACAAATTTTGTTTTTAAAAAAAAGTCTCTATGTCTCTATTAACAGATACAACTGTTTTGCCTGGCAATTAATTCTTAAAGAAATGTTTTGACATTTTGGGAGATTTTGACCAGAGGTTCATAACCTTAAATCCTTGTTCACACATATAGAGTCAAACAAGAAAAAGTGTAAAAACAAAAAATAAAAAGAAAGGAAAAAAAAGAGCATGTAGGTTCATCCAACCTTTTCTGGGCAAACAGGTTTAAGAATAAAATATAATTTTGCATACTCTACCTTGTTTTCTCCCTTTTGACGGCTCCTCACAGCCTTGATCCCCAGGACAACAGAGCTGATGACAAGGCAGAGCTCCAGGGCTGACAAGACAATCAGCACAGCATTGATACTTCTCAGAAGCATCTGGTGGGACACAAAGACCAGCATTACCTTTAATACAATTTGTAGAATTTGTTCTTACTTGATACATTTCCTAATTGGGCTTTATTTAGGCCTGCAACTAATTATCTGTTACGTATTTTTTTCAGTTAAATTGGTAAATCATTTTGTCCATAAAATTTCAGAAATAAAAGAATGATAGCACATGTTTTACTTATTATTGGTTTCTTTTGTTTGTTTTGTTGTTGTATTCTGATTTTAAGGGATTCTTCATATAGACTTGTTATAAGTCTGGAGATGATAATCATGATTTGATCAATTTTAAGACCTGTGAGGTAATCAAGGCCCTCCTTTTTCTGTCCATCAGTTATACAACTAGATTGCATTTTGACTGCTGAGATGACTCTTCCACACTTACAAGAATCAGAGCTTTTCCCTCCAAGCATCTGTCCTTCATGAACCCCTCAGATGGACTTGCCGTCGTAGTTCTACTGCCATACCAGTTATAATAACTGTCACGTCTACACATCTCCCAGAAGCTCCACTCCACATTTGCCATATTGATGCAGTAGAGTACAATGGCTGTAATAGCAAAAGCAACTCCTGCCAGATTCAGGATCACGTTGATGATGACCTAAAGTAAAAGACTTGTCAGTTTATGTGCAACATTTAGATGGAACCAAATACAAAACCACTTCAGGGAATAAACAGCATACAGTACAATCAACAAACTTGGGGCAAGATTTTTAACCTGTATTCTGTTCTCTCCAATGAAAATATATACTGTAGTCATGTGAGACAATGTGGGAGTGTATATTCATTTTATTTGTCTTGAAATAAAACAAGAAAAAGAAACAACAATAAAATAAAAGAAGTTCTTTTAAGATAACATGAGGATGTTATAAACTTGAAATACTCACCAGACATAGACTGGGGCACTTCTCAGACAAAATGCACATGATGCCAAATAGAATAAACTATAAAAAAAAAAGACAAAAGAACAAAAATCTTTAATCTCCACTCTTCCACACAAACCCTAAATGAAAATTCACATGAGACATAGCAACTGGTACTTATTCATTTCATCTGAGAACTACGACCTAAAGAAATCCAATAACAAAACACATCTGGCTTTAGATCAGGAAGTGTTCTCCAGAGTGCAAGAAGCCTGAATACTCTGCTATTCAGTGCATAGGCAAGAACATCTAGAACTTTAGCTAAATGCTAAATGACAATGTTAACACACTGATGTTTAGCAGGTACAATGTGTACCCTGTTCATTATATTAGTTTAGGGTGTTTGCATGCTAACAGTTGCTAATCTGGCCCTAGATGAAAAGTCAGGGGTTTACCAAAGTCAATCATATTTTTTGTCAGAGAACTATGAATATCTTTGCAAAATTTTGAGCCAATCCATCAAGCTATTTCACTGAATATGTGCAAAAAGAATGAGTGAGCAGGTAACCATAATCATTAAAATTCATTCTCTGAAAACCTGCTTAAATGGAGTGTGGGCAGGGTATGAAGTGGCAAAAGCGGTAAGGCAACTCATAATAAAACATCAGTAGGTAGTGGAGATGCTGAGATTCTTTTTTTCACATCTGGGTTGGGTCAGACAGTATAGCATCTTTACCACTTGGATTCAGTGGCATCAAGTCATGTGAAATATGCATTTATTGGTATTGTTTATGCTGGTATATGTGGTATTTTGTTTACTTGCCACAAAGAGCCTTCGATTTGAGCTGGAAAAAGCACCATGTGCTATATTATGTGCCAAATTGGAGTAGAGTGGAAACAATGCCCAACCAGAGCGTACTCAATGATTCTGTTTGTGATTTTTATGGATTTCATGGCATTTTACATTTCAGAGTGAGATCAGAGTGTGTCCTGTACAAGAACGCCATCAGGTGGATCCCCTTGGAATCAACTGAACAGCCCCAGCTAAGTTGTATTTGTCCTCACTCTAGCTTTGGGAGAGACTTGTCCAAGAAGATTCTGTTGGATTTTATACCACAAAAGAACATATTTTGGTGGGAAGCAATCCAGCATTAGCTTGCTTACCAATCCTCCGAGCCAAAAAGGAAAGACGCTATCCATAATCCACCAAGGGCCACCACGACTGATTAAGAGGATGGCTCCAAGGCCAATGTTGAGCAACCCAACCATAATCTGCAGAGCCTGTGAAGGAGGAAACATAGTGTGAACGACAAACATTTGTATAACTGCAGTTTCCAGGTGTCACTGTTGGTGTCAGAACATACTGTTGTGTTGGACCACTTTCTCTCATTGGTTCATGGTGTTTCCTAAATTTAGTTTTCCCACATAAATACAACAGCACAGTGCTTAGACATTGATATGCAGACAAAATTGCAGAATGTAATGTGATTAAGACATATTAGAGTGCAGCGCAATAAATTTGGGTTAACAGTCAAATGATTCCCCCAAAACATTAAACAATGTCTTACTCAAAGATGAAATCAAAATTCAAAAGGGAAAGAAAACTGCTTTGCAAAATAAGTGTAGCATATATTAGCTTTGAAGCTGAAGTTGACAGAGAAACCTAAAACACGGAAGATTGTAACTCACCCCCAGTACTGACTGAGAGGTTTTCTGGATCTTCCTCAGGTGCTGAGACACAGTGCAGCAGACGGGGCTGTAGCAAAGGGCCTTGAGGATTTGGCACAGAGGTGGCCAAGCACTTTTGGGGTCAGAGGTCAAAGTCATCACAGTGACCCCATCAGCCTTTGTCATGGTTATGGACATCCTGCTCGCTCCTGGAGACTGAAAGAGACCAGAGAATATATAAACTTTAAATTTGCTGAATCAGGTTAACGGGTTGCTGATTTAGCAAATCGTAAAGTACAGAATCCTCCTCAAATCTGACCAAGCTTCCACATTTTACCAATCTGAAAAGTTCACTACTCCCTGATCCACTGTTTCATATAAGCTATTGACTTTCTCCATTTTGCTCTTATGCAGCCACAGATGTGTGAAATGGACATTTTGGTAGTGAATCTGAGGGTGATTTGCAGATAAACTCCAAACCCTTCACTGTATGTCGAGCTCGGCTTTCAACTGTTGCAACTAGGGCTGTTAAACTTAACATGTACAACAAAGTTTCCTCAATGTGTAAACTTATTTTAAGTAGTGTGACTGTCAAACATTTTTATGATGGAGAGTATTGGTTGTGTGCATTATAAACTGCAGACATAGCGTTCAAAGTAACCAGGCAAGAACAATCTAATGACGCGTGATTTCAAGTTGCATTATAGGAATTTTAGGATACAGTCTTTTGTAGAGATTTATCCACACTAGGAACAAAAAGTCAGGATATTTCCATCTCTGCTGCTTTGATTTTGAATAGGCTATTCTTTTTTTAAAATCTGTCTCTTGTGAGTCCTACAACTTTATGGAAGTTTAATACTAAATTGTTGTGAGGCTCTCTTTAAGGGAGAGCAGCACCGGCTGGTGGGTTTTTAATAAAATGATTCCTAAAGTTAGTTGTTGGAGCACAGACTGTACATGGAAATTGCAGGATACAAATCATGAGGATGAGGAGTCAAGCCTGTGCAGCTAAAGGACAGGTTCACAGTTTTTCAAGTCTGTCTCAAACCAACAGGCAGGTTCCCACATGAACACTGAAAGAGGTTTTTCTCGCTTTAATCAAGCAAAGACAAGCATTGTGTTTATTACTATTACACCATACTATTACATTTAAATTTACGTTGGCATAACAATTTGTATGTTGTGCAGCCAGAGCCATTTGGAAAAGAAGCTCAATATTATCAGCTCCCCAGTCTGTCAACATCAACAAATAAGCTGACCACAGTCCAGCTGACACAACTGTACTGGTCATATCACTTGACTGGAGTCATGTTGCAATAAGCAAACTGAAGTAACTAACTAGGGAATATCCTAAGTTCCTCTTCCTAAAATGTTTAGTAGTATAGCCCTGAATCTGTATCACAGCCCGGTAACCGTTTCAGACATCAGTATTAAGAGTTCGTTAAAGATCTAGTGGGTAGGATTTAGTTGCATCTAGCAGTGAGGTTCCCCCCCTCCCAAAGCATGTATGATAACCTATGGTGGCCATGAAACTCACAAAAAATGCAAAAGGCCCTCTCTTGAGCCAGTTTTCGGTTTGTCCGTTGTGGGCTGCTGTAGAAACATGGCGGTGCAACATGGTGGGCTCCGTGAAGGAGGACCCGCTCTCTATATAGATGTAAAGGGCTCATTCTAAGGTAACGAAAACACAATAATTTTTTTAAGGTGATTGTACACCAATTAAAATACTTACATACTTATGAATAGTATATTTCTGCCGAGTCCGTTCAGCCAGATGCCACTAAATTCTACACATTGCACAATTTGACAATATGAAGGAAGCAACCTAACAGATGGAGAAAAATTGATGTCTGGCTGGTCTAAAGTAGCAGAAATATATGCCTCAGCCAGACCATATACACTGCTTTTAAAGTGCAACAGCATTGCTATCATTACCAGATGTGTTGTAATATCTACAAAGTAACGCCATAAATGTTTAGTGTGCCAGCATTAAAAGCGGACTTCGCAACCCTGAGTGCTGGTTGCTATGCTGCATTGCGCTCAGTATTGCCGCCGGTGACCGGAAGATATTAGTGGGGCGTGAAAGCTCATTATTGACACTGGAAACAATAATTTGACACAAACATCTTCACTCAGGATCGACTTCAGCGATTTTTTTTTTCGTCAAATATTAGTCTACGCTGCAGCATATGTATTACAGTAATATATAGCTTCCAGACACCATTGGCAGCGCTGAGCGGCCTTCCAGCCGGTGAAAGAGGAAGAAATAATGCGTCACCAAGTGGCTCATACCTTAGTTGTCGTGATTTCAATATTTCAATATATCACCCGCACTTCGTCGGTGTTAGTTGTGTTTTTATTGTTTTAAACCTGCCTGAAATACACGTTTTCTGTCCTGATAGGTTGCTAAAAACGTTCAACTACCTTCTGGCGAGTTCGAAGTTACAATATTGAACCAGTCGCAAACTAAATGACAAGTAAGATTAAAGCAATTAACACAATCAAATTTAACGAGCGCTCAATCCCTCGAATGGGTTTGTTCACTAAACCAGTAGTACAGGACCATATAGGCTACACAGCAAGAACTGACTACAGTTTTAACAGGTTGCTTTAAAAATGGATTAAACAGAAAATATACTTACTTGTTTGTGTCTGTTGAAATAGTGGCAAATCCCCCAACGACTGAGCTAAACCTAAACAACTCCAGCTGTTTGTGTTGCTGTTCGGGAAATGAGAGCAGAGCGTCAACCTGTTACGAGAAGAACCTCCCCTCATCTGGAAGTATTAACCCTTTGCTGATCAGTCACGTAAACACAGAGACAATAGTGAACTCTACTGTGAGCTATTCTCACAACGTTAAACAGAGAAATGCTGGGCTGTAGCAAGGAATTCCCCTCATAACCTAAGAATCTTTTTTGATTAGCCTCCAAAAAAGTTTGATTATTTTAAATTCGTTTTCATCGATATGTTTCCATCATGCACACTTTTTTTGCATTTAACTGTTCATTTAGGCCTATATTTTCTGTAAATTTTTATCTCATACATGATTATCAATAGGCTGTTTTAAGAACTTTCCCACACTGCCTGGAAAATACTGCAAGTGCAGATATACTTAATTCCCATTATTTTAATTTATTCATTTATATTTTCTGTCTAAAAATAGTAAATGGTAAGATCTGGCCACAGATGGTGCTGTAATTATGATCCGTTGTTATAGATTAAACTACCCAACAGCATATAAAGTAGTTAAAATAAGATCAGCCTTGACTAGCTACAACATTAATATGCTTTTTGCACATCAATAATGATCTAATAATCTGGCATACTGTATATTAAAGCAACCCGCTGCTTAATGAGTACTTTTACTTTTGATACTGTACTTTAAGTACAATTTTACATTGTTGTATTGCTACTTTTACATAAGTAAAATATTTGAATACTTCTTCCAACTCTGTATTATAATGTAGCAGCATCATGTTGCATACAATCACTTAGATGCAACAACAATTAGCAATACAGGCTTCAGATTAATGAGGATGCAGTAAAATAAATAATAGTTAGGATCAGAAAATGTTACGCAACTTTTCTTCCAAGATTGCACAAGATTGACAAAGAGAGGTTCAGTTTTTTCATTTCTGCTTTATTAGAGTGTGTACAGTACATTGTGATGGGAAAGATAAATGAATGATTTTATAGTAATGCATCAGATTTAAGACACACTGTGTATGGCTACCAAACCTCTACCATGAGTTCAAATTGATAACAGTTTGAATGAGATCAAAGCCAGGGAAGTCCATGGCAATGACACCAAAGCATGGTCTGGGCTGATTGGGGTAAAACTGCCTCAGGTATTGATTGAGCCATGGGTTCACCTTTTCAGCCACTCTTCTTGGAGTCAGAAACATTCCCCAGAAGGTACCAAAGCCAGTGCCGCTAGTGTAAGTCATGACAGCGTTATCACCTCCACAAGCTTCAATGGCTTGGCTCAGCTGTTTGATTATTGTCTTGTCTTTATTTTCAACATCAGTAACCTTGCTGCTACCTTTGCCATTTGTTTCTATGAGGGGAATTCCTAATGTGAAGGTGCTTTTCTGCAAAAAGACAATTTTCCCCCTGACCTGACCCATAGTTGGCATGCCAGAGTTCACCCAGACATGTTGATCATTGCCAATCAGACTCTGGACCATTCGATTGACCATGTCCTTCTCAAAAGACTCAGATCGCACTCTAATGAGCACAGCCTCAGTATTATACTCAGACAGGAAGGCTCTGACAGTGTCTAGGACCTCCTTGAGTGTAGTGCGCTGGTACATCACCCCGTGCATGACATAGAGGGTGTCACCAAGTTCAAACACTTTGAGATCAAGGAAACGAATGCCAGCTCTCAACTGATTCTTCAGGGAAAAGGCCTGGCATTTGGCTAATGGGCCTCCGTGCAGGGCCAGGCTGTCATGGGTGCCAGGAATAGTGATGAGAGATAGGGTGCGGAAATTCTGAATGCTCGCCATCCATGGAATATTGTAGGAGCCCGGGAGTATGAGGTTGCCATTGTCATTGAAGAAAAGGTTTTGGCCATGGCATAAAACACTGTTGATTCAGAACAAGATTTTGTGATGTTACAGTAACTCCAATGCCAACAAGTTGAAGCCTAAAAACTATAGTCTTGTATTTTACTTGCAAAACTTTAATATTATACTTACATGACAGAAAGCACAATATGGTGGAAAAGCAGACACTTGTTACCAGCCTTCATTCTTGTAGAAATATGAGCAATCTAGTAAATGATAAATTGTAGGACAAAAATTATGCATTTATCACACAAAATCATTATTAATAGAAGACATGCATGGATAAATTACTAATTAAATATCCAAGGATAGGCAGGCATACTCTCGTGGTAGCTAAAATGTACCAATTTTTCCTACCATACCTTGCAGCCAGGATGATTTCACAGCAAACCACTCAGATGGTCAGGGCATGGAGAGCTCCACAAGAGATCCAAAACTTATATTGCTTGGTTATCTGAAAATTTCTAGGTGTGGATCACATGATATGAGTCAAACTGATTGCTCTTGATGCAGAACAATAAACATGTTCGTACAGATTGTGGTTTGTTTCCAGTGTGTTTGACAAGGTGGGTCCTTTCACTGAAAAAAAATAGAGTCCGATTACATTTGATTACTTAATTATGCTGATGGCATGTAACTTAGGAATTATCTCGAATACATACAGCCACACCAGTGCAATAAAAAAAAAAAAGATTAAACTGTGCCATCAGTTAACAACTAAACAAAACCTAATCAACAATGAAAAAGGGC
The DNA here is from genome assembly GCF_910596095.1 of Thunnus maccoyii. Classification (NCBI taxonomy): domain Eukaryota; kingdom Metazoa; phylum Chordata; class Actinopteri; order Scombriformes; family Scombridae; genus Thunnus; species Thunnus maccoyii. The sequence continues at coordinate 8,498,500 of NC_056542.1, forward strand.
AGAGCTGCATGAATTGTAAAAAAAGATTAGGCTAAACGTACTGAATGTCAGCTAGAAACATGGTTGGGTAGAAATAAGTTTAATATATATTTAAATAGAAAGTGAGAATTATCCAAAGGGGTGGATAGAAACCAGAGGATCTGCAATCTTTGTTACTACAACCATCTGGGAGATGAGTTTCATATTTTGTTTGTATGAATGAATTATACAGAAAAGTACTTGCCAAAGTACTATTTAAATCGCCTATGTATCCTTAAATTATTTTTATTATTACAGTCAGATAGGCTTCAAGGTGTTTGTAGGTTAGATGCTTTCCTGAAGAACGTTCTGCCTCTGTTGAAGTAATTTTCCTTTTATTTCATTGCAACTGGGTACCATTGTTCTGTTATGGTTGTATATTTTGTTTGTACTCCATGCCATGTAGGCTAATCATGGTCCTGAGTCAATAAATCAAATCAGAAATTATAGTAACTCATTATAGATTTCAAAATTGACTCCATGAGATACAACAATAACAGAAAATGGGTAAGGCAGTACCATACCAAAATAACAAGGAAATTACTTAATTTTCTCCGTGATAGAGGACTTTATTCCACAATTTACATCTGTTGTTTAACTAATGAGCGACGGATGACAGCAACACTTAAACATAGCGTCAGTTCTGCTAGGAAAGAATTGCAGCACTGATCACACTTGGGATGCCACTAACTAAGCTGATGCTACATGCGTGGTGAATTGACATAGGTTGAGTCGGCTGAGCGCTGTTGTGCTGACGCTATTCCTGAACTCCTGGGGTGTATTGGTAACAAACTGTCATATCTCACAGAAGTACCAGGTTCAAATCCTGGCATGAGTGTCTAGCTTTACAACACTGTCCTCACCAATGTTACTACCCTAATGTGCTGTAAAAGTAGCCAACCAGTTACAATCACAACCACAGCTAATGTTATAGTCATAGCAGTAGCCATATAGCTACAACAATAGTCATTAGCCTCTGTAATAGTTACAGCCATAGTCACAGCCACCATAGCCACTGCCATGGCAAGGGACCCTTTTCACAGCAGACATTTTAGTTTCACAAAGCAGGAAAAGCACAGGTTTGACTGATAACATGAACGATGGCTCCATTCCATTAATTAATTAACAGTAAGCCATGTCAGTGAGTACAGTCCCAGTGAGCACAGTGCCAGAGTCCTAGAAATGGCTCACCTAAATGCAATTCAGACATCATTAATATTATTAATCCTACTTGTGCTTTTCCTGCTTTGACAAGTCAAAATGTCTGCTGTGTAAAGGGTCTATAGTTACAGCAACGGAAATGGTTTGTAACCAAAGCAAAGGACATGCCCATTTGTGCTATTGTCACAGCCAGTGGCTATGGCTACAGTCAGAGCTCAGCTTTCCTCAATAGTTGAACATATCTCTGTGACAGGGTGGAGTGCTGTTGACCAACATTACTTTGCAAATCTAGGTGTTGATAATGAACACCCACGCTTTTATACTAATCTGTGAAACTATTTGCTGATATTTACACTTGTGCAAAACAATCGCCTTAAAAATGACATATACCTTGACAGAAGGTTTCAGCTACAACGCCCACCCTTGGAATTTACTTTTCCAGGAAATCACCGAGTTACCGAATTTGATTTCCAGCTGACTAACAGTGTAAAAGTAAATGAACCTGAACACATTTGGATTGTTTGTCCTAAACTATGAAATGGTCTCTCTCTGATGATCCTGTGATTAATTGTTGTTATGAATAACTCATTAGAAAATTATGCTTACTGATAAAAACAAAACATTATTGCGTGTTTTCATTTGAGTCCTGCAATATATTTTTAAATGATCCGTGAAAAGTATTGCTTTATGTCCACTTATATAACAAGACAATTTTGCATTTTTGCTATCAAAGTGTTGTTTTTCAATCCAATACATTTTTTGCAATATTTATTGTCTCTTCTAAGTATGTGTAAATATTTTACAGTGCGGTTTGGAAGGTGTATTATGTTAAATTCAATCCTTGATTAGAATTTCTAAATGACCTCGCAGTGTGTTTTGCCTCAAGGCAGCAAAATAGAGTAGAGAAACAGAGAAGAGGTTAGTAAGGTCTGACAAGTATTGGCTATTATCACTCCGCAGAAATCAAAACAACTGGATTTAATGTCTTGGGTGTTATTTGTACAGTTCTATGCAGTGGAGAAAGAATCGAAATTAAGTAAATGTAGCAATACCTGCCTTTTAAACAGAAAAATAGCACATAATTCTTAACTTTTAAATGTTAAAAGTATAATTACTTATTTGTTGCCTTTCCTCCTTTCAAAGAGTCATTTTTTTTATGTCTAATGCAGGCATTAAGGTGTTCAAGCAGGGCTAGAATAGTTGATACTACAAACATCAAGTGTAAAAATCTTGTGAATTTTATGCATAAAATTTTAGAATGCAAATAAATGGCTATGGATGTTAGATGAATGCAATGGGGTACAAATGAAGTGCCTCTGGACAGAAAGTGTAAAGTCTCACAAAAATTGAAATACTCATGTATGGTTCCACAGTGAAAAGTACTGCAATACACACCCGAGTGTAGTAACTGTCTTGAGTGATTTTACTTGGTATGTAGTAGGGCTGCAACTAATGATTATTTTCATCATCAATTAATCTGTCGATTATTTCCTCGATTACTTGATTAGTTGTTTGGTTCATAAAATGTCAGAAGATGGTGAAAAATGTTAATCACTGTTTCCCAAAGCCAAAGATGACGTCTTTAAATGTCTTATTTGTCCCAAACTGTCCACAACCCAAATATATTCAGTTTACTATCATAGATGACTAAAGAAAAAAGTAAGTATTCACATTTGAGAAGCTGGGATCAGAGACTTTGGACATTTTTCTCTTGAAAAATGACTCAAAACGATTCGTTGATGATCAAAATAGTGATTGTTTACTAGTTGGCAACAAATCAAGTAATCGACTAATTGTTGCAGCTCTATTTGGTATAATTTAGTTAAAAATTGTAAATACGTAAAAAAAAATGAGAATGAAATATTTTTGTTTCATATCTTTAGCATGAATTGATGCCTACAATAAAAGAACATCAGATCATTTATCCGTTTACATATTTGAGATGATGCAATTGTAGAGAAAAGCTACAGATTCATGTTCTGCATTAATGTCACTGCAATCATTTGCATCTCACAGTTGGCAGGATATAGTAGATGAGATGTATGAAACCAAGCTCATGTGTTTCTGAGGTTACAGCATTGGCATGTGATCAGACCTTCTCCAGCTTGATTGACTGTGCCCTCTCTCCACCCTGTCATGGTCAACACAGCTGATTAATTTGACATTTGTGGTCATGAAAGTGCCCTTTAACCACTGGAAGTGTTTTTAATGCTCCTTAATTAAGTCAGCAAGGTCGATGACACAGGGCCAGCTCCTTGTTTAATGAAATATTGTTCTGCATTTAGATTTGGGCATTTTTTACCACTTTATCACAGCAGATCAGTTTCAAATATTACATGGGAGGAATGGGAAAAACAAGATGCAGCCATAAAGTGAACATGTTAGGCAAAGAAATGCAGGTGACAGGTGCGTATTTAAAACTTTGTGATATATGAAAGTTTGTGCAGATTCAAAATATTCAAAATATGAATCACATTTATGTGGAGGAATAGGAAGGAATAATTAAAAGCAGCATCACTAAAGAATGGCAGCGGAGTTGGGATACAGCAAACACAGGACAACATGTTTATGCAGTACAGGGAGAAGTGGGCACAGTGAGGTCAGTTAAAAGGAGCACCAAAGTTAATATCTTAACAAGACTGACACACCAGAATTAATAAAACACTGCACTTATCAGGCAAACATCCCTCAGGTTTATGTGAGCACTGTCAAGGTACATCAATGGAGCCTGTGACTTGTCACTGCCAAAAATACTCTTGAGACCTAGAAACAAAAGAGGGAAATAAGCTTAGAGTGGAACAACTGAGTCAAAAAAGCAGAAAAAATGTGTTTACCATTGAGTTAGGGAGTCTATTCCACTACTTGAGAGAAACTGGGCTGATCAAAAGAATATTGTTTTATGAAATCTAGATTTGTTTCTTTCTTTTCTTGTTTTGTTTGTTTAAGGATGTAGAAAACTGTGATCCACACTCCAATATAGTGGGTGGCGGTAATGCATCTTAACGCTGGTTCCTACCCGCCATTAAAAACCGTAAAAAAAGAGTAGGAAGAAGAAGATGACTACAGTTCCTACAATGCATTGCGAAGGCACCCGGAAATAGAAGAAAACATCACAATCAGCTGACTGGACTTGTATGTTGATGAATAGTTTTGAGACAGTTTAAAGTCAGTTGTTTACTCACTGAAAATATTGAGTAAATATTTTTGCATTATCTTACGTTAGTGAATAGTTAGCTATGTTACGACCGAAGGCATTAACGCAGGTTCTCAGCCAAGCGAACACCAACGGAGTCCAAAGCACACTGTGAGTACAGTAAGCTAGCTGCATGCTAGCGAAATGTTACTTTTAAGGGTAGAAGCTTAACTATGGTTAACGACTATAACGTTACATTTAAGGGGAGTAACGGTTATAACGGCGGAATTTATACACTGATATACACTATGAATAATTTTGTGACTATAGAGTAAGACAGTAACACTTCTCCAGAATGCTCTGCGACAAATAGGCTAACATTAGTAATATCAACCTTTTTGATAATACCTTACTAATAAAATGTGGAAAGTAACTAGCTTATGTACGTTTACTCAAGTAACGTTACTGTACGATTTTGAGGTACTTGTACTTTATTTGAGTATTTCCGTTTGATGCTACGTTAACTTTCTCTCCACTACATTTCAGAGGGAAATAATGTATTTTCTACTCCACTACATTTATTTGACAGCTTTAGTTACTTTTCAGATGAAGATTTGACATAATGGATGATATAACAAGCTTTTTAAAATACAACACATCGTTAAAGATGAAACCAGTGGTTTCCAACCTTTTTGTCTTTTGACGTCTTACCATAAGCAGTGTGTAGTCGGGGTCACATTTCAGATGTCTATGAGATGTTAACAGTTGCACCAAATAGTGATTTTTCCCTCTAAACTTCTCACATGCTTTCATTTCAATAAATGTTCAAATGATCCCATATTTCACCAAAAATCAAAGATTAGAGAAAAAGTCTTAAAAAATGAAAACAGATTTGTGTATCAGAACTTTGTTGTTTCTCCTTCCCTCTCCCATTAATCATCTCACGACCCCTCAGATTTATCTGGTGACTCTTGAGGAGCCCGACCCCTAGGTTGGGAACCACTGACTAAACTAGCTAACTGTATATAAAGTAGCTCAAACTAGCTCCACCTCCAGCAGCTACAACAGTAACATGCTGCTCTCACACCGATGCTTCAGTATTAATAATCTAATGATGTCATATATAATAATATATCAGTCAGAAGGACCAAACCAATACTTTTACTACACTTTAAGTACATTTTCCACCACTGCTGGACTAAGCTAATTCTTGAATTCTCTGCAATTATTGTCATCATCGATTAAGCGTTACATGCATAAAATTTCAAAAAATGCAGATATTTTTCCTCTGCTTGTTTTATCCATATCTCATATGTAATTTAATATCATATATGACAAATACATGCATCAAATCTTCACTTTTGAGAAGCTGAAAGCAGTGAGGTTTGGGTATTTTTGCTTGAAAAATCCCATAAAAAATGCTGTAAATCAGATTAATTATCAAAATTGTCTTCTTTCTTTTCAGCTCTTTTGAAATTATAATGTCTAAATGCAGTAATGTACGTATGGATTTTGGTGGGTCTTGTCTTGTCAAGTGAATTTGAACTATTCGTGCATTTTTACAGATGCTTTCTTTCTTTTTTCTTTGTATAAAATTGGTCAAGGTGGCATTCAAATGGTCTTAAAAGGCTTAAATATAGTCTCATTAAACTAGAAAGCAGCTGGGATGAACTGTGACTATGACTTGATCCTTTTAAGAAATGAGCAAAAAGGGCAAACAAGCAACATGATTCATAACAATTACTGTACTATTTACTGTACTATACACTACAATTCACCGTAGAGGAGCATTTCTACTTTGTACACAGTTTGAACAGTTTAATATACTTAATATACTGTATTTACTATGATTAGATTTGTAACCTTGCATTCATGTGGTTTACCCCTTCACTGCATGTGTTGCCCTTGTTGTAGATATTGCTAATAATGTTATGCTGCTTCATAGAATGTAGTGTAAAATCCTTTCACATGTTAATATGCTGGATACTGAAACATGCAACTTTACATTTTCACCAGCTTACTGAATAATGAAGGTTCACTGCTGGCTTACTCTGGGTATGGGGACACTGACGCACGGGTTACAGCCGCCATCGCTAGCAACATCTGGGCAGCCTATGACAAGAATGGCCACCAAGCTTTCAATGAAGACAAACTCAAATTTATCCTCATGGATTGTATGGTAAGAATTTAACTATATATTTAGTTATGCATGATGAGATGATATTAAAACACCTGACATTGGGGCACTTTATCATTCTCTTGTTTTCTCACTCAGGAGGGAAGAGTGGCCATTACACGTGTAGCCAACCTACTACTGTGTATGTACGCCAAAGAGACTGTGGGCTTTGGAATGCTTAAAGCGAAGGTGAGAGTTTTAACACAACAGCTGGTGCTGACCAAGCTCATGTGTTTTTGAAGCTACAGCAGTAGCGTGTGATCGGACCTTCTGCAGCTTGATTGATTGTCCCCGCTCTCTCCCTCTATCATGGGCAACACAGCCGATTAATTTGACATTTGCGGTCATAAAAGTGGCACCTTTAACCACTGGAAGGGTTTTTAATGCACCTTAATTCAGTCAGCAAGGTTGGCGGCACAGTTCCAGCTCCTTGTTTTATGAAATATTGTTCTGCATTTAGATTTTTTTAACACTTTATTACAGCAGATCAGTTTTAAAACTTACATGGGAATAATGGGGGAAAAACAAGATGCAGCCACAAGTGAACGTGTTAGGCAAAGACATGCAGGTGACAGGTGCATATTTCAGTTTGCAAGCCACAAACACCCCACGTAGATCAATGCACGCGATGTCTTTTTCCATCTTTTGATATGGTAGAATGATTGGTAACATTTCTGCAACATGGATTCTAATGACATTTGTTCATGAGAATGCACAGAGCCGGTTTCAGACTTTGAGGAAATCTTCAGAATTTAACCTGCTTATCTTTTATTTTCAAACTTGGCAGAATGTCTAATATATATACACATATTGACTCTTAGTGAATCTGTAAGTAGGTAAACACTGAATTTAGTTGTCCAGGAAACCCCCAGCATTAAAATTCCTGTTGCCTTCAATACTTTATATCAGATATTACAGTCAGACAAAACAGCTTTGTCAAAGTTTGAATGATGGAAATTAAAATATGATGATGGAGGTTTCACGTTTACACATCACACTTGTGTAATTTGTATAATGGATCACAATTAGCTTCCGAACTAGTTGTGATGTCACAAATTATGCTTAACCACAGATTTTCAATCAGCACGGAGAAACGTTCTCCTTTCCACAGATGAATGTGAAAAACTCTGCACATACATCATTCTGCACAGTGAAGCTCAAGCATCCAACTGAAGGAACAACAAGTGAAAAACATTTTTGAGTGGAGGGGGACTTCAAAGGAATAGTTAGACATTTTGAGATATACAGTATACGCTTAGATGAGAAGATGACATCACTCTCAGAAATGAGAGTTATAATAAATCTGTCTGTCTAAGGCTGCAGCCAGTAGCTGGTTAGATTAGCTTAGCGTAAAGACTGGAAGCAGGGGGAAACAGCTAGCCTTGGATCTGTCCAAAGGTAAAAAAACAAAAAAACAATCCACCTACCAGCAGGCAGGCTGTAGCCTTACACATGAGAGTGGTATTGATTTTCTCATTTAACTTGAATAAGGGTAATTACCAAAATGTCAAACTATGCCTTTAACATGGAAAAAAAAGGATGAAACTTCACCAGCAGCAACAGAGGAGAACAAACATAATTCAGTACTGGAGAGGTCCTAACAGTGTGTGCTGTAGCGCCTCAAAAGTATGTGCAGGTTTTCATTCCATCCATCAATTGACAGATAGCTCAGAGAAACTAATCAGTAAAATCAGAGTCTGTAGTGTTTGCTTGGAATGTGAGCCCGACCCTTCACATACATCGACACATTGTTGAAGAGCACTGCAAGAATGAGTTTATTTCATGCCAACAGTCATTTTGTCAGAGTATGTATTGCTACTGGATATTTAATTTTGTTTATGTACTATTACATAGAATTTCATGATCAAGTAATTAAAGGATAGGTTCACAATGAGGCTTCAGCAGTCTGAGTTGACTTGAGTCATATCAAGTGGATATCTGCCACATTTACAGTCTTTTTAGCATAAAATCCCCTCTTTGTGTGCCCTTGGACAGTGTTCCCATGTTGAGCTGTGGTGTAAGTATAGTAACAAAAAGAGGGACTTTAGCACTAAAAAGACTGAACATTGAAAGACGTCAACTTGATTTTAATCATTTGGACGGCTGAAGCTTCATATTCTGATTGCTTCAGATAAACTTTGAAATACATTTTTGCACAGAAGGAGGACAAAACAGTTTTGTCAAAGTTTGAATGATAGTCTGAAAAAGTAGCGGGTTCACACCTGCAGTTTCTTGATGTGGTAGATTTCAGTTTGAAAATGTGTGTTGTTTAGAAGCATCACCACAGATACAGTGTACCGGCTCGATCCCGAATAGTTTAGCATTCAGCGTTCTTTGAAAATGACTCGAGGACTCACAGCTGCATTAGAAACTAGTACCAACGCTTTGCAAAGATGTTTCCTTTAAAACACAAACATTTTAAACATTTATTTTAAAAGGTTTTGCTACATTTTTGCAGCATTAAAGGGACCTGATCGTCCAGCAGACAGTCTACAATGAGACACAATACATGAGGGCAATGCTTCAACCATTCCAGCATTACCCCTCACTCTGAATACAGCTTTTGTTAATGCACCGTTATTGTGTTTACAGGCAGAAGCCCTGGTGCAGTACCTGGAGGAACCATTAACCCAAGTGGCCGCATCGTAGGGAAAATGTGATCGAAGTTCTGCCTGTTGTTTCTGTCTGCCTGGAAAAGAAAGCATCTTATGATCCAGGTCATTCATGGACTATTGTAACATTCTGTTTGTTCACAAAGTGTACATGCATATATCTGAGTGAGTGAGTGAATGTTTGTGTGTGTGTGTGGGGGGGTGGGTGGGTGGGGGGTCAGTGTATTTATAATCATGGTATTGAAACTAATCAATTGTTTGTTTGGGTTTTGACTCTTTGCCCTCGCTTGTGAATCTGTTCATCTTATGGTCTGTCTCTTAAAATCCACGTCATTCGTCAGTAGGAAGTCTGCATGTACAGCTGCTGAAGTGACTTCATTATCAACAGGTCCCTTTTGTTGATTCACTCTAACATTTTGAATCCTATCAGGCAACTAAAATGCATATTATGACAAAGGTTCATGGAAACTTTCATAAGAATTTTTGTCTGACAAAAAAAAGCAGTGAAGATTATTTGCTATGTTTTATTTCAAAGCTGTAAAATAAAGTGGATTTATATTCACACGATCTTCATTTTTGTTTGTGCTGTGAAGCGATTGCTTGGTGTGACATGAGTGGGCGTGGAGATGGCACTTCATTTAGTTCAAATCCAATTAATGTCCAAGTAGAGCTTAGAAGAATGTCATTTTAAACAAAATGAAGCAGTTTAGATGTATTTTATATCAGTTATGTAATTTTCAAGGGTCATTAACTAATTAACTAATTGACTTTTCTGATACTTGTGAATATAAGAGGCAGGAAATCTGTATGTTTGATATTGCCCTTAATGAAAAGGAATATATTAGTTTATTTCATCATATTTAATATTTAATTCTTTGGTTAACAAGTATTCTTTTCTCTATTTATTCCAGAACATCCTTCAACTCTCAGAGATTAAATAACTATAGAATTTATGTATTTTAGCTCGTCATAAGTTGACACACTCCTTGCTTGTTCACTTGCCTTAACACAAAAAAAAATATTATCATTTGAAAAGAGCAATGATTTGAACACTAAAACACCAGATGTGTTAGATTATTGTCACTTTAAGTGCAGTTCAATCTTGCACGAGCCTCGCACAAGTTGGAGATTCAAACTAGGTTTATTAAAACAAGAATTTGTAGGTCTGTTTTGTATGTCTGTGTTAAGAGCCAAGCATGGACAACATCATAAATGAACAGCATAAATTTAAGATAAGAAGCCCACGATTCCAAATTGAAAAGAGAATTTTCTGTCGGCAACTGTCTGAGACACACAGTCGGGTTATTGCATGGCTAAAAAAAAAAAGGAGGTCAATCAATATGTTGTAATAGTGCATTAAAGGCTGAGAATGTAAAGTCTAGACTGACTATGTGCCCAGGATGTCGCCTTGCAGTTTGAATGACCTTGACCTCTTCTGCCAAGAGAAGTGGGAAAAACTTGAAGATGTCTGATTAAATGAATCAGAACAGCAGGTTTTCAAACCTAGTAGAAAATAGAAAAAATGAAAGCATCTTTTGAAAGGGATAATACCACATACTATAAATGTACAGTGATAGTCTTTGTGACCACAGATTTATAGAAACAGGAGGCCAGCAGCAGACAAATGGATCCAATAGAAACATCAGACCTCTGTATAAAAAAGGAATATGACAATTAAGAAGAAAATCAAGCAGAGAGAGACTGAAATTCAGCATGGATGGTTTCATACTGCCCAAGGTCCTGTTCTGTTACTCTCTCTGTTGTTGAGCTGTGGAGAGACTTAAGTGTACACTATTATAGAAATAATATAGATTCCGGGTGGTTTTTCCTTTAGTAATAAAGCAAAAAACACTTGCTTCCTGCTTCCTACATGCAATAATTTTATTAGTCCAGCAGGAGGCGCCTGACAGCCCTCTCTCAGCTGTACCTGCTAGTTGCCCCACCTGTCCAACCTGCAGTACACTGACTCCATTACTAAGACACACCTCCATCTCTGCCTCACCACTCCCAGACACAATCCCCGCCTGCCGCAGCAGCAGAATATCCTGGATACACTCAGCATGTCTTGTTCAAACAAGCCAGCTTTCTGTTAACTCAGACTGGGAAGGGTAGTGAAGGGCAGAAAGGTGGTGACTGGCATTCATGTGCCAAAACAGCTTTGCAGCCATTTTCTTTCCTGAAGCTTGAGGATCTGGGTTGGTTGGTTGTGGTGTGAGTCAGTGTCATCTTACATCCTGCAATCAGCCTGTGTGTGTGCTGGAGATACGGCAGCAAAGTGTGGGGCGGCAACATTGAATGGACACAACATGGGGTCAGATGAGGCCTACAATTTTGTCTTTAAGGGTGAGTACATGTATTCTCCCTGTTGACTTACTTTGATGCACCAACTGGTGAGTTCCTATATGATTTGAAAGTGAAATGTCATTTTATATTGTTCCTTTGTCCTTCAATTATACTTCCTTGTTTATCATTAACTTGACAATAACAGCTTACTGTAGAACACAATACTCAGTAATACTCAGCTTAGATAACTAAAAGCCTGTATGTATGCCTCTGGTTGTCAGCAGTGCACTCAGCCAGCTGTGTGGGTGAATATTATTATTTAGGTATTTGTCTCAAAGCTTATAAGTGTCAAAACTCTTCAGGTGAGAGAGATCCTTTGAGTGAAACCGCAACCACGTTAACCAGCTCAGCAGTCGTCTCTGTGAAAGCAGCATATGCCTAACACAGGATATTGTTGAAACCAGGATGTGTACTGACATTCATGCTTATCTTTAGCATTCCACACAGACAACATTGTATTATAGAGTGTATGGTTTAAAGTAGCATGTTAATGCCAACAAGACAAGCAAACAAAAGGTGACCATTTAAAGTACATCACTTATTTTGTTTTCCAAATATAACATTAAGTCCGCAAAGGGGTTGTCAACACATGAGCTCTGGACCTGTATTATGCACTATTTTAAGTAGCATCTTGGAAAAGTCACTTCATTTTGCTCTTAACATAAAAAGAAACACACACAGCATCTTTTACTACATGGCGTGTTTATTTCTTATATGCACCTGATTAAGGTACCAGATGTAAGAGAGAAGTAGAAGTCATTCAGGGAAGTGATTCGGTTCAGTGATTTGACATTTCAGTACAAAAATGCCATGTTGATAAAAAGGCACTGCAGGTGGATGGAGAAACCAAAGCAACTGTGTCCAAAACATCAAATAGCAACAGTCATCAGATTAAAGAGTTCCACTACAAAATAGGTATGTCACGTCAACTTTATTAATTTGGCCCAGAATTGAAAATTTACCTGAAAGGGCTTTGGGGCGCACCAGGAGCATAATGGTTAAGGCACATACCTTATAACCGCAATGTTTCTTTACACTGTTAGCGATCAAATGAAGGCGAAAAGGAAAAACAAAACAAATGTGTCTGAAATTGTTATTTCCGCAAAAAGTCCAATTACGATGTTACGATGTCAAATAACTTCACTAAAAAGTCACTAAAAAGTGAAGTCTCCTACTTCACTAAAAAGTCCATTTTCAGCGTATGACTGCTGGAGGTTTCATGTTTACACATCACACTTGTGTAAGTTGCATAATGGATCACAATTAGCTTCCAAACTAGTTGTGATGTCACAAATTATGCTTAACCACAGATTTTCAATCAGCACGGAGAAACGTTCTCCTTTCCACAGATGAATGTGAAAAACTCTGCACATACATCATTCTGCACAGTGAAGCTCAAGCATCCAACTGAAGGAACAACAAGTGAAAAACATTTTTGAGTGGAGGGTGACTTCAAAGGAATAGTTAGACATTTTGAGATATACAGTATACGCTTAGATGAGAAGATGACACCACTCTCAGAAATGGGAGTTATAATAAATCTGTCTGTCTAAGACTACAGCCAGTAGCTGGTTAGATTAGCTTAGCATAAAGACTGGAAGCAGGGGGAAACAGCTAGCCTTGGATCTGTCCAAAGGGAAAAAAACAATCCACCTACCGGCAGGCAGGCTGTAGCCTTACACATGAGAGTGGTATTGATTTTCTCATTTAACTTGAATAGGGTAATTACCAAAATGTCAAACTATGCCTTTAACATGGGGGGAAAAAAAGGATGAAACTTCACCAGCAGCAACAGAGGAGAGATCCCTCCTCCGGCCCATGAATTGTGACAAAGTTGACAAGCTGATTGTTATCATGGAACAAACATAATTCAGTACTGGAGAGGTCCTAACAGTGTGTGCTGTAGTGCCTCAAAAGTATGTGCAGGTTTTCATTCCATCCATCAATTGACAGATAGCTTAGAGAAACTAATCAGTAAAATCAGATTCTGTAGTGTTTACTTGGAATGTGAGCCCGACCCTTCACATACATCGACACATTGTTGAAGAGCACTGCAAGAATGAGTCATTTCATGCTAACAGTCATTTTGTCAGAGTATCTATTGCTACTGGATATTTAATTTTGCTCATGTACTATTACATAGAATTTCATGATCAAGTAATTAAAGGATAGGTTCACAATGAGGCTTCAGCAGTCAAGTGGATATCTGCCACATTTACAGTCTTTTTAGCATAAAATCCCCTCTTTGTGTGCCCTTGGACAGTGTTCCCATGTTGAGCACCGAAAGTGCATTATGAGGTGATCTTCTAATGGCCAGTATGAACAGGAGGAATGATTACAGCGAAGAAAACCTCTTTCGGTGTTCATATGAGCACCTGACTGTTGTTTTAAGACAGACTTGAAAAATTGCGAACTCGTCCTTTAAAGTTAACCTTTAAACTCATACACATACAGTACATATATTAGAAACTATATTCTTCATGTTTTGAATATTAACCATCTGTCTGTTGAGTATACCCCTAAGTTGTTTCAGGTTTCCATGAGGATTTCAGGGCTGTAAGTAGCAGCGGTACTGTGTGCAGTTCAGTAGTTACATTTCATGTTCTGAAGGTCATGAAAACAAACAAAAGAAAAATTTAATCCTCACTGCAACGCATCAAGTTTTTCAGAATTGACAAACCAGACCAACAGAGAGCTTGACCTGTATCTCCATAGAGACCAGGGTGTTGTTTACATAAGAAGTTACTCAGTAGCGGAGGAGAAGAGGAGAAAAAGGCATTTTCATCCCTCCCTCTTGGAAAAAAAAGCAGTACAGGGATCTGGCTGCAGAGTGAACAATTACCTAAAACAAGCCAAAGTAGAGAAACTTGTAAAACATTCTTTGCTTTGACTTCAGACTTCAGGTTAAACATACTGAAAGTCATTGCAGCAAGTCATCTCTGCTTTTAGAGTGTAGCTTTCTTTCATTGGAATCAGCAGGTGTTCAGGAAAAAAGTGCTAAAGCGTTTTTTTTTTTGTTGTTGTTTCGTTATTTTTTAAAATCTGTGACTAGTGAATAATGAACACATCATTTGTAGCTAAGTTTCAAAGCTCAAAGGTCACTATTGTTCCTGAAATTATATGAAACATCTTTCTTGCTAGGCAGGTTTTGTTATTGTAGGAAGGTCCAGTTCAAAAACTGTGAATCCAATCTGGCAATTTTTTATCATTCTGGGTTTTTAGTAACTCTAACCTGTGGGAATCTGGAAATATACCCCTATCCACTGAAAATCATCTAGGTAGATACCTTGTCCAGCTTTGTAGTCAAATCGTGCCCTAGAAAGCAGTGTATCATGTCACACAGTTCAAGCTATTACTATTTTAATGTTCTTTCCTTGTTAGTTCTAAGTATATTCACTGTATTCCTCTTTAAATGAAACACCCAAGGTCACTAATTAACACATCATATCTTGGTTATTTAATTTGCACAAAAACCAAAATGTAAAGAATAAAATTAGTTGTTTTAGCACAGTAACAAGAGTGGAAACCGCTACCCTGGCTCTTTCTTGTCTTAAAAGTAACTCCCCATAGAAACACAAATTGTCAACTTTACATTTCATTTTTTGTATGAATTAAACAAACAGGACACAACATGTTAATTAGTGACTTTAAACAGTGTTGGGAGGCAGATTTTTTAAATCTTTGGACAGAGCCAGCTAACTGTTTCCCCTGCTGCTTCCAGTCTTCATGCTAAGATAAGCAAACTGCCTGCTAGCTATACAGTAGCTTCATGTTTAGCATGTGGATATGACCAAAGTCTTCTCATCTGACTCTCAGAAAAACAGCAAATAAGCATAATTCCCAAAATGTTGATGCATTCCTTTAACACCCATCACATCCTAACTCTGTATTTAATGGCTGTGGCAGTAAGAACTGGTGTCCACAAGGTCAAATACTTCAACAATAAGATGAGACTTTATGCAGAGATCCCAGCACTGCTGTGTCTTCTTAGTGTGGTCATACTTTCCTATCTGGGCCAATTAAGCCAAACCTTTTTTCTCTCTGAGTCAGCTGCTCATAACTGAAACCCAAACATTAGTCACTGAAATGTACAGAGGGGGTGTCTGTGTTATTTCTTGTCTTGTTTACTCAGTGGGTAGGATCCTTTGACCGAGATAAAATGAAGTAGCAGCTTAACTTGTTCCACCTGATTTGGAATCACTTTACACTCTGAGAGACTGTTTTATTTCCAAAAACAAAGGTTTGCTTTTGAGAGATTTTTCCCTCAAAGGTTTTCAGTTTTATAGAGGAGGAAGTGTGTGAATTCACCAAAGAGTTGACAATTGCGGAAGAAAATACAAATGACGGTACTTCAGTTTTGCTCAAATAAGTTGCTTAAATATTTACACCACAAGCATGACAGACCACCATGTTTCAGAGTGTTATATTGTATAGCTTCAATGATGAATAAAACCCCCACGCAACCATCTCACAAGTACACAGAGTGAGAAAACAAACAGCAAAACTTCAAAATGTCCTTCACTTCTGAAACCACACGTATACCCCAACCGCTGAAGTTTGTCATCCTGCTTAGCTTTACTTCTTTTGCTTTTCACGCTCACTCCTGCCCTGCCTCAAGTAATTTGACACATGGGTGAACTTTACAATGTCACATTACCTCTTTACTAATCAATAATGTGGTGATTCTGTTACAGACCATCATCCCGCATCTCCGCCCAGTATTTTACTCAACATGTCCTGTCTCTGCATTATTTGCTTTGTATGCTTGACTTAAAACAATTAAGTAATTTACCATGAGGGTGTGGTGCTGCTTTTAAAATAGGACATCATATCCCTAATGGTGTAATCAGCCTCAGTCTCAGACAGCTAAGACTGGGGATTTATGGAGCAACCAAGAACGACACACTTAAACTAAAGGCTTCAATTAAGAATTAAGGGCTATAAAGGATAAAGTGGACGTCACAGGATTGTCTCATATTAGGCTTTGTGACTCTTGACTTTGTCTATTTTATCCATATATTACTCAAGAAATACTGGGTTTAGTCTTTTACCATCCAAGATACTGCAAAACATTAAAATACTTGATATTCTTGCAAAACTTGCTGTGCACAGTACACCTCTGTCACTCTTCTGGATCTAATGTTAAGAATTCCCTTGCAATTCAAGTATAGATGAGCAAGTAAAACTGGAGGAGGAGTGTGTCTTTGACGGGATTAAAATGTTACGTTACAAAAACATGGACGCTCTCCACTGTATTTAAAATGCCTCTGTGTTTTGTGTCCTCTGCAGTTGTTCTAATAGGAGAATCTGGAGTAGGCAAGAGCAACCTGCTGTCCCGCTTCACCAAAAACGAGTTCAACCATGACAGTCGCACAACCATCGGGGTGGAGTTCAGCACACGGACAGTACAGCTCAGCAGCTTCACCATCAAAGCTCAGATCTGGGACACAGCCGGACTGGAGCGATACCGAGCCATCACTTCTGCGTGAGTACCAAGAATCAGCTTTTTATATTATTAGTGTGTACTGTACTGCTGTACTTTTAAAACATCTGTGTGTCAAGGTTAAGTTGCCCAAATTTGTATTTCTTTTTAGCATATTTTCAAGGCGTTCCCGCAGTTATTTTACGATTTAAAATCACATTTTTGGTGCACCTTCTTCTTGTTAAACTGTCTCCACTACTTGCACTTCAGTTACTGATTACCTTACAGATCATTTCCTGAAGTTATATTTGGTAACCCAAAAGGAGGGAAAACTTTAGAAGAGGGACCTAGTGTGCGCACATCCAGGCAAATTATTCAGGTGCAAGACAAAAAAAAAATCATTGCAGGTACAAAGGAGCAAAGTCTGCACACTGTTAAACTCCTAATAAATAATTTTATTCTCTGGCAACATTTCAATCTGTGCCTGTGAAAGATCTCACAGATTGAAACGTTGCCTCAAAAAAGAGAATAAAATTATTTTATTGGGAGTTAAACAGTGTGCAGGCCTTACTCCTTTGAACCCAAAGAGAGGGGTCATGACCTTGGTCCTTTCAGTCCAAGAAGGGCAGATGAGCATGTAAAGAGTCAGGGAGCCCCTTATTCAAAATACAGTGTATTTCGATTGTATTATTTCACAATCTCGCTGTCAGAAAAGAAATCAACATTTCTTTGTACTCTAGGATGATTTCTGGCTGTATTATTGTGGAACCATTTTTCTGCTATTAAGCTGGATTGTGGCTGTGCTGAACGTACAAGTTAAGACAAAAACATACCTAAATTTAAATAGATATAATATATTAAAGAAATTGTTTGACATTTTAGGAAATGTATTACTTTACTTTCCTGCTGAGAGTTAGATGAGACGATTGATACCACTGTCATGTATGTATGGTAAATATACCAGCAGCTGGTTAGCTTAGCTTAGCATAAAGACTGGATACCAGGGGAAAGGTTAGCCTGGTTCTGTCCAAAGGTTAGAAAAAAATTCTGCTGCACCTGTAAAGCTCACTAATTAACACATTATACCTTGTTTGTCTAAACTGTACAAAACCAAAGTGTAAAAACAACAATTTTATGTTTCACAGGTTTGTGCCGGACAGTCTCTTGGCGGGGAACTTACTGGAATCTCTGCTGGTTTCCTAGCAACTGATTCCTGCCAAGAAATAGTACTGCACATAACATAAATTGTTTTAGAGGTGCTGGTAGACATATTTTGTTACCTTTGGACAGACAGGCAAGCTGTTTCCCTGTTTCCAGTTATGCTAAGCTAAGCTAGCTAGTCGCCGCCTACAGCTTTATATTTTAGTATACAGACATTAGAGTAGTATTAATCTTTTCATCTAACTCTTGGCAAGAACACAAATATTTATCAGAATGTCTAACGATTCCTTTAAGTAAAAGGTAGAAACAATTTTTTAAAATCAACATCTCATACTTCTTTTCTTAGTCCATATTGTAGTTGTTGAGCAACCTGTATGTCAACATGTTAAGGTGGTGCTGTTATCACCCAAAACACACGCAAGGCACTGATCATCAGTTTCCTCCCACACTACCTGAAAAACCACCAGCACATTCTTGTATCCAGTCAGTTTCCAACTGACACACTTGGGTTCCAAAATCCAATTGGTTAGAGCAGAGACCTTCATTTGAGCACTAAGCCCTCAGCGGGTCTCTGTTCTATCTGAGTGTGCCCCGGATTCATTCTTTTTTAAATTAAACTAGAAGGATTAACAGTGTGAAAACTGGTTTTAAAACAATAGAACCATGTCATTTTTATTTTTAAGACATGGAAAAATCTGAGGATATGCTACACCACGGGATTAGCTCTTTTCTGACAGCTTGGCTTTTTGAGTAATTACTTGCAGACTTATTCCACTATGCAAATTCTCACTCCCATGGAATTTCCTATTTGTGCTCTAACAAGCAGCTAAAACCTATTAAAGTGGAATTAATTATGCTGCTGGAAGAGGGGAGCAGAAATGTAATTGTGAATGAAGTATTGATTGGTTCATGACTTCAGAGCAATTGTCAGTCATTAATTTAACTTTCAATTGACAGTAGGAGAAACTGTTCATTCTGAATGAAGATAAAGCAAGACAGTGCTTAAAGCCGCTATAATCAATATTTTTTTTAAATGACAATGGACCGAATGACTATGCATAAAGATGAAAGGGGTTGCTTGACGAATCCACAGAGAATTATCATCTGAAATGGAGCTACAGCGAGAGAGGATATTGAACTTACAATCATCAGGTGGCCAGAAACAGAACTCCAAATAGATGTCAATGCTGTGTTTACAGCTTGTAAAAACAAAAACTTTTCCCTTTTTATTTATATCACCTTCATTTAGCCACAGTGGCAACTTTACACTGACCCTAAAAGTAGCGTCACAAAAAAATAAATAAAGAAGACACCTAAATGTCACATGAGGAGTAACTGTGAAGTCAATGTCCTCCAAACAGGTATTACAGAGGGGCTGTTGGAGCCCTGCTGGTCTATGACATCACCAAACACCTCACCTATGACAGCGTGGAACGCTGGCTAAAGGAGCTGTACGACCACGCTGACCCCCACATTGTGGTCATGCTGGTGGGAAACAAGACTGACCTGGAGTCAGAGAGATCTGTGCCCACTGAAGAAGCCAAAGATTTTGCAGGTACAAAGTCAAGAAGCATTACCACCGTGCTGAAAATGAAAATTTTAAGTTCATTATAAAGAGTTTATGGGAAATGAATATGTGATGATTGATAGAGAATATGAAGATGTTCATTGCTGGATGGTATGTCTTAAATTTGTTGCACCCAACTATGACTTGTCAATATGACAGTATTACAGACTATTCAGTGAAATTTAGGACTGGGTGCTATAATAAAATCTGGGAGTGTGCATTTAAAATTACACAAAATTATCTGTCTTACTTGAATTTTGTTTGTTTTTATCCAGAAAAGAAAGGTCTTTTGTTTCTGGAGACTTCGGCTTTGGCGTCAACTAATGTGGAAGCAGCATTCAACAATGTCCTTGCAGGTAATTCATTTTAATGTCTTTTTTGTTTGTCTACTTTTGAATCAGTTTGCAAATCTGTTGTTAATGTAAAAATCTACAGAGATTCAAAGGGAGGCATAGTCTGTTTAAACATACAGTATGGTTGTTCTAGTTTAAGAACAGTGAAAGTGGCATGGTGGATTGCTGAACAGCAAGTGGGAGGTAGATTTATTCACTGATCTGTCCTTTCTGTGTGGAATTTTAATATTGGTTTCCTTCAATTTGCTCTGTCCACTGCAAATACATATAAATCATGTGCTATGGATACACAAAATTGTTTTTCCCATAGACACTCCACCCTGTAACCTTGAATTTAACCTCATATAGTACAGACCTCCATGTTCTCGTCTCATGGAGGTCTGGAGAAAATCAAAATCTGGAAAAGGGTAGAATAACATGACCTTTGGCAGTCCATGAGACAGCCATTTGATTTGCTTTGAGCTTAAAAATACCCACCTCCGGAAACAGCACCTCTGGTTGGTGTTTGGTTGGGAAGGAACAACTTCATCATAGTGACGTTTTTTACATTTGTTCAAGAGTTGCTGTCCTTTTCCAATCAATTTTTGTGTATCATGGAAGTGCATATGTACTTTGTTTTGGTACTATAGAGCTTTCTGCTACTTTTCCCATCAAAGTGTGGGAACTTGGGAACTTGGCAGCTTTTTTTCTATGCTAGCATATATAAATGTAAAGTATATATCAATTTTCTGTCTCAGAGATTCACAGGAAGGTGAGCAGTAAGGAAGTGGTCCGGGGCTCTATCACTGCTGTGTCCTTAAACAGCTCCAGAGCAGAGAACACAGAGGAGAATAAACCCTGCTGCAGAAACATCTGATTAAATCCTACTTCAGGAGCGCAGAGGCCTCAGGATGGGTGTCAGGCAAACTCCTCCTTTACCCACAACCCTGAGCAAGAGCCCAACGAGAGGCAAGCAGCACGGCAACCTTGGGCATCACTATTAATGGTCCTGGCTTAAATGATAGCACTTTGAAATGACTGATTTACAAGATGTACAAGTTGCATGGTGGCATGATGCATTCAAAAGATGATTAATAAATGTGAACGAATGTAGCTG
The DNA here is from genome assembly GCF_910596095.1 of Thunnus maccoyii. Classification (NCBI taxonomy): domain Eukaryota; kingdom Metazoa; phylum Chordata; class Actinopteri; order Scombriformes; family Scombridae; genus Thunnus; species Thunnus maccoyii. Next base: position 8,519,542 of record NC_056542.1, read on the forward strand.
GAAAACAACATCAATCTTTCAAGAGTCCCTGCTGACTATTAAGCATATACTGTAGGTCACTGGTAAAACACCAAACTGTGTTACCTGTAAGAAAATATATTTATGATTTATGCAGAAGATAGGACAAACTGAGATGCATCATTGCGTGTACTGTTTTAAATGTAAATGATACATGTTTTTTCTTAAAATGTTTGGTTGGTGGCTAATATTGTAAGTACTGACTGAGTCTTGCTGTTACTGCTATGCTAAAGCTGATGAGACTGATTGCATTTCTGTTCATAAATAAATGCTTTATTGACTACTGCATGTTATTTGTATCTTATAACCAAAGATGGGCCTTTTTCACTGAAGACATTTTCATATGTCAGAGTAGGAAAAAAAACGGTGTAAATAATAAAATGAATGATGGATGAGTTCCGTTTAGCTGCTACAGTTTCAGGGTCCTGGTATTGTGCATGCTGGCTCACTGTCACACTGTAATGGCTTACTAGGACACTTGGAATAGAATGGAGTCATTGTTTATGTTATTAGTAACACCTGTGCTTTTCCTGCTTGAACAAGTCAGAATATCTGCTGTGAAAAAGTAAAAAAAATTCAGTAATTAGAAATACTGCATCAATCTGGTTGAGCTGAAAGATATTTTCCTGTAGTAATCTCAACCGTGAAAGGTCTACTCTGAAAATATTATTTGTCCCAGGGTTGTTTCTAGCCCTATCAGAAGGTCATAACCTCACAGGAACTCCATAATGAGGTCTGAAAATTCTGTCAACATTACAAGATGTAGAAAAAGTTCTGAGACATGAATTTTAGACGTACACTAGCATCTCCGTCTGACAGAATAGGTCAGGGGTGGGCACCCTTTTCAAGCATGATATCTCCTTTTCCTCTGACTGGGCTGAGATAATTAACTTGCCCAATTAATGTTGGCTAAACCCCGTCAGAATGACAATACTGGCACTGAATAAATGCACAGGCTGTTATAAAGGGCTGGAGAGATATGATAAAACATTTTTCCTTCCTGCAACAAATTGAATAACAGTGAAAACAAACCAGTTGTCAGTTGTATGAGAAATTAATGAATTGCCTAATAAAGACAGAGAAAACAGACAGAGAAAACAAGAGTTATTAAGAGTGAAACAATGGAAAAACGGCCAGTTTGACCACAACAGCACGAACACAGTGTGAAAAAACCACAGTGAAATGCTGAAAGCTGTTTTTTCAGGGACTTTCCTTTTCTGCCAAGTGTGAAAGTGTGGGAAATACCGACTACCATTTAATATAATGGAAACCATTATTATTTAGATTATATGTTCTCATTTTGTTCACACTTTATTCTATCTTTAATGCGTACAATTATTTATCTTCATGATAAATATGGTACATTTGTTTATATCTTGCATTTGAAGATTTGTATCTTAGATTCTATTTTAGCTTCTTATAGTTTCTTTTAAAGTAATGCAAAATATTTTAGTCTACATATATCAATTTATGAAAATAAATAGACTACTTTGTGTACTTTTCTTAAAATATGTGATCAAACTTAAGTCCATCTGTTTTGAGACTGCACCTACAGAAACATATTTTGGACTGATGTGATGAACTTACTCCAAAGGAGAACTAAGAATAACTCACCTTTAAAGGGAAATTTGAGCTGTTTGGAGTTTGGAAGTATGATTTCAAAGACTCTGATATGCATGTGTACATACATTGTTAACCTGTTTTTGATGTTTGGGAAATACCAGCAAAGTCTCAAACCAAAAATCAAACATCACAGGATTCAGTACCACTTTAAGTAACAATCTGGATATCCTGAAACCAATGTCTGCACTGGATAACTGACTATTTGCTCTGTATCTTTCTTGTAAATGCTGATCTCTCTTCTTGCTTCTTATCCTACAAAAGAAATTTAACATTAATACCTGGGGGGACCCTGTATTTCAGTTTGAGAGCCACTTAACAGACCATACAATATGTATACAGCAAATAATTCAAGGTGAATGGCAGGAACTGTATGTACCATGGGCTCTGCAGTACCTGCAGTTCACCTTGAATTATTTGCCTCAAAAGGAAAAGGAGGAGGAAGTGGGCAATTTGATTATTCCTTGTGTTTTGTTAACTTTGGCTTTACGCCCTTATTGTTTCGAGTCCCACAGATAATAATGATAATAATAGCAAAATCAACATTTTTTCCCCCTTCAAATGTGTATTTTTCTTCTCTTTTGACCTTTAAAAATCCCAGTATGTAGAAGGGTAACAAGGTGGTATGTGTACACACTTTCTTGGGATTTGGGAGGGGCAGTTCTGTGTAAAAAGTACTATCAACATCAATCACAGATACATGTACTGTGGTTCCCAACTTTTTACATAAAGGGACCACTGTTTTACCATTGAGTAGACTGACAAACCCTGCTTCCCTTTTTGAATTTTCAACGATCATACTAGCACATATAGCACGTACACAATACTAGGTTAATGTGACCCAGAAAGCCACAAGGGGTTGTTTTGACCCAGTTTTAATGTTATTTTTATTTTACTGTTGGGTTATTTACCCAAACTAAAGGCTGTTATAATCTATTCTTTTAAAATTTACATGCCATGGTTTGTTATTGATTGTTAATAACTTGTGTGTCTTTTGAATGTCATGTGTGCATCGTTTTGTACAAGACACAATAAATTTGTTATAGTTTTTAGCTTAAGCTTGTTACGTGTAACACTGGGTCAAAAGAATAGATTTCTATTGGGTAAAGTTAACCCAGTGTTGTATTGGTGCGACCCAAACTGAGTCAAATATTAACCCAGTGATTTTTAGCATGTGAAAATATCCAGTTTTACAGCTAATACACTGTTTTTTGTAGATTACTTTTTAAACATGTCATTAGTTCAAAATCATGTAGATAGGTCAATAAGCAATAAAGTCCCACAGTATCAAGTTGATTTGTATGTTTTTTGGGGGCTGTTCAAGAGGGTCCAAGGTCTCCATGGACCCCCAAACAGAACATTAGAGTTAAAATTGACAGTAAGGCTTCTTTTGTCCTCCTGCTGTTTTATATCACACAGTATTTGCACTGTTTAGGCTGCAGTAACATGTGTTGCAGAGACATATTTGTGATACCATTGTTTGCCAGCTGGGCGCCATTGCTGCTAACTAACCTGAGACTCGATATTACCTGTTGAGGCTTGGAGAGGCTGACGTCATGCAAGTTAAACAACCAGGGGCCAAATCATGAACGGCAGCACAGCGGACCAATCACGTCACCGCTAGTGACAGGTGTCGATCTGCTATTGACCATTAGGAGCGAACAAGGGGCGGGACAAAAGAATTGACGTTACGTCGCAGCCTCTGTAATGGCAAGTGACAGAGGGTGAGGAAGACGAGGGGAAACTTTGTATAGCTAGCTGGTAGTTGCTGCTTGATTTTTTTTGTGTGCCTGAAAACCATATCAGTATCATATTCGTTCATCGTGTCAGTGACTCAGCGTTGCTGTCGTTTTAGTGCGATTTTTCACTGTCTTTCCTGTGTGAGGCTAAAGTCGTGAACGGTGGCCGGTCGGTCTCGAAGTAGCTGAATACCACCAGAAGTTTGTTCGACTTCGAGTAACGTAAATAGGCAGAAGAGGAGAAACTATGACCAACAGAGAAGACGAATATGACTATCTTTTTAAAGGTGAGTCGCTGTTTTACCTTGAGAGCTAGTTAGCTCAATTTCGACACCAGCGCTTCACCTGTGAGCGAGCGTCATTTGATGCCGAGTTGTCTCAAGTGTTGACCTAACAACACGGTACAGGACGACGTTTATCAGACCAGGAGACAAAGGCACCTGCTCTGAGCTGTGACTTTAGAGTGCTGTTAGTTGAGACATAAGTAACGACCTGCCGTTAAAGCTGTTCAGCCATATGATTGCAACATTAGCAAGCAGCTTAAATACGGACTCTTGTGTTTCACGTTAAGCAGCATCTGCTGTGGAGTCATTATCTTGCAGGCCGATGATGCAATCATGTTGGGATGCGGCGTCGGTCAACAAGGGGTCATAAGCTCTGGTATGACGACAAATCAAAACAGTTTTCATCCAGACCTGTTGAGAAAAGAAAAAGAAGAGTTTGGTCCATTAGTTTTACACCTGAGGAGTTCATGGTCAACTAGAAACTACCCGTGTTTGTAGTCTGAAAGTACATACAGGTGTTGGACAAAACCATTTTTTTGTGAACACTTGTTCAAATGATTACACCACTTGAACTTAACTACTTAAATTTAAAAAAAGTTATTATGCTCTAAACAACAGTTCAAAAAGTTTATAGCCTCATTTAAAGATCATCAAGTTTGTCTAGTGATCAGATATTTTAACAGTCGGCATAATATGCAGAAACATTATCTCACAATGTGTCATTTGGTACCAAATGTACTGTAATTGGGGGGGGGGGGGAAGTGATTGTTCCCATATGGCTATCTTCTGGTACAACCTGTAGTTCATAGTTGTACCTTGACAAAAGCAAGGGGAAATTAAGTGCCCATAGTCAGTTCAAATATAGAACCCTAAACAAGCATGTGTTGTCAAACTGGAAATACCTGCATGAAGTGTGTGTGTGTGGCCACAGAGAAGCTCTGTCCCAGTGCATAGAGAGGATGAGATTTGCTCACTCCCTCTCAGATAAAATGACATGATGACGTGATGGTCAAATAGCTAATTTATCTGAATCATGTGCAGTATTGCAAGGATACTGATAAGGTATTGGCTGCCATTCAGGCTCTCGCTTAAACCAGGAAATTATTGCTATGGATCTCCTTTGTTCCTTCAACCTCCTTTTGTCCCTCACAGTTAGATAGCATGAGTCAAGTTGCATGAGCTCTTAGTGAGTCATATAGACCTGTCCCTACCGATGGAGACATCAGCACAGGAAGTCATCCTGTTGTCCTACTGAAGCCATACCTCTGTCTGTGTATTTGCTCATTGTCAGCCTCAAAACTTTTCAATTTTATTCTAGCTGCCTCAAATTCACGTCTTTCTTTCTGGACAGAAAGTACGTTTCACTACCCAATAGAGTAAATTAAAGCCATCGGCTTCTTACAGATATTATAGGATATATATTTTTAGATTTTTAGTAATTCCAAAACATGAAAAACATTTTAACACCTCAGCTTTTTGATTGTCTTTGCAGTTTGATGCAATAAAATCAGTACTAATAAGAAAATAATTATCTCGCTGTACTAAAAGTTATCTCTTTTATATTAACCAGTATTATACATTAGCCAACTTTAATTTCACATACATAGAAATGATGAGATTGGTCACATGACGGTGAGCTTTTATTCCATTTGAAGGAATTCAGGGGATTTAATTTAATCTCACTGAACAGACAGATACTGTAGACTTATTAGATTCATTCTTCATTCATAGGCTTGGCTACATCATTGGATGCAGGGTTTGTTTAATATAATAGAGAAGTGTCATGTCTTTTGAGCTGAAGAATGCAAACCCAACAATAGGTTAGTGAATGGGTGTGTAATGCAGCCATCATATTACCTGTCTGATGGCAACAGACCTGAAAATGGTTGCATAATGATTTTTGTCCTCCGCCCAAGATCTTTTGTGCAGGATAAAACGGCGAATGTTACCTCTTTGGCGTGCACATTGTTGGGATGGGTAGTCTCTAGAGAGCGCCTCTGTTTTGTGTGAATTAAAAAGTCTAAATAAGGCTTATAGGGAAATAAGGCCTCTGTTTGTTTGCCTGAGCCGGCCCTTAACGTGGACGGGTTAGTACCTGTGTCTGTTACACCATACTTACACTGACAAACTTGAACACACACACAGTTTCCCTGTCGAATGAGCAGCATTGCTTAAATGTGAGCGTGGTCGATTTGTTAACTCCGTTTCAACATTCCACAACAAGTTCCTATTTCCTAATAGCAGGGTGGTGTGCAGTTGGTGTGGTAGGTTCCTTTTGACAGGCTGACTCACCTGACAATTGTGGAAGTAGTTTTTTTTTCTGACAACCAGTAATGCCTGCTTCTGTACATTTTAAGAGAAAACCCGGTAGAGGAGGAAACACAGATTTAAAGCCTTTGTTTCTGTCGCCATGATCCAACACTGAGCTTTAAAGAAATAGCTCACCGTAAAATGAAAATATTGTCATTTACAAGTCATAGTGAGACTTGGGTTAGTCAAAACATTTTGATTAATTACGGGCTTTAAAACAGGAGGATAACTTATTCATACAAATTGATTTTTGCATACATGCGATATAATCAGTGTCTCAGTTCTTTCCATGATTAAAAAAACTTTTCCTTAAGTGATTTACTGCCCTTCAGTCAAACACTGTCATGGCTGAAGTACGTGAGGTGGTGGGTGAAATCTGCAGCGGAGCGGATCACTGGCTTCATTTGGATTCATGCGCTCAGTCTGCATATATTTCCTGGAAAGAGCAGGTGGTTCTAATATTTTGTATACTCGGTGGTAGTCCCCTGAGTTTCTGCTTTACCTTGGCCGGGAGCCACAAGTGTACGTCATTATTTGGCGAGGCAGGCTGTCTTAATAGAAATGAAAATCAAATTTTAATGAAAGAATTCAACCCATGTTGTTCAGTGTAACTTATTTGTGAATTGATGGACTGTTTCATCAAAGGTCTACCATGTGTTTGCCCTCACAGCTGCAGCCATAAAGTATGCTGTGCTGCTCAAACACAGCCATCAAATTATACAGTAATTATGTATAGTCAATTCTCCATATGCATTTTAAATTCTCAAAAATTATATTGTGTTGTACCGATTTGTTTGCAAGTAGAATTCACCATACACTGTGAATGTGCTATTGATAATTGTTCCTCTTTCTCTCTTCTTTCTTTTTTTTTTTTTTTTTTTGCTACAGTGGTGCTGATCGGAGATTCAGGCGTAGGGAAGAGCAACCTGCTGTCCCGCTTCACGCGTAATGAGTTCAACCTGGAGAGCAAGAGCACCATCGGGGTGGAGTTTGCCACGCGCAGCATCCAGGTAGAAGGCAAGACCATCAAGGCTCAGATCTGGGACACAGCCGGACAGGAGCGATACCGAGCTATCACTTCTGCGTGAGTACAGCCCGTTATTTGAAGACCTTGTGGAAGCACAATTACACTGAAATGCAGACATTCCTCACAGATCCACATGCACTGTTTGAAACAAGCATGTTATTGATATAGATTCACACAAAGCACAGGAACTTAAAAGAGCCTCTTTTTGCTTCCTCATGTATTTGCAATAACAACAGTTCAGAAGTTTGGCTGCGTTGTGAGTGTGTGGGGTTGTAGGCGTTACCTTCCATCCAGTAGAAACTTGAAACAGCGTGCCGATCTTATTTGTGATGAATTCATTTTAGAAATCAACATATTGGACCACTTTATCATTCCTAAAATAACCAGAAGGAGATAATAGGAAGTGATTAAAGCCACAAAATGAGCCTTTTTGCTTTGGGGCAGGAAGTGTTTTGTTAATCACTGTTTCCTCCTCATTTCTCGGTCAAGTTCCCCTCCCAACATTTGTCACTATCTTGGATGTGTTGTCTACCTTGAAGCAGCAGCCAACCCCGAGGCAGTGGCATGTATCTGTATCAAACCCCCACAGGCGTTGAGGAAGCAGCAGCAGGCGGCGAGCGCAGCCAGTCTTACGTTGCAATAAACAACGTCAGTGAATGTTCACTTGTTTTACGAGCTTTGCCTGCAGTTGTTTTAGCTTAACTGTTTTAATTTCTTGCTCATGATCTCCGTTTTGTTCTACTGTTGTTGTTGTTAATCGGACACTCCTGCAATTGAAAGCTGGCTGAGCCCTCATGACGCACTCGCAAAGATTCCTGAAATCAACAGGCTATGACAAGAGAAAGTCCTCCGCTGCAATTCATATTCTGTTCCACCCCTTCTATGTTTTCCAGGTACTATCGTGGAGCAGTCGGAGCTCTCTTGGTTTATGACATCGCCAAGCACCTGACGTATGAAAATGCTGAACGCTGGCTGAAGGAGCTGCAGGACCATGCAGACAGCAACATAGTCATCATGTTAGTGGGCAACAAAAGCGATCTGCGCCACCTAAGGGCGGTACCCACAGATGAGGCCAAGGCCTTTGCAGGTATTGTCACTGTAATGGCATTGTGTGGGATGTGTAAGCACATACAGTATGTAGCCTGTATTGGCCTGTGAGATTCTAAAACTCTGCCTCATTAGCCGATCGTCAGGTTAAAGCTGCGATAATGAGCATAGATAGACTGACCCCTAGCTGCTTTAATTAGGTCGTTACGATGCCTAAAGTACTTTCCAACATATTATCATGTGTGTTGCTGACAGTGAATTTAATTAATGCATATGCTTGTGTCGTAAGTTTACTTTCAGTTTACTTCATACTGTTTAGTTTGTACTCCTTTTAGCACCTCTTCCCACTGGAAGAAATGTTAGAAATGTTTGCACTGTGATACTGTAAGGCACTTTACGTAAATGCGCCCGTCAAACGACATATGTCCTTGGCTCGAATGTTGTTTGAGTACATGTAAGAAGCTCTCCAGAAAGAATGCCACTAGGTCAAAAGGGCTCGATTTGAATTAATTAAACTTCCACTTATCTCGGCCCTTTGAGAATTTCAGGGCTTTGTCTCAGAACAGATTTCTTATTTTTAAAGGCAGCCTCGTATTCCACGCAAGTATGACATTGTCAACCTTTTGACACTTATTATTTTAGATTGGTCGGGCCATGTGTTTACTCTTGACCTTGAGTTGGCTTTTGTCCGATTCAGTGTTGCACCTGCTTTGACTGGTAAATGACTCTTGATAGGATTGGCTAGAAGGGAGTAAAATACATGAGTCCTGTTGATCCATGTTAACATAAAGGGAGTCATTTTCGCTGGAAGATCAATAACAATTTCACAAGTCAGTGCTATTTATCTGTACCGATTTGTTTTTCTATCTATACCTTTCTACACACCATAATTTATGATACCTAATTTACATAAATGCCATGTGGTGGAGAAGTGTATGCAAAGTTTATGACAGTGCAACAAATGAAGGGTTTTCCCCAAAGAACACAACAGCAACAAAGCACCAGTCTTTAGTCCTTTATGCCACTGGGTGACAACTATCCTTTCACCTATGATGGTTATAATTTATTTCTAAAGTTCATTTTAGTTCATAATCCCCTTTTATACTTGGAATTGCAATGTACAGATTAAAAAGAAAGAAGGGATAATTACACAGATATAGCACTAGTGCAGAAACAAGTAACTGATTATCCAGCGAATCAACAGATTTATTCATTCATTGTTCATAATTTCATAATGTAAATGTTTATCATCCCAGTACAAGCACCAAACATTTGCTGGTCTTTACAAATATGAAGGGATACTTGCTTCTCTTTGTTCCGTATCACACATTTTTATACTCTGGGTATTTTTTTGGTTGTTGGTCAGATTGAGTAAGCTTTTTGTTAAAATAGTATCTTTCACTCTGGTAACCTTTAATCTTTTGTGACTTTATTGAACTTGGGTTCAGTGCCATAGACAATGTACCCAAGTACAATAAAATCACAATAAAGATGTTCTTTATACTACAAGTGTTACTGGAGTTTTGACCTTTTCAGACTTTTTTCCTTCTCCATGCACCTTGGAAGTAGGTGAAGTTGTGCCAGGGATCCCTACTCTACTTTAAAGATGTTCTTATTTTTTTGTTATTATATATTATAGAGTAAAGAATTATTGACTATTTGAATAAAATTGATAAGTGTATCATGCATCTATGTATGTAATATAGTAGTATAATTGTTTTAAATGGGATGTGTATCTCTCAGTAGACCATAAGTTTTGCTTTTTAAAGGTTTTCATCAGATTGTGAACCATTATTTTCTTTACTTTGTCTATTAAGTCTTGGTCAGATCTCTTAAACATTTCCGGGGAGAACCCTGTAGTGAGTGTATATTTGCAATAAGAGTTAAACACTGAATCTTTGCATTGTTAATGACTTCCTCTAGCCGATGAGCAGTTCTGCAACAGTATTACAGTACACCAAAAGTCAGTGTAGTTGTGAAAGTTAAAAATAATGCAGGCCTATAATAAGTTGTGACATTATGTGCATGTGTGCTTTACAGAGAAACATGGCTTGTCTTTCCTGGAGACATCAGCGTTAGACTCATCAAATGTGGAGCTGGCTTTCCAAACTATTCTCACAGGTGAGCTTCACATTGTTTTCTGTGTATCAAATCAAAGAATAACAGTAAGTTTGATCCTGAAGGGCACTGATGTCTAAAGCCTCTAAGCTACTTAATGATGATGCCTTATATATAAATCGATTTGTCTGAAAGTGTTACATTTCCATCCAGACTTTAATGGTTTACGTAACACCGTCTGTCCTCTGCCACTAGATGGCAGCAAAATCCATCTAATCAGTCACCTCTAGCTGATGTGCAGGCTGTGGCAAGGAAACCACCTCAATCTTTTTTTTAAGGTCAAAAACATGAGTAATTGGCTCACTGAAAGACCACTCAGCTAGTCAAACCTGTTGAGAGCTGCTATGAAGACGGTCCAATCAACAGCAAACCACAAAGCACTGGTCATTATGGTCACAAATCCACTTTGACCCACTGTACCAGACGCATCTGTTTGCTTAAGAAAGACATTTTGTTAGTGGTTCACAGATATGTTTTCTCAAGTAAATGTCTGTGAGCAGTTTCCCCAGGAGACATAAAGCCACACTAACAAGTGCATTTGATGTTGGAGATTTGGTAACATGAAGAAAAAAAGCAATTGTTGTGACTGACTCAACCCCTGGAGTGCTTAAAGGGAAAATTGAACAGTGAGTGGTGCCTCCACTTCAATTGCTCCAGGGGCTATCAGTCTGCAAGTATGTGCCACTTGCTGTTTATATTCATCTTCTGCTCAATGTTCAATTCCCTGACGCCTCCACTTGAACCGCTTGAGCCATTCTGCCCACACTACAGCTTTATCAGTAATTTCTAATTCATAAAAACTTCAAACCAGCAAGCCCCATTGAGCTAACGTTGCTAATTAGCTCATTAAGGGAGGAGAAGAGAGGAAGTTAGCAGTGCGTTAGCGGGCCAGTACGAACTAAACTTAAGACCCAGCGGGGCAGAGAGGATGTCGCATGTGAATTTATCAGCGGCAGACAGATCTTAGGTCAGAGAGTCATCCTGTTTGGTTATTGTCTGTATAGGCACAGCAGCTGATGATGATGTGTAGGGTCTGTAGTAATGACTCATGGTTTAACCACCTGACGTGTCGTGTCACAGTCAGAGCCAGGACTCTTGTTTAACTTCAGACCTTCTTGCTTAATAGGCAGTTTTTATTTCAGGACTGTTTTGTTCCACATCTGGCTGTAGTTTAGAGTTAAAGAGGCAGTAGGCAACAGAGAGGTGTTCGCATCAGTCCTTCTCTCTTGAGTTGAGCAACTAACCACTCCAACGGCATCTAAGCTAAAGTTTAGGTAACTGGAATTCAGAGATTCAAGATTGAAGTTGAGAAGAAGTAGAGTTTGAGGACAGGTAAACTGCAATTTAAAAAAAAAAAAGCACTGAAGTTCACTCTTGAGTTTGAAGCTTTAGCTCATACTTTCTACTTATCAGCATGAGCAAGCAGGGTCACAGAAGCACGTCGCAGACCCATAATGTACAACATGCTATTAGTTATTGCATATCGCTTCGGGGAATGCCTAAAACGAGACTCGGTAGTGCCACATGACACAACGATGCCAGCTTAGGATGGAAAGAATCCTACACTGCTGCCAGGAGTCTGGATAGAACAGTTGTTGTTCAGTTTTGCCATGCCGTTTGTCCTTATCACAATATGTCCCACTGTTGGCGTGATTTATAGGCATCTACACATAACTCATTCCGTTTTCACCCTTCTCTCCATCACAGCTATCTACGACATCGTGTCACAGAGGCAGATGTCAGGACGAAGCGACTCAGACTTCTCACCAGCCTCCAATGTAGTGCCCATCACGGTCGAGCCCACCCAAAACTCAGCCAATAAGGGTCTCTGCTGCCAGACCAACTGAGACCTTACCACTGACCTCCTTCACCTCCAGACAAATTGGAGAAAAAGCCAGATAGACAAAGAGGGACAGACAGACGGACAGGGAAATGAAAAGACAGGTAGAGAGAACCATTTAACACAAGGACACTTGTACTGAGCTTTATTTGTACATCGTCTGGCGAAGAAGAATTAACAGTATGAAGAGAGGGATCAGTGAAGGAAGGGTAGTAAAAAAAAAAAAAAAAAAGTTTAGATGAACAGACAGGGGTGGTGTGGTGAGAGTGGGAAGAAAACAGGTGAGATGCACTGTACCTGATGCACAAAGTTCTGCTTGGAGCTCGATCAGCTTTTAAAAGTGAAAGAATTACACGATCAGAACTGATTCACAATCTAATGAAAAATTGAACACATTATAAGACCCCTTTGGTTTCTCATCATGATCTGTCTTTGCAACCTGTCCTCCCTTCTGAAAGATCTATTTTAAAAGCCAGTAAAATGCTTCCCCTCAGTTTCCCACTACCAGGATATTGGGCAATAAAAATCCACATCCAAAAGACTGAAGTGCAACCTTTCCGTCACCGTTGTCACTCCAGTTTTCCCCAAAATGTCAAGTAGTTAGTAATACAATATTTATTGAACACTATATTAAGGTCTTGTTTGGTCAAAGGGTTTGCATTTTAACACTGGTCGGTAGAAATTTTCCACACTGATTGCTTCACAGCAAAGGGAGCTCTCTCTTGCTTTTTTTGATGCTTTTGCTTCGGCTCACAATCATCTCAGTGTAAAGAAACTTGTAAGGGCAACTACCCCTCGCTAATGGAGGAGCAAGGGCTTCAAGTCATTTTTCCTAAATGCACATGCTGGAATTTTGTTGAAGTTGGTTGGTTCAAATTGTGTTCCACCAGGCCATTCAGAGCAATAACATCCCTCCCTAACAGTGACATGTAATTTCTTTTTGATTGCTTTTGATCTTTGTTTGGAAGGCTTTCCTGCTCTGTGCACACTTTGTACTCTACGGATGAGTCATGCTCTTGCAAGCTTTGCACAGTGTTAACTCTAAATGAGATGGGATAGCTGCATCACTAGCGGACGGGTTAACTGCCAGCGGGACAGCCGTGCTGGCTCCGCCGATGACCGTTTCACCCCTGACCCCTTTCGGGTGTAATGGGAGAGATTAAGGAATTGGTTTTAAATGCATGGACAAACCCTATGCTTCTGCTGCATGCTAGCTCAGATGGATGGATAGATGGATAATGTTTCAGGGGACGAGGTAGTGAGGGCACTCAGCCCTGCCCTGCTCCTGTGGTCTCTGATGTACCCGAGATGGCTTGTTTTACTGTAAGTGAAATCCTCCACTGCCTTCTCACCTACTCTTTTCTGTCTCTCTCTACACTGTATGTAACTGGAACAGGACTCTGCCTTCTGGGATCTCCCTGAGGTCTGCCCTCACTCTCACTTGTCTGTATTTCCTGTGGGGAGGGGAGGGAGGGAGGGAGGGGGGGTGGGTGGTTGTATTCAGGAGCCAGGATCGGGGTTGTTAGTATCTAATAGTTTAATAGATGAGGAAAAGGAGAAAGGATGGTAGTGTTAGGAGGGGCTTGATTAAATTCAAAGGTTATGCACACAGATGGTGTTTGTCCTGCTGATGTGTTTCCACATCAACACTGACTTCTGTTGACTTCAAAGGTCTTAAACTGGGTGGTATAGGTTAGGGCTTTTTAAACATTTATTCTAATATATGTATATTTGGACTGCATATGTATAAATAAATCTCATTTGTTATAGTTTGTCTCTTATGTCTTTTTAAAATGTTTTTAAACAATAAAAGGCTGCAAGGAGCTGGCTTCTTCATTAGTGAATCTGGTAGAGGGGCATAATTAATTGAATGAATCATGAGTTAAGGTACCATGATTGCTAATAACAGAATATTGACACGATTATATTCATTCAGTTTCATTTTCAATGTCCAGTGTAATTTAATAACACGATATTTGCACAGTGCCGAAAAGTGATACTGTTCCTCTGATCACTGGGATTAAAATATGAATAGTCATCATCATCATCACATTAAAAAAGGATTGATTTAGCCTCTAAAACTCCCCCTTCAAACAACAAAACACAATTAGTTTCAATTGGAGATCATTTCATTTTTGTTTTTATTAGAAACATTTACAATACATCTTGAATCTTGGAAAAATAACAAAGAACCAGAACTAACATGGCGCAGATACAATAATAATAATAAAAATGTCTCCAAAAAATGTAATTCACAAAAAAACATGTGCTATAAGAAATAAACCTGCAATATCACATGCCTTGTAGGGGCATGGCACACTGTAACAGAGTTCAAAGACTTCTTTTTTTTTTTTTTTTTTTTTCCATCCATCAAAGTTGACGGTCAGCCACAGAGAGCCACATTGGCAACCCTCTTTCACTGTTCACAGAGAAACCAGAAACTAACGCCAGGTGATGCTGGCCCAAAAACTAATGCACTACGACCACTATTAGACCGGTATGAAACACCTCTACTGTGCTGGAAAAATTGGAAACGCTACCAAAGACAGACTGTCAGACTGTATTGGCCTCTTTGGAGAAGGTTGTGAGTTTCACCAGCGAGCGCCACTTAAGTCCCCATCCTTTACATGCAGCAGAAAATGTGCCATTGTAGTGTTTTTGTCAAGTTTTTTTGTTGTTTTTTTTATATCTGTATCAACTCTTACACAAACTAAGAACTTCAAGTTAATTCATATGAGGTGCAAACTCTTTCATCACTAACAGGTAACTGAGAATACAAAAAATCAGACTTTGATAATGGGGACTGCGATGGTCTCTTTGCTTGGCAACCAACTCATGTCAACTTTCTAGTTTCCAAAGAGACTCCAACTATGAAAATCTACAGAGGAGAAACAGCCCAAGCGTGCTGATGTTAAAAGGATAACACAGAACTTGCACTGTTTCTCCTGTCTAAGTGACCATACAACATACATGCAAACTAGTACGGTAATGAATCTGTTGTGTGTATATGTGTGCATCTAGTTACATAGATCTACTACACAGTGCGCTGTTGTCCTCTCCTAGATGCCTTCGCTCAATTTACAGACTTCACCTAATTAACACATTAGGGAAAGTCTGTCATAAAAGGCTTTCTTTAAGCTGATTATGCTCCGTCGCTATCGATCACAAACTGTCTGAGTAGTAGATGTAGAAAATGTATGAATGAAAGTGTGTACAAGTTATTTGCGGCCCCATTTGCAAGAGGGCCGCAGCTGCCTCATTCATTCCAAGCGTTGCAGTCGTAACATGTTTTATACGTTTGATAAGTAAAAGCGAGTTTAGATTACAGAGGAAATGAGTAATGTGTTTCAGTCAGTAACATGGGGTTAGTTGAAAGGGGGGGGGAAGGGTTACAGCAAGCAGCACTGCACAAAGAATGCTGATGCAGGAAAAATATATAATTGAGGCACAAAATTGATGCTCTGTGACTAAAATATCTCCAAATTCTAAAAAATATTATATTATTTTCTGTAATTATTCCATTGTGACTGCACTGATGTTGACGTAATGCATGTCTGAAGTTAAAATTTAAGCTACGGGGAACTCTTGTTCCATTTACTTCATCGACCGTGAAGTAGATGGAAAAGACGAGCATCCATAACTTTCATAAATAAAACTTCTAAACTTCTTTTCTCATTTTACTTATTAGTAGAAACTGACCTCCCTGTGTTTAGAAATATATTAACTTCTTGTAATTTTAATTAAAAAACAAAATGTCTTGAGGTTACTCATAAATATGTTGCTTCATTTTTTTTAACTTTTCATAAATAACATCCAGATACTGACTTTTTTTTTTTTCCTCTGCTTTCTATGAAATAATAACCCATGTTAGCAAAATAGATTTGAGAAACTGTAATATGTTTTTTTTTATTCATTTTAAGTTAACTTTCTATAAATGTATGTGGAAGAACTCAAATATAGTCTACGTTGAAAAACTCGCAAATTCTTTCCCAAAAAACAAAAACTTAAAGCTCACTTGTAAATTGACAAAACAATAAGCGTAAGGAGTGCATTAAGTTGAGTGGTCTTTTTTTTTCTTTTTACATTCAATGCATTACTTGCTCAATGTGTGATTTAGACAGGTTGGTACAATTGCTTAAGTGCATCCATTGAAAATAAGGATTTCCTATCACTCCTTAAAAGGGATTCTACATAAATGCATAAAGACCTTTTCATATCAAGAGAAGAAAAACATCAACAGTTTCTACCATTACTATAATAGTAAGCTTAATACAATATTGTAAATAATACTAACAAGAAATTAATTAAACAAATGTCACTGTGAGTCACCCCACCCCTTTGTAGCTCCACTGAATTAAAAAAGTATTTCATACTGGGTGAGTTGGACAAATGAAACTTACACCTTAGCATATTCTTAAGAATCATAATTAAACTTTATGTATCAATTAGTTAAACTACACGGTAAATATATGATTTTAAACCGATGTTCACTTTAAGGTCTTAAAGCTTTTTATACACTTCAGGTATCAGGCTGATGAATTCTTAATGCGATCTTTTTTTTTTCGGATAAATCTTAACTACTGTACTATATTTTTACTAACATGCAGTTAAACTCAAGGATACAGTCAATGGCTCCCTAAACGATATTAACTAAAACCACAGTGTTGTTTTGTTCACTTATTACTGTCACCTTGTTTACAATCGAAGGTAATCCCTTACAGTTTACTCTGAGGATCTTAAAAAAAATGAGGAATTCAGTCTGCGTTTTCACTAGCTTGTCGCTGTCAACACGATTCTTTCCCGGTCTAGTTTTTTTTTTTTTGAAGATTACTTGGGCAGTCCCTTTTTATCTCAACTTCTCCTGATCGGTCAGGTTTTTCAAAAAAAAAAGATTAAGACCAGACTTTTTTTTTTTTCCCCTCCTCAACAATCTAACCAGGACAATAGAAAACTACTCAAAGGACTATGTTAGTGCCAGGATGTGCTTTAAGCTGGTCTCTTTGGGGAGAAGTAAGTCTGTTACCGGCGCCTCTGCAGTATTAAACTAATCTTACAACACTGAAACATGATATGCCTTCACAGATAAAGATTGAGTGGCCTCTAAGACTTTTGGGTAAACAGAGTAATTCTAGCTATGAGATTATTTCTTAATAATCCTGATT